>NC_056660.1:106172881-107569131 GCF_018350195.1 Panthera tigris
TGCCTGGTAACTCTGTCAGAGATGGGGAATGACTCTTTTGGTTAAAGTGATAGTGAAAGACATCACAGTCGTATATTTTTTTTAATCTCTTCTCAATGGTCTGTGGGTTTTGGCTCCTGTGTATCTGTTAAGTGGTATTTCTAATCTTTGAAAGTCCATTTTCTAACCCATCTATGGAAGCTTGCTGTGATCTAAAGCCAAGGAGTGCTGGAAAGAAGTCAAGGTTGTTATCACATTTATTGTATAGTGCATAGAGCTGTAGGGCTGATTATAGACTTATTTAAGTCTTACAGGGACAGAAAGGGGTTAGAAGAGGTGGGGCTGAGGGGAGAACTGAGAAGAACAGATATTTCAAGGAGGCTGTGTGCTGCCTAGAAAGTAAAAAAGCCTTTTACCTTCTGTAAACTCCTCACAAAATACACATGCTCAAGTAATATAAGTAATGTCCAGTCCAACCATTTTTGGTTTTATCAGTATCCTAAAAGCAGTACTCCAATTGTAATGAGTTCTAAGCCAAGTGTGAGAAAACTGTTTTCTGCATCAGCCTGTGAGTAGATTTATAGGAGGCAGTTACAGGAGACCTGAGTGCAAACAGAATTGAGGGACTGAACCTTTAGGCAAGCATCCACTGAAAGATGTTTTGGTGTGTATTTAGATACATAGTCAGCTAGGTGCTGGGTAGGTTCATGGCTAGAATTTTGTATCAAAGGAAAGCCTTTGATGTCTTAAGATTCAACCACTGAATTGTAATGCCAGCTAAAATAGTGGTTAGGCACTCGCTAACACAAAATACTCATTCACATGAGAAGTTTATGCAAACGCTCATCTCTTGTGTTAACATTGGTTTGAAGAAAGCCAAGTCAAAACCAAGAAGGGAATGGGTACAAGAAACAATGCAGATGGGGGCATGCCAATGGAATAATAATATTTATTTTCTAAATATCAACTTTGGTGTTGGTAAACTTTCGAATTTTAAGATGGAAAATAAACTGTTTTCCTTAGAATGATTTGTTTACTCTGAAGATTTGAATTTTTAAAGACCTTTCAAATAAGGGTCAGGTTCAGTAACACTCCAATTTCCATAATTGCAAGGAATTCCATGGGAGGCCACAGTTGTGTGGCTGACGTCAGCACCCCCAGCATAGAAGATAGCTAATAACATGTTTTAGTAAGAAGGCTTTAAGGTTTAAATAACAGAAATCAGAGGTGTCTGGGTGGCTTGGTCGGTTGAGTGTTCGACTTCTGCTCAGATTATGATCTCGTGGTCAGTGAGTTGGAGCCCTGAGTCGGGCTCTGTGTTGACAGTTCAGAGCCTGGAGCCTGGTTTGGATTCTGTCTCTCTCTCTCTCTCTGCCCCTCCCCTGCTCACGCTCTGTCTCTCTCTCAAAAATGAATAAACATTTAAAAAAAATAAAAAACAACAACCAGAAATCAGATTCTACTAGCAGAAATAGTGAAGAACTTCTTACGTGTGCCTTGTGTAAATATCCAGAGCTAGGAGGTTTCATTGGAAGCTAATCAGGTCATATCACCTTGCTGCATAAGACCTGGTTTTCTTTTGTCACTGCCTTCCCTCTTCCACACTACAGCTTTGTTTTCTGCCTGACCACTTCTGGTTATCCAAGATGGCTTTTGGCTGCTCCCTGTTCTATCTGACTGTACACATTAACAAAAAAGTCAGTAATACCTTTCCTGCTCTTCACAGCAAATCTTTGGTATTCTTTCGACTTGGATTGCCTTAAGTCACATGCTCAGCCTTCACCCATTCACTGTGATAGGTTATTTGGTGATTGGTTTAAATTTGGTTATGAGTTTTGGTGGAGGCAGGCTCCCTAGAAGTTATGAGTCTCCAAAGGGGAATTAGTTACCGTTGAGAAAGAAGAAAAGGTGAAGAAGAAAGATTATACTAGGAAAGTAACAAAAATTTACCTGTTACACAAGTCTTAACTTTGGCAAGAATTATTGATTTTTAATTTTAAACATTGTTGAGATTAGATTTTGAAACAAGGAAGATGGCTTTATTGGTTGTAGGATTGCAGAAGTTCCTATCAGGTTCTGTACAAGTTGTACGTCATTTTTTAATAAGAAATTGAATGCTAGAGATAATACAATAATGGCATTTTGAAGATCACCTTTTTGGTGAGGACTTTTGTGCATATCTATGTAAATGTCACTAACTATCTGAGTTCAAAAACTAAAACTTCAAGACTGTTGGGATAAAGAAACCACAAATTACATTTACTGTGAGATGATCTACATTTAGTTTGCTTTAACTGTGATAAAGTTGAAGCAGAAGCCATCAGTTTATTTTTATAGAATAAGCTAAACATATTTTATACTTCTGAAATCATGGGATGCTACTAAGCTCCCACACTTACATTTCCAAATACTTCCTAAGAGACCATTAGCCAATGTTTACATTATCATTTGAAGACATTTCATGTTCAGCTGAAATCACTATCACCATTATCTTCAAAACTATGCTCAAATGACCTGTCTCATTCAGGATTTTCTTGGTCTTAGGCAAAGAGTTTTCTTATCCTAGTTATATATCAAAATGATCAACTATTATTTTAAAACTGTAGTCAAAATTATTGAATTTTACATCCAGCAGAATATAAGAACCGCCACCTTTCATGATTCTTACATAGAGCAAAACAAAACCTCCTCCTAGCTAGTCATAGCTATATCGTTTCTTCCTAATTTAACTTGGGTTTTTAAAGAGTTGTCTAGATTAGTTCCCAAGGGGATTCCAGATGATACAAATGGAAATATATGAGCTTTAGGGACAATCACACGCTGAGAATAATTTGGGAATGCTGAATAATAACTAAGTATATTTGTAGCTACTAAGTGCTCAACTCTTCATAAAGTAGTGATTACTATTATCACGGTTTTACATATGAGAAAATAAAGCCCGCAAATAGAAGATAACTTGTCTCAAGATAGTAAGTGGTAGAGAGGGATTAAAGCTCAGAGATTGCGACTTCAAGGATCAAATCCTGTTTCCCCCTTTTTATTATGAAAAATTTGATACCTACAGAAAATTGAACACGTTGTATAGTAGTGCGTGTTTACTTACCCCCTGTTAACATTGTTTAATATTTGCTTTGTCTGTATATCTATGCATTTGAAAATTTTCTGAGCGCTGGAAATTACAGACATTTCATACCTACAATCTTCAACATATGCTTCCTAAGAATGCGATTCTCTTACACGTCCACGATGTCATTAACTGCCTAAGAAAATTAATAATTCTCTAGTTTTATCTTACACTCAATTCATATTCAAAATCTATCTTTACCCTTTAAGTAGATTTTCTATAGGGTTTATTCGAGTCAGGATCCCATTATAGTTCATGCCTGTGTGTGGATGTCAGGGGAAACTGTATTCTAAACCATTACACAAAACAGTCTTGTGGGTTTCTCAAATTGTTAGCAGGAAAATTCACAGAACTGCATTTCTAGCATATCTGTACAATTATGGAGCTCTTCTGGAATAAAAAAGGTCTGGATATTAATCACAATTCAATCAGTTACTACTAGATTCATGACCTTGGGCGAGTTGTTTGATCTCTCAAAGCCATAATTTTTTTCATTTCATCTGGTAGTTGTGAGGAATAAAGGAAATAATGTCGACTATGTGCTTAGCATAATGGATCAGTATGTGTGGATACAGATCATAGGTGCATTACCTTGAATAAAAACTGTACGTGTACATGGGAGGAAATTTTTAGAGTCAGCATTTGGTAATTTTAAACACCGTAGATTAAGTCGTGAAGATGGTCATACCAGACAGTCACATCAAATACAGGGGGAAAAAAGAAGGAGAAAAACATTCATTTCAATTCGTAACACTGTGACCCACATAGAGTCGTGAAGAATGGAAAACTATTTCTGGTGCTGCCACAGTGGGCTCATGTTTTGAACAGACGTGAATTCTAATTCCAAAATACTTCATCATCGAAGTTTCATCACCTGGTGAATCAGGAAAGTAAGCAACTCTGTAAGTTAGACTTAGCAGAGGATGTCGATTGGCATGTCACTAAGCAATAATATTTTTCCCTCTGTCCAAGGGGCAATCAAAAGAATTTTTTTAACATGTAGAAAAAGTATCCTAGTGAGTGGATCCCAGTAGCATGAGAAAGAGAAGCCTATTAGAGTGATGAGTTAGGTAGTCACATGAAAAACAGGGTTTCATTTTTTTCTCTTGTTTTGTGGAATATTTGTAACACTGTTCTTGTCATGTTTGTAGCCTGAGGTTCCCTTTTGCACAGCAAACTGTGAGCAGTAAATACATGAAAATCTCCAGGATACTCTGCAGACATTTAAAACATATTGTTGGGTAATTTGTCAATGAAAAAAAAATTATTTGGTTGGGGGAATAAATCGTCTCCTAGTAAAAACCCATTGCAGAACCAGGTTTTTAGGCAGTCTTAGAAGAAGCTCTATTTATTTAGTCACTCAGTTGTACTGATAATTCAGCTTGGCCGCAGATTCCAAAGTTAGCTCCTGTTCAGATAGAAACAAACAATATTAATTTCAAAGCCAGGCACATATAATCTTCATAAGTAGACTGGCTCCGGTAAATGAAAGGAATCACCTGGTAATAGCAGCTTGTAAAATTCTTCCACATAAAACAAGGTAAAACATGATAAACCTATCTAAAATGTGTAGTGTGTGTATATAAAGTCTCAAAATAGCAAACTTACCTGGCTTCACATGAATGTTGTTAGATACTGTGGTTGCTCTTTCCTCAGAGACCCCCAGTATACCATCAAAATGTTACATCTGGCCTTGTCACGGACACTGTCAAGCTGTTTGCCCAGACTTTTGACCAGGACTCCGAAGTTCTTCTTCTGCTACTACTTGTTCCTGCCAACTCAGGGGAGGATTTCACCATCAAGGCAGTGCAAGGCACCTTGCTCTACTAAGGGGGAAAAAATCACTATGACTATTACAGTGATAGAAGAGAGATGCTCTCTGTAAATTACAGTGGGTCTTGAATGGAGATAGTTATGCTACCAACTCAATTAGAGCTCTGTCTTGACACTGTTGGCTTGCAGAAGTTTGTTCAACAGAATCTGTCGTGGTTTTAATTATAGCTGCTTGAAAGGCTCTATAATCCTAACAAGTGGCAGAGTTGGGTCTTTTGAGTGTTTTGCTTTTTGGTTGTTTTGTTATCAGTTAGGTGAATGCTGGGCAAAATATTTTGTCAGGTTCTGTTAGTTTTACAGCTGGAATATTTTTGTTTCGCTTAAAAGTAGCTCACTTAATTCTAGCAAAACTCTGACAGAGAAAATAGATCGCACACCTGGGAATGAACTCCTGCCTAATAATATATAAAGAGTAGCACAAAAATCTGAAGATATCTTTCAATTTTTTCTTTAAACTTCAAAAAATTTTAAAGAGGAATAACAATCATAAAAAATACATTATCTTCAGAGAAAATGAAATAATAACTGAAAAATCTTTAGAAATCCTCCATGAATACATACGTGTGTGGGTGTATGTGTGGGTGTGGGTGTGGGTGGTATGTGTATCTTTGGGAATTAAAAGTCAATACAAGGAAGAAACCCTATGCTGCTTACAAAGATCTGTGAATTTTAAGATTGCACTGAATTCACAAACAGCAGAGCCACAGGAGATGTAGTAGAAGGATAAGATGAAAACTGAAAGAATGAGTTAACCAGCCAGAAATCTAGACTGAAGGGCTTGACACATTCACTTCATAATAGTTCTAGAAATAGGAACATGCATAAAGGCACAGAAGACATTTTTAGACATTGAAATTATTAGAAGATAATACAAGATAATCTTTGTATGACCTTGAGGTGGGGAAGAATTTCCAGTAGAATCAAAATCAGAAACCAATAATCTGATAGCCCCCAAATGTTTTTTTTTGTTTTATTTTTTTAATGTCTTTTTAAATGTTTTATTATTATTATTATTATTATTATTATTGCTATTATTATTATTTTGAGAGACAGCGAGAGAGAGACAGTACAAGCCAGGGAGGGGCAGAGAGATGGGGGGCAGAGGATCCAAAGTGGGTTCTGCACCGACAGCAGCAAGCCTCAAGTCTGATGCGGGGCTTGAATTTACAAACCGTTACATCATGACCTGAGCTCCAGTTGGACCCTCAACCAACTGAGTCAATCAGGAGCCCCCCCCCAAATGGGTTTTTTTAAATGTTTTTGCTGCTTTTGATATTTTCAATTGATGCTGTTCTCTTTTAGTTAACACAGGTCTTTGAAAAGTCACCAAACTTGTTTTATTTTTTTCTTTTCTTTGAGATTTAACAGCATTGTATTTCTATGTGGGATTTTCATGAGCTTTAGTAGAACTATTAACATTGTGGTTTTTACTCCATGGGTTATGATATATAGGCATATATTTTAATTTTCATTTAAGCAGATTTTGCCATTTCCTTAGTAATTTTTTGACTTCTAGATTACTTAGACATACATTCTTTAATTTCTTTATTATTATTATCAGCTAGTTTTAGTTTTTAGTTGTTGATTTCTAGCTTTATTCCATTTGGGCCATTGTGCATATTGTGTGTGATTTAAGTTTTCTTAAATTTATTTAAAGTTGTTTTGGGGACTATAATGAGGTTTTTCTTTGTGAACTTCCTGTCATAGGCTTGAAATGATTGTGTATTCTATGGTCTGGTGTGGTTTTGGTAAGCAGCAATTAGGAAATTGTGTGGAAATAAGTAATACTTACATAAATGGGTTAGAAAAAAGCTTAGGGTGGAAAGCCACCAC
Organism: Panthera tigris; assembly: GCF_018350195.1. NCBI lineage: Eukaryota > Metazoa > Chordata > Mammalia > Carnivora > Felidae > Panthera > Panthera tigris. The sequence goes on from NC_056660.1 coordinate 106,179,651, forward strand.
CATGGGGTGAAAGTGCCCAAGGTTAGCTAGCGAGTTACGGTAATGGGATCACAAGACACTTGTTATATCACCTGCAGGAAATTACTTTCCATTTGGTGCTAATGTACCTTTTTTGCAAACTTAACTTGCCCTCCCCCCAGACCTTTTGCTTTTTATACACACAAGTTAATGATTACTGTTTGATTGTTTTCTCCACAGTCACCTGTGTAAGATCTTGTTTTTCTCACGTTCACCACGTGGGTAATATCTTGTGAGCTCAATAAATTATGGAGATGAAATTCCTATTCATGGCTCTTCTCTCCTCCTGGGTCATTAGCCTCTCTCATATTCAATTCTGTGTCCACTCTCTTGCTGGACAAGAGAGAACTGCAGACACATAGTCTGTGACAGGAAATATCAGTAGATTGTATTGTTCATAACTTCTGTAATCTTAATTATCTTTGGTCTAACACTGAGAGTTTCATGCAGAAAGCCAAGCTGTGGTTCTGGATTCATCACTTACCCTTTTCAATTCTGTCAGTATTTTGAACCCTTGTGACTAGGTCCATACTTTTTGAGTACTTTATTTCTTCTTATCCATATATCATTATGAAATGACCTTTTCTATTCCTGGCTATATTCTTGTCTTAAACTCTTCTTTAGGTTAATTTAACCATTCCTTCTCTCTCTCTCTCAAAATAAATAAAAAAAAAAATTTAATTTAGCCATTCTAGCTTTCAGAGTGTGTATGGTATATATTTTGATTTACACATGAGATTTTGATGTGGCTTATTAGTATGTATATTTATAAAACCAAATTATGGGCACCTGGGTGACTCATTCAGTTAAGCATTCAACTTCAGGTCATGATCTTGCGGTTCGTGGGTTTGAGCCCTGTATTGGGCTCTGTGCTGACAGCTCAGAGCCTGAAGCTTGCTTTAGATTCTGTCTCTCTCTCTCTCTCTCTCTCTCTGCCCCTCCCCAACTCATACTCTGTTTCTCAAAAATGAATAAATTAAAAAAAAACAAATTATATGAGGGCAATAGTAATACATGTTGAATCAATCACCAGTTTTTAAATATAATTGCGAATTCTGTTAGAAAATAAAAATATCAAAAGACATAATAAATAAGATGAGAAATGTGGAAGCAATTTTTGAAACTGGGTGATCGGTATATGGGAGATCCTTATGCTATTTTTTCTACATGTTTCCTTTTTCGATTAAAATTTTAAAAAGACTGGGTGCCTGTGTGGCTCAGTCAGTTAAGTGTTCGACTCTTGATTTTGGCTCAGGTCATGATCTCACAGATGTAAGACTGAACCTCATGTCAGGCTCTGTGCTGAGCATGAAGCCTGCTTTGGATTCTCTCTCTCCCTCTCTCTCTCTGTCTCTCCCCCTCCCTCCCTCTCCCTCTCCTTCTCCTTCTCCCCACACCCTTCTCCCCCTCCCCACACCCTTCTCCCTCTCTCTCTCCCTCTCTCTCTCTCTCTCTCTCTCTCTCTCCCTTTGGACCCCTCCACTGCTCACTTGCACTCTCTTTAAAATAAAAAAATTAAAAGACTAATGGAAGATATATAAATTAAAGATACATAATAAAAGATACAATAATACTAATTAGATTATAGCAAGTAGAAAAATGTTAAGTAGTACAAGTCAATAATAGGAAAATGACTTCTGCTTTGAAGAAGCAGAACAAAATCAGTCAGAAAAAGAAAAGAATAAGATAATATTTTTAAAAAGATTGTAAAAACAAATTCAAAATAGTTCCCTTTAATGGGGAATTAAAAAATCAATTAATGAAGAGAAAAATAGGAAACATTGGTCAGTAAAATAATGAGAGGTCAAACTGATCCTACTAGGTTAGGAAAAAGTATAGGCTTTCACGAAGAATAGAACTTAAAGCACAAAAAGAAGAATAATATGTAAACAACCTTATTCTTAAGAAATAAATCCTATCTCCAGATATAATAAAAAAAAAAGCACACATTGTTGATAGTAGTTAAACATGGCAACTTATGATCATTCTCTATTTGCCAAAACTTTGTACACAATATCTGTAATCCTCTCAAACTCTCTGCAAAGGCTGGGGGTAGATTTATTCTTAAAGGAAACTCCTTTCACTATTCAAGACCAAGGAATTCCTCCAAAGTTCATCTGGTTAACTATAAATTCAGCTCAGAAAAACATAATGGTGCCCTTTATTTAAGCAAAAAGGTACTTGACATAAATTTAGCCACTAAGTTAGACAGGTATACTACTCTTAATATAAACAAAGACATCTTCTATATCAAAAATAGTCAAACCATTCCATTAATCTAAAGTTTTTCTTATCCTTTTGTGTGTGGGGGGGGTAGTTAGTCTGATAGTATCAAAGTCAGAAGCAAGAATAGCATGATGATTTCCTCTCCTCTAGGGTATCACAGTCTTAAAGAGTTGGCTTACAAACAAATTGCCATTGCAGACTAGATGTATGTCTACATCTAGTAGACATAGTGTGTACTACACTCTGTGTGCATTGTAGTAGAACATTAACAAGTATTATACTCGTGTTTGCTTCCTAATAGACCAAGCTTGTCAGCTGTAAGGATTTATTCTTGGCATCTTCTTGTTTTAAGTTGTTTGGCTTTTCCTTCGGTTCCATTTTTTTCATAGAGTCTAGAATGGTGCATGTGTTAATGAAGTAGTATTCCTCTAATCCCATTTTTCTGATTAGTGTAAATTAAATGTCAAATGGTTCTTTCCTTATATAGAGACATTAAATCATTTTGCTGTTAAGAATATACTTCCATAAATTAAGAAATTATGCATCTGGAAAATGGACTCTTCCTATATGAAGATACAACTTACCAAAAAAAAAAATGACTAACATAAAGTATCATAATTATACGTAGAAATTTATTACTAACTTTAACATAATTGTAAATTAATCCTTTTTATTTTTACAAAACAAAGTAAATTCTCTCAATATAAAATAATCTGCCTATATGGAGTAACTATTTTTCCACCAGAACTTTTTATATCTTGATTTCTTTGTTTTTATCCCTCTCTCAGTAACACACACACACACACACACACACACACACACACACACTTTTTTTTTTTTGGAGCTTTGAAAAAACATTCACCATCGTCTTTACATTATTACCATCTTTCTTTCTTGGTTTTATTTATTCATTACATGTTAGTATAAAAATCTATGGTGGATTTTTTCAAAGATTTTAAAGAACATCAGGATAGTAATCTGAAAATTTTTTTAAATGTTTATGTATTTATTTTGAGAGAGAGTGAGCTCACACATGAGTGGTGGAGGGGCAGAGAGATGGAGAGAGAATCCCAGTATGCTCCATGCTGTTAGCACAGAGTCCTACACAGGAACTTGAACTCATGAACTATGACAGCATGACCTGAGTAGAAATCAAGAGTCAGATGCTTAACTGACTGAGCCACCCAAGTGCTCCATGATCTGAAATTTTAATTCAACCTAAAAACATATAAGCATATTAATATTCTATAGCATTAGAATACACTATGGTTAATCTCCTAAGTGCTTTATGGGTGAGAATTTGATTTTTTATATTACTTTTATAAGACATCTTATTTTCTGTTGTATCTGCAATTAAAGTTGAGTCATTCTGAGATTTTGCTAAACCTGGATAAATTTGTTGTTTGTTCTAAAACGAGTATTAAGATATCTCATGTAGAGTAAATCATGTTTTGTGCCATGATGGCTCTGATGGTAGTTATATAACCCCTCTTTTGCTAGCTTTTTAATATCATTTATATTACAAAGCTGTACAAAAGTAGAAAAAATGCTGCAGAATGATTTTGTCAGCTGTACTAAATCAGTTAAAATGTATAGCCGTAAGAAACAAATGATCGTGGAAATAAAATAGTTCAGAGCATCATATAAGAACAAGAGCTCAATAAGCAGGTGGGGGCAAAGAGAAAAACAAAAAACTGGGATAAGTTCTGTTCTACAATATTTCAGAAAATACAGAGACAGATAGTCTAGCAAATTGGAAAAATAAAACATTCTCAAGGAGACAAAGATAATACATTTTCAAAATACAAAAATAAGAATAGAATTTTGCCCTGTTGATTTACACTTGTAAATGGATTCATGTAAAATGTTTCAAACCTGTGTTGATTTTTGTCTTCTGGGTCCTGTAAATCTATGTCACAGTCACCGTGACCTGTGAGAGTTGTATTTTTTTGTGTGTAAAAGACACATCTTGACAGTATTATGCTTATTTTTCTGGACTTTTTTTCTCATTATGTGAACATTTTTCTCCTTTTCCTCTTATTATTGCCTGTCCATTTACATCTGTATAGTTCCTTCAAGTACAATGTAAAATAAGACTGATATGGCCTGTCCTAGTAAAACATATACTCTAGTGAGACTTTTTTTTTTTTTGGCATTTATTTATTTTTGAGAGAGAGAGAGAGAGACAGAGCATGAGTGGGGGAGGGACAGAGAGGGAGACACAGAATCCTAAGCAGGCTCCAGGCTCTGAGCTGTCAGCACAGAGACCAATGTGGGGCTCAAACTCACAAAATGTGAGATCATGACCTGAGCCGAAGTCAGACACTTAACTGACTGAGCCACCCAGGCGCCACTTTAGTGAGACATTTTTTAAAAAGAATATGCTAACAAACAGATTTGTTATATTTCACAACACTATTACAAGCTTTTGTCCAATGGGGGAGAAAGCTAAATAGAGCACATTTCAGGGAATTTAATATTGAAATGAAAAACCCACTGTACCTAATGGTGATGAAAAATGAATTAAAATAAGAAAACCATGGGCCAAAAACCTTGTAAAGATGCTCACCCTCACTGGGAATTTTGGATCTTTAGATTTAGAAATAGTGTTATTTTCCCCCCATAAATTTGGCAAAAATTAATAAGCCTGATATGAAAAAATAGAAGGCAGATGATAGCTACACCTGTGGTGAGCAGTCTATGGCACAGAGTTGTTTAATCACCATGTTATACACCTGGAAGTAATGTAACAACGTATGTCAGCTATACTTCCATTGAAAAAAGTAAAATAGAAGGCTTGACTGCCCATGGGAGACTAATGATTACATCAACTTCAAGAACGAAGTGGCTAATCTAAATATGTTGAAAATGAACATAACCTCTGACCTAGCAGTTCTGTATGCAGGTGTATAATCTAGAAAACTCTCTTACTCATATATGTGTTGAGGTATATCCACACAGTTTATTAGTGGGAACGGTATATATTTGCCAATATTTAACTGACGGAACTCACAAATAAAATTGAAATGAATGTACATGTTGACTGATAAATCTAAAACACAAGAGATTGAAAAAAATTGGTTGCCAATCAAGTATAAGTTACGACTTTTAAAATTTGAAAAAGAAAATAAAAATTTAAACGTGTACAGCAGCCCTACGTGGTATTTATGGACATGTACCATGTCTATTTACTCTATATGGTAAAATTACAAAAACCCTAAAGAGTGGAGAACACATACACTTCTCCAAACACTGATTTTCTCTAATATATTGGGGCTAGAGTTGAATGAAACACCAAGAAGTGTTTGCTTCTGAGTATTTATGACATGAATGTAACTCAAGTGCATAATGTCCGACTACCAGTTTGCAATCTGCCGTGTCAGTGCCTTCAGAGTGGCTAATCCATCCTAACAAGTAAAAGGCTGAACTACCTGAAAAACTGACAACTCTTCTTAGATCTGTTGAAGTGAGATTACAGAGTAAACCACTGTTCCTGATGACTGAGAGACAGGCAGATACAGAGAATCACGACAGATTAGAAATCCATGAGCAGAAAAACCTCTGTAGAAACCAGTACCAGGGTGAAAAAAGCCTGAAGTGTAATTAATGAATTGTTTGAAGACTCATTGTGGACGTCCGAGTTGAAACTCCAGATCTCCCAAAGTTTTGTGAACTTTGTCTCCTAGAGCCTTTCAGGTTCTTAAAGTGAATGTCAGAAAACAATCCTACTGGCAGGGAGAAGGCAAGAGTAACTTTTGGAAGATGCCAGAGTATTCCGGTTTTAACAAACACCTGCTCTCAAGAGAAGCTGTTGTAATAGAACCTTAAATTGTTGGGATTTTATTGCAGCCTAGCATTTGTGGGAAAAGGGAAATACCTGCCTCTATCGCCTGGACTGAGAAACACTTGCACTAAAAGAGGAGAATTAATCATAGGACATAGAACTCGTCCTCTCCCATCACACCTTGGCACCACATTACTAAAGGTCTATTTACGGGATTTGCTTTTACTCAGTTTATTTTGCTGACTTGCAACAAAAAATTACAAGACAGATTAATAGTCAGAAAACACAGGTTAGGTTTGCCTGGATGGCATAGTCGGTTAAGCGTCCAGCTCTTGGTTCCAACTCAGGTCATGTTCTCAGGGTTCTGGAGATTGAGCACCCCCGCCTCTGCCCCTCCCCTGCTTCCGTGTGTTCTCACTTTCTCACTCTCAAAATAAGTCAAAGGTGTTAAAAACACAGACACAATATAAAGGGACAAGACAAATACCAGAACAAGACTTTGATAAGGCAGGAATTTGGGAATTATCAGACCTTGAATTTAGGTCAATTATCATTAATATGATAAGGGCTCTAGGAGACAAGTAAAAAAGATGAAAGAACAGATTGGAATGTAATCAAAGAAATGGAAATTCTAAGAAAGAATCAAGTATATTGTGTGTTATGTGGCCCAGGAGATGATCAGTAAAGCATATTCTACTTCTAGTTGCCATTCAGTTTGATTGTGTTATAAGACTTCCAAAATCCCCTTTTTGCATATCATGGGGCAAATCACTGAATTTATGTGGCTGCTATATCATGGCCACAGTCACCATTTTCGATATCCAATTCCTTGAATCAATGTGTATGTTGCATCCCGTATACATTTAAACCTAGTAACAATTTTTTAAAAAGTATACAGAACAGGTAATAATGATATGCTGCTGTAATAATGATAGTTACCTTAACAGGCAGCATCCTTATTTAGAGAAATACAATGAATGTATCAGCTCCCAGCTTCCAGAAACAGCATGTGCGGTTCAGTGCAAATCTAGGAAAATCAAAACCAAAACCAAAAACAAAACACACAGTCCAAATGGTAACTCTCAAGTGCCGTGACTCAGGCAGGCCCTCAGTTAGGATTACTATCATCATCATCATCATCAAGACGTACTGTTGATGTCTTTCCTTTACCATCCAAAGAGACTTCTAAGGTAAATCTAAAAATCAACTTCAAAGATACTTAGCAGCAGAAAACAAATCCAGAGTTTTTGTCTAGCAATGGCCATAAATTGGCCTACTTTTGAAAGGAACAACTAGGAAAATGACTCTTCTGAGATGCTGTCTTTCTTTAAGACCTGATTACCATGGTAAATAACCACTTCTCTTCGGAAAAGAATTTCCTGTTAGTTTGCGTGTTTCTTGGTTAAGATTTCACTTACTACCTGTTTTAATCCAGGCTCATCCGCATGGCAGGAATAGCTTCCTTTGTGTACAGATTTTAAAAAATGCAATGGGACAATTTCAGTAACTAGACAGTGAGGCTGCACGCAGAGGAAATCCAAGTTGAACGATACAAAATGAACACACTATCTAGCCATCATTCCCTTAAGAATGTACACAATTCAGAGGAATTAGTTCAGCAATATTATTTTACTTATTTATTTTTATGGAGGTATGGTTGACACACAATGTTACATTAGTTTCAGGCGTACAACGTAGTGATTCAACAAGTTAACATGCTGTGCTCATAAATACAGCTACCGTCTGACACCGTACAGGGTGATTATAATACCGTTGACTGTACTCCCAATGCTGTGACTTTTATTCCCATGACTTACTCATTTCATAACCGGAAGTCTGTACCTCCAAATTCCCTCAACCCATTTTTCTCATCCTCTCCTTCCCTACTCTGGGAACCATCACTTTGTTCTCTGCTTAGGGATTTATTTCAGCTTTTGTTTGTTTGCTTATTCATATGTTTTTTAGATTCCACACATAAGTGAAATTATATGGTATTTATTTCTCTGCGATACTTTTTCATGTAGCACCATACCCTCTAGGTCCATCCATGTTGTCACAAATAGCGAGATTTCATCATTTTTTATAGCTGTGTAGTCTTCCATTATATGTAAGTATGTGTGTATATATATGCATATATACATATACCACATAATTTTATCCATTCATCTGTGGATGGACACATGCTTCCATACATTGGCTATTGTAAATATTGCTGTAGTAAACATAGGGGTGCATATATGTTTTCAAATTAGTGTTCAAGCCGTTTATTTTGAATATGAAAAGGGACATAAATCCATAAGATTTGACGCTTTTTAGTAAAATGTGTACCTTTGTTGAATAAAACGTAGCCTGAGACCAAATTGATAACCATTCTGTTCCAAAAATTTTACAGTATTTTTAGCTATTGCTTCCTTTCCAGGGTAAGTGAAGCCCAAAGTACAAAAGTGACATGGAAAACATTTCTATTCTGGTCAGAATTCATTTGAAACCACTTGTTGTTACTGGTAAGAGTCCTCAGTATCTTGCTGCGAGCTCTTGTCAGCTCCTACCTCTGGGAAATCTCACACATCTTCATTTCCTGCTGCTATTCTGTATAATCTTTCACGACATTAGCAGGTGCATGATGTTGTGAACAAGTATGTAGTTATTCCACACAATGTTTCAGAGTTTGAGCACTTCCTGGCCCAATTGTTTGAGATACACATTTCACTAACATCTAAGATTCAAGCCAAGTCATCAGATATTGCCTCCCAGTTCATTTTCGAGCTTGTAGTTGAATTTTTCTGTTGACTAGCTACGTGGATTCGCTTTAATTCTCTCTTAGAATTCCTAGAGCATTTTCCTAACTACACTGCCCACACAGTTGTATTTGTAATTGCACAATCATCTAAGGTGCATTTTCCTGACCACAGGGCATGGTAGCTGGCCATTGCCCCTGAGCCCACAAAAACAAAACATTTTTTTCAGTAAGAACCCAGTTGTTTTGAACTGCCAGATATACTCCCCTCAATCCTGCCTATTGCTTATCCTTCCCCTTGGCCTCAGCAACTCTTTTTATCAAATGCAAGAAAAACATTGACAGATTTCCAAACTGCACCGTATGTCTGAACTCAGGAACTTCGATTAGACAGAAGAACATTTGTTATCCTTTAATATGAGAAAATCTGAGCGTTTAGGAGCTGACAGTTCTGGAAATTCTGTCATTAGTTCCAAAAAGAGGGCTACAACCCTTTTCTGGGGGATCTCCCTAATCAATTCTTCCTCTACCAGAACCTCCACAGACCACAGTGCCTACAGGGAACATGTTCCTATATGTATATTTTTCCATTTTATCAATTAACTCTAGTGAATAGCAATGCGTTTCTGATATTATTACATAATAGGTATTTCAGGTCTCAGAATAATTTGTTGTCTGTCAGTGGTGGGAGATCTCCACCAAAGCCTTCTAGTAGGCTATTATTTATTCTCAAATGGATTTATCTAGCTACAATGTCAGGCACTTTGGGAATCTTCTAGTGCAGGGGTGACTTCTGGGGAACAGTGTTAGACTTTTTCCAGAGACCTCAGTCTTTGAGGTCATGAAGGAGGTACTGGCTCACCTTCACAAATTATTGTGATAAAAACTTAAGATGGTTAGCACCAGTAATGGAAGACGATATTGAATGTAGGTTGTGTGGGGGGGGGGCGGGGGGGGAGTCATATTTTTTAATTAACTTTGAAATGGATGGGAAAATATTGGGAAAATTTATGATAACACCATATGAAAATATTGACTTGGTGGATACTTCGCATACTTTAATGCAATTTAGTCCTTCATGTACACCTTTCTACATATATTTGATCTTTCATAAAGCAAATATACATTTCCATTCACTATGAAGTCACTAACAACCATTCTTCATACAAAGAGAGATGCTCCCAGCACCTGCTTAACAGAGAGACTCCTGTCTCAGTAGTCATTTTAGCCCTCTTTGGATAGCTGCCCTGATAGACATCCACAGGCAAAATTAATTCCTTCTCGAATTAGTAATGTTCTCACCTGAATGCTACCAATGTAAACACCCAATGATGTTAATCACCACTGCATTATATAAAATGAGAGACAAGGAAGATATAATTATGTATTTTATAAATGTGTATGTATAATATTCAGTGTGCACATTTGTGTGTTCATCATTTTAGTCCAGAGAATTTGGATTAGGAAAGATCCATAGCTGCTTTTCTCTGTCCACATTTCCTCTTTGTCTTTTTGTAATTTTTTTTAATGTTTATTTTTGAGAGAGAGACAGAGACAGAGCACAAGTGGGGGAGGGACAGAGAGAGAAGGAGACAAAGAATCCGAAGCAGGCCTCAGGCTCTGAGTGGTCAGCACAGAGCCCAATGTGGGGCTTGAACTCAGGAACTGTGAGATGATGACTTGAGTCAAATTTGGACGTTTAACAGACTGAGCCACTCAGACAACCCTGTCCACATTTCCTTGTATTTGAGGTAAAAAGGATTTTGCAAGTCCTGGGCCTGTTCATGCTAACTTCAAACCCACCAGAAGTTTAAAATGACGTACAGCTCCTCCCTCTCCTACTAGGGAAAATTTATAGGCTTTATTTCCTACCAGACACGTTTTCCACTCCTATATCATTTCATGGTATAATCACTTTATCGTTATACGATAATGATTATTTTGAACATCCCCAGCAACTGACAAGACTTCTAAAAGCCTAGGAGATAAAATACTTGAAAGCATGTGAAATGTGTACAACTGACTGTCCCGAGAACGAAGAGTTATAAAACTGGATTTTAAAAACTTTCTCATCAAGATCTTTCAAAGATTCTCCTTTAAAAAGGACTCTTGGTGATGTTGTTGATAGCTGCAGCAGGCCGGGAAGGAGACGATTTCAAAATATTTGTGTTCTGACCACAGATTTTGGAGGAACTCCACAATTTCCTTTTCAAACACTCAGAATGCCTGTATGGGAATAAAAAAAGAATATGGTCATCTGGGAAAAATCAGACTTGGCCAAATGCAGGAGAGGGATGACTGAAAGTAGGTCACTTGACTAATAGCTTGAGGGACAACCTGTATTTTTTTCTCCTCTCCTAGAATAAGAAGGAATGAAGAATCCCAGCTGAACATGTGCTTAAATAAATAAAACAAATGAAATTTACCTCTTGGCTTGTGGTCATCTGATCTTCATTATGTTGGGAAAACACAAACACTGTCTCATACTGCTGCTGTCTTTTCCCCCATTGTGATCCAAGTGCACAGTATACAATTGAAGGAGGTAGACTTCATGTTAATTTTAAATCGATGGGACCACAATCTTCTAGACAGTATAAGAAATTCTTTAGGGATTCCCCTAGATGGATTATACTGAATCATTACTTGATCAAGAGACTGATAGGAATTTTTTTTAGTTTCAAAATCTAATACTAAAACATAGAAATCTCCAAAATAATTTTTATGCTAACATTATTTTAACATTTTAGTTTGTGTTTTTAAGTTGATTAATTTGAGAGAGAGACTAGGGGAGGGGTGGAGGGAGAGAGAGAGAGAGAGAGAGAGAGAGAGAGAAAGAATCTCAAGCGGGATCCACACTGTCAGCGCAAAGCCCCATGTGGGGCTTGAACTCACGAATCCTGAGATGATGACATGAGCAGAAATGAAGAGTCCGGTGATTAACTGACTGAACCACCCAGATGCCCCATTAATATTTTAGTTTAATTTGTAGTTCTGTGAGGTAAGAATGTGTAGTCTGTTCAGGGGATGAGAGGTTCTCTAAAAGGAAACATTTTTTTTTTTATTAAAACCATCTTTCTACTTGCTGTGCTCTTAGGGAAGTAGTTTGCCAACAAAATTCTAGAAAACACAGTAGGAAAGCAAGACAAAGTTTACATGCAAGTTAATTGAGCTAAAAAAAAATCAATAACCAGCTTGTGAGCCCTTTTAGAAGAACAGAATAATGAGACCTGAAATTAGGTATTTCTCAGTGCTGAGACACGGCTTATTCATATTTAGGAACAAACCAGTTCTCTTAAGTGAGATCACTGTTTTGTTAAAAGCAATTTCTTTTTCTTTTTCTTTTTTTCTTAAGGCTCAACCGTAGCCCACCTGGAAGACAGTGTAAGTCACATGTTAGCAAAAAGTCAGAGAACCTCTGGCAAGATGATTTCCAGGTACTTAAACTGGTCAACTGCCTTCAAAACATCCACAGCTGCTGTTTTAGTTATAATTGAGGGCTTCCATTTTAGGAATCTGGATGGAGAATCATTTGTTGCCTTGGATTTTAATTTTATTTCCCTCCAGCTCACCCAGGCCTTACTCTATGGTTATCTCTTTTAATTTAATAAAAATCAAATAGCAAGTAGGTTAAAACCATAATGCAAACCAAACTTCATACCCATATTTACCATTATTTTTTATACTGTACCATTAACAAATAAAAAATCTGAGTTTAAAGAATTAATTATTGTAAGTGTAAGTTCATATATGAGCACAAGCTGTATTTTGTGGTACTTTTGTATAGAATTGATTATGAAGAGAATTTTAGGTGTATTTCATTTTTTTAAAATGCAGACAGGATTTCAGATTCAGCAGTGACTGACAGGAAGATGATTTTAATAATTACATAAGTATATCATTCTTTTTGAAACACTTGATGAGTATGAAATCTATTATGTAATGGGCTGGTGTCAGAGATAAAAAGGTGAATAAAACATTGTCTGTATCCCCCTAAGCATCGTAACAAGAAAATTTTGAAAGCAACTACACTGTAACTCACCATGTGTCACACTTCCCAAACCTGCCACCCACCTTCCATCCCATACATAGTGTATGTTCCACTCAAATTTCTTGTAATATTTTTTCTCATCAAATGTCCCATTGTCTTAGCCTATAAGACTTACAATACATAGATGTGTTTGTGTGCTGTATGCTGTTTCTATGCATTTTTATCCATGTATTTTCATATGTGTATGTAATAGTGCAGGTTAAGGATATGCATGTACATTTAAAATCTCTTAAACACCAACATGTTTTCCAGATGACTCAAATTTTACAAAATGACATCTTCACCACGATTCTGATCAGCCCTGGTAAAAATAAGGATAGTCTTAAAGAAGAGACAAGATCTCCTCTTTTTCTTAAATCTTGTATGTACTCCTTATGTTTTGCATAGCAGTGCATGTAAGTGTATATACTCATACAAATGACAATCTTGTAAGTGGCTTCACTTCTCACACATTACAGCTTTCTTACCCAACCACTGAAACTTCTGAATACTTTTTCTTGTAAATAAAAAATTAAGATTTTCTTTTGGTGTGGTTTTTACATTGTTTTAGATTGTAAATTCAGTACATAAGACAGAAAGATATCTTAGAGTCGGGAATAGTCTTGTAAATGATGCTAACTGTGGTTACGTGTATATAACCTGGGGTATAAAAGTATCATGCGTACTTGTAATACTTAATACATATGCATAGGGAATAAGGAGGAGAATATTGGAAAGCAGGATTTATGTTGAAAATGATGAGACCTGATGGCCAAATGAATATTTTAGGGATTATTCTTCAAAACATGAAAAATAATGAAAAGCTTTCAAACAAGAACAGAACATGGACAAAGAGTATTTCATGCAAGTGGGAATAATGTTGACATCTCCATGAATCTCACGGATAAACCCTCCTAAAGCATGAAATGGATCTTTTGAATAATAAAATCTTGAAAACTTTCTTCTGCATAGAGGTAATAATTGGGCAGGAGAGTGGAAAGAGAGGATTACTGGAGCAGATAAATGGGAACCTAGATGTTTGTTCCATTTCTGAAAGTAAATTATGAGGTTGGTCATCTTGTGTAAGTCACTCAGATCCTGGTAGCTTTTCTTCAGCTTTAATAATTCCGTGATTTTTTTTCATTATTGAGTATAATGTTACTTGTGGGTCTGTTGTATATAGCTTTTAAAAGTACCTTGAGGTAATACCTATATTACCGCAATTTGTTGAGGGTTTGTATCATGAAAGCACATTGTGATTGTCAAAAGCTTTTTCCGCATCTTTTGACATAGTCCTGTGATTTTTATCTTTCATTCTACTAATGTGATGCATTGCATTTATTGATTTACTTATGTTGAACCATCCTTGCATCGCAGGGAGAAATCCCATTTGGTCATGGTTTATAATCCTTTGGATGCGTTCCTGAATTTAGTGTGCTAAAATTTTGTTGAGAATGTTTGCATCTATACTCATTGGGGATATTGGTGTATAGTTTTCTATTATAGTGTCTGTGTCTGTCATCAGAATCATTGTAATGCTGGCCTCATAGAATGTTTAGAAGTATTTTCTCCTCTTTAAGTTTTTGGAAGAGTTTGAGAAGGGTTGGTATTAATTCTTCTATAACTGTTTAGCAGAATTCACCAGTGAAGCCATCTGGTTCTGGGGTTTTCTGTGTGGGAAGGTTTTTAATTATTGATTTAATCCCTTTACTCACTATTGGTCTGTTTAGATTTTCTATTTCATACTGATTCATTCTTGATAGGTTGTGTGTTTCTAGAAATTTATCCATTTCTTCCAGGTTTTCTAATTCGTTGGTATGTAATTGTCCATAGTAGTCTCATGTGATCCTGTGTATGTCTGTGGTATCATTGTAATATCTCCTCTTTTATTCCTAAGCTTTTATATTCAAGTCATCTTGCTTTTTTTCCTTAGTTTAGCTAAAAAATTGTCAATTTTCTTTATCTTTTTGAAAAAACACCTCTTAATTTTTTCAATTCTATCTTTTTCTGATCTCTCATTTATTGCTACTCTGATATTTCTGTTTGCCTTTCTCCTGATAACTTTGGGCTTAATTAACTCTTCATTTTCTAATTCTTTGAGGTGTAAAATTACATTATTTGCAACCTTTTAGTTTCTTGATGTTTGCATTTATTGCTGTTGACTTTCAGAGCTGTTTTCACAGCATCCCATAGGTTTTGGTATATTGTGCTTCCGTTTCCACTTGTTTGAAGATTAAAAAAATTTTTTTCTTTTGATTTATTCTTTGAAATCAAAGTTGTTAAAAACTCTGTTTGTTTATTTTCCACGTATTTTTAGATGTTTCGGCTTTCGTCTTGTTGTTGATTTCCATTTCATACCACTGTGGTCAGAAAAGACAGTTGGTATGATTTCAATCTTCTTGAATTTGCTGAGACTTATTCTGTGTCCTGTTATATGATCTATCATGGAGAATGTTTCATGTGCACTTGAGAAGAATGTGTATTCTGCTGTTGGATGGAATGTTCTATATATGTCTGTTAAGTCCATTTGATCTAAAGTGTGCTTCAATTCCAGGGTTTGCTTGTTGATTTTCTGCCTGTTAAGATCAGGAACAAAACAGAGATGCCCAGTTTGACCACTCTTGTTCAGTATTGTACTGGAAGTCTGTCCTAGGGCAATCAGGAAAGGCATCTGAATCAGAAAATGAAGGAGTAAATGGTAATTATTTGCAAATGATATGATTTTGATTTGTTTGTGCAATGAGGTAAATAAAGATACGGTTTTTATAGGTTCCTGGTCTGTCATTCTCTGTATGTCAGCATTGCCTCCCCTCTGGGTCATGGGATGAACACTGTACCTTTAAGAATTCCATCCTTATTGGGGTGCCTGGCTGCCTCCCTTGGTTAGAACATGTGACTCTTGATCTCCCGGTTGTGAGTTCAAGCCCCACATTGTGCATACAGCTTGCTTAAAAAAAAAGAATCAAATCTTTGCACCATAGCATCTCAGTTGGGAAAGAAAGAACTTAGGGATATTCTCTTGGCTTCAGAATGTCCTATTTTTCCGAAAGCTTTTTTCCAGGAGACTTCCTCTTACATTTCAGTGATGAGGAATGAGATTGGTTCAACTCTTACTGCCACTGATGCCACCATAACCATCTTGTACCCTAGAGTTAGGTACATTCATTCAAACAAAAGCAGGTTTCTTGTCGCTGGAAAGAAGAGAGGATGACTGCTGGGTGGACAAAATCTCTTGTGTTCCACTGGCTAGGATATTAAAATGAGATGAGCTGTACTCCCTGTACCTAAGGAGCACACAGTATTTTGGTGCATTTAGAAAAACAAACAGAGTTGATTGTGATAAATTTATTTTAAAATGTGATAATAGGTGAGTGGGAATGAGGAAAAAGGGAGTCACTCTGACAAGGGAAAGGGAAATAAACTATCATTTACTAAACTGCTACTCTGTGCCAACTTTATAAATGTATGTTGAATAAATTCGTTGAATGAAAAATAATTTTAACACAGAAAGACAAATTGGAGAGCTGAGCTAATTAATAAACCCAAGTTTCGAACTCATGACTATAGTCCCACACCACAATACCTTTCATCAGATATTACTTCATATTCTTTAACACTTGCATTGTAAGGTGCCTGAGTGGCTCAGTCAGTTGAACATCCAGTTCTTGATTTCTGCTCAGGTCATGATCTTATGGTTCATGGGGTTGGGCCCTGCATCAGGCTCTGTGCTGGAGATTCTCTGGGATTCCCAGAGAGAAGTGGAGCCTTCCTGGGATTCTCTCTCCCTCTCCCCCCGCACCCACCCCCTAATGTGTGTGTGCGTGTGCATGCTCTCTCTCTCAAAATAAATAAACATTTTTAAAAAATCGCATTGTAAAATCTGATCTAGTTGCATAAACATATAGCCATCCTCCCTTAAAAGAAAAAAGTGGGGACCTTCTACTTTACATATAAACATTTTTGAAAGAATTAATCTTTTGGATCAGATCAAATTGGAGGTCATCTAATCGGGTCACATCCAGTAAATCTACCAACCAAATACAACACTATGGCTCATAAATTCCCATTGGGATAATTAAAGGAGGCTGTGCTCTTTCAGTGATGGGACGTCCTTGAGAAGGAGCAGGAAAGAAACCTAGTCCTATAATAAAATGTCTTGAAGTTGTCTGCAGTTTGTCTCAAAAATACCCTGTTGAAGGGCTACTTTTAAAGAAACGAAGAAAATGTTAATTGGAGGAGCTGTTTTGTCATGCCAATTACAACACAGTATGTTTATTCTTACTGCGTAATATTCACCAGACTTCCTACGTCTCACAGAACAGTTCTGAAGCAGGAGAAAAGATCCAATCCTAATTAGAAGCGGGTTGATCAGAGGAATTTATTTGAGGGGGATTAACTATCCATTCAGAAACAAAGGGCCAAGTTCTTACTCCTTCTCAGCTTCAAAAGGAGCTCCCAGCAAATAAACAAGCAAGTGAAGAAGAGGGAAATGGATTCCGGCTCCATTTCTCATCCTTCTGAAGACACAAAAAGGACACGCGATGGCCTCAGGCAACATCGCTGCAATCTGTGAGTTGCAACCATGAAGCAGTAGCAGTGGGTATTACACTTTCAGCTTTACCCAAAATGTTTAAATTAAAATGTTGGGTGGGAGCAAAACCTTCCAAGTGGCAAACACTTTTAATACTTTTTCTAAGTCATTGACTTAATATATATATTCACATATACATTATGTAATAATATAATAATAATAATATAGATAATCTTGTTCTGGAATTCTCAGGGTATGTTTTTTAATTTTTTAAATGTCTGTTTATTTTTGAGAGAGAGAGACAGGCAGACAGACAGAACCTGAAGCAGGCTCCAGGCTCTGAGCTGTCAGCGCAGACCCTGGTGCAAGGCTTGAACCCACAAACCACGAAATCATGACCTGAGCTGAAGTCGGATGCTTAGCCAACTGAGCCACCCAGGTGCCTCTCGGAGTATTTTTGATGTTATAGTACAATATTAGATTGTTAGCCGCTGTAATTGCATTCCACTGTGTTAACAGAAGTATAGTAACTTGGAAGAGGGTGCCTACTAGTCATTTTATGTTTGACATCTTGAGTAGATGTTTTAAACTCATACAATTCATAACTATTGTTAAATTAACGTGATGGAAATAGTTGTAAAAGTGAAACATTTTTGTAACGGGAAAGCTACATAGTAACTAAGAAAAAACAGCAGTTTTTAAAAGAGTTGATTCCAAGTAGTATGTTGTGTTCTTTGACAAGAATATTCTTTAGGGGGAAGAGATAATAACTATGGTTACTTTTAAGTTGAAATAGACATAATGCTATTCAAAGCTTCTTTGATTACTTACATTTCTGTTATGCAAGGAAAAAAATTAAGTTCTGAACAAATTAACCCTCAATTTAAGTCTAAGGGAAAATGTTCCATTAAGTTCTTTGCTGTGTTTTCAAAAAATCTCAGGTCTTCCTCTGAAGAGAAGTAATACATAAATTTTAGACTTGGGACAAGTGGTAGAGAATATATTTCAAATTAGTTCTTGAGAAGAATTTTTTTTCTTGAAGAAATTATTACTATTGAGTGTCATAAATGTTACTATAAACACCTGCACTATTTTCAGGCTCCTGTGTGAATGTAAGACAGTAAGTTTACTTTCATAAGAAAACTGGTTTGAGATGAAACCCTTGCTAACCTTGCTTGTGGCCAAAAAATAAAGAAGCATCACTTCAAAATTATAAAATTTAATTAAGTACTTTAAAAGATAGGATACCATTTTCCCATTTACGATGACAGATGGTTTTCATTCTTTTAAAAAATACAGGGAAGTAATAACTGCCTTCTGTGAGGAAAAAAATTAACATTACAGATAGGTGTCACATAAATATTAGAAATCCTGTATCCTAAATTCAGACCACTCCCCAGGGGTATGTTTTCTTTTCTATTCCTCCAGACTTGCCGAGAGAATCATGCTACAAATAATGTTTAGGAACTCTTTATGTTGCCTGACATATCTTGTAAATCTTTTCATAGTTACAACATTTATTTTAGGGACTACTAAGTGTAAATTGGGATGGGGATAGCATGATTTATCCAGCTAGTCCATGCTTCTTCCTTCAAAGAAATGTTGTAAAAATACCTCCATGAATTGTTAGGCTGCTTCTATGGGTAATTCCTAGAAATAAAAATTCCTTGGGGCTGAATTGGTAACGAGCCCCCTTTTGCTTTATCATATTCGGGGCAATTTTTTTTTGTCAGTTGGTACTTTGCCTTTTCCAATTTGTTTCTGGTGGATTCTAACTGTGTCAGTAATAAAACGTTAATTTTTATGTGATAAAATGCACTTAGGTGTGTAACTTTTAGATTTCTATCATACTTGTGAAGGGTACCCTTTGCTTTTAGATTGAAAAGACAGTGCCCCCCTCTTTTAATGAACTTACATAGTTTATTAAAACAGTGAACTCTTAAATATTAAGAATGGCAAGAGCTTACAGCCCTAAAAAATTAGCCTTGCCAAGATATCAGAGTTATCTAAGCTTTGAGCACAGGCCTGCTTGAATTCAGCTTTCTTTAATTAGTCCTGCAATACTTTTAGAAATGGAGTGTGATAGATTAAAATTCTTATAAGGTTGATAGTGAGACTGTTATTATTTAATTTGCCTTCACTATTGACTGAATAAAGGTCTATATGAGAAATCAGTGGCTGCACCTCCAAATAAACGAAGTCTATCAAAAGTTTTATTAACAGTTTCTGTCTTCCTATTCATGAGATAAAAGAGTCAATTTAATAACAGATCTTTACTAAGTGCTTATAGGGTGTCAGTTACTGTGGTAACTAATAGAAAGAGATCTGTACTTAGGAAAAAAGGCAGGACACCTGCTTTTCTGGGGACTGTAGCTGTTGGTACTTACCCATGGATCTCTAAGTTTTTCAGTTTGCTTAAAAATGTTTTCTCTCCTGGGACACTTGGGTGGTTCAGCCGCAGTTCAGGTCATGATCTGGTTTGTGAGTTTGAGCCTCACATTGGGCTGTGGGCTGACAGCTCAGAGCCTGGATTGTGCTTTGGATTCTGTTTCTCCCTATGTCTGTCTGTCTGTCTGTCTCTCTGTCTCTCAAAAATAAATAAACATTA
Source organism: Panthera tigris (assembly GCF_018350195.1). NCBI lineage: Eukaryota > Metazoa > Chordata > Mammalia > Carnivora > Felidae > Panthera > Panthera tigris. The sequence continues at coordinate 106,199,582 of NC_056660.1, forward strand.
AAAAAATATTATCTTGGGGCGCCTGGGTAGCTTAGTAGGTTAAGCGTCCAACATCGGCTCAGGTCATGATCTCATGGTCCATGCGTTTGTGGCCTGCATTGGGCTCTGTGCTGACAGCTCAAAGCCTGGATTCTGCTTCGGAATCTGTGTCTCCCTCTCTCTGTGCCCCTCCCCTGCTCACACTCTGTCTCTCTCCATCTCTGAAAAATGAATACACATTAAAAAAAAAAAGTTATCTTCCCTTTGACATTTTCCCTTGGAAAAATTGCCTATATTTTCAAATGGAAAACTGAATATCACTTCAGAAGTGGTATCTAATTAATAGTAAAAAGGTCGTTATGTTTTATTATTTATTGGCAGGTGCAATATTTATTGTCCTGTACTTTGCACATCCCTTTTGGTAGTGGCCACAACTTTCCACGGTCAGCACTGGATTCCTCTTTCATACACGTTACACATAGAATGGCTAAATATTTTACCCAAGGATATGAAACTAAGCTCATGTGAGATGTAAATTAAGTCCAGGCCAATAGAATTAAAACTTGAATGTTTTCAGCAATAGACTACAATTCTTTATTTTGGAGTTGTATAATTTTAATTCTGACTTTTAGAAATAGAATTTGGGATTAATTTACATCTCAGTTTTGTTTAGCTGGGCATCCCTGAGCAAAATATTTAATCTTTCTAGGTTGACCTTTTGTAACATATGAACGGTTCCAACCTCACAGGCTTATTTGCAACATGATAGCATTTTAGGACTTTAACTGACCTCATATATGATGTACAACCTACAAATCAGACAAAAGTTTCGCCTGTTTTAAGTCTTAGAGATGGTTGAAAAAATACAAGGCATCAGGTATGTTTATAAATATGTGTGTACATTTCTAAGAATGGTTGTGTATTTTATTTCTGTAATGCATATATTATGTTATAAAGTTTATATAAAAGTTTGAAGTGTACTTTCATAATCCACTAATTTCAGTGGATTGTTGATATTGGAAATTTTTACTAGTTTTGATGATGATTTCTGAGTTGGATGCTAGAATAGTGGTGTACTTTCCTTTGGGAAAATATGAGGAAAAATACTCTTTCCGTTTGAAGTAAACATTTTTACTGTTATCCAAGTAACATAATGTGAAAGCTTTAGTATCACCAAGAACACACTGTTCAGTGCTTCTCTTTCTTTGGTTCTTTCTTTCTTTCTTTCTTTCTTCCTTCCTTCCTTTCTTTCTTTCTCTCACTTTCTTGAAGTTCAGGCCCTTTTTTGTAAAAGGACAATAACATTATGTGGCCTGTCATAACTTAAATAAAATAACTGTTTAAATATACATAACACATTTCCTTATACTTACATGCTCACTAAGTGAAAGTTCTCATTTTCCTTGACAAGGAAAAGTCATATTTACTAAATCTAAAAATGGAAAAATGATAGAGAAAAAAACCTCTCATCATCGACATTAACTGTTTATCCTGGACAGAGTTTTAATGGACTGGGTTTCACTATTGAAATTCCTTGGATTTGTAAAGTGGAATTACTTAAGACACTGCTTCTCAAATCTTTTTCTCTGAAGGACTATTTACAGTTGAGAAAAAAAATGATGAAAATCTCTGCTAGTTGGAAGACTCTCTTAAAATTATCAAGTTTTGATCTAAAAATTAATTCTAGTTTTATATTCACCTCCATAATAAGGAAGAGGCGCAATACAAAGTGGTGGTTAAACCATAGGCTTCAGAGCACAGGAGGTAAGAATTTAGATCTAGGATATAATTGTATATTTTGTATCATGGTCTTTCACAAATTACTTTATTTCTGTGAGCCATCAGGTAAAACTGACATTGGAGAGATGGATCATGATTATCTTAATATACTGTTAAAGGACAAAGTGTGTTCATAAAACTTTTAATACCTTGATCCTGTGGTTTTCTCCAGATGCATTCAAAATGAGAAGATTTGGTATAGACGGATAATTGCACAAATGTCACATTTAAAAATCTTTTTTGCTTTTGTAGGTAATTTTAGTCTGCAACCTGTGGACCTGAGGTCACTGCTGTTAAGAGATTGCATAAGTGAGATCTTAAAAAGTAGACAGTCGTTCCTCTCTTGTAAACAATTACAGGAGTTTGTCCAGAGTTGTTCTTGAGGCTTTATAGTTATTAGAAACCCTAAATCTTTCCACTGTGTTCTTCTGCCGTGTGCAAAAAGAATCTTCCATCTAGCAGTCAGTGAAAGTTGCCCAAATTCTTGCTGTTACGTTTCATTCTAGGTAGTGAAATTGTGACAGAAGAGGGAAGAGGACGATCCTTTTTATTAAGGGTACACTCTCAAAATTGCACACTTTTCATTGGCCACTCCAATGTTCAATGGAGGAGGGAAATTAAGACCTTTAACTTAGTGGCTATGTACTCAACAAAAAGTGAGGGTCCTGTTATTAAAGGAAGAAGGGGAGAATTGAAAACAAAGGAACTTCACAGTCTCTGTTACAGTCTCATTTATGTCCCTGCCAGGCACGAAGAATCCAGACAGTAGGGGTCACCACTAGTCTAGACCACATTCTGCCTTGATTTCTACTCCCTGTCCCAGAGAGTTTTGTGAATCTCCCAGACACACCCACCGGATGGGCCTGCTGTCCTCTCTCTACTGAAATTTTCAAAAACGCAGGGACCTAAGTGTTAATCTTAACAAATTGGAATGTACTCTGTAGAGCTAATTGAGGAAGGAACTAAAGTAAAACCAAACAAAACAATGAGCACATGTAGAGGGTTGAAAATGAAGTGGATCAAGTTACATGCAAAGAAAAGTTTGGATAAATATTCCTTAGTTGGCTTTGACTTTGGGAAAAGATTTAATCCTGGTTCCGAGTACACGGTGTTCAGTTCTACCAGACATATTATTTCATCTGGGAAACTGATTTTTCGTGAAATCTGACATAAATCCACCACGTTTCTGTCCTTATATTTCTGTGACCTCTGGCCACATCTTTACTAGGTTGTTGAAATCTACCTCTCATCTATACCCAAATAATCTATATTTGTTTATTTTAACCTGTACCTTGGTTAACTTGAATTTCTTCTTTTTTTGTTTCTTTGAGATCTTCAGGTCTTTGTTTTCTGGAAATTTTACCCTGAATCCTGACTGTGATGCTCAATCAGCTGATAGCCTCCAGCATTGCCAACTATGCATTTTGGGGCCTGGTGTTCCCATCAGTGATAGGATGGTCCTCAACTCTGTTTCATAGCAGCATGATTAGTTCATTCTTGACCAGTGTTTTCATTTCTTAGAGCTGACTGTGTGGTCTGAATGTTTATGTCACCCCCAAATTCATATGTTGAAATCCCAACCCCCCCAAAATGGGATCTTTGGGAGGTGTTTAAATTATGAGGTTGGAGCCCTTCTTAATGGGATTGGTGTCTTATCTTAGAGGGTCCAGAGGGATCCCTTGCTCCTTCCACCATGTAAGGACACAGCAAGATGTCTCTTGCTATGAACCAGCAAGGGAGGGCCCTTACCATAATGTGACCATACTGGTACCTTGACCCTAGACTTCTAGGTTTCAGGACTGTAAGCGATAAATTTCTGTTGTTGATAAGCTACCCAGTCAGTGGTGTTTTGTTATAGTGGCTAGAATGGTTTAAGACACTGATCATTCTAGGTTGAGTCTACCAGCAGATCAGACACTGACTCACCTCTTTCTGTTTCAAAGCCTGTAGGTACCATTGCAGAATGGCAATTATTTTTACCTCTAATTATTTTTACCTCCTGCTTGGAAAAGATTTAACTTCAGATGATCAGACTAGCTCACTTACCCATCATTTCAATATTCTTTTAAGAAGAAAATTTTCTCAGACTTCATGATTGCCAAGAATTCTTTTTCTACTAGATTATGAATGAAACGTAGTTTCTTTAATATCTGTAATTGCTCTTGTCTTCATCTATAACTTTTTTCAGAAGCATGGAATTAGAGAATTTATATTGCCAACTGAAGCTTTTTCAGACTCTTGCATTTTATAGAGTCTCAGATTAATTCATTCTCTTTGGGGTAAATTTCTTATTTTTATAATTCTTTTTCCTTTCTTCTCCCTAAAATGATGTTTTCCTATATGGATGTTGTAGTTTGTGCTGTCCTCCGGATCACTGTTGGCTCCTCTGATAGTTTCCTTGCTGCCGCCATCACTGGTCACCTGCTGCTGATGTGTGGTGCTGGTCAACTCAAGACTGGTTCACTTGCCTTGGTCGTATTCCCCTGGTTCCCCATGTGCACCTGGTACAGCCTGGTTTTTTCTCTTATGCCAACCCCCCCCCCCATGAGTCTTACCCACCCTTTATTTGAGGAACTGAAGTAGAATGTCCTCATCCCTTTCTTTGGCAGCCCTGTGGCAGAACCCGTGGCGCAATCTCTCTGCCGAAAAGGCATGAGGACTTTGGAGAAACTGATGGGCTATCCCTACCTCAGCCACTTGTAGCCCACTCTCTGGTAGCACGTGTTGTATAAAGACTTCATTAAATAGACTGAAAATTTTTTGTTATGTACTTAGACCAGCCAAAAGTAAGACTTAGTGCTCTGGGATTCTCTTAGGTTGGTGTGTCAGTTCCCAACTGTTATACACTCCCACACCAGATTTTGAGTCTCCCTAGATAGTTCTCCTCTTATTGTCTTTGGAAATTTCACCAACTATTTCCATTTTAGGTGAGAATTGCTTTCTTGTTAATATGTTTTCTTTGCCTTCAACTTGAGTTAAACATATTTTCACATTATGTACATCACTTTTAGATTTTCTGCTAATAGAGATATTTCATAATTGCTAGAAAAGTTGAAAAATTCACATAATATAAAAAATGAAAAAATATTTAAAATCTCTGCCAAGGGATAATGACAATCATTATTTCATCTTACAGACTTCTCCAACTTTCTGATGGGTTTATTGTCATTTGGTTGTGTTATAGCCATATAATTTTATACAGATAAGATCATATTACTATATATCTTTGCAAATTATTTCTTTCATTCCACAAGTGCTCTTAGAGATCTTGTCTACTAATGAGTGTAAATAGACCTCCCTTTTCAGAGGTAGGCTAGATTCCAGTACTTAAAAGGGCCATAATTCATTTTATGAATCCTCTAGTGGTTTATGCATTAGTAAAAAATATATTTAAAAATTGTGTATCTGTTTTTAATTTCTCTGTTTTCTAAGTCTTCTAACCTGACTATATTATAGTTGAATAGTCATTATGAAATTATTCAGCTCTTTTTGAAAAAAAAATTCTATTTGTAAAGAAGATAGGAATAAAATTTTATATTTTAACCAATATATAACTAAGTAGTTACATATAGCTATTATTGTAATAGCTAACAAATAACTAAAAGCCGTGGAATGGTTGCAATCTTCATGGCATGGGGTTTACTCTCAGACTCAGCCCCTAGGATTGTGTAGTAAGTAGAATATAATCATGGAATGAAATTTTGAATGTGTCTTATTTGTTCTTTGTTATCCATGACCTTAAAATTTGCAAAGAACTTTCACTCTTTTTTTTTTTTTTTTTTTTTTTTTTTTTTTTCAACGTTTATTGATTTTTGGGACAGAGAGAGACAGAGCATGAACGGGGGAGGGACAGAGAGAGAGGGAGACACAGAATCGGAAACAGGCTCCAGGCTCTGAGCCATCAGCCCAGAGCCTGACGCGGGGCTCAAACTCACGGACCGTGAGATCGTGACCTGGCTGAAGTCGGACGCTTAACCGACTGCGCCACCCAGGCGCCCCGAACTTTCACTCTTTAAAATGTTGAGGGAAATTCTGTTTTCTGACATAAAGGCCTTTATGTTGTGATCTTTCTGAAATGAGCCAACATCAACAAGTAGAACTATGTGGTGTATACATAGTTCTGGGGCAGATTCCTTAGTCTTTCTTTCTCTCAGTTTTCTCATTTGTAAAGGGAAACTGAACATGCCTATACCTCATAGGGGTTTTGTAAAAACTCAAAAGATTGCTACTAGAGTACTATGTAAGCTTTTAATATATGTTATAATAAATTAATAATTATTATTTCTGATGAACCTGGAAAGCAGCCACAACCAAGAGCCATACTCTTTGAGGAAGTATAGTAAAAAAGTGATCATTCTATAAACTCAACAGCACATGCAGATCATTAGTACCATGTGAAGCCTTTTGAAGTGTGCTCCATTGTTTGAGGGTCCAATCTGTGACCCCTTGCTTCAGATGGTGCTTGAGGGAAACCTTCCTGACTCCCACTGAACATATGATGTGGAAGAAAAGACAAGAAGAACTCAGGCAACGGGCAGGTTGACCGTGTGTCAGAGAGTCTGAGAAAAGTACAGGGCAAGACTCTCTACAGATGTTGGCTCTGATCAGAAAAAGAAAAGTTACCTCAACATCGTCACACCAAACACTGCCATCTTCCCTGGGCCCAGCATTTTCCTGCCAGCCGGGGTTGGACTCAGCCTGCACGCAGATGTTGGGTTAGTGTCTGGTAGTAAAGTGACAGGAAATGACAAATGCAATCAGGAGCGATCTGCTGACTCAGCTCTTCCCTGTCTGAGCTGTTCCTCACGCCATCTTTTAACATACAGCTGGCCGAGGAAAACTGGCCTCCCTTTCAAAGATGACTAATAACCAGAAAGAAATCAGCAGGAGATCTGTAGAAAGGTAAGAAAGGAAAGACACAACATTAGACTCATGAAAGCCCAAGGACGTTGTGTGCATGGAGAGGAAAACTCTTTTCTTATCTGACTAAAATGTGTGATGTATTAAACAAATGAATTTATTGACCAATTAACATTCTTTCAAACACCCAGTCAGCCTTCTTGTAAATACTTATTCCTTGCATGTTTCTCTTTAATATCTGAAAAGCAGTTTTGCTGTATATTTTGAAAGTAAGGGATATCCCAGTAAACAAGTTGCAGTAACCTTTGAAAGGAGATTCAAATATGCATTTTAAAGAAAGGGAGTCACAGCATTGGTTCAGAAGAACAAAAGGGGGCATGAAATGGACAGTGGGCAATGAAAACATTAAGGCCACTCTTGTGTTGAGTTTTCAACATTGAGAATACATGGCGTATAGTCCTTTTAATAATGAAAGGATTGATTTATTTCATCCTTTGCTCTCTGTGGATGAAAACCAGCCACACATTTGTGGCCCCTATATTCACTGGGCTATACTTAGATGCCTGAAGCAAATGGATGTAGTGAAAGAAAAAAAATAGATACTAAAAATGTATTCAGTATAAAATCAAACAAATTTTAAAGGACAGAAAATAATCTAATACATTAAACGTTGGTATATCTGAGGAAAGGAAGAGAACCAATTAAAAGCAAAACAAAATCTATTCCAATGGTAGACAAGAAAACCTCCTTAAAGTATCTGATTATGCAGTCTAAGTAATGTTGTCGCCCCCCAAAAAAGCAATGAAAAAAAATAGTTTGGAAAAAATTCAAGTCACTTACAGGAAAAAAATCAGGCTGAAGTCCAACTTTTCCATATCTGATATTCAGTATGTTCATTCTACCAATGTCTTGTTTTGAAAATGGTTGAACATTTTTACAGTAACAAGTCAAAAATATATGAGTATTGGTGATCCCATTGTACTCTTAGTGTGAGAACATATTATTTCATCATTTGTATGAGCCAAATTTTTGTTCATTATAGACTACAGTCTTACATGTGTAGAATACAGAATATAGAAGAACCCAGAAATAGAGTATCCAATAATCCTTATTGAAAATGTGCATTAAGATCAACTCTGGCCCTCCTAATGTCAAATAGAGAAACAGAGTATTAGAAATGATCATTGAGTCCATTTAAATACAGAACTAAGGTTCCATAACAATGAATATTTATGCAAGAATAATTTTAAAACCTTAAAAACAATGACAAGGTTCCCAATAAAAAATAATGAAAATCAGACATGAACAGAATGAGAGCTGTATGCTGATTTCCTCAACATTCCAGTAGATTGCTTTGTATTGAATTATATAAATAAGCTACAGAAGAACCAATGACTATAAATAAAACACACTGGAAACCAAACAAGAACAACAAAAGCCATTTACCAGAGGGTATTTTTAGCATAAAATTTGAGAGCACTTCTTTAAATATAATGCAAAATTAATGAGCACATCATATTAATAATATAAGTAGAATAAATCCATGCTTTAAATGGGAAATTATTAGATTGAAAAATTTGATTGGAAGGCTATCCTACCATTTGCTATCTACAAGAAATTCATCCAAATCAAATGATTAGTGTTGGTAGAAGTAAAATGATGGGGAATGCAGACACACAAATGTAAATAAAAGCTAAAGTTAATAAAAATATCAGAAATACTTAATTCAAAAGAAGATATTTTTTAAAGTTCATTTATTTTGAGAGAGAGAGTGAGCGAGCGTGAGTGTGGGAGGGGCAGAAAGTGAGAGAGAGGGAGAAAGAGAATCCCAAGCAGGCACTGCACTATCAGTACATAGCCTGATGCAGGGCTCGATCTCATGAACCATGAGATGATAACCTGAGCTGAGATCAAGAGTCAGACACTTAACTGACTGAGCCACTCAGGTGCCCTCATAATAAGATACTAAAATGACAAAGGACACTTTATAATAAAAAAAAATGCACATTGTATTACAGCCTTGAATGGATACAAAATTACAAAGCATAATTTGACAAAGCTGTGAGGAATAAGGGAACCGTTAAGACAACAGGAGACTCTAATCCCCACAATATATTGAGGAAATAAGAAATGAAGGGTGGAGATTTAATTAACAAATAGAAAATTTAAAACACATAGTGTTGTTTATGTGCCATACTTTTCTATGATTTTTACATATACTGATATATTTAAATATTCTTTTCAAGTACCTGTAAAACATTGACAGGTAACAAAATAGTATCCCATACCACACTTATTGATCATTGGATAAAGGAAGAGATCATAACAAAAAGTACTATGTTTAATTCTTTTAAAAAATTTACTCTTCGGTCGCCTGGGTGGCTCAGTCAGTTAAGTGTCTGACTTAGGCTCGGGTCATGATCTCACAGTTCGTGAGTTTGAGCCCCACATCAGGCCCTGTGCTGATAGCTCAGAGCCTGAAGCCTGCTTTGGATTCTGTATCCCTCTCTCTCTGCCCCTCCCATGCTCATGCTCTGTCTCTCTCTGTCTCTCAATAATAAATACATGTTAAAATATTTTTAAAAATGTACTCTTCTTCACCTTACATCACAAGAAGAAATCAAACTAATGTGGATTATGTATAAAATGTTAGCAAAATTTTATGGTATAGAACTTATGGGATATATTGACTAAAGCCATATATAGAGTATTATTTATAATGATAAATATTTAAATTTCTGACAAAAACAAATTATTAAAAAATAGAGTACTAAATTCAAAACGTTATTAAATTATACCTAACAAAAGCCAAAAATAAAAGTGGAAACTGAAGAGAATTAGAAAATAGAACTTTCTTATTTAAAACATATAGATAATCCTACTAAATAATGTATATTAGAAGAGTATACATACATAAAAGAAGAAATGAATATATAAAAACTATTTCAAAGGATTTCAAATGGATTGGAAGCTAACACTTCAGGAAATAAATTTGATAAATTCAGTGAAATGGATAGTTCTTCTATTAATACCTAAATTACCTAAACTGACCTAGAGGAGATAGAAAGCCTAAATAGACTAGATCCATTATAGGTACAGGGAAGGTGTCAACGTGATCTCTAAAAGACCTTGTGCAAACATTTCCACAGGTGCATTAGATCAAACGCTCAAGCAGAACAGGGTGCTAGTAAGATTCTTTTAATTTCCCCAACTTAATCTCATGTAATATTATGCTTAGGAAATTCTCACAACTTCTGGAGCCGGCATAATGTAGAAACCTGACAAGATGTATAAAAACTAAAAACCATAGAGTAGCCTCTTTTATTAATATCAGTGAAAAATTTCTAAACTATTAAAAATCTAGAAGCCAACAGCATTTTAAAAAATAATACGCTGAGACCAGTTATATCAAGCAAAAATACAAAGAGTTCTCAGTATAAGAAAATGTAATAAATTGTAACAATACAACTGTGAAAAAAATGTTCCATTTTTAAAGGTAGGAAAAGATTTGCTAAAATCAATGCCATTCCAGATAAAATAATTTATAAAACAGAAATAGATAAATATTTTATAATATTTTAATCTATAAATATAAAATGGTTAAGAGGTTTTCATATCCATTGTAAATATATATATTTGTATACACATATTATCCATCACCTATATTTTAATATGGAATAAGCTGAAATTTCAAATCCCATTTCCAGTAATTAAGAAACAATGCCCCAATTCCACTTTTGTATGCTACTATCTTGGCATAACATTAACATTTATTGTAGTCATTAAATTGTCCTTATCAATGCTTTGGAAAAAAAATAAGATCTAAAAAGTAGATTCATGTCTTCCCAGGATGAAAGTGGATAGAAGATGGGATACATACTACACATACCCGTTTTTTTTATTATACATACCATTTTTATCCACACACAGTATATATACACTCATCCTCATCCTCAAGGGAGACAACCCAAAGTCCCATTGTTCTACTTAGGCTATGCAGCTCAGAGTCCAGCCTTTCTGGGTATGTATGGTCTTGTCTTCAAGGTCATACGTGGTTGTCTACCATACAGAGATACCATACAGAGACAAGTCATGTGCCCCACCTATCCCATGACATGGGAGCGTATGTGTGTGCGCACACACATTCAATAAAGAATGTTGGGATAAGAACAGTTAAGAGCAATAAAAGCCCCATTCAGAAACAGCAAGAATAGGAAACATAACATTCACTGAACCCTATCAAACAAACCCTGCTGGGCAGGAATTGTAAAGGCCCCTTGTCCTGCTAATAGAGGAAGTTGCTTATTGGGACCCTGGTTTGCACCCTTGCATAAGTGTCCTTGTCCTTGTTTTGGTTCTCTCAGAACCTTTTCTTGATTCTGAATTGGTCATTAAAGACCAATGTCGTCTTTGGAGCACTTGGGTTTTGAGTTGATCTCTGTGCACTTTGAGAAGCCTGGAGTTTGCTTTAAGAGTCCAGCAAACACAGGGGGTGCCTGGGTCGCTCAGTTGGCTGAGCATCTTACTTTGGCTCAGGTCATGATCTTGTGTTTCATGAGTTCAAGCCCCACATTGGGCTCACTGCTGTCAGCTGGTCAGTGCAGAACCCACTTCAGATCCTCTGTTCCCCTTTCTCTGTCTCTCCCCTGCTTGTGCTCTCCCAGAAAGAAATAAAATAGATATTAAGAGTTGAGCAACACAGGCATTGAAGGTCAAGCTTGTAGTTTCTTCACAAGTACTACTTCAGCAGTACTACTCTTTGAAATCAAAAACAAAACCTGGTAGGTTCTTATCTATTTATTTATTTATTTATTTTAAATTTTTTTAACGTTTATTTATTTTTGAGACAGAGACAGAGCATGAATGGGGGAGGGTCAGAGAGAGAGAGGGAAACACAGAATCTGAAGCAGACTCCAGGCTCTGAGCTGTCAGCACAGAGCCCAACGCGGGGCTCGAACTCACGGACCACGAGATCATGACCTGAGCTGAAGTCAGATGCTTAACCGACTGAGCCACCCAGGCACCCCAGTCCTTATCTATTTAGTACTAGTCAGTTTCATATGAAATCAAGATTAGCTAACATCTCACCTGGTCCTTATTTTAAAGGCTGTTTGAAATATAATTGATCTATCACACGACTCACCTATTTAAAGTGTATCTTTTGAGAGGTTTTAGCATATTTACAAAATTGTGCAACTATCACAACAAACTTAACATTTTGATCACCAAAAGAACTCCCATATCCATTTAGAGTTCCTTCCATCTTCCACCATTTGCTTCTAGCCCTAGGCAACCACAAATCTACCTTCTGTCTCTATAGATTTGCCTGTTTGGGCATTTGGTATAAATGAAATCATTTACTATATGATCTTTTTGTGACTTTGTGTGACATTTAGCATGATGTTTTCAAGGTTCATCCATGTTATGGTATTTAATGGTACCTCATTTACTTTTATTGCTTAATAATGTTCCATAGTATGGACAGATAACATAATTTATCCATTCATTACTTTATGGACTTTTGGATTGTTTCTCCTTTTTTGCTGCTACGAATGATGCTGCTATGAACTTTGGAGTTCAAGATTTTGCAGATATGTTTTTATTCCTCTTGGGTTTGAACCAAGAGATATGAATTTTCTGTTAACTTTATATTTTTTTTTATTTTTATTTTAAGTTTGTTTTTTTTTTTAAGAAAGAGTATATATCCGCATAAGCAGAGAAGGGGCAGAGAGGAAGTGAGAGAGAGAATCTCAAGCAAGCCCTGAGTGGTCAGCATGGAGCCCGACGGGGGGCTCAATCCCACAAACCATGAGAGATCATGATGTAAGCTAAACTCAAGAGTCGGATACTTAACCGACTGAGCCACTCAGGTGCCCCTTAACTTTATATTTAACTTTGTGAAGAAATGCCAAACTATTTTCCAAAGTGTCTGAGCCATTTTGCATTCCAACAAGTAATGCATGAAGGTTCCAATTCCTTCCCAACCTTGCCAACACTCAACATTATCTCTTTTGATTGCAAACATCTTATTGTGCCTGAGATGGAAACTCGTTGTAGTTATTTATTATTTTAATGCTTAAAACACTTGGTTTGCTGATTTCTCCTGTTCGGCCCATTATCCTCACCTCAATTTAATGATACTTACCCTCAGGTCTCCTGAATCTACAGAACTAGTTGGTAGGTCAAAATCTTAACTTGGGCTTTGCTGCTGAGGTGGTTCTTATTAACAGAGAACAATGGGAGGCATTCAAGAAACCCTTTGAATATCATTTTCATTTCCTAATCTTTGAAGGTGATGAAACAGTTTTTCCCACAAATTTCTAGAATCTCAGTCAATTTAGGTTTGGGGACTTTAGCTAAAAGTAGCCTTTAGCAGAGATGTTACTGCTTTCTGTCTGACTATAGCTTTACAATATTATATCCTATCATCTATAATAGTTTTATAGGAGAGAATGGTCCTTATTATTTGAAGACTGGTTATTTTTTTCCTATATTGTAGCATCTTGCTAAATAAAATATAATAAGGAATAGTCAAACCTATCAATATTTTGGCTTTTTTTGTTTTAATGTTTATGTTTGAGAGACAGAAGGATAGAGTGCAAGCAGGGAGGGGCAGAGAGAGAGGGAGACACAAAATATGAAGCAGGCTCCAAGCTCTGAGCTGTCAGCGCAGAGCTGACATGGGACTCAAACTCATGAACCATGAATGAGAGCATTACCTGAGCCGAAGTCAGACACTTAACTGACTGAGCCACCTAGGCGCCCCAATATTTTGACTCTTTAAAAACACTTCCCCTATAGGTACAATTTCATTTTGCATGTAATCTGCCTTCAGAGTACCACAGGCCAAGTTTTGTGACATGTTTGCCATAGTATAATTGCGATCATCAGTTTTCCAGGATGTACCATCTGGTCCCTTGCTGCACATCACAACACTAATTAATAAGTAAATAGCACAGGTCTCATTGTGGCACTATCCCATTTTTCAGCGGCTAATTTCTAAATAAAGCTAAATTTATATAATGAAGCAACTAAAAACTATAGCGGCTCAAGCAAAACAAAAGATTATATTTCTCTCATGATAATCCAACTGTTGGTAGGTAGCCTGTGGCAAGTAGATGGCTCTAAACCAGAAAGATATCCAGGGAAAAAGATGCTTTCTATATTACTCTTCTAACTGTCAAAATGTTTTCCTCAACTGTGTCATAGATCCTGGCTCTTCAGCAGCAAGACCTCATTCTAGTCTGTAGGAGAGAGAAAAATGATATCAAAGACAGTAGTTGTAGCTTAATTTTAACCATTTAATTTTCACATCATATTCTGTCTTTTGAGTTTTACCTATCGACATAAATTCACATGCATGCTTTTCTAAATGGGCACTAGATCCACTATTATTTGGCTTTTTAAGATTCTGGTGTTTGGCCTCTTCATTCTTGACTCAGATTTCAGCCTCACCAAGGGAGGGTCCCTGGTCTTGACCTTAGGATTGAGGAAAATTAGCTAGCTGTTAGGTTGGCACGTTTAAGAAATTAGTAGAGAAAGATCTTAAAAGAGAAGTAGTTGAAAAGATCAAAATCTAGAATGCTTAAATTATACTTTAGAAGCCCAGACAGAACGCGCCCCCCCCCCCCCCCCGCTGACCCTGCCACCAACCGTAGCAACATAGTTCAACACTTGGACATCAGCACTCCTAGGGCTTTGGGTCCTTTGGTCTTTCCAATGTCTGCCACTCAAGAGCTGCCCCCCCCCTTTTTTTAAGTTTACTTGCTTTTTTGTGACAGGGAGAGAGAGAGCAGGGAAGGGGTGGACAGTGGGAGAGAGAATCTTAAGCAGGCTCTTCATTGTTAGCTCAGAGCCCGAAGCAGGGCTTGAACCCATGATGCAGGGCTCAAACCCATGAACCATGAGATCATGACCTGAGCCGAGATCAAGAGTTGTATGCTTAACTAACTGAGACACCCAGATGCCCCAAAAGCTGAAACTTTTTTAAAAATAGGTAAATGGGTGTTATTTTTAATTTACCTTTTTATACAGTCTTCTGTTTGAACTTCAGGATGATCCTGTTCTGCACTTGTGTAAATACTGGCTATCAGGCTCTGACCTACCCACTTGCCACTCACGTGGCCATGCAGAGGACCCTTCATAACACGTGTTGGTGTAACAATGCTAAGAAAACATAGCAGAGAATACCTACTGCTTTCTGTTTCAAAAGCATTTAGGTGCTTTCTTGACCTACTGTGTTACCATTCAAGTCTTAGCAAAACATAAAAATTTGTAAAACTTTTGAGAAGGTCACATAAAATTTTCTCCTTAATATTTTTGAGTGATAAATTACATCATATGTCTCTATATACCTGGAATAAACACTACTTGGACATGATGTCCTTTTTTTTCATAATCTTCAGAAATCTATTTGGTAATACTGCATGTCAAATTTACATATAGGATAATAAATAACATTAAGCTATCTGTTTCTTTGGTTGAATAGTCTTTGTTCAATTCTCCCATCAGTGATATCACATTTTAATAAAATGAGATTGTTAGCTCCTTCCTCCTTTGTATTTCTTCTCAATAGGTTTGTAGACACTAGAGATTATTTTTTCCTTGACATTTCGATAAGCTTGTCCCTTCTAATATCTGGGCTTTGTGTTTTGGGCCAGAAGGACTAGAAAACTAGATATTTTTTGATTTGGGACTTAGTTCCTTTAATGATTATTGGTATTTTCCAATTCTCCTTTTCATCATATTTTGCATGAAAATTGTCCAGTTACATCTCTGAGTCTGCACTCCAAAATATGTCTCAAATCTGTCCTATCTTCACCACAATGGAAAGTGACCAGTCCAAAACGTCTATCAGACAGTTATCAGACAACCTAGACAGTTGGAATAACTATTTAACAATTTTCTTTTTTTAACTTTTTCTTCCCTTCAAATCATTCTCCAGCCAACAGTACAAGTGATTGTTTCAAAGTGTAAAACAGATTCTTGCATTCCTGTCTAAAGTTGAGCTCTCTACTTGGTCCTGCTCTAGTCCACAGATATTTGTCTCTTTAACTGGGAGTCATAGATCCCTGAATCACAGATATCTTGAAGACTTTACCTTGCAATAGTCATTCAGGGTGTCTGCTAAGGTTCTTTATAAAAGGGTTCATGGGTTATTTTTATTTTGATGTCTATTCTGGAGGGTCAGATCTCCAGGCTTTAGTTGATCCAAGGGCTGGTTAGTTCGATGTTGACCTAGGTTTCCCCTATCATTTGATCAGCTGTGTGTACTCTGAGTTACTTGCATTATTTGACCATGTCTTCTTGCAGCCAAAGGTCATAAGTAATGTTGTTGGGTTTATAAATTGGCTTTTTCTAACTTAAAAAGAGCTAAGTACCTGCCACATGAATTGATCTCTTTGTAATTGTAACTATGAACATTGCATTGGACCTGGGAGGCTAAAATATTGAGAAAGGTCCAGGTCAGTGTAACCTGAGACTTCTTTATACTTGCCAGAAGATCAAGGGTGGTATAGATCTGGAAGTAGGAAATATTTTCTAAAAATGGTCAGGTAATAAGTAATTTAAGCTTGTAGACCCTATGGGCTTTCTTGTAATTACTCTGCTGCTATAGCATTAAACGTGGCCAAAGACATTATAAAATGAATTTATGTTCCAGTAAAACCTTATTTACAAAGCACTTGTAGACTGGGTATCTCCCATAGGCCATTGTTTGTCAACCCTTGGTATAGACAGTATTTGAATATTTGAGTGGTGGTGCTTTGTAGAATTTATTTATTTATTTTTAAATGTTTATTTATTTATTTTGAGAGAGAGAGAGAGAGCACACAAGTTGGGGGAGGGGTAGAGAGAGGTAGAGAGAGAAACCCAAGCAGGCTCCATACTGTCAGCACAGAGCCTGAGCTGGGGCTCAAATTCATGAACCATGAGATCACGACCTGAACAGAAGTCAGGAATTGGACACTCAACAGACTGAGTCAACCAGGCACCCCTGCAGAATTTATTAATGACAGCAACTCTAAATAAATTCCAGTTTTCCAAGGGAGAAACATGAAACTGATTTGCCATTCGCACAGTTAGAGCTCTTCAAGAGGGGAAGGACTAGACTCTTCTTCAATATAACAGACAACAACCAGAGAACATTCATATTCCATTGTAGCAGGTACTAGTATGGAGTTCATTTGAGGGTATTTACATGTCTCTTGTGATTTTGAATTTTATCCATGCCCATCTTCTTTTGCTAGAATTATGTTTTTGACAGGTGAGGTATGCACAAAAGACATACTTTTTGACTTAAAACAAAACAAAACAAAACAACACACACACACACTCCTTACCGGCTAAAGTGTTGCTTTAAAACAGTGACCAATTCATTCCTGCTGTGGTGGACAGATCTCATGTAAAATATTAGCAAGGTTCCAAATGGCCTCCTTTGCCACAATCAGCCTACTGTTCTAAGAGTGTTCGATTCTTTTAAAGTAGGTTATAGCCAAACCATTTATAATATTTTTTACCTGATATTGAGGTGGAATTGTGGCATTTTATAATAGTTTCTTTTAACTCCACCGAAGACTTGGTTTGGAAGGATGTCACAAATCCCTTTGGAAGGATGGCCTGATCAGCATAACAGTGAGCAAGGATGTTTCCCTTAGTCCAAATCAGTCACTTTTGACATGCTCTTTTAACTACCTTTATAATAGGAACTTCCTTTGCAGCATTAGGGTGTCTGAAAGCCCCTTGACTTGTCTAGTGTTTTAGGGTTCATTCTGCAGTTAGGGAGACTCACTATTCCCAAAGAATCTCAATAACATAGACACCAAGAGACCTACCCAGAGTCTGTTAATAAATCAACTTTCTTTCTCTAGCCACTTGGAAACTTCTAGTGAAGGCAATCGCTCTTGTCATTTGAGCAGATTTGTTCTTAATTATGGGATTATATTTTGAGAATGAAATTAAATCTGTCATGGAATAGCCAGACTAATAATTTCTCATTTCTCCCTTTAGGTATATCATCCATCAATAGATTTTCCTATGGAGTTTCTAGTAAGAGTGTATATTGGGCATGGACAGTTGTGAGAGACATGCTAACAGGCTTTGGTTCCTCTCTTTTCCTTTTCCTTTTTGATAAGATAGGTGATGTTTATGCATTACTGTGATGGATAGTAATATAGAAAGGAGGACATAGAACAGTCATGAAATATAAGCCAGCTTGTGATAAAATAAGTAGTTGTCATTAAGTAGCAAAGTTGATTCATCCAGATGATCATCAGATTCATGAAGGATCCCAAAATATGTCAGCAGAAACTTTCATGTGTTATGTGGCAGTTTCTATAACCTTGAGGAAGGATGGGTTAGCCTTTGTTAATGGATAAAGAGAAAGACTATAATTGGCTAGAAGCCTGACCAGAGGGTTTCTGAGTGTTAACGGACAGAAAGGTTTATGGACTTGGGCAAACCTGGAGGAGGGGGCTGCTTGTTAGAGCTCACTTCAGTTTGCAGAATGCAGCTTCATGTTGGGAACATGAAGAGAGAACATGATTTCACAAAAGGTGGAAGCCCATTGTCTGAAAGAGGTGGTGAGAACTAGAATTCTCTAGATTTTTTTTTTTTAGTTATTTGCCTAGGGCAGCTTTCAATAATGTATGCTCAATTAGAGGCCTATCTCCCAGAGGCCTTTCTTGCCTTAAGTAAGGTGACAAACCATAGTTGCTTTTTCCTTTTATTTTTTTAAATGTTTGTTTGTTTATTTATTTATTTATTTATTTATTTATTTATTTTGAGAGAGAGAGAGACTGTGAGTGAAGGAGGGTCAGAGAGAGAGGGACTCTGACAGCAGTGAGCCCGATGTAGGGCTCAAACTCATGAACCGCGAGATCATGACATGAGCTGAAGTCAGACGCTCAACCGACTGAGCCACCCAGGTGCTCCCATAGTTACTTTTTTCTTGTTGCTTATGTTCCTGTGTGTGTGTGTGTGTGTGTGTGTGTGTGTGTGTGTGTGTGTATGGAAGGTGAGTTTAGAGTTTGGGAGCTTTTACTGTCTTAATAATTTTGTAACCGGTGATCCACATATGAAATGATGGTGGTATTTTGGGGGAATGTGAGATTGTAAAAACTGTGAAAAGTAAGGCAAAGCGTCATGAAACCTTTGCACATGACAGTCTCTGCTTTGTCAATGATTCTCTCAAGTAAAGTTAAGTGTTGATGATCTAAAGGTAAATGGAATCTGAAGAAAGCAGAACCTCAATCCTTAAATATAAAATAGGCTTCAGGCAGAGCTGAAAAAAAAAAATACTGACCAGGGCTACTGCAAGGGATAAGACCTTTGTCTCTTTGCCCTTTCAGAAAGATCTTATCCTGTCTTTTACTTCTGGTTTCATATAGTATTTTCCAAGCCTGCATAAATGTTGGGATAAGTCAGTATGAACTTGGTGGGTTTAGCTTCTATAATCTCAGTAGTACAGGTACAATTTTTGGTCCATAGGAGTCTGGTATCTTGGAGAGATCTTGAGGCTATGTCTAATGTAAATGCAAAGTTAAATCTGTGTCCAAATTAATTGTGATTGGATTAGGAATAGGGGAGATCTTTTAAATTTAGGAAGTAGACTTTCTGAGTATCTCTTAATTTGACAATACCAAATTTACATAATAAATGAACAAATCGATTAGATTTACATAATAAATCTCTTCTCAGTAAATTGTTTGGTGTGGTATGGCAGAGGAGTAAAATATCTTTTACAAATCAAAGAATGGCACATGTGTAACAAAAAGTTAATAAATGTTTCAATATTTTAAAAACCAGCAAATTGCAACTGTTTATTCTCAGATAAAATAACTGTGTCCTTAAAAATCATAAACTCTGAGAATTTAAAGCTCTAAAAGATAGTGGAAATATATTTAACTCTTTTTGTTTTGAATTTTGAAGGATTTTTTTTGAAAATTTTGAAGCAGGAATAACATTCTACTTCACTTTTTATCTCCTCCTGACATTTTTAAAAATGTTGATTTATTTTTGAGAGAGAAAAAAAGAGAGCATGAGATGGGGAGGGACAGAGAGAGGGAGAGAGAGAATCCCAAATAGGCTCTGATTTGTCAGCACAGAGTCCAAGGTGGGGCTCGAACTCACAAACCGTGTGATCATGTGCTGAGTGGAAAGAGTCAAGTCAGATGCTTAACTAACTGAACCACCCAGGCACCCTTCCTCCCAACATTTTTTTAAAGAGTTACTTTTTTTTTTAATTTTTTAATGTTTATTTATCAGAGACAACACACACACACACAGAGCATGAATGGAGGAGGGGCAGAGAGAGAGGGAGACACAGAATTCAAAGCAGGCTCCAGGCTCTGAGCGGCACAGAGCCTTACCCAGAGCTCAAACTCGTGAGCTATGAGATCATGACCTGAGCCAAAGTTGGATGCCTAACTGACTGAGCCACGCAGGCGTCCCTCCAACATTGTTATAGACAGTTTTTGACTCTGTCAAAAGAGTGGTTCATACAGAATAAAAAATTCAATAAACAGTATAAATTTATTGATACCTAGATCTCACAAGATGATTAAATTTCTGTTTAAATTCCTGTCCTTGAGTAAAACTGTTATCATTCTCCAGTTTAAAATTATTTTCCACTTTTTTACATTGCATCCAGAATAATTTTCAAATCACATAGCTTTGGTTACATGTTCATTCACAGTATGGCATGCAGCTATCTCTTTAGTCACTACACCCAGGTATTCCATATTATTGTCCAAATGCAAATCTAATCATTCACCCAAAAGTTCTAGTCGGTTGAATATTTACCCTATTCATAAAGTGAGTTAAGGAAGGAAATTTTCAAAATCATCTTGGCAAGTATTCTCATGAATAGCTCTTACAGTAAAAAATTTCCTGCATATTTAATTTTAAGTATATGTTGTTCATGTATGTCTATATTGTTCCCTAAATATTAAAATACATGGCCCAAATCTCCAATTATGTAATTTATTGGAAGATCTGAGATTAGGTACTCTTGGAACTTTTCTTCTTAAAACTAAATAAATCGTTTAATCATATCATTTATCTTCCTTTGTTTAGCCCTTTGAATCATTATTGTACTTTTCTCTATACTCTTTCCAAGTTCCCCACACACAGAAAATGGTATAAAGTATTATATAAAATTGTTTATAGCCTTTGTCATGGATTCATTATAAGGTTTAGTCTAACAAAGAGATGATGCAGTCTATCCTCCTGTTTATGTATTTGCATTTTAACAGTGGCAGTTTGTGACTGATTTATGGCCAATGATGAGTCATTTTCTTGACTAATTATGGTAGGTCTGTTTGTGATCTGAACATCAAAACTGTGTGATGGATAGCTGGAGTCTATAGCTCAAGACAAGAGCAGATGTTAAGACTTTGTATTCAGTCTATTAAAAGAGGTCATTAATTAGTCATTTATGCTGTCTTTATAGAGCAATCTGGCAACAAATATTGCCTTATAATAAAAGTTGAACTTTCAGTTCCACTGAAAAATGTTAGTGTTTTTCCTTATCCATTTTCACATTGGAAAATGATTGACAACAGTTGTCTTTCATAATCATTTAATTTTCAATCAGGTTTTCCATCAAGTGAAATTTGGACTCTCAAAGTCCAGAGACTTGCATTTTGATACAATGAAAATGTGATGCAGGTCATGATATATTGCCTGGTTATTTCCTGTTTGAGTAGCTGTTACCTCCTCTGCCACTGATACCTCATGTCTATACTCTCTACATATATGTTCTGAATGATTGTTGAGTCTGAAAAAGTCACATGACTCACGTAGGTCTAACCTGTCTCTTCCATAGCTCCCACACCTATCAGCATAGTGAGCTCCATGTTCCCTCAATTCATGAGCCTAAGCTTCCTTGATGTTGTTGTACTCCTCAGGGCCATCACTTCAGATTCTGACTTTGTCTTGAGTGTCCTCTTCTGAGAGAGAATGGTTTGGGGTTTTTACTCCATCTTGTAACAATCGTGGAGTTGGTAGATGATCTGTATTCAAGAACCAAGAAGACCATGAATATAATTGATGGTGTTGTCTGAGTTACTTGATCCTTCTAGAATGAATGGTTTTCCTTATCAGCAGCCTGGAAATAAGGGTAAATATCCCTATCACAGAAGTGTTATGTTTTTTTTTTTAGAAATAATATACATCAAAAAGTTTTTCTCTCTCTGATTTTAGTTTAAAATCTTAAGCAAGTATAAAATGGTATAATTATTTTACTTATTCTTTTAAAAAATTTTTTTTAATGTTCATTTATTTTTGAGACAGGGAGATACATAGCAGGAACAGGGGAGGGTCAGAGAAAGGGAGACACAGAATCCGAAGCAGACTCCAGGCTCTGAGCTGTCACCACAGAGCCCAACACCGGGCTCGAACTCACAGACTGTGAGATCATGACCTGAGCTGAAGTCGGATGCTTAACTGACTGAGCTACCCAGGCGCCCCTTTATTTAATCTTCAATATGTATCCTCTACTGGTTATTCTTTTCCAGAATCCACTTGCAGCGCTCTGCATTTAAGAGCTAGAAGAATGGTAGGCTAGAAAGGAGATGATTGCTGTTACCAGCCATATAGCTAGCCTCCCTTTAGTGGTTTAGCAATTTGGATTTCTTCATAGTAAGAACCTACATAGTATTAACAGATTAAAATGTAACAATCCTGAGACTCTATGCATAACAGATTAAATTTCTAAATATTTGCTGTTCTGTTTATAGAATTTATTATTGACATCAGTACTTGAGTGGATAGAGATTTGTGTGCGTCATGACCATCAAGCATCTATCAAAGATGATAGCACTTGAAGAATATTAGAGCTACACTTGTGAACACAGCATAATGTATAAACTTGTCAAGTCACTAAGTTGTACACCTGAAACCAATGTACCATTGTGTGTCAACTATCCTCAAATAAAAAAAAAAAATACAAAAGGTAAAAAAAGAGTATTAGTACCCAGTTTTCCTAACCTTTGACTAACTTCGTAAGAAATCAGATTTTCCCCCCTATGGCCTATATGCTTGCTGAATATATATTCCCTGTTTCTTGATTATTCTCCAAATCTCTGTATTGTTAGGAGCAGCAATGTGCCCATCTCCAAAATTACATTTTTTAATCTCCCTTGCTTATGAGGTTGCTAGTGTGATATGTGAGAGGAATTTATTGAGTGAACATAGGGGAAAAATCTTTAAGAGCTCTGGGACAGGCAAGGGCTATTTTGCTTTGCTCTTTTTCTTTATCTTCTTATCTGGAATGCAGTCATGATTATGGCAGCCCAGTAACCATCTTGTGATCGCGTGATGAATAGGAAGATAGAAGGTGCGCATTAACGATCATAGAGTAGAAAGATAGCGGGAGGCTGGCCCTTGACCACTTTATAGAGCCACCATCCCAGCTCATGTTATATGAGAGAAAAAGAATCTGAAATCATTGTAAAAGCCGCTGTTATATTCTGAAGTCTCTGCTACAAGCAGCTCAATGTAATTCTTCGTGTTCATTCCCTTTCATAGATAGGCATATTAAAAATTATTTCCGATTTCCCCATAATCTGAAAACAAATGACAGCAAGAAGCATACCACTGTATGTATGCGTCTGCTAGTGCACATGCAAGCAAATGGACCCACGATCGAACAGTGAAGAAGCTGGACAATGTTTGTATTTTCACTATGACATACTCAGGCATTCACAGATTTTGATTACAACAGTTGCTATAGAATGATTTTCTTTCAAAATTTAAATGGATTCACTTCAAAAGCAAAGAAAAAAAAAGAATCTTAAAAAAAAAGAAATTCGCCGCTGGAGATTGACGCTGGAAAATGTTAGAACAATGGGCAAAGTACAACTGAGAGCCTTCCAATAACTGCCAGGTCCCAAGTGTTCCAGAAGATTAGCACTGTCACAAGCTTAATTATGATAGATGGTGATTAGGCATTATCTTTGGCTGTTTTCTCTGCCTTTATTTTTCTGATAGGTCTGTCTTAAATAAACCCAAATTGGAATGAAAAAAAAAAAAGAGAAAAAGAAAATCTGCCGTTTTAACACAATTTTTAAAAAGAAGTCAGCCAAAATCACAAGTCAGCTCATATGTATTTAGCTTCAACACAGAAAACAATGCCTTTGGAAATTAATCAAGTTTCTGAAAAAACAAACAAAAAATACACGCAAAAAACCCACAAAAATAGTGTTATGCCTTTCAGATTCATTTCTAAGTAGAAGCTATGATTCTCTTTCAGGGATAAGAAAGCTTTAAATGTGAAAGTATGCAAAATCATAAACTTTTGGGAAGAAAGAGCAGTGTGGGGTGAATGAGAGAGACTTAGCAGCACATATATATGCATGTAAAGCAATGTGTATATAAATGTGTTTGGGAGAAGGGTACCACAATGATCAAAATGCAGAGTTATTTGCAGTTGTCAAAATAAAAACTTACATCATTTTCTTACTCATATTTTCTTGTACTTTCCAATATAATGAACATGAATCTGTTCTGTAATAAGAATATAAAATTATTAAAGAGATATATTGAACAAAATGGCATTAAAATCTGCCACTTTTACATACATGATTTTCTTACTGTCATAACTGCATCTTTAGTCTTATTCTCAGAGAAAAAATACAGAGTATCTAGTCATCATCCTATATTGTAGTCCTTCATTTACATTGTGGTGGTTTTAAAGCTATGAATGCTTTAATACTCCTTACTTCTAGAGCTAATGCTTAATTCTAATATCTGTGAGTATATGCTAGATACAGTGTCTCACTTCTAGCAAGTAGAATGTGCCAGAAATGATGTCGCTTCCATGTTCAGGTTAAAAAAAATAGTGCCTCTCTTTCTGTCTCTGGTCACTCACCATGGGGTAAACAGTCTGCCATGTTGTTAGCAGTGTCGTGGAGAAACCCATATGACAAGGACCTAAGACCCTTGGTCCAACAGCCTATGGGGACCTGTGGCAGTACCAGGGGATAAGCTTGGAAATGGATCCTTCTGTGCCACAGAAGGCATCCTTGAGATGACATCTTGACAGCAACCTGTTGAGAGACCCTGAGTCCTAACCACTGCGCTAATCTATACTGTGATCCCTTACCTTCAAATATTGTCAGATTAATGTTTGCCATCTTAGGCTTCTGAATCTTGAAAAAAGTTGTCACATAACAATGGATGGCTAATGCATACCTAGGTGAGGATTATCCAAAAGTATTCTTGGAATTCTCGGAAAGCATGAAACTCCCCAATCTCTACTACCTCCAAAAATATATGTTATCCAAAATATGGGTAAATAACAGAAAGCTAAGTAACACAGAGCAGCTATGAAATGAAGGAAGGGGTTCAATGGCAATCCATACTCCCCTTCAGAAATTGATGGACTTTATACTTCAGCCACAGCTTTTATTCTTGATTTTCTGTCCTCAAAACATCAAGTAGGAATAAAGGGAGACAGTGAGACGTAAATTTGAGAAAAATTCTCTAACTCCTACCATAGGTGTCATCACAGACTGGGAGAAGTGAGCAACAGTGATAGGTTTTTGAGAGACTTTTTAAAGGAGTATGACTCGCACCCTGTCCTTTGAATTTATACCACACTTGAAGTCTAGTATTGCAGGGAGTGTGGCTGCGGTCGCAAAAGATGAGCCCACAAACAAAGTGCAGTTAAGTGAAGGTCCTCATACTCGAGTCAGAATGAGGCCCGACTCCAAGAATGAAGCTTCTTTTTATTAGAATAATTGCTAAAGACTACGGGCATAAAGTCAGCTAAGCAAGTGTGTTAATCAGTCTAAGGGTTTAGCTTTTCAAGGTTGAATTTTGAGTTAATTGGTTTCTATAACATTAGGAAGGGTCAGGTGGGAAGGAGGAGCCAGCCGGCAGCCGCATTCAGCTGTGTAAACATGTCCTAAGGCCTTGCACCTTCTCCAGCCCTTCCCTTTTGAAGTCTTTTCTTTTGATGCTTCTCTACTTCATCTCCCACAGTCTAGAGTTAACAATATCTCTATCCTCCTCCAGACTTTAATGATTTCTGAGTTTACGGTCCATATGGAAATACACAAGGACTTTGTTAAAAAGCATGTTTTTGGGCACCTGAGTGGCTCAGTCGGTTCAGCGTCCACCTCTTGGTTTCAGCTCAGGTCATGATCTCAGCAGTTTGCGAGACTATGCTTCCTGTCCGGCTCTGCACTGACAACACAGAGCCTGCTTGGTTTTCTCTCTCACTCTCTCTCTCTGCCCCTTCCCTATTCATGTGGGCACTTTCTCTTTCTCTCTCTCTCAAAATAAATATACTTTTTTAAAAAGCAGATTTTGGTTCAGTAGGTCTAGAGTGGACCAAAGAGTCTACATTCTAATAAACTCAGCTAAATGTGATGCTTCTGTTCTGTGAAACACCCTCTATGTAGCAAGTTCTTAGACCCACATAACTTCTTCATTCTTCTCTATGATTCATATTCCCAACCTATTATTACTGTATATTTATTTGATTTTTCTCTTTTTAAACCACTCTTATTATTGTTTGGCAAGATTTATTTATAGTTTTCCATTATGTCTGTTCTTTACTCCTTGCATTTCACACCTGACCTTTCAGGGTCATTTTTTTTTTTTCTACTTGATATGATGATCTACTAGTAACAAACTTCTCAGTTTAAGTATATTAGAAAACACTTTGTCTTGCCTTTATTCTTCAAGTTTGGTGTGTATCTTTAAAAAATAACAATATTTTCCTATGTATCCCAAGTAATATTACCTCATTTAAAGTAACAGTGTCTTAAAAAGTAAAATAAAAGTGTCTTAATATGCTATGTTACCATTTAAAAACTATTTTAATGTTTATTTTTGAGAGACAGAGAGAGAGAGAGAGCATGAGCAGGGGAGGGGCAGAGAGAGAGACAGAATCCGAAGCAGGCTCTAGGATCTGAGCTTTCAGCACAGAGCCTGGTGCAGGGCTTGGACTCATGAGCCATGAGATCCTGACCCGAGCCGAAGTCGGTGGCTTAACTGACTGCACCACCTCGATGCCCCTATATTATCATTTTTTCAATTAAAAATTTCCCTATTGTCCCAAGATATCCAAAACAAGAGAAACCCCAATACCATGGATTTAATTTGCTTCTTATTTCTTTTGAAAAAGGACTATCGTACACTGAAGGGTTTTCCCATGTAGGCAGAAGTAATCTTTAGTTTATCACTTCGTGTTGTACATATTTCTGGTTCCCATAAGCATTCATCTTACATTTATAACACCAGTTGATTAATTGTTGCCAAAATGTATACTCTCATCAAGATTTGCAAAAATTATTCCTCCTCATTCTTTCATAGAATTTTCTACTTTCCCTTGTTTAATGGGGCTACGTAGAACCCTAAACTACCATTGCTATTTCAACAAAGAGTAAATTCTTAATTATTGCTCTTCAATGAACAAATGTCAAAGGAGAAAGTTTATCAGCAATTTCTTTGAATAGAGACTTGACATTTATTTTTTGTTAATTATCACCATGGGCCCAAGTATTTGCGTAGACTGTGTTTCAATCATTTACAGTCATTATTCAGTATTAAAGCACAAATTCTCACAAATTTGGCTAGATGGAGTACTTTTAAGTTTGCACTTTTCATAGTGAATTTACTCCCACATCGATCCTCGTAAACATAAACCACCAATACCTAGCACTCAAATCGAAGCTCATCGTGAATGTTTATTCATTTACTCATTGATTCATTTAACAAATATCTTTTAAGCCTTGGTTTTTTTCCAGAAAGTTCACAACTTCTCGAGGATACAGCTGAGCTCAAATCTATATACTCTTTCCCCTTAGACCTTATGCTGTGGTAGTGAAGAATCCTTACTCAAAATACTTCATTAATAAATGTAAAATGATCAAAAAATAAAAATAAATAAAATAAAACAAAATGATCATTCTGATAGGTGCTTTGCAGGAAGGAATACCCCTATGGGAAACTAATTGCCCTGGTCACAGACTGTAGCAAAAGCATCCTTGAGAAAGTGGTACTCCATCTGCAAATGGAAAAATGAGTGGGGCTTCAACAGATGAAGCTGCGGAAAAAGTGAGGTAATACTTCAGCCAAAAAGAAAATGTCTAATTCTCCATAATGTAAGATAAGAATGTGTAAATAAATTTTAATGATCATAGAAATCAAGTGAAATGACACTGAGACCTTGTGGAATCTCTTTCGATGCAGGATAAAGCCATTTATCTGTATACAAGTTAAAATCTCGGAAAGTACATCCAATAACTCTTCACAGAAGTTCACATTGGAGAATTATGTTATGAATTGGAGAAAAGCAAAACGGAATTGTTTATTATTAGTTGTAAAATTTTCCAAAGTGTTGGAATTATTATGAGGACCAATATTATTTTTTAAATTCAAAAAAAAAACGAAATTCAAGTCTCACAATTAAATTATTAAATCTATTTTGGTTACTTTTTAAAGAATGTGCACAAGACAAAGCTTTTGTATAATCAAGTATTTTCAAAATGTCATGGTGCATGGATGGGATCCACATATACAGAAAAATGTGAATGATTGTACACTGTGCAGGCAAACTAAGAATTCAAGTAAGCATGAGTAATTTTTAAACACTTTTTTAATGTTTATTTATTTTTGAGAGAGAGAGAGAGAGAGAGAATGTGTGAGCAGGGGAGGAGCAAAGAGAGTGGGAGACACAGAATCTGAAGCAGCCTCCAGGCTCTGAGCTGTCAGCACAGAGCCCAGCGCAGGGCTTGAGATCATGACCTGAGCTGAAGTCAGACGCTGAACCGACTGAGCCACCCAGGCACCCCAGGATGAATCATTTTTTTAGAAAGACAACTCTATATTTAGAGTGTATACTCTGAATCACTGGATCTTCAAGTGTCATTTTTGTCCTTGGAATTTTCCTTCCTAATAGGCATTAAGGCAGGTATGAGGATGTTATGCTTTTATTGCCTCCTCTCTGCTGTGTGGAAGTGTCCTGCAATTCAACTGAGAAGCTCAGATTCTCTATCTGCATGTTTTGTTTAGAGAGAGTACTAAACTCAGGGTCTTCAAATGGAAGTTTTAAGCATCAGGAATTTAGCCTTTCTTCCTAAATGTGTTCGCTTCATTAGCCTTCGGAAGAAACTGCCCTAAATGAAGAAAGAGAATAGAGACTTGAAAACCTCCAAAATACTTCCAAAAGACTTCCTTTGCATGGAATCGTTCATCAATTTCAACAGTAACAGAAAGTAATGGAAACGTGATCTGAATGGTTAGCGGAAACTCGAGTAGGAATTTAAAACTCCGTTGAAGTTGTTCATCAGATACAGGGCACAGCTTGTTCTTTGTATTACCAATATTTAAATGTTGTGGGTATTTTCGCCAAAATTAAAACAAATCTTCCCAGAGGAATGGTGGTGATATAATATGAGTCCTATGTTAAAAGCACTTAACTTTTGAGGGGCAATTTGTGGCATAAATTTTTATAAATGATTTAAAATAAGACCTAGCATATTCACAAGTATGTAAATCTTTATTTAGAACTGTTTGGGAACCTATTCTGTCAGAGACTGTATTCATATTAAACGGATTTTTCAGGGAATAAAATGACTTTAAAGCTGGAAGTCTCTGGCACAGAGTAGATTGTTTTTTTAGGTGCTCCCAACCATATGCTGTTAGTAAATTTGGTTTTCCAAATTTTCTTGGTTTTGTACATATATCATTTATTCCTAATTTATATACCTATAACTTTTTATAGCCACTAAGAAGTTCTGTGCCTGTCCAATTTCTAAAAAGAGAAAATAGAGATCTTAGAAATTAGCTAATTTAGCTAAAAATACATTTTTTTTTAATGCAAAAGCAACAGATTAAGAATCAACCTGTGGTCCACAGTGGGGAAAAATAAGTAAAATCCTATAAAATTCTTCTGGTATTTCTTCTCCAGATCTTGGAAAATAGTTGAATCTTTTGCCCCTTTTGGTAATGGGTATAATGATATTTAGTAACTATGGAATTAGCGTTCCAAGAAATATTTTGTGGTTTTATTAGGAAAACTATTTCTCAGTGGTTTTGGAAGAACTTTGCTACTCCCAAAATAAGAAAGAGAGAGAAGGAAAAGACAGAGAAGAGAGGAGAAGTCAAAGAACTGGGAGAAGACAAAATGACTGAGATAAGACAAAATGACTATAATGTTTTTGGATAAAAATTAATTACAGGCTAATCTATGAAAT
The DNA here is from genome assembly GCF_018350195.1 of Panthera tigris. Lineage (NCBI taxonomy): Eukaryota > Metazoa > Chordata > Mammalia > Carnivora > Felidae > Panthera > Panthera tigris. Next base: position 106,229,407 of record NC_056660.1, read on the forward strand.
AAGATGAAAATCAAAAAGATAGCAAAGATCTTGGATGCTACACTGTTTTTCTTTTCTTCCAAGATTTTATTTAAATTCAAGTTAATTAACATATAGTGTAGTATTGGTTTCAGGCATAGAATTTAGTTATACTTTTATAACTAAAATTTATTTTATATGTTTTATTTTATAGCTGTGTTTATTATATACACTTATGTATAATACCCAGTGATCATCACAACAGGTGCCCTCCTTACTTACTGCCTATCACCCATTTAGCCCAACCCCCTTACCCACTTCTCCTCCAGCAACCCTGTTTGTTCTCTATAGTTATGAGTCTCTGTTTTTATCTTACTTTATTTTTCCTTCCCTTCCCCTGTGTTCATCTGTTTTGCTTCCTAAATTCCACATATGAGTGAAATCATATGGTATTTGTCTTTCTCTGACTGATTCTTAATTCACTTGGCAAAATATACTCTAGTTCCATCTGTGTTGTTGCAAATGGAAAGATTTCATTCTTTTTTGATGGCTGAATAATATTACATTATATATATTATATATATATATAATATATATAATGTATATATATACATACCACATATACATACATATACATATAATGTGGGTGTGTGTGTGTGTGTATATATATATATGTACATATATATATATATATACACACACACACACACACACATACATACCATATCTTCTTTATCCATTCATCAGTTGATGGGCACTTGGTTCTTTCTACAATTTGGCTATTGTTGATAGTGCTGCTATAAACATTGGGGATTATGTGCCCCTTCAAATCAGTATTTTTATATCCTTTAGATAAATACCTAGTAGTCTACTTGCTGGGCTGTAGGGTAGTTCTATTTTTAATTTTTTGAGGAACCTCCATACTGTTTTCCAGAGGGGCTGTACCAGTATACATTCCCACCAGCAGTGCAAGAGTGTTCCCATTTCTCCACATCCTTGCCCATACCTTTTGTTTCCTGAGTCATTAATTTTAGCTGTTCTGACACATGTGAGGTGTTATCTCATTGTGGTTTTGATTTGTATTTCCCTGATGATGAGTGATGTTGACCATTTTTTCATGTGTCTGTTAGCCATTTGTATGTCTTCTGTGGAGAAATGTCTTTTCATGTCCTCTCCCCATTTCTTCACGGATTATTTGTTTTTTGGGTGTTGAATTTGATAAGTTCTTTATACATTTTGGATACTAGCCTTTTATCCAATATGTCATTTGCAAATATCTTGTCATTCTATCGGTTGTCTTTTAGTTTTGTTGATTGTTACCTTTGCTGTGCAGAAGACTTTTTATCTTGATGGAGTCCCAATAGTTCATTTTTGCTTTTGTTTCCCTTGCCTCTGGAGACACGTCTGGTAAGAAGTTACTGTGGCTGACATCAAAGAGGTTGCTGCCTGTGTTCTCCTCTGGGATTTTTTGGTTTCCTGTCTCACATTTAGATCTTTCACCCATTTTGAACTCATTTTTGTGTATGGTATAAGAAAGTGGTCCAGTTTCATTCTTCTTGAGCACTGTACTCTTAAACAGTTGTTTTCAGCTGCTTTTTAAATACACAAATAATTTAAACTCCATCATTTTTAGCACTTTGCTGGTTCACTTTGAAAATAATTATACCACTGTATTTTTTCCAATGTCACATATTTAAAATATATATCACTAAAATCCTCATTAATCTTAAACATGAGAACAAAGTTTAAAAGTTCTAATTAGTGAGGTATATTTAAGGTATTTGGAAGAAAATTATGTCTGCCTTTAAGTTAATGATCATTTAAGTATATAAGTGTCTGTATATGTATGTACATGTATATGCATCTATTTGTGCAGTACAGAAATACTTACATATGTATACATAAGTATGTATATTGGTGTACATTTATTTAAAATACATGGAGTAAAAATAAGATTGACATTCATCTTTTTTTTTTTTAATTTTTTTTAACGTTTATTTATTTCTGAGACAGAGAGAGACAGAGCATGAACGGGGGAGGGTCAGAGAGAGGGAGGCACAGAATCGGAAACAGGCTCCAGGCTCCGAGCTGTCAGCACAGAGCCCGACGCGGGGCTCGAACTCACAGACTGTGAGATCGTGACCTGAGCCCAAGTCAGCCGCTCAACCGACTGAACCACCCAGGCGCCCCGACATTCATCTTTTTATGTAGTGAACTGCAGTGAACCCTTCTTCAATTGTCAAGAATTCTTTCTTCTTAAATGGCAAAGGATCATCACCTTCCTTTGTGAGCTTTTTAAAAAGCTCAACTTTAATCTTTCTTTGTAAATAAATACTAAGTTGATGTCTTGTTAAAATCAACATCTGTTGAAGATAAATTAATCCTAGAAGGCTAAAAGAGTCAAATAAGACAGCAAATATCTGTGTGTATGCTAAGAAGACTCTTCTCTAATTTATATTTATATATTTTTAAATTAACTCCATACAGGAATTAGCGGAGTATCTGTCACATATGTAGAGACACCATGGTTATCATCAGTGGCTTCAACCTACTGCCATAATCCAGGATCAAACAAGTGTCTCAATTTTTTATATGATCATCTTGCATATCCAGGATACTCCAGACTTTTTTTTGAATCAACTCACTTTTTTTTTTTTGAGAGAGAGCGAGAGAGAGAGAGAGAGAGAGAGAGCACGTGTTGGAGAGGGGCATAGATAAAGGGAGAGAGAATCCCAAGCACGTTCCATGCCCAGTGTGGAGCCTGACACAGGGCTCAACAGGGCTCAGTCCCATGACTGTGAGATTATGACCTGAGCCAAAATCAAGAGTCAGACATTCAACGGACTGAGCCACCCAGGTGTCCTTCAACTCACTTTTTAATCACCATTTTAAGATTTCCCAAGCCCAGGATTTTATCACAGGTCTTTTTATCTTAATTTTTTTAAAAGCATATCCTTACTGTTCCTCTCATTCTTGGCGTCCGAGGTATCCTCAGACCCTGGTGCCAAGGTGGTTCTCTCTCTGCCATCTAACTTCATCTTTTACCCAGATTTCCCCTATCTATGCCCAGACCTTGTGTCAAGAAGGGACAAGTACAAGAGGGGAATGGGAATTTTTATCAAACAGAGACTCATCGTATCACACTTGGGCACATGTAGTCTCTTGGTGAACAGTCTATGTAGCCAAGTGGTCATTATCCTTATGATCTAGGATCATGTCACCAGTACTAGAATCTAGGTAGACAACCCAGAATTTCAGTTGAGTTTCTTAGATCACCTTTTAACCAGACTGCCATCTAGAGACTACACCAACCAGGCTGGCCTGAGGTTGCCATTAGGTGAAGAAAGGAACATCAAGCTCAGAAATGGCCCTAGTAGAATCCTAAATTTTATATATATTAGTATATAACCATCTACTTCTTTTGACTTAATCATTAAGCAGGAAGTGGCCAAAAAGAGATGATCTTTTTCTCCTCGGAGCCACATTAAGGGGCCAAAGTTCTTTAAGAAGGTATGAAGACCAGTAGAAGGTGACAGAGATAGTCAAAAGTCATTTTGAGTTAGTTTTTAAAGAGGGTGTCCCAACACTCAGGGGCATTTATTGCCTTTGTGTGGGAGTGAGAAGGGAAATCCATCTAATCCATTGACTGTCAGTCCATTGTTGAGCAGACTTTTCGATAAAACGTTTATTTCAATAAAACTTTTGCTTTCAGGCTGCAAATTATAAAATAAGACAAAAATATGACAGAAAGGACTTTTAAGGGTTGCACTGATTACATTGGAGCAACAACACTGACCTAAAATGGCATCAATGCTGGTGAAACCCCACAGAAAACCACAAACCAGCCAGGGTTCTGAAGATTATTCCGGCTTCTGTCCATGGTGGTTGTGAACTTACCTCCTTTCTCACTCGGTATACCATTGCCTTTCTGTGACTTCTGTCTCCTGATTCTTAGTGACAGTCACAAGAGACTATCACTGGATTATGTTTTCTTCGTGTTATTAGGACACCTTTGACATAATATATCTTAAGCCAAAGAATAAATTTTTAATTTTGGAATTTTAAGTAGGGCAAGAAAATCTACATATTTGAGAGCTACTATGGTACAGACATAGCATGTCAAATCATAACAGGTTTGCAACCACTTCTCCTTGAGCCCAATCATAATGGAGGCTTTTGCTGTCTTTGGTGCATCACTTAGTTTGTGCAAGCAATACCATCACTGTATGTATTGATGTACATCTGTAAGCAACTTTCACATTCTGATTTCATCCATCTTCTCATATACCCTTGGGGAAGGTAATATCCCATTTTAAAAATAAGAGTATGTGACTTATCCATTCTTATGCCATCTTGAAGCACCAGAACTAACACAGAACCTGGTGTCTTGGATATTGAAAATCTGATGCTTGGCCAGAGCTGTCATTAAAGCTTTCCTCTTAGAAGGAAAGTATGACCTAGGTCTTTTGTTTTGCATATGTAGAGATTTTAGTGTGTAATTTGTAAATGCCCATGAATAGTGTGGAGATTTTTGATACTTAATTACAAGATTGGGTCAAGTAATACAATGCCATGGATTCTGGAGTCCTCATTAGATACTTTTGATGTTGGAGATTATTGTGAGCACCAGTGGATGCCAAAGTTTGATTTGGCCCAGACTGTCATTTCCCCCGCTTTGCCCCCAATTACCTGGATGTTGCATTGATAGAGTGGGTAGAGCTACTGAAGAATTCTTTGATCTGAGGCTGAAGATGAAAACAAACCAGTAAATTCTCAGGGCATTGTTCGCTAGGTCTTTGTTTTATCTTCCAAAGGTTTGATGTTTGATAATGAATAAATTAGGGATAAAATATGAATGCACCCTCTGTAAGGACCCAGCAGGAAACATTGGCTGTTGAGCCAGATCTCAATCAGCAAATGAAAGGGGTTCATTTTGGCATCAAGGGCAGGCCTGTGAAGTCTGCTTATTTAGAAGAAAATTGAAGATGAGAAAGCAAGTTTGTGTGCATGGTGTTTATGTGTGTGCAAGAGAGATAATAGGTTGACTTAGGAAACACCCCAAATTTTATATAAAGTAATTTCCTTTCCTTGTAATGTAATTTATTCTTGAAAAATATTGAGGAGTTTATTTACCTATTAATTAAATTGGCATAAATGTCTGTCAATGCACATAATGCTTTATCTCTTAGAGCCTGAACATCCTTTAGAGTCATACGCATATATAAAATACCTGTTTTGCTGGCCTGAACTGTTGCTCTTCCTACTAGAGAGAAATAAAGCCATTTGTAGAAAAGAAAATCGTAGGGAAACTGGTTTTATGTGGAATTACAGAAACGGTGAAATAGACGTGGTGTTCGTACTTCTTTTCCATTACTAGCAAACTTAAATTGGCCTCTCTCTTCCTGGTCTCCTATACATACAATACTACCCGTAAAGGTCACTGCATATGTGTTGTTTTGAGGACCGTGCCGTACGTGATTCAGCCATATTAACTTCAAGCCAGGACCTGGGGCTTAGGGCAGGCATATGGAAGATGGCATGCGGTCCCATGCTGTTGCCATTCTCCTCACATCTGCCCCACCAGGAAAGCTGTCACAGGAAGTTAGCAACCCCCAGCTCTTCTTGTCACTCTGCATGCAGACAGAGGCTGGCTTTTGCCTGTAGCCCTCCCTTCATCTAGGGCAAGCCAGAAAGTAAAGGACAGAAGCTTTGGCATAATCTTCAGTTCGGAACTATGCAAGAGGGATGAAGTTCACTTGAGGAAACATTGTCAAGGAGGCAAAGTATTTTTCTGGCGTCCCCCTTTGTGCTCTTTCCCATGCTTGATGTGTGCGTCTTTCCACGTCATCTCAGACTCTAGGACAGCTATGAAATGAGCCTTGAGAAAAGGCTCTGATACAGATGGGGAGGCGCTCATCCTTTTTGTACATCCCTTAGCTGCTATTGGTGGGCTCAATTACACGTAAAACTCCCTTCTAACTGTGTAGCCCAAAACTTAATTTTAGAATGAAAAAAAAAAATGTCTATGTCTTGCTAACATGGAGAGAGATTTTGGGTGACAAAGGCACTTCCCCAAATAACTTATCACAAGTAGCTTCTCATGCTACATTTATTTATAACAAGCCATGAAGGCCATCCATTTTAGAAAGCACTTCAGGATTCTACACCCTGAGGTTACTACTATAGTCTGTCTTATTCAGTCATTGAGAACACAATAGTATTTCTTGTCCTTATTTGTTTTGCATGATGTAAGTGAACTGGCTTAGGGTAGAATCAACTTATTTTTTAGTAGAGTCAATATGGAACATATGAGAAAATGTACATAGCAAGTCCATAACCTTATTACACAGGTATTTCAATTATAGCATTTTTTTCTTTCAATCTATAATCAGATATGTTCTTTTTTCTGATATTGGAAAGTAAAAGATGTAGATAAGGCAGCTAACTTCTGAAACACTGTGGCTTAAATTATATTAAGTAAAGACATTAAGGTTTCTTTATTCCTTTGAGAGAAATTTTAAACTTAACAATGTTTAAATAGGATTTCTTGAAAGGATGGGAAGAGTAACACTGTATTATTCATACAGTAAGATCAAAATGCATTAAAAGTTACTTTCTTTTGTGTTTTGTCCAACTAATTGACATTCAATGTGTTTACTTAAAATTTTCTCTTTTTTTTTCCTTCTCACTTCCTTTTCTCTTTGTGGCTATCAAAGCTGAGATTTTTATCTATTAATTAGTAGCACAAACTTATGTTAGAGTAGCCTAGGGCAAGCATACATCAATGGTTAGGTATTACATTGCTACCATATAATTAACTGCCTGTCAGCATGTAACTGGAGGGGGGTGGGGTAAAGAGGAAAAGAAGAAAGAAAAACAGAAAGTTGTTAGAAGAACAGTATCCACTGTAGGAAAATGTATAATAATAAATAATAAGTTGCAGTTCTTTATAATATCACTAGGTGGCATGTAACTGACTTGAACAAAAATAAAACTAGAAAAGAACCAGGAAAATCAGGATTTTAGAACACAGCTATGTCTGGAAGTTACCTGTATTTATTTATTATCCTACCAATTTGCAATTCACAAGTCACATATAAACATATTTGTGTTGGCCATCAAGTGATAGATTACATATAAACGTGCTCTCAGTGCCTTGTATACAGTTAATACTCAATATGAGTGAATTTATTTTTGTGTAATTAGAATAGAAAGTGGTTTGTTGTGGGTTTTTTTTTGTCATTCATGTTGCTATTTAAATTAATGAGAGAGGTCAAGAATTTATGTAACGAGAAATATATTTCCATGTGGCTTATAGGACTGTTTAAAAGACAAAAATATAAAATAACATAAAGTTGATTCTTACAGGTATTCCTAAACTTTAGGTAAATATTATTTTATTAAGAATTACTACCATCTGAATTCCACAGAGCAGTCTTAAATTTGACATCTCGCCACCAAGTCCTGAATTCATTTCTAAAATTTACAGAGATATGTGTCACCTGCACACTTCTGTGACCTGTATGTAGCATGTTTACCCACTTTGGTTTTAATAAAAAGTGACGAATTATAAAACTTCACTATCTACTTTATTCTATTATATATATATATATATATATATATGAATATATATATATATATATATATATATATATATATATATATATATATATCTCAGTACAATAGTAAGAGAACTTGCAGAGAAAAATGGCCTGCATAAGTTATATATGGTTGCTTAGAGAGAGAACAATGGGAAACTGTGGGAACCTTTGTTTTTTTAATTAAATAATTAATTCTTGAATTTTCATATGTCTTTTTTTTAAATATTTTGCATACATTTTTTTTTAAATTTAAATTTCACCTACTTAACATCCAGTGTAGTATTTCAGGGTAGAATTCAGTGATTTGTCACTTACATACATTACCCACTGCTCATCACAAGGGTGTGGCAACACTTGAGAGCACTGTTGATATTGATAGGCCCTGTGAAGACAAAATCCAGCTCATGAATAAATGAATTTATCATTCGTTTTCACTTTTCAAGATCTGAAAATAATGACAGAGAATTAGCTTGAAGTAATATCCAAAATATAAATTTTCTCCTACAGTGGGTCATTTAGAGAGTCACGAAAAGAAAAAAAAGAGCAAACTACCAGTGCTAGAAAAAGAAGACACTTGATTATTTTATGGCAGACACTGTAAAAAAAATTTAGGTAAACCCTAATAACCCATGAAAAGAAGTATTATTATCACAAAATATGTATGAGGAAAATGAAACCCGTGTAAGTAAAAAACTTGTCCAAAGTCATTCATATTGTGGGTGGAAAAACTTGATCCAAGTGAATGGACATTCCTGTCAGGTTGCCTCTGATGAATATTTGCAATTAACAGATTATCTGGATGATCAATTAGAAATGCAACCCATTTCCATAAACATGCATTCACTATCTGTTGATCACAGTTTTACAAATGAAGAAAGCAAGTTCATTTGTTATTGTATATAATAATGCCTTGCATTGGCTTTGGGGACATGTTTTTTTTTTTTTTTAATTTTTTTAATGTTTATTTGTTTTAGAGACAGAGAAACAGAGCACAAGTTGGGGGAGGGGCAAAGAGAGCCGGAGACAGAAACCAAAGCAGGCTGCAGGCTCTGAGCTGTCAACACAAAACCTGATGTGGGGCTCGAACCCACAAACTGTGAGATAGTGACCTGAGCTGAAGTCAGACACTTAACTGACTAGGCCACCCAGGCGCCCCATTGGGGACATGTTTTATAACACAAATTTAAAATGAATCAAAGATCAGATGTTCAAAGTGAGGGATCACAAACGATATTTGAATAATATAAGAGTGATTAAAAATATTATTGAAGGCATTTCTACTTCTAGTAGAGTAGATCAAATAATTTGGACCAAACTCTCATGAGAATAACTAGAAAACCTGGGGGAAAACTCATGCATCCTAAAAATACTGGAGGGTGGGGAAAAAAAGAGAATGTATCATACCAGAATTGGGAAAAGGATAGAGCCCCAGTGAGTCAAGCCTGGAATTTGGGGTTGACTTTCCCCTCTAATTATGTGCCACTCAGAACAGGAGAGACAAAATACTCAGAGGTGGATTAAGACATTGACTGTATGTTCAAGACCAGGAGATGGGGATTGAAGTCCAGGAACCTCCAAAAGAAGAGGAATTGGAAGACCTCTCCTTTATTAGGTTGGGGCTGAAAGGAGCTCCACTCTAGGGTGAGAGTGAGCTCTTTGTAAAAAGGTCTCTCCAGGCAACTGAGCCCAGGTCCAACTAATCTCATTCCCTCAGATGGATTGAGACATTCCCAGCTTTCTAGTGTTCCATGCAACTAGTAGAAGGAAAACCAAAAGACTGTGGAACAATATGACACTTTTGGAACATGATTGCATATTTGTCCTCAAATGATTTCCTGAAACATCTTTTTAAACAGATAATCAAATTTTCTAAACATAACTAGACAAATGAGGAGACAAAACAGCATGACTGAAAACCAGCAGCAATAACAGAACATAGTGCCAGGGTATGGATGTTTGCGTCTTCCCTAAATTGTTATGTTGAAATCCAAATGTCCAGAGGTGATGATAGGGGTGATTCATTGATGGGAGTGGAACCTTCATTAGTGGGATTAGTGTCTTCCTAAAGGAGACCCTACAGAGCTCCCTAGCCCCTTTATCCATGTGAAGGTGCAATGAGAAGGACTGCAACCAGAGAGAGGGTCCGTCCTCTCTCAACCATGTTGACATTCTGACCTTGGACCTCCAACCTCCAGAACTGTGAGAACTACATTTCTTTATAAGCCATGCAGTCTGTGGTATTTTGTTATAGCAGCTCAAATGGTTTAAGACATGTAAAAACAGACCTCCAGAGGCTCCAAATATCAGAAATAAACTTTGAAATCATTATACTGTATGTAAGGTGATAATAGCCAGAATTCAAATTTTCAGGAGAAAATTGCAAACTATAAAAAATATGTAGAAATTGTAAAAATGAAAAATAAAATAACTGTAATGAGGAACTCAGTGCGTGGTTTAGGAATAAATTAAAAGCAGCCGAGGGGCGCCTGGGTGGTTCAGTCAGTTAAGTGTCTGACTTTGACTCAGGTCATGATCTCATGGCTGGTGAGTTCAAGCCCTGTGTCAGGCTCTGTGCCGACAGCTCAGTGCCTAGGGGCTGCTTCGGATTCTGTGTGTCTCTGCCTCTCTCTCTGCCCCTCTTCCCCCTCAAAAATAAACATTAAAAAAAGAAAGAAAAGAAAGAAAAAGCAGCTGAAAAAGAATTTAGGGTAAGAGCTAAGGTATGTTGAATGATGCCCTGAGACAAAGCGGGAACAGGGTAAGAATGTTTAACGTAATTGTAGTTGGAATCCTAAAGTACAGAAGAAAAATGGAAGAAACAATTTGAAGAGATGATGAATATGAGTTTTGTAAAACTGATGAAAGACATAAAACCATTTTTCAAAAGGACTATGAACACCATGCAAGGTAAATACAATAGAAAATCCACACCTAATCACATCAGCAACTGCTGAAAACTAAAGACAAAGAGGAAATTTAAAAGCAATCAGGAGGTTAAGAAAACTTTAAGGATTATGTTCTAAAATATGACAGTTAAATTAAAACCTAATTCCTCTACGGCAACAATGGAAAACAGGAGACAGCTGAGTGATATTTTCAAAGTGCTGAAATAAAAGAACTGCCAAGCAAAATTCCATACACAGCAAGAGAGCCTTTAGAAAATTAAAATGAAAAAAAAAAAAACCACCCGATATTTTCAGGCAAACAAATGCTGAAAGAAAGATCACTAGTGGAACTTACCACTGGGAGGAAAAACACATCATCAGGAGGAATACACAGTGCCTCCAGATGGTTGATTGGAGACAAACAAAAATGGTAAAAATAAGAGTAACCTAAATAAAGTAGGATGGCATAAAAATGATAATGGATGGATGGTTTATATTTCATGTATTTACTTATGTATAATTTAATGTAATACAGTTATTGAATAAATATATACATATATATAGACAGTGACTAAAAAAACACGGAAGTTGGAGGGTGGGTGTGTTTTAAGGAACTCTTGACAGAAAGAGAGAGAGAGAGAGAGAGAGAGAGAGAGAGAGAGAATATGAATCCATGAATACAAACCGTTAAGAATTAGTGGATCATTTTCTCCCATCCCCTCCCCATCCTAAACTGTTTGGTCCAAAGCCATTTGATGGAGATAAGCAAATATCTGCTATAGCTTAGGGCAAATATCAGAGTTAAAAGGGAATCATATTATAAGTAAGGGCACTTACTAAAATATGTATGTACTTTTGTTTGAAATTCTGTGATGCATTATTTAAAAAAATGTACAGAGAAGATGAGGATCACTTAAAATACCCAGTTTCCTCATTAAATACTCAATTTCTCCTAATCACCAAAATCACAATTATAAAAAACCCGAGACGATTATACATTTAAAGATTTTTTTTAATGTTTATTTATTTTTGAGAGAGAGAGAGACAGTGTGGGTGGGAGAGGGAGACACAGAATCTGAAACAGGCTCTAGGTTCCAGGCTCCAAGCTGTCAGCACAGAGCCTGACGCGAGGACCTGAGCCAAAGTCGGGTGCTTAACCCACTGAGCCACCAAGATGCCCCCAAAACCTGAGACCATTAAGGCAAAGCCTGTTTGGGATTTGATATAAATATGACCCACTGACTGAAATGTGCCTGCATTTAATTAAAATGATCTATAGGTCTTATGGTAACAAGGATCTTGGGGTTAATGTATTTACAACCAGCAAAGGAGGCAGCATCCCTCGGGTATGAAATCATGCTAGCCCTTTTGCCCCAGGATATAAATGGGCAGAGTTACCAATTTTCTAAGTACACACTTAATAACGCCTTCCTGCCAAGAAGTATCAACTTCACAAGACCTTATTTTAGAAACACATGCCACAGATTGCTAATAGAAAGACTTTTTATGACAGCTTACCCTATGTAAGCCAGCCACATGTGGCTTCAGGAGGGATGTCTGTCTATTTTGTGGCACTAGCCTGAAAATCTTAAATTCAAAGATCTTTATGACGCTGTGATTCGTTTTCATCTCCATGGATGGGATGGAGATGAGGATGAATTCTCAATATTTTCCTCCTTGCTGATGAGTGTATTAAGGGATATTTTAAATGAAGTTATGTTTGGTTGTTTGTTGTTTTGAATGTATTACCCTAAATTATTAAAAGTGTTCTTGGAATCAAATGTATTACAGTTGTCTCAGGATGTTGATGGATGCTCATTTTAAAGACAGAAATTCAGAAGAAAGAAATCATATGTTCACATAATGCTGCTGCTCAGCCGAGGGAACAGACTGGGGCTGCCATATAACCTGAGCTCTGCTTCCAGTCTGTGCTCTACGTGGAGCCCAGAGGACTTTTTCCTGATTCACACGGTGCCACTCTACATGGTGGTCTTGGCTTGTAATTGCCCTTAAATGTGTGTTTGCACTGACTCAGTTCACACCAGTATGGATGATCCCTGGAGGTGTGAGCATTTCTTGAGACATTCAAAGAACTGTCCAGACTGCCACCTTCTAATGTGCATCTTCAGGCAGGGACACACTATGTCAGCCCACAAGCTCTAACTTTCTGCCCACTCAGGAGACACAGCAATTTTTGTATGCCCTCAAATACCACTTAGAGTTTATAGGAAACTTAGGGTGTTTTCTCTAAACTCTTGCTTGGCAGTAACTTGGTTCTGTAATTAACTTTCTTAGTTTTAGTTGAAACCCCAAAATATCAGAAACTGAAGTCTTTCGTAGCTTTTTTTTTTAGAAAGTTTTTTTTTAATTTTTTTAATGTTTATTTCTGAGCAGGAGACAGAGCACGAGTGGGGGAGGGGCAGAGAGAGAGAGAGGGAGACACAGAATCCGAAGCAGGCTCCAGGTTCTGACCTGTCAGCACAGAGCCCGACATGGGGCTTGAACTCACAGACCACGAGATCATGACTTGAACTGAAGTCGGATGCTCAACCAACTGAGCCACCCAGCCCCCCCAAGAAGTCTTTAGTAGCTTTGTGCACACTTCAAAACCAAGGGCCTTACACCTTGTTTAAGACTTGTGGAAGAAGTAAACCAACCCCCACTTCTGTAAGGCAATCCACAGTCCACATAAGAAAGAACTGAGTTTGAAGAACAGAGAGAAAGTCTTAGCAGAGGTGTGTTGGAATGCTATGATATTTCCTCTCCCTGGCCTCATCAGAGAAGCAGGCACAGACTTTCTCCTTACTTCCAACCCAGTGATAAAGGCTTCAAGGAGACTGTTCATATGGGGAAGTGGGGTTGGACATCTTTCTAGATTTTGATTCCGTGAAACTGCCCGCCATCATGACATGACCCCAAGCACCACTTTTGAAATAAAGGTGGCCCCAAGAGGAGAACAGAACATGATAGTTGACCTTGCCAATAATAATTAGAATAGGATGTGATAAATGTTTTAATAAAGGCACCAAGCTCTAGTAAAGGAAAAGGAATGATTAGCCCTGCATGTAGGAGTCTGTGAAAACCCATGGCAAGGTGTGGGTGGGATGACAGAAGGTGAAGTAGAATTACCCAGCAAAGTGGAGAATATCTGAGCAGAAGTGATAGGTGTGCTATTTCCGATGAGAGGGAGACCAAGCTCGTTTTTATAATGGCAGGAGCCTGTAGGTTGCTGAAGTATGGGGAGCATGCGTGCCAAAAGGCATGATCAAAGATGGGTGGGAGAAGCAGATCAGGGAAAAACAGACAGCTTCTTAAGTCATCCAAACATCCCAGAACATTCCAAATGGACACAGTGTGAACAGAGTTGTTTTTTTTTTTTTCCCCTGGATGACTTAAACATGAGATGATCATTAAATCTGATGCTGAGACTGTTTAACAATTAACAGTAAAATGTGCATTGCCGGTTAAACACCATGTGGCTCTTACAACAAGCTCTTATTAGGCAAGTAAACGCAAATCACACTCTGTACCCAAAATGACACCAGAGCGAATCATTAAGTTCTGTGGCTTAGGGTTTTTTTTTTTTTTCTCAATATCCTAGATCTTCACAGAGTGGTCTGCTCTAGGTATGGGCTTAATTATTATCTTCTTTTTGTTCAAGTGCATTTTCACCTAATATCTCTGTGAAACTGTATTTGGAGAAACACGGGAATATTTGATTTCTTCTTGACCTGATTGTCTTTGGAGTATTAAAATACCATAAAATTTAGGGTTTTTTTTCCCCTGCTAATAATTTAAGTCACTAGATGCTAAGTCACAGCTTTCAGGTAGGAGATTTTAAAAATCTGTCATGTACTTAGAGATCTTACCACTTCACTGAAGAGGACATGGAGGATGAAATAGGTGATCTCTCCCACCGTGGTTCCTTACAATTACAGAAAAATAATCAAACGTCTTGAAACATCCTGGAAAATGCCTTAAATTCTTTTAAGACACCCACATCCATGGTCACTTCACTTTGTTTAAGTAATCTTTGCCTCTGATTTTAAGTGTTAGAGTTGATTTTGTTGGAGTTTGCCCTTGAGGCTCCTCTCAAATAACCACTTCCACAAACATTCTTTTCAAACTGTCACATCTAAAGAGGATCCTTCAGCCCTCTCATTTATAATCAGGTGCCTCCCCTCTCAGTGTGAGCTTAAGCAAGAGCTCGGGCATGCCAGGAAAGCTTCAGCTGAACTGAATACTGATGAGGTGATAACTTCAAAGAAGATATCGCTCCCTTCACGCCAGGTTGGCAGCTGCAAGACAGGAAACTCAAGTGCTTTGTGCCTCATTGATTCATATCCTTTGTGACTGTGGAAGGGACTTACCCAGTGATCCCTCAATGAGGTCCTCTTTCTTTTAATAAGAGATGTCAAAGAAATGGTGGTGTCTCATCTCGGAGCACCACCTGTTCATAGAACTCTCTTGATGTTTTGAAACTTTGGGGATTTGAAGCTTGTCACTTGGCCTTTCAGGCATCATTTTATCCAGCTACATGTAATGTCTTTCACGAATGTGGAGGCTGAGTGGTGGATAGAGTGTCGCCTGCCTCTGGTAAGATTCTTGAGTCCAAGCAAATGGTGGCACTGGTTTCCCAAGATCTTTCCCTTTCGATCTTTTGCCCCTACTGTCCCTTCCGGTAAGCATAATTTCTACTGTGCGTCCAAGTCAGCAGGTAAATCCATGGCCCATGATGCATAAACTTTTCTGTCCCTTCTCTAAGACAGAAGAGTACAATGAAACAATTAATTATAGTAATGTGTTAGTAGTATAAGATTAATATAACCCACAGTCAGTGACATCATATAAACTGTATCATAGCAATAAAAGTACATTGTTGAGAACAAAATTCTCTCAGGCACAGAAGCAGTAACTCAAAGCATACAGTCTACTGCAAGTAGATCAAAAGATAAGCTACAAGCTGAAAAGAGATGTATTTCATTAAAATCCTAAAATCTTTAAATATATTCTAGCTGTAATTTTAACAGTTGGCAATACATATTTAATATAAATATATAGACAGTTTGAGTATGCATTAAAACCACTCATAAAATTTTAGTGACAGTCAAGGCTTATTGATGTGATATTTTCAGATTTATAAGGAAGCCTTCTCATTTACTTTCATTAAAGCAAATTTGGTTGAACACGCTTTCAAAGTGATATTGATAGTTAATGGGGCTTAGTGCTTTCTATTTCTGTTTATTCTGATAAGCTAAGTGGAAATAGCTCTAAAGAGCTGTTTTAAGAAAGGCAAATCTGGAAATGGGGCACAATGAATATTACCTACCATGTAGCCTAAACAGGAATCCTGTCACACAGTAAGGGTAAGGTACTCAAAAATTCAATTCACATCTATGGGAAGTCCCATTTTGCTGATTCACTCTCCTCTCCCCAGTATTATGACTTCATGAATAATTTCTTTAGTATTTTGTCTCCTTAATAGATAAATAAAATCAAATGAAATGTTTTTTACTAGAATCCTAATCACAAAAGTTCTCATAAAGAGTCAAATGTCATAGTCCCTTATTTCCTTGTCTTACTTCCCTTGGGGTAAAGTTTGGATTTAATCAACATATTATTAAATGCCTGCTATGTACCAGGCACTGGTTCACATACTCTCACACATGTAATCTCATTTCACTTTCAAACAGCACAAAAACCTCTCAGTGGCATTAATAAGAGGGGAACTTGTTAGGATTTTGGAAACCGCCAAAGCCCTGGTTTAAGTTATACAAAATGTGAGTAAATATATTTTCATGGATTGTGTTCTGAGAAAGATTTTGGCCTGTTTATTTGAATAGGTATAGTTGCCATGCTTCCTGAGACAAAGTGAATTTGTTTCACATCTGTTCTGTGTCCACAGTACTTTACGTTATCTTGATATAATGGACATTTGTTTTGGTTACTCTCCGGCCGTAGTCCTAGAGTCTGTTTAGCATTGCTTCACATTTATCCTAGATGCTTCTGCGATTTCCCCAGGAAAGGTAAAAAAAAAGGTATGCACATTATTAACAGTACTGTTTCTACTCCGATCTTTATCACTGCACTTCTGCTGAGCCTTTCACTATCATATTCTCACAAATGGAATTTGTAGAGCTCACCTTGACTGTCTGCAGTCGGAAAGCTTTTCTGACTCTTACATCAAGGGTTGTAGAAGTTAGGAAAGAATTAGCACATTTCTTCAGTTGAAAAACCTGTCATACTCCTATTTCTGCAAGAGTGCTGTTGAAGTATGTCCGAACACACTTGAACTAAGGGACCCCTCCTCTTCAGTGTCTCTAGGACTTTGGTTATTGTTATCATCTATCCCTCCTGACTTACTGCTCTCTCCTCTCTGCAAATCATTCTTGTAGGAAAATTAGCAATGCACATCTTAGAAAAACAAAAAGTCCCCTTGATCCCCTTCCCCTTTCATCAGAGTTCCGTTTTGCCCTCTCCCTGTTTGTAACCAAACTCTATGGAAAATGCATTAATATGTCCTGCTTCTGTTTCCTCCTTACCCATCCAAGTTTCAGTGCATTCCAATTTGGCTTCTGCCTCCAGCACAAGAAAACTGTTCTTATCAGTGCTTACCACTTTTCCAAATCCCATTTGACTTTTACTGAGGTTATGCAGATTCTCAGCAGCATTTGACATAGTTGCACTATCAGTTTTTCTCAAAATAATCTCTTCGACTAGGTTTTATGTGCCTTTCTACCTTGGCATTTGTTGCTTCTATGAATTTCTTGCTTCTCCTTATTTATCTTTGCTATAAAATTTGGAAGTTTCAAGGGCCAGATCCTAGACTTTATCTTAACTCTCTGCGTTCTCCCTTTGGTTATTTTATTGAGTCTTCTGGCTTTAAATATCATCAGTACAGTTAAGTTCATTCTCTTATCCAAAAGAGGCATATTATTTCTTGATTAGCAGAAAGACAGAACTGCAGGGCACCTGGGTGGCTCAGTTGGTTGAGTGTTCGACGTCAGCTCAGGTCATGATCTCATGGTTCGTGAGTTTGAGCCTTGTGTCAGGCTCTGTGCTGACAGCTTGGAGCCTGGAGCCTGCTTTGGATTCTGTGTATCCTTCTGTCTCTGCCCCTCCCCTACTCACACACTCTCTCTCAAAAAATAAATTAACATTAAAAACAATTTTAAAAAAGAAAAACAGAACTGCAAAATACCATTTAGGACACTTCTGCTCTATTTCCTTGGCCAAAAACCCCCACGAAATTATTATTCTCTTTTTTCTTACTATTAGTTATTTGAAAGTCCTCACTTAAATATTTCCTGTTATCAGTTTGCTCTCCTTCTGAGTTGTGTTCATTCTCTAACTTTTCTCCGTGTTTATTGAGTTATGGTGCACAGTAGAGAGTAACAATGCATACTACACAGCACGGCTCTGTGTGTAGTTGGTGATGCATAATCATCCAAGACTTTGGATGATAAGATATCTACAACCCCAACTTCCCTATTGTAGAAATAAGAGTCATAAGTATGAAATATTTTAAAAATTTTTTTAAATGTTTATTTACTTTTGAGAGAGAGAGAGAGAGAGAGAGAGAGAGAGAGAGAGAGCGTGAGTGTGGGAGAGGCAGTGAGAGAGAAAGACACAGAATCTGAAATGGCTCCAGGCTCTGAGCTGTCAACACGGAGCCTGACGCGGGGCTGGAATCCACACACCACGAGATCATGACCTGAGCCAAAGTTGGATGCTCAACTGACTGAGCCACCCAGACGCCCCATGATATATTTAAATGTCAGGATAGACAGTATTCTGTATGCTTATAAATATACAAGGAGCAATTGGTATGACATTCAGAGGAAAAAAAGTTAAGTATGAGCTGGAGTAATCTAGAAACTAGAAGACCCTTTCCATCCCAAGATTGTTCTCCTAAGTCAAAGAAGCTTCCACATAGTCTTGTCGTAGATTATCAACAGTCTTAAGTAGGATCAGCTCTTTGTTCCAACAATTCCAATTAAGACAGTCTTCCTAGAGAAACAAAGTGAGGCATATGATTTAATCTATAAGAACTTTTCTCAGAATGTTATTCATAGTAAAATATCAGCTGTATATATCCATCATTAAATAACCAAGCATGTTAATTTTGATACATTGGTATGATACTAAGCAGTATTTTGAAATATATATATATACACACACACACGTGTATATACATGTATACATATGTATATGTATACATATGTATGAATATGTATACATATGTATGAATATGTATACATATGCATTTAACTGCATATACCTTTAACTGCATAAAGACTGCATAAAGACTGTTAAAGACTATAAAAATAAAAGATGGAAATATAAACTAGAATAAGATAGTAATAGCAATAATATCTGGATAGTTGATTTTTTATAGTAGTTGTGTGCTTGTCTATATTACAATTTTTATGAGAACCATATATTGCATTAGTGACCAGAAAATTTAAATATATAATGAGTACTTGTCTAATCTTTCCATCCAAGAGGATTTCCTTTACTAAAGAAAATAGCACTAGTGATTTCTCCCATACTCTGCTGTTAACACACATTTCATTCACTAGTCCTTTTTGATTGCACATGAAATTAAAACCTTGATTTACTGGGGTAGCTTATGTTCCAAATATTTGTAATTATTTATCTTACTAATTCCTAGAAAATAGAAGTTCACTCTGATATCTTTGTTCTATTTCACACCCACAGGCAAACATGCGAATAGTACTGATTTTTATTTGTAATTTTATTATTTGTTTTGTTTCCTTTTTGAATATTTCATTGTGATCTATGATAGAGATAAAATTGACTAAAATCAGTCATTTCAGTTTAGTGGATCATAAAATGAAAATGTATGTTTTCATTGCTCACATTAAGAAATATTCTTTTTTTTTAATTTTTTTTTAACGTTGATTTATTTTTGAGACAGAGTGAGAGACAGAGCATGAACGGGGGAGGGGCAGAGAGAGAGGGAGACACAGAATCGGAAGCAAGCTCCAGGCTCTGAGCCATTAGCCCAGTGCCCGACGCGGGGCTCGAACTCACGGACCGCGAGATCGTGACCTGAGCTGAAGTCGGACGCTTAACTGACTGAGCCACCCAGGCGCCCCAAGAAATATTCTTTTTGAGGAGTGCCTGGGTGGCTCAGTTTGTTAAGTGCCTGACGCTTGTTTGCAGCTCAGCTCATGATCTCATGGCTCATGGGATCTAGCCCAGCGTCAGGCTCTGTGCTGACATTATGGAGCCTGCTTGAGATTCTCTCTCTGCTCCTTCCTCCTCCCCTCCACCAAATAAATAAATAAACATTAAAAGAAGAGGAAATATTTCCTTTGAATTCCACAGGGTAGCTTTCCTGACCACCTCCAAGAATAACTGTCAATGTGTGTGTTCATCTTAATTGCAATTGCCAAAACAAACAGACTTAAGTATCAGTCACAATCCCGTTCCTGGTCCGACACACCTGGTACTGATAGGTTTTAACTTAACTTGAATTACTATTAAATTGCTAAATATAAAATTGACTTTTACTGTAGATTTAAAGTTCCTTTCTCTGACCGTCATAGGGCTGAGCTTCTTTACATAGGCTTAGGATTCATTTGCATTTATTCCTCTGTACAATACCTGTTGATGCTTTTCCATCACTTTTCTATTTAATAATTGTTTGTGTGGGTCTGTAGATGTTGTTTATATGCTCTGAGTAAGAATCCTGGGTTAGTTATAGGCATTAGTTTGGCAGTGTGTGGCCTGTATTTTTACTCCATGATCTAGCAAACCCACTTTTGGATGTTGATCCAAAAAAAGTCAAGTCAGCATCTCAAAGGGTTATCAGTATTATTAGGTTTGTTGCAGCACTATTCACAGTAACCAAGATATGGAAACGATCTCAGTGTCCACCAACAGGGATAAAGATAATGTGGGATATACACACAGTGGAATACTATACCACCTTAAAGAGATGGAGATTTTGCAGTATGCAACAACAGGGACGAAACTTGAGGATTTTATGCTGAGATAAGCCAGTCACAGTAAGACAAATATGGCCTAATTCCACTTACCTGATGTGTCTGAATTAGTCAGATTTGTTAGAAGAGTAGATCTCATGTTAGATGTTTGTATCTCATGAAAATAAAATATTAAAAAATAGAAGTGATGATTTTTGTAATAATGGTTAATATATGTATATAAATATCACGTTATCAGCATTCATGATATGTCATTTGCATTTGACTCTTTTATAAAGATTGATTGAATCCTAGCTTTCATGATGATAATAATGATGGTAGTAATAGTACTTAGAATAACAGCAACACCAAATATTTGAGCACAAAGTATATGTGAAGTTCACAGCTAGGCTACTTTGATGTATTTTCCCACTAATAACAACCTATGATACTGCTACTAATGTTGTTCCAAGAAGAAACAGGTTCAGAGTTAGAAGTAATCCTCCCCAGAACATGGAATTAATTAGTAATATAGCTGGGATTCAACTCAGTTCTTTGCGATTCCAAAGCCCATTAATGCCATTCGTCTCCATTCCACCCTAAACAGATTGGTTCAGATATGGAGGCTCTCCAACAGAAGGCCTCCTTTCCGTGGCCAGTTCCTTGCTTCCTTTTGTCAGTATCCAAACTCACTTTTTTTGTTCCACACAACTTCATTAAAAAAATTATATGGGTCATAGTCAAAAAATGGCAAAAGTCATCAGCATCAATGAGAGTAGAATTAAAGTCTTTGTAACAAGTGAAAATCAAGCTAAATATAGTAAGTACCTTTGCACTTTTAAATCTAGAACGTTCTGACTTTACAAGTAGGTAAAATGTGACTGTGGTGGAAACAATTCCTCTGAAAAGTCATGACTTTTCATCTTCTTCATGCAAAAGGGTGGATAGTGATTTTTGCCCTTAAATATTCCTATGTCAAAAAGTGAGGTGTCTTGGGGTAACGAGGGAAGATTCATTGCGGCTTAGTTGGAGATGAGATTCTAATCTTCTAATGTTGGCATTTTGATCCTCCGAGGGCTATATGAATTAACTGCATATACCTTAAAAAGATTAAGTTGTTCTCAGAAATTACGTCATTTTTTTTTTGTTTGGTTACTTCTAATTCATTTTCAGAACCAAGGAATGATAGAATTTTAGAGCTGAGATGAATATCATCTATTCTATTCCCTTTTCTTTTTAACAATGCAAAATTGTAAAGATGTGTTCCAAAGCAGTTAAATGACTAGCTCAAAGGTTCACATCTAGCCAGACTGGGTTAGACCAAAGCCAGTGAAGTTCTCTTTTCACTAAAATTCAGGGTTATGAATTTACACATGAATATTGACTTGTCTGAATAATATATAGAAAGTGATTTTTTGTGTGTAAGAATTTGTTAGTCCTAAAGTAATCCTAAAATGAGTAGCTCAAGGTTTCACAGCCATCTAGCCTATATCCAACCACGATAATTAGGGACTTCAACAAATAGACTCTACCATTAAACCACTGTAATTATCAGCCAGAAATTTTATCATGACTTTCTTTCTGTTTGCATTCATACATCATGTAGTACTTACATGTACAAATCGTTAGTATTATGGACTTGCTTTATTATTAAGGAAATTAGTCCTAAGAAATGATTCTAAGTAGGGGCACCTGGGTGGCTCAGTCAGTTAAGCATCAGACTCTGGCACAGGTCATGATCTCATGGCTCGTGGGCCTGAGCCCTGCATCGGGCTCTGTATTGACAGTTCGGAGCCTGGACCATGCTTCAGATTGTCGCCCTCTCTCTCTGCCCCTCCCCGCTTGACCTCCCTTTCTCTCTCTCTCAAATATAAACAAAAACATTTAAAATTTTTATATAAAAAAACAAATGATTCTAAGTAATAAAATCAGCCTATGTGTTACATTTGAAAGCCAAAAGTGCAAAATAAAACAGTGATGCAAGTTATTTCTCCAGACCTTCCGAGTTTACTTTAGAAATGTGTGAAAGAAACCCTCCAAAGTTTGGTCATCTGTGTATGCATGGTCAGCAAGAAGATTCATGCACCAGGCTATGCTATGTGGCATGGGGATCTATAACGAGGCCAACACATGTCCTGAAAACTTGTCTTGCAAAAGGTCCTGTTTACAGTATTTCTCCGCATATTAAGGTATTGCTGTGGCACATTCAATGTGGACAAAGAGCCTGTTGTTCAAACAAAAAGTCCCCCCTCCCCTTTTCATGTTATTTGATACCTCATGGCCACAAGTGATCAAAAGATGCCTGGGTGCTGAAGCAAAGAAATGGAATGAGGCTGTTAGGACGTTTGTAGTCAGAATCTTGGGTGGGAAAGTTAGTGAGTTCTGTTTGTTTTTCTGCAGCTTTATATAGATGAGGATGTCTGGTGTGTTCATTCTTCCTTGGCCCCTTTACTGTATCCTAATCCAGATTTCGCCATTCAGTATAGATATTCATTTCTGTGACTCCTAAGACCTGTACTTGGATAGGAGCTCATTTGTGGATCTTAGATACACACACTTTGCTTCTGTTGTATGTAAATGGAGCATCATGTTAATCCTGGAGCTGCTTGGCCTAACATAAGAATTATGAGAAATAATGAACTGTGGTTGTTTTGAGCTGCTAATTTTGAAACTAGTTTGCTATGCAGTGATGGATAACCAAAACAGAATCCTACTAGAGTTGGCATAGCAGGTAATCTAAGTTCAGCCCACTGTGCTCAGTGGAACTGGTTTTTGAATTTTTTGACTCTCCACCGCATTTATACCTGTGGTTACGCTTCTTTCAAACTTTTATTTCTGAGGCACCACTCTCTCCTGATTCTCATCTAATCTTCTTTCTTTTTCATCTCCATTATCCAGTCCCTTTCTCATCTCACCCTTAATTATGGATGGTCCCAAAGTTTGAATCTTGTCTTCCTTCACTTTTTGTAATATATATTTTCTATCTCTCCCTTTCTTTCTTTCTTTCTTTCTTTCTTTCTTTCTTTCTTTCTTTCTCTTTCTTTCTTCCTTTCCTTTCGTTTCTTTTCTTTCTCTCTCTTTCTTTCTTTCCTTCCCTCCCTTTTCCCTCCTTATTTCCTTCCTTCCTTCCTTCCTTCCTTCCTTCCTTCCTTCCTTCCTTCTTTCCTTTTTTAAAATAAGCTCTACACCCAATGTGGGGCTTGAACTCAACAGTTGCATGCTGTACTGACTCAGCCAGCCAGGAACCCCGGTGTATATTCTCATATTCTCTTTCATGCCTCCCTCCATAACTCGTGTTTTCTTCCACCGTCTGTTTTCTAAGTTTCCAAAATTTTAGCCCAAACCAGATCCCTTTTCTGTCATTTAGACTCCCATCTTTAGCTATGAGCCAGGTAACTCAGTTTAAATATCTTAAGTATTTCAAACTTGGTCCTACACTAAGCTCTTAAATCCTTTCCCACAAATTGTGTGTGTGTGTGTGTGTGTGTGTGTGTGTGTGTGTAGTTTTTAAACGATTACTTAATCTACTTCATTTGCTTTCTGGCCCTTCTTCTGAGCCATCCATCTGAGGTGGTCTTGCTGTTTTCCGTCTTTCACAGCTAATCAGCACCACATTCTTACAACTCAAACTGGTAGGTATCTCTCACATCCATCTCTTCCTTTTTTCTAATTTAACCTAAGGCCCTCAGTTTTTATTTACCTGAATAAATGAGTCATCTCCTAATTTTTTTCTTGTCTTTATTGCTTACTTCACTTAAAGAAATTTTTCTAAGATATAGATAATGTCATGTAACTTCCTGCCTTAAATTATTAAATTGCTCCCTTCCCTTTAGCTGAGGTTTCTACCTGGTATATTGAGCATAAGGACATGTGTGAACAGTAGGGCGTCTATAGGTATTTAACAGCCTGCTCTCCATGAGGAAATAAAAGTGTGTGTATGTGTAATATGCACACATACATGTACATACAACTGTGTGCACATGTATGCATATAAACATAAGTCCAGTCTACTTCAGTGAGGTAAAGAATACATCATACATATGCACAGCATACAGTTTACACATTATAAATGCGATACTCTTATAAATTCAAGATACCATTTATTCTAATAGGCTGCTTTTGTTGATTTTTGCTGCTCTCTTAGATCTGGAGCCAAACTATGATTGCAGTTGATAAAGAGCTATAGATCTGACATGAATGTTAATGATATTTTTGTTTACATTAGTGATGAAGATGAACGTGAACAGTGATGACACACATTGGAGCTTCACTCGCTAGTCAATGACAGGCAACTTTGCTTCATCAGCCAACAGTTTAGTAATACTGGAAATACACCTCCTCAATTTTTTGGTTCTGTTTGCAATGAAACAGCTATAACTACAACATATTTTGAGTGCAATCTGCATGCACACATTCCCCATCACTTTCTTTAGCCCCAGAGATCAACAAAATAATAAATAAGAACTTGATTTATAATGTCTGCTGATTTTTCCTGCTGTACATGCTCCCACCACCATGGCCAAGTTCAAGATTCTAAAATGATGTCACTGTACAAGGAGTCAGAGATGCACAGTAGCAAACGATTATTATTTCTACCATTCAGATACAATACATATAAACAGCCTCAAAAGCGTACGTAAGAGATGGATTAAAATAATTGGGAAGTTAGAGGGTTAGAATGTTTGTAACATAATTTATTTGCTTGTAAGTATGTATTATGTGATATTTAACAATGGCTTGTGTTTATCAACTAGCTTGCAAAATTCCCCGAATTTGAACAATTGACGTTCTCTAACCAGTTTTATTAGCTGATTGCAGCACTCAGCTTGTGGTGCCCAAGTTCTTGATCTGCTGGCTGTGCAGGCAGCTTGTGGGGCTTGGGCCTCAGTGATAGCTGAACTCTTGGCTCTCACCCTTGCACAAAGAATTCCTCCTAGGTTTTCACTTCCTGGATGAGAAGCTTTGGTGAAACTATCTCTTGCCCATGCATAAAGGAATTATTTCCTTTCTGCCTCACTCTTACTGCTTATGTGTCTCTACCTCCTGCAGCATCTGTCACATGCACTGGGAGTATTTCTCATTCCCCTACTACCCTAACAGTCTCAAGAGTCTGTGGTGAAGAACTCTGACCCATAATAGATGTTCATTTCATTGTCTAGGAATACATGTATAAAAGGTAAGTAGGCTGGTAGGGCTGACAGAAAACAGGAAATTGAACGTTATCACCAGAATGTAGGGCTCCCTAGCAGCCTGGACAACCTGGCTCTTGACATTAGCTAGCAGGAGAAAATCAAAGCACCTCACTGAGGGGTTAGTGAGAAAGCACTGAAGAGTAACAGGGCAGTCTGTCAGCACGCGCCTTAGAAAAGGATCAACAAGTCCTTTCAAGATCAAAAGTACTTCAAAAGATTCTCCAGAGACTGGCAAGGTACTACATGATAAACTTAGTTGGAAATTTCAAAGTAACAAGAGTAGTCAGAGATAACAGAATCCTTAGCCTTGCGGGAGCCCTCTATGCTTCTGATTAGAATTTCCTTAACCCACTCGGCACCTAGGGATCCAATAGCAGTATTGTTGCTGCTTCCAACATAGAAAGTAAAACACATATCCGAAACAATGGCAGAGCAGGTGTGGCCCTTCAAACATCGCCCCTAATGTGCTCGGAGTTTAAAAAGCAAAGCAGTAAAGGCTGGCTCTTGTCTACCTTGTCCTCTTTCATTTTTTTATGTAGCTCCTGTTTGAACATGTTCTCTGATGGGGAACTCACTACCCCTCTCATTTTTTATGCTGTATTTGGCAAAATAGAAACCAGGAAGGCTGATAATAGAATTCTGTAACTAAGCCAGTCATTTATCATCATGGCGGTGTTACTTTGAAATCCACTCTGATGGCCTGCACAAAGGTTGGCAAAAGATGATAACACTACCAGGGTCCTATCTGTCCACAGGGATCCTTGCCCATAGGGCAGATAAAGACCAATTTAAAAATCTCGGTGCTGCTCACGCTGAAGCCATATGATCACAGCATGACCAGGTTGGCATGATCACACTTTGTTTATATCTTTGTGGTTTCCGTGGATTGATGATAATAAAAATAAATACATTTGTCAGACATCTACCATCTTCAACGCTGATTATTGTTAATTTTGTAGCATTATTAAAGCTTAATTCTTGCAATAAATGAAGATGTTTGTGACAGGTTGAAGATTTTCATACTGTATCAGGAACAGGTAGAAAAGCTTATATCTAATATCTATACTTATAGAGTCCAGAGACTGAGATGAATTAACTCACCCAAGTCAACGTAGGCTAGAATTGGCACACCTCAATTTGAATGGAGGCGTAACTCTAAAGTTATATTCTTTGACCTAGAACATTAAATAAAGATATACTTCATTCATTAGACATTAAAGTGGTACAAGTTCACACTATTAATAATGAGTCATAGGTCTATAACATCATCTTTAAGTATAGACATTAGTAATAAAAATGTAACTCGTTTCCCTCCAGGGTGAAAAAGAAACATCTGAAATATCTAGATGTCGATCTTCATGTCTACACATATTCATACATTCACAGAAATGCACAAAGTTATGGAACTCTTCACTTCTTACTCTTAGCTGGTATAAGTATTAATATCTTCTCTTCAGCAAACAGTATTGACTGAGGACCAGGCAATGTGCTAAGCACTGCTGAACAAGGCAAGCACAATTTCTGTCACCCGAAGAATGAACATTTTAGCTTAAGAAGGCAGATTCTAAACATACAAGTAGGGGCACCTGGGTGGCTCCATTGGTTAAAAATCTGACTCTCGATTTCGGCTCATGTCATGATCTCGCGCTTTGTGAGATTGGGCCCCACGTCAGTCTCTGTGCTGACAGCGTGGATCCTACTTGGGATTCTCTCTCTCTGCCCCTCTCCCACTTGTGCTTCACAGTCTCCCTCTCATAATAAGTAAACATTAAGAGAACATGCAAGTAAAAAGTGAGCACATAAGTAACTGTGATCATTGCCGACTGTGGAAGTTGTTAGAAGGAAAAACAGTGTGACCTTGCAGAGAACAATCAGAAGGTGACCACTAAAAGCCAAGTAATTAAGTTACTGCTCTTTTCTTCAATAGCAGTAGCATTGATAAAGCACATATCTGTGGGTTTCTAGGAAGGAAAAAAAAATCATTGGTAGATACTTAAATCAACCTTGCTGCACAATATGAGTGATGTAAAAAAGAATCAATTCTTTCAATCAGAATGAAGCTTTGATTGATGTTTTAGGTGCTTTGAAAAGAAGAATTTAGCAAGTGATAACCTTTACTTAAAACCTTAATGTTTATGAGCAACTTACTGTTCTTTTTTTAAGTTTATTTATTATGAGAGAAAGAGGTGCGGGAGGGGCAGAAAGAGGGAGAGAGAGAATCCCAAGCTGGCTCCACACGGTTAGCACAGAACCCAGCATAAGGCTTGAACTCCTGAACTGTTGGATCATGACCTGAGCTGAAATCAAGAGTCAGACACTCAACTGACTGAGCCACCCAGGTCCTCCAACTTACTGTTGATAATAGGTAGTTAGTAAATGATATTTTGTTTCTATTTAAAAAAAATTATACTCCTCTTCCTGCGGTGGAGATAGAATTACAGCTATAGACATTTGGATCAGTGGACTCCCAGGAATCATTAGGGAAAGTGGCTATCTATCTACATCTATTTATCTATCTGATAGAAGTTGGAAGTGCCAGGTGCCCTGGCCAGGCTTGGGTCCCCAGGCACTGGGATGTGTCCTTTCGCAGGTCCTAACTGGTTTATAGCATCTGTAAAATGAGAGAGTTGCATCACTCAGCGATGGCTGAGATTCCAGTTGTAACAGTCTCTGAATCCGTGTTCAGATTCAAATAAACTAACCATAGAAATTTGTAAATGATCTAGCTCTCAAGACAAGATTAGAATTTGTGAAAGTTGAGTGCAGAAGAACTGTTTGGGCTATCTTTTAATATTTTGGACATTGGTTCAGGAATGTTAAGCACCTGGCTCTAAAGGCATTGGATATTGGGGCACCTGGGTGGCACTCATGAATTTCAGCCCTGCATTAGGCTCTGTACTGACAAGCTCAGAGCCTGGAGCCCGCTTCAGATTCTGTGTCTCCCATTCTCTCTGCCCCTCCTTTGCTCATGGTCTGTCTCTCTCTCTCTCTCTCTCAAAAATAAATAAACATTAAAAAAAATTTTTAAGTCACTGGATATAGATACCACCTGACTAAATCATAATTTTCCAGTGCAGTGTCTTTATTTTAAAAGGAAACTGCAGCTCACAGACATGAGGGGCTATGTCATTGTCCTAGCGGTCATGGCTAAACCGAAACTAGGCTCCAGACGTAACTCAGTCCTTGAGCTGCTACCACAGTAGTCTCTGAGGTTAACTCTGGATCATGTCTCTTCACATGAATTTTTAAATCTGAATCAGACACGTTCTGCTTCTGACTTCACTTGTCTCTTTTTTCTTTATTGTTCATTCTAAATAATTCTTAACATTAATATTTTGGAGATACATTCCAATCAATATGATGAGAAGTCTGTTATTCCAGACCATCAGACCATATCTCCAAGCCAGTGCCCATGAAAAAAAGGCTAGGGGAATAGGATGTAATTTAATTTGCCTGCTTTGTTCTTTTTCATTTCTTTTGAACTCTGCTCTTTTGTTAATGATAAAACCAATCATGGCACTATCACTGTAACACTGACAGTTCTGTCCACATGGAATTTCAAATTTTGTATATGACATCCAAACCTAGCTGTGTATGAAAAAAGGAGTCAAGTTTCACCGTGCTTCTCGGTGAACATGTTCTTTATACCATTACCAACAAAGTAGAGTTGTAATCATGAACACTCTTGTAACATTCTCTGAATAATCTCGCCACCGCAAAGAAATAAAACCTATGTCCCAACAGAAAGTCGTACACTAATGATTATTCAAAATCATCAAGGGACAGTCACAACCCATTTCAAAGGAAGACTGGATAAATGAGTGTGGTATGCTACAATATGGTTGAATCTTGACAACATTATGGGAAATGAAAAAGCACTCATAAGACATCACATATGGTATGATCATATCCAAGACCAAATTTGAGAAGTCCGAGACATGGAAATCTATAGAGACAAAAGATAGGTTGTTGGTTACCGGGGGCTGGAAGGAAGAATGGAAATGACAACTATTTTGGTACAGGGCTGCTTTTAGGGGTGATGAAAATGTTCTTAAATTAGATTGCAGCGATATTTGTATATTTCTGTGGCTTTACTGTAAACACTAAATCTTATGCTTTAGATGAGTGAATTTTATAGTATATGGATTATATCTCATTAAAACTGTTTAAAAAAATCATCTGTCTACATAGATATCTCTTTACTACCCAAGAACTTGGGCTTCCCAAGTTAATCTTTAGAAACTGTGAGAAGCTAAAAGCACTTTCATAGATGACTTAAAGTTTCACAGAACTTGAAGAAATCTTTGAATTGATAATATAATAGTTCAAATATTATGCTCTGAGGTCAGATTGCTTAGGTTTAACTCCTGGCTCTGTTAGTAACAAGATGTGTGATCTTGGAAATTATTTTCCTTGATCCTTAGATTCCTAATTGGTAAACAAGGCTAATAATAGTACCTTGTTCATAGGTAAATTAATTACTATTTTGTGCAGTTCTAGCTAGCACAATGTAGTTCCAGTAGTTGAATAATTGATTGTCATATGATATAGGTGAAAACCCTTATTTTTTCAAACATTGTACTCTTGGCATTATGCTTTGGAGAAGTCTGTAAAGTTGCACAAAATCACACAGTAAAATAAAATATGCTATTTCATAGTTTAGTATTCTTAGCTATAAAATGTCATGTCGTTTTTGTTTTAAAGAAATAAAATTTGGATTTCAATTTTTACCTTTAAAGAGCTACTTTGTTTCATTGTTGGACTAAAATGTTTCTCACTTTGAAATAATTTAATCGAGTCAGTCTTTATAGGTTTAAGTCTTTCTTGGGAAAGGAACAATTGGATAAAGGGTAAAGAATCCATGTTGTGCTCATATAACAATTATTTGAATGGATGGAAACTAAAAATAAATTCTGTATTTAATTCAGTTTATACTGTACAGATTACCCTGAAAGAAATGTTCATGAGCTTTGAAGACAGGTGACCTTCCTTTTTAAGAAGTAATCTCTAATGGGAATGATACTAAAGAATTGTAACATACAGCTGAACTGTTAGATTTTTCAAATATAATTTAGAAATATAACACACATAAATATAAAATGGTTCAGTATGTAATGCAATACTTTCTGCAAGGCTTTTTGTTTCATGCTTTTGTTTCCCAGGAAAGGTTTAAACTGATCAGGAAAGCAATCACAAAATTGTGTTTATTTCATTTGCTGACCTGGGAGACAGAGAGCAAGAAAGTAAGAAACAAAGAGGCAAGAGAGAGAAAGAAAATGTCAAAAACATAGTAATTACCCTCTTGTTAGCAGTTTTGAAAAGGGTAACATTATTTGATCTTGATACAACTCCATCCTTTTATCATAAAGAAGATATACAACAATGGTTTCTGGTCTGGACTGCAAAGTTTTATAGTTTAAAAGCAATTTATCTAACGAGTCTTTAAAATTCTGAAGTCATTTAGAAATGTAAACTAAAAGGCTTTTTAAACAGCATTTTTCCTATATGGAAATAAAAGGGATGGGAGCAAAATACACACTTTGACATTTGACTGCGTTTATAACCCTGGCACATTCAGTAAACATTTTGATAATGTTGAGTTAAAGTTTAAACAAATGACAAAGATATGTTCAGAACATGGGTTTCTTAACTTAAACTTTACATCTGATTAGTTACTTCCCTAACGTTTGTGTCATGTTCCAAAAAGAAAATATTTTACCCAGGAATCAGTACTTTTAATTAGCTGAGTTCTAAAATTTGCAGCTTAAATATAGAACAAATAAAAGATAGGTAAATAAAATCAATAGCTCAGGTACATATTTTATTTGCTCATTTTCCTTTGTGCGCCTGCTCACGTGTGTGTGTGTGTGTGTGCGCGCGCGCAACAAATTCTGAAGAATATTCTACCAGCTCTTTTTTTTATCTCTAATGAGACCTTAACTAAAGCAAACAATCCCCATATATTATTTCAGTTTCACTGGTATTATCAAAATACATTTTGTGATATTGGAACTATCGTAAATATAAAAATTTAAAAAGCATGGTCACTGTTGTGTAAAAGCACTATTCAGTGGAAGATACACACATATGAGAAATAATGGACTTAAGCTATCTCACATGTGCCATAACAAAGGTATCTGGAGAGAGCTGTGAAAATACCTGGGAAGGACAAGTAATTGTTACTTCAGCAGATCTTGTAAGACTCTTCAGGAGCAGCATTTAGGTTGGCTTTTGACAGAAGAGTAGGTCAGGTTAGACAAGTAACTATGGGGTTTTAAGAAAGAATGCAGAAGAAAAGTCACAATGAGAAGCATTGACTTAAATGGGGCATATTCTGAGAACAACTAAATTGATAGGGGGCTCTTCAATTTTCCTTTCCTTTCAGATACCCTAATTCAGCAAAGTGTGAAGCAGCCATAGAACATTTCGCCACACCACTGTCTATGCCCATGCTTCACAGAATGCGATTGTCTAGGGGTTGTATGAATCTGAAGCTGTGGCACTTGGCTCATTTTTCAGGATGACGATAAGAACCTGTACTTTTATGCTGCCACTCCTTGATGTGTTCAAACTTTGCTGGTGCCAATTTGGGCATTGGGTCATTTGCCTCTAAAGAACAGGTTGAAGGGGCACCTGGGTGGCTCAGTCTATTTAGCGTTCGACTTCAGCTCAGGTCATGATCTTACGGTTTGTGGATTGCGCCCCGTGTCAGGTTCTGTGCTGACAGCTCAGAGCCTGGAGCCTGCTTCGGATTCTGCGTCTCCCTCTCTCCTTGCACCTCTCCTGTTCATGCTCTGTCTCTGTTTCTCTCAAAAATAAATAAAACATTAAAAAAAATTTAAGAACAGCTTCGAGATGTGGCGCGTACAGCGTGTGACATGGCAACTATTCTCACAATTCATGTGGTCTTATAAAACCTGTTCTGCAAGCTTCCAGATCTCAGGTTTATGAATAAATGCATTTGAAAAACAGAATTCTGTAACACTGTTGTTTTTTTTCAATCTGCCAAGAATAATGGAATCTTTCTCCATTCTAGGAGAGAAACAGAGCAAAGAAGATATTCATCACACAATTTGAATGAAAGATGACTGGAAGGTTAATTAATTTTCTTCCACTAGGAAATTTGGACTTTGTTGCTAGAGTATTCTCTTTGGAACATGATTCACACAAATCATAAGCTACTGATTTGATTATAAAACTTATTTCAAAGTAAATTCATTTTTCACATTGTTGATTCAATATTGTTAAGAAGGAAACTACACAATTCATCACTTGTACTGTGAAGATGGTGTAAAAAGAAAGAAGCATGCATCAAAGGTATATACATGCAATGTTTAAAAATAAACTCCACAAATTCTCTTACTCTGTGAAAATTTTCCACCGATCCCTTTCAGTCAAATTCACTTACACGCATCAATTTTCAATATTAGTGGATGTATAGATCTTGTTAAATTTGGGATAAATGAATACATTTATCATATGCTCATACTATGTGTGGATCTGTGAGTGCTTCCTCCTCTGAGCTCCATATAAAAACAGAATCTTTGTTTCCAGGTGGTTAATTTGCATACTGGGGCTACCTCAGGAGGTCTCACAGGGCCCTGGCACTCAACAAATACTGTCTGTGAGCAGTGGTATAACACAAGAAGCTTTACAATGATAGATGAACTTCCCACAAGTCATCACCAGCTTATTTCATTGTATTGCCCACAAGTATCAAGTTTACTGACAAAATTATCTTTGCATTATCTTAGATGATGATAAGTATGTTTCATACCCATTCTCTTTCTGTTTGGAAAAAAATTCACATATAATGTTTTCATGAGGCTTCTGAACTTTGGTAAAATCCATTCCATCTTTCTACATACAAGCAATTTTTTAAAAAATCGAGGACATTTTCAAATACATACTACACTTCGATGGTTATCCTCCAAAAGCCTACTGAGTTTCTCTCCAGCCCCTCCAGTGTCACCACTACCATCCCAGTTAGTTTTGGTAGAAATCACCATTTGCCCAGGACATTCTTTGTTTTAGCACTGGAAGTTCCAAGTTTCAAAAAACCTGTCAATTCTGGGCAAACCAATACAGTTGGTCACCACAGATATTATTAACTTACCTGAAAATTCTCATTCTCATCAAAGATTACATCAGCATTCACTTTCTTGAGTTGCAATATTTGTATTTGTTTATTTGTTTGTTTGTTTGTTTGTTTGTTTTTTAGAGTCAGAGATAGGAGCAGAGACAGAGAGAATCCCAAGCAGGCTCTGCAGCCAATGAGGAGCCCGATGCAAGGCTTGATCCCACGCCCCTGAGATCATGACCTGAGGTAAAATCAAGAGTTGGACGTCCAACTGACTGAGCCACCCAGGCACCCCTGTCATAATTTTTTAAAATAATTTGTTTTCAGATTAGG
Source organism: Panthera tigris (assembly GCF_018350195.1). NCBI lineage: Eukaryota > Metazoa > Chordata > Mammalia > Carnivora > Felidae > Panthera > Panthera tigris. The sequence continues at coordinate 106,263,409 of NC_056660.1, forward strand.
ATCCAACTAAGGTGCATAAATTGTGATTGGGTGATACGCCTCTTAAATTTTTTTAGTTTTATTATTTGAGTTTTTAAAATTTAAATTCGAGTTAACTTATAGCATAGTATTGATTGCAGTAGTCAAATTTAGTGATTCATCACTTACATATGGCACCCAGTGCTCATCCCAATAATTGATCTCATCACCCAATTAGCCCATCCCCCACATGCCTCCCCTCCAGCAACCCTCAGTTTGTTCTCTGTATTTAAGACTCTCTTATGGCTTCCCTCATTCTCTGTTTTTATCTTATTTTTCCTTCCCTTCCCCTATGTTCATCTCTTGTGTTTCTTAAATTCCACATAGAAGTGAAATCATATGATAATTGTCTTTCTCTGATTGACTTATTTTGCTTAGCATATTACATTCTTGTTCCATCCACATTGTTGCAAATGGGAAGACTTCATTCTTTTTGATGCCTGAGTAATACTCCATTGTATTATATATACCACATCTTCTTTATCCATTCATCAGTCGATGGACACTTGGGCTCTTTCCATACTTTGGCTATTGTTGGTAGCACTGCTGTAAACATTGCGGTGCGTGTGCCCCTTCAAATCAGCATTTTTGTATCCTTTGGATAAATACCTAGTAGTACGATTGATGGGTCATAGGGTAGTTCTGTTTTTAACTTTTTGAGGAAGCTCCATACTGTTTTCCAAAGTGGCTGCACCAGTTTGCATTCCCACCAACAGTGCAAAAGTGTTCCTCTTTCTCTGCATCCTTGTCAACACCTGTTGTTTCCTGAGTTGTTAATTTTAGCCATTCTGACAGGTGTGAGGTGGTATCTCATGGTGGTTTTGATTTGCATTTCCCCCTATGATGAGTGACGTTGAGCATCTTTTCATGTGTCTGTTAGCCATCTGGATGTCCTCTTTGGAGAAACATCTTTTCATGTCTTCTCATTTCTTCACTGGATTATTTGTTTTTTGGGTATTGAGTTTGGTAAGCTTTTTACAGATTTTGGATACTCACCTTTTATCCAATAAGTCATTTGCAAATATCTTCTCCCATTCCATCAGTACCTTTTAATTTTGATTATTTTGTTCTGTTTTTCTCTATCAAGTCTCTCTCCCTCTCACCCTCTGTCACTCCAGTTTTTCTCACTGAAGAAACAGGTTGCTTATAATGTACAGTTTCTCTCATGGTCTGTATTTTGCAGATTGCATTCTGATGGTGCAGTTTAATATGGTTCACAGACCCTTATTTATCCTATAAATTTCTAATCAGAGTTACAGTCTTGGCCACATCCAAGCTACCATTTGGTTGGCTGGAGGACAGGATTCTCTAGTGGAGCACGCCTCCATCATCCATGTCTGCCTGATGATATCAGCCATTGGTTCATATTGCTTAGACTCATGGGATCTTCTGATATTTGGAATAAATGAATCAATTAAAAAACATTTCAAGTGTACTTAAAACTTACCTAGGCCCCACATAATTACTATATTCCCCATTGCTACCTGGCACCGGAGATGGAAGCTGTTACATTTTTGTTTCCAACCGACTCCACATCGAATGCATTAAAATCATCCTTTTTCGTAAGTGTGCTATCACTTCAAGAGGGAATTCTTAAGGCTGAACATAAGAAATTATGGCACATATATGAACTTATTCTAGTACACAAGTAAGGGGAAAAAAAGTGTTTCAGAGCGTGGGCTTGCTTTTGTGCCCCTGCTAATAACACCTCATCAACAGTCATTCAGGGGACTTTTTTGTTGACTCCTAGGAATACTTTATTCACTAATGATATTGATCATTTTTGGATATTGTATATATTGCATATATTTTTCCCACTGTCTATGTTCTTATCTCTTTGGGGTGATTTTGGCCTTTAAGAGTCTTTAATTTTGGCTCTATATCTATAATATAATAGATATTATGTAATAATATCTATAATATTCTTTTAAGCTTTCTTGGTTCCCTTTCTTCTCTAGTCATGCCTAGAGGTTGTTTGGTACTTGTTTCACATTGAGATTTTTCTATATCATGCTGAAGTTTCCATAAGCAACTTTAATTAATTAAAAAAATGTATTAGTGCCCGGAGCAGTATGTAGCCAATCATTTTAGTTCTTTTATCCCTGAAGAAATGCTAAAGTACCAGATTCATTAACTTAATGAGGTTACATTAATCACTTGGAGAAAACGGCCAGTACTAAAGGCAGAAGTCCAAAGGAGGAAGTAACACGCTGATGGCAAATAGGTTTAATTGTGAGTGCTGGCTTAGATCTGTCAGTAATGAGACCTGAAATATAATGCTGTGAATATGTCCAACTATGAACTTCTGTGGATTTAGGAAGGCACAAAATCCCGATTAATTAATAACATCAACAATAGGATGGGGAGAGGGAATGATGGTATGCTTGCTATTTATTTCCCAAATGACAAATATCCTTTCCAAAACCAATTCTTTACCAAGCATCATCATTTATGCCCGCTTCCTAAGAGTACCACCATATGCTGGAAGTACTGAAGAATGCAAGAGAGCATGACGGTAGCTTTCTTTATGTTGATGTTTAAATTAACCTTGAAAGAAAAAAAAAAGTCTGTGTACCAAATATTATTGTTGATGTCTTTAAAAAATGTATGTGAGAATTATTTGTTATGTTGCAGTAATACTTCATACCCACTAAGTTGAGACAGTTCTTACTGAAGAAATATTCAGGTCATTATATTGGGTACATCTTGAAAAAATTAAGTCATTTCATTATAGCAAATGCACAAACTAGCCAACAGGAATCTTAATCACTGGGCTATATCTCATGTGAGTGTATAAAAAGCTCTCAAACTAGGTATCATGAAAATGACTACTGGCAGAGTAGTCAGAGCTCAGAAAATTTGAGCACTGGCCAGTTTTTTGAGGTCCAAAGTGACCCTATGATCTGTTCCCTCAGAATATGAAGTTTACCAATATCTGCTGTGTTAATAATTATCAGCTACATTTCTGTCTCTTTACCACATGTATCTTCAACTTCAATTTAGGTTTCTTTTGCCAGGCCAGTCACTCATTCTTTCCTGTGAAGGTCTCCTTGGCTCCTGCTCACACAAGCATCCTGTTTGCTCCTGTAAACAGCCACTTATTGGTCTCTTTTCCCCTTTTTATCTTTCTCTTCCCGCTGTGAAGAAAATGCCTCTGACTCTTTGTGAAGAGAGTAGATTTCATGTTAAAAGTTCTTGTAACAACATCAATAACAACAACAAAAGTACAAGAGGACTTTGGGAGATGATGGATATGTCTATTACCTGGATTGCAGTGATGGTTTTAAGGATATGTCCAAACTCATCAAATTGTACATATTAAATCTATGCAGCTTTGTATATCATTCATACCTTCATAAAGAAAAAGGAGAAAGAAAGAGAAAATCAAAAAATACTTAATATTCATGAGGCCCCAGGTACAAAATATTTGTAATATACTCAACACTGAGAATGCACTAAATATACATGAAATATATGAAGCACTCATTATTCATGAGTACTTAATTGGTCACCCATTGGTGACACTCATTCTGGCCCATATCTCCTCTGCCTGAGAAATACAAATAAAACCCAAGCCATTTGGAAGGCTAATTGACTGTAATTGAAGGTAAGCTTTAGCTCTGACCAAGAATACTTGTGTCTGTGATTCTCTAATAAAGGAAGTTTGTGTCATTTTCCAGGACACCTTCTACCTATGGGCCCTCTTGCTAAACTCCGATACCAGAAATCACATCAGCAACAGGGAAAGCAGAGGTAGAAGAGAGAAAGGCAGGACGTATGAACATGGCACACCCCAGGATTCAGATAGTAGGGTCCTTGCATCCCAGTTGTACACCGTCTAGTGTGTGTTAGCTTGCTCTGTTCCCTCCTCTTTCTGATTACATGTTCTATGATTTCAGCATTTGAATTTAGTTTTTGAGCCTTTTTGCTCTACGTCCTCTGGGATAACTTTCTTGGTGCTTTACTTGAAGGCTGTCATTGCATAAAGGTAATTTCCCATATGACATTTGGCTTGCCCCGTATTCATAAATAAAACATCTTTGCTTTAGGTTTGTTATTTAACATTAACTAAATGGAGTATAATAGTCAGAAGAAATAAAATAGTAGTCTACTCGAAACGAGCCTTAGAAAGACAGGAATTTAATGCTTAGCTCTTCCTATTCTTTTTAGTATGAACTAAGGAAAAACCCTATACGGCTGGTTGCATTTAAGTTGTCTCTTCCATTAGCAAGAATGATACTGCTTCTAATCAGAATCTCTCCCTATTATGTGTTTAGTACAAATCCATCAGTATTTACATTCTCCAAAATGTTATACCTCAACTCTATTATTATTCTAGTCAAGTTTTCTTCATAAACCCAATTATTTTCACCATTTCCCACTGTCCATGAACTATTTTTCCCAATGTGCCATAGGTAGTTTTAAAAAGAACATGGATTAGTGCCCCATTCCTAACTCACAGTCTTAATTTTCCTATTATAGCTTGCAGCTGTCCTTATAGTTGAACTAATAATTTAATTACTGTTTGTAATTTCTATATACTTGGTGTTAGTTTTCTACTGATAGCATGAAAGATTACCACAGAGTTAGTGGCTTATAACAACAAAATGTATTATTTTAGAGTTCTGTAGAGGCCCCATGCAGGTTTCACTGGGCCAAAGCCAAGGTGTTACCAGGGCCGTATTCTTTTACAGAAAGGGAATGGACTCCACAGCAGTCCCACACTTGGGCCATTTGATCCAATAGATCTTTGCGGTGTTGGAGGTATCAGTAGTATGAAAGAGGCAGTCTAGAGTTCGTGGCAGGCTCCATTGGGAGAATCTTAATGAAGAGTTTGAGGGTTCTGGTGTATATGCCGTCTGCAATGGGAACTTCTGTTTTGAGAAAGCAAACAGTGGCGTGTTAGTGGGCATTGGTAGAGATGGAGTGCCCGCCTATGGGAAGTTAAGTGAGCATGTGGCCAGAACTGCCTATCATGAGGTAGATCCTATCACACCCATCTGTTGGTAGGTCTCATACATTGCGCACCCATTAATAATTCATCTTAACTTGAAAGGGATACATCCAGGATCAAGCATGAGCAGTACCAGGGAACAAAACAAGGTGCACGAGAAGGTACCCTAATCCTCATGGCATCCACCACTGTTGTGGCAGCATCTCTCCCTCAGGTCATGCCTAAGATTTTTTTTTAAGGACCGACTCAGGATATACGTGCAAAATGAATGGATGGTGGCTAAATTGCCACCTAGCTCAGGGGTGGCCTACAACCTTGGCGACAGTAGATAGAGAAAACCCTTCTAATTAGCAGAGCTTCAGATTGCAAATCTGGTTATCTGCACTGTATCAAAAGAAAGGAGGCCTAAAGTTCGAATATATAAATATTGATTGGTAGCGATCAGTGCATTTGGGTGGTTGACAAGGGCCAGGAAGGAGAGTACAGAAAAAGATCAGACAGAAGTACAAAGAGTTATGCGGTAGAAACATATGGATGGACATATGAGAGGGGCCGTGAGGTGTGAATATTGTTGTATTGTATGTTAATGCCCACAAGAAAACATTCCTCATAGAAGAGGCCAGAATCAAAAATGACCCAGCCAGGGACATCAGCCCACCTGTCTCATTGGACACTCTAGTGTCGCTGCATTAAGCACACGAATAAAGTGGTCTCGATGGCAGAGGTGAAGGCTGTGTGCCCAACAGCATTTGCTTCTACTAGTAAGTCAAGAATAAACAATCTGAAGATACAAAGTAATTATCAAAACCAGCCTTACATGTGACCAAAAGCTGGAACTGACTGAATTTAAAATAACTACAAATAACCTGTTAAAAGCTCGAATAGAAAAGTTAGACAAGATGTAAGACCAGATGAGTAATTTTAATCCAGAGCTGGAAACGGTAGGAAAGACTCAGGGGCACCTGGGTGGCTCAGTCAGTTGAGTGTCCGACTTCAGCTCAGGTCATGATCTCACAGTTCGTGGGTTTGAGCCCCGCGTCAGTCTCTGTGCTGACAGCTCGGAGCCTGGAGCCTGTTTCGGATTCTGTGTCTCCCTCTCTCTCTGCCCCTCCCCCATCACGCCATGTATTTCTCTGTCTATCAAAAAGGAATAAGCATTTAAAAAAATTTTTAAAAACAGGAAAGAATGAAAGCTAATGGAAATACTTGAATTCAAAAACACAGTAACAGAAATGATAAAGTTTTCTATAGATATCATTTTTCAGATCTCTGAAGAAGGAATTCAGTTGTTATATCTCCTTACTTTACACTTTTACCAATGTAAGAACTCAGAATGATTTGACAGATCACGTGTTTTAAACTTATTTATATTTCTTTTGGATTGCTTGAGTAATAAAATAAAAACAAGCAAATCCAATAGAGTTATTTTACTGACTCAACTGTGTTCAAGTGAGTGTGTGTGTGTAAGTGTATATTTAAACTGATTTCCTTAAATTTAATCAAAACATCTGAATTAATTTCTGCCTAATGCCACTAATTTCAGTGACTGGATTTGGGTGTAAAGATAGGGAAAAGGTTTGTATCTAAAGCTAAGAATGGCACTTATTCTAGAAATTTCTGCATACTAGAAAAGCATGCAGGCTTTCAGGCAGCAACAATTTTGTGTTGCATCTTAGACTAAACTTCCCAGGGAATTCCATTAAATAGAATTGTTCTGTGGGAAGACAACACTCTGTGATATAAAACGGCCCTCAGCAATTTGCTAAATTGCTTTTTCATTAAGCCATATTTTTAAAAGTATAAACAACCAATTTGAGCACTTCTCCTCAAAATAATACACATGACAAAATCAAGAAAATCTTGAACGACGATCCAATCAGTGTTCTGTTGAATAGTGCTATTAAAAAAAAAACAACGATAATCTTACACATTCTCCCCACAGGTACTGCTGTTAATAATACTATTTGTTATTGGTTGAGTGCGGACAGTGCAGAGAAACAGCCCCCGCCCTGGGGGCTTATAAGAGAACCTAGACAGCCAAGGGAATCTGAATAAACTATGCCATTGAATGTGAAGCTTTGGGGCTTATGTCCGTCCATCTATAAATTTCTCTTTTCTCTTCATTCTCCCCCCTTTATTTTTATAAAACACTGTATATAAAGTAAATACATTACTGTAGTTTTTTTTTTCAGATTTCTCAGTGGTAATTTACATTAAACGAGTCACATGTCCATTTATGATAAAGTTCTTTAATGTCGTTCAAGTACAGATCACTGAAAGTCCATGACAGCTTTTCACAGAGAATTTGAGATTAAATCCATAAATATTTGTCATATAATAAAAATATTTTAAATGCAAAAATTATCTTTTCTCATTTTCAGAGAACAGGAAACTATTATAGTTGGAGAACAAAAAGAAGAAAAGAAGGAAGCAAGAGATGTTAACTACACACTATTTATTCACAGCTGTTTGAGGTCTTTGTTTTACCTGACAGCTTTTCTCTATGGTATTTGAGTCTTTTCAAGTGGATTTTGTCCTAGAGCAAGGTTTCTTTCAGAAAGTTTTTAAATAGTTTTTGAAGTATTCTTAAACATATATGTATATTATGTATATATGTATATAAGTAAATCTTTTATTTCAGCCTGCAAATATAGTATAGAACTACACAATTAACCTTTGGAAATCATGAGTTTAATGTGATATAAATTCGTTGTTTAGATGAACAGAAGTACATCGTTGCCCTCATAGAAGAGAATACTACCGTTTTTCAGAAAGCAATTTAGAACAAGAATCAGGATCTAGCATATTTATGTATGTTTCGGAGATACAAAAGCAGTTTATAATCTATCTTGAATTTTCATAAGTTTATTATCATGCGATAACATTTGAAAGGCTTTCCAGAAACAGGAAGACATAAGTTTTCTGGTTCTAATTTAAATAGTCATATGATATGTGACCTTAATGTAGTAAGAGGTATTCTGGCCAGGGTACTTTCTTCTATGGATCAAGTGTATTTTTGTTAAATTGTAAAAATTTAAAACAAATGTCTCCCAAGCTGAAAAAAAAAACCCTCAAGGGCATCATCAGTCATAGGTTTAAAACACATGCCCAAATAATTAACAGCTAAATCATAGTAAAAAAAAATAGCTTTTCCTGAACAATTTGTGGTAGTTAATATTTAAAGTCTTCTCTTAGAAGGCAATTGTTCTAGAATGACTGATTCTCTCTTTGCACTTTCAGTCAATAAACATTAATGAGTCAATTATGTCAAAGTAGAAATAAAACAGAGAAGCATTCAGTACTTGTAATTTTTTCCTTTAAAAAATTCTTGAGTAGATTTTTAAAGTTCTAGAGAACTACATGACACAATAGAAGACATTACAAGAAGTTTCTCTCTGTGTAGCTCTATTACACTTAATAAATTATCTCTATTTCAGATAAATTATTCACCTGTCTTTATGTATTTCAACAGTTATATACTCTGTCATTCCTTTTTGCATATTTATATGCATATATACACCCACCATATATCAGAGGAAATACTATGCACATTGCATTGTGATTTACTTTTTAAAGTTTTTATGATACTATATATCCCTTTCCATATCAGTAGAAAAAAAATAAATGCTTAAAAAAAAGTAATTGGGAGGGATGCCTGGGTGGCTCAGTTAGTTGAGCCTCCGGCCCTTGATTTCGGCTCAATTCAGCATCCCAGGGTTGTGGGATTGAGCCCCACATGGGGCTCCACGCTGGGTGTGGTGCCTACTTGGGATTCTCTCTTTCTTCTTCCCTCTGCCCTTCTTCCCCACTTGTGCACTCAATCTCTCACTCTCTAAAATAAAAAAAGTAATTGAGAATTTTTTATAGTAAGATGTGCATTAAATTATTCAATCACTTGCCTAACAATGAACATAAAGGCTTTCTTTCAGTTTGGTGCTATTATGAATGGTGGAGGCAAAACATCTTTGTGTGACTTCCTTAGATGCATAGGCTTCTCTCTCTCCAAGATGCATTTCTTCAAGTGAGAATGCCGGATCAACAGAATGTGTCTTTTTAAATTTTGCTATAGAGGACCAATTCCATTTGCATTTCCAAAGAGGGCTTAGCACACACAATCTCAGAAGCAAGGTAAGACTGCTCCTACCTTCCACATTTCACCCGCACTGACTCCTACCACTTGTTTTTTGTTTGGGGGGATTAAAAAATATCACAAGATCTTTTGGTAACGATCAGCATTACTCACCCTAGTGGTGAAGCCAACTGACTTCTCAATATGATTGTTTCTCATTTGTGTTTTCTCTTTTCTCAATGACTTATTTTGTCCTTTACCCATTTTCTTCCTGACTGCTGGCATTCTTTTGAAATTAATTTATAAGAGTTCTTTTTATTTTTTTAAGATTTTATTTTTTAAGTAATCTCTACACCAAAAATGGGGCTCATATTTACAGCCCTGAGATCAAGAATTGCATGCACCACCCACTGAGCCAGCCAGGAACCCCAGGAGTTCTTTTTATATTCGAGATATAATCCCTTTGTCTTATTGGCTTTTGACTTTATAAAATATATTTTGTCATACATACATTTTTAAATATTTGAAGTCAAATCTGTGTCTTTTACTTGGTGACTTTTACCTTTTCTATATTGTTTCAAAGGCTTTCCTAGCCAAAGATTATTCAAATATGTAATGATATTTTTGCCACTGGCCTATTGGAGAATCAGCGGTAGTGGAAGCCAGATAAACTTTAGTGAGGGAAGTAGGTGCTGCAAGTTAATAAAGAGTTTCCATACATGGCACCAGTGCTGTTCAGTTATATTCTCATTGATCAATGATGCGTATGTAAAGAAAAAGGCTGGCTGATGTCATCAGAGAGGGCTGCTTTGTATAATCCGGGAATGAGCCCCTCTTTCACCGAGTGGAGTTTTGAGGACCATGCCTCTTTCTAGCTGGCTGGACAAAAAAAAAAGATGTCTGCTTGAAATTCAGCCTGCTGTCCTTCAGGAGACTCCAGAATGGAGCTATACCATCCCAGTAGTCTGCTTGTGGTTGGTGCAAGCAAACTGCACAGAGAAACCTATGACTAGGGCTCATTTTGTTGCTCTTTAGTCATTAATTGCTCTTTGAGAATCTCCCATGAAACAACAGATAAGTTTTGTGGGAAGGACTTCAGTGAGCTGAATAATCATGCTCATCTTCTAAGAGAATAGTTTATGAAAAATGGGACCATGAGCACCAGCTTACACATAGTCCTGTATAGGCAAGTTCTCTTTGCTGAGAATTTCTAGACAAGTTGAACTAGATTCCTTCCTCCTTTCTTCCTTTCCTCCATCTATCAGCAAGTATTTACTAAACAACGTGGTATTATTTCAGAATCTAGGCGATTGTGGTGAGCAAGACAGGATCGTCCCTTCCTTTGTGGTATTAATATTCCAGTAGAAGAGAATAGCACTTGATTTATGACGGGCAGTTTGGTTTATCTGAACATCTGCTATTCTGTACTCAGGTATTCAGTCTTAGTCATAGCCTAGTAGGAAGCCAAGAACTTTTTTGAAGAGAATAGTTGTTTGCTGCAGATAAGGACTTCCGTTTTGATTTTCTAATCATGGCTTGTGACCACTCCATACAAGGATGAGATGTTACAAACATGCGTGATGCCACCCTTAATTTCCTGAGTTTATAGGGCAGAGAGTCCTAGGTATTTGCACCTCAACAAGACCTGCTGGAGAAACTTTGGTTGTTCTGAAGCATACTCAAAATATGTCATCCTTTGAATCAAATAGTAAATAGGCTGGCAAGGTAAACTCAAATAAGGTGTATGTTTTGTCCAAATTCCAAAGAACCCACAAAATGTTTTTCTTACTGGTGGGATACAAGGTCCAGAAAAATACTTCTTGACATTGAAAGGGAGATCCTGACATGTCCCAAATTGCCAGACTCCCACAAACTTAGGTGGTAGGCCCTTAATCTCCCATTCTTTGATATGCGTGCTTTCTGTCCAGACTGGCTACATCATGCTCTCTGTGTTCTATCAGCATCATTCCTAACTTAAGGACAGACATTATATCCTTGGAGGAATATAAAATGTAAGGTGTCTGTGGACCAAATTACAGAAAACATTAGAGAGTAGACATAATCCACATAGAGTCTGTACTTAGTTCTCTCTTTCAGATAAAAACAAATTGTTTCCATTGCTTTACATTAATAGGGATAAAGAAAAAATATTACCAAATCAGTAGCTGCTTATTAATTATCAGAGACTGTATTTAGTTGCCTAAGTACAAAGGCTACACGCAAAATCCCAGCTAAAATTAATTAATTATGCAATGATCATTTATTATTTTCCAGGGCTTCCCTATATTTAAAGGAAAATGGGGAAAAAAGCTACCACCTTTGTGTCTTCTAAGTCTTTGATAGAGGCACAGTCTATAGTTGTCTATAGTTGGACAGTGATTCAGGATTACTGGGCTTTTTTCATTTTATTTATTTTAGAAAGTGTGTGTGAGTGGGGGAGAGGGGCAGACACACACACACACACACACACACACACACAGAGAGAGAGAGAGAGAGAGAGAGAGAGAGAGAGAGAGAGAATCTTAAGCAGGCTCCACAGTCAGCGTGGTGCCCGATGCAGGGCTCAAGCCCACAACCCAGGGATCACAACCTGAGCTGAAATCAAGAATCAGATGTTCAACTGACTGAACCACCTAGGTGCCCCCAGGATTACTTTGATTTATACTTTTGGTTTGGAGGAGGGTTCCGGTGGTTTCCATTTAGTGTCTTATCACAGTTGTCCGTACCCTGTGTGACAGGATACTGTCTGCCAGTTCTCAGTATTTCTATTCCTAGTACATATTCAGCAAGTGGAGAAAAAACACAGCATTATAGCAGAGATTGCTAGATTTCCACTAAAATCCACCTCCTCTTTTACCCTCAATAAAATGTTAGGTTGTAATATTGCCTACCTTCCCCTGCATATAGGGATGATCCTATAATTAGATTTTGCCAAAAAAAAAAAATGTTAACAGGCATGATGTGTACCATTTCTAAGTTTTTTTTGGAAACATGTCTGCCTCTTCAAGTGTTCCCCCTTCCATAGGCGGGCTACGGGCAGCAAGATTATGGGACATGAAAGAGCCCCAGGAGACGAGCCTTGGTATTAAAGTATAAGGAACTCCTGCCCAGACTGTTAGAAAGTGAAAAATATATTTCTTTTGTGTTTCAGCCATTACATATTTGGAGGTATATTTGTTTCACTATAATCTAGCATAATATATATTTGTATGTTATATATTTGAGACTTACCATAGTCTAATACCACTGTGTGAATGCAGGATTTCACTAGGCCTATTGTAAGCAGACTCAGATTGAAATTCATTTGTGACTTCCAGAAGCCCATTCACTAACAAGTAAAATTGCAGTGGGTGTTGGGTCATCAGCTATTAGTGTGTTGTCAGAATTAATTTCCAACAATAATGCCCAAAAGATCTGGGCATATTCTATTTCTCAATGTCAATAATCTTAGTAAAGAGTTACAGGTTCTTTTTTAGCAGGCAAGATGGACGGTTGGCTTATAGATGATATTAGCATAGGTCTTCTCAGGGCTGTCTAGTCTTCCCTTCATTCAAAGGGCTAAAGCTATGGGGGCACCTGGGTGGCTCAATCAGTTAAGTATCGACTCTATTTCAGCTCAGGTCATGATCTAACAGTTTGTGGGATGGAGCCCTGCCTCAGGCTCCGTGCTGACAACACAGAGCCTGCTTGGGATTCTCTCTCTCCCTGCTCCTCCCCTGTTCGCTCTCTCTCTCACTTTCTCTCTCTCAAAATAACAAATCAACTTAAAAAAAAAGAAGGACTAAAGCTATGTACTGAGCCAGGTATAGGAATTTGGGAAGATGACCATGGTCCTCTGTTACAATGTATTGTCAGACATAGTGAATATTTTTGTTTTCTTGTTCTATTTTGTTTTTATGCTTTAAAAATATTTGTATGTTCTTATTTTATTTTTGAGAGACAGAATGTGAGTGGGGAGGGGCAGAGAGAGAGAGAGAGACTCAGAACCTGAAGCAGGCTCCAGGCTCTGAGCTGTCAGCACAGAGCCTGACACGGGGCTCAGACTCACAAACTGTGAGATCATGACCTGAGCTGAAGTCAGATGCCCAACCAACTGAGCCACCCAGGCACCCCTGTTTTTATACTTTTTAAACACAGATCAAATAAAATTCAGTAAGCAACCTATCCATTTCACTTCTAATCACCCTAGGAAAAATTAGAAATAACCAAAATCACTGAGTCAGGCAATTTAGATTATATTGCTAGTAACCAGGGCCTCGCTCCTGAGGTTAGCTGCCACTCTGTCACCCAGGGTCCTAGTCGACCCCTTAGGTTCAGAGAGACCATTTCAACTGCAACCCACAATAGAATTTGCAGCTTTGAAGAACAGTCACTAATATATTTTCAGAGAGATATTTGTTTCCCAAGGCCTTTGACAAAGGAGCAGCTTCTAGGCCATTGGAGAGGGAGGCTGCATACATTTCACTTAATCAATCCCCTCCCATGTTCCAATCTCCTGCCCTCAGGGTTTCTTCTTCCCCAAAAACCAAGGAAGTTCTAGAATGGATAGAGGTTAGAGATTCTTTTAGTCCACTCATAGCCCCCAGAATTTCAGCAAGTGCCTTGCCCTGAGAATTCTGGAATTTTGTCCTTTTGCTGACCTTGTATAGGACCATTAGAAGCAGGTATCCCCCAACCCTCCCCACTTTTAAAACCATACAGTAAGTATATGGTTGCAGAAAATTCTGCTCTTAGTGTGTACTTCATTCCAACAGACCAGAGATAATAATTTAAAGACAAACTTCGTCACTGTGTATCCTGGACGGACAGATTCCTACTGATGAACACCTATAGAATGTTCATTGCCTCCAACCCCAAGGCTGCGCAAGTCCTTAGATTTTTCTAAGGTTATTTTGACTGAAACCTACTCTCTAACAACAATTTAAGTTATGGTTCTTGCTTATAGCAACAGCATTGGATTCTAGTTAGCTTTAGCAGAAAAGAGTTTAATAAAATCATATCATTGTGTAGCTTAATTGACGGGAAGGCTAGAAAACCAAGCTCTGAAAGCAGGCAGAATCCCCAGGGAGCTGGGAGCTTCATTATCGCCAAGGCCCAACCTCTGGAATAGCTGGGTAGGGTGCCTGTGCAGCTGGCTCAAGACACTGTGCAAACTACTGGCACTCCCACAACCATAGCTACTGGCCACTGCTGTTGAATTCCAAGTTGCTTTTCTTTCCTTTGTGCTACTTGATTCAGTTCTGCCAGCTGCGAACATTCACTTAGCGAGGCCTAGGTCAGGAGTCTGATCCCTGGTGGATCAGGAGAATGAGAACGTGGACTTTGGGGCTACTTCAACTGGGAACCGATGCCCTCTCATCCCAGCATGTTCTCAACTGGGGGATTCCCATGACAAATGAAGGGAGGTCAAATGATGGGTAGGCAAAACCTCAACAAAGCAAATGTCCCCAATAGCCCACTAATACGAAATTCTACTGTTATTTCAATCACTGGTCAATAAATTTTTCAAATTTTATTTGAAGCATTTTTCAAATTTTTCTCATAGAGACTTGTGTCTCAGAATATATCTGAAAACCTTTTTTAGTCTTCCTCATTCTTCTTTCCCCCCCCCTTTCTTTCTTTCTACCCCCTCCCACACACATTATGAATACTATAGTAATCATAGAACTTTAGACATGAAAGGCTTATCTTCATCTCATTTCGGCCTTTCTCCCACCTCTGGCAAGATCACATATAGATGACTTACCTTTGATTTCATTTGTTCAGTTATTCAATAAACATTTATTGAGTGTTTAGCCAGCTGGGGCATTTCCTCTCAGATGCAACATTGCAAATGGTGTTGGAATTGAGCATACTGCTAACTGGAAGAGAAAATGCTAAGTTTTATCACACCCAATGTTTAAGACTTGGTGGCACTGGGATTTTAGTCTTCAGATGATCCTTACAGTGGTGACCATTGCTGCCTGGTAGGATGCTGCTCAAAGGAAAGAGGTGGGAAAATCCAAGCAGGAAGCTGTTGGGCCTGGATCTGTATTTACTCATCCTGCAGTAGGAGTCTCCATAGGGATTTGCGAATGATGAAACTTTCAGTGGCAAAGAAACTTCCCACGTGGTATGTGAGTGGCATATGAAGAAGCCTGAAGGATGGTCTTTGTTGTTGATGAAGCTGAAGAACGTTATTCTGACATGTTTTACTAGTTTGAGGATTGAGGATTCCATTTTTAGATTACAATCCTGGCCTTGGTTACTATGGAAAAAAAAAAAAACTTAGAATACCTGTTTAGGTACAACCAATTACTGTGTTGAGTTTTATTAAAACTCAGACAAACCTGAGACACTTCATGCCCTTGTGAAATGCAAGTCCCATGTTCCAACTCCTTGAAAGGAATACCAAGAAAACGTTTATGCGCTTTTAAAATGCTGTGACATTTATATAACACATAACAAAAATTTGCAATAATCTTCTTCATTTCTAAGTCTTTCCAAAGCTCATTCATCACAGCATAGAAATTGCCGCTATGACATTTTGTTTCACTTTATCCAAAAGTTCAATGAAATTCTCAAAACTAGTTTTTATAGGATCTTCTCTTTCTTCTTATGTCTTCTTTCCTTCCCAGATATGTTATTTCTTCTAATAAAAAAGTTCTTTGCATTCCATAGATTTGAAAGATCAGCTTTAGTCTTACTAAGTGCTTGGCCCATGTGCTGAGCAGGAAGAATTTACCTTGTCTGTTAGAAGTCAAGAGAGGGGGAAGGCTATGTATGTACATTTGTATATTTTAATTTTGTCTGTCATATAGTATCATGCTGACTTTTGTCAGTATTTTTTTTTTTTTTATAATTTCTTGGAGGCACACAACTAACAGTGATTATTCCTAGGGAGCAGAATTGTGGGACATTTGAAGGGATTTGGGCAAGTTCAGATATTTCTTTTTTTGATGATCATTTATTTACTTTTTAAGAGAGCAGGGGAGGGGCAGAGAGAGAATCTCAAGCAGGCTCTGCACTGTCATCATAGAGCCCAATGTGGAGCTCAGTCCCATGAAGCATGAGATCATGACCTGAGCTGAAATCAAGAGCCAGATGCTTAACGGACTGAGCCACTCAGGCACCATGCAAAGTTAGATATTGAACAAACAGTTACAAATAAGTGCTAGGTCAGGGACTACTATGAGCAGAAAGCGAGGTCCTACTATGGCATAGAGCAATGAGACCCAGCTGGTACTTAGGATGCTTACACGAAGAGAAGAGGAGAGTTATGTGTAAAGAATAAGCAGGAGCCGGGCGCCTGGGTGGCTCAGTGGGTTGAACGTCTGACTTTGGTTCAGGTCATGATCTTGCGGTTTGTGAGTTCGATCCCCATGTCGGGCTCTATGCTGACAGCTCAGAGCCTGGAGCCTGTTTCAGATTCTGTGTCTCCCTCTCTCTCTGCCCCTCCCCCGCTCATGGTCTGTCTGTCTCTGTCAAAAATAAATAAACATTAAAAAAAATTAAAAGAAAAAAGAATAAGCAGGAACTATCTAAGCTAATGTGCAGGATGAGAAGGGACATGTTTCAGGCAGAGGGAACAGCAGTTTGGTCTTGAGGCTAGAGAAATCATAGTATGTTTCAAGAATTCAGAGAGATCAAAACAAGAAGAGTAAAATGGGATGGAGCTGAAGATATAAAAGGACTCAGATGACACAGGCTTTTAGGTGATATTAAGGACGTTGAATTTTGTTCTGTGAATACTGGAAACCCACTGGAGGATTTCATCCCAAGCGTATCATTTTCACTTGAAATCGCTACTCCCTCTACAGACTGAAGACTGCATTGGGGCGGAGACAAACTGAATGCTAGACGGGCACGTTGGGCTTTGTAGTGTTTCCAAGGAGAGACAGCTGCATCAGGTAAGGGCTAGGAGCGCTCGAGAGAGTATATGAACTTAAGAGCTCTGAAGAAGAAAAAAAAAGTGCCATGACTTCATGACTGAAGGGATGTTGGTGACTAAAAAGATAAATGAGCCATGGGTGGCTTCCTGGGCTCAGGGTGGATGGATGGTGGTAGCTCTCAGTTACCTGGGGAGTCCTGGAGGAAAATCCCTGTTTGCTATACATATACTCATTGATACTTAAAACTGAGGCATTAGGAATGTTGCATATTCATCTTAAGTCTTTCCTTAAATAGGTTTATTGAGGTATAACCTACATACAATAAATTCTACCGGTTAAGGATACAGTTTGAATGAATTTTGAAAAACAGAGTCATGTAACCAGTATAATCATGATGCAGGACATTTCTGTCACCCAAGAAAGTTCTCTAATACTCCTTCATCCTCTGTCTCCCAGAGAGCCCGGGCACTTTGGACTGATAAGCTTTCACTTTCGCTTTATCTTTTCTAGACTTTCACACAGAATAATCCTTTTAAGAGTCACCTGCATTGTCACGTGTATCAGTAGTTTGTTTCCTTTTATTGCCAAGTGCAATTCCACTACAAGGGTACAAGAAAATTGTTTATCTTTTCACCAGTTTATGGACATATGGGTTGTTTTCAGTTTTGGGCAATTACGAATAAAGATGGTATGAAATGCCAGTAGTCTTCTGGATATACTATTTCTCTTAGTAAATATCTAGGAGTGAGTTGCTGGGTTGTATGACCAATGTATGCATAAGATACACATAAGAAGCTGTCAAGCATTTTTCCCCCAAAATAGCTATACCGTTTTACATTTACATAAGTACTACATGAGAGTTTAATTTATTCCACATCCTAGCAAACATTTCATATTGCAGATAGTTCACATGTTTTCCAATATAATGTGTGTGTAAGATTATCTATTCATGGTTTTAATTTTTACTTAATATTTATTTCTGTAATCACTAATGATGTCGGATATCCATATGAAAATAGGAACTCTTTCTCATGTTATCTACCAAAATTAATGTAAAAATGGATTGCATTTCCATTTGGGTAAATGTAAGAGGAAAGCCTTTAAAAGTTCTAGAAGAAAATGTAGGGAAAAAGCCTGGATATGGAGTTATGCATACATTTCTTAATTAGGAAACCAAAGGATACATCATCATGGACAAATTTAAAAAGTAGACTTCATAAAAATTAAAAATGTTTGCTCTTCCAAATACACTGCTTAGTAAATAAGACAGCAAGCCATAGACTAGGAGAAAAGGTTTACAAAATTTGTATCTGCTGAAGGATTCCCACTCCCCCATCCCTCCCCCTTCCCCGCCTCAGTTTGCATAGGTTTTGTTGAGAAATTTGCTGTCATTCCTATCCTTCTTTCTCTACATAATGTGTCTTTTTTTCCTCTGACTGCTGTTGAGATTTTTTATTTCTCTTTTGTTTTTAGCAATTTGATTAAGATATGTGTTGACATAGTTTTCATTATGTGTGCACTGTTTGCATATATACATTTGTAGTTTTCATCAAATTCAGATAATTTTTAGCCTAATTTCTTCAAATAGTTCTATTTCTTCCCTCCTTCAATGTTACAATTACTCATATGTTGGATCATTTGTTAGTATTCCATAGCTCACCAACGTTCAAGACATTCCTTCTTGTTTTTTTGTTTTGTTTTGTTTTGTCTCCCCTTCATTTGGGGTAGTTTCTATTGTTATGTCTTCAAGTTCACTAATCTTTCTTGCTGAGGGCCCTGTCTGCTTTCAACCCCACTTGGTGTGTTGTTCATTTGAAATATTGTAGTTTTCGTCTTTACAATATCCAGTTGAGTTTTTGATGTCCCTTATCATCAGGTTCCTGTTTTTCTCTATCTTCTTATGAAGTTACAGCATATCTACATAGCTGCTTTAATGGTTTTGTTGGCTCATTCCATTCCTTCTGTCATGCCTAATCTAATTTTACTAATTGACATTTCCTCCTTGTGGGCAATTTTTTTTTTTTTTTTGCTTTTTGCATGCCTGCAGTTTTATACTGGATGCCACAGAATGAGAGTTTGTCATCCTTGCTGCTTATTTATTATTATTACTTTAAAAACAATGGACTTTGTTCTAGTAGCCTGTTAAGTTACTTGGAATCAGATATATCATTTTGAGACTTACTTCTAAGCCTTGTTGGAATGAGCTCAAATCAATTTTAATTACAGGGCTAATTTAGCCCCTAACTATCAAACATGTAATTTTCTGAGAGCACTATCAAATGCCCCCTTGAATTACGAGGTCCTTCCACTCTAGCTGGTGGGAATATGCGACACTTGAAGTATTTTTTAGTCTAACATTCTCTGCTTCCCCTCCCCCCCCCCCCCCCACCTCACTCAGACTGTTGGTATTTTCTTCATATCATGCACAAATCAGAACACAGACAATTACTTCAAAGTTTTCTCAGCAAACATCCAGAGTTCACTCTCTGTGGTAGTTTTAAGAATACATCCACAAATTCTTTAATTTTCCTTCCATCAAATTGTGGAATAACAATTCCCTTTGAGTTGTTAAACTTAGTGACTCATGTCTGACAAATAGACTGTCAGAAGTGATGGGTTATCACTCCCGTGGTTAGGTTACTAAAACACTGTGTGGCTTCTTTCTTGAGTGCACTCTTTTGCTTCTTCTCAAAGAGCTGCTCCAAAGGAAGCCAGAGTCTTTCAGCCAATCAAGTTATCAGCGACTGTACTGTACAATCAAGTTATCAGCTCTGGCTACCAGCTGAGTTGCAACATTGTACAAAATCTTAAGCCACAACTATTCAGATAAGCCATCCCTGAATTCTAAACACTAAGAGACTGTGTCAGCAAATGTTTATTTATTTTTTTTATGATGCAAAGTTTTTGAGTAATTTCTTATGTAGCAATAAATAACTAATACATATTTTGCTACCTTAAAGTATTTCTGTAACAACAGAAATAACACATATTCTGGGACCTTAAAGTATTTCTGTAACAACAGTAACTTAAATTGTGAGTGTGGCTTGAAGCTGGGTGGTGACCATTAAGGAGGGTATTAGTGAAAGCTTAAAGTACCTTGAAGAAGCTGTACTTCAGGTTTTATTTGAAATAATTTTGTACTCACAAATTTGTAAATATAATACAAATAGTTCCTATACAGCCTTCATCCAGTTTCCATCAATGATAATGTCTTATATAACCATAGCACATTATCAAAACAAGGAAATTGATATGGATACAATATTATTGAGTAAACCACAGGCCTTAACTTGGATTTCACCAGCTGTGTGTTATGTTGCTATGAAATATTATCATGTATTATTGATTTGTATAATCACAGCTATGATTAAGCTACATAACTATTTCATTATCACAGTGAAATTTCCTTTTGCGATTTATATACATACACACTCCTCCAAAATCTAATCCCAGGAAGCAACTGATGTTTTCCATCATTATAATTTTGTCATTTCAAAAGCAGCATGGAAATGGAATAAAAGAGCTTATAGTCTTCTGAGATTGACTTTCATTCAGCATAATACCTTTGTATTAATAGTATTTAATAGTTTATTTAATGTATGAGAATTCCAGTTGACTCCACATCCTTGTCAGTGCTTGGAATATTGTCAGTATTTTGTATGTTAGCATTCTAACAGGCATCTAATGATATTTAATCATGGTTCTAATGTGCAGTTCTCTACCAATTAATGAGGTTTGATACATTTTCATGTGCTTCTTGGTTCTGCATGTACTGACTTTTCAAGTCTTTCCCCCATTTTCTAGTTGGATTATTTGTTTTGGTAGCAGTGAATTCAAAGATTTTTTAAAATATTCTGAATTTAAGACCTTTGTCATATATGTGGTTTTCAAATATCTTATCCCAGGCCCATTTTTACATTCTCTCAACACAGTCTTTTTCAGAAAAAAAGAAAAGCTCTTAACTGGAGTCCAATCTATCATTTTTAATACTTTTTTATTATTATTTTGTTTCTGGAAAATAACTCTTTGTTCTTTTCTAAAGAACATGTCTAAGAACTCTTTGTTTAACCCTACGTTACAATGACCACCAATTTTGTTTCATATTTTTTTCAAGAAGTTTCATGTTTTGCAGTCTTACATTTTATATTTCGATCTATGATCCATTTTGAGTTAATTTTGATATGAGGTTCAAGTTGTGTTTTTTTTCTTTTTTGTCCATGGTGTCCAGTTGCTCCAATCCCATTTGTTGAAAAAAAATATCCTTTCTCCATTGAATTACTTTTTCATCTTACAAAAATCAGTTAACTATACTTGCATAGAATATATTTCTGGGCTCTATTCTGTTCCATTGATCTATGGAATACCACAATACCTTGGTTATTGTAGCTATGGATTAAACCTTAATTTTAGGTGGTATTGAGACCTCAGACTTTATTATCCATTGTCAATTTTCCCCCACTATTTTAGTTTCTTTTGTTTCCAGGTATATTAAAAAAATAAATTTGTCTATATATACACAATAATTTTGGGATGTTGATAAGAATTGCTATAAACAAAACGAATGTTTGGGCAGACTTGTCATCTTTAATACGCTTATTCTTATATCTCACTGTATCTTTTCATTTACTTAGGTCTTTAATTTTTATTGTCTTGTGGTCTTCAACATATAGATCCTATAGATATTTAATTAGACTTATACCTAAACATTTCACTAGGAGTGAATGTAAATGGTACTGAATCTTAACTTTAGTTGCCATTTGTTCATCGGTGGTATATAGAAATATGTTTGATTTTTGGTGTTAACCTTGTATTCTACGAACTTGCTCATTACTCTAGGAATTGTTTTGCATTTGTTTTGAGAATTATCTACATAGGCAATCATGTCATTGGCAAAGAGGGACAGTTTTATTTATCTTTTTCCAATTTATATTACTTTTATCTCCTTTGAAGGCTTTATTGCACTGGCTCAGATTTCCAATAAACTGTTCTGAATAGGAGTGGTGAGTGTGGACACCCATGCCTAGGTCTCAATTTTAGAAGGATAGCGTTTGCCTTTCATTCTTAGCTATAGTTTTTAAAAATAGATATTCTTTATCCAGTTAAAGAATTTCCCTTCTGTTCCTATTTCAAGTTGCTGAGAGTGTTAATCATAAACAGATATTGAAATTTGTTAAATGCTCTTTCCACTTCATTTGGTATGGTTGTATGATTTTCTTCTTTAGCCTGTTGTTATCATGGATTACATTGATTGTTCTGGAATGCTGAACCAGCCTTGCATTCCTTATATACATCTCACTGGCCATATTACATTATTCTGTTGATATATTGCTGAATTAAATTTGTTAATTTTATATCTATATTGATGAGAGATATTAACCTGTATTTTCACTTCTGTACTGGCTTTCTCTGGATTTCATATGAAGGTAATGCCAGCTTCATAAATTGAGATGCAAAGTTCCTTTTTCTGAGAAAGATGATGTAGCATTGGTGTTACTTTAAAAATAAATGTTCAGTGACCACTGATCGTGTATGGAGATAGAGATTTCTTTTTTGAAGTTTTTAAACTATAAATTTAATTTCTTTAATCCCTTAAAAAGGCTTTTAGTTTAAGCCATATGATCTTGGGTTAGGCTAAAGCTAAGAGGTTTTAGGAAAATGAGGTGAATATTATTGTAACTAAAGGAAAGAATCCTTATAACACATTGGCATTACATTTATCAAGACTCTTGTCTGTTATAGAAAATGGGCCTAATGTATTGGTTCATCAAGCTGAGGAGGAAATTTCCAAAAATTTTGGAAGTTGCCATGTGGTTTCTTCCTGCTTACAGAAAATGTGAAAGGAGGGAGAGTGACTAAAGGAGGCTGTTCACATAAAGTAGCCAGGACTTGATGGCTTTGGACCTTTCCACTTCTTTATTTGGAAAATAATGCTAAACTTAAGAAGAAATTGCTTTCAGGAAAGCACGGTGTAATGATGAAGTCAAAGGTGTGACTGTAAAATCCCTTGTTAAGAGCTCATCATGATTGCACGTGGACATTCAGAGCCTCTCTCTGTCAGAGTGAAGGTCCTCTAAAGTGTTTTAAGTTGTTTCCCCAGGATCCTTTCAGTGGAACACTAGGAATTCTAACAAGTGTACAAACATGCATCTCCTCGGAAACCCAAGGTAGGGAAGGGTTTATCTTAAAGAGATTTGAGGGGGTGGCTTTTGTCTCATGGATAAAAAGTGAAACCCGTGAAGATTCACAAAAGACTCTCAAAGTTTGAAAAACAGTTAAATGTGGGTAATTATTTTGGGACCAAAATGGGTAGAGACCACATAAAATGATAGGGAGTTGCTGGATGTGTAAGTTCTACTGTTAGGAAGTCATCTGAGAAAATGATTTGTTTGTAAACACATCCCGTCTTTCATGAAAATGGGAGGGTGACTCAGAGCAGAAACCAGTTCCCAGGGAGAAGACACAGCACCATGGAGAATTATTCTCAGACCTTGAGACATAATCAAGGAACTTTAAACATTTTCCCAATTAGATTTCAGAATTGCTGTGGACCAGTGGTCCCTTTGTGCCTGAGCCAGTGTCTCCTTTGTGCTTCCTCTTTTCCTCCCTTGTAAACAGAAACGTCTATGGCAGCTGTCCCTGCCTGTCTCACCACAGTATGTTGGATGTATGGGTGGCAAATATACTGTTCCTATAGTGTCACAAGTCTGTAGAAGAAGAAAGACTAAATTCAAGGAGCTCTACCTAATGAACAATGCTGAAAACATTCAAGCACACCTGATGTGATTTACAGAGAGAGATTCTGAACATTGAGGGGCTGCTTTCATAGGATCAGCCTTTTGAGGGCCTTGGGAAGGGATGAGCGCATTCTGCACATGGAAGGAATGCAAATAATTTATGGTCAGGGGGCATAAATGCCCTCTGATGTTTTTTAATTTTTTTTATATTAAAAACATTTAATGTTTATTTTTGAGGGGGAGAGAGAGAGAGAGAGCGAGAGAGCAAGAGCTAGTGCACAAGTGGGGAAGGGGCAGAGAGAGAGAGAGAGAGAGAGAGACAGAATCCGAAGCAGGCTCCAGGCTCTGAGCTGTCAGCACAGAGCCCGACACAGGGCTCCACCTCAGTGACTTTGAGATCCTGACCTGAACCAAAGTCAGCCACTTGACTGACTGAGCCACCCAGGCTCTTCCCCGCCCCCGATGGTTTTTAAAATATGCCCATACATTCTTTGAGTGCTCTCCATTTCACTGTGGGCTGGGACTTAATGATTTGCTTCTTATGAATAGAATACGGCAGAAGTAATGGTATGCCATTTTCAAGATGGGGTCTTTTTATAAAAAGACCAACTTTCCACTGTGGGTGCACTCTCTCTCTCTCTTGAATCACTTATTCCCAGAGAACACATGCAATGCGCGGCCAGTGGAGAGGTCCAGGTGACAAGTTTCCAGCCAAAAACCATGTGATTTTGAAAACAGAACCTCTATGTCCCGTTAAGTCTTGAGAAACTATAGTTCTGGCCAAGAGTTTGACTGCAGTCTTGTGAGAGACCCTGAGCCAGAATTACCCAGGTGAGCTACTCCTAGATTCCTGATCCTCAGAAACAGAGTGAGATAATAAATGTTTACTGTTTTAAACTGCTGAGTTTGTTATGTCTCAGTAGAAAACTATTATACTCAATATGTAGCTCTGGTACTCTGGCCTCTAAATTCTAGTCATCTTGCTGTGTCTTCTCTACTCAGCTCATCTTCATGGCTCTGTTTGGATTTCTCCTTCTGGTGCCGAAGCCTCTTCAGGCAACTCAGTGAACGGGTTCTTGTTTTTTCTAATATTTTAAGGTGTTGTGGAGGGGAAAGGATTTAAGATTAGCTTTAAGTTGGGAGAGGCTTAGGGCCAGTGAGTCGAGAGAATGAGGAAGGGCTGAAGGCATCAAAGCCAACTTTCTATGTAGAGAAGCATGGTTTATAAAATGCAACATGTGAGCACCTTGTGTATAAGAACAGTTGGTTCCACTTACTCTGATGCTTTGTCACTTACCTCCACCCCACAAAAGCTGAGCTTGGTTGATGCTAGCTACCATCTGGTGACATATGTAGTGACCTGTCTTAACCAACATATTTTTCCCAGCTGCTCTTTTCTTCTCTCTGAGGTTAGTAACACACACACACACACATGTCACAGTCCTGCCTTTTTTCCTTTATTTTACTGTGCACAATTTACTCAATCCCAAATCAGGCTAGTTCTTTCTTTCACATACATACATACACACTCAAACCCACTTTAACTGATGTTCTTATTTGCACATCTAAGTCTCTTTAGCTAGAGCACAAAAACTTCCTACAAGTTCTTTTTCTGTTAGACTTGTTCTCTCTGTAAGTCAGATAAATCATGCTGATAGTGGGTGATCACTAACAGAGTTAGTATTGTAATTCTGGATTAAGAAATTGGAATAAAATCCCCTACAGAAATCAATTTCTCTCATCTTCTAAATGATCGTAGAGAATCTCCTTAGAATTTCTATACCTATTCAGAGTAAATCATTGAACTAGGCAGTGTGTTCTGAAAAAAAAAAAAAGATCTACAAAAGAGGGGTGCCTGGCTGGCTCAGTCAGTAGAGCATGCAACTCTTGATGTCTGGGTTGTGAGTTCAAGCCCCATGTTGGGTATAGAGATTACTTAAAAATAAAATCTTTTTAAAAATTTTAAAAAGATATGTAAAAGAAATCCTAACTTTCCAAAAAAAAAGAGTCTAGAAGAAGAAATATGTACATAATGTACACAAACCAAATGATTTATAAAAGCCTTAGAAAACATACAAATAAATTATAACAGTATTTCAAATGGGAGAAAGATTATAGCTAGAGGGGAGTTAGGCAAACCTTTCCATGACAATCAGGGATCATGTGTCAGTAGGGACAAAAAAGGACAGAGAAAGGAACTTCTATTGGTGACCTGTGCTTCTGAGTATATTTAATTTAATCATTTTTAAAGAATCACAAATGTATGCCGGTAAATACAGACAATTTAATATGCATTCCTTCTGCAATTTTACTCTCATATTTTTGTTGCCATTGTTGTTCAAATTAGATGAGACATTTAAGACCTATATCCTAGTGGAGATGTTTCATTAAAACTAGCTTCTGTCTTAATAACTCATTCTATTTGTTAAAAATAAACTGCCTTTGATTTCTTGCCCAGTTTTAAGTCTGTATAATTGAGTCCCATAAAAAGGAGTGTGTAGGTTTCTAAGTAACCCAGATATTTCTCGAATGTCTAGAAATCCACACCCACCCTAGTTACTCTGGTTTTTGAGATTTTATAAGACAAGGTTTGGAGGCAGAGAACTTTTGACAAACACACCTAGAGTGTCTTCGTATTTGTTTTTAAACTCAGGACAACTCAAAGAAAGTATTCTAAGACTCAGCTTATTCAAACAATGGCTTTCCTTTGAAATAAGATAGTCTGCCTCCCTTAAAGGCATAGTAGTCACCTCTGACACGGAGAACGGAAGGTAAAATAACAAAGGAAGTGGGGAACCAATCTCCTGCTGGAATTTAAAAAAAAAAAAAAAACTGATTTGCATTAACTCATTTCTAGGTGACTGGCCTAGTCCAGAGGATGCATATGGCAGGTTAGATCAATCACCCTTGAGACTGATGTGAAAGGTTTGATGTGGCCAAGGAAGAAGTGTGGAAAAGGGACTGGGTACCATGTAGATCTGTAACAAAGGAAGCAAGCATATTTAAGGTTAAATTTCCCCTCAAAGACAGAAATAACAAAACGATATATTTTTTAATGTACAAAAGGGTAAGAGACAAAATAATCTCACTTTATCTGTGATCTTTAGCATACAATATTAATGTCAATCCCTTTAATCCCACCCTTGTTTTAGGAGAGAGAGGGGGAGGGAGAGAGAGAGTGTGTGTGTGTGTGTGTGTGTGTGTGTGTGTGAGCAAGAGAAGGGGAGGGGAGGAAAATTGATAGCAATGATGAATGGGAAGCCGGAAAGATAAGGTGGGATAAGGGGCTCTGAAATGTCAGGGTGTCTACTGTCCCGGGAACCTTTGAAGCACGCTCCATGACGAATTACATTAACTGCAGCCTCAGAAAATTCCTACAGACAAAGATGGATAGACAAATCAAAGGTCTTTGGAAAGCGGGCCACAGCTTTGTGCTCAAGCCTGCAGTAAGTTTTGCTTTGTGTGACGTGAGGATGGGGTGGGGGGCGGCACTAGGCGGTGGGATGGACTGGAAAGGCACTTCTACCTGCACACACCTCAGCGGGGGGGTGAGGGTGGGAGTGGGTGCTGAGCGAGAATGCAAATCGGCCTGTCGGAGTGGCCAATCAGAAGTCAGGTGAGGGAATTTGGGTCCCCACCCCAACTGGGTGTGTCAGCACGTGTGTGGTGTTCTGGGACCTTTGTCCCGCAAAGTCACTCCGGGCGGGCACCCCGTGCTCCCTTTTTCTTGTCAGGTCTGCTTGACTTTTTTCTCCTCCACACCCACCTCGCGAGTCGCGTCTCCTCCTCGTCCCGCCACAAATTCCCTCCCGCGCCTCTCGGGGTAAGAGCTCCCGGCCCGCGCGTGCGGAGCGAAGCACACGCCAGGTTGCTGGGACTGCGGCACCAGCCCCTGGCAGTTCCGCGCGGGTGCAGGCGGCGAGCCACGGCTCCGACACCACGGCGCTCCTGCCCGCGCGGGGCAGTCCTCCGCCTGTCCTGAGGCAGCCCTGCCAGCCTTGCGCCGGCCGGCTCGCTCCTGACTGTGGGTCTATCCTGTGGGGCTCCGGAAACTCTCGCAGCGTCCAGAACACAGAAAATAGACTCATCACCTAATTCGCCAGGGAGCCAAAGCGCTGCGGGGCCGCGGCGCTGCCTGCCCCCGCTCCTCCCCCCCCCGCCCCCCCCCCGCCCGGGCTCGGGCAGCCTCTCGGAGTCACACAGCACCCCCCTCCCACCCCCGGCAGACAAAGGGCCCGGGCAAACTCGCCGCCCGGCCTCCTTGCGCTCCGGGGAGGCGGCGGCGCCCGCGGTGGATCGCGCAAGGAGGCGCGCGCGGGGCAAGGAGCCGCGGCCGCGGGAGCGCGGTCCCGGAAAGAGCCGCGAGATGCGCCTTACTCACATCTGCTGCTGCTGCCTCCTTTACCAGCTGGGGGTCTTGTCGAATGGGATCGTTTCAGGTAAGTTCTCCCGAGACTTTGGGCTTGCTTTCCAACTTCCCCGGCGGAAACCGAGAACGCACGGGCGGGCAGGGCTGGTGCAGCCGGTGCGCGGCGAGCAGGGCTCAGTGGGTAGCAATAAAAAGCGTGCGGGTGCAGTTGAGAGTCACGCTCGCGAGCGAAGTGCACTTCTCGACCTCATTTTAAACATCCTGGCATGGTCAGCCTTCCTCTAATGAGAGGAGAAATCTTTGCAAAGGTACGATTACAGCACCCAGAGGAAAATGGGGAAGTACAGAAATTGATAGCGACGCTTTGCTCTGACATACACTTAAGAAAATAATTTATCTGTGTTGGAGTCTTTGCACTGGGTTACCTTCAACAACCAAGTGCTGTCACCAAACTTTGCTGCCCCACTCCGTCACCCCTCCCCCCATATAATCGTACTTTTATTTTGAAAATGCCGGGGTTTGTAATCTGATCGCAAGGCTTCAGGGGTTGCAAGAGTTTCAGGGGCTAGACGGGTGGTCTCCGGCGCATTAACACGAGAGCCTTGTGTCTGAACCGAGTGTGAGCCTGGGAATGCTTGTGCTACTGGAACCGCGGCACTTTAAGCCCCGCACTTCTCTGTCTGCCCCGCCCGCAGGGCTGCAGTTCACCCCCGACCGCGAGGAGTGGGAAGTCGTGTTTCCTGCACTCTGGCGCCGGGAGCCGGTGGATGCGGCGGGCGGCAGCGGGGGCAGCGCGGACCCGGGCTGGGTGCGCGGCGCTGGGGGCGGCGGAGGCGCCCGAACTCAGGCGGCCGGCAGCTCCCGCGAGGTGCGCTCGGTGGCCCCGGCGCCGCCGGGCGAGCCCGCCGAGGGCCAGTCCGCACCCCGGCCCCGACCTCGGCCGCCGTCGCCGCCAGCGGGCGAGGAGGACGAGGAGTTCGAATCGCAGGAGCTGCCGCGGGGATCCGGCGGGGCTGCCGCCCTGTCCCCGGGCGCCCCGGCCTCGTGGCAGCCGCCGCCCCCACAGCCACCCCCGTCTCCTCCCCCGGCCCAGGAAGCCGAGGCGGACGGTGACGAGGTACTGCTGCGGATCCCGGCCTTCTCCCGGGACCTGTACCTGCTGCTCCGGAGAGATGGCCGCTTCCTGGCGCCGCGCTTCGCGGTGGAGCAGCGGCCGAGTCCGGGCCCCGTCCCGACGCTGGCAGCAGCGGCCCGGCGCCCTCCGGCGCCGCCCGACGCCTCCTGCTTCTACACCGGGGCGGTGCTGCAGCACCCTGGCTCGCTGGCCTCTTTCAGCACCTGTGGAGGTGGCCTGGTAAGCGCTCTTCCTTCCCCAGCTTTCCACTTTCCCGCCACTCCTCCCTCTCCCCTTAGAGACCGGGCTGGTTTGCATGCACCCTGAACTTCATTCACCGTAGTCTGCACCACGCAGTAGTGCCTTCCATTTACCTCCCGCTGAACATCTCCAAGGCATTCAGTGAATCGGAAGGCTAATGGGATGCATTAACAGCCTTCTCCTATATGGTTACACGTTTCTTCCGAACATGGTATCAAACTGCCTCGGGGTAACTCTTCCTGCTGGTTTTGCTGCTTTGTGTTTTCCAAAATAAGCCCACCACGTGGCTTCTTTTAGGAGTTTGGAAGACAACCAGTCTGCTCAGTGTGGAATCTTCTCCATGTTTGCCCCCTCCCACCCCACCACCAGTTCCGCATTTATTATCTCATTTTTTTTTTCATGTCCTTCAAAATTGTCAGAACAGTGTAATCCTCTAGGGAATTACATTCTGACAGCTGTCTAGAATTTAAACACATGCACAGCCACACTGGACACCTGTTCAGTGTTCTGTGAGGGACAGGAGTTGAGAAGTAACTCAAAGATTCAGAGCTGCGGAGTCATCCATGACCTTAGAACCCAGTCAGTATGCAAAGGGTCATGCATGATTCTATGGGTTAACTCTCTTTGTGAGGTTTGCATTTCATTTGGCAGTAGTTGGCTTTCCTGTTGTCCACTCCACAGAAGAAAGTAGTAGGGTTGGGAGCCTTGCCTAGAGGCCTGTTGGAACTGCAAAGTAAAACTCATTTGCTGTATCTGAACAGTAGAGATCATCATTGGATTTTCCCTCCTCTGTCTTGACCCACGTTTTGGGAAAATTGTTACCTCCTGTAAGTTGGCCTTTACTTTGTGGTGAAGTATATATAACATGAAATTTACCATTTTAACCGCTGGTAGATGTACAGTTCACGGGCACTAAGTACATCCACCTTATTATGGGGGCATCACCATTGTGGCATTTATTTACTGGTTTAAGGCAAAACCCACAAGATATTGAAAACACTAATGTGATTTGTGGCTTCATTCTGCCATTTCTAGTGAGCCATTGATGAAGTCCACAAGGACTTGTCTGAAAGCAACCTGCTCATTGGTAGAAAAACCCAATAGTAATGGAGAGCAGAAAATATCAGTGCAATCAAAACCACCCAAAGCCATGAAGTGGAAAAAGATGGTTAAAAATCCAGACAAAATGAAACTGGAAATTTTTACCTATGCCCTCCTAAGGTCTCATAGTCAAATGATGTAAATTGCTGGACAGGGCTGTATTTTACCAGATGCTCATAATGATGAATATTCAAATATGGACATTTGTAGCCATGAGTGAAAAAAGTTGGCATGGAAAAATTACATGAAAAGCTTTTAAAAATGTTTTTTGTGGAACTGATGTTTGAACACTTCACTGGGGGAAACATTTTGTGGGGATTTCATTGTCCACTAGTTTTTGGCTAGAGATTAAATAATTACATATAGAAAGTTCCTGGTGTGGTAGAAGCAATAGGGGATAAAGCATTTCACTGTGTTGAAATGTGGGCTTTTGGTCAGATTTTCCAAATGAGCTATGCCTTCTCTCCATACTTAAGGGAGCAAAGTTAAAATTATGAGTAGGTTTTTCATAGACTGAACAGGAGTTTGACATACCTCCCTGTTTATCATGTTGGACTTTTGCTCACTTTTCCTATTAGCCACATATGTATATGTTCTGAACTGGGAAGTCTTTGTTATTGAGGAAATCTGACGTTGCCAGCAATACAGTATAGCAGTCAGACTTTTGAGTAAAAAGTTAGGCAGATAGCCAAGAAGAGTGCGTTTGTTACTCCAGACTCTACCATGCCAGCCCTTTTTCCCTTATGAGGGTGAATTAGGAAAGAGAGCATAATTTGTTATCTGAGCTCTGACATTGGCTTGTACTCTGACAATTGACAAGTCTTACCTCTCTGGGCTTCAGTGTTCATTAGTAAAATTCGAGGATTGAATGGTTTAATTAAAAACTGGAGGATAGAATTACAATTCTATTAGATGTTAAATGTTTCCTACATCCTACATTGGGGACTTATAGATTAGGAGAAAGACATTATACACAAGTGGTTATGACACAGGTATCCTTGGGACAGTGACATGATGAATCAAATCTTATGCCTGAGGTAAAATCCAGTTTGGGGAGTCAGGGAAGGCTTCCCAAAGCAGACAGAATTTAACAGAGTTTTGAAGCATCAGGAGGCATTACCCAAGTAGTATGGGGCTGAAGAGTGTTTTGGGTAGAGGAGTGATGTTGAAGATTTAAAAGTGCACACTTACCAAAGGAATGAAAATAAGAATCTCCTATGATTAAGGCCAGAAGGTGCAATAAGGGGAAATGATCCTAAAATGTCTGGTGAGGTCAGACCTCAAAAGCCTTGTCTGCTGGAATACGGGCTTTTTCTAACTATTGATTATCAAAGGGCTATGTACTTGCTCTTTTGTATTTCCAGAATTCTGTGATCCTGTAATTCTAATGTGGGGAGTCATGGTGACTTTCTATAGGGGTGAATTATTTATAAATGCAACGGCTTTTCTTTTGCAACAGTTTTTTTTCTTTCCTTCTCAGTAAGTAAAAGCTTTCTGATTATTAGTTGCTTAGAAAAGAGCAGATAACTAAATCTACCTTCCCCCACCTCCTCTCAGCAGCTAGTTTTGCCTTCTGGTGCCTGAACTCAATGCCTTTTGGATTACTACATATTTGAAAAGATCCCAAACTCTCTATCAAAGGAAATAGATCATCAGCTATCCAGGATTGCAAAGTGGTAAACATTTATAAGGTTGGCCAATTCATTCTCCAGATATCAGTCTAACTTGTGCTGTGAAAGGAAAAGTGCTAGAATAGATATTTTGGGTACATGGCTAGGTGATGCCTCTTCAAAGTATTTAATCTTTCTGGATCTCGTTTTTCCTATTTACAAAATGCGCAAATTGTATTTGTTTGTCTAGCAACTGATATATGAAGTATTCTTACTATTTCTGTTTGAAGTGTTCTTACTATTTCTCTTTCCCCTTATTAGTCTCTAATATTGAACAATAATCTTATTTCAGCCATATTAGGCCCCGTAGGTCCATAAATATCATAATACCAAGCAATTAAACATTTATTGAGCGAGTCTTCTGAGCAAAGTATTGTGCAGATACAGAGAATACAAAAAGAAGATGAAGCAGCCTTGATATGTTTCAAGGAGCTCCCAGCCTGGCTTGTCAGTGACAAATGGCAACAGGGGAATACAATAGTTTGAGATAGGTACAAATGTAGGTATGCCCCAAGTACTTTGGTGGTGCTGTGTTATTCCTTTCTTTCCATATCCACAGCATTTGCAAGATACCTGGTTTCGAGTTAGGCACCCAGTAAAAACCACTGAATAAAATGCAGCATGTGTAATACTTTATTTTGTTTTAAATTACAATCTCTAAAAATTAAAATACAAAAAAGCAACAAATTAATTTAAAAAAAATTTTTTAATGTTTATTTATTTTTTAGAGAGAGAGAGAGAGAGCATGAACAGGGGAGGGGCAGGGAGAGAGGAGGAGACACAGAATCCAGGGCAGGCTCCAGGCTCTGAGCTATCAGCACAGAGCCTGACGCAGGGCTCAAACTCACGAACTGCAAGATCATGACCTGAGCCAAAGTCAGACACTCAACGGACTGAGCCACCCAGGCATCCCCAAATTAATTTTTATGAAAGAGTGCAACAATGATGTTGGCTCAAAATTAACACATTGTGGTTTGTTTGTTTTTTAAAGCACACCTAAGGAGGTGTGCTAAACTAAACTAGATCGGTACACAACTTGCCTATGGTTCCCTTTAAATGGACTATGGAAATGATTATCACTAATATTGGGATTATTCTTCCAGGATTATAAAGAGTGACTACTAAAACTGTATGCACTTAATTTTTAAGTTTTATACAGTAATTGTTTTGATTAGGTCTTTATACAGAATCTGCTGCCCTGTATAAATTCAATTTTTTTTGGCAGTTTATGCCTTTTTTTTTTTAATCCCACACTATCTGATGCCACAGCAAGTTATGAACAGAAATATTTTAGGGTATCCATTTCGGCCAAGACACTTTATTGGGTACCAGTACTAAGGCAGGAGGAGAGAGTGTAAGGGGAGGGTCCGGGGAATGCTCGTGCAGAAGGGAAACTGGGAAGACGAAATGGAATCGACATCCAAATGAAAAAAGTAAAGATTGCAGATTGACCTCACACATCTATCTTCTTTGTTCAAGCCAAATCTTAGGAATGACAGAAATGATCTTCTAAATAAATCTAAAGCATTATTATAAAAAAATGCCATTAGACGTGCTGACTATCTCTTGGAAGACTGACAACAGTGTGGACTGGATTGATGGAACACACAGAGACATTAGGAAACATCTGTGAATGGTGGGGGTTCTAACAGAACTGCGGGAACACAGGGAACAGAAGTGGCACTGGATTTTTTTCATGTCCGGTTATGACAATCCATGGAAGCCAAATGTGTGTGCCTACACAAGGTCAGAGAGGGTAAAGGCAGAGCCTTCCTGGGCATGCTGGTGACACCAGAGGACACAGGGTCTCCTCCTCCATAGATGATCTGTTGGCACCCTGCATCCAGCAGAACGTCTCACCTCTTTTGGCAAATAACTGGAGGAGTCACAACAGATAGGACAGCAGGGAAACCAAAAACATACGAGCTGACACCCAAGAATCTAAGAAAATGAACCATATAAAGGAGAGTCCTCAAACTCTGGCAAGTTAATACACGAGGCAACAAAATTAATAGAATAAATAAGTGGGACGCCTGGATGGCTCAGTTGATTAAGCGTCCGACATCGGCTCAGGTCATAATATCATGGGTTGTGAGTTCGAGCCCCACGTCAGTCTTTATGCCGATATTGGAATCTGTACTCTGCTTGGAATTCTGTGTCTCCCTCTGTCTCTGCCCCTCCCCCGCTCACACACTGTCTCTCTCTCTCTCTCTCTCAAAAATAAACATTAAAAAAAAACTTAAAAAAAAAAGAATAGGTAAGATACTTTAATGGAAGTATAAGAATGGATATATATTCGTGGAAAAAGTAAATTTAAAACATACAGCAACAGCTGCTATCCAGAATAAATGATTAGATACAATGGATCTAAAAATAAGTGGTCATTAGAATTAAAAACTCCATGCGTGAATTGACAAGTAAATTTCTAACCTAGAAAATCAAGCCCAGAAATTATCCCAGAACATAATATAAATGTTCAATCAAATGGGTCCACAATATGAAAGAAAAGTTGTGAGCCATGAATCATAGATCTAGATGCTTCAAATTTAATAGCAGTTAACTTTTAAAAATAAGTGAAAGGGTGGGATTTTTTTGTGTGTGAATGTACTATAATTTTTTTCACCAATGTTCTGTTGTTTCCAATTTTTCATTTTTATAAGTAAGTCCATGTTTATCATTGGATAAACTTTGCACACATATCTGATTCTTTACTTCTACCCATTTAAAGGATAGAATTTTTTAAATGAATGCAAAGTACCCTAA
Source organism: Panthera tigris (assembly GCF_018350195.1). NCBI lineage: Eukaryota > Metazoa > Chordata > Mammalia > Carnivora > Felidae > Panthera > Panthera tigris. The sequence goes on from NC_056660.1 coordinate 106,298,333, forward strand.
ACATTTTATTCTAATTTAAATCACACACACACACACACACACACACACACATATGTGTGTGTGTGTATATATATATATATATATATACACACACACATACATATATATATATATATACATACACACACACATATGTGTATATATATATATATATATATATATATATATATATTTATATTTATCAGCCAAGCTTTGGATGTGAGGCCAGATACTTTGAATGTAGGTCAGATAACTGGTATTCCAGGTGAGCCTTACTCAGCATGCATGCAAACCAATTCCCAATATAGGTTTGTATATTTGGAAGAAAAACTGAAGACAAATTCAACTTAATTTTTGTGCAGAATCCTGGACTTCTAAATGTTTCAGATCTTTTACAATTGTTTCATCCCAAATAAAATTAGAGCAGTTTTCTTTTAGCGACTTACCTTTCTCAAGTTTTTCCAAAATTTTCATGGAAGCAAAGACGCCTTTACACTCCTATTTCACTGCTAAATATTTAGTGTTCGATTAGATTACATGATTACAAAATGTTGTACCTATGTGAGTTCAAACAGATGCAGCTGATTCTTGGTAAACATCCAGGCTGATTGGTGGAAATAATTGCATGCAGCAAGACAAGGGAGGAATCTACTAGCTTTGCACATTCTGCATGTGGCATGCCTCAGTGATCATATTTTCTAGATGGCGTGTAGACTGTTATTTAATTCAATGATTCGAGTTGATTTGCTGATGTAACCAATAATGGTTAGGTAGAGGTTAGCAGAGTTTGTTTTTTTTTTTCTTTTGTATCATAATCTCATTTCCAGTGATACAGGAAGACATGCACCTTCAGATAGAAGGATGCATCACCAAGCTCAGAGACGCATAAGTAGAGACCCATACCTAGACACATTGTGGGAGAATATTACAAAGTCAAAGAGAAAATTCTACAAGCTTAATACAGGAATGATGGTCTATAATGGAATGAATGTCACATGGACGCCAGAGGATCATGAGTTGAGTGTTTCAGAGTTCTGAGGAAATGTGATTTTGAATCCTGTACTCAGCCAAACTACCATTCAACTGTTTTTCAAGTTCTTATTTAAATTCCAGGTAGTTAACATCCAGTGTATCATTACTTTCAGGTGTAGAATTTAGTGATTCATCACTTACATACAACACCCAGTGCTCATCCCAATTGCCTCCTTAATTCCCATCACCTATTTTACCCATCCCCACCCTCCCACCTTCCCTCTGGTAACCATGTTTGTTCTCAGTAGTTAAGAGCCAAACTACCATTCAAACCTAAAGGCAAAATGTAATCATTTTCAAAATTATAACGATTCAAACTTTACCAAACAGAACCTCCAAAAAGATATGCAATGAAGTCTTCTCCCAACACCTTTTCTCCATTTTTTACTATATTCCTTCCTAGATGTAGGTAGGGTTATTTGTTTCCACTGTAGGATCTAGAAGCAGTTGATGCATAAGCAAATAAATATGTATATATCAATTTATAGCTTTTAAGTCTACATTATTGATACACATACACATGCGTGCACAGAGAGATTCCTCTTTCTTTTTTGGGTAGTTTCATTTTGTGTGATTGCAAGTACATTCCATAATGTATTTAGTCAGTTTGGTGTTGATGAACATTTGATTGATTCTAATGTTTTCCTATTGTGAACAGTGCTAAATAAGTAAGACTCTGTAGAAATGCCATTTTGCCTATGTAATGTAACTCTTTGTCAAAGGGCATGGATATTGGTAATTTGGGGTGATGTTGCCTGATTGTACCCCACAGAGGTGGTACTACTTTATATTCTCAGGCCAGCAGAATATGAGAGTATATATTTCCCCTGTGCTTTTGCTGGTATGGGTGTTACTAAAGATATTAATATTTGTGAAATCTAATAGGAATATTATCTGAATATAGATTTAATCGATAGTTTTTGTGTATTTTTGGTGAGGCTGCGCATGTTTTCATATTTTTATTCTTCTTTTCCTATAAATGTGCTGTTCATATCTTGTACTAACTTTTTAAAAGTTTAATTGATTTATTTTGAGAGAGAGAGAGAACATGAGTGGGAAAGGGGCAGAGAATCCCAAGGAGGCTCCGCACTGTGAGCGCAGAGCTGGACGTGGGGCTTGAACTCACAAACCAGGAGATCGTGATCTGAGACAAAACCGAGAGTTGGACACTTAACTGACTGAGCTACTCAGGCATCCCTTCTGTTCATTTTTCTATTAGAGTTTTAGTCTTTTTCATTTCTAATTCCAGAGTTCTTTTTGTATTAGTGTTTTGAAAAGATAAATGTTAATAATAAAATAATACATGCTGAGTATAGAAAGTTTAGAAAATATACAAAATATATTATCTGTTAACTTACCATCCATAAATAGTCACTTTTTAGTGTATATGCAAAAGAGGAAACATAAATATCAAGTAAACATTCACAATTATTTTCAAATTTATTGGTAAGCTAGTAAAAGCAAATTTCCTCAAACATCATTTCTGGTTCATTAGATTGGCACAAATTATGCAAACTAATAATATCCAGGGCCGATGCTTGGGGAACACCTTATCTTATACATTGTAGGAGAGCTAATTGTTAGAGCCTTTTGTATTGTATGTACTTAAATTTTAAATGTGCTTACCCTTCTTTTCAGGAATATTCATATGTGTGCAGAAGATTTACATATAAGCCTACTCATTGCAGTGTTGTTTATAAGAGCAGAACATTAAAAGTATTCATTGTTAGTGGGCTAGTTACATCTATATATTGTGCTGAATGCCCAGAGACCATAAAGAGAAAAGAAATAATTCCTTTCTTCAATGTATTCACAGTCTTAAAGGAGCTGTTTCTCTGCCTCAACTTCTTGACTTCCCTGGGTCCATCACAGTTCTCTGATTTAGGAAGTGTTCAGTGTCTTTATTAACTTGAAGAACGCATCTCTTTAAGGCATTCTGTATGGTCTCTGGTTCACAATTCAGAATGGCGTGGATGATGATGGTTCTGCCAGTAGTGATGCATGAGAGAAGCTTCTGTGTGTAGAGTGTGCAGATGCTCCATTCTTATTTAAGGAAACGATACAGTGAATTCAAATAAAAAAATTCTAAAAAGAATCATTACACTGATGCATTGACATTGTACATTAAAGGTCAATAAATTCTTTAATCCCGTATTAATGTTTGTCTTAATATCTGGAGAGAAGTCAGGCATGGACCAATTTTATGAGAAGAAATTTTGCTTAATAATATTTGCTTATTAAATATTAATATTATGTATTTATTTGAAATTTATTAGCTGACTTATGATATACTTTTTTAAATTCAGGAAGTTCTTTACGGGAGCCTTTAGCTATTTTCATGCAACCCTAAATCAGCACATTTTTATTGAGCTCATGCACAATTCAATTGAGTGTTTCTGCTTACTTGCAATTACATTTTTACCCTGGATGGTTTTATGGGTTTCTGTTTACCAAGTAAAGAATAATGAGAGGAGTTCCAAGTTCCTGATTGACAGGAAGTACCTTGAAGTTAGGAAAGTGATCTTGACCTATTTTGAGGCAGTGGGACAAACCAGTAGTCCCTCTTGGATTATGATTTGGGGGGTTTCCTGAAAGGAAATTTTGAGATTCCCTTAGCTAAGTGAGGACCATAACTTGTTTCAGAGTGCATTTAGGGTGCAGCCATGGCGAGCACATCATCTTGTCTCCATCTCATCTTTATTCTCGTGCCAAGCCCTAGACTGAGAGAAGTGAGAAAATGGGAACTAAGCCATTTTAATGCTACCCAGATATTTGTGCAGAATTATTGCATGACGGTGTTGAGATGGCCCTCGGGGGTTAGAGAGTTTTGTAACTTGACTTTTCCAACAAGAGAAACTCCATTTCATTTCATAATTAATGTGCACATATCTGTAATAAATTATTAACTGTTTAGGCTTTCATTCAGAGGAGCAGGGAGGGAATGGAGCTGATGAGCCCAGGCCAGTTTTGGCATTATTTAACATCTTCTTTCCTGTTGCTTTCCAGTAAAAAAAAAAAAACAAAAACCTCAGCATTTGTTTTTTCTTCACAAGCACATAAAGATGTTTTGCCCCAGGATTCATTCTTTCTTTCTTTCTTTCTTTCTTTCTTTCTTTCTTTCTTTCTTTCTTTCTTTCTTTTCCCCTTACTTCTCCCTGGCTTCATTTAAAATACATGACTACTAATAAATAACTAAACTAAACTAAAATATAATAGAATAAAATACATAACCACTTACTGCAGTGAGCCTACGTCACTGTCTCTTTGCTCACACTTCTCGGTGCTCTCTTTCTTTCTTTCTAAATTTTTTTTAATGTTTATTTATTTCTGAGACAGAGACAGAGCATGAGTGGGGGAGGGACAGAGAGAGAGGGGGACACAGAATCCGAAGCAGGCTCCAGGCTCTGAGCTGTCAGCACAGAGCCTGACGCGGGGCTCGAACTCACAGACTGCAAGATCATGACCTGAGCCGAAGCCTGACACTGAACCGACTGAGCCACCCAGGCGCCCCTCGGTGCTCTCTTTCTTAAAGCCTAGTGTGCAGATAGCTTTATCAAAATCATGGTAGTGGGAGTGAGACTGAGGGAGTTGGGAATTCTCCATTTATATCAGAATCCCATACTGGGCCTCAAACTCAAGAAATGCATTTTAAAAGAATCCAACGTAATTCTTGTGCAAGCTAGTATTTGAGGGCAGCCATTCGAATTTTAAGTGCTTTGAAAACTCCAGCACTCAGGATCTTTAATGACTAGATTTACATCCACCAAACTTTACACCCTAGGTGTCTTGAATGAATTTTAATACTCTTTGGTAGCTCTTATAGTGAACTTGGATACCTTCTGTCCTTCCCTTTAATATCCTCCTAGGAACCCACTCAGATGCCATTGAGCTGGAAAGGATTTTATGGATTTCAAATCGTTATTAAACAAGCTATAAATGTGAACTAGTTGGGAGGGGGTATAATGGGACCTTTATGCCAGGATGAATGTTTTCCTACTCTTTAGGTGAAAAAGTATACAGAACCTGAAACCTGTTTCCCATTCCAGAATTTGGAAGTCAACAAAGGCTAAATTACTACAAACTGTCATCAACAGTTTTCTGGGCAATCTAGTAGGACACTTACCCCACATGTTTTACAATACTTATTGTAATGAAATAAAGTTTATCAGCAACGAAGGAAGAAACATTCCTTCATACTGAAAGGGGCCTCCCTTGGCAGCAAGTTTAGATGTGGATACGTGAAGGCTGAGGCTCATTGTAGAGGAATATTAGAAAATCATTGAGAAAATTATAAACTTTTTGTGAGGTTACCTACCCTAGAATCGCAATGTAGTGTGGTCAGGTTAAGAGGACCTTGGAGATGTGTAAGGATCAAAGGGTAAGCTATCTCAAATGGCAGAAATAAAATGACAAGTCTTATCTACTTGTTCACATTCTGTGAATTGGGATGTCAAGAGTACTGTAAAACTCATTAGAATTTGCAGTCAAAACACATTAACCTGCTAAGAGGAATAGCCAGGCAGATAATTGTGTCAACTAATCTGATAGGTGCAAATGGTGTATTTTCCTTATTACTTGGCTTCGAATGTATATAAGTAACATGTGATAGCTACATTTTCATGATAAAAGTATTATATTATCAGCAAATATTTTAGTGTGCCCAGTTTATAGACAGGCAGGTCAGTTATTGAGCGAGGAACTTACCTGTATAATTAGCATAGGGTCTTTGTGTTGTTTGCTGACTCTGGTTGTATGCTTGCAGATACAATAAATAGCGTTTCAATATTTTATAATAAGAAAATAGAAAGTTTGAGCCATTTATTATGGAACTAACAGTTATGCATAAATATAACTAACAAAGTATAATGTCTGAGTGATTCACTGGGGAGATATCTGTTAATAAATTGAATTTAGTGTCCTGTTTTGTCTACTAATGTAGATACTTCCTGTGTCTCTGTAGATCTCCATCCAATTAGAATTTTGTCAGTTCAAAATATGTGGTTCTAATTAGTAATGTTTTAAAAAGTATTAAATTGGTATCTTTTTTTAAAATTTATTTACTTTGAGAGAGAGCACATGCATGCACACACAAGTCGAGGAGAGACAGAGAGGGAGAGAGAGAATCCCAAGCAGGCTCCATGCTGTCAGTGCAAATTGTGATGAGGGGATCCATCCCACAAATCTGTGAGATTGTAATCTGAGCCAAAATTAAGAGCAGGGCACTTAACCGACTGAGCTACCCAGGCACCTACAATCAGTGTCTAGGTTGGAAGTTCCTATATAAGAATTTTTCTAAGTAGAATCTAATTGTTTGTCATTAGTGAGATAGATTCGTGAATGTGCCAAGCTGATTTTTCTAGGGTAAATCCTTATTTGTAATGTAACATAAAGGACATTGTGAATGTTTTTTTTTTTCTCCTATTATCTTTTTTCTGGTATGACTTATATACCCTAAAATTCATTCAAATGTACAATGCAGTGACTTCAAGTACATTCACAGAATTGTGCAGCCATCACTGCTCTCCAGTTTTAGAACATTTCCATCACCCCTTTCACTCCTACACATTTGTGGTCACTCTGTTCCTACCCCCAGTCTCAGGCAACCACTAATCTAATTTCTGTTTCAATACATTGCCTTTACATTTCATATACATGAAAACATATAAAATTCAGTCTCGTGTCTAACTTATTAAACTTTGTGTAATGTTTTTGAAGCTTATCTGTGTGGTCTCATGAATCAGTAGTTCATTTTTTTTTCTTGCTGAATAATAAGCCATTGTTGATATAACACCGCATTTTGTTTATCCGTTCATAAGTTGTGGACGTTTGGATTGTTTCCACTCTTTCACTATTATGGATAATAGTTAATATGAACAGTCATTGTGTAGATATATATATATATATATATATATATATATATATATATACATGTATATATATATATATATATATTCATTCCCAAAGATAGACATCTAGGAGTGGAATTGCTAGGTCATATGGTAAATTTACATTTAATATTTTTGGAATTGGGCAAATTCTTTTAGAAAGTATTGCATCACTTTGCATTCCCATCAGCAACGTATTAGGATTCCAGTTTGTCCACATCCTTAACAACACTTATTATTGTCTGTTTATGATTATAACTAATCATGTGGCTCCACAGTGGGATCTTTTTGTGGTTTTGATTTGCATTTATCTGGTGCCAGTGTTGAGTATCTTTTCATGTGCTGTCCCGTAGCCATTCATAAATCATCTTTGGTGAAATGTTTACTCTGATCTTTTGAGTATTTTAAATTAGATTTTTAAAAAATCTTTCTAGTATTTGGTTTTAAGAGTTCTTTATATACTTGGGTATAAATCTTTTGTCAGACATATGATTTGCTAATGTTTTCTTCCAGTCTGTGTGTTTCTGATCAGTTTTTTAATGGTGTCTTCTAAAGCTAATCTTTATACATTTTGAAAAAAAAAATCCAGTATCGTTTTTTTCTTCATCAAATGTACTTTGGCTTTGGTGTATAATAACTCTGTGTCTAACTCAAAGTTGCCTAGTCTTTCTCCCATAGCTTGCTTAGGTGTTCTTCCATACTTTTGGTTTTCATATTTAGGTCTGTGACTTACTTTGAGTTAGTTTTTCTGTATGGTGTGAGGTCAGGGGTTCAAATTAATCTCTTTGCGTGTATATATCCAATTTTCTCTCCACACCATATACTGGAAAGATTATTCTTTTCTCATGAAATGCCATAGGAATTTTTGTCAAAAGTCAACCATAAATGCAAGTTTACATTTGAATTGTTAATACTGTTTGTTATATATATGTTTATCCTTATCTCTCTCTCTCTTTCTATCAATGTTTATTCTTATGTCAATAGCATACAGTCTTGATTTATGTAACTTTATAATATGTTTTGAATTTGGGAACTTTAAGTTTGATTTCTTTTTAAAAAAATGTTTTGCCTATTCTCTTTCCTTTGCATTTCTATACAAATTTTAGCATGAGATTGTAATTTGTCAATGTAGAGTCTGCTGGATCTTTGATAGGAATTGTATTTAAAGATCGATTTGGGGAGCATTTCCATCTTAAACAACACAAAAGTTTTTTTGCTATCTGGAAATTATTATTATGAGAACAATCATTAGGGGAGGTTTTTGAACACCACGTTGACTGATAAAGAACAGAATTAGCTACTGATAGCCCATATTATAGTGCACAATATTTAAAATTAATAAGGATTGATGGGAGCAAGGAAAGCCAGTCATTTGGAGTTATACGAGTAGGGTATACAAAATAGAAGATTTTACGGTTCATGTCTTTGGACGAGTAGGGTGTGAATCTAGGTATTGTACTCCAGGACTGCTTCCTATATTCCACTGCTGTGAAAAAGACAAAAGTTGTTAGGGTCAGGGTTCAAATAAACAAATAAATCCAAACAAACCTACGAAATCTAAACCATCCTTTTCAGGAAGTAGGTTTCAGTCACAAACACTCAGAGTTATTCCCTAAATGTAAACTTATATCCAAAATATTGTATGTTTATTTAAACAGAGCCAAGATTTCCAGTATATGGCCTTTTATTAAAAACCAAAGCAGTATGCTTTCTCTGATAATCTGAGTGTAGACAGATGTCTTCCAGCTATAGGAATCATGAGTGAGAAAGTGTTAGGATAATAAATGCCCTTAGATAGTTAATGTATTTGTCATTAATTTAATAATGATATAAAAAAGCCTACGAAAAGATAGAAATACTATATTTAGTTAATTCCAATAGATAATTTTTCACATTTTAGCAGCTGTCACATAGGGGTGTATCAGAAAACTGACAGCATCTTAGAATTGATGAAATTTAATATGAAAGCAAATGTGGACTTGGGGTCATTTTAGGAAGTGAACATTTATGAATGTCTAGTTGCAGCAGTTTTCCAGAAGAAAAACTGGCTCATGAAATAAAAGGTAGTGATATCCAAATAGTTCTATTTAAATCTTTGCTGTTGAATAATAATGTAGGGAGATGTACATAGGAAATCTTTACGGTGTTTTTTTAATGTGCTTAAATTTCTTCTGCTTAATTTGACTATGTATCAGGATTAAACCAAATTTTCATCCATGTAAACCTTAAATCTTAGCTTTAAGGAATACAATGATGGCCCAAGAATTCTGGTGGAATAGATGCTTTGGAGTGGCCAGTGGAAAATGGACAAGACATATTTACAAATACCGCTTGAAATCTGGGTCCAAATTTAAGCTGGTAGAATGGTAAATTAAAGAAATATGTTTCCTACTAATTTAATTCCCATGATTGCTTATTTTGCATTTTCAGTTCTTTCTCCTTGTCAGGCGTCAAGAGTTTACATAATCTGTGTGAATTGACACAACCTTCCTTGGAGGGAGGGAGAGTCATGAAGGGGGTCAGTGGCTGGAAAGATGAAAGAGGAGAAGCAAACCCACCAGTGCATATTTAGAGTGTGTTTTAAGCTTAAGAATGTGGAAACCCGTTACTTCTATTTGAAATGCTTTTGGAATAACATGCTAAAGCATCCCCGGGGACAGTCCAGCGCTGCACATTAATATGGTTTAAGAGAGCTCCAAAGTATTTGCCTATAGTTAGCTCAGTTGTAGTATTTTAGTAAGTGTTCTAATAACTTGGCTGCTCTTGACCTTGGCTGTGGAGTCTCCACAAGTGTACAGTGTCCAATTTTTGGGTGCGTGGTCACATGGTCTTACGTGTTTTGAACCTATTAATAACTCACCATAGGCTTGTAAGAGAATACATCAGACTCTATATTGGAACTGCATAATCAACTGTCTGCTTAATCCTTCTCTCACTTCTTTCCATTACCTATTCGTCCAGAAGATACACATTAAGTTCTGTTCAGTGCTTATATACCCTCCTATTCCTGTAATTCTGAAATGGATTTTATAATAAATTGATCTTGGAGACTTCAAAAGTATACAATCTAAGTGGAAGAGAAAACAATGGAAGACCACCAGAGTATTGTAAATGGTTTTTACTGTGATAATAACATAGGTTTTTATAGTACTTTACAGTTTATAAACTGTATTTACAAAATCGTTTTTTTTTTTAATTTATTTTGAGAGAAAGAGAGAGCATGCATGCGTGCAAGCAGGGGAGGTGCAAAGGGAGAGAGAATCCCAAGCACGCTCCAGTGAGGAGCCCAATGTGGGACTCAGTCTCACTAACTGAACCCTGAGATCACAACCTGAACCAAAATCAAGAGTTGGATGCTTAACTGAGTATGCCACCCAGGTGCCCCTACAAAATCTTTTGATTGTGGTATGTGTACACATTTTTAGAAAAGAAGTGACCTGCTGAAACAAATGCATAGGTGTGAATAGCTTTCTGTGCTAGGGCAGTGGGATATAAGAAACATATCCACGAGAAATGGAAGACGTACTGGACTTTTCCACTAATCCTACCTACAAGGGCAGTAAACAAGTGTTGCCTCCGTCTTTTTTTTTTTTTTTTTTTTTTTTAATCAAACCAATCAAGAAAAATCAGTGAATAGAATTCTGTTTGCATCAGTTTTTAGAAAGAAAGACCTGAGGCCCAGTATATCATAGCTGTACTTACTGAACACTACTATATGCTATACTCATAAGCATCCTGCCATAGGTATGGCTGATTTCATAGAAACCCACTGAGATGCATACTCTCACATGATTTTATAGATAAGGATGCTGAAGCTCATGGATATTGTGTAAATCATGCACATCAGGCAGCTGGTAAGCCTGGAAGGTGAAATTCAAAGTCACATCTCTTTGAGTTTGTGTGTGTGTGTGATGAAATTATTTTGTAGCTTCTGTTTTATTTATCAGAGGCATGTAACATTCACATTGTTAATTCTTTGATCCAAGTTATAGGGTGGAGATTGACATGGAGGAGATATAAAAATAGAATTTGATGTGGTAGAAATGACTGATTTTTATTTTTATTATTTAAAAAAAAATTTAATGTTTATTTATTTTTGAGAAGAGGGACACAGAGGATGAGTGGGGGAGGAGAGAGAAAGAGGGAGACACAGAATCTGAAACAGGCTCCAGGCTCTGAGCTGTTAGCACAGAGCCTGATGCGGGGCTCGAACTCACGGACCGCAAGATCATGACCTGAGCTGAAGTGGGATGCTTAACTGACTGAGCCACCCAAGCGCCCCTATTTTTATTATTTTTTAAAAATTATTTTTAGAAAGAGAGAGTGTGTGAGCATGGGAGAGGGGCAGAGGGAGAGAGAGAGAAAAATCTCGAGCAGGCTCTGTGCTCAGTGCAGAGACCAACGTAGGGCTTGATCTCACGACCCTGGCATCATGACCTGAGCTGATATCAAGAGTCAAACGCTCAACCCACCTGAGGCACTCAGGTGCCCCACAAATTACTGATTTTTAATGCAACCTGTCTTTCCTTTCTCCTAGTTGCTCTCTTATAGTAGTATTCTTAAAAAAACTAAAGCAAGAAATTAGCACACAGTAGAGGGATTTTCTTTAAAATATGCCTGGCAGAGTCCAATACCATAAATACTCCTGGAAGCAAAGAATTCATTAATTTCACTTGCCAGTTTCATTGTTGGAAAATGCAGTTGGAAAATCCTGGCATATCTTGGAAATAATCTTGGTTTTGTTCTTTGGAATACACAGAATGCTGTATCTCTCTTGTGACAGTTGGCAATGACCGTGACAATAGCTACAAATCGAATGATAATTTATGAATCAATTGGGTTTGGGGCCCTCTACCTTGAGGTGTCTAATAGTTACATGATTCATATTTACAGTAATCCTATCAGGAAGGTGTTACTACACCCATTTTGTTGATCAAGAAGTTGTGTAATTTCCCTGAGGCTGTCAAGGAAGCAAGCTTGGAATCAAATCCAGGTCTGCCTGATTTGAAAGCTAATACTCTTCATGGAAGTGGTTTGAAGACTGAGCTCTGCAGAACTCTAAAGTTTTGAAGTGTCATTTCAGAAATGGCCATGTTTCAGGTTTTGGAGTGAAGGGAAATGAAGGGAGTGTGAAGCTAGAAGGTGAGCTCCAGGCTCTTCTAACTTGGTTGTCGTCCGCTCCATTGTTCTCTGTTTAATAGCATGTCATTTTCAAAGAATATTTGGTTTGAAAGGTGTCCCAGGTGGAATAAAAAAGTTTTATTGGAACGCCTGGAACTTTGACTTCCAGCCATCATGAAATGGGAACTACAACATCAGGCAAACTATGTGAAATAATGGGTTTTCAGGCATTGGACAAAGGGTAGCGTGTGGCAGTAATCCCTGAGAGAAAAGAAACCAATGAGCAATCTGTGTGTATGTCCCAGTTTGCAGCCTGAGAGAGGAAAAAATAGAGCCCAGTATTCTTACTGAATTAAAGAGACAAGGTTGGGATTTGAGAGAAGCTAAGGAAACCAGAATTTGCTGAAGTACCAGAGAGGGAGCAGTGCATTTAGGGAGGCCTCATAATGTGCAGAAGGTTCTTCTGGAGTCTTTGGTTGTGGGACATTCTACTCTCCCACCCCAGAACACACATGATTTTTCCAGTGCACACAGGCTATATTTCAATGTAATACCTTATTCTTGGCCATAAAGTAATTCACTGTGAAGTTAAGGGCAGTGAAATAATGCAAAGTAAGTTTTCTTAGTCCAACAAAACTCAAATAGAAATCAATAAGGGAAAGGTCTTTGAAAAATCCTCAAATATTTGGAAATGAAACAATACACTTTTAGGTAACATAGGGGTCAAGGAATAATTTGCAAATTAGAAATTATTGGGAGGTGAATGAAAATGGAATACAACATATCATGATTTGTGGAATGCAGTGAAAGTGGTGCATAGAGGAAATATTTGCATCATGTACATAGAAAAAAAATCTCATCAATGATCTAGGTATATTCTTGAAGAAATTAAAGGTGAAATAAGGTGAAATAAAAATAAGAGCTGACATCATTGAAGAAGAGACTGGAACAGTAAGAGGGAAAATTAATCAAATCAAAAGTCGGTGCATTAAAAAAATAAAAATAATTGATAAACCCCTATTTGTCAAGGAAAAAAGATTAAAACACAAATTTTTCCAGGCGTCTGGGTGGTTCAGTCAGTTAAGTGTTCGACTCTTAATTTTGGTTCAGGTCATGATCTCAGGGTTTGTGAGTTCGAGCCCCACATCAGTCTCCATGCTGACAGCACGGAGCCTGCTTGGGATTCTCTCTCTCCTCCCCAGCTTGTGTTCTCATTCTCTCTCTCAAAAGAAGTAAATAAACATAAAAAAAATACAAATTTTTCTTCCCAGAAGAAAGATTAGTAAATCTGAACAGCATTATTTCTAATGAGAAATTGCATTTGTAGTTAAAAACTCTACCGAGGCAAAATCGGCTCACCTCATGATTTCTATCCAATATTTAAGAGGCTTCAATCATCCAGACACACTTTTTAGGAGTCAATTTGCATTTTCGCCTCACCGTTTTTGCTTTTCTGTTCCATGTACGTGGAATGGAAGATACTACATGTGGAGTATTTTGTTCCCTTTTTTTCTCCAGATGACGAGAGTCTGGTAGCTCTTTAGGTTCTTAATTCCCAAAGAGCACGAGGGATCCAAAAAAATTCAATCATATTATACATATATTTGCAAATTTTTGGTTAAGTGCTGCTCTAAACACTTGTTTACATTGCAACAGAACTTGGGAGAACGGAGAACTATTCTTGATGATACTCCATGACATCACTGTAATTGTCCAGTACTGTCTACATCATCCTCTCCCACTAATTACCAACCTTTTATTACGTTTCTGGAGGTCACACCATCACCATTTGTTGTGTACCCTGGCAAATTTTTCATCAGTTATTTTTGTGTTGAGATTTTCTAAATGAGTTTTTATAAAAACATTATCCTTTCAGGAAAATTCCATTCTTCCTTTATTAATTTTTTAATGTTTATTTATATTTGGGGCGGGAGGGGCAGAGAGAGAGGGAGATACAGAATCTGAAGCAGGTTCCAAGCTCTGAGCTGTCAGCATGGAGCCCAAGGCAGGTGTCGAACTCAGGAGCGGTGAGATCATTCTTGAGCCAAAGTTGGATGCTTAACTGACTGAGCCATCCAGTGTCCCAGGAAAATTCCATTCTTAGGATTTTCTTTGAGTGTGTACATAGGGCCATAGGTAAATAACATTTATGGTATTTTCATACACTTAGATTGGCTTATATAATATAAATGGGATTACATAGTCTATGTCTTCTCTAAATTTTTACTTATTAATTGAATGGTAAGAGATTTTTATTCAATTGGAATAGTAATATTTTATTAGTTATATACATTACAAATCTCTTCCTGAAGTTTATAGCATTGAGATCATTTTATGCCATGTATGTAAATCTTTTTTTAAACAACTATATAACATTCCATAATATGAGAGGCCAATTGTTTTAACTGCTAATATAATTTCTTAGTTAAGAGCTCTATCATCTATTATCTTTTACTTTGGGTAAGATATTTAATCCCTCTGACATTCTGCTTCATATTTAAAACAAGGAAAAATACTTCCTATTTTATATGGTTGTATTTGAGATTAGAGAATCATGCAAATCAATTACTTCCAGAGCAGGATTTTTCAACCTCACCACTAAAGACATTTTGGGTAGGATTCTTGTTGTGGGGGGCTGTTTTGTGCGTTGTAGGTTGCTTAATAGCATCTTTGGCCTCTACCCCCTAGATGCCCCGTCAGGAGAGGCAAAAATGTCTAGACATTGCCAGATTCTGCAATGTCCCTCCCTGGAGTGGGAGACACAAATACATCCACTGAGAAAATCACCGTTGTAGAGAAGTGGTATCAAGTCTGCTTCATGAAGCTGGACATATACACAGCAAAGTTCTCTGGAATGATCTCTGCATGGACTGCTTTGTGGGTGGCTCTTGCTGCAATTGTGCCTGTTAGTGGCCATTAAGAAAGCTTCCCAGGCTTTTATGTTGGTGCCATTTTTGCACTGACACAAATAACAATGATTTCACAATACCACAATCGGTTACATAGATCATTGTGTACCTATATGAGCATATCTACCAGAGATATTCCTAGAGATGTTATCTTTGAGGGGGGAGGCAACACAAGCTTGCAGTATTGAAATTTTGATACATTCTGCTAAATCATCTTCCAAAAATGCTAGACCAGTTTACACTGTCATCTATTGTACCTAAAAACACCCTTTTCGCCTAAATGTCCATCAACTGATGAATGGATAAAGAAATTGTGGTTTATATACACAATGGAGTACTATGTGGCAATGAGAAAGAATGAAATGTGGCCATCTGTAGCAATGTGGATGGAACTGGAGAGTGTGATGCTAAGTGAAATAAGCCATACAGAGAAAGACAGATACCACATGTTTTCACTCTTAGGTGGATCCTGAGAAAGTTAACAGAAGTCCATTGTGGGGGGGGGGGGGGAAGAAAAAAAAAGAGGTTAGAGAGGGAGAGAGCCAAAGCATAAGAGACTCTTAAAAACTGAGAACAAACTGCGGGTTGATGGGGGGAGGGAGGTTGATGAGGTGATGGGCATTGAAGAGGGCATCTTTTGGAATGAGCACTGAGTGTCATATGGAAACTAATTTGACAATAAATTTCATATAATAAAAAAATAAAATAAATTCAAATAAAGTAAAATTGAGTAAAAAAAAAAGAGCACCCTTTTCCTCATATCCTCATCCATAGTGAATATTAACATTCTCTTTATATGAAAGCATACTTTATGAATTTTTAATGTTTTTTTCCCTAACTTACCTTATGTGGTTTACATGCACATAATCATTGCCCATTAATCTTTTTGTCATTAAAAGCTACACCTAAGTCTCCAATTATACAACCATTCAAGGGAACAGAAAAGCACAGAGATTAAATACGGCTAATACCCAGGTTTCATGAATGTTAAAATTTTTGCCATTGTTGCCTAAGACCTTTGACATTTTTCACATAGTATTGAACCCCTCACGGTACTCTTCCACAACCATTTTCTTTTCGAGGTCCTCAGATGTAACCACTGTTTTCAAATTTGTATACATATTTTCCATCCATACTTTAATAATTGTATTAAGTAGCTATACATCCATAAAAATGTATAATAGCATTGTTTTCTATTATAAAAATTTGCAAAAAATGGAATGATACTGCACACATCTTTCTAGAACTTAGCTTTTTATAATCGTATTTATACGTGTTTAAGGTACGTAGTAATACGTAAAAACACGTATTTATATTGTATTTTTGAGTTTTTTCATTTGATTTTTCAAAAATCTGGAATGCTTCATGAGTTTGTGTGTTAGCCTTGTGCCAGTCTTCTCTGTGTTGATCCAATTTTAGCGTGTATGCTGCTGAAGCGAGCACGTCTTGTCCACCCTTCAAACTGTAATGTTTGTCTGTATACAGTATAGTTTATCCATTCTCCAATTGATAGATATTCATTCGCCTCCCCCTCCCCTTTTGTTTTTATATTTTGGAGTTATAAGCACTAAATAATGATCATCTTTTCGTGAGTTTGGTGTGCACATGTGTGAGAATTTCTCTTGAGTGTGTACCTATCGGTAATATGTTGGCTTAGAAGATACACATCTTCATGTTTATTATATATTATCAAATTGTTCTTCATGGTGATTATAATACTTCTTCCTCTTGCCAGCTGTGTATTTTCCCACATCCATAGCAACAAACTCCTGGTATTGTCAGACTGTTATTTTTTCTTCTAATATTTACTCACATTTGGTAATTGGTAGAACAAATAGAAAAATTTGTTTTTAAAAATGGGAAAACTAAGAAATGCCACAACCCACTTTTTTTAACTGGCACTTGTGAAAATTTTATATTTAATACACATAGAACAGTAATCAAGCTAGATCATAAGTGAGGCTGTTAAAGTCTTCTCAGCAAATTTCAAATAACTAAAAACTTAATTGATGTGTTCTCTGGCAGCAGTGGAATTAATGGAAATCAGATACAAAATAATATCTCAAAATTAGTATAAAATTGTAAGTAAGACAGTACATCACCAAATAATGCATAGATCAAAGAAAAACTCACAAGGGAACTTAAAAAATATTTTGAAATGAATGAAAATGAGAATACCATATCAAAATATATGGGATACAGCTAGGTAGTACTTATGGGAAAAGTTCTATCATTAAATACTCATGTCAGGAAATAAGATAGGAAAAGAAGAGCAAATTAAAACCAAAATGCATAGAAGAAAGGAAATAATATATTTAAGAACAGAAATCATCGAAGTTAAATAAAGCAGAAAAAGTGGAGAAAAAATTTCTGGAAAGAACGATAAAATTGCTATCGATCAAAGTAAAAGAAAATGCAAATTATCAATATTAGGAATAAAAGGGAGACTCACAAAAGTTTCTTTGGAATTAAAATTATAATTATAATAAGGAAATATTATAAACCACTTCATGTCAAGAAAGTTTACAACATTACATGAAAGGGGCAAATCTTTGGAAGATACGTATTAACAAGCTGACTTAAAAAACAATGCAGAACCAGGGTGCCTGGGTGGCTCAGTCAGTTGAGCGTCCAACTTTAGCTCAGGTCATGGTCTGTCAGTTCACGAGTTCAAGCCCCATGTTGGGCTCTGGGCTGACAGCTTAGAGCCTGGAGCCTTCTTCAGATTCTGTGTCTCCCTCTTTCTGTCCCCTCCACCACTCACGCTCTGTCTCTGTCTCTCTCTCTCTCAAAAAAAAAATAAACGCTAAAAAAATTAAAAAACAAAACAAAACAGTGAAGAACCTCTGTGAGGCCCTAAATATAGTTTAATTGAACTTGTAGTTAAAATTTTTCCCACAAAGAAAATTCCAGGTCCAAAGGCCTTCATTAGTTAATGTTATCAACCATCTAAAGATGAAATACTACAGATTATTTCAAGTAATTTGAAGGGACACAGCACTTACTCATACTTTTATGGGGCCAGCATTATCCGATATCAAAAACAGATAAAGATAATGTAAAGAAAAAAACCTACTGTGGAATCCAACAGAAACATAGACAGTAAAATTCTTACCAAATATGAACAGATCAAAGCCAGCAATATATGAAAGGATAATACGTCATGACCAGAAAGAGTTTATCCCAAGAATGCAAGGATAGCTTAACCTTAAAAATATCTATCAGTGTCATTTACTGTATGAAACAAATGAAAGAGAAAAACTATACAATAGTGCCAGTAAATGCAGAAAAATAATTTAGCAAAATTCAACATTAATTTATGGTAAAAGTGCTCAGCAAGCTAAGACTAAATTGTACCTACCAAAAGCACTTAATGCAC
This sequence comes from Panthera tigris, assembly GCF_018350195.1. Taxonomy (NCBI): domain Eukaryota; kingdom Metazoa; phylum Chordata; class Mammalia; order Carnivora; family Felidae; genus Panthera; species Panthera tigris. The sequence continues at coordinate 106,316,638 of NC_056660.1, forward strand.
ATCTACAAAAAACCCCCAAAAAACAAAACCCATGGTTGACATTATTTTTAAACGTAGAAGATTGTATATTATCAGCGATAACACAGGAATGCCCATTTTGACCGCTTCTTTTTACGATTGCACTGGAGATCTTAACCAGTACTATAAGCAAAAGTAAATAAACTAAAAAATTAAAGACATGTGGATAGAACAGGAAAACGTAGAATTGTCTTTATTTGTAGACAATGTGATCCCATACGTGGAAAATGCTACGAAGCTGTGCAATACCTACTCAAACTAAAAAGTGAGTCTAGAAGGGTCACAAAATGTAATGCCAATTTACAATAAATGAGTGTGTGTGTGTGTGTGTGTGTGTGTGTGAGAGAGAGAGAGAGAGAGAGAGAGAGAGAGAGAGAAAGGGAAGGAGGGAGGGAGGAGGGAGGAAAGGAAGCAAGGAGGGAGAAGAAGATAGCAGTTCTTTTCTCCTTTGCCTCTAGCATTGTCTTGCTCACCCCTGTCGGGTCCAAATATTATTTAGCTTACTACACATGCAACTTGAATGCGATAGTCTTTCCCATATAGTCATTATTGATCAGAATAAAGTTGAGGCAACTACAACTTCTTTCTTAGATGTCTATACAACCTCTGCTTGATCGTTTTCTTTTTTCAGGGGTATAGTTGGGCCCTGCCAACCTGCAGAGAAAAATTTGAGTCAGGATTTACAAAGATAGATGGTACTTTTTCAACATACGATGTTATTTATTATATAAATAAAAGTGTATTTCAACAATAAAGTTAGTCTTACCATTTTAAAGTTCTATAAATAAAATTGCTTAAAAACTCACTCTGTAGTAGGTAAGTATTAAGTATTTCTATTTTATGGACTTTGAGGTCTGCTTTTAAGACTAAAAGTCTGTCTTATAATAACTGTGTGTGTATATATATATATATATATATACACACATATATATACAGTTTATAATAACATAGGACAGATCCAGCTCACCATCTTGCATAGTGTCTTGATCCAGTTGTAAATGGACAGATTTCTATTCAGGGATCATAATATATATATATATATATATATGTGTGTGTGTGTGTGTGTGTGTGTGTGTGTATGATATATAAACATATATCATACAATTAGCATATATATTAACTAATATAACTGAATTTTAAAGTTTTGCATTTTTCTTCTTTTTATGTATGTGGAATAATAAATACGTTTATCCCTTCTCTTGGTACTTGTACTGAATTCCAGACGTTTTCTAGATGAACTTATTCAGTTTGAAATAATTAATCTCAGTTTGTCTGCAAGGGTGGTCTGCGTTCTTACTAATTAAGAGTGTAATTCATTAAACCATGTGTCTTTAGCTTTTTAAAGCAATTTACTCTGACATATACTGAGTTAAAACTGTAATTCATATGTATTCTTTGGGTAGTTGTTGAATCAAACCTGAAGGGATTCATACCCATATATGGATTTGAAGTCTACATGTTGGATAAGTTGAATAAATAATAAGTCACAGATAAATTGCAAGATGAAAAGAAAGCATGAGGCAATGTTGTAACTCTGTATTGTGTGGGTGGTGTGATTTTCAGGCCGCTGGTTTTATTTACTTTCTGTTAGAGATCCTTTTAACAGGCCTAGCAAAGGAAATATACCAGGCTTTTATGTTGAATTGAAAATCGTAATTATCTAGAGATAAAGTACTTGAGACTCTGTAAGGTAGAGCACAGGAATAGTTCACTTTCTATAGAGATTTATAGTTGGGTGAAGTGCTTTCATGTATATCCTTTCATTTAATGGACAGGAAATGGTTATTTGTAAGATAGAAGAGAGTTGCTTCAATTTCACTCTTAATGTTGCCTTTGTCCTGGCTAAGCTTTATACAGACACTCACACCCATTTTTATCTGCCAGACATCAGCCCAGCAACTAAGGCTGAAAAGTGAACCAAGTTTGGCATGAGTGTTCTTTAAATCGATGAGTGGCGTTGAAGGAAGTTAATCCAGAGTATAGAATACATTCAAAAATGTTACAAAGCCTCCGTAGTAGTCCTTAGTAGTCCGTGAAGATCAGGCTCTTAATGTTACAATTGAGACTGTTTAGCTTCATTTCATAGTTTTGGTTTACTACCCAAATCGGTAGATAATTCTGATGTCATTATCACTTAAGGGCTAGCATGTATTGAGTGCCTATTATGAAAAGTCAAGTGCAATTTATACGCTTAAATAGAGCAATTGGTGGGTCTTCTCATCTGAAAACTTATTACCAGAAGAAAAAGAAAAGGTGGTGTGGCAGAAGGGAGAGGAGACTGCGTCTTGAATTCTCTTTTCTGTACTGTTCCTTGGGTTCATCTCTGTCTGATTGGAAAGGTGTTAGTCTATAAGGTCCTGTTGGTAACCAAGGTGATCTTATCTCAGTAGCATGTGGTGGGACGCTCAATGAAGTCACTGTGAAGAAGCCCATTTCCAAACCTACTGGCATATGGCAGCTTCAGTTTTCAAACAGAACTGCAAGGCACTTAAGCTTTATTTATTTATTTTTTTAATTCAGTGATCTCAAAGCTTCCATTTTATCTTTTATGAGATTTTTTTCAGGACCATTGGCTCATAGTGCTCTGGATGGATGAACAGTTCAGTTATAATTCCCTGAGACTGTTTTCATATCTTCTAGGAAGCATATTTTGAGTTATGTAGATGCCTTGAAAGCGTCCACCTTCTGTGATGGGGGGCTCTGGTACTATTATTTAGAATAGTTCATAGTGTTTGTTTTGAACATTGCAGTTGGTGAGAATTTTTTACAGGTTAAATTGTTAATTTCTCAGGAGCCATGATCAACAGATCTCAGTACTTTTTCTCTAACAATGAGAAAAATAAGAACCAGTGAAGTTATATTAATTGCTTAAGCTGACACAGGTTCCATCTGATGGAGTAGATACGGAGTTTGGCCTTTCAGTCCACATCTTCTGCTTTTTCCTTTACGATTAAGGTTTGTTCTAGATAGGTTGAATTATATAAAATTGTCAATACATGAATGTTTGATGTACAATAAAAAGCAATTTCATATGCTACAACTTAAAAAATATCCCAAACACCAAAAATCTCCATTTAGGAAAAGTTCATTTCACACGCAGCTAAAACAATAATTGTTTTGAAAGCCTAATACTTAGTTTGCAGGGGAAAAAAAAAAACCTAAGTCATTACTAATTGCACTGGAATGCAAGAGCAAACACACTAGCTTATGGAGCTCCTTGGCTCCTTTACATTAAGGACTCAGGAGGCAGGCTGCGGTGTTTGAATCCAAGCTCCCCTGTTACAATCCTACTGTGTGACCTTACATAACCACTCAGTGCTTCTGTATCTTCACTTTTTTTTTAATGTTTATTTTTGAGACAGAGGGAGAGTGCAAGTAGGGGAGGGGCAGAGAGCAGAGAGAGGGATACAGAGGATCCAAAGTGGGCTCTGTGCTGATAGCAGTGAGCCCGATGTGGGGCTCAAACTCACGAACCATCAGATTACATGAGAATCTGAGCCAAAGTTGGGCGCGTAATCGACTGAGCTACTCAGGCGCCCTGTATCTTCACTTTTTAAGATTCAGTAAGTTACTTGAATGCCTCACTGTAAGGGCTTTAAATGTGTTTATTAAGTGAGATGGAAATGAGGAATGGAAAATATTTTGGTCAATGCATTGAATAGTCATCTAGACTTTTTAAAATGCTACCTATTAGATATTTTTTAATTAATTAAATAAAGGAGGAATATTAAGTTAGGTTAACATAAGAAGTAGTATACCCATGTGCTAGTTGTTATCAATTTGTTTAAACACATCTGAAAGAAAACGTATACACCTACCCCTTGCATTCCAGGAAGTGTCTGTTGGTTGATTGAGCAGTTAAATGAAGTTTCTCACTAACATTCTTCCCCCCAAATTCCTTTCAAATTTTTAGTGCTAAAGTGGCCTCTAGGATCTGATTTCCAAAAGGGCTCTGACACTTCCCCATTCAAGTACAAATAAATGACACAGTGACTTCCCACGGCCAAGTGATCAAAGTAACTATAATGTACACACCCGCGGAGATGATGGGTTGATTTGCTTGTTTTCCGGTAACCTTCAATTTCCTATATGGGCTTCAAAAATTTCAGAAGAATGTGTAAGAAGCAGAAATGAAAAGAGAATGTGCATGGCTAGCCTGTTAGGGACTGTACTAAGTACTTTACAAGGTAAGAATAAATTCGTAATATTGAGTGAAAGGCACACAATTGAATGTGTGTGCTCAAATTTGTATGTTGAATGGAAGTGCTCAAATTCCTCTATTGAGTCTACCAAATAAAAATAATTATTTAAAATAATTTATTTCTGGTTTGTGAAAGATAAAATAAGTACTCGCCACATGGAATTGAGGTCTCAGTAGGTAATGAGATAAGAAAATCCATAACCCTTCCAGTAAATCCGTGCATTCTGATGTGTCATTTCATCCCAGGCTACTGAGAGAATTCAGAGTCAATATTGAACCACTATGATTGTCTTTTAAAAACATGTATTTTATAACCATCTTATTCTTTTAGATTGACTCACATGGAGGTCATGCACGTTGTTGTCTAATTATGAGAAGCAATTTTTTTAAAACATTAAAAATTTTCTTTAATGTTTATTTATTTTTGAGAGAGAGAGACAGCATGAATAGGGGAGGAACAGAGAGAGAGGGAGACTCACAATCCAAAGCAGGCTCCAGGCTCTGAGCTGTCAGCACAGAGCCTGACCCAGGGCTTGAACCCACGAATCACAAGATCATGACCTGAGCCGAAGTCGGACGCTTAACCGACTGAGCCACCCAGGTGCCCCCACTTTTCTTAAAAAATTTAAAAAATTTTTCATGTTTATTTATTTTTGAGAGAGAGGCAAACGGAGCATGAGTGGGGGAGAAACAGAGGGAGAGGGAGAATCTAAAGCAGGCTCCAAACTCCATGCTGTCAGCACGGAGCCTGATGAGAAGCAATTTCCACTGCCAGTCTTGAACTTGACCTCTCCCTTCTGCACATGTGCAGGTATTTCTTTTTGGTGAAACTCCCAAGACACTGAATATGTACATTTTCATTTGAGAAATAGTGCAGAATTGCTCTCCCAAGTGTTCATAGCAATTACTCTACCACCAGCGCTGTTTCAGAGTATTTGTTATTCCAGTAACCTCTCAGCCCTTGATATGCTCTAGTTTTACATTTGACTTTCATGTAACAGTGCACTCATGCCTGTTTGTTGGAATTTTGAAAATTAATAACCATGGTTCCATACCTCTTTCTCTTTTTGTTTATCTTCAGTGTAAAATATATATACCATTTACTCATTTAGGTGTTAGGGTCTTTATGATTGTCATTTACAGAATCATTTTGATGCAGTCATATTTATTCCAAATGTTTTCTCAATCCAAAATGTTTTGCATTTCAAAGTTTTCAGAGTTTTGGATAGCATTTGTTTTCTTTTAAATGAGATATTGTGCAGTAATTTTTAAAAAGTAACTCATTAATCATTTCGGATATGGATATTTAGGTAGATTTCTAACTATTTAAATGAAGGTATCTTAAGAATACTAATATAAAACAAGGAGCGCCTGGGTGGCTCAGTTGGTTGAGCGTCTGACTTCATCTCAGGTCATGATCTCGCTGTTGGTGAGTTTGAGCCCTGAGTCGGGCTCTGTGCTGACAGCTCAGAGCCTGGAGCCTGCTTCAGATTCTCTGTCATCCTCTCTCTCTGCCCCTCTTCTGCTTGTTCTCTCTCTCTCTTTCTCTCTCTCTCTCTCTCTGTCTCTCTCTCTCTCTGTCAAAAATAAATAAACATTTAAAAAATAAAAAGAATACTAATATCAAACAAGAAAGAGATTTCTAGGAAACGTCATTCTGTCTTTGCCTCAGCCTATTCAGTAATTTTCCTTCACAATTTGCAAGTGCTAAGAATCTTTAAGTACTTGCTTATTAACATTATCTTACTTTGCCCTCAGCAGCATTGGAAATAGCCCCCCATGCTGTCTCTCCCTCTCAATACATGTTTTTATCACTTGCCATCCAGGACCCTATACCTCCCTGACTGTTCCTTCTTGGACCGCTTCATTGATCATCATTCTTCTCTGCATCTTCCTAACAGATATGACCTAGTGTTCAGTCATGGGTCTTCTTTTCTGGTCTGTGTGCACTTAATCCGGGATCTTACCCAGTCTCATAGCTTAAATGCCAACTATATGCCAGTGATTCCAAAATAGGTAATTCTAATTTAGACCTCTCTGTTGAGCTCCAAGTTCAGCTATGTACTTGATATTTCAACATGAGGTCTAGTAGATAATATCAAACTTAACATCTTTCAAACTGAAGTGATCATCTCTCCCACTCCAACACCAAACTCTCCTCTTCTCACGTTATTCTTTTAAATCTTTGTTTAGTGTTTTATTTATTTTTTAAGAGAGAGACAGAGTCTGAGCGGGGAAAGGGCAGAGAGAGATGGAGACAGAATCCAAAGCAGACTCCGGGCTCTGAGCTGTCAGCACAGAGCCCGATGCTGGTCTAGAACCCACAAACTGCAAGATTATGACCTGAGCCCAAGTCGGACGCTTATCTGACTGAGCCACCCAGGTGCCCCTCCTCACATTATTTTTCATCCTATTGATGGTCATTTGGCAAGGGCCAAAAATCAGATTGTGGTCCTGAATTCCTTTCTTTCTTTCAGAGTGCACATTCAAACATTGTAAGCTCTTCCTTCTACTTGAGATGCTAATAACCTCTCATCATGTCATGTCGCCTTTCTCCATCTGTAGTCTATCCTCAGTATAGCCACCAGAGTGAACCTTTTAAATAGGTCCAAGCTTACTAATTGTGGTACTTGTAAAGACCATATATAGGTAGTGAAAATTTAAAATGTGAATGTAGGGTTGCCTGGGTGGCTCATTCGGTTAAGGGTCCAACTTTGGCTCAAGTCATGATGTCGTGGTTCATAGGTTCGAGCCCCATGTCGGGCTCTGTGCTGATAGCTCACAGCCTGGAGCCTCCTTCAGATTCTGTGTCTCCCTTCTCTGTCCTTCCCCCCACTCATTCTCTCCCTCTCTCAAAAAAATAAACATTAAAAAAATAAAACAGGAATGCAAAAGATACACACATCTTCAGTGTAGTAGTTATCTCTTAGCAATAAGAGAAGGGATTTGGTTTTGGGAAGGTGTGTAGGTCCATTTCAACTGAATCAAGAAATTGTTATATTTTGGGGAGCCTGGATGGCTCAGTTGGTTAAGCGTCTGACTTCGGCTCAGGTCATGATCTTGTGGTTTGTGGGTTTGAGCCCCACGTCGGCTCTGTGCTGACAGCTCAGAGCCTGGAGCCTGCTTCAGGTTCTGGGTCTCCCTCTCTCTGACCCTCCCCGACTCATTCTCTCTCTCTTTCTCTCTGTCTCAAAAATAAACATTAAAAAAAATAAATTGTTATATTAAAAAAATTATCTGTAGTACATATGTGTTAACATTTGTTAAATACTGGGAATGGATTCCTGGACACTCTATTATCCTATATATTTCTGAAAGTTTGAGGTATTTCAGAGTAAAGAATGATTAATAATAAATAAAAAACGCCTCCCCTCTTGTTTTCCTAAACCAGTCTGTAGCAGGTTCTTAATGTGTTACTTTTCTTATAGTCTGTTATTTCAACTCATCCTATATGCTAGACATTTTTTATTGAACATTCACTTCTGTACTTAAAAGTCATAGAAAAATCAAACAGAAGAATGACATTTGTCAACTAGAGAGCCTCCAAGTAAAATGAAAAGATCAAGACAGATTTCATATCACCGATGGTTATGGTAACTGGACACATAGAGAGAGGCCATGAGTGTATTTGTCATATATTTGAAAGGGGATAGATGCTTAGGGTGTAGAATCAGGACTCATGATTTCTGAACCTTTTATGAAAATATTTCTGAGACTTACTCCTGTCCATTGGAGGCCTGGATTGCTTCAGAGCAGTGACTGCTCTGTTAGTGACTGAAATGCATAAGCAGAATATTAAATATTTATCAAAGGTGTTGATGGATGATTTCTTCTGTGGGTGGAATTTGGAACAAAATGACCTCTGATTTCTGGTTTGGATATGCTCTTGTTTATAAATGTCTTTTTTAAGACGTGATGCATGGACATAATCTTCCTGATGTGGCTTGGTATATGCAGAGTGCATTGGATTTCCTGTTTCATACCATACCTTTTCAGCTCTATAGATGTATGACCTCTTGAAGTAACCTCTTTTAAGTCAGCCTGATAATTACAGTAGCTTTTTGAGCCTGTGTTCTCACTGATAGGACTAAAGAGTGGGTAGGGAAAGGTGGGGAGGAAAGACACTCAAATGTTTTCTTTTAGCATTGCTGAGTCCCAGATTGGCATTCGGGCATCTTGAGGGTAAGAAACAGCCATGTAAAGAAGAACATTTTTGGTACAAGATTTATTTTTCCCTGTGGGAGGGTAAAACACCAATATAATTTCTTAGATATTACTTCATGCCATTCAAAATGGGAGTGGGAGAGAATATTTGATTTTCCTGTGGATCCTAAATGGAAAAATAATAACACACTTTGCTGATGTGCATGCAAATGAGAAGGATGACTTAAAATCAGAAGGACAACTTGATGTGTGATGGGGTTGCATCCTGATAAACCCTTCATAAATTGAAAACGTCATGAGTCAAAAATGCATTTAGTACACTTAACCTCCCGAACATCATCATTTAAGCTAGCCTACCTTAAATATGTTCAGAACACCTCCACTTGGGAAAATAAATAAATACATACATACATACATACATACATACATAATAAAATAAAATAAAAATAAAAAAATCTAATACAAAGTTTGTATTTTGTAATATTATGTTGATTCTCTCATGTGATTTATTAAATAGTGTACTAAAAGTGAAAAACAGAATGGTTCTGTGGGTGCAGAATGGTTGTAGGCACGTTGGTTGTTTACCCTTGGGATGGCGTGGCTGACGGGTCCCTGTGGTTCCTCGTGCTGTCTGGCCTCACTGGAGAGCGTCATATGCATGTCGCCAGCCCAGGAAAAGATCCAAATTCAGAACGTGGGGTATGGTTTCTCCTGAACGCTCCTTACTTCTGCACCATCCTCAAGCTGTATAATCCTAAATCGAACCGTTGTAATTTGGAGACTGTGTGTTTTATCAAAGATACTTAAGACTGTCTGTTTGAAAACGTTCAGTACGCTGCTGTATTTCCTTCATCTGGCACATTAGCTGATGCATCGTATGCACTCAGTAAATGTCAAATACATTCATTATTTTATTTATTTGACCTTTATTTGAATCCGGAAGAGAAGTTGCAGCACATTTTCCATGTCTGTGAGTACCAGTGCGAGGGCCCTTGAGTAGTTTGCTCCACTCATCTTGTTTCCATGGTAAACTGAATTCGCATCCACTCCCTGGGGGTATGTAGGAGGTTGGCAACGTCTCCGTTAATTGTGAGGTCACCAGTAAGACCTGGCAGTGATGAGTGCTTCCCCACATCACAGCTGTGCTGCTTCCTTAGTGGTCTCATTCGGTCGCGCTTGAAGCACATAACTGGGCTGGAATCGCATGAGATAAGTGAGGGCTCATCACCATGGTGAGTGGGTCTGCACAATCACCAAGTGACTAACCCTTTAACAACTAGGTGTACCACTGACTGTACGCGCCAGCTCATTAAGTGCTAGGGTGAGCCGCAAGCTGGAAGCCAACTTCAAAAACCTCCACAGGGCAAGCCGAGTTAGTTAACAAACTCAAATTCTCCTCATGACTCAACAAAATGAAACATGTAAAATTCTCTTATTTGCCACAAAACAAAAGTCATGTTGTTAGGCTTTGGGGGAACCCTGACTGATGTAGGCAGGGGAGTGTTTTTCCACTTGGTTTTTGCTGTTGAATTTAAAAGAAACATGAGCACATGTGTTTGACCATCTTGCGTAGAACTCCCACATTTTCAACCTGAGCAGTGTGGGTGAGGGCAGTAGTTTCTTTGGAGTGAACTGAACGAGAGCTTATTCCTGTCTTTTTTCTTTTTTTTAATGTTTGTTTATTTTTGGGAGAGAGAGAGAGACAGAGCATGAGTGGGGTAGCTGAATGGGGAGAAGGAGACACAGAAACTGAAGCAAGCTCCAGGCTCTGAGCTGTCAGCTGTCACTCACCAACTGTGTTGGATGCTTAACCCACTGAGCCACCCAGGCTTTTTTCTTTTGAAGCCACTTCTAGAAAGGGTTAATTCTTATTTCAAAAAATCGACAAGCTTCTACTTTTCTTCTAAGCTCACTGGCCCTTCCTCTTCAGTCTCCTTTGCTGATTCCTTCTCTCTTTCCCAGTGTTAGGGTCCTTTGGGTTTGGTTTTAGGCTCTCTTTTGCCCTTTCTCTATACTCCCTTTCTGGGTAACATCACTCCTCTCTGTGGATTGAAAGATTATCTTTATGTTGATAGCTCTCAGACATATGTCTCCAGCTCAAAACTGTGCACTAAACTCCATACTCCAACTGTCTACTTGATTTCTCTACTTGGATGTGTCACAGATGTATCACATCTAATAAGATCCCATCAGAAACTTGGAATCTCTGCTCCTAAAATCTGTTTTAGCCTCAGTACTTACATTTACATGTCAATTACAGACCTGTATCTCCCATTCTGGAGTACTTAAGCCAGAAACTCTGAAGTCATCCTTAGTTCCCTGTGTTATTGTCCCTCCATATCCCAACATCTAAACCGTTAACACATTTGAGTGGTTGCCCTCCGGTTTGTATGAGTATCTAAAATTCATCTCAGATGTATTTACTTTTCTGCACATTCTTAGTTCAGCCACCGTGTGTTGCTTTTTTGCTCTAGTCACCATAGGCTTGTGCTTGAACTGTGATAGCTGATTTTAACTGGTCTTCCTGATTCTACTAATTGTGATAACTGACTTTAACTGGGCTTCCTGATTCTACTCTTGTCACCCTATGATTTGTTTTCTTTTTTTTATTAAATTTTTTTTGTTTATTTATTTGAGAGAGAGAGAGACAGAATGCGAACAAGGGAGGGGCAGAGAGAGAGAGGGAGGCACAGATATGAAGCAGGCTTGAACGGGGCTTGAACTCACGGACCGCAAGATCATGACCTGAGCCAAAGTCAGATGCTTAACCGACTGAGTCACCCAGGCGCCCTCTTATAATATGTTTTCTAAAAAAAGAACAGGAATGGCTTTCTTGAAAAATTTCTATCTAAACATGCCATCCACTGTCCCTTGCCTCCAATTACATTTCAAATAAAATCTAAATGTCTTATCATAGTCTTCAGAGCTCTCCATGAATTATGCCCTGACAACCCTCTGTTCTGCTTTTGTTGCTATCATTATTTGTCTGTGACTCCTGCCACTGCCTCAGTCTCCCCGTCGATTCTTTAACGGTGGCCTGGCTCATCTCTAGGCCCTCCTCACTGATAGACTTTTCACTAATGCCACCATTATTTATTGCTTTAATTACAGCAGTGGCCTCCCCAGCAAGTGTTGAGCATTTCAACCTCTTTCAACATTCTTTTAGTACGTTCCTTGCCTCTTTATTGCTAAGTAATACTGTTACATTATTTAACCTTTGGTTTTCATTTTTAAAATATGTTTTACTGTGACATAAACATGGAGCACAAACATATGTTGTTATAAACAACAGTTAAAAAGTATACGCTTTTATAAACACCAAGTCAATCTATTGGACTCCTCTCATGTGTATTCCAGGCTCATAGTCTTCATGTATGATGGCATCTGCTGCTTTAAATACACCAGTCTTCTCTTGCTTACAGTCTTTTTCATACAGCTGGCTCCTCTGTGTCTTGTCTCCAATGTCTGCTCCTTAGAAAGGTCATAATGGGCCACTCTCTCTAGCAACTCAGTCTCTGCTTTATTTCTCTTAGATCTGTGTTTGTTTCTTCAATGCTACTTTTCACCGTTTCAATTTCTTAAGTACATTTGTCTGAATGCCTGATTTTTTCTGTCTTTCCCCCTAATGGATGAGGTCCATGAAGACAGGGATTAAATCTCTTTTCAGATTGAATCTTCAGTGCCTTGCATACTGTCATGGGACAGGTGTTCAGTAGGTGCATTTACAACAAATACTAAATAATCATCAGGAAGATACAGTAGAACATAACAGCTTTTGGCCGGACTGATACATAAGCTTAGAAGTAGATTTAAAACTGAGTTTGCTCACTGTTTCTCAACTTCCTTTTTTGCATGCTTAAAGAATCCATAGAAATCCCAAGGGATTAATTTAAAATTCATTAAAGTGAATGAATATTGGAAAGTATATGAAAACCAAATTAATGGCTTTTCTTGATATAAGCAAAAATTAGACTAGAAAATGAGAACTGAGCTAACCATCCTAATAACAAAAGGTTACCCATTTTGGACACTTAAATGTTAGGATGGAGCATTCACTTTCGTCTTTATACCATTTGTACCAAAAAAAGTGGTACTATTCTTACTACTTTTCACATCTTCAACGTAGAACAGCTTCTGTTTATAATCTTACTTATGATGTTCTTTATCTGTAATGGAGTCAAAAAGGACATGGGTGATGAGCATTGAGAAAGGCACTTGTTGGGATGAGCACTGGGTGTTATATGTAAGTGATGAATCACTAAATTCTACTCCTAATGCCACTATTACACTATATGCTAACTGGGATTGAAATAAATAAAAAAAGGAACATTTTGAAACTGTTTTAAAATCCCTATCTCTGTCAAACTATGGGGAAAAGTTAGAGGAGGGCAATGGTTTTCAATAAAGTGGGAGAGAATGCATATTTTTCTTTCATTTGTGGGAGTGAAATGTATTTCTGTGTAATTATTCCGGAGATGAAATACGACTGTTGAAAGTACTCAGCATAGAAGTTCATCATGAAGCATCCCGTAGTAAAATCTGTAACCAGTGTCCCAGAAAAGATAGATAGTCTACAAACCACAGGAGGATTTCATCAGGGTTTATTTTTGAATATGAATCAGATAAGTGATACTGCCATGGAATGTCTCGGGTTCCTTTCCAGTCGTTATTTTCCTGGGGATCTCTCTGCTCCAGCCCTAGTAACCTTGCTTTTCCTTACACATGCTATGTCAGTCCCATCTCAGGGTCTTTGTTTCTCCTTCTGCTTGGAATCTTCTCCCCTATAACTTGGCCTGGCCAACTCTCATATTTAGATCTCTGCTCAGATGTCACCTCACCCAAAAGACATTCTCCACATCACTCTCTAACCCTTGTAATACTTGGCCCCTGAATTCCTACTGTACACAATTAACTTCTCATTGACCAAATAGGACTTAAGGATATCATAATGAACGTGGGGGGTGGTTGTTGTTCCCCCCTTCCCCCCGCCCCGTCTTCTTTCTGGTGTTGTTCACTCTTAGGGTGTGAGAAGTCACTTGGTAAATTTAGTCACAAAAAGTCTGGTAATTAAAATATTCACACTCAAAGCATTAAACCATCTAAATTGATTTAAAGTTAAAATCTCCCTGCCCCATGCCCTTCACATGGTGGCTTGCTTAGAGCTAATCACAAGCAGTGAAGAAGGGGGAGTGAAGTCAAGAGTCCTTGTTATTTCCCCACCTAGGACTTCCATTCCTCCTGCTCAGTGCACTGAACTTCCTCTGGCTCCTCTAGGACAGTAACCGTAAGGGAGGAGGGAAGGCGGAGTATGTTTGGGTGACCAGTGGTGTCATGGTATGGTGACGGTGTCATGGCATTGTAATTGTGTCATGGGATAGTGGTGCTGAGCATTATGTTTGACAAGTGCATAACATGGTGACTTCCTGTCTCTCCTGGGCCACATTTGTGGGTTTTGGGGAGGCTGTCCTCTTCAGAGATGCTCCTCAGTCTCTCTGGATCTCTCATATCTACCCTTTGAAGAGGACTAATTCATCTTCTTCAGATGGTCACTTTCAGTTTCTGCTTTGTCCCTTAGGTATCTGGGGGGGATACTTCCAGGCTATATTTGAACCTTGTTTTTTTTGTGTGTGAAATAGAACACAGACATAAATAAGTGTATAAACTGTCAATGTAAATCTTATTAATAGTGATAGAGCAATTGTGTGTGTTACATTGACCCAGTTGAGTAAATAGCAAATTGTATCCCTTCCTGGAGTATATGTAAGTTGGTGACAAGTCTTGCCAGCCTGGATCACAGCTGCCCCCTGACCTCTGGCTAAATAAAGTCAATGTTCATAAGAATTTTTGAATAGAGGGTCCAATGAATGAATAGATAATAAAATTATGATATATTTAGAGGATACACTGTTATTCAGCAGTTAAAAGCCAGGACTTTAGAGATTGCTTAATGCCGTTAAGAAACAAAATAGCTATTAAGCTGTTCTTAAATGGAAAAATAAAGGAGATTATAAAACTTTAACACATGTATGCATGTGTAGAGGCACATCTCTGCATACACACAGGTGCATGCCCACATATATACTTGTGTGTCTGTATGTATGTTAATAGACTAGAAATGCACACACACACACACACATACCTGTGTAATTCTGTATGATGGGATTTGGGACAATGATTTTCTTTTTTTAATTATATATTTTAAATGTTCTGCTATTTAAAAGTTCTGGTTTTATAATCAGGAGACGTTTGAAGAACAAAAATAGAAAAGAGAGTTGTAAAACAAAGGAAGAAGGAAAGAAAAACTAAAACCTTAACACGTTGAAATATTGTCCCTATATCTGCCTTGGGGGTGTTGGGAGTCATTGGGCACATAGCACTGAAGGAGGCCTGGAGGTGGAACCCTCAGCCCACTCAGAAAGCCCCTGTGCCTTCGGCAGCTTATATGTCTCATCATATTAAACAGTCAGCTCAAGATAAAGTTCAGAGCCTAATGTAGTATATCTGTCTTCTGCTTTGTAAGGGATGGGGCCTGGCCTCACTATGGATATCAAATGTTGGACGTCTCCCAATTGTGAGGTGTTGTGCTTGATGTCAAATCCTCAGTGCAAAATGTTTTAAAGATGAGAGTTGTTTGGAATAATAGTCATATGGCAGGGCCTAGGCTTCCTCAGATAGCCTCACAAAGGCCGTCTTTTGTTTCAATCCTGTCTTCACCACATACTGATTTGTGACCTTGGGACACAATAAATCTTTTTGAAACTCACTTTTTTCAGTAAAACCGGTGAGGCTAGCATATGTGTCACAAGCTTGCTATTTGATTAGATGAAATCAAGCATATACAGTGTCTGATACACAAGCGTATTAGTTTCTTCTATTGTTGTTTTCTTCTACATATTTTAAAAGAAGTTTGAAAAGAGAAGAGAAAGGACTCAATTTTTTCAGCTTCGGTAACTAGAAAAAAGTTGGAGTCATGAACAGAGATACAAACTCAGAGACAGGCCCTGGTTTGGGAGAACCATCAGACATCTCAAGAGAGATAGTGAGAAGTGAGCAAAGAGGGGCGTGGCTCTCATATGGAAGCATTGGGCTGAGAAGAGTTTTGGGGATTTGGGTATTGTCTCTGTAGAGGGTGTTCTAAAACCTTTGGGAGGGATAAATGAAGATAGCAGTTGCTGACCAAAGACCTGCCTTGGAGTGAGGACCATGACCTGTTTAAGGAAACAGAAACAGTTGCTAGAGAAGAGAGCTACAGCAATGTAATATTCGTGGAGGAGAAAAATGGTCAAGGGTCAAATGCCTTACAGAGGAGAACAAAGGACAGGAAATTGTGGGTGGCCTCAGAACAATTTCCAGAGTTCAATGGGGGAACTAGAATGCAGGTAGCAAGCAAATTTAGAAAGATGTATTAAAACCAAAAACAAAGTTGGAAATTGGGAGCGTTAGATTCCAGTCCTGACACTCACATGAACTCTCTGTGTGATTCTGTGCACGTCGTGCAACATCTCTCAGTCTTGGTTTTCTTGATTTTAAAACTCCAGCGATGGCCGGATGATTTCTAAGTTTCCTTCTACCTTCGTAGTTTCACGATGCTTTCTGAAGCTCTTTGGCAAGGAAAGAAAACAGAATAATGTTAACAATGTGGTCACATGACAGCTTTTCCTAAAGATAGAACTTGGGCTCCCAAGGAAGGCAACATTGGGAATGCCAGAGGGGAGAAATCAAGTAGTGACTTCCCCTCAGATGGAGTTACAAGTGGAGTCAATGGAGTAGATGCTGTTGAGAACAGTGAGTGGATGTGCTTTCTTTTAATCTCAAAAAGGAATAATATATTGAGTTAAAGGCAACATTCCTGAGCTCCTGCTGTGTACCAGGCCTTGTGATGCCGAGCACTATGCCCAAAGCCTTCCCCCAGAGTAGTTCTGGTCTGATCAAAGACACACGAAAACCGTAACCAGAGTGGACTTAATAGTGGAACAACGGGAAACGTACAGTGTAGAAGTGGATCAGGGAGGCAAGGATTACTTTGAAGAGAGGACAGGACTGGCTGGGTTGTAAGAAACAACCAAGAGGACTTTCTGGAAAGAGAAAGCAGCATGTGCACTGTACCAAGTTATGAGCATACAACTAAAACGTACGATGAAAACTGTTAAAATGTACTTTGTTCACACAGTTAAAATGTGTTTGTTATGGTTATATATAAAGTTTAAGTAGTAAAAATAAAGGTGGAGAGGTAGGCAAGAGTTTATCATGACCTTTTATACCTTATATATCTTCATTAAGGATTTACAGTTTCCCTCTGTGGGCGTAAAGGGGAAACATCAAAAGAATAGAGTCAGGAAGAGAAGGGTAGTATTTTAAGACAATAGGATAGATAAGATGTCATAAGTGTATTTTCATAGACTTGCGTGTGTGTGTTGAGTACACAAATGCATGAAAAATCGCTCCTATTCATAGTAATATTGAAGATGACAGTTTTTGAAGAAAGTTTCAACTTACATCAATCCAAATGCTTACACTCTGGACTATATGATGCTTTATTTACTTACTAAGATACATATTATACCATTGCCATACAAGAAGATACTTAAGGGAATAAAGCCAAAGTTCAGGTCATGTAGAGCATCAGATGTTTGTCTGCAGTGGTTTTACAAGCATATCATGATGCCACGTCTTTTCAGCATTTTCTCTAACGGCTGTTTAGAAAGAAAACATGTGCCTCTTTCAGTATCTCACTAATTCACTACTATACCTATGGTCAGACAGTAATCATCCTCAGAACCTCAGGACTCGGACTTTCCTGTTAAGAAATTTGTCATTTGATGTTTTCAGTTATATGGGTTCCTCTTGTTTTTTGGCTACATTTTCCCACATCTCTGCACAAGCCAGGCGTCTCCTTAACTGTTAGCTAGACTCCACATTCTCTTTTTCTTTGTTCCTAATATCTCCTCTCCTAGGGAACAACCTTGCCCTCATCTTATCCAGATTCTGCTATCACTCAAGACTCTTCCGATATCCTGAAATTATGATGATTATTATGACATTCCTCATGTCCTTTAACAATTATGCTATTGAGTTCTTATGGTATACTCTATACTTTTTAAAATAGGACATTATCAAAGACTCACAAAATGCAGTATGAACCTCATACAAATTTAAGCCAGTCCATTGAAAGCTTACCTAGAAAACATTACCTAGAAAATGTTGCTATCTAATTATTAAGTCTTTCTCTTCCACCACCTCCTCCTCCTCCTCCTCCTCCTCCTCCTCCTCCTCCTCCTCCTCCTCCTCCTTCTTCTTCTTCTTCTTCTTCTTCTTCTTCTTCTTCTTCTTCTTCAGCAAGAGTGTGTGTGTGTGTGTGTGCACAAGTGCCTGTGTCAAGGAGGGAAGGGAGAGAGAATCTTAAGCAGGGTCCATGCTCAGCATGAAGCCCCACGGGTCTCCATCCCACGACCCTGGGATCATGACCTCAGCCAAAATCAAGAGTCTGATGCTCAACTGACTGAGCCACCCAGGCACCCCTTTAAGTTGTTTTTAAGTTATGCTTACATTAGAGTTTTGGGATCTATTTAATAGACCGTAATTAACTTGAATTTGAACACATGAAACATTTATACTGGTTAATTGAAGCAATTCACCAACAGTGTATTTGGCACATGAACCAAATCAAATTTCATGTTGTGATTAGAATTTAGTGACAATGTCAAAGCATATACATGGAGATCAGTATGATTGGTTGTTTATTTAAGAAAGCACAGAGGCATCTAAAGAGAATAATAAAATGTCAGAACTAGTAAGAAAAGAAATGAGCGGTAACTGATTTAATGTAAGTGATGGTAAATTTGCAAAATACTGAAATTCTTGCTAAATTGTGAAATGAAAGATAACATTCGATGACAAAAGAACAGATGCCACCATTCGAGAATATGCACATGATGACAGAAATAAGGTAAGGGACACCTGTTAAACTTAATTTCATTTCCAAATTTTGTGTGAAGTGTCTCAGAATAGGGAAAATCATTTTGAAAAATCTAAGAGCAATCTGGGAGAAAAATGCTTATAAAGCTTGCATTTATCTTAGATGTGTTGCTGTGCGATATTCGTTCACATACTGTTTTCTTTCCTCCTAAAACCGAAAGGACAATGCTTGCACTACGGTGATTGCTGCATCGTTGTGGATTGTCGAACACAGGGGCCCTGGTGCCCAGAGGTTAACAGAGATTCGTGTTCTCCCTTGGCTTGTAAAATCACAGCGTAGAAATGCATTTCTGTTCGGTTAGTGAGAAAGTGAGGCTTTTGTGGTGACACAGAAAACCTCAAGACTTTTTTAATTCTGCTTTAATGTAAGTCATTAGAGCATTCCCTTTGCTGTAGGATAGTATTCTCGTCTCAGATAGAAATTCCTTCCCTGCAGAAAGAACACTAAGCACTTGGTGCTAAATCTTCCCTGGACTGAACTGAGTCTGGCACACTGTAGTCAGACAGTAAATATGTATTGAATGAGTGAGTCACCATTTATAATTATTCCAACGTTTTTTTTCCTTTTCCAAAGTAGCCTTCTCATTTTTAAAAATGCCTAGAGATAAAGTTCTAACACGGTAGATAATTCTGTTATGAAGAGGTTTCCAAATCCCATGTTAAAAAATTCTATTTTAGAAAATATTTAACATGGTAACATGGGGATACAAAGGTGAGTCAATTTTGATTCCTTGGACTCTTGAGGTCTTCAGTTCACAGTCAAATGTTTGGATGTTTTGATTTATTCTGGTTATTCTAATTAATGAAATAAAAATTATGGTGGACATTTATTGAGTGGTTACCCAGTCTCAGATCCTATGAAAGGAGCATTACATGGGCTTTTCCAAAGTGAATGTTCCAGATGACCCTATGGGGCTGTTGTATAGATAAAGTCACTGTACCTTTATCAGAGTTATTTAGCTAGTAGTAGACTATGAATCCGAATAATCTTAAGTCCAAAATCTATTTTTGCAAGTCATTAAATTTTATATGATAGTATGCAATTAAATTTATTTGATTTATTGCTTTAAATCTAATACTTATAACCTTTTGAAAGAATATCAGATTATAAATGTATGATTTAGGGAAATTCAGCATGTTTACTTGAGATGTTCTAAGTGAGCATCATAATACTTACTGTTTTAATCATCAGCCACACTGTTTTATTAGTGACCTTCAGTACTGACTGAACCTCAGAAGCATACTGATATGAGATAAGAGTAGGACATTTTTGTGTTTTCACAGTGTGGATCAATATATACCGTGATCCATCCTCCACCCATGTGTAGATGTACTCCTACATCTTTAGTGATTATTGTTTCAAGTTTTAAATATTTGTTATTGCCCTTTTTTTCTATCACATTAGGTTCCGAGGAAAATTTGTTTGGATTTCTTGTAATTACTTTAAAATTCAACCTAGTTTTACATGTGAGACAATGAAACCATGTGTGGAAAATAAAAGGACTCATTGGAAGTCATATTAAAATTACATAACAAATGCCCCAAGTGTATGATATGTGCCTGATATTTTACAAGAATCATCACAGTAAATCTTTTCCCCATTATCCCCACCTCCAGCCTGTGTGTGTGTGTGTGTGTGTGTGTGTGTGTGTGTGTGTGTGTGTAAAGGAGAGAAGGAGAGGGAGAAACAGAAAAAGAGAAGGGGACAGATAGAGGTGATGGAACTATTATTCTAATACTTGAGATTTTTATTGGTGTTATAAAAATGCAGTAAAAAAGTGAGAAGTATTTTTAGATTATTCTTAAGGTGTCTTGTAACATCAATTTGGTATAGAATAAAATGAGATAGCATATTAGCAATCCCCTGGTCTTCCGGTAGAGAAGATGCAATACACTTTAATAATTAAAACAAGAGAAAAAGTCTCTTCTGTGCTTTTAAAGAAAAGATACTTTTTTAGTGTAGGTTCAATTTTTCTTAATATTCAGTTTAGAAGAATTACTATATCTGAAGAAGTAAGTATATTATTACTGTGCTAGTTCTAGTGGATCAAATTGAAATGAGCTGTATGTGATTTTTATATGATCAATGCAAAACAGAAGAACTTTGATAGCAGATTGGGTGTGAACAATGCAGGTTCCGAGGGATTATTTCGTCAAAACTGTTTACTAAAGAGTTAACAGAATGGTCAAATATATGTATCATATGTATTTTATACAAGTAATATATATTACAGTAGAGTAAAATAATAAAAATGGAAAAGGTCAAGTCATATGTTCTGTGTGGAATATTTTCCTAGTTATAATATAAATTTATGTTCTAAAAAAGGAAGGAAAGAAATGACTAGGCTTAGCTTCAATATAATAAAAGGATACCTACTTGCTGTAAGTTCTTTTTATTGATAATAACGTATTTTACAGTTTTTAGCCCTCTGTCCACAATTGGCTAAGTTTAAAAACATGGCATTATATGAAATGAAACATGCTTATGTAAGTGATGATTCATTTTTTTTCTGTAATTTACTGTTCAGAGGTTTTAAAAATGTTTAGTAGAAGCCTTTAAGAATATTTTATACGATCGTTTCAATGCTGTGTCCCCTGCATTTGCTTTGACATGTTACGTGAATTACTTTATTAAGTAGTGATTATTGAAATGTTGGACAGTGTGGTGCATGCAATTAAAAACTGTATTGCTCTTCTGTACATGCCTACATGTAAGTGACCCCATGGGTCTCCCAAAGTGAGCCTTTAACATTCCAGAATTTTTACTGTGCATCTGTTGCTGGCATCTAGCCTCCCACCCACACAGGCTAAGTCTAACTAAATGAAGTTTATGCTAGCACAATAAAGTATGTAAAGATGAAGTAATAACATGGGAAGACAGTTACCTTATTAGTCGGGTTGCTGAAATAGCTTCACTAGAAAAATGTATGCACATATGTGAAAGAAAATAGAGTGTGTGTGGGTAGGAAAGCCTAGAAAGTAATTTATTCAAATAGTATTTCTTATATATCTTTTTATGTTATATATTCCAGATGGGATTTATACAGCTCAATGAGGACTTCATATTTATTGAACCACTCAATGATACAATGGCCATAACGGGTCACCCACACCGTGTATATAGGCAGAAAAGGTCCATGGAGGAAAAAGTCACAGAGAAGTCAGCTCCTCACAGTCATTACTGTGGTATCATTTCAGGTAATGCCTTCTCCTGAAAGGGGTTTAACAAATATGCAACGTGAGATGAATACACTAAATTGTTTTTCTTCCTTTTCTTCCATCTGTCCATCCGTCTGTCCCTCTGTTCATCCATCACTCTTCTAGTTTTATACTTGCTCAAAATGCGGAGTCTCTTCGGTTAATAACAATTAAACGTATCTATTTTAGACTTCTCTTTTAGTTTTCTACAAAGTACTACATTTTAATGTCAAAAAATGGAAATTCACAAGGGTTCAGAGATTAATGTATAACATGCATCTCTCTTGAATTGTGAAGTGTTCCTTGTAGTATGCTATTCACCTCATTGGCACAGAAATGATACCGAGAGAATTCGAGATCTTCTGAAACTGAATACTGTGAGCTCATGGCCTTATTTTAGTCCACCTCTTTGAGAACATCATAGCTATCTCTTTCCTTTGACCAGATGCCTCTTTTACTTCTTTCTTCTTTTTCTTTTTCTTTTCTTTTCCTGTTTGACCCAAGTAAAAATCATCTTGGAGGTTAAAATTAACAGTGTAATAAGAAGAAGGGTAAAGATTTATTTCTTTGAATTTGCTCTCAGTATCAAAATACCTTAAATCTGGACTTTTCAGAAGCTCATAAACATTTCCAGCCATCAAATCCTAGTCTCTGTTTGTTTGTCTGCCAGTTCTTCACAGAAATAAAATGGGGCTGACTGTTTTGTCCGCTTTCTTACTTCCTTTGGCAGAGGTATGTGTGTTAGCAGGAACGGTAAGGAAAATGAATGATTTCTATTATGTAAGGAAGACCTGAAAGCCATAGCCAGCTTTCAAAAAATAATTAGAAGTGTCCCTAGGAAAAATTTTTACACATCTAATCCAGACATCTCAGTGACTATTCACTGATACAAGAAATATTTCCAGTTAGGATCTGAGGAAATAGGAATTTATTGAAGAAGTTTTGGTGTAAAGACATAAAAACTTGACTTGCACATTTAAAATTAGGTGTGAGTGTGGTTATTGCCAAGATACCAAATCTAAAATTGGTTATGGTATTTGAGGCTAGTTTAGGTATATGACTTGTGACAGTCAGTAACATTTGCAGAGGTGATAGGATGTTCATATCATTGCTCGTTTGGGGTGTTCAGATTCAGAAAGAATTGTAATATATTTCTGTTTAAATATATTTATCTCAAATTAATGTGTGACTTCTGTTTCCCTCGTGAAAGCTCATGGTATCAGTCTGAATGGGAATCGTCTTCAAAAGGGCCTAAGTGCACCTACCTCTGTGCCACACTATTTGCTGTACATGATCGAGCCAACTTAAGTGAAACACATCCTTCTTCTCTGTTCTAAGAAATACAGGCACAAAGGAGATAAAACTGCTCAACAGAAGTCATAGCATTACGAACAAGCCAAAGAAAGGCTCTTGTGTTGAGGAATGATAGCAACAACTTGGATTTAGTCCATTTAAGGAAATTGTCTTGTATGGGTTATACTAAATATCTGCGCTGTGCAACTTTCAAATCGTAGTCAGCTCCAGCTGTTCTAATTACTCATGTACAGGATGACACAAACAAGGCTTTGTGTGCTATGGTCCACAGAGAAAAGATTTCTAGAAAATTCTTAATTTTAATAGTTTTATAAGGCACAAATACACAGTTCATGTTTGACAAACATTGCTCATAAGGTTTCTATTTTTTTTTTTTTTTTTTTTTTTTAAGGCATGACTGTTCTGTATCATTTGACCTACTTAGGTCAAGCACTTACAGGCACGGAGTGTCAAACTATCGGTTGGGTGATCTACTGAGTTTGCCTACTTTCAGACTTTTTAAAGGTCCAGAATTGAGAAAATGGTTTTAAAATTAGCAGTGTGTGCAATAAAGCCTTCATTTACTTATACCAATATGTCTAATTGTAGCTCTTCCCTTATGACTTCAGGCTGATGTATTAACATATTAAACACATGATTCAACTTTGTATAATTCGACTTTGCCTTTGTGCAATGGAATCAGAAAATTTCCGTGTATTCACATTGATCTTTGCGCTGTTTCCCCTTCCTCCTTTTAATGCCTTAGGTATAGTATGTAGCTGTGTATTGACTTCATGAATATCTTTTCTGAACAGGAAACTTCATACTTTAGGATGACTTTGTTGTGTTTCTCTATGAAAAAATAATATAGAGAAGGCACATGAGATTGAGAGCCAGAGGCCCCCCCTGGGTTCAAGGCATAGCTTCACTTTCACTCCTGCTAGGTACTCTTTTTCAGTTACCTTAAACTTTTTTTTTTAATTTTAGTATGGTTGACTTATAGTGTTATACTAGTTCCAAGTGTACCACATAGTGATTTGACAACCTGTACATTATTCAGTGCTCACCACAATAAGTGGAGTTACCATCTCTCACGCTGCAAAGCCAGTACAGTATTATTGACTGTACTCCCTTTGCTGTAATTTTCATCCCTGTGACTCATGTATTTTATAAACAAGAAGTGTGTACCTCTTAATCCCCTTCTCCTGTTACACCCATCACCCTATCCCCCTTCCTCTGGCAACCACCAGCTTATTCTCTGTACTTATGAATCTGTTCATGGTGTGGGTTTTTTGGGTTTTTTTGTTTTTGTTTTTGTTATTTTTTTAAGATTCCACATTTATGTGAAATCATATAGTATTTGTATTGCTCTGTCTGACTTACTTAACTCAGTGTAATGCCCTCTAGGTCCGTCTATGTTGTGAATGGCAAGATTTCATTCTTTTTTATAGCTGAGTGATAGTCCATTGAATATATATCCCATCTTGTTTATTTATTCATTTTATGATGGACACTTATGTTGCTTCCTTATTATAAATATTGTAAGTAATGTTACAGTAAACATAGGGGTAGATATATCTTTTCAATTTTTCATTTTTTTGAGTAAATAAGTAGCAGCGGAATTACTGCTCTGATATGAGATATGAGATCATATGAGATCATATGAGATATGATATCTCTATTTTTAATTTTTTGTGGAAATCCTTGGTGTTTTCCACTTTTACACCATAGCTTCTTTATTTGCAACATAAGCATGACCAGTCACGTCACAGGGATAAAGAGCTAAATGTCACAGCTCTTATTTTCAAGAGGCAACCAATGTATTATTTTAGACAGACTGGTAAGTGAGTAATTATACTGAGGCATGATGGGAACTCTGCCACACTCGGTACACAAGAAACTAGGTTCTGATATCAGGGGGCTGAGCCACAAAGATCAAGCAGCAGCAAAGATGACAGCAAGATGACAGACTTACATCTCTGGGGAAAAAGGGGAACAGCGGGTGCAGGTTATGATAATGGACTCCGGAGTCTCTGCCTGTGTTCACGAACTTAATGCTACCACTTCCTAGCTGTGTGATTTTGGAAAACTTACTTTCTCTCCCAGGAACTTCATTTACAGTATACGAAATGGGGATAGTGACACCCAAACCTCCGGCCTGTTGTCAGAATTAAACGAGATCATGTGTGAAAATGAAAAACTTGTGTGAAGTTTTTAGTACATATGGTTAGAGAAGAACAAGTTTCAGGCAAAAGGAGCAATGCATGCAGGGGTATAAAGGCAGGAGAAGGCACCAGGTGGGGGAGCTGAAGCCAAATGTTTGCAGTGTGGATGGGAGATACAACCTTTGAAAGGTAGTCATGGACCTGGATGATGAAGGTACTTCCTTGTGTGTTCGATGGTAAGGACTTTACCTGGGAGCAATATGTGGTCTTTCAAGATTTTAAGCAGGCAAGTGACATTATTAATATATATTACATTACATTTTATTGTAAACCTATGAGTATGTCTAGGACTCACTGTTACAAGTAGATTTATAGAACTAAAGAAGAATGATCTATTTGAGCAGGACATAGAGATCATCTCTATTCTTAGAGACATCTCTAACTTAACCAGACAACTACTGAAATGGTTTCCATATGTCATCCATAACTGTTGTGGACATTATTGTCACCATGTGTATAGGGTATTATAGAGAGCACATGGTGAGCATTGATGACTAAACATTTTTCAAATTTCTTCACTAACTGGAAGTGTGTGGTGTCAACTGTGTTGTTCTTATACATGCATATGGGTAGAAAACGTCTCAAGATTTGGAAGATGAAAAACGCGCTTAGCATAGTTGATGTAGACCCTGAAGCCATCAAAGAAAGCAACCTGATAAAAAGATTACTTCAATATGCATGGTTCTTACACAATGGTTAACTTGTATGATGGAGTCTACCATGAAGCTGAGATTCTTAAGAAACATTCTAGAATGTTCCATGCAGTCTATTTAACTATACCATGAAAATAAGGATGTAGCAAACTGACAGATGGGGACTGGGACAGTAAAGGAAACAAACTTTTTTCTCTCTCTTACTTTGTTCCAATCTCCATTCTAACCTCTCTCTTTTCAGGTGTTTAGTAACTTGTATTCATGTGTCTCACAGTCACTTCAGACTTAATAAATCTAAAGCTGAACCCATTACCTTCCTTCCCAAAGTCCCCTGTTGTTGTCTTCCACTATCTACTACCTGGTCACTCAAAGATAAAAATTGAACACCCCCCACCCCCACCTTCCCCGCTCCGCACAAGCCAAAACAAACAAGAGAATAACAGCAACAAGAGAATAATTCTGGAGTGCCTGGGTGGCTCAGTTGGTTAAGCATCCGACTTTGGCTCAGTTCATGATCTCCTGGTTCATGAGTTCAAGTCCCACGCCGGGCTCTGTGCTAATGGCTCACAGTCTAGAGCCAGCCTGGAGCCTGCTTCGGATTCTGTGTCTCCCTTTCTCTCTGACCCTCCCATGCTCTCACTCTGTCTCTCTTTCAAAATAAAAATATTAAAAAAAGAGAGAGAGTAATTCTAACCACTTCCCCTTTTTTCCCCTAAGTCAGATTAATTTTACTTGTGATGATGACTACTTTCTAATATTTGCCTATCTTCTCATGCTTTCTATTCCTACCACTGCCTGATTTTTACATATAAGATCAGTGACATATCCACATAGGAGAGCTACATCTGTATTTTTCCCTCCATGGTTTATTTGGTGTTGACTCTGCCAAAGTGAGTCTGTTCATCTACTTGTAGGAATGTCTGCGACTAAATATTACAAGTATATATAACAACACACTAATATATAACTAAGTACCTTTAAGATTATTAGAAAACTGCAGAATTCATTGCTAATTGGCAGACATCTCAAGATACAGATAAAGTCAATTTCTTATGCTGCCTGTCATCATCTTTGGTTTCAACTACTCGTACTAAATATGGATCTATTAAGTGTACTTTTAACTCTTGTGATCCTGTTGAAGATGGCTAGTGTTGTTTTTGTCTTTTTGCATTGTCATGATTCATGACATAATGCTTCTTTTCATTAAATAATGACTCTTTGCTTTTTATCACACTTTCATTAACTTTGTTAACTGACTCTACTTGGGTAAAACTTTGTTTATCAAGTAGATTTTAGTCTGGGTCACTGCAAAAAAAGAAAAAAATGAAACTGTAAATTATGATGATAACTCAGAACAGTGAAGTTCCCAGTAATGGTAGTGGAATCCAGTTCATGTTAGATCTCAGAGATAACTCAGTTGGGCCTAGAAGGCAGTAATAGAAGGGAACCAATAGTTCAAAAATTCAAGGTATAAATTAATTCTGGCACCATGGAAAGATGTTAGAGGGTAAGAAAGGTGGAATAGATAGTTTGCAAAGTGGAATAGAATAGACTTGAATTGAATTGACAAGCCACTGCCAAAGTACTTAAAACAAGACAAGGAAAGCAATTTGTCAGAAGCCACCACAGTGGACTAGAATTATGAGAGTATGTACTTAGAAATTAAAAAAAAATTAGAGACACCCAGGGAAACATGACTAATTGAACACACAGATTTATCTCCATGAAACTCTACTAAACACACATGTTTACTTCTGCGGATTCCATTAAAATTGTAGTAAAGAAATATGAAAGATGTTGGCCCACGAGTATAAGTTTGGGAAAGGAGGTGGTAGCACTTTAATGACATCAACCAAATTTTGGTGTATGGCAAGGAGCAGAACAGGTAATCAATGATTTAAGAATGGATTGTAGACATGGTTGCCCAACTGTAGAAATTGATTACAACTAACTGAATTGTACATCACTGGCTACGTGTTTTGTCATATATATTATATCTCAGTAAAGCTGTTAAAATAATAAGTTTCATTATTGAAGTACCCCATGCATACAGGAAATTGCACAAATGATGTGTCCCAACTGCTAAATTTTCCCAAAATGAACATAACCATGTAGTTATCACTCAGATCAGAATATAGAAAATGTCAGTACAACAGATGTCCCCCTAGGCCCATTCCTAGGCACTAATATATCTTACCTCAAGATACTTACTCTCCTTCTAACATCATGTCTTCCCAGTTGTTATGTTTCTGTAAATGGAAGAATACAACACCTACTCTTTTGTCATTGGCTTCTTTGCTCAACATCCTCTTTGTGAGGTTCATCCATGTTCTTGCACATTGTAGTAGTTGGTTCATTTTCTTTGTTCTAGAACATTCCATTGTATGGGTAGGCCAAAATTTCTTTATCCATTACACTATTGATGGTTATTCAAATTAAGAACAG
Organism: Panthera tigris; assembly: GCF_018350195.1. Classification (NCBI taxonomy): domain Eukaryota; kingdom Metazoa; phylum Chordata; class Mammalia; order Carnivora; family Felidae; genus Panthera; species Panthera tigris. The sequence goes on from NC_056660.1 coordinate 106,344,810, forward strand.
TACTACTGTGAATAATTTTTACATGTGATTTATATGCATTTCTGATAAGTATATCTTTCAGATCACTGATCATTAGGTATGCAAATGTTAAACTTTAGTGGCTACTGCTTGCTCATTTTTCAGTGTTTATCCTAATTTAAACTCCCAGTATGTATGTGCAGGGGACTTTCAGTTGTCTCCACACTCTTGACAACACTTAATATAATCATCTCTTTATTTTAGCCATTCTAGAGAGTTTAGTTAATTTAATTAATTGTGATTTAAATTTGCATTTCCCTGAAGAGTAATGAGACTGAGCACCTTCTCATATGCTAATTAGCCATTTGGATGTCTTTCTTTGTGTGAAAAATGGCTGGTCAAGTCTTTTGCCAATTTTTCATTTGGGTTATCTGTTACTAATTTAGAGTAGCTTTTAATTTGTTCATTATGGAAAAGTATTGTAAATATCTTCTCCCACTTGGTGGCATGCTTTTCATTCTGATAGTGGCATGTTTTAATAAACATTTTACATTTTTATGTAGTTAAATGTATAAATACATTTATTTGTGGTTACTACTTTTATTTGGACTTGTTTGAAGAAATCTTTATTTCCCTATGTGATCCTGATGGAAGGCAGAACTGAGTCTTTTGTAACCCATGCATAATGTTTTAGTAATTAAGGGCCACTGCCTGAAATGAGGACGTGTGAGGTAGTCACTTCAGGCACTCTCTTCAAGTAGACCTTTGTTTTGTCACTGGTTTCAAAAAGAAAATTGTGATTTTTTTTATTGGATTATTTTATTTATACGGACTCTGTGCTAAGAATTTTACTAATGCAACCTTATTATAGGACATCAACACTAGAAAGTAGATGTTGCTATTGTTCAGACAAGGAAATCAAAGCTAACTGACTGATGTTAGTTTCCCAAGTAGCAGAGCCAATAAGTGATACAAGTCTATCTAGTCTATTTGATTACAAAGCCACACTCCAAAACCAGATGCCCTTTTAGCTTCCATGTATTCAGGGAACTTATTTGGTCTTGCTTACCATTATATTATCAACATATCTTGGCATTAAATAAACATTTTTTTAAATGTTTATTTATTTTTGAGAGAGAGAGATAGAGTGAATGGGGAAGGGGCAGAGAGAGAGGAAGACAGAGAATCCCAAGCAGGCCTCACGGTGTCAGCAAAGAAACCTATGTAGAGCTTGATCTCACGAACTGTGAGATCATGACCTGAGCCAAAATCAAGAGTCAAACACTTAACCAACTGAGCCACCCAGGTGCCCCTTAAGTAAACATTTTGAAAAAATTATTGAAGAAACGGAAATTTTGTATTCACTTTGCCAATATGGAGTCACATTGGAAAATCCATTTCTCTATTGCAGACAAAGGAAGACCTAGATCTAAAAAAATAACAGAAAGTGGAAGAGGGAAACGATATTCATACAAATTACCTCAAGAATACAACATAGAGACTGTAGTGGTTGCAGACCCAGCAATGGTTTCCTATCATGGAGCAGATGCAGCCAGGAGATTCATTCTAACCATCTTAAATATGGTAGGCAAACTTTAAAGTGCGCTTGGAATTTTTTCAAGAAAACTCTAAGGAAGAAATGTGTGAGTATAATGACATTCTTTAAAAATTAATTCATTACTATTCCTTTCTTTTATTGACATCAGTAAAAAAATGCTTTGGGTATACCAGCTACCTTAAAAGAAATATCAAAAGTAATAATTCACATCTTCTAGTAAAAGAAACCATCGTTATTGTTGATTTCAATGTGGCAGACTCTTTCTCTGTTATTCTTTTGTCTATTCTTTCATGACCTTCTTTTCATTCTCTTTTATAAAAGGCCATTTGATGAAATTAGAAAGGTTATGTATTTTTTTTGTATGCATGGCCCCACCCAAAGTATTAGACATTATGTGGTGGAACAAAAATGGAGATTGGTAATCCACTGATAGGTATGTAAAATTTGATGTCAGATATAATACTAGTTTATGAGTAAGACCTAATAGCAAATAGCTCAATTTTTTAAGCAGGTGGATCACATGTAGCTAACTTCAGTTAACAGTTTCTGAACTGCAGAAATCTAGTTTGTACCTAGTATCATACAGATGTTTACCACCAAATGAATCCTTTGACTTAATTATATACCCTTTGGTTAAACTTTCTGCAAGGCGGAATTAAAAGGTCGGAGTGAAGAGCCGTTCTTAGGGGAGAATGAACATCAATAAATGCCAAAAGCAAATGCCCATTTATGATTCCAGTTACCATATAAGGCAGGGTAAGAACCACTGATTCAGGGATAAATATATTATGTTTTGTAAAATTCTATTTTGACTGTTTTTGCTCATTTTTACTATTTGGCTTATTTGAGCAGGGAACAGATTTGCCCACACTTCAGTCATTTCTTACCATGTTCAGCTACCTCCAGAACATTCCACCAGCAGTCTGTTACAGGGTAGGCTAATACAGCCTACCAGCTTTAGTTTCTTCTAAGTAGTTCTATCTCCGAAAGTATGGGTTTGACGTGTCAGCTTTCTGTTTTCTATTACAAGTTAAGTAAATACTAAATTCTACAAAAAATAAAGTACCACATAAAAATTCACCTTGCTTTCCAGCCCTGCTGCACACACCATAGTTTGGGAAAAACAGTTATAATGAGGATCTGAAACCATTAATCAACAGTGGCCTGCAAGCTTGTCTTCCTGGGTAACATTGAAGAGAAGAGCTTTGAAAACCCTTTTCCTATTTGGCAGCTAGCTTAGAGAGAGAGAAAACTACTCCAAGGAATGAATCGGGAGGTGGCATAAAGCAGGCTCAGTTTTCAGGACTGTTTCTCAGAAAAAAGGAGGATACTGGCATTTTGTGATCTTAAGAAACATTCTAGGGTTTAGTTACTAAAATGCTTGTCTTCAGTATTGTAAAAAGCCCAACCTTCCCTCTATATCCCATTGAAATGGCGTAGACAATCAAGACTGCAGTGAGTTTCTCAGAAGGCTAGGTCTAAATTTCTTGGTATTTAAAATGAATTAGCTATGTTATTCTTGCTTATTAAGCTAATTTTAAAATTATTTAAGTGGTGTTAAATATAAGATTTCTCAACTAAATTGAGACTTCTCCCATATCTGGACTTTAAGAAAAATAAATATGATTTCAAGTTTTATTTTAGGATTTTTATTTTTATTTGTTTTTAGGTTTTTAACCTTTTCCAACACAAGAGTCTTGGTGTGCAGGTCAATCTTCGTGTGATAAAGCTTATTCTGCTCCATGAAACTCCAGTAAGAAAGTCTTGAGTTTTTTGTTCAATTAATTGGGTGAGAAGTTGTGTTCAGATGCTTTTAAGTAAAGTGAATGTTAGGAGTGTGCTTTTTATTGACTTAAAAATCCAGAAATATCCACTAAGTCACTTAAACTATACATAAAACTGGCCTTTAGTTTTGGTTAATACCTCAGTTTTATTCTAAAAATGGAATGTTCTTAGTTTCCAAGGATCCTGACAACAAACCTTAACTTTCCAAGATGTAATTTTTAAAAGTGATTTTTAATGAGAGTTTTATTTTCTTATTTAAACATGTGCTTTTGAAACGTTTTCTTATCTGTAATTCATTTCAGAGAATACTCTGTGGCATCATTTTAGTATGCTACTTAACTAGAACTTTGAGAAAACTTTGTTCTTAAATTGTAGAAATAAAATTAAGTTATTTAAGCCAGAAAGTTCCACATTCTTACAACACCTCTCTCCTTTTTCAGAGTAACATTGAACAGATTTTGTAGTTATTGTACCCTCCCAAAGTTGCACGATTTTCAGCTGAGGCTAAATTATTTCTGAATGTCTTCCAGGTTCTAATTACTGTTGTTATGGTCAGCGGTCCGCTTTAGTAATTCAGGAAGTCTCGTCAGTTTTTAGTTTTTTGTATATCTGAAAATAATTTGCCTTGAAGTGAAATCTCTTCTCTTGTAGGCAGACCTATATATTGGGCACCATGGAGAGAAAATGCTAGAGAGTTTTTGCAAGTGGCAGCATGAAGAATTTGGCAAAAAGAATGATATACATTTAGAGATGTCTACAAGCTGGGGAGAGGACATGACTTCAGTGGATGCAGCTATACTTATAACAAGGTAAATTTTCCAAAGCCAATTAAATGACATTCCTAATTCGATGGCTGTGCTGTTAATCGGATTAATTCCTTCAGAGAATGCTTTTATTCCAGATTTTGTGTTCCAAAAAACTTTGGCATAATGATTTTAGTCATCTCCCTCAATTCATAATAACTGATTTCTGAATAGGCACATTTTGGATGGCATATTGACAAAACTTGTGGCTAGTTAATTTAAAAAATATTTTACCCTCAGGGCGCCTGGATGGCTCTGTCGGTTAAGTGTCCAACTTCAGTTCAGGTCATGACCTCACGGTTCATGAGTTCAAGCCCCGCGTCGGGCTCTGTGCTGACAGCTCAGAGCCTGGAGCCTGCTTTGGATTCTGTGTCTCCCTGTCTCTCTGCCACTCTCCCACTCACACTCTCTTTCTCTCTCAAAAATGAATAAACATTAAAAATTTTAAGAAAAATAAAATTAAAAAAATACTTTACCCTCAAGTTTTGAAATGAAGACATAGCCATTGATGATGGGAAGTGAACACTATGGTGAATTTTGGTGGCACTTCACAAAAAGCCTATATTGTATGTTTTTCAGTCATCACCATGGAGATAAAGCACCCAATATATTAAACTCAGTAATTGATAAACTTTCTGGTACCACCTGAGAAAAAAGTTTCAATTAAATCTCTAGCTGATTAATTCTTGGCTCCACTGTGAATGTACTCCTAACAAACATTTGTCATGCAGCATTAAAGGCAAATATAAAAAGATGAAACAGTGAACAACAATATGCTCTTTATGGGCACTCTGTGTTAGTAATTATTCGTAAATTTTTTGTTTAAAGCTATTAAAAATGAATAGTAATTCATTATTCACTAGCAATTTAATTTTAGCATCAGCAATGTTGACATTTCCCATCACAGAATACACACTAACATCTGAATATGATTTTCTGTAACAGGTCTGTTGAATTCATGATAGCATCTTATTGCTGAATTATACAAAAACTCTTCTAGTTCTGCATAATTCACGAAGGTGAAAAAAATCTATTGTAAGAACACAATTGGACTTCCACTTCCAACTGTGTAGGTGTACCTGCGATTGGACTTTTACAGTAAATAGCCATAAAACTGAAGAATATTTATGAAACAAATGCTTTTTATTTTTTTATTTTTTTTTTAATTTTTTAATGTTTTTATTTATTTTTGAGACAGAGAGAGACAGAGCATGAGCAGGGGAGGAGCAGAGAGAGAGGGAGACACAGAATCAAAAGCAGGCTCCAGGCTCTGAGCTGTCAGCACAGAAACCAATGTGGGGCTCGAACTCATGAACAGTGAGATCATGACCTGAGCCGAAGTCGGACGCCCAACCGACTGAGCCACCCAGGCGCCCCTAAACAAATGCTTTTAAGTCACTGGAGGATGAGCAGTGCAAGACTGCAACTTTGAAAGAAGGAAAATTTATTAAGGGAGCCCCACAGTCAATCCAGATTATTGCCTGGGAACAGTTTTTTGACTGGTATAGCAAGCTGGAATCTAGGTAGAGCCCAGTGGTCCTGCTGAAGGTACTGTAGATGAGGATCCTATGCAGAGAATGATGCCAAGAAGCTTGTGTGCAGATCATCTTGGAGAACTTTGCAAGACTGGTCTGAATATCCATAGGTAGAAACTTTCCAAAAGCATCAGAGTGCTACAGCTATGGAGTTGAGATTGTTAAAGGACACTAGGAATTGAGTAGATTCAGGCCTTGAGAGTGGAGCGATCTTATTAGTACCTTGTCATTACTCCTGGTATTTAGCTGAAAAAACAGAAAAGCTGAGCCTTCCTAGTAGGGACTTTGATCCAGAAAAATGTCTACTCTTGACCTGCCCTAACAAAGCCTGAAACCAAGCACCTGTAAGGTATTTATGGGAGATAGATTGTGGAGGTTTACAAAAGCTTGGGAATTATCTTGAGCATTAGATAGATCCTCCCTACCAAGGAATAAACTCAAACCTCCCACATTCAGAGTGACGAGCCAGTAGTTGAACTGGCTCCTAAAACAAGAATCAGTTCTCTTCAGAGGAAGATAAAAGAATCCTGAATCTCTGTAACATATCTACATTGTCTGAAACATAATAAAAACTAGTCAAGCAAAGAAACATGAAAATGTGACCCATGGTGAAGGAAAAATAGTCAATAGAAACTGACCCTGAGATAGTTCAGATGTTGGATTTACTGATTAAAGTAGTTGTAATTGGAATCTCAGAAGAAGAATGAGAATAGGTAAGAAAAATTATTTGGACCTACAATGGCAAAATTGTTTCCCACATTGATGGGAAAAAACCCTTTATTATTATTATTGTAAAATTTTTAAAAACATTTATGTATTATTGAGAGACAGACACAGAGTGTGAGCAGGGGAGGGGTAGAGAGAGGGGGAAACACAGAATCTGAAATAGGCTCCAGGCTCTGAGCTGTCAGCACAGAACCCGATGTGGGGCTCGAACTCACAAACTGCAAGATCATGACCTGAGCTGAAGTCAATTGCTTAACCAACTGAGCCACCCAGGCGCCCCAGGAAATAAAACCCTTTAGATATCTACATATATCATAGGAAAATGAGTAAAAGTCAAAGATACAAAAAATGAGTTTTGAATTGTCCAAAGAGATGCATTTCACAGGGGAAACAATGTTAACATTGATGATTGACTTCCTGTCGGAAAAAAATGAATATAAAAAACAATAAAAATGGTATCTCTAATGTATGGGGCTAGGGGGAACCCTATCAACAAAAATTGTTAATGAATTCTTAAAAGTGCTTTCTTAATCTATCAAAGGGTATCTACGCACATATACACAAAAATCTACAGTTAACAACACACTTAATGTTGAAAACCAAATATTTTCCATTAGAACTGGAAGCAAGGCAAAGATATCAATGCTTACCACTTCTATTCAGTTTTGTACTCAAGATCATAGCCAGTTTAGTAAGGTGGGAAAAAGAAAAAAACAGTTCTTTTTTTTTTAATGTTTATTTTTGAAAGAGAGAGAGAGAGATTGTGTGTGTGTGTGTGTGTGTGTGTGTGTGTGTGTGTGTGAGAGAGAGAGAGAGAGAGAGAGAGGAACAGAGAGAGGGGGAGACACAGAATCCAGGCTCTGTGCTGTCAGCTCAATGCAGCGCTCGAACCTATGAAATGCAAGATCTTGATCTGAGCCAAAGTTGGATGCTTAACCAACTGAGTTACCCAGGTGCCCCAAGAAACAAAAGTTCTAAATATTGGAAAGAAAAAAAAAAATATTTCTCTTCACAGATAACATACCTCAGTTCGAATAAAATTATAAGAAATATAGCAGAAAAATTGCCAGAAGTTATAATTGGATTTTTTAAGCACATAGAATATAAAGTCAATTTATAAAAATTTTATTTAGGGGCACTGAAGTAGCTCAGTCTGTTGAGCATCTGACTCTTGATTTTGGCTCAGGTCATGATCTCATGATTCAGGGGATTGAGCCCCACATTGGGCTCTGCTCTGACAGCCGGGAGCTTGCTTGGGATTCTCTCTTCCTCTCTCTGCCTCTCCCCCACTCTCTCTCACACACACACACACTCTCTCTCTCTCTCTCAAAATAAATAAACTTAAAAAACAATTTTATTTATGTATAATGAAAATGTACAATTGGAATAATGTTATAGTAACTTCCAAAACCATAAAAAATGTAAGAATAATTTTAAAAAATATGTGTAAAACCTCTAAAATGATATCTACAAAGCACTGAGAGAGCTGAGAGAAATTAAATATCTAAATAAAGGTTTTTATTTGTTGGAAGACTATTACTGAGATTTTCATCTTACCCACATTGAGTGAGAGTCACTATAATCTCCACGAAAGTCGGTCCCAGCTTTTTTTGTAGAAATTGGCAAGCTGATTCCAACATGTATTTGGAAAAATAAAGAACATAGAAGAATCAAAACAATTTTGTAAAAGAAGGACAAACGGGGTGGACTTAAATTATCTGATTTCAAAACTTATTATAAAGATTTGGTAATCAAAACAATGGGATTTTGGCAGAAACTTCTCAGGATAGATGAATGAAACAGAATAAAGAATCTCGAAATATACCCATATATATATGGTCAACTGACTCTCAAAAACCCGATATTACTGAGTGATGGGAAGATAGTCTATTAATGAAATGGCTCTACAACATCTGGATATCCATGTGAAAAAAATGAATTTCAACCCTGCTTTACACCTTGTGTGATGTTAATTCATAATGGAGCATAGAAAGCTACGTGATATAGCTACAGCTGTCAAACTCTTAGTCAAAAAACAGAAGTTCTACATGACTATAGGGAGGGTAATGATTTCTTGGATAGAGTATAAGAAAAGCACTAATCAAAAGGTCTTGAAAATAATCGTTTGGACTTCTTCAAAATTTAAATCATCTCATGTGCAAAATACATTGATATGAAAATGGAAAGGCAGTCCCCCAGATTGGAGAAAATAGTGGCAATACGTCTGTCTACCAAACTATTTGTATTTGAAATATATGTGTGTGTATGCATATATAGTATATAATATACAAAACTTCCAACTTCAAAACTCAGTAAGAGGGATGATCAAATAGAAATGACCTGTATTTGTCCAGTGCTAGCTGGTGATCTTCAATTGCCTAAATGACCTCTTTGAGTTTCATCATTAATGAGGATAGTAGTAAAGGGTAGAGAATATAAGACATCTTGTATAACATGAGGCCTACAGTGAAGGTTCAGTAATTTTATTCCAAACAAATAGTTGTGTAAGATCCTGTGTAAGCTTGTATTCATGTGGCAGACCTACTATCAGAAATACCATTTGTTGTACTATTATATTGTCATTGTTCTTGTATTTATAGTTTTGTCAGCCCTTATTTAGGGCTGACATCTTCCTTCTTTAGGAACGTCATCTTCCTTATTTAGGAAATTATAATTTCGTAACATTGGGTGTCAACTACCCTCAAAAAAAAATTAGAATTATAATTTCATCCCATGTTAGGGGCACCTGGGTGGCTCAGTCGGTTGAACGTCTGACTTTGGGTCAGGTCATGATCTCGCAGTTTGTGAGTTTGAATCCCACATTGGGCTCTGTGCTGACAACTCACAGCCTGGAGCCTGCTTCGGATTCTGTGTCTCCCTCTCCCTCTCTGCCTCTTCCCCGCTCGGGCTCTGTCTCTTACTTTCAAAAATAAATAAACATTAAAAAAATAATAATTTCATCCCACATTATCTTAGACACATTTAAGAACCCTCTGTTAGTGCTGAAGATATGCTGTAGTGCTTTTATTTTGTGTTCTCTTACATTGCTAGGGAAAGTTAGTGACAAGGGAGGTAATGATGAACAATGGTTAGTTAAGAATGTGACTTTTAAGAATTTATAATATTAGAATAAAATATAGCACACAACAAATTCCTTTTTCAGGGTTTGGAAGAGAAAAATGAAATTGGAAATGAGGAATGAAATTGTCACACTATCGGTGGGGTGAGACAAAACTTGCATAGAGAGTATGATCCCAATACTACACCTATGTTTATACATATTAGTTGTATACAGTGAATTTAGTTATGCAAATACATGGAAATAAAAATGGAGAAATATACTTTAAAATGTTAACTGTAAGTACTACTCCTAGATAGTGGGATTGTAGGCTAATGCTTTAACTTTATTCTGTATTTTTCAAATTTCTGTAAGAAATATATTACATTTTAATGGGAAAAATATGAATTAGTAATCAAATTATGAGTATCATCCTCTTTAGTCTCAGAATTAGTATTTCAAACACCTAACAACCGTGAGAAGGATGACAGATTTCATTAGCTGACAATTCTGTAAAAACCACTGTCTAAACAGAATTTCTGCTCCAGACCCAAAGAAAAGCCTTTTTTTGTGGGGTGAAATTTGCTATGGTTTTGCTGAGCCACTTCATGTTTTATGGGGCAAAAAAATCTTTGTACACCTTTCATCCCTTTAGTAGAAATGTTGTCTTCGCTTTTTTGTACTATTATAGGTAGGACTTAGAATAGGACCGAGTAGGTTTTTTTTAAATCACAACAGGAATAAAAAAAGAAATAAAACAGAAATAGCAAAATTGGTGATTGAAAATAGGAAAAAAAAACTATCAAAGTATATAGACACATAAAATATTAATAGATACTGACAAGTAATGCTACCTTTACCTCCCCGTGGGGCTAAGATTTATTTGGAGGATTCCTGTTTCTCCATATCACTTCTTATCAGTGCCATAACAATGAAAATCAGTGCACTAGAGGGAGTGTTATTTCTAAGTGACCTAGCACCATTTGATTAGTAAAGTCTAAATGAAAGGTTTGAGTAATTGAGGTAGAAGTATCCCTTTTACACTAAGTATCCCTTAGTGTAAACATGAAGGTGATCAGATCTTTAGCTTTATGTGGAAGTTGTGAAAGATAAAATAAAAATTTAAATCTCTTTGCATTCCATGGTGGATTCCATCCACATGGGACAAGTTGACTGACCAACTTACACAATATTCTCCCCTTAGATTATTAAGCAGTGTATGTTATGTGAACATAGTAGTAGGAAGGAGTTTTAGATAGCTATTAATTTTGGTTTCAACTAAACAATGTTTTTATAAATTCAAACCTATCTGCAGTAATATATTTGTTAAATTGTTCTATGATACTGAAATAAATAATTTAAAGCTGACTCAGTGGTTGTAGGCTCACAGTTACAAAAACACAAAGCATGTCCTCCCGGCTGTCAGCTCTATGATTTCTCCACGTAATTTTCACATTTCTCTTTGAAATCATGCAGAAGACATAAGTTCCTCTTGAAAACGCTCTTAAATTTACAATACAATTTAATTACTGATAACTTTGCCTTTCATATTTATGAAGATGTTTTGGTTTATGTACAGTACTTTTGAAAGTTAGTTTTAAACTAACATCATTGGCAAGTAAGATAGGAAATTTAATAAAGTATACAAATGGCAGAAATATATTAATTTAATACAACTCATAGAATAATTTTTGAGTGAATCATTTATAGGTATATCCCAGGACACTACAAAACTCGACAATGAGACTTATTCTCAAATGCATCTTCATTCTTGGAAATTAAAGGCTACATTTCATTTTTTTCAATATAAATCAGAACTTCAGCAGAATTTATTGGCCTTCCCACTTGCCAGAGTCTAACAGTATCATTTCCATAAACTCATATTATGAAACTCTGTGATGCAGGCTTCAAGCGCACTGAGCCAACATGAGCCAAAGATGAGAGAATTTGAATCCATGTGATCATTGATCTCGGCAGCAAACAAATCAATTTCCCCCATCACCTCCCCCGAAATTTTGAATATTATGAAGTTAAGAATACATTATTTGGGCCTTCTTGAAAAGAAGTTGACAGTGGAAGAATTGAAGATTAAGAATTATAATCTGATCTGAGGTTTTTAAATCTTGCTCACAATTTATTTTTTAATTGTACTGAGAAGTCCTTCCAGGGCTTTTGGAGAAAAGAGCTTGCATTTTTAAAAAATAATTTGTTTTATTCATGTGTTTGCTGAGTAGAAATTGGCTGTGTGAAGGACTCCAAGTGCCCTTGAAAATAAGCAGTGCATTTGTCATAGTTTTATCGTCTTGTTTAGTTACAGATGAAGTCCCTTGTTTCACATTATGTAAATCAAATAGTTCTGTTGCAGCCTCTTGCATTATGATATGATGTACTGTACATTTAGCAAAAGCACATAAAATCCCTTTCCCTCTACATCTGAATATACTTTACCCTCTGTGATTCTTGGCCCTAAGGTGAAGATTTTGCTTTTATGTGATTCTTTAATTTTCTGCATTACCATATTATTCAGTATCATCTGTTGTGGGTGTTTCTCTCTCCATTTGTTTGCTGGCAAAGGCAACTGCAAAATAGAACTATCCATTATTTAATACAATTCCCCAGGCTTCTTCCTCACTGATCCCGGGGCCCTTATCACATTACAGAAATGATTGTGTGTCGTCCTCTTCTTTGACTTCAGAGTAAAAGCCTTTTTTACTTTGTATTCTTCCCCTTTACCCACTGCTTGGCATCGAAGAGGCACCTAATGAATCCAGCAGCCTCCAGTTGTGCAGGTTGTACACCGCACAACAGTAGAGGGAGCTTTTTACATTGTTGTGTACATAAATGTATCCCTAGAATTAAGCACTACACACCCTATACAACCAGGCATGGTATCCCTGTGATAAATTTGATTTTTGTATCTTCTGATGCAGAAAAGGGCTAATTATATACTTGTAACAAAAAAGTCAGCAAACCTTTTCCATTCCTCTTTATCAGTAATTATATTCAGAATCTGAATGTATTCTACTGCCAAAGGGATATATTTTCCTACATCATTTGTTGTTAGTTTTGAGCCACAGAGACTAACTTTACCCAAGTTAAGCACCAAAAGAGGTGTCTCTCTGGAATTCTTTGGTAGATGGAGAAAATTCTATGTGGTACTTAGCATCAGAGGAAGAATTGAGAAATTAGACATTAAGAAAGACAGTGAAGAAGGAAACTAGAAATGTCAACCACTAGGTTTGGATGATTCAGGGCCATTCATATTTTCTTACTGTATTATTTATTCGCTTTAGATCCTCTAAAAAAGTGGCTTTGGGTCAGGATAGAGTGGGGAGGCAAATTCTGTGATTAGAAGCCAGTGACTAGAAAATATGATACATTTGAAGGTGGTTTCTCAGGGGAATGATGCTGGGGGTTAGGGGATAGTTAGGGTCTGCCTCAGTGGCTGTCAAGGAATCACTTAGATTTTCAAAACGTTCGGTTATAACCCTGGGAATAAGTGTTCCAGTGAATGTTTTGTTTGTATTTCTAAAGTTTTCAGTTTTGATCTTGAATATTGAAAATGTTGAAAGGATGCTATTCACTAGTTTAATTTAGAAGTTTAGCATATGGTAGTTCAAGTGATTAATGGGATAAAAGGTAAAATTTAAGTGTGTCTTCCCTCATTTACTTAGAGTTGCCTTTCTAATTAAGGCATGTATTAAAAAATTTTTTTGTTACAAAAACAAAGTGAAACTATTAAGATACTCAATGCTGATGGACAATCTGCTTATTTAGTTCAGTAAAATTTTCTTTGCTATTTACTTTCTAATAATTAACAGAAATTGACCTACTTTACAACATTAATTCGGTTGGAAAGTACACATATGTTAAGGCAGGTGCAAGTAATATTGATAAGATTGTATATTCTACGTAAAAAGAGAAAAGATGATTTGTACAGTGAATATTAATCTATCAAGTGATAGCAGCCAGCTTTCACTTGTCCAGGATGGATTAACTAGTTTTTAGATTTATCAGAATAAAAAATAATGGTTTATTTCAGAAACAAAATTAACATTTTTAGATTAGTGACAACATGTTGTGCTGTTCCTGTTGTTTGGAAATACACAGTTATCAGTAGGTAGCAACTGTAATGTTGCACTGTGTCTATTGCATTCGAGGTATGATTGACTCCCCTGCAGCCAGATGAGAGGTCTCTAGAGTAGGTCTCTCTAGAGCAAAGATGTGTCTGCTATGCAGTCTAAAAGCAGGAGCAGAGGAAAACATGGCTGCTAAAACAAACCAAAGCCAAATATTTAAGAGTAGAATTAATTAGTGAGGAAAGGAAAAGGAAAGGATAAGATGCAAGAGGGTCTGAATTTCTGCCTTTCTTGAATCCTGGTGAAGTATTGGAAAAGTGTTCTTCGCGGAGAGACCCACAGGAATAACAAATCTTCAAGTGATTCTTTGTGCAGAAATTCATGAGATTGGCAGTCATTCCTGTATTATTTTTGTTATACATAACTGCAGAATGGTAAACATATTCCTAAATCCTGAATATTATTTAAATATATCAAGTTTATATTAAGTCAGTTAGGTGACTTGTGTTGAAATAGATTATTTAAGGTTATGTTTTATCTTCTTTTATTTGAAAATTTTTTTAACATTTATTCATTTTTTGTTAGAGACAGAACATGAGTGGGGGAGGGGCAGAGAGAGAGGGAGACACAGAATCCAAAGTAGGCTCCAGGCTCTGAGCTGTCAGCACAGAGCCCAATGCGGGGCTCGAACTCATGGACCATAAGATCATGACCTGAGCTGAAGTTGAACACTCAACTGACTGAGCCACCCAGGTGCCCCATGTTTTGTCTTCTTTATTGCAACTCTACCTTTGTCTACTTTATTCTAGTAATCAAGGATTGATTCTATATGGAAATCATGTCTGTCAGATATTTGCCAGGAGGAATAGTAAAAAATTATCATGATTAATTGTTGATAGTAAGTTACATCATTCTGTAGTTCATTCATATCCATGGCTATCCACACATACCCGTTTTTTCCTCCAATCTTATGGAAAAGAAATAGCAATATTGTAACAATTACTAATGTTTACAATAATTCATAATTCACACATTCCCCACTTGTAGAAAGGTATCTTTGAAAAAAAAGTTTATTATCAATTGAGGTCAATGTGAACATCTCACTGAGGCAGTTATACAGTCTTTCAATAGTTTGGTAAAAGAAACTGCATGATATAAAGTGTGATAATAGAATAAGTCTATATGGCTTGATTCTATGTACATTATGATCTAATCAGGTTAACAATACATATATGTTTCTCTATTCTAATTTCTATATGTTAGGTCACAAATTATATTCCATTCCTTTAATTATGTGATAATCTGGCTAGATAATCATGAGATGTTCCCATTATAGACATCTTGGAATTGTAGAAAAAATAGAATAAAAATCCTTTTATACATACAGATGAGCCAAAAAATTAAAGGCTGTGGCAAAAACAAATACATAAACACACACACACACACACACACATACACACACATACACACACACACACACACACACACACACACACACAAAAGCAAAACACAAAAGAGAGCTTCTGAGGTAAAGTGATCGTTTCCCTGGGAGGAGTTATTTTGACCTAAACCTCTCGGTTCTTGGATTTAACTCCCAGACGAAGAGAATACTTTGAGGCTTTGCAAGTGTGGCAGTGGAGCTGAAATGATTGCATATAGGCCAGAACCCTTAGATAACTACACCTTTGACTAAAGTATGATCTGGTAGAAGCTCAGCAAAAGAGTGCAGGCTGTCGACAAGAAGCATTCCGGCTCAGCCATAACCGCAAGTTAGGAAAAAACCAGCTCCTCTGGGGATTTGGTACCACAAATATGATTTCCACATTGAAACCCTTGTTGAAAACATGCACAACACTACTCTGAAGGGTCCCTTTCTTGACTTACACCGCACAAGGCTACTGCAAACGGAGTGCAACTAAATTAGTTCACCATAGAATTTCAAAACACAAAATGACATGGGGTGCCTGGATGGCTCAGTTGGTTAAGTGTTCGACTTCAGCTCAGGTCATGATCTCATGATTCATGAGTTTGAGCCCTGTGTCAGGCTCTGTGCTGACAGCTCAGAGCCTGGAGCCTGCTTTGTATTCTGTGTCTCCCTCTGTCTCTGCCCCTCCCCTGCTCATGTTCTGTCTGTCTGTCTCTCTCTCAAAAATGAATAAATATTAAACACAAATAACAACAACAACACAAAATGACAGCATCTTTCATGATAAGAGCCAGGAGTCCCAGTAAAGACTAATTTAAAAAGCTGGGATTAAAAAAAAAAAAAACAAACACAAAAAAAACCTGTTCACAGGATTAAAAACACCAAAAAAATCAAAATGTGAGAATAAATTGTTTGAGGGGGAAAAAGTTGATTTGAAAATTGAGGAAAATAAAACAACTATAAAAGAAAGGTACTTATACTTAAAATCTCACTATCTGAGTTGAAGAGCAGATTAGATGCAGCTGAAGAGAGTACTAGTGGATTGGATGATATATCTGTGGGATGTTTCCAGAAGGCTGCCTCGAGTGGTTAACAGATGGAATTACAAAAGAGTTCTTGAGAGTTACAGACATTAGAATGAAAAGAACAAAAATACATTTAAAGACCTAAAGATATTCTAGCATAATAGAGAGAATGTGAGAGGAATACCTACATAGATAATGCTAAGAATTTTTATGTGTCATAGGATCTTCAAATTGGAAAACACCAAGGACCAAAGAAGATAAATAAAGTCAAAATCAGTACCTAGAAACATCTAGGTGAGACTGCACATCTACAAAGACATAAAGAAATCCTAAAATTAACCAAAAACCATGTTATATGCCAATCATATCTCAATAAAGTTTAACCAGAAACCAAATGCATGGCGACTTCTATTCTGTATTTATGAATACTAGAAATAAATGAAATAATATTTTTCATGTGCTGAATTCTGTAAAGTTAACTTAAAATTCTGCACTTAGACACTGTTCCATTATAACTAAATACACAGGAAACAAAGTCTGGAACAGTTTATTATTCATAGATCCTCACTGAAGGAGATACTGAACAATGTACTTGCAGAATAACAAGCTCTCTAGAAAGTAATGATACAAGATATTATTGAGAAAATAAATTGATAAATACAGGGGCAAATCTAAAGAAGCATTAATGGTGTAGCCGATCTAACTTGTGATTTTAAAAATTGAGATAGAATTATAATATCAGATAAAAATAATATGAAAGATTGAAGGGAACAGTTGAATTAAAAGCATTATGATGTCCTTTTTTCAGGAGGGCACTGAAGATAATTTTTAACTGTAGAAATTTCAATTGAGGGGAGCCTGGGTGGCTCAGTCGGTTAAGCGGCCAACTTCAGCTCAGGTCATGATCTCGCGGTCTGTGAGTTCGAGCCCCGCGTCGGCCTCTGTGCTGACAGCTCGGAGCCTGGAGCCTGTTTCAGATTCTGTGTCTCCCTCTCTGTGACCCTCCCCCGTTCATGCTCTGTCTCTCTCTGTCTCAAAAATAAATAAACGTAAAAAAAAAATTAAAAAAAAATTTCAATTGAATGTGGCACATAGAATAATGTCTGTGTTCTAATCCACAGACAGTGTGACTATGTTATCTTATATGGCAACAGGACTTTGCAGATGTGATTATGTTAAGGATTTTGAGATTGGGAGATTATCCTGGATTATCTAGGGGAGCCTAGGGCAATCACAAATTATAGGGAAAGAGGGAGGCAAGAGAGTCAGAGAAAGAGATGTTAGGGTGGTAGTGATGAAGTGATGCCATTGCCAGATTTGAAGATAGAAGGGAATTGTGAGTCAAGAAATACAGGCAGTCTGTAGAAGCTAGAAAAGGCAAGGAAACATAATCTCACCTAGGGATTCCAGAAGGAACACAGTATTGCCTCTACTTTTATTTTAGCCCAGTGAACTCTAGACTTTGGACTTTGAAACTGTAAAATAATACATTTATGTTAAATCACTATATTTGTGCAATTTGTTACAACAGCAATAGGGAACTAATACAATGTATTTTAAAAGTAAAAGTAACCAGGGGCGCCTGGGTGGCGCAGTCGGTTAAGCGTCCGACTTCAGCCAGGTCACGATCTCGCGGTCTGTGAGTTCGAGCCCCGCGTCAGGCTCTGGGCTGATGGCTCGGAGCCTGGAGCCTGTTTCCGATTCTGTATCTCCCTCTCTCTCTGCCCCTCCCCTGTTCATGCTCTCTCTCTGTCTCAAAAATAAATAAACGTTAAAAAATATTAAAAAATAAATAAATAGATTATATAAACAGGTTTTATAATTTTAACCATATGCTGTTTATAAGAGACTTAGAGAAAATGAAAGCTGAAAGTAAAGAAAAAAGATATACCAGGCAATTATTAATGTATTACTAATATATTAATTTTTGTTAATATCAGACAAAATAGACTTTAACAGGGAAAATGTTAGGATAAGTAGGATTTCCATTCAATTCCATTCCATTCCATTTACAATTCCATTCAATAGTAAAAACTAAATCAAAATAAGTTATAAAAGTTCAGAGATAACTTAGTTTCATTGTAAGGCAAAAATTAGAATCACAAGGAAACAAATTTATAACCACAGTGGAATTTTAACATCTCTTCTTCATGAACAAATTTAAAAATAAATTCAGAATTTCTCATTTTCTTAAGCCATTTTATTTTATTCTATTTTTTTTAATGTTCATTTTTGAGTGCAAGTGGAGGTGGGGCAGAAAGAGAGGGAGACACAGAACCCGAAGCAGGCTCCAGGCTCTGAGCTCTGAGTACAGAGCTGGACACAGAGCTCGAACTCATGGACCACGAGATCATGACCTGTGCCGAAGTTGGATGCTTAAGTGATTGAGCCACCCAGGCTCCCCTCTTAAGCCATTATGTATCAGAATTTGTTAGCTAGATCTAATGGGAATGTATAGCTTGTCTCCAAACAATTTGAGAATAAACATTTTTTTCAAGTTTTGATTCCAGGATAGTTAACACACATTGTTATATTAGTTTCAGGTGTACAAGTTAGTGATTCAGCAATCCTATACCTTACTCAGTGCTCATCATGATACATGTACTCTTACTCCCTTTCACCTATTTCGTCTCCCACCCACCTCCCCTCTTGAAACCACCAGTTCTCTGTATTTAAGAATCTTTTTTTTTTGTTTATTTCTTTACATTTTATTTTTTAATGTTTATTTATTTACTTTAAGAGAGAGAGATAGCAGGAGACGGGTGGAGAGAGAGAGAGAGAGAGAGAGAGAGAGAGAGAGAGAGAGAGAAAGGAAGGAAGGAAGGAAAGGAAAGGAAGGAAGGAAGGAAGGAAGGAAGGAAGGAAGGAAAAGGAAAGGAAAGAAAGAAGGAAGGAAGGAAGGAAAGGAAGAAAGGAAGGAAGGAAAGGAAGGAAGGAAGGGAAGGAAGGAAGGAAAGGAAGGAAGGAAAGGAAGGAAGGAAGGAAGGAGGAAAGGAAGGAAGGAAAGGAAAGAAAAGGAGGGAGGGAGGGAAGGAAGGAAGGAAAGGAAGGAAGGAAGGAAAGGAAGGAAGGAAGGAAAGGAAGGAAAGAAGGAAAAGGAAAGGAAAGAAAAGAAAGAAAGGAAGGAAGGAAAGAAGGAAGGAAGGAAGGAAGGAAGGATGAAAGAATGAAAGAATGAATGAATCCCGAGCAGGGTCCACATTGCTAGCTCAGAGTCCGTCGTGGGGCTCAAACTCAAGAGGTGTGAGATCATGACCTGAGCTGAAATCAAGAGTAGGACCCTTGACTGACTGAGCCACCCAGGCACCCCTTATTTCTTTACATTTTAAATATGCATGGTACGTTTACAAAACTACACATAAATATTAAGTTACAGATGCTGCTGGTGGGCTGAGCAAAATGTGAATTGAAAACTAACCATTATCGTTTCAGTGTAGGTGTCCGTGAAATTGATAGGAGTGTTGCACTTAATTTTTATAAATCATTTTTCATTTAGAGATGGCATTCAGATGGCTATGACAGAGGAATTAAAAAAACATTTCTCCCTTCCATACACACAAAGACTAATTATTGTATTGTTTGTAATAGTAAAAATTCTATAGAAAATAAACATTCATCAGTAGATTGCTTAAATTATAGTACAGAAATACCAAGAACAACAAAAGACAACAAAGATGTCAACAACTAAGTTTTGAGAGCTTACTAGGTGATTGGCATTGTTTTCAAGGTTTTCTGTGTGTTAACTCATCCAACCCATTCACTGAACTCACTTTTAAATGTCTTATATGTGTTGGGGTGCCTGGGTGGTTCAGTCGGTTAAGCATCTGGCTTAAGTTCAAGTTCATGGGTTTGAGCCCTGCCTTGGGCTCTGGGCTGGCAGCTTGGACCTCAGAGCCTGGAGCCTGCTTCAGATTTTTTGTCTCCCTCTCTGTCTGCCCCTTTCCTGCTGATGCGCTCTCTCCCTCTCTCTCTCTCTCAAATAAATAAACATTAAAAAAAATAAATGTTTTTATGTGTTAAATCATCTATCCTGTACTACAAACCTACATGGTAGATAGCTATCATTATTACCTCCCCCTTTTTTAGATGAGATGACAGAGGCACAAGAAGGTTCAGTAAATTGCCTAAGGTCACATAGCTAGTAAAAGGTAGATAAAATTGTGCTTTCATATGCTTTGCATCTAAAGCTCATAATTTATGGAATGCTCTTTGAGATACAGTGGTCAAATAGCAAATTATAGGATATTACTCATGGTTAGATCTTACCTGTGTAAAAATATTAATTTCCTCACGCCTTAAAAAATTTTTTTAATGTTTATTTATTTTTGCGAGAGAGAGGGACAGCCATGTCCCAATATCACATATACATTTTTATAATAAAAAAGTTAAATCCTGTAAAATTCAAAACAAGATAGAATTTTATTTTTGAGATATTTTTTATGAACTAGGATAGCATGTTTCAGGATTATATGAGGTAAAGATGCATCATTAAAATTTAAGAATTCTCATATTTTGTTAGAATTAAAATTAGTTAATCTTAGTCCTAGTAAATTCTTGGAGAAAAAATGTGTGTTTATTTGTTCATGTAATTATTAAAAATGAGTCACATAATCTGTCGATTGTGGAAAAGCTGATTTTACTTCCATTTTCTATTTCCTTTCTAGGAAAGATTTCTGTGTTCACAAAGATGAACCATGTGATACAGTTGGTAAGTGTATGTAAAAAATTTTATACTTTTGAGGCATTCTGGGGACCTTTAACACATCATTTGTCTTAGCATAGGAAATTGTTTGAGAGTGTTGGTTTTAATGGAGTGTGTTTAGAATGTCACAGGTATGTATTTCCAACCTTTGTGTTTAATCATTTGTCAACACTTCAGTTATTAACGAAACAGCTTAAAGACATATATACACCGTATACTGCAGAAACATTTTAAACAATGCTTTAAGAATAACATGAGTTCTTTTTTCTTATTTTCACAAAGATGTATACATGAATAGAATTCAGTAAAATTCTATTATTACTGCTATATCAAGGCAAAATATATTCATGTCAATATGATTGACCTTTTTCAGGCTAGTGGATCTTTTTTGAGTTATAAATGCTTGAAGTTCTTTGCAGACTGTATCAGGGAAACCCCATCTCATTTTCCCAACTAATGAGGATTTTCTGTACCGAGAGTAGTAAATTTTTTATATTTTGTCCTCGACATCTAAAATTCCTAAAACATAACTACACAGCCAATAGAATCCATGAAACCACAGTTCTTAATTTTGAGAGAATAAATGCATCTACATAATTTACTTATCCTTATGTAAAACTATATATAAATATATAGCTATATATATTAGTTTTAAGTCATGTAGCTGTATATAATAAGGCATTATTGGTAAGGTATGGTTAAGAGTCCAATCTGGTTTTGACATAGAATGTGGGCTTTATTTCTGTAGAGTAGGACATAATTTAACTTAACTATCTTTGACATGTCATATGTCATCTTTGTAAGATGAACAATTTAAAAAGGGAAAAAAGAATAAAGGGGATCATGTATTTTAAAAAATAATGTTTAAGTAGTTCCATCATTAAGTACTCATCATAAGTTCTCATCAACCTCGTATGATTAAATCTGCGATAGTAAGTGGAAAATAGTCGTAATAGTGTTAGGCAGATAATGATGGAATCAAAAAATTGTTTGGCATAGGAGAGGCCATAGCATAAAAAAGAGCTAGACACCTAAGGAAAAGCTGAATGATTTAGAGACGATTTTCCTGCTTCCTGCAGTTTTCTTCTCCTCTTGTTTGAATCTCCAGAAATTGAATCTGGATGCATAGTTTTAATCAACCTAACCACAGAAGATTTTGATTACAGCGAAGCCTGTATCAAGATAATTACCTTTACCTCTACTTGCACAACTATATTGCCCCTAAGCCTTCTTTAATGTAGCTGATCAACTTGTGGCCTCATTCAAGCACCTGAGAGCTGGGCAGTATCTCCCGTAATTATACATGCTATCCGCCTCTTTATAACTTGCACACAGACTAAGGAAGCCATGCTAACATGAGGCAAAGCAATTTCTTTCTTGTTTTTTTTTTTTGAATATTTATTTATTTATTTTGAGAGGGGACAAAGAGGGACAGAGAGAGAGAGAGAGAGAGAGAGGGAGGGAGGGAGAGAGAGAGAGAGAGAGAGAGAGAGAGAGAGAGAGAGAGAGAATGAGAATCCCAAGTAGGCTCCACACTGTCAGCCCAAAACCCGACACAGGGCTCAATCTCATGAACTGTGAGATCATGACCTGAGCCCAAATCAAGAGTCCAGTGCTTAATCAACTGAGCCACCCAGGTGCCCCAAAGCAATTTCTTTTTTATTATGACTGTTTCGCATCTTGGTAAATCTGCTAGTTGAAAATATCATGCATATTCGTGGTATATATTATCTATGAAACTTATTTTCTGGTTTAAAGCATATTTGAATAAGGAAGTATCTTGATGTGTTTGGACGAAATGTGTATGCTTCATCAGGGAAGTGGTGTAATCAGTCCCCCTTTGTATTCAACCTGTCCATTAAGAGCGTGGTAGAAACTGGTTCTAAATACATAGGATGTGGAAGGTCCAATACCCTTCCTGAGATCTCTCTGTATTCCTGAGTACTTAGATTCTTGGGGCCTCCTTGATAACATTGTTGAATCACTGAATCGTTCAACCTAGGGCCCAGTCTAACCTCTGGGCTCCCAAATGTGTGAGCCAGTAAGTTTCTTTATTGTTTAAGACAATTTAAGCTTTTTACTTCTGTAGCTTATGGCATAAGACATAGATTTTCCCTGATACTCATATACTCATTTATAAGGAAAGAAAAATATGGGGCAATATTAATGATTTCCATGGTTATTAAGAGGGTGCATTAAAACTCCTTTATGAATTGTTCCCAGAGTTAAAGAAGCATCTTTAGCTTGCAGGTTGTCTTAACAGCTCTCTATCTCTAGTGTAACAACAAAAAAAGATATTGGGGCTTATCAATAAAATGTTTATTGACCCACATTGAAAAATCTCCGTATGTAATATTATGGGCTATATTTTTGTCAGGCGCTTTTGTTATATCAGTGAATCATACCTTCTTGCTTCTTCTATCTATTACTGATGTGAAGGCAGCCCATTTCACTTTGGGTACTATGGAATGAAAATATTGTAAGAGAGGAAGAAGAAAGGAAAATGGATTTTGTATCTATTAGTTTGGATAATACGGGCCTGAATGATCACATGAAGATGACATTTTCACCTAGTCTCCCAGTAGGTATAGTAAGAGACAGCAGTTAAAAGCTTTGAATTTATAGTATTAACTTGAGTTATAAATGAAGAGAAATACCTGTATTTTAAAAACAATGGTTAGACTTACACTATACCTTGTAAGTTGAGCAACACTTCAGTGGACGTTATTTTGTTTAATTTCTTCAAAATCTGAATTCTCTAGTTTTATTATCATTATTACTTCACAGGTGAAGGAAACACTGAAATAAAATAGAGTATGGATTTTGAAATCAGACACGAAGATTTAAATTTTATTTAATGTTTATTTTTGAGAGAGAGAGAGACAGAGTGTGAGCAGGGATGGGCAGAGAGAGAGGGAGACACAGAATCCGAAGCAGACTCCAGGCCCTGAGGTGTCAGCACAGAGCCTGATGCGGGCTCAAACTCAAGAACTGCAGGATCATGACCTGAGCGGAAGTCAGATGCTTAGCTGACTGCGCCACCCAAGTGCCTTGCAGACACCTAGATTTAAACCAGACCTCTGCTCTCTATTACTTACAGGGATGGGGGCACATTATTTAACACATTGAAGGTTTGGATTCCTCACCTTTATAATGGAAGCTATATTGTTGACCTCAAAGAATGTGAAACTGTCACATTTGCAAAGACAGCTTGTTTTTCGTTTTTGAGAGAGAGAATGCAAGGGGAGGAGAGGGGCAGAGGGAGAGAGAAAGAGAGAGGCAGAAAGAGAGAGTATCTCAAGCAGGCTCCACACTCATTGAAGAGCCTGACAGGGGGCTTAGTCCCCATGACCCTGGGATCCCATCATCTAAGCTGAAATCAAGAGCTGGACACTCAACCAACTGAGCCACCCAGGCGCCCCATAGGCAGCTAGTTTTTAATTGGCATTCAGTCTGCACTAGTTTCTCTCACACCCTTTTATTCCCTTGCCGAGGGGTTGCAAATTGGTCCAGCACCACTGTTAGTAAGTGGTGCTCCTGGCCTCTGCCTCAGATCTTAGAATAATGAGTCAGCTTTCTTCTGTGATGTGATGTGTTTCTATAACAGAGGGCAGTACAACTAGAAGACTGAAAGTGAGAAAAGTAACTGCATGAAGTTATAGAACAAAATTGTATAAATTAGAATGTATTTAAAAATGGAAAATATAGACTTGGAAAGAATTTATTTATCAGCATTTTAACTTTGAAACAGTAGGATGTTTTGCTCATTTGCTGATGCAAAAGATGTGTACATCTTAAATGTGTTGGGCTGTATCTGTGTTGTGGGATATTTATAAATAAATGCTTCATTTGATAAGTTGTACCTATTTATTAAACTTATATCTGAAAAGCTGTTTAGAGGATAAAAAGTAAAAGTTGCTTTACCATCCCTTCAGTCACTTTTTCCTGTTGATTTTGTCACGCAGATGGTGGTAGATTGGTAGGTAGGTATATAGAAACTGGAAGAAAAAAAATTCTGTTAAAGGTTTTGATCAACAAAATATCAACTCTCAACCATATGTGTGTCACCTTTTAGCATTCCTGAAATTGAAATTTGGTTTGTAACCTGAGACCTATTCAAAGTGTTGTCAGTATAATTTAGAATTTTTTAAATCTGAGGTTGGGCAAAGTCTGTGATATCCTTAAATGTTGGGAGATATAATGTACAGTTATGGATGTGAGTGGCAATTCTTTATCCTCTGGCATTGCTAGTGAGGTTGTTACTTTCTGTGGCAGGCAGGATAATGGCCCCCAAAGACATACATGTCCCAGTCCCTGGAGCCTGGGAATATGTTGGGTTCCATTACATAGGGAAATGAAGGTTGCAGATGGAATTAAGGCTGCCCATCAACTAAAATAAGAGGAACTTAAAATAGGAAGGAGATTATCCTGGCCTGTCTTGGTATGCCCAAAGTAATCGCAAGGGTCCTTAAAGACTGAAGAGGCAAGCAGAGGAGGTGAGTCAAGGGGAGATGTGATTATTACTGAAGATAGGCCCAGAGAGATGTAATGTGAAGGTTTCAACTCATCATTACTGCTTTTGAAGCTGGAGGGATGGGGCCCGCAATGAAATATCACCAGCTTCTCGTATCTGGAAAAAACACAGAAATGGATTCTCCCCAGGAGCTTCCGCAAAGGTGCACGGAGAGCCTTGTGATACCTTGATGTTAGCTGATGACTTCTGGGCCAAACTTCTAGTATAGAGAATTGTAAGATAATAAATTTGAGTGTTTTAAGCCACTAAATTTGTGGTAATTTATTACAGCAGCCTTAGAAAAACAATACACTTTCTAATAACTAATTACCTCCTCTCATGACTTATAGAGAAGCAATTCAGAAATTTGGTGCTCTCAAATCTTTATAGACTGTTTTAAGAACTGGTAATGATTTTAGGATTAGATAAAAAGAAGAAATTTGCTTCAGAATATATAAATATATACAAAGAGCAACAAACTAGGGCTATACTAAGAAACCTGAATAGATACCATTTCTAGCTGACAGACTAGATGAAAAAATAGTCTATCATCTATGAACAGTGAAAGAAATCTAATCAGTTCTTTAAAATCTTTCCAGGATAATACTGAGCCTTGAGGATTTTACAGATGATTTATACTACATTACAAAGAACAGACCATTCCAATATTATACTATTTTACAGAATAGAAAAAGGTAAATTAAAACCATATAAGTTTCCTACCAAATCCTAAAGTAGACAGTGTAAGAAAGAAAAACAATAAGCTTTTCTCACTTAGGAAGGAAATGAATTCTAAACCAAATATTAGCAGATATTATCTCACAATGTATTTTTAAATAACCAAGTAGGGTTATTTTATTTGAGATTTATTCCAGAAATGCAGCAGTAGTTTAACATTAGAAAATCTTAAAATGTAACTATGTAATACAATTAAAGATAAAAACCATATGATCATCACAATGGATAAAGAAAATGTCTTTCCTACAACTCAAAACACATTCATGATAAAAACTGTTGGAAAATAGAACAAAGTAGAAACTTTATTAACTCAGTTAAAGATATTTATACAAAATACATAAACATCTTTTCAAAAATAGTGAAGCATTGGAAGCATTCCTTTTAAAATCAGAAACAAGGAGAAGATTTTGTTATCACTGTTTCTATTCAACAATGCATTAGAAATTTTAGGCCTTGAAATGAAGTGGACGTTATGATTGTCTGCATTTAAAAAAAAAACAAGGAATATGTAATTATGTTACTAAAATTAACAAGAGAGTAAGGTGGTTAGATATCAAAGGCATATTCAGTAACGAATTACGTTTTATAAGGCAGCAATTGGCAGTGAAACATTTAATTCAAAAATTCTATTAAATATATGGAAAAAATAAAATTATTTGGAATGTGTCTAATACCAAAATACATAGGACATATGGAGAAAATTGTTGAGCTATTTTGTAATTCAATCATGAAGGCACAACTCAGTGAAGAAATGAACTGTACTCGTGGTATGGAAGACTAAAGATGGTACCAATGCCATTTCCCTCAAATTGACCTATTGATAGAATGTATTTCCATTAAAATTGTAAAAGGAGTTTTGGAGGAAAATCGACAGGCTGATTCTAAATGTTATAGAGGAGCATAGGCCTAAGAATTGCCAAGACACTAGTGAACAAAGAATATGGAAGGGGAGTATGCTCCATCACATATTAAGTATAGTATATAATAAATAGGACCAGGCCATGGCACACGTTTGTGAAATTGATAAATAAAACAGAACACTGGGAGAGGAGACACATGATGTTAAGACATTTATTCACATTGAGAAGAGTTGAATTGAATCACATGGTTTAAATTTATAAAAAATTAGAAGAGAAAGTATAGAAAATTCATTTCATATTTTTGAGTTAGGGACAGATTTTTTTAAAAGGACACACAAATGCTAATTATAAAGGAAATGCTTGATAAATTCAACTATATTTGAATTTGAAAATACTGTATATCAAAATGTATCATAATGACAATGGAAAAAAAAACAGGTTTCTATGAGGCAAAAGATAACCACATTTCATGGATTTTAGGGTGCCTTTATTGTCATTGATTTTAAGACATACCATTATATAGTGTGCCACTGAAGAGGGAGAAAAAAACCCTATGCAATAAATTCTTAACTGTGAGACATTATTGGTTATAAGACAAATCACAAGTGAAATGGGAATCTTGGATTGAGTGATGTATATATAGTATTTGCAACACACATAATCAATAAAGTATTAGAATCCAGAATATAAAAACAACATCTTTAAATCAGTGAGTAAGAAATAAACAAGCTGTAGATGTGCCAAAAAGGACCAAAGACTCTAACAGCCATTTTTAGAACAGAATACATGAATACATCAAGGGTGAATTGCAAGGGAGGGAGGAAGGGAGGAAGGAAGGAAGGAAGGAAGGAAGGAAGGAAGGAAGGAAGGCAGGAAGGCAGGAAGGAAGGAAGGAAGGAAGGAAGGAAAGAAAGGATGTCAACGTCATTAGTAGTAAGAGAGATGTACATTCAGATTACAGGGAGATTTCTGCCAATGAGAGTGATTTTAAAAAGTCTGATATTACCAAGTGTACCTTTTAAAATCAGAACAAAAATCTACCATCCCTTCTGGAAATCCTAATAAAATCATGTTGCAACTTCTGGTTCCGATTTCCCTCTCTCTCTTCTGTCTTCAAATCCATCTTTGTCCTTCTGTGCTGTGTTCTAGATAACTTTTTCTTCTGTGTTTCTCAGTTTATACCAACTTTCTATTTTCTTCATGTATTTTTTAGCAATTTCATCTGTTAAATATCAAGGTTTTTTTTTTTTATTCCAATACCTCTTTTTATTTCTAAACATCCTGTTTGAATTCATTCTTTTTTTTTTTTCTCTGCCTGCTATGGCATTTTGATAATATATTGAGCCTTCTTCATGTGTTCATTCTCTTCTTTTAGGTCTAAATCATTAAAAGTGTACTTGTGAACATTGACTTAAACTAATAATTCTGTTACTGAAGTTCTTGTGGTTCTAGACCTATTTGCTAATTTTGTTGAATCTTGTTCATGATGCCTTGTTACTCATAGGTTATATAATTTTGTATTTGAGTTACTTCTTAATTTTTTTTTTTTTATTTTTCATCTGTGGGAATCCTGGGTAGCCTGGAGAAGAGGAACCTTTCTCAGGGTATAATTTTTATTCCACATATTCCTTAGAAGTATTTAAGTTAATTTCTTGGGCATATTTAAGTTAATTTCCAATTCCTTAGACCATGCAGGTATTGTAATTTAGATATGCCAACTATGAATATTCTCAGGCAAGGCTTTTTTTAAAAACAGAGTCTGGGTCAAAGTAGACAAGTTTTTATGCCATTGCCTTTTGCCAGGGGGCACTTGTTTTCCTAACCAACTTTTTCACTGTGTTGACGGAAAGGAAAGTGGTATCCCCTCCTTCTCACTTTATATACAGATAACTTTATGAAGAGGTTTCAGTTCCAAGGTCTTACCTTGAGTAGTCCCTCTTTGTCTCAGTGTTGTGACTTAAGCTGAACACCTTTAGATGTGAGTTTGGCAAATACCCAGATATTTAACCAAATATCATATATAAACTAGAAATCGGACCCAGAAGCCGCAACATGATTTTATTAGGATTTCCAGAAAGAATGGTAGATTTTTGTTCTGATTTTAAAAAGTATACTTGGTAATATCAGACTTTTTAAAATCACTCTTGGGGCACCTGGGTGGCTCAATCGGTTAAGTGTCTGACTTCGGCTCAGGTCATGATTTCACGGTTCGTGGGTTCGAGCCCTGCATCGGGCTCTGTGCTGACAGCTCAGAGCCTGGTGCCTCTTCAGGTTCTGTGTCTTTCTCTCTCTCTCTCTGCCCCTCCCCCACTTGTGGTCTGTCTCCCTCTGTCTCAGAAATAAACATTAAAAAATAATAAAACAAAATCACTCTCATTACTATATATATATAGTAATTATATATATTATAATATATTATATTATAGCATATTATATAGTATATTATATACTATATAGTGTATACTATAGTATATATATAGTATACACTATATAGTATATTATATATATATACTATATTACTATATATATATAGACTATATACAGTAGTCAATACTATATATATTATACCATATATAGTATATATATATTGCTGCTAGAAATGGAACTTCAGAAAGAGTTTTAAAATATTGTTGCATATATTTTTACACACACTACAACTTCACTTGGTCGCATAATTCATATTCTCAACATTCACATGTGCTATAATGTTTAAGAGATTTGGAGAATTGGTGTTAATAGTTATGATGATTCCCACAAGTTTTCTAAAAAATAATTTTAGAAGCTTCTTTATAGATACTTAAATTGTATATATGCTATAAACCAGTTATTCTTAAACTTTTTGGTCTTAGCATCCATTTATACTCTTGAGAATTATTGAAGGTCCCAAGGGCCTTTTTAATGTCAATCATATTTGTCAATTCTCACCATATTAGAAACGAAAGCTGAGAAATTCCTTGAAATATTTTAAGTCAATAAACTCATCAAATGTTAACATTTTAAGCAATAAACTCATCAAACGTTAGCATAAAGAACCTACTTTTTATAAAATTTCACTACATTATTCAAAACAAAAAATAGAAGACGTGGCTTTTGTATTTTTGTCAGCCTCTTTATATCTGACTTGTCAAAGTCAGCAAGGATCTTATACCTGCTTCTGCCTATAAGGTGTTGCTATTTGTTATTTTGGTTGAAATGTTTCCGGAAAATCTGCCCTCACAAAGATAGGTACTTGGAAAATGGATGGGGACTAGGCTTTTTAGCATTGGTCAACTGGAGAATATTAGTTCATTCTTTAGGCAGATCTTCTGAGTGTTGGCACATTTCACCATGTAATATACATGAAAAAATCGTGTTTGTCAATATCTGCATCAGTCTCATCAGGAAAGTTTTTAAGTTTTGGGAAGCTACCAAGCTCACACTGGCAGATAAAAGTTTTCCAATAGTAGGGGGCATCCGGCTAGCTCAGTCAGTAGAGAATGTAACTCTTGATCAGGGGAGTCATGAGTTCGAGCCCCAAACTGGGCATAAAGACTACTTTTTTAAAAAGTCCGTTATTCTAATTTCACTTAAAAGCTTGAATTTTTGTCATTTCCCTATAGGTAAATAGGTAAATTCACATATAGACACTATTAAATGTATCATATTAGGTGATGTATTCATTGTGTGTGTGTGGCTCTATCTATTCATTTCCTTGGAGTGACAGTTTCATTTTGTTCATTTTTGGGTAAATGTCAGCCAAATTCCCAAGTCTGAATAACCAAGGTTTTTCAGACATTCTTTCAAGCAAAAATGGTGTTCAGTGAAAAACAAAGTCCGTTCAGCTCATAATTCAAGCCATCTCACAGCCCTGTTCCTAGAGACAACATCATAATTTAGTCAGCATTAGGAATCCTTTATCCTACTTCCTTTTTGTTATGAAATATTAAAAGATGTGTATACTCAGGAGTTCCGTTTAATAAAATTAATACATTTGACTGCTTCATCTAGGCCATTTTAAAGTGAAATTGTCATTTTTCCCGTTGGGAGTATCAGTGAAAAATAAAATGGCTGACAGTGAAGTTTGGTGCCGCTGCCTTTTTTTGTGCTAGGCAATTTTACCTACCGTTGCTTTTGCACCATCATTGCAAATGTTGGCACTTTTGACCTTGTGCACCTCTTGAAAAGATCTTAGAAAAGATACTATAGAAGCCCAGGATTCTGCAGAATACGCTTGGAGAAATTCTGCCTTAACATGGGAATGATTGATAATCATTGATGAGAAGTCAGTCATTGCTAATGTGTGTGAGTGTGTATGTGTTTGTGTTTCATGAAACTGCCTAAGGAGTCTAAAATATAAAAAAAAAATTAGTAAATACATAGAACTGGCAAAGGTACGTGTTGGTCAATGTGAGTTTTTTAGCTATGAATCTTTTTCTAACTCTTGTTCAGGAGAGGGAGTGTGCCTCCTTCCCCACCAGATTGTCAGTTCTGTAAGCTTGGCCGCTCCCTGTCTTCTGTTGCTACGACTTAGGTGCTTCTGTATCGTTAATAAACTTTCTTGTCCTATCTTTTAGCAGGTTGGACTGATGGTTTATTCTCCTGTACACTTCTGAAGAATTCTGATTTTATGTGCTTGCAAATTGTCAAACAGGCATACAGACCACCTAGAAAGCAACTGCCAAGAAGACACATATTCAGAGACTAAAACATACTTAAATAACCCTTTTATGTTGACACTGTACATGTGAGAATCTCCAGACACTTCCCTTTCCAAACACCAGTTCATTCTCCAAACCACATTTCAGCAGAAGTAATCATTTTTATTGGGTGAGAAGAAGAGGTCAAGCCAGTTTCTTTTAGGTAGCTTAATTTTCATTAAATAGATGTTGTCCGTTTTCTTTTGCATTATGGCACCTAAAGCACAGAGAATTTTAGAGACTGGAGATGGTAAAAATTACTAAGATTAGTCGCTCCAGTTTAATACCCTTTTGATTAGAACTGTATTTCTTCTACCAAAAAATTATGCTGGTTTCATATTCAGGATTTTGAAATGTACATTCCTTTGGACTAGGCAAAGAATGAAGTTACCTTTTTTCCTGTTTAAATCTTACATTTTAATTATTTTTTTAAATGTTTATTTTTGAGAGAGAGACCACGAGCGGAGCAGGGGAGGGGCAGAGAAAGAGGGAGACACAGAATCCAAAGCAGGCTCCAGGCTCTGAGCTGTCAGCACAGAGCCCAACGCGGGGATCAAATTCATGGACCAGACCACAAGATCATGACCTGAGCAGAAGTCAGATGCTTAACCGACTGAGCCACCCAGGCACCCCTTAAATCTTACTTTCTAAGTGAAATAGTAATGTAAGTCTTCACGTGAATTCAAATATATTGTGTGGGTATTCACCATATTCAAAGTCCCATTCCAAGCCCTTAATAGATTCAAGGATGATAGTGGGTACTCTTGCCCACTCAGTCTAATGGGACTTCTACTTTTGCAAAAGAAATTATCAAACATATTAGATACATGCATTGCCTTAAATGTGTGTAATTGCATGTAAATTAGGTTCAGGTTTGAAATACCCAGAATTGATCATGGTTTGAGTTATATTATAAATTGCTGCTCAGCGTGTAATGGGCATTTTCTCAGAAATGCAAGTGAAATATGATTCTGTGTGGCACACAGAATCCTAAAGATGACACTCCTAGGATTCTTGTCCCCTGGTTAATTGAACATTAACCTAGGTACTGCTGTGGAGGGATTTCACAGATGTAAGTACAATCCTTCAGTTTACCTTAAGACTTGGAGATCTAACTCCATTCACCCTTTATTTTTTTTAATGTTTATTTATTTATTTTGACAGTGAGTGAGCAGGGCAGGTGCAGAGAGAAAGAGAGAGGGAGAATCCCAAGCAGGCTCTGTGCTGTCAGCTCAGAGCCCAACGCAGGGCTGGAACCCACCAACTGTGAGATCATGACCTGAGCTGAAACCAAGAAAGAGTCTGATGCTCAATGAACTGAGCTACCCAGGTTCCCCTGTTTACCCTTTTAAAGCACAGGCAGGGAACTGAATTGTATCTAAAGAACAACCTAAAGAACATGGAAGCTGGTATTTTTCCACACATTAGAAATGAGTACAGCCTGGATGACACCTTGATTTTGGCCTTGTGAGACCCTAAGTACAGAACCCAGTTAAGCCATTCAAAACTTCTGACTTATAAACTGCAATGGTAAATGGGTGTCATTTGA
This sequence comes from Panthera tigris, assembly GCF_018350195.1. NCBI lineage: Eukaryota > Metazoa > Chordata > Mammalia > Carnivora > Felidae > Panthera > Panthera tigris. Next base: position 106,377,801 of record NC_056660.1, read on the forward strand.
AGCTACTACATTTATAAAAATTTGTAATGTAGTAGTAGAAAACTAACACTGTCAGAATAAAGGATGAATATGATTATATATTGATTGTGGATTCATATACTGGAAGAAAATGAAGCCCTCTCAGATGAAAGAATAGTTCATGACCCTCTGAAAGCAGAGTAAGAAAAAAGAAAATGTGTGTTAAGAAACAAAAGTGAAGGGAGACATTCAAAGAGATTTTTTTAAACGTTTTGTTTGTTTCTGTTTTTTTTTTTTGTTTTTTTTTTTTTTTGTTTTTTTTGAGAGAGAGAGAGACAGAGCGCAAGTGTGGAAGGGGCAGAGAGAGGGAGACACAGAATCCAAAGCAGGCTCCAGGCTCTGAACTGGCAGCACAGAGCCTGAGGTGGGGCTCAAACCCACAGACCGTGAGATCACAAAATTGGACCCTCAACCGACTGAGCCACCCAGGCGCCCCAAGACATTCAAAGAGATTTTCATTTACCATACCTGGCCAGAAAGTAGAACAGTGAAAGGATTTTAAGAGTGGGGTGCCTGGGTGGCTCAGATGGTTCAGCATCTGACTCTTGGTTTCAGCTCAGGTCATTATCTTGCACTTCAGGAGTTCCAGCACCACATCTGGCAGTGCAGAGCCAGCTTGGGATTCTTTCTCTCTCTTTCCCTTTCTGCCCTTCCCCACTTGGATTGTCTCTGTCTCTCTCAAAATAAATAAACTTAAAAAAAAAAAAAAGAACAACACAAAAAGGGTTTTGAGAGAATTTTGCAACAATTTATTACAACCTACAATCTTCCCAATTTCTCCACATTTATATTTCTTTTTTCTTGTTGCATCAATGATGATCATATACCACACTAAATTGGAAAGCGTCTGAACACTTGGCCTGTGGAGTGGAAAGGAAAGGGCAGAGGAAAACTGGCTATCAAAGGAGGTAAATCAGGTGGAACCAGCCCAGAATATAGGAAAATGCACCAGCAAAGAAAAAAAAACAAAAACAAAAACACACACAAAAAAAACCCCAAGGGTGTCAGATTGGGCCAGGTCTAGCTTTGCAACAAAAAGGCCTGTGACATTCGTGTACTGATAAAGTATATAAAGTATAATTTATACTAAGACTCTTTGAAAAGGTAAAGGAAGCATAATTAATCATTATGCTTGGACACAAGCATAAAATGAGGTGATGCCCCAAGCAAACTAACTGTATGGTCACTCTATTATTAACGAACATATTGGAGATGTACTTTTACGTATTAATCAGGATTGTACACGATACATTAAAAGTACTTATTTCAGAAATATTAAGCTGTGATAATTATTTTTGTAATTTATATATTGCATTACTTAATCCCCTGCCACAATGATTGAACTTACTAGGAGTCATCATAGGAGCATTTGCTGCATATGTTGGAAGGTGGTTTCATGCGATTTCTCTCAGCCTTCAATTCGGATGGCCGCCAAGCATGATGGTGTGTTTCAGATAGATCAGAGATTAAAAGGTTGATAATTTTCATCATGTTTTAAATTCTGTTATCTGAAACTCCTGGAGTCATGTTTAGAAGATAATAGAAACTGTGCCTTTTTATTGTCCTTCTTCCTCAGCTTTTATTGGTTCTTTTATTTGAGGTGACCTTTTGACTTCTTTATCTCTCTCTTTGCTCTTTTTCATTTATCCAATTTTTTTCTAATATTTTGGAGTACTTTCTCTGTGCCTAAAAGCTTATACTAGGTGCTAGAGACAGAATGGTGAATAAAAAGTACTATGTTCACATTCTTTTCAATCTTTTCCTCTTTGCTGACCTTTTGTCTACGTGATTCAAAGACAGTTTCCCCTTGTCTTCCTTTACTCTGCACCACCTTCTCTCCATGTCTATATCATCATAGCTTTCTTTTTTTTTTTTTTTTTAAATTTTTTTTTTCAACGTTTTTTTTATTTATTTTTGGGACAGAGAGAGACAGAGCATGAACGGGGGAGGGGCAGAGAGAGAGGGAGACACAGAATCGGAAACAGGCTCCAGGCTCTGAGCCATCAGCCCAGAGCCTGACGCGGGGCTCGAACTCATGGACCGCGAGATCGTGACCTGGCTGAAGTCGGACGCTTAACCGACTGCGCCACCCAGGCGCCCCTCATCATAGCTTTCAAGCATAAATGTATTGACACACATCTCTGAAGTATTAAGAAGCCTTCCATATATATTTTTTTTAATTTGGACCATAAATTTTAATAATCTCATGATCAGAAGATTCTGTCTTAATGTCAGTTTGAGTTTTTCTATGTCATTTATTTTCTCTAGTAAGAGTATTGAAGATAATTGAGTTTATTAATCATTTTTTTCTTTTTGTGTAATTATTAGTATGTAATTATATCAATGTAATCTATTATTTTAGTGAAAAATTTTCGTAGGTCAGTTCTAGTATGATATATAGAATATTATCAATTGTTAGTTCTATTATGATATAAAGAATATTACCAATTGTTAGATGGCAAAAAATGCAGAAACTTTGTAAGCCCATATGGAAGAACATGCTTTTCTAGATAGTACAGTGATTTGTGTCTTTAATACCTAAACAATCTGATGATGCAGCACATCAGTTGCTTTGCATGTGCCATAGTCTTTCCATTTCTGGCTCTTATGTGGTTGGAAATGGTAATGACTCCAGAGAATATGGAGATCATTGAGATGCTTCATTTGCATTGTAGAAGTAATACAATCCCATAGGTAATTTTCTATAAGTTACAAGACAGTAGTTCTTATTGTTTTGGTTTTTTTTTTCCAGAGAGGGAACTTCTGTCTAGTTTAAGATAAGCTGGAGTGAACACACTCCACCCTTCTCTTTCATTGAATGTAGCTACAAAACATGGGAGAATAGAACACTATTTGAAGATTTTAAAAAGTAAATAGTAGCGGGGTGCCTGGTTGGCTCAGTCAGTTAAGCATCTGACTTCTGCTCAGGTCATGATCTTGTGGTTCGTCGGGTTCAGCCTCACATTGGGCTCTGTGCTGACAGCTCAGAGCCTGAAGCTTGCTTCAGATTCTGTGTCTCGCTCTTTCTTTCTGCCTCTCCCCCTCCTCTCTCTCTTTCTCTCTCTTAAAAATGAATAAACATTAAAAAATTTTTAAAAAGTAATTAGTAGAGTGCAGATTGAGAAGAAGGCAAGAATTTGAAGTACTACAAACCAGCAGTGAGTTTATTATTTTTCTCTCTCTCCTGGACTCAGAACAGCCCAAACTTGGAAGTAGTCATTAAGACATGTACAGAGAGAGAGAGCTAGGAAATCCCTTTGGTTTGAATCAAGGATGAAGAAGGTCTCCTAATGCTCTGAGAAAGTGGGGGAAGTCCCCCCTTTTAAATAATTGCCCACATTCTTTCCTGACTTATCTACCAAGCAATCCTATGACAGTGGCAGTGGGGAGACCAACAGGAGTCATAAAAATCTGAGATGAACCTTACTCTCTGGTCTACAGAGCTTTTATTTTAAGAGGGAAGGGTGAACCCCATTGCATTTTGTTGCAGCCCTTTTATTGCTCAAGCCTAGACACAGACGTAGTCCCAAAAAACGCAGTACAGAGTGGGATAACTAAAGCCCAGACTTTCTGGAAGCACTACTGGAATGAGAACCACAGGAACAGGGAAGGGACAAAGGAGATGCTGGAGAGGGAAGAGGTAGGGAAAGTAACCCCGTACACTCGGTTATCAACTCCTCTGCCTACCTCAGCTTTGCGTATGTGAATATGACCATAAAATTTGAGAACTGAGCCCACTAAGCTACTGAGCCACCTAATTCACAGCCTGGTCACTAGATGACAAACACACAGGGCTGGAAAAGGCTTTGAAAATCAACAGTAGAAATTTGACAATGAAACCAAAGCCTACAGAGCTTTGGAATTTTGGAACTTTTATGATTAAGTATCAGCATTCTTTGTAGGATTTAAATAAGACTGAGAGTCTTACAATGTAGTGTTAAAAATGTCCAGGATACAACTCAAAATTACACCATCTGTAAAAAAAATAGGGAAATCTCAATTTGCATGGGAAAAGACACTCATCACATACTTTCTCTGAGGTGGTGCAGATTTTGGAATTCTATGACAAATCTATTATAAATATATTGCAAAAAGTAAGGGCACACATTTTTTAAATGAATGAAAAGATAGTCTCAGGAAATAAATAGAATGTATAATGAAAAACCAAATGGAAATATTACACTTTAGAAAGAATAACCAAAATAAGAATTTCCCTGAATGTACAGAGTTGTAGAACCAAGGTGACAGAGAAAAGAGTCTGAGAACTTAATGATATATCAGAAGAAATTATCCAAACTGAACACCAGAGAGAAAAGAAGATTGGGAAAAAATGTCTTAGGCATCTGTGGAAAATATCACAAGACATCATCATGGGTCCCAGAAGGAGACACAAAGAGAGAAGAAATATGACTGAAGACTTTGCAAATTTGGCAAAAGATATGAATCATCAAAAGGCCAAGTAAACTCTGAACAAGAAATGCCTGAAAAGATGCACAGTGTATCACAAACAGCAAAAACTAAAGATGAAGAAAAAAATGACACAACCCAAAAATCTGTTATTTTGAGGGGACCAGTGCTATTAATGACAACAGATTTGTTATGACAAACCATGAAAGCCAGTAGGATGGCACGCTATTTTTAAAATACTGAAAGAAAGGATTGTCAGTGTAGATAAGATAAAATAGGGGTGCCTGGGTGGCTCATTTGGTTAAGTGTGTGACTCTTGGTTTCTGCACAGGTCATGATCTCACAGTTCGTAAGTTTGGGCCCTGTATTGGGCTCCGTGCTGACAGTGCTGAGCCTGCTTGGGATTCTCTTCCCTCTCTCTCTCTGCCTCTTCACTGTTTGCCCGCTTGCTCTCTCTCAAAAATAAACATTAAAAAAAAGATAAAATAGGAGCATCTCTTATGAAGAAAAAACCAAGAGAATTCATAATCAAAAGAGCTTCTTTAAAAGAATTGCCAAAGTAAGTAATTCTGATGGAAGGGACATTATGTTTAATGGAAACTAGAACATCAGGAATAAAGAAAGAGCAAAAGAAATAGAATATAAGTAAACATAAAATACTTTTTCTACTCTTGAGTATTTATCCTTGTTATAGGCCCAAAATGGAATATCTAAGTATAAATTTAACAAAACATATACAGAATCTGTGTGATTAAAACTATAAAATGCTGATGAGAGCAATAAAGGAAGATCTCCTTTTTTTTTTTTTAAGTTTATTTTGAAAGAAAGAGCATGAGTGGGAGAGGGGTAGAGAAGGGGACAGAGGATCTCCTCCAGAGACAGGAGAGAGGATCTAAAGCAGGCTTGGTGCTGACAGCAGAGAGCCCAATATGGGACTCGAATTTGCAAACCATGAGATCAAGATCTGAGCTTAACTGACTGAGCCACCCGGGCACCTCAGTAAAGGAAGATCTAAATAAATATTTAGATGAACATCGAAACAGATGTTCATAGATAAGGAAGTTCAGCAGAGCACAGATATAGCTCTTCTCAATTGATCTATAGATTTAACCCAATTCCAATAAAAGTTTGAGCTCTTTTTTGTAGATAGAAACAAGACGATCCTAAAATATATATGAAAAGGCAAATAACTGAATAGCCAAAACAATTTTGAAAAGAAAAGTAGTTTTGGAGGAATCGTCCTTGATTTCAACACTTACTACAAAGCTTCAATAATGGATACAGTATGGTACTGCTTAAGAAATAGAGACAAGGGATGGCTGGGTGGCTCAGTCAGTTGAGCGTCTGACTTCAGCTCAGGTCATGATCTCGCGGTTCATGAGTTTCAGCCCCGTATCAGGCTTCCTGCTGTCATTATGGAGCCCACTATAGATCCTCTTTCCCTCAGCTCCCTCACCCACTCTATCATTCAAAAATAAATAAACCTTAAAAAAGAAAGAAATAGATACATAGGTCAATGGATCAAAATACAGTTTCCAGAAATAGATCTTCACAAGTGTGGCCAATGATTTTCTATAAAGGTACAAATTCTGTTTAATGAAGTAAGAATAATCTTTGGAGAAATGGTCTTGAAAACACTGGACATCATTCTACATTATGAAGGACTATAAAGTTCTTTTACTTTTTTTAATGTTTATTTACTTTTGGGAGAGAGAGAGAGCACACACAAGCATGAAAGGGGAGAGAGGGAGACAGGATCTGAGGAAGATGCTGCGCTGACAGCAGCGAGCCCAATATGGGGCTCGAACTCATGAATCACAAGATCATGACCTGAGATGAAGTCGATAGCTCAACCAACTGAGCCACCCAGGCACTCCTACTTTTTTTAATAAAAGAAAATAAATAAACTTATAAAACTTTATACAAAATGTATTATTAATCTAGTGTAAAATGTAAAAGTATAAAGCCGAGAAGAAAACACCAGAATCTGTGATCTTGAATTAGGTAAAGTGTTTTTAGATACAATACCGCAAGCATAACCCATTAAAGGAAAAAATAGTAGATTTCATCAAAATTAAAACAACAACATCGAAAATAAAAATATTTTGCTCTGTTAAGGGATTAAAATATAAGTTATGGGAGGCCGTCTGGGTGGCTCAGTCGGTTAAACGGCTGACTCTTCTGCTCAGGTCATGATCTCATGATGGTGAGTTTAAGCCCCGCATAGGGCTTTGCACTCACAGCAGAGAATTTGCTTTGGATCCTCTGTCTCCCTCCTTCTGCCCCTCCCCCATTCATACTCTCCCTACCTCCTTCTCCCTCTCTCTCTAAAATAAATAAATGTTAAAAATGTTTTTTAAAAGTACAAGTTCTGGACCAGAAGAAAATATAATTGACCCTTGAACAGCATGGGTTTGAACTGCATGGGTCCACTTATATGTGGGTATTTTTTGATAAATGCAGTATGGTACTGTAAATGTACTTTGCCTTTCTTACAATTTTCTCACTACCCTTTTCTCTAGCTTACTTTATTCTAAGTGTATAGTACATAATATATACAAAATAGGTGTTAATTGACTGTTTATGTTATCTGTAAGGTCCTCCCGATTAACAGGAAGTAGGCTTTAGTAGTTAAGTTCTGGGAGAGTCAAAAGTTATATGCAGATGTTTGACTGTGTGTGTTGGGGAGATCAGTACTCTTAACCATTGTGTTGTTTAGCTGTCTTCATAAGTCTTCATAAGTCTCACATATCCAGACATGAGGACTTATATACAGGATATATAAAGAACTCTCAGAGTTCAACACTAAGAAAACAAACTTTAAAAATGTGCAAGACTTGACGTGACATTTCACAAAAGGGATATATATTGGAAATAAACACATGAAAAGATGTCATCATCAGTTGTCATTAGGGATATGCAAATTAAATCCACAGTGAGATATCACTGTATGCCTATTTTATGACTAAAATATAAAATACTGACAATATCAAGTTCTGTGGATAATGTGGGTCAACTTTAATACTCAGACATTGCTGCTGGCAATTGCAAAACTTTACAACCACTTGGGAAAACAATCTGGCAATTTCTGAGGAAGATAAGCAAATACTTATCATATGACTCAGTAATCCAATTTCTAGGTGTTTACTTCAGAAAAATAAAAACTTATCTTCACCCAAACCTGGTCATGAACATTTATACCTACTTTATTCATAATTGTCAAAAACTGGAAACAATCCGATGGGCTTCAAGAAGTAAATGGTTCAAGTCTGTAGTAATTTGAGGACTCTCAAAGCACTGTGCTCACTGAAAGAAGCCAGTCTCAAAAGGTTAGCTGCCTTATGAGTCCACTTACATGACATTATCTAAAAGACAGACCTATAATGATGAATCAGATCAGTGATCCAGAGATCACTATTGTTTTAAAGATGGGGGAAAGTGTACTTACAGTGGGAAAGCACAGGGTGCCTGGGTGGCTCAGTCAGTTAAGCGTCCGACTTTGGCTCAGGTCATGATCTCACAGTTCGTGGGCTCCAGCCTCACATCGGGCTCTGTGCTGACAGCTCAGAGCCTGGAGCCTGCTTCGGATTCTGTGTCTCTCCTCGGCTCTCTGCCCCTTCCCTGCTCACTCTCTCTCTCTCTCTCTCTCTCTCTCTCTCAAAAATAAATAAACATTGAAAAAAAGTTTTAAAAATAAAGGGGAAACCCCAGTTTTGGGGAGTGATGGACCTCTTCTGGTTCCTGATGGTGATGGTGATTCAATGAATCAATGTGAGTGTTAAAATTCTTAGAACTGTTCAATGAAAGTAATTTAAATATTAAAACATAAAAAGAAAGAAATTATGTGATCGTTATATTTGCTTTTTGCATTACAACCAGGGATTTCAGAAAGGTTTCTGCAGGTTGTATCTTGCACAGGATACCTAATGTACAGAACCTGAGGAACGGAAAAGACTGAAATCCCACCCAGACTTCACCTACCAAACCCTTTTTCTCATTCACTTAAGAAGCCTTTTTTGAAATTATTGGAAAAATGTTTGTTTATTTATTTTGAGAGAGAGGGCATGAATGGGGGAGAGTCAGGGAGAGAGAGAGAGAGAATCCCAAGTCCCAATATGGGTCTGGATCTCACAAACCGTGAGATTCATGACTTTAACTGACTAAGCCACCTAAGCGCCCCTGGAAGCCTTTTTAAAACGTCATCTCCCCATCATTGTGCCACTTTTAAATTCACACTAGCACACTCTTCTAACTGAGGCCCTGCTAAAGAACTGATTATTTTTGCAGACTTCAGTGAGTGTGTTCAAATGTATTGTTTCAGAATTTCTAAATGGAAGAGCATTTCTTTGTTTTCTTTTCTTTCCTTTATCCCTGTGCAGGTTCTACCCATTTTTCAGAACCCTGATTAATTTCCACTTTTGGACTTGTTAGATTATCTCCCACTCTACCATGCAGGCTTTTTGAGGAATTCAATATACCTTTTATTTAACTTGCATTTCGTTCATTTCCTCTTCTTCTAATCTTTTCGTGATCAAGGATCTTGCTTAGTACTTGTCTGTGTCCTCAGCACATACCACAGTAATGAGCATCCCAGGTGCTCAATCCATGTATTTCTGAATAGAAATGAGTTCCTGATAGAAAAATGACATCTTTCCTGTGGTTTACAATAAAAGCAAAGCTGAACTTATCTTGTTTAATTCTTGGCTGCTGGTGTATTTCGTATTAGGCTCTGGCCAGGACATAAATCAGACACTATATTTCTATTTTGGCAGGGCATATTCCAGGGATAAGACTTGGATACATAATTCTTAAGGAATTATTATGAAAAGTGATTGTTCATAAGGCAATTTTCTCCTCAAGATCCTTTACTGTTAAAGCTTCATTTAGTTATAGAATTTTGTTGGTAGTAGAAAATATTTTAATGGTGCTATTAAGTACTATATGAATATTAAAATTTGCCAAATATATCCTTGGGAAACAAAAAACATTTTAATTTAGAAAACTCCCTGAGATCCTCCTTGTAGTTTTTAAGAATTATCTTATTATAAGATCTAGAAGTGCAACTTCACCACCCAGCATTGTCTGTATACAAGAATACTTCTCAAGCATCTGTCATGTGCCATGGGTTTTTAAATACATCACCTCCTTTAACCCTTCAAAAGTTCTGGATCATAAGGGATTGTTAACCTCCTTTTACAGTTAAGAAAATGGTTTAAGGGTGAGCATGTTTCACATAAGCCAACAAAGGCTTGAAATATTTTATCTAAATTAACTGGCATTCCTAAGCCAAATGGCTAATTTCCCGATTTTACTATTGAGAAAACTGAGGCTCAGGAAGAAGAACAAACTTTCCTATGGTCACAAAGCTAAAAATCAAGGCTGGGACTCAAACCCTACAATATTTGACCCAAGAGCTTCCGTCCTTAAAACTTTATTCTTTGCATTTTGTCTTTACTTAATGCAGAAAACAGGTCATGAAAATCTGGTGTTCAATTCCAATCAGGATTTTAGAAAAATCAAATCACCTTTGAGAAGATTTTACCCAGTTTACTATTAACTACCTCAGCGTAGAGACCTAAAAAGCTGAGATCTTAAAAATGCATCTAAAGTTAGAACACTTGTCCTTATGTAAATGTGTTTTGTTTAACAAATCATGTCACATCACTATATTAAACTTAATAGTTTAAATTTTAGTCATTGGGATTTAAGAGTATCAGATATTTGTAATAGTAATGTAATTATAATTATATTCTTTAGATTTCTCCAGCTTATAGAATTATTTATTTTCTCGAATAAAAAACACTGATCACACTGGGTAGAGAGTGAGTTATGAAAAGTAACAACATGATTAAAAATTGGCATGATGAAAAAAGAATGTGTCAAGCTGTTTTGAAGTTTGAATGTGTTTATGGTTATAAATGCATGCTGTCAGTGTTTTTACTAGTATTCTAAAAAGCAATTTATACAGCTTTTTAGTAGCATGATATTTTTAGTTTTAATTGTCCCTGTTTAATGCCTTCAGGATATGATTACGTTATAACATTATAAAAATGCGTTAGCCAAAATTCCTGATTTATATGCAATCAGAACACTTTAAAATTTTTCCAGCTGTATCCTTAAATTTCCCAAAAATCTTTAACTGTGATTCATCTTACCTATTTTTTAAAGTCATGACAGTTTTTTAGTCTCCGAGGCAGATGAAGTCATTAAACCTAATTTGTTTTTGTTTTTGTTTTGTTTTTGTGAGCAAAGTCATACAGAAAGCCTGAGAACTCTGATTTGTCTTTTTTTAAAAATTAACTCAGCAATGGGAATACCAACTTTCATCCATGTTTGTGGTAGACTGCACAGTAAATTTCCCATTTCTGATTTATAAGTGTTAGATGTGTGATCTATCACATATGGCTTTTTCAGTGTACCCCAGCATTACATTTTCAGATTTGCACTGAAATCTAAATTAAGAATTTCAGATGGTATATATATATTTTAATTTTTTTTAATGTTTATTTATTTTTGAGAGAGACAGAGACAGAATGCAAGTGGGTTGGGGCAGAGAGAGAGGGAGGTACAGAATCCGAAGCAGGCTCCAGGCTCTGAGCTGTCAACACAGAGCCTGACGCGGGGCTCTAACTCACAAGCTACGAGGTCATGACCTGAGCTGAAGTAGGACACTCAACCGACTGAGCCATCCAGGCGCCCCAAGATGGTATATATTTTTAATTATGTATTAGGGATATATCAAAAACACAGTAATGTACATTGGAGTCAGGCTTAAACTCTCTAAAGATTTGAGAGTTTAGCTTCTGAAATCATCCCATAGCTTGCCTTTAAATTTTCTGAAAGAGAGAAGAGAAATGAATGTGAAGTACAATAAATCTAATTTATTAGATTATTCTAATACAATCATTCTGTATTCTAATACAATAGCGGGAGCACAAAACTAGCTTGCAGACATAAATTTTCCTAATTGTTCTTACTTTCAAACAAAAGCCTTCCGTTTCATTATCTTAATGTGGGAAGGAGGGAGGTCTGCTTAGTAGTGTGGTTTATTGTAAAGATTAAGAACATGTGAAAACAATGAAAGCAGCAAGTAAATCTCTTTTGGAACTTGTCCTTTACCATGATGTCTTCTCCATCCTTAAAAGAGCAGATTTTAGGAACTGGCCATCTCTGTCTTTCCTTCATACCACTGTCCCTATGAATTCACTTTCTTTCTCTCTTTCTCTTTCTTTCTTTCTTTCTTTCTTTCTTTCTTTCTTTCTTTCTTTCTTTCTTTCTTTCTTTCTTTCTTTCTTTCTCTCTCTCTCTCCTCCTCTCTTTCTTTCTTTCTTTCTTTCTTTCTTTCTTTCTTTCTTTCTTTCTTTCAATATTTTAGTTTTAAGTAGTCTCTACATCCAACATGGGGCTTGAACTCACAACCCCAAGATCAAGAGTCACATGCTCTACTGACTGAGCCAGTTGGTCACCCCTGAACTCACTTTCTTTCACTATTTTCCTGAACATTTACTTGAACTACCTTTCACTGTATTTTTCCTGCATCATATTCATATTTCATAAAAAACTTACCAATTAGATGTGGTATCCATATGCTGTCTAGTCTACAACTTATTGATTTTAGATACCTCCACACACCTTAGAATCATAAAATAAAGTGAGTGAGTATTCACTGATTTTCCTTTAGCCACGCATTAAAAACACACACACCCTTTTTTTAACATGTGCTTTCCCATCTGTAGTTAATTTTGTCGCAATACACATTACAAGGTCAAAGATGATACTAAATTAGGAAAAGAAAATGTTACATCTATCTTCCTAGAATGTGTTAAATCTTTTCCTCACAAATCCCTACCTCCTTTGATTTGAGGACGATGAGAACTGAAACATGTCAATTGATGTTATTTTTTCCCCCACTTTAAATGACTTTATTCATTTACCTTGTTTCGGTTTGCTTTTAGCTAATATTCAATTCTTCCAAATAGTGCCCTTAACCTCTCCTTTGATTCTTTCCATAGCTGAGGTGATTGATGGGCTATAGATCAGAAATCACAGTGCCTTCACTTTCCTCTGAGACCTTTGCTCTCAGCGTCTTTGCAGTGAATTCCTTTGTCTACAGGCTGGATTTGGCCTCCAAATGCAGTTGGTGGGTTCAACTCAAGAATGTTGGTTTGGTCAGGGCCCTATAACTCCGATTCAACTCTTTCTACCACACTTTTTTTCTTCCCAGCCTCCCCAGGCCCTACCCTTCCAGCTCTTAGTGCTATTAAGACCCTGCCAGATCTCAGTCATGTGCCCCCTGGGTCCCCTGAGTTAAACTGCCCACCCCTCTGGCCTTCTTGATAGCAAGAGTCAAAGTAGGCTCAGAAATGACAACACAGCCCTTCTTTCCACCTACTGACCCAGAGTTTTTTTTTATTAATTCCATGTTTGAGTCATCGTATATTGGTCTGGAGTTTCCCAATTCACTATCCTCCAGAGTTCCAAAGGCTACCTACCTCTAATCCTTATCCTTTCTCCTGTGCCCTCAGAGAGAAGCCTGTAGATAACTAAGACATGACTTGTGTGGAAATACAAAAGAGAAATGCACAATAATACACCTCAAAATGTATTTTCATGTTATTATACAATGTATAGTATACACTGTACTATACAGTTCTACTTGTTGGGAATGAACAAATTGACTTCTCAGTACTTTCCTGCCTTTGTGGTGCTTAACATTCTAAGAGAGAAATGGCCAATATCCATAATGAATAGTTAAATTAATTGGTATATTCAAAGATAAACTGGCATAGAAAAAGGAGTCAGTTTAAGTAAGAGATAATCTGGGAGTTCCAGGGTAGGAAGGGTATTTGTAATTTAAATTTGGTGATCAAAATCTGGAGATATCTAGGGAAGGAATGTTCCAGAGTGAAAAGCCAGTGAAGAGGTCTTGAGATGGAAATGACAGGAAAAAGAAAAGGAAAGCAAAAACAAAACAAAAACAAACAAACAAAAAACAAGCCAATCCAGCTGGAGTAGAATGAATAAATGGGATGATAATAGAAAATTCTATTGACAGCTTTGGCAATAGAAAATTTCTTTTGACAGCTTTGGCAAGTTGTAAATTTTATTGGTATGCTTTTTTTATATATTACCTTGATGTCTTTAGGGTTGTAGAGACATTTCCTTATTCTTTGTGGGTGTTGATAATTTGTACTTGTCTTTTTATTCTTGGTCGGTTTACTAGGGAATTACCAATTTTTCCAGTTTTCTTTTACATTTGTTTTATAGTTCATTGGTTTTGCTCTTTATTATTTCTTTCCCTTTCTTTTCTTAAGCTTTGATGCTCTCTTCTTTTCCCAGCTCCTGGAAGGAATTTTAATCATTGATTTCAGTCTCTTTTGTTTTTTATAATATATGCTGTGAATTTCCCTAAGCACTGTCATTTCAGCCCACACATTTTTTATGTGTTCTCTTTTTACTGTAGCCATGTTTAACGTATTTTCTAATTTTCATTATAATTGCTTTCACTTGTGGACTGTTTAGAAGAGTATCATCTTATGTGTAAGCAGTTTGGGTTTTTCTAGTTACCTTTTTAGTTCCTGATTTCTAAATTATTTCCATTTTGGCCAATGAACAAACTTTGGATTATTTCCACTTTTTTTTTTCACTACTCAGTATGAATATGGCCATAAATGTACCTTGTCCACTTAAAAAGAGAGAATTGGGGCATCTGGGTGACTCAATTTGTTGAGTGTCCTACCTCGACTCAGGTCATGATCTCATGGCTGGTGAGTTCAAGCCCTGCATGGGGCTCTGTGCTGACAGCTCAGAGCCAGGAGTCTGCTCTGTATTATGCATCTCCCTCTCTCTCTCTCGGCCTTTCCCCACTTGTGCTCTGTCTCTCAAAAATAAGTAAACATTAAAAGTTTTTTAAAAAGAAAAAGAATTTTGTTGGGTGCCATGTTCTGTTATGTCAATTAAGAGAGATTTGCTAATATTTTGTTCAGATCTCTTATGTCTTGAGTAAATTTTTTTATGGTTGTTTTATCAGCTATTAAAAGAGACTTGTTAAGTCTTCCAGTTTAACTGTGGATTTGTCTTTCTCTCTTAATTCTGTTCATTTTTACTATATATACATTTTGAGGCTTAGTTGTTGAGTAAATACAGAAAAGAACTGCGAAGTCCTCTTGTTGATGTGATCCTTTTATCGTAAAAAAAAAAAAAACAATAAAACACCCTTCTTTATCTCTCTAGATGCTTATGGCTTAAATTCAACTTGTCTAATTTTCTATATTTGTAATATTTACATTGTCACTCTTTCTCTATTTTGGTTGATGTTTGCATATTACATTGTTTTCTCTTCTTTTACTTCTAACTTATTTATATTCTTTTTCTTAAGCTGTATCTCTTTAAGCACAATACACTTAAGGTTTATTTTTTTAATCCAGATTTACAATCTTAGTTTGGATTCAGCCTAGTGTTTTTTTTCATTCATTTATTCCAACTTTATCAAGATAAAATTGACAGGTAAAAGTTGTATATATGTAAAAAATGTGATGTTTTAATATACATCAGGCATTATAAAATGGTTATCACAATCAACTTAATTTACACATCTCTCACCTTCGAGAACTTAAATATCCATTCAGTTTGGCAGTCACACACAGTTCCCATGGTATAGTCTTTTTTATTTAATGAAAATCATAATTTGAAATGCTTTCTTTCTGTTTATTTACTATTTCACTTTATTTCATGTTTCTTTTTTTTCTTTGTTTCTTGCCTTTTAAAAATAGGCAAATCTAATATTGGTATGCCATTTTGAATCGCTGTAATTGTTAATTATGTATTATTTTACTATTGTTTTGTAATTACCTTATATATAATGACATGTATCATTTTACTGCTGATTATTGCTAGAACTTTTGAACTCTTGAACTCCGTTTATCTCCCGATGACGTATTGTTGCTTGTACTTTAGTTCTCTATATTTTAAATTTTGGAAGACATTAAAATTGATGTTTAAGGTGGAGCACCTGAGTGGCTCAGTCGGTTAAGCATCTGACTTCTGACTCTTGACCTCAGCTGAGGTCTTGAGCTCAGTGTTTTGCATTGGAGTCCCCTAGGCATGCTCCCCTCCACACTGGGATGGAGCCTACTTAAAAAAAATTGATGTTTTGTGTATTTGTTATTAATTTATAGTTACATGTACATTTACTCTTTCTGGTGTTCTGTATTTCCTCCTCTTTATTTTCATGTTTTAGTCTGGAATTTTTCCTTCTGTTTGAAGAAATTTAACATTTCTTTACACCAGTATTTTGATGTAAAGTGTCACAAAGAAGGGGTTTCTTTTTTTATTTACAGAAAGATACATTTGGGTTGTGGTAGCCCAGTGAATGTAGATCTCAAGCTTCCCATCTTTGTGTTAAAAACGTCTTTCCTTCATTAACATGTTCTCTCTAGTTTTTATTTTGGTAATGGTCTCCTCACAATGGCTGTTTCTTCACTTGATTTGTCGTTTATATTTGTGAGTTTGTCTTCAGTGGAACTGTTTCTTCTGTGGGAATTCTATGCTTGCTGAGATGATCAAGTGTCTCGTCACAGTGATACCTCATTTGTTTTTACTGACAAGGTTTTTTCCAATCCTGTATGATCCCCAAATTGTATGATGGGCTTGTACGTTATATTTATGGCTTCATATTCCTGTGGCTTCATAGCCTATGCATGATGGTGGTTTCGGTTTCACTGTGTTAACGGAGCCTTTCCTGGCATACCCAGAACTTTGAGCTATGATTCCTTGTTGCTTTCCTGCATGTGGACTTTTGAGGTTATTTTCAAGCATCAACAGCATTTCCAGGCTTTCTAATTTGTGTATAGATCTCAGTTCCTTGCTCCTTAATGCCTGTCCTTGCAGACATTTTGAAACCGCACCATTCTTTATTTAAATTTTTTTTTTTTATCTTAGAGAGAGAGAAGAGAGAGCGAGCGAGCAAGCATGAGCAGGAGAGGGGCAGAGAGAGAAGGGGACACAGGATCCGGAGCAGGCTGTGTGCTGACAGGATTGAGCCCAATGTGGGGCTCAGACTCATGAACTGTGAGATTATGACCTGAGCTGAAGTCAGATGCTCAACCGACTGAGCCACCCAGGTGCTCGGAAACCACACCCGTTATTTAATGAGACTTGTATCTTTTCTGATATCCAGATTTAACAACATTAAATCAGGATATTATCCTCTAGATTTGAAAATTTTTTAAGCTTTATTCTTGCACTTGGTAATCTTTTTTCTTCAAACTTAGTGATACATCAAAAACTTTGTTCATTACATTTTATCTGGCACTCTATGTGTTTTTCCCAAAAGGACTGTCAGCCTACCATGTTGTGGGAACGCATAAACAACATTTTAATGTCTATAAAATAGTCTCCCTTTTCAACCACAGAGATTCACTATAGTTTTTTTTTAAACTAATATTCTATTGTTTTTGGAATTCACTTTTTTCTTAGTATTCTTAGGAACTGTATTATGAAGAATGTTATGGATTAATCATTTAAGAGAATCTGGAAGCCTACTTTTTAAAATACATTTATAACTATACCCATATTAAACTCATAACTTACATAATTGTACTTTTATATTCCTGAATCATCATCATCTTGCCTTGTAATGGAGTAGAAGCGGATAATTATTGAATTAGTAAGGCAAGTTATTGTAAAATATGTTCAAAGTCCAATTTGAACGTAATCATGTAAATGGGCTTCGTATGATGTGGGTACCATCTCATTAAGTCATTCTAAAAAAATTTTTTTTCTAATTTGTGGACAAAATACATTTTGATTCTTCAAAATTACATTTTTATTTAGGACCCCACATTGAGTTAACACTTTATATTGGTCTTTGTTTCCAGGAATTTCATCTATGCATTTCATTTCATACACCCCCTTCTTGCAGATATGCTAAATACCTATTGAGGCAGAGATGTACTACGTGGCTTGCACATTGAACGAACCTAACTTACCCTTCTGTGAGCAATATCAACTCTCATCACCATCTCCTTTTCCCTGCTCAGTCCTTTGTTCAGGAAATTACCCCCAAACTTCCCCTGCTTTTCCTTGGCTGACCTCTGGCCACTCAGTGATAACCACCAAGCTGTTTCCTTCTCTAAAAGCCTCTCCTACCTTGATTTTTCTCTATCTGGTGTTTCCTTTTATTCTTCCATAATGTTTTAGATACCTTTAGATTTTAATGATCACATTTTAAAATGAGTATTTATTTTGTGGCTCGTGCTCCTGAAGGTATGCTCAGCATGTATTCATTTTTTTCCTTGTTCTATTAGGCCTCAAATAATAGTAGCATTCCTAGGTGAATAACTTTTCTCATAAGGTACAATCCTAGAACAAATATCTTTCCTAGAACTGTGAACGATTTTGTGCCAGGAGAGACAAGATTTTGAACTTAAGTAGTCTAGTTGGTGCTTAAAGGCAATACCAGTGGAGCTGGAGAACTTACTTTTGTTAGTATACATCCATCTGACATCATAAAAACTGATTTCCTGGGGCACCTGGGTGGCTCCATTGGTTGAGAATCCAACTCTTAGTTTCAGCTCAGGTGATGATCTCAGGGTCTTTGAGTTGGAGCCCAGCATTGGACTCTGCACCGACAGTGCGAAGCCTGCTTGGAATTCTCTCCCCCTCTCTCTGCCCCTCCCCCACTCATGCTCTTTCTCTCTCTCTCTCTCAAAATAAATAAACATTTTTCAAAAACTGATTTCCTGATTAGTCCACTATTGTAACACGCTTCCTGTGGAGTTTTAGGGCTCTATGATTATCTTGATGAGGTATCATATTACATTCCAGGATTGTATGTATTGTTTTCAGATGAGAGATTCTGTTCAGTCCTCACACATGACTTGATTCATTTTTAGGTGGGAAATTAGAGAGATTTTTGGTATCCTTTTTGTTTGTACAAACTTTTATATTAAAAGGGTACCTTAAAAAGAGTCTGTATTATAGCTATCTTTAAATAACAGCTGTGTTAAATCCTTTCTCCTTCTAAACTCTACCCCTTATTATAATAAGAAACATATGAGTTTTTGAAAGGAACTGAAAAGCATAGGCTTTTAGACAGAATAATGCAAGTCATTTAAATTAGTCATGGTTAGAATTATTCTCCATAACTTTCAAGTTAAAGAAAATCTCCTTTGTGGGCCAAATGTAAGACAATGAAATTTAAATTTATCAGAATCTTAGTTGAAGATTCTAACTGTACACATAAGTAAAAAGAGAATAGGAATACAGGATCATCTTATTTGTTAAATTGCATCATGGTCTATAAGAGATTCTGTTAATTACTCTTTAAATTTCATAGACATGATTATCATATTTATGTCTTTTAATCTTCTCATTGTAAAAGTATTATAAACCCATGATTTGGAAAATTGGACAAGAGGGAGAAAAGTTACTTATTATTTCTCTGTTATATAATACAGTTGCTATTAGCAAGTTAGCATATTGATGTAGTTTTTTGATTTGTTTTGTTTTAAGTAAGCTCTATGCTCAACATGGGGCTTGAACTCATGACTCTGAGATCAAGAGTCATGTGCTCTACTTCTGAGCCAGCCAGGTGCCCCCATATCTGTGTAGTCTTTTTGTTCTTTTATGAAAATGTGGTGGTCTGCATTTTTTAATACTTCGGTGTAATCATACCTCTATGCCAATATGTACTCATTTTAAAATTCTGTTTTATTGTATGTAAATTCATATTTTATGGTATAAAATATATGTCTTTTATATTATAAATTATATTCTTTTCAATACCATATTTTTTTCATGACTACACAGTAGTCATTGATTTCCCATAACCTGGTGAGGAATCTAGGGCCCCCAGAGACATTCTTCCCCTATCCATAGGTCTGGTGCTAGGAAAATGCCAACATTGTATACCTGTAACATTTCTCTTGCTTCCCGCTGCTGCTTCTAAGTCAAAATCTCTCCTGTCCTCATATAAAAACTCTTCAGTTGTGATGGAAGCTCTTGAGCTTTACCGTCTTAACCGTCACTGTCACCGTCACTGTGATGGATTGTTCTCCTTTATTGTCTCCCCCATTTCGTGTGGATGTTGGCCGTCTTTCTCTCCGCTTCTTGAGTTCATTCAGGTGCAACTTCACGTTATACCATCAGTCCACCCAACACTACTTAATAATTATTTCCCCTCAATCTGGATGCCAGCTACCTTTCTCTACCCTCGTGCCAGTAGTTAATCATATCATGGAATTTCACCTCTGAAATCTTAAGTCTCTAAATCTCAATCTCTTATCACAATCTCTAGTACTTTTTCAGAGAATATCTGTTCCTTTTCTTCACTGCTGACTCCATCGTCTGGACAACTGTATTGTTTTCCCAAATTATCTTTGACATTACTTCTTCACCTATCCAGTGCTACAAGTTCTGTCCCTTCGTTCCCCATCAATTTTACTGCCAACTGTTACACGTTTTCATCCTTTCTTTAAACCTGTTCTGAAAAATCCCAGCCCAAATTTAATCTAAGTAGTACTCTTCTGTGTTTCAACCATTAGGTTGGATATCATTCATTTGGGCATATTAGTGAGAGTCCAGGTTTGTGCTCTCCATCCTGAGCTGAACCATCTGTTTTCTGACCCATGAATTAAGTATTCCCCTAGTACTTAATCAGTTCTCTTTCCTGTTTCTCTCACTATTCCAAGCTTATGTTTCTTTAAAAAAAATGCTATCTAACTCCCATCTACCTTTGACCTACACCTCACATAACATTGCATCCTTTTTCACTTGACATACAAGAATATCAAAAAATAACTCCTTTAACTTAACAAACTGTATCTATTAAAGTCCTCCTGGGGCACCTGGGTGGCTCAGTCCGTTACTTTGGCTCAGGCCATGATCTCCCGGTTTGTGTGTTCGAGCCCCACATCGGGCTCTGTGCTAACAGCTAGGAGCCCGTAGCCTGCTTCACATTCTCTGTCTCCCTCTCCCTCTGTTCCTCCCCTGCTCATACTTTGTCTCTCTTTCTGTCAAAAATAAATAAACATCAAAAAAAATAAAGTCCTCGAGCATTCATACTCCATTGTGAAACTGTAAATATTCCTATTAATATCGTCAGGAAAACAAGGTGTTTGATACCACCCATATTTCATTAGTACATTGGAAATCCTAGCCAATATAGTAAGATAACAGCAAAATATGGAAAAATGTATCAATCTAGAATAGAAAAAAATAATATGGAAGAGGTAAGAATTGGAAACAAGCAACAGTACTCTTGTTGGTGGGAACAATATATTTCAAGTAGTATAGGAGAAGAGATGTAAAATTTATTAAAGTGACTGAATTTGCTATGTCCTGGTCCATACAGCAAAGAGATATAT
This sequence comes from Panthera tigris, assembly GCF_018350195.1. Taxonomy (NCBI): domain Eukaryota; kingdom Metazoa; phylum Chordata; class Mammalia; order Carnivora; family Felidae; genus Panthera; species Panthera tigris. The sequence goes on from NC_056660.1 coordinate 106,398,593, forward strand.
GAAATGATGACAGCCTATGTTAGCTGACTTTTAATCTATGTATGGTGATGAGCTTATTTTGGTTTGGCGAAATATATGGGCATCCTGAGGGAAATTTGTACTGCACAGTGGTCTTTGACATGCTAATTATAGCTGAACTTAATTTAGTATTTTAGTGGGACATTTAGTCTTGAAGTATATATTTATTTAAATTTCTAAATGCTCAAGAGAATTTTAAATATCTTATTAAGAGGAGCTACTTTTCTTTCACACTTCTTCCCTCCTTCACTCCTTCCTTCTATCTTTCTTTCCTTCTTCCCTTCAACTATAATGCAAGTTTAGTTACTCTCTTGTGTTTGTTTTCCATATTTTGTTGCATTAATAAGTGCCTGACTTAGCTCTCTTAAAAATCACATTATGTTTCTTCAAGCATTTCTTAAAGTTTTGTATTTGATTTGTTATGTAGTAGAGCTCGGTAACAACTATGTTTTTGACTTCCTTTTTTTCTCCCTTCCCTAACCCCTCTGTGTTTATCCCTACCTTCTTCTTTTCTTCGTACCAGATCTTGACTGTTTTAATCAGCCAAATGAAGTAGTATGGCTTGTCACTTGTCTGTTCATTCCTTCATCCATCTATCCATTCATAAAGAAGTAATTTCAGGGCACCTGGGTGGCTCAGTCAGTTAAGCGTCCAACTTTTGGTTTCCACTGAGGTCATGATTTTGTACCTGGTGAGATTGAGCCCCATGTCAGGCTCTGTGCTGACAGCACGAAGCCTGTTTGGAATTCTCTCCCTGTCTCTCTGCCCCTCTGCTGTGCTCTCTTTCTCTTGCAAAATAAATAAATAAACTTTTTTTAAGACAAGAAGTAATTTCATCTATTTGTACATTTTATATTTTAATAAAATATTTCTACATATATAGATATTTATGCATTTCTTTATGTATTTCATCTTTATGTATTTAATCTCTTGGCTATTTCTTCCTGTAGTTATGTTTTAAAAGTAGTATGTTTATACTGCATTTTGTTGAGAGAATGTATCTTCATTTTCTTGATAGGCCAGTGAATACCAGGCCTTGACATTCTACTCGAAGGTTTGAATGAGTACTTGAGGATTTCAGACATACTTTCATCTAATCTCCACTTTCAGTCCCCAAGCAATGCCTCTGTCGAACCTGTGTGTCTCAGCCTTGAGCCTCTGTGGGGTTCTACCACATTCATAAAATCCTCCTCTGTTTAATTTGGGCATGGGTCCACTAAATCGGTTCATGTTCTTGTATGAACCTTCTGTTTTTCCAAAACATGGGCAAGGCGATTTATTCTTTTAGTTAAATGTAATCATTCCATAACACTATTTTTTTGTGTTTCTGAAGACAGAAAAAAAGTCCCAAGTAGTTAGCTAACCATCTTTAACTAGGGGCCACTCTGCACTAAATTATAATCAGCGGGAAAAACTAAATGTTAGTTGCCATATTGATTCAAAGTTCATTTCAAATCTTTATTTTATAATATTTAGTACTCATGTGTTCTTTGGCAAATCATTCCACTTGTCCACGCCTTAATTTCTTCATATAATGAGCTTAGATGTATTTTATACAGATAGGAGGATTCCGGAGCATATAGATAATTCAATAACACTAGATATTATTTTAATAAACTTTGTTATTTAAAAATGCATTAAAACTTACACTTGCAAGGTTATATAGTTCTTTGTGTTCAAGGATATTTCTTCAGAGGTATTTCTTAATTAGTAAAATGGTACATGAATCTTTGATGAAGGAGTATCAATGATATCACATACTGTGTTACTGCTAATTCAAACCAGAAGATCAACTATCTTGCAGAAATTACTGGCTTAAATAATATTTCATTATCATATACTCTGCAGTTGGGCCATCTTATAAGGCAAGAAATTTTCAGAGGAAATACTTTTCAGTATTGAATCACAGTTTTTTTGTTGTATTAGTTAAAATTGTATTTTACAAAATAAAATTTTTAAATATATTAACTCAGAATATAAATGTGAGTTCAAGAATGTCCTATATGTCATTTATTTTATTTTAGGTTTTTTTTGCAACTACATTATTAACAAGAATTGAAAAATACTTAATTTAATCATTGCTTTTTAATTTATATTTTCCAAGTTGTGACCATTCATGACAATGAAAACTGGTATTTCCAAAATGTATTCTTATAGTATGCCTTTTTGAGAATTGGACAATTGATGAAATAATTTAATCTGCGATATTAAATTGAGAAGAGTGTTAAGAGTTTATTGAGTGACTAATACATACACAATTTCTCTTACAATTTCATTCATAAGGATTAGATATCACAGCTTAATATAGACATATTTGAATGTAAGGAATTTCATTTTTCAGTTTTTTCTACTGATTCCTAGCATAAAGGTTTACATTTGAATCTGAAATGTGATAATTCATGTTTGTGTCTTCTAGGTATAGCTTATTTGAGTGGAATGTGTAGTGAAAAGAGAAAATGTATTATTGCTGAAGACAATGGCTTGAATCTTGCATTTACAATTGCTCATGAAATGGGTCACAAGTAAGTAAAAATTCTGGCTATGCCACATATTAGCATATAGCTTTGTAATTTGAGTTATTGAATTACATGCATCTTTTGGGTTTTTTAGGGGGAGGGGCTCAGGTGTTTTAAAAATTAGGGAAACAAAAAGAGGTGGTAAAGATCATCTAAATTTAAAGAGTATCTTCTAAATATTGTAACTATTCCTGATACTTTGAATAAAATCTTATTACATTATTAAAATTGACATTAGGACATGACACATGTTTCACTTCACTACACATTTCCAAATAATATAAACATGACAATAATCATGACACTACAAAGCTATATATTATTCACATGTCTGAAGAAAACACTTTGTACAAATTAAAATACTTCCAAACTATAATAGTATTTGTTATTACCCTATACAGAGTAAAAGCCAATTAAGCTGCATGGTTTGAAGTAATGTACTTGAAAGAAATTTCACCTGTTCACCCAGTTAATATGTAATGAACAGTCTGTCTCAGGAACAGGTCTAAGTACTTTACCTAATAGTTCACTTAAAACTCAACAAGCAAGGCTGTCATTTTACAGATGATGATAATAACAATAATAATTAGTAATAGCAACATTTACATAGTACTTACTGTGTGCTACGACATTTCTACATGCTTTATATATATCCTCAGAACATTTTTGTGAGGTAAGGCTATTAGAGTACCCATCTTACAGGGGAGAAAACTGAAGCATGGAGAAATTAATTTAAGTTTAATTTAGTTGTGAAAATAGTACGTGTTGGAGGAAGGATTTAAATTCAGGTTATCTAATTCAGTCATACTGTTCTGTACTTTGCATTATCTGCTCTCTTTGGGCCTTTGATCCCTCATCAGTAAAATGGGGATGATACCTGTGTTATAAGGTTGGTCTGAGATTCGGATTATGAACAACAAGCACATATTTACAGCCAGTATCTTACAGTAGAAATGGTGTGGAGTCAGACTGAATTTTGAATGTGGGCTTCCCTGCGTGCTAGCAGTATCAATTAAAATATGAAAAATATTTTAATTGGACTCACATTTAGTGAGGTCCTACACAGGGAGGTGCTCTTTATGGAGGCCTCTTTGGTCAAAGACATATTTAGTTTGGCTGGTAGTGTTTAAAAATTTGAATCAGTTGCCAACATTAAAAAGTATAAATTTGACATAAAAATTCAAATTTCCAGACCTGGCAACATTAGACCTACAGTCCCATATGGCAGCCATTCCTTGGAGCTGAGTAGTGTCTGTACCCTTTAGACTGGGGCCATCTTTTCCAGCTCATCACAGGCTGAGGCACTGTGGTATTATAGTATTTATCAGACACCCAGTGCGCTTCATTTTCATCAGATGCCTGGACTCTGGAGACAAGTGAGTAAATTGAGCTATGGAATTTGATTGGTCTAAGAAAGCTCGGGAGAAGATTATATAGGACATCACAGTGTTTGATTAAAAAAGCCTTTTATTCAAGTAAACTGAAGTAGAGGAAAATAGTCAAGTTATAATGATACAGCTCAGTGAATTATCAGAAATTGAGCATACCTATGTGCCCGTAACCTAGTCTAAGACATGACGAACAGTGGTTTTATTTTTGGTGTCACTGTTTTTAAATGTGTAAATATACTTTCATTTTCTCCCATGCAGCCTTTCAGTGGTCAGTGCGTGGAGTGCTGTAGAATACAACGTGTTTATTTGTTATCCAAAAAAGAAACAAAACAGATAAATAAGATTCTAAGATCATCATTCTTTAGGGAATATATGTAATGCAATAACCTAGTTCATTGTTGTACTCCAGGAATGATAGGATTTAGACTCTTAATTCCAATATAGTTTTCTTAATTTAAAGATATTTCAGTGTAATCATAGTAAGGAAAACCATGTGCAATATTTGAATGAAAAATGCTGAAAGTAACATTTAGGGGAAAGAAAAAGTTGGTATTAAAAATATTAAGACAATAAGTACAAATTCATGATTATAATTTTTAGAAGTTAAATGCAAGTTTCTGAATAATATAAGCAGTGTGAGTATATTTTTATGAAATATACAATCTGAGACAATCTGAGTAGTGGAAGGTTCACTTTAAGAAACAATCTTACTTTATTTTAGGATATGTAAAATACATTTTTTAAATCTCTGATGTATTCTAAAATGTACAAAAAACACAGATTAAAGGAACCAACCACACGCAGGTTACTTTATTAACATGCAAAGGTTTGGTCAAGAATTTCTACTTAAAAAAACTAAACGATATAGTTTAAGGAAAGGCCACTTGAGCTTTATGTAGTAGAAACATTGGTTTATGACCAGGAACTCAGGTTGGAATGGCTAAAATGGTAGTAAAATATTATTTTATTTGCCTTTTATAGAGCTGTACCCAAAGTCAATAGAGATGTGCCAAAGGTATTGGTAATGCTTGATGAATTAAGACCAGGACATATGATATATGTTGAACTACTTAGTTACTAAAAATCCTCTTTACTTGTAAGCAGTATTTGTCTCAAAAGTGGGGGCTGGTATTTCCCTTCTTAATTTTTTTAAATGTTTATTATTTTGAGAGACAGAGACAGAGACAGAGAGTGAGTGGGGGAGGGACAGAGAGAGGGATATACAGAATTGGTAGCAGGCTCCAGGCTCTGAGCTGTCAGCAGAGTCTGACGGGGGCTCAAACCCACGAACCATGAGATCATGACCTGAACCAAAGTCGGCTTAACCGACTGAGCCAGCCAGGCGCCCCAGTTTTCTTAATGCTATAAAGTGGGATACATTAACAGTGAAGAGTAGTGGTGTCTTTAACAAAGGACACACAAAGGAACAAACAGGAGAGAGGTCATCTGTATAAATTATATCATCATCATCCAGTATAAGATATAAAGCACAATGAAAGGAAAATGTAGGAAGAAGAAAGAAAAATAAAACAAAATTCATATACACATAGCCTCTTGAATAAGCAAAGTTTTCACAAATGTTAGATAATTATGTCTATGGATCTGATGTGTCCACGCACACAAATCAACAGAGCTTTTTGTGTTAGGGATATAATTAAGTCAACTACTTAAGTGAAACTGTTAAATTCTTCTTTTTTCTTTTTGAATTTCTTTCTTTTGTTTTTTGGGAGAGGATTATGTTTTCCAGTATATTTTCTTAGACAGAAAATGGATCGTATAATTTTGCAACCCACAACTTTAGAGTGGCAGAGTGAGTCCATTCAAACTTGTCAATTCAAGAATGACTTTATAATTACACATGAAATGTTTCTAAACTGATTTGGGATGAGTGTGTTTATGTTTTTTATCTGAATTTGGTTTCTAGAATTTCCCAGAGAAACTCCATGTATGGCTAGAAAAGTCAGTAAGGGGCACCAAGAAATAAAAGCCAAGTCTTAAGGGTGAGAATTTGAGTAATTGAAGAGAACCAAAAATCCTCTTTTACTATTTCAAAAGGGGAATGAATCTTAAATGTAAAAATGTATCGAATTTTCCTTTAGGAAATTTCCAATTAAAAAAAATCTTGTATGTAATTATATACAGAAGTATAGATTAGTGTCCATAGCAAGAAAGAGGAATTAAGTGATTTATTCCAATGTTTTATGATTCCTTTTCACAGTTATTTTCCTTTCTAAACAATAGGTCAGGCATGTGATTTTTTTCTTATAACCAAAAATGTCAACCATAGAATATTTTTATTGGTATTAAGTGTATTTATATTTATGAAATACAAATGGGATCTTCATAAATTTACTGTCATAAAGCCTAAAACTTTATTTTTACAAATAAAAAATACCTTAGGAAGTTGTTCGTGAATTTGACAGTTTGTTGGGTGCATATGTATACACATATACACTATATTTTATATACAACAATTTGTTAAAGTAAGAAATTTTACTTTATTTCAGCCAGACTTTATTATGGATATATAAATTGTACTTAGATTACTGTGTTTGGGGAGTGTCCCCAAGACCACCCTCAGGTTCAATGATTTGTTAGAAGGACTCAGAAAACTCAGTAAAGCTATTTTACTCATACTGACAGTTTATAACAGTAACAGGATATGGATTAAAGTCAGCAAAGGAGCAGGCATCTGGGCCGGGTCTAGGGAACACCTGGCAGAAGCTTTACGTTGTCTTCTCCCAGGTGAGTTGTGCAGAACTAACTGTGTGTTAATTCTCTAAACAATAATGTGTGAAAACACGCACAAAGTACTGCCCAACCCTAGAAACTAACCTGAGCCTTGGTATCCAGGGATTTTACTGGGTGGTAATGTTGGTCATGGAGGCACAGCTGACCACCTACAAAGCACATCTTCCACCTCCATCCTTTCCAGAGGTCCAGCTAGTCATGTCCTACCCCCAAATCATATTGTTATAAGCTATCTGACTTGTCCTGGAGTCCCCAGGTAAACAAAGATATTCTTATCAGAAGAGATAATACAGGGGCTCCTGGTTGGCTCAGTCGAGTGAATGTTCGACTCTTGATTTCAGCTCAGGTCGTGTGATGGAGCCCTGTGTCAAGCTCCATGCTGAGTGTAAAGCCTGCTTAAGATTCCCTCTCTCTCCCTCTACCCCTCTCCCCGACTTTGCTCTCTCTCTTTCTCTCTAAAATAAAAATAAAAAGGAAGGGAGGGAGGATGGATGGATGTGCCAGATGCTTATAGGTTGCCTCCCAGGACCTGGGCGAGAACCACACCTGTCTTTTCTATGTGCAAGTTTTGGACCACCCAAACTTGTTGCAGTAACTTTGTACTTCACAATTGCACAATATTTTTAAGCCTTAAGATATCATACTTAGATTGCTAAAGCCTTTCTAAAAAAATAATAATGTCTTCTGTTATTAGCAGGCATTGCACTAAATACTGTGTACTCCTCTATAATCCAATCTCATAAAAATGTGGAGCTATATTTTGTGATTATTGTCTTTTTTACAGATGAGGAAACTGAAGCTGATAGAGATTAATATTTCAGGAGTTCTTTTGATATTAAAAGCTTTCTTTTTTTATCACATATGTTGTTAAGATTTCTCTAGTTCTATTAATTTAATCTTGTTTTTTAATGTTTTTGAACCAAAAATGTTCTTAGTAGTCAAATGTTATTTTTTAAATTATTTCTTCTATGGCTTTTTGTAGTTAGAAATGACACCTCATTCTAAAATTTAAAAAAATACATTTTTGTCTATTTGTTTTATATTTTCTTCTCTCTCTCAAGTCTTCTCCCTCACTCTTTTTTACTGTTAGAAGGCCACCTAGACTTTATTTTAGTGTATGTAGTAAAGTTCTCTCCATTAAATTTGATTGTTCATTAACTGCTCAATAAATTATCTTACCATTCAAAATGTGGTCCCTGATGATGTAAAGAGCTATGCCAGAATAGAGCACATTGCTTGCTTCATTGAAAAAGTCTTGAAATGAAAAAGAAATGAACTGAAATGAAATGAAAAGAAAGAAAAAAGAAATGAAAAAGAAAAGAAAAAGAGAAAAACAGTCATTTGAACTCAACTGTGTGCTTAGTGCTGTAGCCAATTTATATTGTAGTGCCAGCTGCTTATCTAGGTACAGATCGGTAAAAAGGAGTTCACCAATGGCAGCCAGGGCACCGACCACACTCTGAGTGACCCTGCCACATAACACTCTAAGTTAGTGCTGCATGGAGGTCATGTTTGAGTTGGTAGAGAGCCCAATATTTTTCTCTTTAGCCTGAAAGGTGGTCTGCAATTGAATTGTATATCTCTGTTCTTGTATATTTATGAAATATTTTTAGCCATAAATTCTGTGACATGATCCACTGCCAATAATACATGTTTTCCTGACACAAATATTTAGCGGTGTTGTAGATAGTTTTGCTAAGTATAATACATATAGACATTATAACAAGAATATAAATATATAATATGTATCATATATAATACATTTATAATTTATATAACAAAAAATAGAAATATATACCGTATATACGTATCATATCCTTTTTTTCTTTATGGCCACAAATAATTCACTCCTTCCAACTTGAAGTAAAGTAACCTCTTATATTGGATAAGCTTTTACTAAAATTTATGCCCAGCTCTTAGAGATTGTAAAGTATGTAAATTACCAGAGAAATAATCATTTTAAAGGTAATTGTTAGTAACATAATCCTGTGAGTTTTTTTCTAACCTTGCTAAATCTGGAGATTTCTTGGACAGCAGAACTACCCTGACTTAGCTCATTGAGACCAAAGACTTCTGCTCTCACCTGAAGAAGGAAGGTAATCATATTAGATGTATTTTAGAGAGTATGACTGCCAAAGCTCACACAGCCAATTAAGTGCCTGAGTGGATGTCCAGAGTCAAGCTATCCGAATCCAGAGTTCATGTTGTTAATTACTGTGCTACACCCCAGATGCTGAAGGATACTTCTAATTACCTTACCTTTACTCACATTGCTTCTGGGCTAGCCTTGTGTAATCTGTTCCTACCTTATCTCTTCAGCCATACTTCATACTATGTACCCTTTTATTGTTAGCACACTTGCAGCCCCATTAGAGTTTTTAGGGTTTCTCATGTGTTATGCCCCTTCACACTGAAGTGCATTGGCACATGTTACCCCCTCTGCCTGGAATACTCCCATTTCACGAATTCTCTCATCCTGATCATAATTCATAGGGCATATCAGTAATCATTTCCTACAGCATGTGTTCTGTGTAGGTCAGTCTCTCCATTAAATACTTCATGGCACTATCTCTATAAATGTCCATTCATTCATCTAGTCACAGGGTGTAAGCGCCAAGAGGTAATGAACTGTGCCAGTTTTTTGTTGTCATGGGATTCCTAATGCATTTGATAGTGTTTGGGACATATCAAGCGTTCAATATATATGTATTAAATCAGTGAATGCTTTAATATAGTAATTTTCTTAGTAAAATATTCTTGTGCAAAGAATGTCAATGAAAATGTGTTAGAGGAAAGATGCTGCTGCACAAATTGTTTAGAATGTTTTTAAATATTGTCTGAAACTTTTAACAAGGAATCAGGTAAAGTTTTATAAAAACAATGTGGTGGACTAGTAAATGTAGCCAAGGCCACATGGAGTGAGCCTTTATTCCATGCACATACAGAAATGACTCCCCGCAACCCAAAAGTGCTCTCCCCTGAGGTCTTCCTGTCACAGTAATTGGAAGCTCCATTCTTCTAGTTGCTCAGCTAAACACAATGAAATTATCTTTGAGCTCTCTCCGTTTCTCACTCTCCACATTCAATCCATCAGCTCTTGACTCTGCCTTCAAAACATATCCACATTCTCTTTACATCTCACTAATTCTACTCTTGCCACTCTGGACCAAACCACCATCATCTCTCATGTGGATTATTAAAGTAACCTCCTAAATGATCTTGCTTTATCAGCCCTTGTCACTCACAACCTGTTTCAACTCAGAGCCAGGAAGACTCCTTCACAGCAAAGCAAATTCTCCAATTTTTTTGCATAGACTTCCAGTAGCTTCCTATCTCACCAGTAAAATCCCCAGCCCTTACATTGGCCCAGTAGGCCCTACCAGGTCTAGCCTCCTTCCCTACCATTCCCCTCCTTATCAACATGGCTCCAGATACATCAGCCTCTTTTCTAAAACTCAAAACACCTACTTCAAGACTTTGCCTTTCTTCTTTAGATATTTGTTCAAGTACCACCTTCTCATTGAGGCCTTTCTGTTAATATTTCTTAAAAGTGTAGACACAACCACATTTATCTATCTATCTATCTATCTATCTATTTGTATGTGTACAGTGAATTCTTAACTCCTTAGTTCACTGTTGTATTCTCAGCATCTAGAAGAATACTGCTTTCATACTTGGCACATAGTATGTACTCAAAAATGTATTTGTTAAATGAAGATTTTCGTTATTTCTAAAAGTGAAGTCTCTATGACTTCCTATGCTCTGCAGAAGAGCTGAATATACAAATGTACTAATTGTCTCACAGAAATGAAAAATAATATTCTTCTTAAGGAACTTCATTGTTATATCTAAGTAATATATTGGCATTTCTTTTCACATTAAAAATTCACATTAGGAATCACATTAAGATTTGTATTGAATGGGGGTTGCCTGGGTGGCTCAGTCAGTTAAGCACTGAGTTTGGCTCAGGTCACGATCTTGTGGTTCATGGGTTCGAGTCCCATGTCAGGCTCTGTGCTGACACCTCAGAGCTTGGAGCCTGCTTCAGATTCTGTCTCCCTCTCTCCCTCTACCCCTCCCCTGCTCGTGTTCTCTCTCTCTCTCTCTCTCTCTCTCTCTGTCTCTCAAAAACAAACATTAAAAGATATTTTATTTAAAAAAAGATTCTTCTTGAATGGAATTTGAAAAGACATTGAGGTCTCCTATCCCCATATTAAATGCTTAAAAATCCCAAAAGGAGAATTTTTTTTATATAAGTAGCCAAGATAAAGAGCCAGAAGGAGAAACCTCCAAATATTAGAGGTAGAAGGCATCTTTCCATATAAAAGAGCTAGAATTTCTCATTCACTGGGTGCTTAATCTTGGTACTGGATGGAGTTGCTCAGGGTTGAATGCACTCTGGGGAGTGGAAGTCAAAGCTTCACAGTCCCTTATAAGGCAATGTGTATTTCCAGCTGGCTTACGGCAAGTAGTTTGCTTCAGGACATGGAATGAAAAAAAAAATCTATCAGCATCTAACATATTCTAATTACAAAGCCTCAGAGCATAAATAGAAACATTAACAAAACAGATAAATAGCCACAATCATAGTAGGAGGTTTTAACACTGCTTTCTGTATAGAAACTGAATAGAAAGATCTCTATAGAAGAGAAAAGATTTGAACAACTAAAAACGTTGTTCTACTGGGCAGATATGAAACCTGCAGCTGAGTAATAAAGAATAAGTACTCTTTCAAAATACAGATATTTATAAAGAATGACCATATATTATTTTATTCTTCAAGTCTAAACAAATTCCCTAAAATTAATTTACAGATGAATTTTTCTTATCACAATACGATTAAGTTAAACAACCAATAGCAAAAACAAACTTAATAAATACATAATAGAAATTTATAAGCATACTCTGGAAAAACTCATTGATCAGAGAAGAAATCATTAGGAAAACCAGAATACTCTCAGACTTGAACAATAACAAATATACTATTTTGCAAGTTTGAAGCATTGCAGATAAGGAGCAATTAGAGGAAAATGAGTAACTTTAAACACATATATAAAAATTAAATGATGAAATTAATGACCTAAATTTTCATATTAAGAGGTTAGAAGCATAACAACAAAATAAGAGATATTAGAAGAAAGAAACCACAAAGAGTAGAAACTAATAAAATAGGAAAATGCAATGAAAGTGAATAATGAAGTCAAAATTAGATCTCTGAAAATACGAATAAAATTGGCAAATATAAAATTGATTAAGAAAAAAGGCATAATTGAACAGTATTAGAAATTAGCAAAGGCAGTATAACAGATACTGAAAGTATTAAAAAGATACTAAGAAAATAGACTGAATACTGTCATGATAAAAACAGATGAAATGGGAAAATTCTAAGAAAATATAATAGAAGGATATAAAGCTAAAGCTCTATAACTATTTTAAAAAATTGTATCAGTGCATTAGAATTATCCCAAAGAAAACACAAGTTCAGACACAGAAAAAGGTTCAATGAATAGATAATGCTAATATTAATCTAATTCTTCTAGAAAATAAAGGAACACCCTGCAACTCATTATTTGAGCTAGTATTAATGTAACATAAAAATCAATAAGGGACAGTTATGAGGAATGAAAGTTGTAGTACTTTCTTATCTGAGAATGATGAAACAATTTCCTTTTTTTTTTTTGGTTTATTTACTTAGAGAGAGAGAGAGTACAAGTCAGAGAGGGGCAGAGAGCAATGGAGACAGAGAGAGAGAGAGAGAAAGAGAGAGAGAATCCCAAGCAGACTCCAACCCTGTCAGCATGGAACCAAGTGTGGGACTCGAACCCACAAACCTTGAGATGATGACCTGAGCCAAATTCAGGAGTCAGGGTCAGCTTCTTTACCGACTGAACCACCCAGGTGCCCCAGAAAACATTTTCAAAATAAAGCAGCACTATGTAAACAGATAAAGGTAATATAAGGGAATAAAGTTGGCTTTATATCAGGATAGGAAAGGTCATTTATCATTTAGGAATCTTAATGCCCATGTTAATAGCTTAAAGGTAGAAACTATATTATTTCAAGAGATGCACAATTAAAAAGAAAAACACTAAGACAAAGCTTGCTGATGTATATTCACCAAAATCAATGGGAAACATTATTCTTAATGGTGAAATATGAGAAAAATTTCTACAAATTAAGAAAATCACAAGAATCTCACCACATCTGCTTCTGTGTATGTACTGGAGACACAAACAAGTGAACCTTGGCAGAAAAATAAATAAAAGCTGTAGAGATGGGAATGGAAAAAAGATAGCTATTTTAATTTGCAAATGATGTGATTCCCTATATAAAATTATGATGTTATGTAGAAGTAAAGTATGGAATTAATTCATGAATGTAGTAAGATTATTAAATATAAGATAAATATACAAAAAACCAGCTGTCAACACAAAAATACAAAATATCATTAAAAAAATGATACTATTTACTGTAGCAATTGAAAACACAGAGTACTTAGGAATGAATTAAAAAAAGATAGGAAATTATATACCCTTATTAAAATTTATTGAGTGAAACCTGTGTCAATGAAAATATACCACATTTGTGGATAAATTTATTCTCTTCAGATGTCAGTTCTGTTGTAAATGATTTATAGATTCATGGAAATTCCAATAAATAGACCACCACAGCTTCTATATGGATGTTGGCAAATATTTTCAACATTTGTATATAAGTACAAATAGTCAAAATAGCCAAAACTTTCTTGGAGAAGGAAAAGACGAAGATAGAAGAGAATGAGAGGGAGAATAATGTAAGAATCTTTCCCTAACAGAAATCAAGACCAATTTTGAAACCAGAATAGCTAAGACATTTAAACATTTGTGAAAATATGGACAAATATGGTCTGATAGAACAAAATCTGGAGTCATAAATAAGTCCACGCCTAGAGGAAAACCTGATATGTGAGCAAGGTGTTGGCAGATCAGTATAGAAAGTTGACTTTTCGGAAAAATATGATAATGCACTTGGCTTACTGCATGTATAAAAATGAAATTGAATGCCTTCAGATTATTTCTAAAAATCAATTCTGCATAAAATAAAGACTGATATATCACAGACAAGGCTTTTAAGATAAAATATATGAGACTATCTTTAGGACGTTAGGGTTGAAATTATTTCTAAAGCAGCACATACTCTGTGCCCCCTTTGGAAGACAGAAACATAAGACCTAATAGAGACATCTGACACAGATCTTAGAACTGATCTGATTGTTAAGCTTTTTTAATTTCTGGAACTCCTGGATGGCTCAGTCAGTTAAGTGTCTCACTCTTGATTTTTGCTCCGGTCATGATCTCACAGTTGTGAGATCGAGCCCTACATCAGGCTCTGCCCTAAGCATGTAGACTGAGACTGTTTGGGATTCTCTCTCTCTGTCCCTCTCCCTCTCCCTCTCTCTCTCTTTCTCTCTCTTTCTGCCCCTCCCCAACTTGTGTGTGTGTGTGTGTGTGTGTGTGTGTGTGTGTGTGTGCATGCTCCCTCTCTCTCTCAGATAAATAAACATTAAGGAAAAAAAAGATTATATATTTTACATATTTGTTTTCATGAAAATATTTCATAATATTAAAACAAAAATAAAACTAGAAAGAAATGCCAAAATGAACATTATTTGTATAATTGGAAAACTCAAGACAACCTACTAAAAAAAAAAAAACTCTATTAGAACAATAAGAGAATTTGAGGGGGGGGGGCTTACAAAATTATATAACAATTTTTGCTTTTCAATACATAAACAGCAGCCACTTGGTCACTATAAAGAAAGAAAAATCCATTTATATTGAATATAGCAAAAGATAAAATAAAAATATAAAAGATAAAATACCTAACAAATACTTACAAAGGAATGTACAAGACTTATAAAAAGAAGAATTTATATCCACACAGAGAGTCATAAAAGTGGTTTAAGTAAATGGAAAGACATTTTCTGGTTTGGGATAGGAACAGTGAATATTATAAAATGATAATTATCTCTATATAAATTTAATGTGACCTGCCCAAAATGCCAATAGTATTTTCTTTCCTTTTTTTTTCTTTTTTAATTAGACATACTGGTTATAGACTCCATGTGGAAAAGTCAATATAAGATATTTGTTGTTAAAAACTAACTGGAGAGGAGAGGGTGAATTCTATCAGATATTAATATATTACATAGTAGATAAAGCAGTTTGTGCTGGTGCTTGAATAAGGATGTAAGCACAGAACCTACGGTCTGTGGAAAGAAATGAATCATTCAATAACAAACATAACAGGAATCTGATTCTGTACCATATTTATGACATCATAACACATCAAAATGATTATGGACATTGACATTTTTTGGTTGGCTTTTTTTATTTTTTCATCTTTTAGTAGGGAATGTGTATAATTCTAGATATGAAATCTAGAAGTATTTAAGGAAAAGTCACATAAAATTAACAACTCGAAATAAGTATCCTTCACAATGGAATACTACGTGGCAATGAGAAAGAATGAAATATGGCCTTTTGTAGCAACGTGGATGGAACTGGAGAGTGTGATGCTAAGTGAAATAAGCCATACAGAGAAACACAGATGCCATATGGTTTCACTCTTATGTGGATCCTGAGAAACTTAACAGAAGTCCATGGGGGAGGGGAAGAAAAAAAAAAAAGAGGTTAGAGTGGGAGAGAGCCAAAGCATAAGAGACTCTTAAAAACTGAGAACAAACTGAGGGTTGATGCAGGGTGGGAGGGAGGGGAGGGTGGGTGATGGGTATTGAGGAGGGCACCTTTTGGGATGAGCACTGGGTGTTGTATGGAAACCAATTTGACAATAAATTTCATATATTGAAAAAAAAAGAAATAAGTATCCTTGCAAAGGAAAAAAATACAATAGAAGATAAATCGCAATCAGTGAAAGTATTTGCAACGTATCTGAGAAAGTGATGTTTTCCTTAATATAAAAAGAGCTCTTACAAATCAATACAAGAAATGATGAAAGCCCTGTTAAAAAAAAATGGTACCACACAGCTCATGGAGGTCTATGCATGGCTTTTATTAAAAAACAAAAACAAAAACTTAGCATTATTGATAGAATGACACTTCAGACCACAAAGCGATTCTACTTTCACCCGTCAGGTTACATAAATCCGTACAGGTGAATCCATGTTTACTCCCATTGTAAGGACCACTCCCTTCCCTTGGCAGGAAAATTCTTCCTGCCTTCTTCCCTATTTTTGCTTATTCTTCTCTCAGATCATTTCTTCAGAAAAGTATTTTATGGATAGGTTAAGTCCCTTGACCTATGTTCTTATAGACTGTCTGTAGTTTTCATTCCTAATTTTTTCACAATTGTAGGTTTACATTATATGTATCATTATGTGATCTCTGCATGTCTAATTCAAGTGTGGTCCCTCGGTACAGGGGCTTGTTTTGTTTTGTTTGTTCTTTTTTGTTGCTTTTGTTATTTAACATTGTATTTAACATTGTCTAACACCGTTCAGATGTGCTCAATGAATAAATGTTAGATGATATTTTAACAGTGTAAGTGAGTGTACAGCGTTGGAATGTGTGGGGGAAATAGATATTGTTATACATTTCAGAGAGGAGTATAAAGTGGTACACTATTTTTGGAGGCCATGTGGCGATCGTTTTCCAAATTTAGCAGACTCCTGGTGAATAGAGGTTCAGCTCCTTTGCCAGCTTTGAGTATAACACATTTTAAATTCTAATTTCATTTGTATTCATGTTTCTTTGCTTCCTAGAATGGTTGAACATCTCACCTTTTTCTGACTAGCTGAAGTTAGGCCCCTTGCCTAAAAAATATGCAGCCAATAAAAATAATCAGAAAGACTTGAAAATGGTCACTGTTTTACATTAATAAAATAATACTTATTTTTTGCCCATTAGCATCTGATGGCTCAGTACTTTCTTTTCCCAATTGTAGAAAAAGCCCATTTCAGGTATGTTATATTCTTGAAATAATACAGTGGGCATAAAGTTGTGGACAAAATTCTTTGTCTTGAAACTGGTATATGGCACAATTTTGTAATTTGGATTTTAGCACATTTGTGATAACTTATAGTTGTAACTGTGCCAAGAAAATTAGAAAGCTCTAGCAGAGTTCAGTATTTTTATAAGTTGAAAGAAACTGCTTTAAACATTAATAGCTTATTTACTGATTAAGACTTTCACATGGTAATTAGATTGGCTTCTTTGTAGAGATGTCGAGTGGATAAAATTACATACGTTAGGGGAAATTATAAATCATGTCATTGTAAAAACATAGAACATTTTTTGATATGGCCAGAAAATGCTTATGTGGTTTTGGTTTTTGTTTCACTTGTTGAACCAGGCGAAAAGACTAATATATATTTCTAAACTTTGGCGTAGAGGCATGGCTTTTCCACTAAGTTGGCAATTCAGGAGTTTCTTCAGTACTAAGAGGCTAATGAGGCAATAAATATGCAAAGTTAGCTCCTTGAAGGCAATAAATATGTGGGGCACCTGCTAAAGTTTTAAGTTTTGCCAGAGTACCAAGAATGCAGATGTCTTGTGAACTAACAAGCCTTTGAAATCAGTGATGTTTGCTTACACACTCTGCTGAAAATTGTGCCTGGAATAGAACCAGGAGTAGGACCAGGTTATAAACCCACTTCTTCAGACATCCGCTTTTCTGTTATTGGCATCAGTACCACTGACAGTTCTTCATTTGAGACATCTTTAACCCTCTCTCCCCTTAATTCCTCTCATAAGCAGTTGCCACATTTTACTAGGTTTTCTTGGGAAAGAGCTTTCCCATCTGTCCATTATTTCTATTGTTATTCTTCCCAGGCTTGGACCACTGCAACACCTGCTTCCCTGGTCTTTTTGCCTTAGCACTTTATCTTTCTGGTGTGTCTCACTCATTAGTTCAGAAATCTTTATTGTCCTTTCCTACCTGATGAGTGAACTTAGCCTTGGAGTCCTGACTTTTACAGTGGTCCCCTCTACCTTTCTCACATGATAGTCCACTTCTCCATCTCATGAAGGCAAATGATCCATAATGTTCACACTTTGTCTTTACTAATGTTTTTTTCTTATTTCAACTCCCAGTCCTACTGATGTGTAGATTTTCCAATTTTCTTTATCCATTAATGGTCAAGACAAGTGCTATCACTTTTTGGAAATATATTTTTTAATTTCCTTGCACTGTTTATTGTAAATATCCCTTAATTTCTAATATATACTGATTTGTACTGATATTTATACCCCCTACACACATACCCTACTGAACAGCAGTCTCTATGAAAATAGGATTACTGTGTAATACATTTTTTTTTCTCCCACAGCACAAAGTTGAGTGCATTGTGCATTATAGGCACTTGAATATTTGTTTGAATGTGTAAGCATTTGTTGTACCAATACTCATCTCTTGGTCAGTCATCTTGAGCTTTACAGTAGAGGATAGTTGAGTTCAAGAAGTAGAAGAGACGAATTAGTTTGGGTCAAGGAATGCAGTTGCCTTCACTGAGCAAAAAAAAAAAAAAAAAGTCCTGAAGTCATAGACTTGGAAGGGCCAAATCCAGCAGTTTAGTGATAGGATTATTTAATCTAAAATTCTTCTAATTCAATAAGAAGCTAGCATATGCCCCAGGAGGCATCCTGTCAAACGTAAATTTGGCTGATCTCTCTCTCTCTCTTAATTTGCAAGAGGAGTTCCTTTTGAAAGGGAATAAGATGTTTGCTTTTCATTCAACATTGATGTGCATCAATATGTCTACTATGAGAAAGAGGATATATGCCAAAGGGACAGTAGGCAAACAATAAAAAGTAAACGAGAAATGAAGATAAAGGCATTACATCATAATCTAAGACTGTTAGACCAGGAAACAGGAAGTAATAACAGATTGCTATAGTAGACAAAAAACAAATATACTCTTACCTCTAGAAATCCATTGTTCCTTAAAATGTTCAAACTTAATTATTCTCTAATTAATACTCTTTGACCCACTCAAATTGGTAATGGCCACATGTAACCACGTTGTTCTCTTTAACCACATTCTACCCTCTAGGATTCCCTACAGCAAAAGTCACAAGTATCTTCCTGTGGTACACGTGCCTTGGTTAAGGTTAGAAACTACTCAGTGGGCAGGTGATAGGGAAAACTTATTAGAGAAGGGGACTGGGGCTGGAATTCTTGTCGTGCCAGGTACTCACTGAATAAACTTCAGGCAAGTCAATGTGTCTGTGCTAATTTTCTTCATCCCTACAATTTGGATAAGTTTGCCTTTCAAGGTTCACTGTTGGATTGTTCATGCTTTAATTGCATGGCACAGTGGTTAACACATAATACAGAGTGAATGAATAATAATAATAATCAGTAGTGGTATATTTATTTTTATGAATGCTTTAATGTACAAAGGAGATTTTCAGCTTCCATGGGTCATACATCTCTCTGTTCATTCAGGGAGTGATTTCATATCCTTTAGAATTCTTACTGGATTGGCA
The DNA here is from genome assembly GCF_018350195.1 of Panthera tigris. Classification (NCBI taxonomy): domain Eukaryota; kingdom Metazoa; phylum Chordata; class Mammalia; order Carnivora; family Felidae; genus Panthera; species Panthera tigris. Next base: position 106,417,754 of record NC_056660.1, read on the forward strand.
GGAAGTGAACATATTATGGAGACCCTTATAGACCACTGACACAGCTTTTGTATTTGATACTTTATTTAGACAATGATACCAGTTAGAGTAATAAGTAGTTTGTCCAAGTTAATAATCATAATGGGACTTTAGCCAGTATAGATGTGGCAGCATTCCCACACACCCAGATTCTCTCCAAACGTAGGTTTGGATGTCAGAGTGAGTAGGTGGAAGAGGGAAAAAATCACCCAGCTAATGAGTGGTCTTACAGGAATTGGCTTTCTGTTTGTATTTCTCTAATGTATCTTGGCAAATGTGTGGTCCAGAGTCAGGCAAGCAGCTTTTCTCGAACAGATCACCTACAGATCTTTCCATCTTACGGTTTCCCTAAATCAGTAAGAAGTCATATTAGTTTCAACTTGCTGTCACATTTGCAGAATATTTAGTTGCTTCTCTGATACTGTATCAGTGGCTAGGTCTGTAGACATTTATTTAATAAGGTATTGAACTAAATATATCAAGGAATTAAAATATGTTCTTCAAACACTTAAATTCTAGATGGTGCTAAATTCACTAAAAATAGAAGGTAGTTCTGATACGTATACATGCCGTATATTTGAAAGCCACAGAAGTTAAGAACCATGGGAAATATATGCTAGAATTTATTGAAGAGTCTTTTATGCAGGGAGATGGTCTTAAAATGGGGGTTGCATTTGTAATTATAGACAATCTGGGGAAAGCATTCTGATAGGAAGGAATTATACAAAATGATAGGCTGGAATTAAGTGTTCCCGTGAAAATTAGATTGAAGTCAGTGTACAGATTATTTGAAAAATAAGATAAAAATCTTGGATTTTTGTCATATAGTTTAGTACTTTTTAGAATTTTGAGTAAGAATCATCTAGAAAATGACTTGAAATAAAGTTTCTTAGGCCTTATCTCTAAATAGTCTTGTTCAATGAGTTGAGGCAGGATACAGGATTCTGCATTTTAATTAACCCAACATCAGCATCCCTAGGTTTCTTTTTAAATTTTTAAATGTTTTATTTATTTTTGAGACAGAGACAGACAGCATGAATGGGGGAGGAGCAGAGAGAGAGGGAGACACAGAATCGAAAAGAGGCTCCAGGCTCTGAGCTGTCAGCCCAGAGCCCGACGCAGGGCTTGAACCCACGAACCGTGTGAGATCATGACCTGAGCCGAAGTCGGATGCCCAACCGACTGAGCAACCCAGGTGCCCCAACATCCCTAGGTTTCTGATGCACATAGTTCATTATTCACATTTCCAGTGTCGCTGGTTGCCAAGGAATATTAAAATATTTTGCCTAGGAAACTAGGTTTTTGTATTAATGTATTCATAACAAACTAAATTCATTAAAGCATGGTTTAATAAAGCAAAGAGTTAAGGGGCACAAGGTCAGTCAGGCAGACATGACAAGAGTCCAGAATTCAAGAGGATCAGCCCTGGTCTTCATTGGTATAACTAGCTGTGGAAAGGGAGGGAGGGGTAGGAGAGCTTTAAGGAATACAGAGCTAGCAGGGTCCAGGCATGCGTTAGCTTCCTAAGGCAAGGATAGTGTGTCCTAACCCCAGGAGAGAATAAACTCCTTGAGGGTAGGAACTGAATCTTGCTCATTTTTATGACCCCAGCTCAGTACAGCATGCAGCAAATACTGCGTTCCCAAGTGTTTGTTCATTTGCTAGATGAAGCTGCCTCATATGCACAGCAAGGTCAAAAGTAATCCCTGCTTTTGTACCTCTACTTTTTAGAACATTTTTGACATTGTTGCTGTCTGCCTTTACACGGTCTTTGGACTTCCAATAGAAGTACATATTTTGCTGTTTTGTGACAACTGACAGTTAAATAATTAAAATTATTCAAAATATAAAAAGTAATAAAAATACTTTGTACTCCCCCCCCCCCCCCGCCGTGAGCACACAGCCGCTAAGTTACTCCAAATAAGATGTAGCCACGGAATTGTAGGAAATTGTTATTTTGTGGAAATATACTTCCACTTAGACATTAGGACAGTTTGTTTCTTTTTTCAAATAAAATTTTCTATATAATATAGAACTTCTAGTGGGAAATAATACATCATGTGAAATATTTAATATATTGAGCACAAAAAATTTAGTCTTCTAAAGAATTACTGTTTACAAATCTGACCCTTTCCAAATTATGCAAAAAATGTGAGTGAATTCATAAATGTTCTCTTCTCTAACTCTTTAAACATCAAAAGGGACCATCTTCAAAATCCAAATGTTTCTCCAGCTTTCCGCAGGATATCACAAAACTTCCTGGCAGTGACTTTTAAACAAGTTGAGAAGTTTTATAAGATAAAAATATTTTTTCAGTTGACTTGACAACCATGTACAATGTTAGTAGAGAGTTTATTTGCCCTAGGCTCTTTGTCAAAATGAATTTAAACTGAGATTATTAAAATGTAGCTCAGTTGCAGAAGTATGAGGAGAGGTGTTGCTAATGTCTTACTTCAAGAATGTTCTCCATACATTGCACACGACTTGGTTTTAGAACTGTATACGTAGAGGTGCATTTCTGCTAACAGGAGACATTTAAAATTATTCATAAAACAAAAAAGATTATATGCATTTATGTAGAGTTTTGATTCAGAAAGAGATGCACTATAGTTGGTTGTTTGGAGAGCTTTCTGACCATCAGATTGCCTGGGTCTGAGTCCCATCTCCCCAATTAACCTCAGCACCTTCTGCATCTACAGAATAGTCATAATAATAGACACATAATGGAGATATTGTGAGGATTAAGTGATATCATCATTGGAAATGATTATTACAGTGACTGGTACAAAGGTTCACAATTATTTGTTTTCTTTCAAATCTGTAGAATTGGAACTAAGCAGTGTTTCCTGATAGTTCCAGATATGTGGTTAAAAAAAAAAAAAGGCCCTGTCCCAATTTTTTTCTTTAATGATAATCTTTTCTGTTACAAGTTAAACAGCTTTAGGAAAATTTAACTAATGGTAAACAATGGTTGAATCACTAGATCTCTCCATGGCTGTAGCTAATTTCTTACATGAGAATCAAGATCCCAAAAGGATCATCTGGATGAGAGGTTGTAATCTTCCCAATTTGGAAAATCACATTACACCACTTTGGGAAAATGTCCAAATTGCTAACTCTTGGAAGCAAAACCTCTTCTCTCAAATGGACACATTATTTAAGAAGTTTTATTGTTTCTGAAAAAGACCAGTTGCCTTTCAGGAATAATAGCATTTGTGTATGCTTTGCAAGACGGTACCACCACAGATGGAAGAGTTGAGTGTGTTCCATGCGGCAAGTGGCTGTTGATAAAACAGGGTCACCCGGCAACGTGTGCTGTGGCCAGAATCCCTCCCTGGTGGAGGTGAGACAGTGATCCTGGCAAGGGCTGCCTCAGGACTGTACTGTTAGAAACGCATTAAGGGGTTTTAAGCAATTTGTGAGATTCTGCTTTATTTGCAGTTTCTTATTTTAATTAGTTAACATCCAAGCAAAGTAAATTCTTGCCATTATTCTTTACTTGGTTTTCTTTAAAGTCCACAACTTTCACCAAAGTTCACAAAGACAACAAATTACATATAATGATGTTTTTATCTCTTTGTGCTATTTGACAAGTTAGAAGAATAAGATATCTTGGATGTATTGTCCCAATAAAAAGAATAATTATGGGTTGCTACTATATTCTAGACATTGGGTCAGGCATTTTACATCATCATAAGATTTTTCTAACAATCAGTTAAGAAAACGGGGCGCCTGGATGGCTCAGTCGGTTAAGCGGCCGACTTCGGATCAGGTCATGATCTCGCAGTCCATGAATTCAAGCCCAGTGTCGGGCTCTGCGCTGACAGTTCGGAGCCTGGAGCCTGTTTTGGATTCTGTGTCTCCCTCTCTCTGACCCTCCCCCATTCATGCTCTGTCTCTCTCTGTCTCAAAAATAAATAAACGTTAAAAAAATTTTTTTTTAAAAGAAAGCATTTATTTCTTAATATTATTACTTACTTGTATCTAGCCCCATGAATTAGGGGGAGGGAGACACAGAACTCAAATCTCTTTCAACTTCAACATCTTTTACCCTACCTCCTGGCAATTAAATTGGTCCATAATGACTCCACATCGTCTCTTACTTTTCCTCCCTATCGTCAAAGTATGAAAAACATTTATCTTCCTGTTCTCTGTCCATCATCGTATTAATATGTGTTGATACAGAACCTATTTAAAGACATTAATTAGAATAGGAAAGAAAAATATGGTTCAACATGGAGCTGAATTTTTCTGACACTGAAGTATGGAAAATGATATTCAATAATGTATTTTCGGTTTTATTAGTCTTCTAAGTTAGCAAATGGAGTGAATTCTTAACTCATTATTCTTAACTCATAAATTACTTATTCCGTCCATATCATTTTCTCTTTCCAAAAACATGTTAAATATAACAATTTTAATTCAAAGTTTTAATTTATGTCAATGAAAAAGTAGTTGGCCTTGATATTTTTTATTTTGATTTGAGAAAACATAGGTAGTCTAGTTGTGATTTCCCTTAGCAGCCTCTATAATTCTTTTTATAGCATTTTTAAATATAGTGTAGATATTCTTGTTATTCGCTATTTTTATTATGAAAGACTATTTTATCATCTAGATTTTAAAGGGAACACTTGACTATCCTGCCATCATTTCAGACTCAGCCTGGAGAAAAACACATTTCTCCTCTTCCAATTTTTTCAGTATTAACCTTCACTATGAGAATTCGGTAGAGATTATATGAAGATTTTCCTGAAACAGAAGCGATTCTCCGTGGTGACTTGATTCAGTGTTTATGTATGGTTTATAGAATATGATTCCAGTATGCCAGCAGTTCAGAGAGATGAGCCAGTTCCTACCCTCAAGAAGTTGCAGCATTAGCCAGAAGTAAAAATGCATAATGCATTGTTGCCAGTGCGATAACAGTGTGGTTCACAGAATCCTGTGATAGGACAGAGAGTACACATAGGTGAGATGAAGTTAGTGAAAGAAAACCTCATGAAGGTCATCGACAGTAATCTCGAAGATTAAGTAGAATTTATCCAGGCGAAGACATTGAAGGATAGGCACTTTGGGCAGGGCAGGAGAGGGAATGGAATTCACAGATGCCAAATAGGTAATGGTCAGTCACATGATTCCTGAGCCAGCCTGCTCAGTTCAGACAGCCCCACTTTGACCTTCTCACTGTATAACCTTCGGAAAGTTCATTCTCATCAGCAGACTTGGATTATACTAGTACCTACATCATTGAATCATTTAATTCAGGCTTATAACCCCTCTGTATGGTGCATGACACACAAAAAATTCTAAATAACAATTAATTGTGAAAGAATAAGAAACCACATACTGTTGGGGAAACTAGAAATCATTCGCTGAAAAGAAAATGCCATAAAGGACCTGGAAGAAGATAAAGAGACTTTGTACGATGTTGAAGAGCTGACAGTGCCTTATAGGTAACAGGGAGGCAGATTGTGTTTTAAATAGACTTCCCTGGGGCACAGCAGGAGGAGAAACAGGGAGAATGTTGGTAAAGATTAGAGGCACAGAACGCAATAATGACATAATAATTATTGAGACTAAATACTTAATAATCCTTTGTAATAGTAACAAAGGAATTGAAAGGAAGTGACAGTTGAGACAAATATTTAGGAAGTAGCACTGGCAGAACTTGCCCTCTGACACTTAAAATAAAATAGCCTGGGTGGTGATCTGAGAGAAAGGATAAAAGACCTGAAGATTCTTGATTTGGCAGACTGGGTGGCTAGTGAATGCATAAAAGAGACAGTACAGGAATAAATCAAGGCTTGAAAGAGAAAATAATGAGGGCAGTTTCTAGACATATTGAATTTAATATTCTTCTAGTACACCCATTTGGAGGTAAGTCAGCTTTTTAAAGAGTTTCAGCTTGAAGCAATAGATTCAAGATTCACTAGAAGAAGTAAAGATGGCCAGGAATGTGAAGGTTTCCCAGGGATAGTTTGTGTTTAATGATGAATGGAAGAAGAAAGTCTAATGAAGCAGATGGGGAAAATAATAGTTTTAATGTGGTTTCAGATTTGTTAAAAGCGATGAGTAAAGGATCTCCAGGCAAGAACAAGAATTTAATGTGGTTGAATAGAAACTTTCTATTTCTATATGTTTCATACATACAACTCTGAAAATTTTATCTATAGACCATTTTGAAAATAGGTGACTAAACATGTTATTTGCTAGATTCATTGGGAAATATGTTTCCCTCAGTAAAAATATTTATCTTTAATCTAGATAACAAAATTTCAAAAAAAATCAATCTGATATCTAATTTTATTTTGATTTTTAAAACTAATTTATCTCCCATTAGTTTCAGTATTTATCTGTTATTTAATTGCCTTTATAAATCGTTAAGATATACTTACCTAATGTAATTTTTTATTTTAATTATATTCTGAATCAGCATGGGCATTAATCATGACAATGACCACCCATCATGTGCTGATGGTCTTCATATCATGTCTGGTGAATGGATTAAAGGACAAAATCTTGGTGATGTTTCATGGTCCCGATGTAGCAAGGAAGATTTGGAAAGATTTCTAAGGTACTGAGGTCATTTACTATTGTTGCATTGTCAATGTTTACATGTGCCTGCTTCCTCTACCAGCCAGGGAAGGTGGCACAGTAGAGTGGAAAGGACACCCGATTAGGGATCAAGGCACTCAGTTCTAATGCTGGCCCTTCCACTGACTCAGAGAGTGTGAATTGGAACATATTATTTAACCCATCTGCTTCTTAGTGTCCACATTTTCTAATAAAAGAACGAGCAAGATGATTTGTAAGGTTGGAAAATTATCTATCACAGTGATTCCTTACCTCTTCGAAATTTCCCAGTGGAAAATATTCTCATTGTTCATCACTCAGCACATCTGTTATCACAAAGAACCTCTTTAACAAAAGCTCCACTCTTCCATTATGATACTTCTAAGCTCTGGATTTTTTTCATTAATACATCATTTTCACCATTATAATAGTTCTCATTCTCTTCTTTCCCACCTTCAACAGAGGGAACAGTTTATGTCTGGTTGGAAAAAGAAGTGAAAAATATTAGTATTGTTCAAATTTTCATTTTAAATCCCTTGTTCTCTAATTATCTCTTTGGTAAATAAATGAACAAGCAGAAACAGTATGAGATACACAGAGCAGTTAGTGAGTGAGAGATGCTTAAAGTATCCAAAAGTCTCACTAAGAAATATAGGAACATTGAGCTAGTTAAATTCACGATACAGATAAATTTTATTCATTTTTCCATACCGTTTAAATTGGCAAGCCTATTTTTTTCTGTTAAATGAATATTAAAATCCGCTAAAATATACTGTTTATTACATTACCATAACTCTGGTGTGAAATGTATGCAGTACGTTCAGTCATGATAGTGTAGAGACCAGTACATAGAACATGTAATATTGAACATACCACCTCTCTGCAACAGTCACCCTTCGATGTTCCCAAGGAACATGTATGATTTTGTATGGCTGCCTTCACAAGAATCAGAACCATGATAAAATTAAATGTCATCTCATAAATGGAAGTTGTATTACAATGTCAAGTACAAAAATATGTGCAAATACTCACTTGACAATGCCTTCCGTATATTCTTTAAGTCCTCGAACACTTCACGCATTACTTTTGGTCAGGTTACTCTCTGAGTCTGAGCTTCTTAATCTTATAAATATGCAAAGTCATAACCACCTCACAGTATTATGTGGATTAGCTGAGTCAACCCATATGAAAGACCTTAATAAACCAAAAAATCATCATGTTCAATATTATTATTATTAGGATTATCTTACATAGTTGTACATAAACGATTCTCACATGTGGAGTGATTTCTATGAGTATTCAGTAGAAGAACTTATAAATAAAAGTAAGAACATATTTTTAACATTCTAAAAATGTTTCCTGTTGCTATGCTAATTATAACAAATTTTTACATTAAATTCAAAATTTTACACATATCTGCGTATTGCCAGGTCAAAGGCCAGTAGCTGCTTGCTACAGACAAATCCCCAGAGTGTCAATTCCGTGATGGTTCCTTCCAAGTTGCCAGGGATGACCTACACTGCTGACGAGCAATGTCAGATTCTCTTTGGGCCATTGGCTTCCTTTTGTCAAGAGATGCAGGTAAGGGTTGTGTCCAGGTGCGAATTTTCAAGTGTATGTTCACATTCATAATTGAGAAGTGTTGATCGGAGGTGGGGAAGATGACTTTATTTTAGCACATGCAGCTCTTTTGAGAGCACCCTAATCTTGGAAAGAAGGATTTTCTAAGAGAAGATTACTTTATTTTTTCCCCCCTGGCACTTTGGAAGTGGTAGAAATAAGATGTAGGCATTTAATCTAAGTCAGGAAGGAATGACCCAAGAATTTCAACTTCAAAAATGGTCCCTGAGTCAGGGAAGTATTTATATTGGGCCATTTCATTGCTTCTCTTTTAAATCTTTTACTTTCATACGTGGTAGGTAACTGGGAGAAAATGTAAGAAAAAGGATATATGAACATGTAATTGTGGAGGAAGAGTTGTATCTTTTAATCCTAAAAATAAAATCTTAAAAATATGTTCTAGAACAAACACTAGAGGGTACATTTTTAAATAGTTAAACTAGAGGGAAGGGGTAAATATATGATGGGAAACTTAAGTCTTGTCTATGTATTAGTATTCACATGGCCACTAATTACTCAGATAGGCCAGTTGTACCAGTCTAGAAAACAGGAAGTCTGAAAGATTGAGCAAAATGACGTTAACTGATGTAAGAATTTTAGCTCTTTTTACTTTCCCTTCTTTCTTTTCTCCTTTTTTTCTGCTGCCCATCCCTTAGCTGCTCATCCCTTCCCACCTCTTCCCAACACACACACACACACACACACACACACACACACACACACACACACTTTGTATTGCAGGAATAAACCAATAGTCGTGCTTAGAGTGAATTGGTAGCTGTATTTCATTCTACCTAAGTTTCTGTGATTGCCACAAAGGATTTTTCACTTGTTGAAGATAATGCTGTTTGGATTACTGGCAGCATAATTAAAATCCATTATAAGTCAACAAGTATATGGCATTATGACATATTTTATGCTCTCTCTTCTTTGTAGTTCTTATTAAAGGAGTTGTTCACTTATTATTTTCTTCTCATCCATTCCCCACACTAGTGTGTGAACTCCAAGAGAACAGAGAATGTTTCGACAGCGTCTAGTCCAGTGGCTGGCACGTGGTAGGCACTCAGTGAATACTTGACTTAAGATTAAAAGAAGTGGGTGTATGAAGGAGTTGGTGCCGCATTAAATGTGACTTGTCAATGGGCGGCTGGGTGGCTCAGTCAATTAAGCGTCTGACGTCGGCTCCGGTCATGATCTCGCAGTCCGTGAGTTCGAGCCCCATGTCATGCTCTGTGCTGATAGCTCAGAGCCTGGAGCCAGCTTCAGATTCTGTGTCTCCCTCTCTCTCTGCCTCTCCCCCTCTCGCGTCCAGTTTATTTCTCTCTCTCAAAAATATTTCTCTCTCACACAATTAAAAAAATGTGACTTGTCAAAAGATATATCGACCATAATATCCATCTGGCAGTGATGGAGCTCAAAAGGGAATGGCTGGTGTAGGTGTGTAATTGTGACTTGTTCCCAAGGGTTTACATGTAGCACAGCTATGAATCCTTGGAACTTAGCGTCAGGTGTGATCACTGCAACAGTAGGAGCTTGGCTTTGTACAGTCTGTCCTTAATACCTCCCTGATGTCATCTACCAACCTCTTGTTCACTCTACGCTCATTCAGGACCTTTAGACAATCAAAAAAGTGGGTTACAGTCTTTCTTAAATCTTCATGGCAAAATGAATGTTTTCAGGCAGGTACATTTTCATCTGCTGAAATTGGCATTGTTTTGGAAAACAAACTAGGGTGTTCATGGTTACCATTGTAGAAATACTTGGGAGGAAGTTTCAATTCATGTGGTAGAGAGAATTGATAGAGCTGATAAATGGAAGACTTTCATGTTTTATAAAGTACCCCAAGTGTTAGACACTGCAAATGATCAACCACAAGCATGATTTTGGTAAATTTTACATTATTTTCACAAACATTATCTTTAAAAGCTTTTAGAATTTATTTTATATTGTAGTTAGTTAAATTTTCCTAATACCAGTGTACGATATTTCCAACTATAAAATATCTGCCACATAGTACATAAATCATTTATATTTATGATCTAATTTGATTCCCATAAAAAGTATAGTTATTATTCAATTCTATTTTACAGATCAACAATTTAAGGCCCGTAGAAGTTAAGTATTAACAATTAAGTTCTTATACCTATCAAGAAAGAGTGTTAGGTGCAAATCCAAGCAATGGAGTACATTTTAACTGCTATGTTTTATTGCCTCTTGGGGAACTCAACCTTCTTTATGGGTTAAAATCATAGATCATATCCCGTGTTTGGACTCAGTTCATTTCTTCTGCTACTGTGCCTGTATCATCAGGATTAAGAAATATCTTGATTGCTTTTTTTTATTTTTCTAAGCTTTTTGCTCTATTTATATGTTATTTCTCACTAACCTACCTGCATGGATTTTTTTCCATCTCTGAAAATATAAGTGTTTGTTATAGGATTTTAAATCTATGTTTCTCAATGTCCTAGGATGTTGCTTTGTTTTAAGCTGGGCATTTTTCAAGTTAAATTGAGTTTTAGATTTAGGTATTCAGAAATGTTTTCCTTTTTATATATTCAAGCTTTGTATGTGTGACGCTTTTATTTATAAAGTCAGTTTTTTCCTTGCTTCCACCTCTGTGTAATATCTATTAAAATTATTTTTAAAACAACACCAAAAAGAATTGGATTGCTGTGGTAGCCAAGGAAAAGCAATACCTCTGAGTCAGGGTTTGATTGGAGAACACTGACTGGAGGGGCGTGGACCCAGTGTTTAACAATGGTTCCACCTCTTACTGGTCATGTAGACTTAGTCAAAACTTTTTTCTCTTTAAGATACACTGTATAGAACAAGAAGTTGGACTATGTTATCTTTCCAAGTCTTAGAGCTAAGAGAATGGACTTTTGGGACTCTAAAATAGTTTTCTGATACAACTATTGAAAATCATCATTTCAATTCCAAATTAGTGCAAAGTGTAGTAACCCGATAAATAGTGCCATTGAAGAATTTATTTACAAATTCAGTTACTAATTTGATAAATATTGAATTCCAACTATTTTTCAAGCACATTTCTGTACACTAATAATAGAGCAGGAAATGACGAAGACCTCACCTCTCATGGAGCTTAAATTTCTGGTGCAAAAAACAGGCAAAAAGTTTAAAATTATTTCTTATTTTGGAGAGAGAGAGAGAGAGCACTAGCAGGGGAGAGGGGAAGAGGGAGAGAGAGAGTGAGAGAGAGAATGCCAAACAGCTCCACACTTAGCACAGATCCTGATGTGGGGCCTGATCCCACGATCCGGGGATCATGACCTGAGCCAAAATCAAGAGTCAGACACTAAACCGACTGAGCCACCCAGGCGTCCCTAGGTAAAAACACGTATAAATACATTTTAGCAAATACATTTATAACATGTCAGTTGGTAATAAGTGTTTTGTAGAAATGTAAACCCAGGTAAGAAGGATAAAGAGTAAAAACTAGGAATGAGAGAGTGGGGATGATGTTATTTTATATAGGGTAATCTGGGAAGGCCTCCTGGAGGTGACATTTATTTAGAGATCTGAAGACGGAGAGCAAGCTGTGCATTTATATCAGGAAGATTATGGAAAGAAAGAAAAAAAAAAGCAGAATGCTTGCCCTGGAGTGGAGTTTTAGTCTTTTTCTAAGTTTAAGGTGCTCATAGACATCCAAATAGATTTGGAAGTAGGTCCAGGATAGATATTTCTGTGGAAACCTCAACAAGCAGGTGATAATGAAGATGTGATACTAAATGATCACAACAGGAAAGGAGTTAGATAGAAATGAAAAAGTCCTGAGACTGAGAATTCGGTGATTACCATATTTGGAGATGAGGCACATAAGAAAAAAGCAACAATTAAAACTCTGAAGAAGTCTGTTGGTAGGAATGGAACCAAGAGAAAGTAAGATCATGGAGGCTCAGTGAAGACATTTTTCAAAGTGGAAATGATTAGCTGTTCCAAAAGCAGAAGAGGGGAGTAAAAGGAAGTCCGAAAATATGCCGTTGATTTGTTTTTCCCACAGGATTTGGTTCTGTTAGTTGGAGCTCTTTGGAAACACCTGAACATATAGTAAGTGTCAGGAGGAAGAACTTAAAAGTATAAGGGAAATAGTTGTAAGTGTAGAATACTGGATAATTTTCCTGGTTAAGCCACACACATACACCTTCAAGTGGATACACATGGAGTCACCATATCAGCCAGTCATCCAGCCTTTGTATAAAACAAGTCTCTTTAGGGGTGCCTAGGTGGCTCAGTTGGTTAAGTGACTGGCTCTTGATTATGGCTCAGATCCTGATCTCAGGGTTTGTGAGATTGAGCCCCACAGCAGCTCTGCGCTGACAGCACGGAGCCTGCTCGAGATTCTTTCTCTCCCTCTCTCTGTCTGTCTCTCCCTCTGCCCCTTCTCCACTCATGCACTTCCTCCCTCCCTCTCTCTCCCTCTCTCTCTCAAAATAAATAAAGTTAAAAAAAAGTCTCTTCAGAAGACAGGCTTCATAACACCAAAGGAGGTCTCTATCAGTCCTTTTTATCACTGTATCTCTAGCACCTAAAAGAGTGCTCAATAAATATTTGTTAAATGAATAAGCGAATCAGCTAAATGATGGAATAAAGATTCTAAATTTTCATTCGTACAGTCAAGTCTTATATCATATGCCAAGATAGCATGAAGATAATCTAAATGTTATTCAGTGTTAACTCAGTGATTACACAAAAACCAGCCTATAAAGATAGTTTATGTTTCACATCTTATATGTGAGTGAATCAGGCATCCTATGAGCATCCCACTTCCAGTCAGTTGTATATAAGTATCACGCTGTCAGAGTGTGGACTCATACCAGCTTTTCAACCTGTGTGTCTGTGGTAGAATCTTAGAGACCACAGCAGTTGGTGCATAGTATTTGAATTAGCCAGGAAATATGTGAGTTATACACAAGCACGAGAGACTCCCAACACTACATTTATGCTGCTCTAATTAGTAATGCAGATTTACCCTTAGGATATAGTAACTTACATGTGCAGAATGTTTAAGGGCATTAGGCGTCTGCTGAGGCATAAAGGCAATGTTTAAAGGCTTGTGAGACAACTTGACCTCCAGCGATACTAGCTCACTTTTCAGACTTAATACGCTGACTTCTTGTTGGTACCTTTAGGCCACCTGGCCTCTTGTGGCTGAGCCAGATCCATAAGAAGCAAGTCAGTCTAGTAGCTTCCTAAAGTCACGAACCCTGGCTCAGACTTCAGAAGCATGGCTGTTTCCCAGGAAACAGTAAGAAGTGGCTGCATGAGAATTGCATTTTTTTTAAGTGTATTGATTTTGAGAGAGGGAGTGAGTGTGGGAGCAAGTTGGGGAGGGTCAGGGAGGTGGGGAGGGAGAGAGAATCCCAGACAGGCTCCACACTGTCAGTTCAGAGCCTCAGGTGGGGCTCAAACTCACAGACGATGAGATCATGACCTGAGCCAAAGTCAGATGATTAACCAACTGAGCCACTCAGGCCCCCTGAGTTGCATGTTTTGAGTAAGAGGAAGTGTGTTGAAAATTGAAGACCTCCAAGAAACATAAGGTTCTGACTTTGGTTTTGGAGGAGGCACATTGTGAACTGAATGATATACTATATGCATAGTATATCATATAGAAGACTTTCTACTCTGATAAAACCATGTGGTGACAAAAAAAGTAACAAGGAAAGTTCCAGTTTCATATTTCTCTTATATTGAGTTGATATGTCAAAGGCAATGGACTTTCTAAAACCTCTCAAGTGATCTAGTGAAGAGGTTGACTTTGAAATGAGGTAACTTACCAAGAATTCTAGAAAACTGAGTGTCTGATTTGACACTCTGAAATTCCAGAACCAGCAGGAATTTGGACTGAAAAAGACATGGTATGAAATTGCCCTTGATGGCTAGTAATCATTGTGGCAACTAAGGTAGCATTATTGATAAATGATATTGTCAACATTGATGAAGTTGTAAATTTTAAATCCTTCCTTCCTATGAGATCAATAAAATTATAATTTTAAAATTACCCAGAATTGATTCTAAATGTTTTCCATTCTAATCTAAGTTTCATCTTCCCCTTCGGGCTTCAGCCCTACATAGGCTGTGAGCACGTGAGTTTCATGGCAGCTGATTAGACTGCATAATCCAGCTGTTTAATTTCTTTTCACAGAACTCATTTTTTCCTCTTTTTAATTGACACGGGCTTTTATTTTTTAAGCCCCTATCTTTGTAAATTGCCTATCTACATTTTCACCCATTTTCTAGTGTTCTGTTTTTCTTGCCGAATTGCAGGATTTCTTTCTATAATCTAGGTGAGAATTACTGCTTATTTATTAATAGTGTGTTATTTGTGTGTTAAGTTTTTACACACTGCCCTTTGTCTTTTAATTTTGAGGTGGACGAATCCATCAAATTTTCTCATTAATCTTGTGTTTTTATTTTTTATTAGTTTCTTTGTTTTTCCGTCTTATACACTTTTTTCCCTACTTTAATTTAAAGAATTAACTAATTTAAAGAATTAATTTGAAAATTTAATTTAAAGAACTAAATCCTTATATAGTACATTCATTTCCTTTTAGCTTAAACATTTCTTTAGCACCAGAAACACTTTGGGTTTGTTTTTCCTATTCATGCAGAGAATTTTTAAAAGATAACATTTATTATTTATACCTATTTTTATCACACTGCAAGAAGGTGAAATAGTGTATATGATGTCAGTTCTTTAAAATGTACTGAAGTTTCCTGTTTAATGAAATACAGGGTAAATTTTACTAATTGTTCCATGTGTACTTGAATATGTTCTTTAAAGTTTATTATTTGTCAGGAGGTCTAAGATGAAGCGTATTAATAGCATTCAGAATATCTACTTGTTTGCTTATTTTGGTTTGATAGCTCTGTCAGTCGCTGATGGTCATGCACTAAAATACCCAACTCTAACTGTTGATTTATTTATTTCTACCTTTAATTCTGTCACTTGTTTTATTACAACTGACATACATATACATATATATATATATGTATATATATATATATATATATATATATATATATATATAGTAAAACCTAGGATCGTGAGTAACTTGTTCTTTGAGTGTTCTGCCAGATGAGCAAACATTTCTAATGAATTTTAACTTGATAAATGAGCGAAGTCTTGCAATACAAGTATGATGTGATGTAGAAAGTCACATGATCATAACTGAGCCAATGGTTCTTGAAATTCACTTTGATATACACGTGCTTTGGATTACAAGCATGTTTCCAGAACAAATTATGCTCACAAACCAATGTTGAGTTATATTACTAGGTATATACACACAGTTTTTCATCTGTTTGATCTGATTTATCTTACCCATTTTTTTTATGACTTGTACTTTAAAATCTATTTTGTCTGACATAAAAACTTCACTCCTGGCTAATATTTTCCAAACCTATATCTTCAACCTTTCCAGATATAACTATAACTCTGGATATGGATATAGAGAGATATGTTCACTAGAGAAAAGCAGTAGCTAGGTTTTATATTTTTCTGTTTAAACAAATGTAATAGTTTTTTTTTGTATTTTTGTCAGCTAATTTAACATTTTTACATTTATTTAAATTCATTTAATGGGAATTTTTTATTCTGTCAGCCTGTTTTATGTTAGTATTTCATATTTATATTATATTTTTACTCTACTCCTTTACCACTTTCTGTTAGAAAAACCAAAATTTTCTCTGCATTCAATAGTTGTACATTCTTTGTGCATTTTTATGTATGTCAGTAATTAGTTTTTCTCTCATGGTAAATAGTATTCCACTGGTAGATAATCTATTGTCTTTATTACCTCATCTCTTAGTAAACATCTGGAATGTTAGCTATTATGAGTAAGGCTACTCTGATTATTGTGAATGATTATTTGTGTGGACATGTTTTGTTCTGCAATATGAATATATTAAGACATTATATATTAATACATTAATTTACAAACTGTAGCCTGGTGACTGGCTGCCTATTTTTGTAAATAAAGGTTTACTAGAACACAGTCATCCCTATTTGTTCATATCTTCTCTTTGGCCACCTTCAGGTACGGTGACAGTGTTGAATAGTTGCAACGGAGACCATATGGTCCATAAGCCTAAAATATATACTCTTTGGCACTTTACAGAAAAAGTTTGCTGACCTCTGTTGTAGGTACTCTGAATTCTGTTATATTCCTCTAAAGAATGTCTCTTCTCCCCACTCACCCACCATGCCCTCCCAGCCCCCCGCCCAGAGAATTAAGTATTAGATTGATACTGGAAACTTTGTCTTACCTCCTGTGGATAACAAACAGCTCATATCTTCAGTCAGTTCACTTTTTCCGTATCTGGGCTATATGGAGTGTGGTCTCTGTATGTGTGTGTCAAGTGCCAGCTGAAGACAGGCTTCTCTTTCTTCCTTTTGAGATTGTCCTTTCAGTTTTTGGCAGCTTCTACCCCCGCAGCTTTTGTCTTTACAAATCTAAAAAGACAGCATGCTCTTCATGGTTGCTTTAGCCTTTTAGTGTCAGGCCATGACCACAGCCTACTGTCAGATCAAAGCTGCAAAGATGGTAAATGCAACTTGTACCAATCCCTTCAGCTCCCCTAAATGATTCACCTACCTTTGTTTATTCTCCAGAACTACCATGAAATTGTTTTTTGTATTCTGTCCACAATTTATGGTTGTGATCTACAGGATGGTTGGTCTTTGGGGAACTTTACAGAAGGAGAATCTTTTTATCCTATGTCTCTCTTTCATACTAGGAACTTTGGGATCATTTTTCTTTCAAATACTTCAAATAGTTCCTTTTTACTTTGCACTCTTTTCTTTGGGGCTTCATTAACTACGTACTGACAGTTATCCTTTCTCTAATTTTTTTTTTTTACTCCTTAACTGTCTTTAACACTCTGATATGTTCTGTTGAGGAGTCCTTTGCAGATTGCTGCTTCAATTGTTGACTGGGCAACTGGGCATGGACTACATTTTTCTCCATGTCTATTACTCAACTCTGCCACTAACAATCTTGAAGTATGTGGAGTAGGGGAGGTAAAAGAGAAAACATCAAGCTTATTCAACTACTAGTGGCCAAATCTTCTCTGTGAAAGGATAGTTTTTGAGATGTAAATAAGTTGATTTCTAGTATTGTTTCCCACTGTGAGGAAGTTGTATAACGTTGGCTAAAATCCAGTTATTGTTGCTTTCCATAGTCAACATTTATTTAGGCTTATCCTCATTTTTATCAGTCTCTTTGCTCACCATTGTTTTTCAGTCCTTTCCTATGAGATCATATTCCTTCTTGAAATATATCATTTAGAAGGTCCTTTTGAGAAGATCTGTTGGTGGTAAATACTCAGTTTTTGTTTCCTTGAAAAAGTCTTTATTTAACCTTCAGTCTTGAATAAAATTTTAGCTGAGTTCAGGAGTTTACATTGACAGTTATTTTTACCCTCTTGCCACTTTGAATACATCATGTACTCACTTCCTTATGTTGATGCCAAGATGCTATCTTTGCCATTTTCCTCATTTTAAAAGAAACCTTTCAACATTTAAATTTTTTATGATGTTTACATTCATAGGTGTCCAGTAATTGTGAAGACATTTCCTTCAATGGCTACTTTGCTAAGATTTTTTTCAATGAATGGATATTGAATTGTATTATTTGCTTTGTACCCACAGACACAAAATTCATAGATATTAAAGTTATTGATATACTTGATTACATTCATCAAATGTTTAATATTACAGTAACTTGTGTTCTGAGAAAAAACCCACCTTGGTCATGGCATTGCATTTTTTTTAACGAATTGCTGGATTCAGTCTGTTAAAACTTGTTTAACATTTAAATCTAGATTAATAAATAAAGTAGATTAATATTTTTATTTTCTTTTGAAATCCCTGTCTAGTTTGGATATCATAACGTGTGTTTAAGAGTGTTCCTTCTTTTTCTGTTCTCTCAGAGCTTATGTAAATTGAGAATCTATGTTTTTTGAAAGATTGTTAGTTTTTGGACCAGATGTATACTTTGTGGGAAGATATATAACAATCAGTTTTAACTATTTTATGATTACAGAATAGTTCAGCTTCTCTGTTTCTTCTTGGGTCCATTTTAGTAAGTTTTTAATAAGTGTTTTAAAATATCTTTTCGTTTCATGAAAGTTGTCAAGTTTATGGGCATAAAGTAGTTCATGTCTTTTTATTTCTGTTTAAACTTGACACTATCAGGGTGTCTGGGTGGTTCAGTTGGGTAAGCATTTGACTTTGGCTCAGGTTATGATCTCACTGTTCGTGGGTTCTTCAAGCCCCACATCAGACTCTGTGCTGACAACTCAGACTGGAGCTTGCTTCAGGTTCTGTGTTTCCTTCTCTCTCTACCCCTCCCCAGTTCATGCTCTCTTTCTGTCTCTCAAAAATAAACAAATGTTGAAAACCAATTAAAAAATTAAACTTGACATTATCTGTAGTTACACCTTCATTTTATTCCTAATAGTGGATTTTTTTGCTTTCTTTTTTCTTGCTTAATTTCCAATTTTATTAGTATTTACAAAGAACTAGATTTAAACTTATTATTATTCCTTTTGAGTCTTTGTTTTCTGTTCTTTTAAGTACCTCATCCCCCTTTCTTCTCTTCTACCCTTAAAACTACTACAGTGTTCTGTGGTGGAAAATAATATTTTTAAAAGTATTATCCCATACTGAATTACATTTGCTATCAAATACTGAAATTGTATTTTGGAAGATAATTAGTGGAAGAACCAGAAGTTACATGTACAAGATTTAATTGTTACTTCCGTATGCATGCACTTAAGATTTTTTTATTTTAACATAAATTTCAGAGTATCTTAATGGAACTATTTGCTATAAAGAAAGATATGAATATAGGTTATCAAAGATAAAATTTGTAATTTTTTATACATGGGCAATTAATCTTCCACTTAAATAATTTCATTTAAAACATATAATATTTTCATGTAAACATTTTAAAAGCCTACTTGAGATAAACATCCAAATTCCTATTATATGCTTTTAATGGTCTTTTCCTATTATGGAAGAATTTTTAAAAAGAGTATTGTTATTTATTTGTTTTCTAGGAAAAGCTGAGGTGTGCATCTGGATTCCTGTGCAAAGCGTTTGAAGTTTTAAAGTTCTTTTCTTAATTGATACATGAAGTGGTTTCAGCAATTAAATTGCAAAAAAATATTTGACTCTAGCCTAACACATGGAGTGTTTGGTTTTTGCCCCTTTTTATCTGAAGAAAAGGCTTGATATAACATAGCTCTCCTATCACACACATTTTCCTGTGTTACTTTTGACGGTTCAGTTTGAAACCCAGAATCTGAGTCATTTTCAAGAATGAGGCTGTAATTTACTTACCAAAAGATCCCTGGACCGGCAGAACATAAAGAGTAAAGAGATCTCCTCTATGAGAGATTTATTCTTCATGACTGTGCTTATCTTGAACAGCTGCCAAGTTTGCTTTTATGTTCCCACTGACTCAAGTGGGAATCAATTAGAGTACCTGCTGTTTTGAATAGCAGATAATGGGTGAAGGTCAGAATTTAGACCACCAACAGTGTTCAACAAGCAAGTATGATTATAAAATTACAGTATAGAAGATTTGCTTTTTTGTTCAATATGCCTTTGTTAACTAACAAACTTGACAAAAATAACTCTTGCTACAATACACATAAAGCAAAATTTATTGAATACACATGAAGCAGTTTTTCTTTGTTGGAAAATTCAGCATTTGATCCCATGATTATAAGACATCCTTCACAGAAAGGTAGTAAGGGGAAAAATTACATTTAGGAACTGTAATTCCCAGGTTATAGAGCCATTCATTGATATATAAATGTGTGCACAAAAGTACATGATAAACAACCTGTTTATTTTAAAGAGTCTAAAATACTGCAAAGAAGCAATTTGATTTAGACATTGGCATTCTTTAAAATAAATCCCTGGATGAATTTTTGGTAAATGATATGTGTAAATAAAGCACTTACGTTAAGCTGAATGATCTCCTAAATATAGTAAGATCTATTTGGATAAAATATTTTGAAGCAGAAAAACTATCCCAGCAGATAAAATAAAGTGAATAAAATCTATCCCAGTCTTGCCAGACACTATAATTTTTAAGAGCTTACAAACACTTCAGAAATCTATATTTTTAAAGAAAGGAAGAATAGGAAAATAATATTTCAGGCCTTGTGACAAATTCAGTATTGGAATTGTAACTGACCTGTTTAAAATGTTCATTTAAATATACCTTTTCCAAAGTACTTAATAGACTCAGGTCATTAGTTAATTTCTACTTTGCAGTGATTTTCAGTCTGTTTTGCATACACCATCAGCATAAGCCTCCTAAAATAGCCTTTTTGTTTTATCAACCTGCTGGACCACTGCTGAGTGGCCTCTTTTTCCCTCCAAATACAGAGTCCCTAGCCCTTCCTGGCAATCCAGATCTGGTCCGTCCCTCTTTAAAATCCTGGTTCGCTACTCCCGTCCGTTACATGCCTTTTCCCAGTACACTGGTCTTCTCACACTTAACGTGACTGCGCCGTTCACATTGCCGTTACTTGTCTCTATTGATCTGTTCTCTTCCACTTTCTTCTCCATGTATCTGGACAGGGAGTAAGTAACACAGCCATCTTCACTCTACATTAATCACAGTTAAAATGTGGATGTGTCATGTGCTTCACTATGTCTCCGTGCTGGCAGTGGCTAGAGCTATAGCGTAGGTTTCTGACGGTCTTGCCTCCTGCATTTCCGCAAAGTTCTGTCCTTTCACTGTTGCTATGTCTCTGCTGCCTTATCCCAGTATTTGTTATTCCCTCTAACTTTTCCCCAGAAAAAGTTCATTGTAGCCTGGAGATCTAGAACTCATTCAGAATGAGGTAAAAATGACTGATAACAAAAACATACCCATTCAGAGTCTGCAATGTGTCAAGAGCTAAGGCTATGGGATTAAATAATCCTGTAATTTTTAAGCATAAAACGGAGCATAAGTGAGGACAGGCTTTAAGACAGCAGGCCCTAAGTTCATGCCACAAACGCTTCACTTTTATTCTTCCAGCCCGGTTTCTAGAATAGTATAAATAATGGTTTTTTGCTCACGCTGTTCTGTTGTGGCTACTTAGTCTTGCATAATCACATGCGGTTTTTTTTTTTTTAATTTTAATGTTTTATTTATTTTTGAGAGAGAGAGACACACAGTACGAGCAGGGGGAGGGCAGAGAGAGAGGGAGACAGAATCGGCGAAGCAGGCTCCAGGCTCTGAGCTGCCGGCACAGAGCCTGATGCAGGTGTCCAACCCGTGAATCACGAGATCACGACCTGAGCCAAAGTCGGACACTTACCGGACTGAGCCACCCAGGCACCCCATAATCACGTGTGTTTTAAAGAAATGTAAAGACATTGAAACATATTAAACAAATTTTCTGTTCTTACGTATCAACATTCTCATCACTATAAATAAGCCTATGCTATTCAACTATAATTGTAAATGCAAAGTACCTAGAGCCTGTTTTTCTTCCAACAATTTCTTGTTCTGTAAAAGTCACTTTTTTCCAAAATTTATTGACTTCACATCAAAAATGTGATGCCTCCTCCTTATGAGTTATTGTGGCCTTGTTTTCAGCATCTTATTTGCACAGGGTTGTGGTGCAAGGTAGAGGGTGAGAAAGAATGCAGAACCAAGCTCGATCCACCCATGGATGGAACGGACTGTGACGCTGGTAAGGTAAGTCACGTGACCCATCTGTAGTTAGTAAGAATAGTGAAAGAAACTCAAGAAACTCACATCTCCTTCTGCCCATTGCATATTTATCCATCTCAACACTAGTGAAATACTTTCAGTATCTGTAAAGCTTTCAGCATTTCATTAATTTTCACTGTTTACTTTTATGTGTTTCACATCTTGGTCATTTTGTTAATATAAATGCAATTATTTTGTATTGTGTTTGATTACAACAATGTTGAAGGATGTATGTATTAGTTTTGCCAAAAAATGAATTTATTAAATTAAACACAGGTAAAATGACCACAAACAATAGCATAAATAGCATAAATAGGAGAAATTGCAGAGCTGATGAGTCCTTTCAGGTATAAAACATTGTCCCAGAAGAGCGACTGAGGATAATTTTTCCTTGTCATTTCAAGCATCATAAGTAAAATATTCTAATCGACATGTTATTTTATTTTTGGTTTAGTTTAGTTTTTAATGTTTATTTTTGAGAGAGAGAGACAGAGACAGAGTGTGAGTGGGGAAGGGACAGAGAGAGAGAGAGACACAGAATTTGAAGCAGGCTCTGGGCTCTGAACTATCAGCACAGAGCCTGACGCAAGGCTTGAGCTCATGAACTGTGAGATCATGACCTGAGCCAAAGTCAAATGTTTGATGGACTGAGCCACCCAGGCGCCCCTCTAATTGATATTTTAAAGATTAGTAAATACTTGGCTGTCTGAGTTGTTTAATGCGCTTCTTGAAGTTATAGGAATTTATTAGTACACATTTACATATCAAGATAATTGGTGTTGAAAAGTTAAATTTCTTGTGATTTCCATATCAAAATTATTGCTGTGGAAAAATACTTTCTGTGAAAGGATCTGAAGGATATAGCTCTCATCTAAATGTATAATTGTAGTTAATCAAAAGATAACAGTTCAGTAACTCACATTATTTTCTAATTTTTATTCTGTGAAGGGAATTAGATGTGAGATCTGAAACCTTGCCTCTGCAGAACATACATTTTTATTACATTTAAAAAGAAACAACAACATAAAGTTTACTGGGAGTGAAATACTTAGTGAAAGAAATGAAGTAATATAGAGTGCTAGTTTAAAAGCACATTGTTTTTAAAAATGGACACAATAGAAATACCACACACACACACACACACACGCGCGCGCGCGCAAATGCTTATGTAAGGATGCAATTTGCAATGGTGAGGAGTGAGAAACCATGAAAATATTCATGAGGTGAGGAATGGTTACAATGTAGCTGTTAAAAGAATAAGGTAGATATATATACATACAGACTGAAGAGATCTATAAGACATGTTGGTTAATACATAGGCACGTCAGAAAAATTGATACTTTATGATACCATTTGACATTTACCAAAAAAAAAGTTTTGAACACACACACACACACACACACACACACACACAGGGTATATATTCCTAAATTCATAGCAAATGGTTTGAAAATATAAACTCCAAACTGTATTTAATAATTAGCTCTTGGAAGGGAAATAGGTTTGATGGATGAAAGCAGGGGAGCTGAGGATAAATACGACTTTTTCCTAGACATTTTTGATTTTGTTTGTCATGAGCATGTAATCATTTATTACTTCTCTGAGATCTTTAAAAAAAATGTAACATTTTTAAAATACAGAGTATTTTTAAGGCTAGCAATGTTTTATCACTAGATATAATCAATAAGGAAATGGTTTCTTGAAAGGGAATTTCTGTGAATTATCAGCCAGTTGTTTACAGACCATGTCAGATGTTTTTCTGTGAGTTTATACGGAGTGTCTGAATTTGGGTTGGTTTTATTTTTTTTTTAAGTTATACACCAAAGTACAATAATATGTGCATACTGGGCAAGCCTCATGGTATTATGCTGTATAATTTATTGCTGGCATCATAAAACTCTGCACCAGCAATAATTTTTATCATCCCTGAAACACAAAAACAGTAATAAACAGAGATAACCAAACATTTAGCCATTACTTCTTCAAACTTCACACAGACCATTCATCTCATTTAGTTCTGCTTTACAATATAAAAATCTCTTCATTTTTATAAACTGATGTCCTGTACATTTCTCTACCATTGTTTTTTCTTCTGATACTTATGAGAAGACTTTGCATTCTTGAATTCTCTAAAATAAACGTATTGTTGTAACAATCAAATTTATAATTGCTCATCCAAAGGAAAATGTTTTATTACCCTCTAATTGTGCTAACAATATCTGTTAGTGGTTCTGCAATGCTTTGCGTATTGAAATAACTAATGAACTTCTCAGTTCCTGAGGCCATGTGGGCTTCTTCAAATAGCCATCTGTCCCAGCTTTTGTAGGAGCCATCATGAAAATAGCTTCCAACACTCTGCAGATGAGTGCTGAAGTGCTAAAATATTTGAATGCATCCAACCTCACACAAAACCCTGCTAGCTTTGTGCATTGCACACCAAGAAACAAAGCTGGGCATTTTTTTCTATAATTCATTACAAAATGTTGTAATTTTTTACAATGTGTACAGTGTCGTGATGTGAATCTAGCTGTATAACTAGTTCATCCAAAAGTATATAATTAAGTCTGAAGGTGCGTACAGAATTTTATGATTTAAAATAATTGGAAAGATGGGGATTTATCTACTACTTATACTCAGCATTTTCCAAATTAAAAACAGCCTGTTTTCTTTCTTCTCCTTTTCTCTTTATACTACTATCATCTGTGTTTACATTTACATTGAACAGATGTTAAAGAGTTGATAAATGATTTGGTAAAAACCAAGACATGTATGTTTTTTCACTGACAATACTTACTAGGAACTTGGGGAGGGGAAAGGAAAGTTGAATAAAAATTTAGTAAAATTTTAACCTGTTTTGAAGAATTCTACATAATATATTTTATTTATTTACTTCCTTAAATTGAGCCTCTTGAAATGACCATCATCATCCTTTGTTGAAAATATAAAGACTGTAATATCCTTAACAATCAAATTTGCATATTTAGAGAGTTTATTGGCTTCTCTCCCCCTCTGGTCTCCTCAGTCTCTGTAGAAGATTTGATTAGAGAATGATGTTCCCTTTGACATCATCACAGACCTCTTCCAATCAGATGTTTTCATGAACTTCCTAGACATACGTCCACATAGAAATTTGATAGAATGGAACTACAGGCAATTTTTTAGGTCATGTACTGTGCCAGAAATATCCTTTATTATATATTTCCTTAGCATTTTCATAAATCAGACTGAATTAGTAGACATGACAAATTTTGAGCTTTTTAAGCCATGCATAGCATCTTCTTTTGAGGCTAAAAAAATACAAATAAAGTAAAATATGCTGCGAGAAAATATATGAAAAGCATCATTAGGATCATTTTAATGTATAAACCAAATGGAATATATTATATAATGATTTAAACAAAACATTCAACACTTTCCTCTGTGTTGAAAAACAGCATCACCTAGAAGACACAAAGGCAGTTTCTCCATAGTTTCATCCAGAGTGTTGGTTCTCTGCAAGGTGATGAACTTTAAATATTATGCAATTCTTTCTTCAAATTTCACCGATTTGTGTTATGCAAATGTAGCTTCCATATCTGTTTCCATTTGTCTTCATCTGCCCAGTGTGGTACAAGTCCAGATGCTGGTCTTTCCCAGCAGAGTTTCAGTCTGCTGTGAACCTGAGCCCAGCCTTTCAATGCCAGTGTGCTGCTAAGTGAGCAAGGAGCTATGGGATGCCCTATGGGAAAATACACACCCTTCGAGTAGGCCAAAACAATTGGACCAATTGAAGTTTGACACTTTTCATGCTGGATTTTGTGTGTGTGTGTGTGTGTGTGTGAAAGGGCAGTACATTGTTAAATCTTTAAAGCCAGTAAATTGTTTAAAAGGATGTTTTTCCCCCTTCTGCAATTTTCAGACTCTGTATTCACCCCAAATCTCAATTTAATGACAATCTTCATACAAAATTTCAGTGTAATGTGCCTATCAATACACTATTATTTGTTGAGATTTTTTTTTTGAGCATAGATTTAAAAATTCTTGAGTCTAATGGTGCCTGGGTGACTCAGTCAGTTGAGCGTCTGACTTCAGCTTAGGTCATAATCTCCCAGCTCCTGAGTTCGAATCCCATGTGGGGCTGGCGCCTGG
Organism: Panthera tigris; assembly: GCF_018350195.1. NCBI lineage: Eukaryota > Metazoa > Chordata > Mammalia > Carnivora > Felidae > Panthera > Panthera tigris. The sequence continues at coordinate 106,443,838 of NC_056660.1, forward strand.
GTGGCTCATTTGGTTGAGCATTCGACCTCAGCTCAGGTGATGACCTATCAGCTCCTGAGTACCAGCCCCACATTGGGCTCTGTGCTGACAACTCAGAGCCTGGAGCCCATTTCTGATTCTGTCTGCCTCTCTCTCTGTGCCTCCCCCACTCACACTCAGTCTCTGTCTCTCTCAAAAATAAATAAACATTAAAAAAAAATTAAACATCTTGAGTCTAAAAGAGGCTGAATTTAAAAACTGACATTATCAGGAAAAAAAATCTATGGGAACTAATTGTGTTATTGCATAGAAAAGCATTGACTGGGCTCACACAAAATTATGTCATACAGTTTTCTGAATTCTCTTTTCTAAAAACATCACTTAAAAACATATTCTCAAAATAAATTTTAAATAAATATGGATAAGATCAGGATGAATAAAATTTTGATTAGATTTCTGGAAACTTACTAACATGTTAATATAATGGTATATACAATTTATCAGTATCATTGTTAATCATTGTTAATCTTTACTAAGTCCTTAGTGTGGGCTGTGCATTGTGCGTAGTGCTTCATTCTACTCCTGCAAAATCTGTTAAGTAAATGATTATTCACATTTTGAATTCGGAAACTTAAAGATTAGAGTGTTTCTGCAATTTCTGCAAAATCCCGTATAAAATCATGTTGCCGTTAAGTTCGAAGGATCAGTTTGCTCAACCCCCATCATTATACAGTGATTAATCTAAATTTTGCCAATATTAACTTACTGTTCTCAACATAATTTTGTTCAAGTAATTTTACTTTTAACATGTTTGCTATGACCATCATATATCTGATTTTTCAGAAATAAGGAGGAATTATTATAATTTATCTTCCAAGTCCTAGCAACCATTCCTTAGTGACCACAGAAACTGCCTCTTTTGCTGCCTTTGTTTAAAGTAAATGAAAATGTAAATATAAACAAGAGAATGAGTACATTCCTTTCTCTTCTTTCATGGTTATCTTTCTCAGTTAACAGATACAAAATAAGCTGCCGAATAATTGGAAAGAAATGACAGCATTTCCAAGCATCCTATTACCTAAGTCATTCAAGTAAACCACTTTCAAAAGAAAACTTGCTGTTAATGTTAATGCTTAGATTTGATGGGAACTCTTTCAGAAAAAGGAAAGTGCTAAAATTAAATCATACTTTTAAAAATTTTAATTACAAGGGGAAGAAAACCACTGGGTCTTCACATCTCAGTTGCTAAGTTTGCTGAAATGTCTGTTCCACTCCAGTTATGGAAGAACATTCATGTGCTGCCCTCCCCTTATGATATAAGGACTGAAATCTCAGGGCTGTGTTGCAAATATCTGTGTGCTGTTTTCACAACAAGACTGTATGAGAATGGACCATTGTATTGCTATTGACAAGAAGCAAGTGCCAACTTATTTTTTGGTTTTTTTTTCAATCCACATGTTTGGGGGCTTTAGTAGACCTGATTTAATCACAATTCCAGTGACTCTGTAGGCCAGTGAATGATTTTCCGTTGTGCCCTGATTTGTTCACCTAAGACATAACTTTTGGAATAGTGGTGTAAGGCTGGAGAATGTACCACCAGGACCTCAGCACCTGGACATGTGGCCGGAGAGTGGAGCATGTGGAGTCCCTGTAGCCGAACCTGCAGTTCTGGGATCAGCAGTCGAGAGCGCAAATGTCCTGGGTAAACGCAAAGTTCCTGCATTGGGGGAGGGCATTTTATTCTTGAATTTTCAAATGCAAAGGTTTTCCTGACAAACGGTGTTGGAAGGCAGACCTCAGACCCTACCCCACGCTGGAAAGCAGCAAAGTCCCTCAAAGTATTTATTTTATATAAAATCTCCCTTGTGAGAAGAAAATAAGACCAACCCTTCTACTAACAAATAATTAAACATTACATGGGGTAGTTTCTTGAGTGAATCAAATAAACTGTTGTGTTTAAAGGAGCAGGGAGACCTGCATTAGGAAATGTAAGTCACCATTTAAGGGGACAGTGAGAAGGCGGGAAGATGGTAGGACTTCGGGAAAGGAGGGGAGAAGAACAAAATCAACGTCAATAGAAGTGAAGTGTTGAAAACTCAAGACGTGCTGAGCACGTGTGCAGATGGGGAACCTTACAGGGTCCACTCGCTCAACCCCATCCTTCTAGAGTGATCCCAGGAAAGCATGCAAGAAAATCATTTCAGCTCTATACTTTTACCGTTAGTTTGGGCTCAGTGGCCCAATGCCTTCACAAGCAATTTTATAGAAGTATGTGAAAATGTTACAACCAAACTCCTTTGAGGGAATCCCAGGCTTTCTATTTTGCCCCCAGTCTCTGCCCTTTACTCTTCTGTATTATAGTCATGGCAAGTTAAGTGGCAAGGTTTTAAATAAGCATATGGATTTCCTGCTATTAGCGATCACTTAACGTGTCCACATTTTCAAAAGTAGATGATCTAATATAAAGGATTATACCTTATTAACTTAATGCCTTTTAATTTTTTTGAAGTGAGGGTTAACGTAAAAAAAAGATAAAATTGATTATTTGTACTATTTTTTCTAGGCTAGGTTCTGAAGCAAGGGATTGTAATGGTCCCAGAAAACAATACAGAATATGTGAGAATCCACCTTGTCCTGCAGGTTTGCCTGGATTCAGAGACTGGCAATGTCAGGCCTTTAGTGTTAGAACTTCATACCCAAAGCATGGTCTTCAGTGGCAAGCTGTCATGGATGAAGGTATGAGTACCCAGGTCACCGCCATCTTAGTTAAGCAGACTTCTGGATTTGCAAGGTGCTTTACTCATGGTTATTTCACACATTATACAGATTATATTCTAAGTATTTCAGAGCTCTCCTTTTCCAGCCTTTACTTAATACATATAACAATCACAAGCACTGACTACAAGTATTTATTTTAATGTGGTGTATATTATTGCATACCAATTAGATTAACTTCAATTTTAAAAGAGTGGCAATATGAAATGCTGGTGAGGACGAGGGGAAATTGGATCTTCTACGTTGCTGATAGGAATGTAAATCGTACAGCCACTCTGAAAAATAGCTTGGTGGTTTCTTCAATAATTAAGCATACAGTTATCATACAACTGAGAAAACACCATCCTGGGCATTTTCCCCAGAGAAATAAAAATTCACAACCTTAAAAAAAATCCCATACACAAATGTTCGTAGCAGCTTTATTTTTGATAGCTAAAACCTGGAAACAACCAAAAAAGTCCTGAGACCCTGAATTGTCAGACACACTGAGGTACATCCACACCATGGGATACTCTGAAGTGGTAAGAGGAACTATGGATATGAAGCAACTTGGTGGGCTTCAGAGCATTATGCTAAGTGAAAAGAGCCAATGTCAAAACTCCACATATTCTGTGATTCCACCTATGTAACATTCTCGAAATGATAAAACTGCAGGGATAGAAAACAGATTAAAGGTTGCCAGGAGTTAGGGATGAAGGCGGGGAGAGGAATGGGTGCTATTACCTAGGGGTAACATAAAGTAGAAGTTTGTGCTGATAAAATACTTACAGATATTGATTGTGGTGGTGGTTGTAAAATCTACGCATGTGATCAGTGAAGTATACACATACATGTACTGATGTCAGTTTCCTGGGTTTGCTATTGTACTCTAGTTATGAAAGTGTAGCCATTGGGGTTAACTGGGGAAAAGGTACATGAGACCTCTCTGTACTATTTTTGCAACTGTCCTTTAAACTTATTACTTAAGAAGATAGTTCTGGAGCACCTGGGTGGCTTAGTTGGTTGAGCCTCCGACTCTTGATTTCAGCTCAGGTCATGATCCCAAGGTCATGGGGTTGAGCCCCGCGTGTGGCTCTGCGCTGAGCGTGGAGCCTGCTTGGGATTCTTTGTCTCTCCCTCTGCCCCTCAACCCCGTGGTCGGTGAGCTCTGGATTTGAGCTACAGCTACCAAATATGGTTGTGAATTCTGTCACTTAACTGACCGTCAGTGTTTCTTGTCCTTATTTCTCCCCTTAGTCAGTTTGGACTGTGCTTTTCCATCATTTCAGTAACTCTCCTATCAACAGCCTGAATTCCGTTGTTCATCAATTTCAGTGCACCCATCTGACAAAACCCTTCTCTCAGGATCAGCTTCTGAGCATACAAGCACTAATGGAAACAGCCAAACAACAAGGCAGATCACTCCACGACAGACAGTAGTGTTCTGTATTTGGTAGCAGGAGGATGAGGAGGTAATCTGCTCCCTTCTCTTGCCTCATGTCTCATCTAGAACCTTGCTCCCTGTCACTCTCAACTCCAGATCCTGTTCTTGTTTTACTGCCTCAAACATGTCATGCTCTCTTTGCCATGATGGCCTCCAATCCTACTGCTTCCTCAGGTGAGAGGAAATTACAGCACAATCTTCTGTTCATGCTGCCCTCTTAATAAATGGTAATTGCCTCCTTCTAGACGCTTAGACAAAACATTGGAGTCATTTTTTTCTTTTCTTTTACTCTATGTTCAAAATATCAGTAAGGTCACATGAGCCTCATTTTTTCTAATTCTAGTGTCGTTAACGTACAGTGTTATATTAATTTCAGGTGTATGATACAGTGATTCAGCATTTCTATATATTACTCAGGGTTCATCAAGTTAAATGTACTCTTAATCCCCTTCACCTGTTTCATCCATGTTCCCACCACCTCCCCTCCAGCAACCATCAGTTCTGTATAGTTAAGAGTCTCTTTTGTGGTTTGTCTCTTTTTTTATTTGTTCATTTTGTTTCTTAAATTCCACATTTGAGTGAAATTGTATAGGACTTGTCTTTCTGTGACTCATTTCACTTAGCATTATATTCTCTAGATCTGTCTATTTTGTTACAAATGGCAAGATTTCATTATTTTTATGGATATGAGCTCTACCTTTAAAATACATCCAGAGTCTTATCATTTCCAAACATCACCAGAACTCCAACCCTGGCACAAGCCACTGTCTCTCTCCCCGTGACTGCAGTAGCCCTCTAACTGGTCTTCATGCCTGTGCTCTCCTTCAGTCTCAAGAGCCAGAGTGATACATCTAAATTGTCAGTCATTTCCTGTTATTCTTCTATTCAAAACCCTCCAGTACCTTCCCAGCTCACTGAAAGCCCACATTCATTCCTTCTAAGGGCCTAGAAGGATCTCTGCTACCTGGCTTCCTCTGACCCTCTGACCTCATCCCTTCTGTTCCCCATCACACTTCCACCCATACTGGCTCACTTGCTCTGCCTAGAATAGGTCCTAGTGTCTTGAAAACCCCTGCTTTCCCTGCTGTAACACCATCTCCAGGTATCTGTGTACTTCATTCTCTCACCTCCTTTAGGTTTTTTGTAAAATAATAACTCAATCCCTTTCCTTTCCTTGCTTTATTCTTTTTTCACAGAACTCACCATCATCTGCCATAATACTTTTCCATTTTGTGCATTTAAAAAATTTTTTTTTTATTTTTTATATTTTTTGAGAGCGAAAGAGAGTGAGCAGAGGAGGGGCAGAGAGAAAGGGAGAGAGAATCCCAAGCAAGCTCCACCGTGTCTACACCGAGCCTGATGCAGGGCTCAAACTCTATCCATGAGCTCGTGACTTGAGCTGAAATCAAGAGTCGGATGCTTAACCGACTGAGCCACCCAGGCACCCCTACATTTGTTTATTATATGTGCCCCATAATTATTGGAAGAACAGGGTTTATCCTGTTTTTGCATTGCTATATGTTCAACATTGTGAACAGTACCTGAACAGAGTAGGCACTTAATAAGTTAGGTGAATGAATTTTCTAGTGATCTCCTTGGGATAATAATACTTTATTCACTAGGCTTTATTTATCATCCGTATGGCAAAGGAACACAGATGTTTCTCTCCCACCCAGATCTCTCTGTCCTGAGCCCCTTCGTTGCTTACCCATCCATTGCATGGACATCTTCACTCAACGTCTCATTTCTAACTCAGCATGCCCCTTTCCTTTCTGTCTCAGTTCTGCATCTGCTTCTCTCCCTGTGCTCTGTCACATGGAACAGTATCACGATCGGTCTCATTCCCAAGCTAAGCTAGGACCATTCTTCCTCAGTCTCCATCCCTGTAATCAAGTAGCAAACCCTCTTTGTCCAAAGCGTTCTCCTGCCAGAACATTTGTTCATGTTTGCACTGGATTCTCAAACACCTTCCTCCCCTCTCTCGCCAGTCTTCTACAGCCCGTGCTCCACTTTTCAGCCAGACTGGCCCTTTAAAGGCTGGATATGTCAACCACTGTGCCACGTGGCACCCTTCCGTGAGCCCCGCTGCTCTCGGGACCAATCTCAGATGTAACTGCCTCTGGTTGCTAAGGCCCTTTGCGTGACCGTCCCTTTATCTTCTCTTGCCTGGGGTCACCGTCCCCTTCTGTGTCCTCCAGCACAGACAGGCGACTTCCAGTCCATCCCTCACACACAGTGTGCTCTCTTGTGCCTGGGCCTGTACACATGCTGGTTTCTCAGCCTAATACCTTTTCTTTCTCAGGCTTTGGTCTGTCTCTCCCCATTTATTTCCCTGAAAAATGGCTCTTGATTTTTTGGACTCAGTTTATGTCAGGTCCTCTAGGAAAAGAGAATCTCCCTGATCCTCCAAATTGGGTCTGTGCTCCTCACAAGCACCTTATTGTAGCAGATTTTGAGGTGTCTGTACTCTCTCTATGTCTGTGCTGAGTGGACAGACTGGCAAATATTAAGCTTCTGATGAGTATTTGTTGCATAATTTTGAATATATATGCCATACCTTTTTATAGTAGGAACAATATGACTATTCAAATAATGAAAATCATCATCAGATCACTTGAGGGTCAATCCTATCTCTGCCTCTAACTGGCTGTTCAATTTGATAATATTAAATTCATTTGAAACCTGTTCATTCATATGTGAAATAAGACAGAGGAAACAGGTTTTCTCCAGAGTGTAAAAAAAAAAAAAATTGGGATTGGATGGGGGCCAATTTAAAATATTAAAGCCAGTGGAAATCACAATTTTAAAAGCCCCTACCTCTTATAAAATGATGTGTATCATCAGAACGATCCACAATAAATATTTACATAATTAGCAGGTTAGCATTTTTTATAATTTTGTGACACATATCAATCAAACATGTTGGTCCATAGCATAAAGAAAATACACAACCATGGTCTTTGTGTTATATAGCACTATGGAAGAAATTGAAATATCTAATTCTTTGAAAAAAAACTCCAAGTCTTAATAACATATGACACCTTAAAATGCAAGGGGATTTTTCTGTTATTCTTATGTAATACATGAATCTGTGGCTAGGCAAATTAAATACAGGGTATCAATGCCATAGTGAACAGTTATTTTTAGAGAAAAAAGATGCATGGCTTTAGCATTCAGGTATTTTACATACACTGTGCTGAAATTTGGCTGAAATCCATGTTTAATGCATATCTTGGAAAGGGTTGGTCTCTTAAATCAAGACAAAGCCTGCCTGCCAAGGAAGTACTGGCTTGTTACAAGGATCACTATAATGCCACAATCTCAAGGGTATACTCCAGGAAGGAAGATTGGTGTCAAATGTTTATGTCATCTGTAAAGCACAGTGAATTGACAATACGCTGTAAAAGAAGAAATAGATTTTTATCTGAATTCTCGCTTGGAATGTGAATGGAATTTTCTAGACTAACTCCTTTCCACATTATTCATATATTTGGTTTGCTCCTCTCTTCAATGAAAACTCCAGAAAGAGAATTTTATATATATATATATACGTATATATATATATATATACGTATATATATATATACACACACACACACACACACGCACGTATATATATATATATACACGTATATATATATATACATACATATATATACATATATATATACATATATATATATAACTTTTAAAGCGTTGCAATTATAGCAGCTGTTTTTAAGTCCAAAGATATGACATAGTAAGCAGTCATTGAATAAACATAACCTACTTTGAGGTGTGAGAGCATACTGAAATGCTTTATTGCAGCTTATAATGGCATCTTAAAGGAAAATTTCAAAACCATGCACATTGAAGGCCATGTTCCAACTCCCCAGAATTGTTCAGAGCAGTATTCAGAAGCCACATGTGAAAACTGTTTGAAATGTTCAATTCTGAAGGCTCATTTAACTGTCTGTCTTCTCTTTGCAAAGTGATACCCTGTTCCATGCCTCTGGCTGTTATTTGGTATTTATAGAATCCCATCAGCATACGTGGAACTTTACTGAAGACATAAGCGAAGATCAGTGTCAAAGACTGTAAACTATTTTCCATTCTATTTATATGAGCTTAATAAACAGCAAAGGGCCTGACTGGTATCAAGCCAATAGAGTAGTAATGTAGCATGGAAATTGCTCTGAAGTTTCAGATTTGGATAATTCTACTACTGGTGTTACCAAATACTACAGTTCTTCTGTAGGATACTTAGAAATAGAAACAGCACTTTAAAAATATTTTGCCACTCTTGACTGAGCCTGATAGGCATGCCTTTTAACTCTAACCACCCTACCTTCTTGCTTAATGAAGCCCTGAAGAAGACTGCCAGCTATTCAAACCCTCTCCACCTAGGATGGTGTTTCTTAACCTAGATATCATGTATACTGGCATGCTTTCTCAGTAAGCAATAAAGGGAGTTGAGTCCTAGCTAGCACATGTGCATTCCAGGGAACGTTCTCATGGGATTCTGTTGCATTTCTAAACATCCTTGTAATGGAAAATCCTAGGAGAATTGCTCATCTTAGAAATTCTTCTTTCTCCCTTTAGTAAGTTTGCAATTAGAAAACGCCAAATGTATAGGATTGAAAATTAGTGTATTGGAATGTAGAAGTGACACTTGAAGAAAGTTTTCATCAATAAGTAAATCTGAAATAGGCAGAATTCTGATATGTACTTAAGAGGCACTTCATTCCAAAGGATATGAGGAAAAATCAGTGGTTGGTGTGTAAAATATCTGCGGGCAAGAGTGATCAGTTTGTACGTGGTAGAGGTTTGGTGCCAGAAAATAATAAGTGATACATTTTGAAAATAATTTGAAGACGTATTTCTTAAGGAGATAACTATTCATTGGATATCTATTTTTTCCCAGGCGTCCTCTCATTTTCTGCTCATAATAACTACTGTAGAATTGCATTACTCAGTTCACATCAAATTATACTTTGTACTCAACAACGTTCTGAAAAATAAAGCTTGAGATAAAAATATTTATGGAGTAACTTGTCCCCTTTTTTTTTTATCCACTCTGTGTGTAGAAAAACCATGTGCCTTGTTTTGCTCTCCTGTTGGGAAAGAACAGCCTATCCTTCTATCAGAAAAAGTAATGGATGGAACTTCATGTGGATATCAGGGATTAGATGTCTGTGCAAATGGCAGGTGTCAGGTAAGACATTTAAGAAGGGGGACTATGTGCTGAAGGAGGCTATGAGTGCCTTTGGGTAGCTGCACAGTATGGTGGAAAACTCTGTGCCCAGACTCAAAAGCTGTGGATTTAGTTCTTACTCGGCTGTCATCCTGAGCAAGTCTGATCTGCTTTGAAACCCCTTGTCTTCAGAAACCAAGGGTTTGGACTAGATCATCTTAAAATCCATGACCAGCTGAAAGACCCTGAGATTTTAATTCTGTAGTGTAAATATTATGCATCTAAAATGGCATTTTCTGTCAAAATATTCCAGACCCAAAATTCAAGCACTGCACTTCTCCATATCTTGTGTCCAAGGCTGAGCCGTGTGGCAAAAACCTATAAAATCAGTCCTATTACTCACTTAATATTGAAGCATTTTCAACATACTGGAAACAACTGATTTTCAAATATATATTCAGTTTTCTTATAATGCTTAAACATCTCATTTGCTTATATCTTTCTTTTTAAAAACCATTTCCATTGGGTCACCTGGGTGGCTCAGTCGGTTGAGCTGCCAGCTTGGGCTCAGGTCATGATCTCACGGCTCATGGGTTTGAGCCCTGCATCAGGCTCTGTACTGACAGCTCAGATTCTGGAGCCTGCTTCGGATTCTGTGTCTCCCTCTCTCTGTGTTCCTCCCCCGCTTGCTCTCTCTCTATCTCTCTTTCTCTCTCTCAAAAATAAAGATTAAAAAAAATCTCCATTTGCTACATGCATTTATGCACTCTTCACTTATCTTGAGAAAAGTAGAAATTCTCTTATAGCAAGTGTGGACAGCAGAGTGGGAGAGATCAAAGGCTAGAAGTTAGAAGTTGCTGCTTATAATTCTACCGCTATCTCAAATTGGCTTTCCCTGGGAGATTAATAAACTGAGAGGTTAATGCCAAGTGTCTGTATGATCACCATCCATGCTGGGAGGGGAAGGAGCCAGGGTCAGGCACAGGGAGAAAGTGTGCTATGGTACAGTCACAACAGGCTACCATGTGAGGAGCATTGAAGCTGGGATGGCTCTTCAGAGTTGTCCTCATTTGGGGTGAGAAAACCAAGCCTTTTTACCCTTAGCATCTACTCGTGTCTGGATGCAAGCTGCCCTAGGAGGGAGATGGGACCTTAGGAAAGGCAGTTTTCTTCAGTCTAGGCAATTTCTGATGAGAGCCATCGGCTAATGAACTTAATGGGCATGGGAAGGAAATAAATCCCTTAGTTAGGAAAGAAGCATCTGAGTGGAGCGGTACTGAATCCGTGACAGCCACTAAGAAATGACATTCTTTGGAAAATCACTGAAAGTGTGTTATACACCTATTAACCAGTCTGTCAAATGAAGTTGGTAAACCAATGGTCATTGACTTTTTTGTACAATACACTCCTTTGAGAATCTGATGAAAGGTTTCCTTTTTTCCCCAGAAAAATGCACGCTTGTGCGTACATACACACATGCACATGCGCCAAAATTTGAAAACATGTACAAGGTGTGGGTGGACCAACCTGTGTTCCAGTAGAGACCTACGGAACTCTGGGTAAAAACTTGGAAACAACATGGAACTTAAATACTTTACCAACTCTAAGATTTTGTGTTTTGCCAGCATTCTATAGAATTGAAAGCACAGAATCATGTAATACATTGGCATAAGAAACAGTCTTATAATTACATATTAATTTCCTTTGTTCTTTAACAGCTTGTGTCAGTTACCTAAAATGTAATTTTTTCATTTGCCTGTAAAAAAAAAAACATTGCAGACATTTACCTATACATGTTTTGTTTTCAGACCTGAATGTTGTGCAGTTAAAGTTTTAACTTTATTTTGTCACTATATGTAAGTCTGTCAGATGAAAGTTTGTCTTCAATGCATTTATTTTTCAAAAAGTATTTTCCTAACTCTATATGCTAAATACAATAGCCTAAATTGCCCATGTTTTCACTTAACAGTATTGTGTAAGCTAGATATTTTTACAGAGTTCCTAGCTAGACATCAAAATTAAAACAACAGCAACAAAAAAAAATTCTGCGTAAGTGCCACGTGAATCTGATGGTTACAATTAAGTTCCACGAAATGGATTGTGACTTCTGACAGAATTGGAATACTTCAACATTCTGGCTTTTAACTAAAATGCTACATTCAGTCTTTCCATATAATTAAAAGCATGCTACTTTTTTTCTTTCTGACGACCTCCTGTTTTTCAGGTTTCGCTACACAAAATACATAGCACCAAAACTGAATGTACAATTGTAAACTTGGAGAGGGACGAAGAAGGGCAGTTGAAAATAGATAGCTTTTGGGGTGCCTGGGTGACTCAGTTGGTTAAGTGTCTGACTCTTGGTTTTGGCTCAGGTCATAATCTCATGGTTTGTGAGTTTGAGCCCCACATCAGGGTCTGTGCTGACAGTGCAGAGCCTGCTTAGGATTCTCTCTCTCCCTCTCCCTCTGCCCCTCCCCTGCGCTCTCTCTCTCTCTCAAAATAAATAAATGAACTTTAAAAATTTTAAAAAAAGAAGAAAATAGCTTTCTCCTCGTGACCCATTTTGTCTCCATGATATTTCTTTCCCAGAAAAGGATAGAAAAAGCTCTCTTCTGTATTGTGTTATCTGCCCATCTCCAGGACACCAGTGGTATTTCAGGTGGCCACCCCAATTAAATTACATTACCTTCTCAAAGGCATTCATCCTCAATGTCTGGAGATATATAAGCATATTGTGATAAGTATGGGTACTTGACACTATAAATTACAAAATAAAAAATCTTTGATTCTTGTTTTTAAAATCCATGATTGTTGATCTATGACATTATGTCTGTCCCTGGCTTTTATATTAGGTGGACAGAATTATAGTATCCCAGTTACAAGGGTTGGAAAAAAATTAATAAACCAGTAGGTACTAATTTATTCAGTCATTTAACTACTATTTATTGGGTTTATTGTATTTGCCAAGAAACAAACTAGGGATAGAGCATTAGAGTTGTTTTTTTGTTTTTTTTTTTTTTCATTTCAAAACCGCTCTGCACTCTACTGTAAATTTGTCCTCATTTGTATGTAAATGAGAGATTTTTTTTTCCCCTCACACCAGGACTTTCAGGTCTTTTCATGGCTCCCGCTTAGTGAGCTCTTACCCTACCTTTGTTGTATTTTGAGAATTTCCTGTGGTGGCCACCTCTTTCATCCACAGACATTCTCTTTATTTCTCCCTGAATAAGCTTTGATTTGCAGATCAAGCCTCTCTACTAATGCATTGCTTTGCCACCTCTTGACAGTGATATATCCCCCTGGATAAAAGGAAAGGATGCTATATTATGCAGGTTTAATGTGATTTTTGCCTTCTCAGGATATTCATCATCCGCTTGCACCACCAACACTAACCACAGAAAAAAAACCTGTTTTTGTTCCTGTTTCATATAATATTTTTAAAATTCCTCTAAAATAATTGTAACTTGCTACAAATGGATGTATCATCAATCTCTCTTGCAACTCCTTCTTGGCTAAGGATAATTGTGTAATCCAACCATTTATTTCTGACAGTATTGACATATTAATTTCTGCTCTTTGAGTATGCAGAACATTGCATACTTATTTATAATCATATTTTCAGAACACCAATGGGAGACCAGCATTATTCACTAGAAAGGAGTCGATGATTTTATCCCAGAAGATTCATACTAATGTAATTCCTCTGGAAGCAAGTTAAAATGAATGTCCCCGCTGTTCATATTTTCTTATAGCAGCCGTGCTAGATGCCAAAGAACATGAGGATAGAAGTTTGTTCATGAACTGTGGTGAAAATAAACCTATGTTTGATTTTCACAAAGTTAATCTTTAATAATTGAGCATTTGCTTTGGAACCACTTTAAGAAGTGAAGCCTTCTATATATGAGTATATCTGTTCTATGTTAAGTAGAGTGAAGTAGATTAATCATGTTATATTTAATAGAAATGTGATTTCCTTGGGGATTTATATAAATTGCATTTGTCTCAATATTGTTTTTTTTTCCAAATTGCTTTAAGATACCATTTAATTCTTACTGTGAGAAAAATATTCTCATTGCTGTCCTGCTATTTGGTCACTTTACCAATGATATCATTTGACATGAGCTTGCTCTGTTAATTTGCACCAGAGAATATGACATTTTGCTCATTTGTCAATTAAATGTGTCTAGTGTGTAGATACTAGGTTCGTTCTAAATTAGTGGTTAAGAAAGCTAAAGTGGAAGAAAACTCACTTTATAATGTACTGTCAATCTCTTGTTACAGAAGGTTGGCTGTGATGGTTTTTTAGGGTCCCTTGCAAGGGAAGATCATTGTGGTGTATGCAATGGCAATGGAAAATCATGCAAAATTATTAAAGGAGATTTTAATCACACCAGAGGAGCAGGTAATTATTCTTTTAATTCTTTTCAAAAAAAATAAATCTAAACAGTCTTTGGGAAAGAGATTACATGGAAGTTGACTTAGAAATCACAGTTCTGACTCCATCATTGAAGACTTTTTTAATGGATAGGGAGTGAGTTTCCGTGATGACATACAATACCTGTGACATGAGCCAGAGACTCTAACAAGCCCATGTCCCATTAATGTAAATATGAAGTCATCTGTTATGCATTTAATATATTGGAGCAGAAAGGGAATAATCTAATTTGCATTGGCTAATGCTATCAGGTTTCTAGAGATCTTATTCTCCAATGCAAAGCCTGATGTCTAACAGAGAATAATGATTTCTAACAGCGTGGAACAGCTATTGAGAGTATTAGTCTTCAGGTTTTCAGCCTTCCATTTTGTTTTTTGGTTTTTTTTAATGTTTTTATTCACTTTGAAGGAATAAAATTTTGGAAACAGAGTCTATAGCAGTGTAGCATAGTGGAAATGATAACAGGGAGAATCAGAAGATGTTCCAGATATATGAATAGTGGAAAGTCATCCTTTCTTCTCTAGTTTCATCATCTCTAAGTACCAGTACTCAGGGGATGGAAGAATGAAATGACCATCAATGATCTATGTAGTGTGAGTTTTAATTAAAGTGATCCACCACAAAAAGTGATACTGTCTGTACTGAAATATAATAACCTACAGATTTGCTTTATATACAGAAAACACCTTACACTCAGGTCCTCAAGCATACTGGGAGGAAGCAGACGTTTACATTAGTATCTTACCTGGATGTCTGTCTTTTAAACTATCTTATATTTATGATTATAATTTCATCATTATCAGCATGCTTAGACTACATACCTCAGCTTGTTCCTATTTTAAATTCTTTTCTTGTTCAAATATCAAAAAAACCTGAGACTAAAGTATGTATTAGTTTGAATACTAAGAACAACCATTTGTGTTTGAATAATCAAGATAGCGGAGTTCCTCTAGGTAAAAGAGTCCTTCGGAAAAGAAAATTAGACACAGCCCTCTAAAGTTGAATGTAACCTTTTGCTAGGCCCCAGCAGAATAAAAGATAAGTGAGCTTGGAGATCTTAAAGCCTAAAAATAACTGAGGCCCAGGGTAAAGTGTAGATCAAAACTCTCAACCTCCAAAGCTGTGAAAAATGTGACAGGTCCTACAAGTCAAAATCTGCCAGAGCTCATTTAGAAAAGTCATACTTAACTGTAATAGCCTCTCAGACTTTCAACTAAGAAGTACAATTATAATAACCTTTCCAGGATGATTGTAGCGGAGGAGGGTTTCCAGTATGAAGTTAAAATGAAGCCTGAAAGACCAAAGGGGTTTAAAGATACAAGAATTTTTGATGGCTATTCTTGCATGGTTATTTACTATGTATGGAAACAGTTCACCGAATTATTGATAGGCATTCAGCACTGGTATCTTTATTTAGTTGTAATAACACTTTTTTTTCCCACTGAGCATATAAAAGAGAAATACCAGTTTAAAAATTGCTTTCCTTTCTGACTGTAGTTATGTGGGTACATTTTCCCCCAGATTCTTACTTCAAACCTCCTTTGTTTTTACTGCACTTTAATTTCTACTTTTGTTCATTTGTTCATTTGCTGTTGGTAACTCGTGTTCATGGAATCTATTATTTGGAAAATGTCTGAGATGCCTAAGATACTGAGAATATCAGAGGCTATTAATGTTGCTTTCCTCCTTCCAGATATATGCTAGCTTCACATGGCTCTCAGGGAAAAGACTAGAATTGTTAGTTTGGACCGTGAAGTCCTGCATGGTGTTGTACCTACCTGTCTCTCCGACATCGTCTCACACCATCATCCCTTTCCTTCCCAAATTTCTTACAGATGTTCAAATGACCATGCTCCCTTCAGCACCTTGCATTTAAAAATATGGCTCTTTTAGCTTTCTCTTAGCTTTGCTGGTTAATTCTAGACATCACTTAGATCTCAGTCAGATGTTACTACTTCGGTGAGCACTGAAAACCTCTACCCCCATCACTAACAACTATTTTAGTGACACTATATTTGTATCCATATGGTGAGGTTCTAATCACATTTGTAAGTTTACATTTATTAATTTTTCTTTCCCTGCTAGTCTTTAAGATTAATGAGGGAAAATCTCATGATTATTTTTAACTCTACATTCCCAATGACCAGCACAGTGTGTGATCCATTAATATTTATCAATGTAATTAATAATGAAACATTATATTTTAGGAAGTTTTAAAAACAAAACTCTGTATGAGCCCTTAATTATATCGTGGGCTTCATCTCCTTGTGATTTAGGGATTGTTTTGTACATTTCTCTTCAGACAATTTTATCCTTATGTTTATGGACTTCCTAGAATTTCTTGAAGGCATTGTAGCCTTATTTGGTCCAGTTGGCCATGGACACTGTATATATATACTGTATGAGTAACACATGTGCAGACACATGTGGGTGTTTTCAGTCCCTGTGCTCTATTTAGAGTTTGTTAAATCATTTTTCTTGGAGCTAGAAAATAAACTTGAGGAGTTTTTTTTTTTTCTTTTTCTTAGTGCATTTATCATGTCTCATTGTAACTTGCCTAGATGTGGGATAATTTTTAAAGGAATTTTTAAAGATAAATTGTATATTTGGCTGATAATAGAACTAGATAGTTATCAGTATACACTAAGAAGAAAATGGGCATAAAATGTGTTATTCTTAGCATAAGAGATGATGATACTGATCCTGTATAAGGAACACATCCTCTTAGACTTTGTTTGTATGTTTGGCACAGCAGTGGAGAGTCACAGTGTTATGGATTCTATTGCATGAAATAATAGCAGCGGGTCATAGCTCAAAGTCCATAGTGGAATCAGATAGATCTTAGGTCACAGCTTCAGTCACCTAATTACTGTGAGAGCAGTCTTGAAAACGGTAATTTTTCCCTTTCCCTTTATTTTCTCATCAATCAAATGAGAAATGTAGTATCTACTTTGGATGTTACCCTTATGATTAAATGAATAATTATGTAAATTGCGTACAATAGTGACTAGCACATAGCTAGTCACAGTCTGACGTTTATCATTATTACTACCATGAAGATAGTGATTGCTGTTGGCATTTTAATAGGTCTGTTTAAGAATGGAATCTCTGGTTATTAAATAGGATGTTCCTGTGAACAAAGCCAACTCTCCAACATGAGGATCAAATTTACAATTTTGACATCACAGACTTTATTCCAACTACTAAACTTGGCAGTAGCCACTCTCATATTCACTGCTTTAAAAAAATGCACATTGTGGGACACCTGGGTGGCTCAGTTGGTCAAGCGACCAACTCTTGATTTCGGCTTAGATCATGAGCTCATGGTTCATGGGATTGAGACCCGCGTCCGGCTCTGCTCTCATAGCACAGAGCCTGCTTGGGATTCTCTCTCTCCCTCTCTCCCTATGCCCTTCCCCTGCTGGTGCTCTCTCTTTCTCTCCCTAAATAAATAAATAAACCTTTAAGAAGTAAAATAATAAAATAAAAAATAAATTTAAAAATGCACATTCTCAATCATGCTAAATGACTTACCTACTGAAAAATATCTAGGTCCCCATTCATTGGCCATCTCTCTTCAAACCATTTTGCTCTGTATTTCTCTTTCTCCCTTTTTTCTTGAAACTCCGTCTAACTCATCTGTCCTTTAAGCGATTCCAGTTGAGTAATGACACTTGCTCTAGATAGAACTATAAACTTAGACATAACCTACTGTCCTAATATACAACAAACCTCTGAGTTTACTGCTAAACTCAAATAGGTATTTACAGTAACTCCCTCTACTTCTCTCTCTCTCTCTCCTCTTCTTTCTTAACATCCTGAAATTTAATATCTTCTCCAAATACTTTATTAAGTTACTTTGCTCAGAGATGAATAGTCACCTCTTGATTGTGACATTCAGTGGGGCTCTCCTTAGTCATCTTTCTCTTTGATGTTTCTACAGCTTCTGACACAGTTGACCAACAGCTTCTCTTAAGACAATCCAATCTATAGGATCCCACTGCACCAGAACAGCCAGATCTCCTGCTTCTCATGATTATTCCTTCTCTGGATTCTTTTTTATTTTCAGTCTCTCTCTTTAAAGCTATGTCTGTCCTAGGTTGAGTCCTTCACTTCTCTTCTCCCTCAGTTTTCTCCAGTTACTTCCATGGCTGATATTACCACCTCACAAAAGTACTCCAATAGCCTAGTCTTTCTCTGGAGTTCCAGATGTTCCAGAGTTCTCCGTAGCTATTTTCACTAGTGTGTTATGTTGGTTTATTAACTATAATTTGCGAAGTTCAATTTACCAGAACTATCAAAGATTGACTTCCATTTTCTTATAAACTATGGCTGCATTCTCACATAAGTAATAAGAAAGCTTTGTGTTCAGTGTTTATTTCCCCACTTTCTATTGGTTGTCAGTTCAGAATTTTTTTTTTTTCTTCACAAGGCCTACTGGGTTTTCTTCCTTAGCCTCTCGTAATCCTGGAGTTTTATGTTAGCCTCCCAATACAGTTAATCCACAACTCGCCTATCACTAGGCATCCTGCATACTGCTCTCAGATAAAGCTTCTCCCAACCAGTAGCTGATTACCAAGTTCCTTGCTATGTTCACTAACTTCAGATGGATCAATTCAGTATCTTGGGCATGCATTAAAACTCTCTTTAACAGAGACATATTCTAACATCTTGTCTTTCTGACAGAATTATTTTACTTATGTGCTACCAAAAATATTACTTGCTCTCTTACTTTCCCTTGCATACAGCTAACTCATACTTTTTTTTTTATACATATTCAATTCCTGTCCATTCTTCAATGACAGTTCGTCTGTTTACTTCTTTGTGAAGCTTTACTTGACTCTATGAAATGTTCCCTTCTCTGAATCTGAGTGATTCGAGTTGATGCCAGTGTTTCTCAAACATGAGTAATGTGTATAACAATTTAAAAGGAAAACAAAAAATCCCACTTCCGTGAGTTAAAAATAGCAGTGAACCTTTTGAGTGGTGATGTAATCAGAGGAGGAGGACTATTGAAACAGTGGTTTATATTTTTAAGCAGGGAGTTAACCATACCATCCTGCATATGATCTTTTTTACATAATTTTTGAATTTTTATTTAACTCCTGTTTGTATAAGGTATTTTTGCTTTGTCTTTCCAATTTCATTATGAGCTCATTGAGTGCACAGATCTTCTTACCGTACTTCTGTGTATAAATCGGTAGTAAACATTTGCTTCTACTTTCATCACTGCCTACTTTGTTCATGTTTCAAAATGATAGTGCTTGTATGATTTGGTTTGCTAACAATGGTTAAATTGGGTAAGCAGCATTCACTAATGGAAATTATGATTCAGAAAACACATGCCTCAGATTCCAGCCACTGCCACCGGGTGGGGAGTGTGCTACCTTTGGGTTTACACCAATAATTATAAACAGTTTCGGGACTCTGAAAAATTAATCAACAGATGACAACTCTGGGATCAGTTATTGTGCCTTTCTACTAGCTTTGAAGTTAGACTTTGATCAGATACATGGAGCTACACAAATATTAAGAATATTAAATATTACCTATATCATATATATTATAATATTAAAATTTAAAGCATAACTACTCAGCCAAAAGTAGGTGTCTGCTGTATAACTCTTCTGCACTAAATGAAGTCTTAATTGTGACTTCTTCTGCAAACTCTCTTTTATCTCACTTTATCTTTTTATCTTATTTCACTTCAAGTGTTACATTCCTCACCTCTGCTAAAAAGGGTTTTCTAACAAACACTTAATTGGGTCTTGCTTCTAGCTGTTTGACATCTTTCAGGGTGATGCTAGATTGCAAGGTGCAACCTTACACTTTCTTGTCTCCAGCCCCAGTTTCAAAACCCTTTGTTAATCTCCTCAGGGAGTGCTTGGGTCTCTCTTGTCCTATTCTCAGCTACTCCAGGGACCTGATCCTGCCAGCTGCATTCTCTCCAGCTGCCTTTCCTTCTTCCCCACACATTCTAACTTAAAGGAGTTTCATGAGCAAAATCTGAAGTTACTTATTTTGTTCCATGATCTACTGTGTTTCTAACTGAGCTCTACCATTGTGGTTTTTCCCCCTCCTACTTCATAAGAGATCAATGAGCCTTTATGTTTTTTAACATAAAATACAGTTACCTTTTTGCCCTTAATACTGCTATAGACTCGACATCTTTCCAAGAAATTTCTCCCCTTGCAATGATGACAGCTTTTGTATGCATTTTTTTTCTTTCCATAAGTATTGAAATACCATAGCAAAAACCAAACCAAAAGAAAAAAAGAGCAAGTCAATTAAGAAAAGAGATCTTAAGAGAATTCAAGATTTATTTCGTGTTTTATTGACCCTTACAGGTTATGTAGAAGTGCTGGTGATACCTGCTGGAGCAAGAAGAATCAAAGTTGTGGAGGAAAAGCCGGCACATAGCTATTTAGGTAACCTGACACAGAGCCGATCCAAGTACGAGCCCCACTCCCTGCCCTGACAGTTCTGTAATGACGAAGACATCAATCTGTTTCTAGTTACATGTTTGAATTTCCCAGGAAGCACCTCTTGTCATATCGAGTAGGAATTTCTTTCCTTCTCTCCCAGGGACTTATCAGAGCAAAAGCAATCTGGTTGTCTATGTTTTTGGGAGAGTATAAATTGCTTCCACATGTTATGCTGTGTTATAAAAAAAAAAACTCATTGGAGGATTTAGGTATGTTTTATTTCACACATATGCAGACATATTTCATAAACATGTTTATTTCATATATGCATATACACATTCACATTTATTGCATGTACAAATGCATATATGTGTGTGTCTGTGCATATGATTCCTTTAGAAATAGAAAATCTTGTGGGATTCTCAAAAAAATTCTGACATCCTGAAAGGATTTAATGTTTTGATGGGAAATGGTGCTGTTTCCTTTCCTCACTTTACGTATATTCACCTACGAAGAGAGTATTTTAAATGTTTAAGTATTGCATATGGAAAGAATTGTATCAGCTATTTTAATTAGGCCAATTAATGATTTAAATATATGAAAGAAAATGCTCAGTTGCCAAAATACATATTGCTCACATATCAAAATTACAAACCAATTAAGTCATATGAAATGGTTGTCTGTAGTTATGGCATCCATGGATTAAAGGGATCTAATGTGATTAGGTCTGGTAAAAGAGTAAATATTCTACGTATAAGATCATATCATCTGCAATCAGAAATAATTGTACTTCTTCCTTTCTGATTTGAATGCCTTTTATGCTTCTGAATTCGGTTTGCTAGTGTATTGTTGAGAATTTTTAAATCAATGTTCATAAGGGAAGCTCCTGTGTAGTTTTCTTTTTTTTGTAGTGTCTTTGTCTAGCTTTGGTATCAAAAATGAGCTAGGCCTCCTAAGTGTGAATTAGGAAGTCTTCCCTCCAATTCAGTTCTTTGGAAAATGTGAGGATTGATGTTGGTTTTTCTTTAGATGTTGCATAGAATTTACCAGTGAAGCCATTTTAACATCCAGTAATTTTCTTTTGGGGGATACTTTTGATTACTGATTCAGTATCCTTGCTAGTTATAAGTATTTGTGATTCGGTCTTGGTAAGATTTGTGTTTCCAGGAATTTGTACACTTCTTTTAGGCTATCCAATTTGTTAGCATATAAATTTTTAAAATTTTTATTCAAGTATAGTTGCCATACAATGTTCTATTAGTTTCAGGTGCACAATATAGTGATTGGACAGCTTTATACATTGCACAGTGCTCACCGTGACAAATGTAGTAGCCTTCTGTTACCATATGGTCTTATTATAATTAACTGTATTCCCCAAGCTGTAATTTTAATCCCCATGACTTATTTATTTTATAACTGGAAGTTTGTACCTCTTAGTCCCCTTCACCTATTTTGCCCATCCCTCCACTGCTCTGTCTGTCTAGCAGCTACCAGTTTCTTGTCTGTATTTATAAGTCTGTTTCTGTTCGTTCATTTGAGATTACATATAAATGAAATCAAGTCGTCTTTCTCTGTGTGACTTATTTCACTTCGCATAATACTCTAGGTCCACCTATGTTGTCAGAAATGACAAGAGCTCACTCTTTTTTTTTTGACTGAGTGATATTTCATTGTGTATATGCACCACACCTTCTTTATCTCTTGGTGGACACTGAGATTACTTCCGTATCTTGGCCATTGTAAATAATGCTGCAATAAACATGCGGGTGCATATATCTTTTTGAATTAGTGTTTCCATTTTCCTTGGGTAAATAGAAGGTGGAATTACTGGATTGTATGGCGTTTCTATTTTTAATTTTTTGAGAAATTTCTGTACTGTTTTCCACAGTGGCTACACCAGTTTGCATTCCCACCAACAGTACATGAGGGTTTCTTTTTCTCCACAACCTAGTTAAAGCTTCTTACTTCTTGTCTGTTTGATATGAGCCATTCTGACTGGCATGAGAATTATTACAGTACATTTCTTACCATCCTTTTTATTTCTGCAGCATCGGTTGTAACGTCCGCACTTTCATTTCTGACTTTTCAGTTGTCTTTTTTATTTTTCTTTCTTAGTCAAGTGCAGCTAAAGTTTTGTTGATTTTGTTCACCTGTTCAATGAACCAATTTCTGGTTTTGTTAGTTTTCTCTATTATTTTTCTATTCTCTATTTCATTTATCTCTGCTCTAATCTTTCTTATTTTCTTCTTTAGGTAGCTTTGGGTTTAGTGTGTTCTTTTTCTAGTTCCTTAGCTTATAAAGTCAGGTTGTTAACATTATAAGATCTTCTTTTTTTAATGTAAGCATTTGTTGCTCTAAGTTTCCACCCACAGCACTGCTTTTGCTGTGTCCTCTACCTTTTGCTATGTTGTGTTTTCATTTCCATTTGTCTCAAGATATTTCCTAATTTCCCTCATAATTTCTTCTTTGATCCATTGGCTTTTTGAGTGTTGTTTCATTTCCACATTGATGAATTTTCCAGTTTTCCCTGTTACTGATTTCTAAATCATTTCCCATTGTGGTCAGAGAAGATACTTTGTATGATATCTATCTTTTAGGACACGGGTATCTTTTTGGGGGCCATTATTTATGACCCCACAGTCACTAATTTCTATCCAGGAGTTTATACCACAACTAGTTCTTCTTGATAGTTGCCTTTACCACTCTAATACATCAGCAAATCCTGTCAGTTACCCAGATATATCACTTTCTCTCCATAACCACCGTGACCCCCCACTCAAGCTACTCTCTGCTGCATTGTCCTGCTTTATTTTCTTCAGAGCACCTACCACCAGCACCACTGAGTTTTCTTCTCTGTTTGCATACGTGCTTTTATATTGTGTATCTTCCAGTGTTAATTTTGAAGTCAGGGATCATTTTTCTCAGAGCTTTATCCACAGTAACTAAAGCAGACTCTGGCACACAGAAAGTAATAAAGACTTTTTTTGAGTGAATTTTAATTAAAAAAAGATGGTTCATACTTGTATAGTAATTAGTATGGGTGAGTTCTTTAAATATATCTGCTAAATAGATCTTCACATGTCTGTGAAGTAGGCACCACTAATTTTTTTTTTAAATCAAAAACTAGAGGACCAGAGAGTTTAAGTTTCTTTCCCAAGATCATACATCTAAAAAACCATGATCTTAGATTTAAGCCCAAGCAGTGTGGCCATTGTATCTGGTTCCTACTGTCTCTTTTTACTTTTTGTTTTTTTTTTAATTCATTGTCTCTCACATTATGCTTGTGATTTTAAAGTACATGTCCTATATGAACAAATTTTCCTTGAACTTCCCCCCAATCTCCCTCTTTCCCCCCATTTCTTAACTAATGAGATCAATTGTATAGCATTAATTCAGGGGAATATAAATCATGAAGTGGTGGTTTTCTTCTCCCGTCACTACCTCCAGGTATGCCAGATCCCATCTTCTTTCCCTTATGTATATCTCTAAACATAAATCTCCAACCACTTTTTGTTATGAGAAGAGCATTTAATTTAAAAACGGAATCCCATGTCTTTTTTTTTTTTAATTTGTTTAATGTTTATGTACTTTTGAGAGAGAGAGAGAGAGAGAGAGAGAGACAGGGCATGAGGTGGGGAGAGGCAGAGAGAAAGGAAGACACAGAATCTGAAGCAGACTGCAGCCTCTGAGTGTCAGCACAGAGCCCAACATGGGCCTAGAACCCATGAACCGTGAGGTCATGACCTGAGCCAAAGTCAGACGCTTAACCGACTGAGCCACCCAGGCGCCCCAGAATCCCACGTCTTTGTTAAGTCTCTGGCCTCATGATTGTCACTTTTCTTTGTGCTTAGAATTAGGCATAAGTTACTAGGGTCTCTTACTTTTTAAAGAAATAGCATGAGTGCTCCTGAACAGTCTGAATACTACTTGGGAGATTCATGTTGAAAATAGAAGTTTCCTTACTTCTTAACTGAATCAATCACAGCTATCCTGATGAATTAGGAGAAGGGTGCAAGGATGAAGAGAAAGTGGCCAGTGGTATGGTCCAGTCACAGACTGGGAATGGGAAGAACTCAGTGGCTTCTAGAGACATTGAAGTAGTTGAGCTCATGAAACTTGGTGAGAATGGTTGTGTGGATAGAAAGTAAAGTTCAAGGATCACTTCTAGGTTTATGGATTGAACAACTGGGCAAATAATAATGGCATTTGCTGAGATAGCACACATGGATGAGAGGAAATTTGGGGGGAAAATGGCACAGTATTAAAATCCTCGATTTTAAGCCTAAAATCTTAGATTTCAAGCCTATCATAGAGAATACATATCATAAACCACATTTCCTAAAGGCTTCTTTGGACATTGGAAGGAAGTTATTGAAAATCTTTATCTGAAATAGCATCAGGAAAATGGATTATTTCCTGGAAAGCTGATCTTTAACAAATTAACTTGTCTATATAAAACTATAATTTCATTGGAGACAGTTAATTCCCTCCCAATACAATTATTCTTTTACATTACTCACTGAATTATATTCCCATATGTAATTATTATCTGCATTTCTGAATATCATGGCTCAGTTTTGTTAATAATTAATCAGGAAGTCCAAAATGGAGAGTAGTTCAGATCGACCATATGTTATATCTTTACAAAAATCACTGTAGCTTATGATTCTTAAAAGTCTAATAAAAAAGGTCATATGGGCCCATTTACCTTGCCTGCAGTTTTGCCTGCAAACCACTATGGAAAAACTTTTCACTAAAAACACTTTAAACTGTTGAGCAAATTACAAAAGGAGGAAAAAAAGAACACTTTTTTAAACTTACCTCTAAAATGGAAAGAAATTAAGGAGCCTTCACGTGCCAAAAACAAAGTAAGAACAGGAAGCCAAGTATTAGGCTGACCGAAATCCCAGTTAAGCTTAATCCTGGTGACCAGTTTAGATTTTGAGCACCAGGATACACGGTGGACAGAAAACAAAGCCTGAGGCTCTATAAAGTAGAGGCTCTAACAGGAGACACCTAAATAAAGCAGGACCCCAAAGGACTACAAGCTCAGCGTGAAGGAGACAAAGAAATAGATTTGCTCCATCAAAGATCAGGAAATGTGTCGGTATTAATTTTGATACTAGGTGGAAGTAGAAAATCAACCTCCCTGAGGGTTCGTAACCCAAAGAAAATGCGCCTATGGATTCATAGCACCATTTTACCCAACTATGAAGTACAAAACTCCAAGACATTTATTTTAATGAAGTTACCAAGGTGGCTGGCATATGCAAAGGCAAATCCTTTTTGAAGTAATGCACCTTCAAACCAGGCCTCAAAGGAATTTTATAAGGTTCAACAAATAAAATTTTGTAGTAAAGAAATGTTCAGAAAACACAAAAGGAAATAAACATTATGAGCAGTGAACATAAATAAACAGTAAAAATAAGGGAGAGCAGAATCAGATACACATTTGCATCATATACAGAAAATATAAAACTCTTATAGTTAATTGTTTTAAAATATTAAAATATTTTTAAAATATTAAAATCAAAATATTTTAAAATATTAAAAATATTTTTAAAACAAAAATATATAAATATTAAAATTTTAAATAAATAAAATTGTTTAAAATATTAAAAATTTAGAATATTAAAATTAAAAATATTTAAAATATTTAAAAAATATTTCATTAAAAAATTAAAAATATTTAAAATAAGCAAAAGTGGACTAAACACATTCAAATAGCCAAGTACAATTTTCAAAATTAAATTTTAAAAATTCAGTCAATCAATAGAATACAAGATAGAAGAAAAATAATAGAAATATACAGAAAAAATGAAAAAAGAAAGCACAAAATAAGATAGTGTAAATAAAACAAAACATACTAGCAGTCTTAGTATGCATTTAAAAACTAAAATCTCTAGTTAAAAGACAAAAATTGTCAGACGATTTTGAAAATAATTCAGGTATATGGTATTCATCTAAGATTCACAAAAACTGAAAATCAAAGAATGGAAAACTATACTAGGAAAAATAAAAACCAAAAAAATACTAATAGAGCCATAGTAATATAAGTCAGAACTCACTTTAAAGGAAAATGCATTGTCGGAGGTGAAAGAAGTCACAGAATAATTATCTAAGCATTTAAGTCATCATTAAATAATATAATTTTATAATTATATGAACCCAGGAATATAGCTTGAAAGCTTTTAAGCAAGAATTGACAAAGAAAACTGGGAAAATTTATCTTCATAGTGAAATTAAGCACAAATGTGGGCATGAACTGACTTCTAAACATAGTGCTGAGGCAGCACAGAAGAGAAAGATATTCTTTAAACAAATAATGCTGGAATAACTGGGTATTTATATGAGGACCAAAAAAAATGAACTTTAGCCCCTACCTCTTATCATACATAAAAATTAAGTCAAAATGGATTGGAGATCTAAACAAAAAAGCTGAAATTCTAAAGCTTCTAGCAAAAAACATAAGAGAAAACCTTTAAGGCATTGTGCTTCACAAGGATTTCTTTACAATAGATGTACAAAAATACCAACCCTTTCACCCAAAAATGAATGTGTTTGATTTCACCAAGAGTAAAACTGTTGCTCTTTGAAAGACACCATTAAGAAAATTAAAAGGCAAGCCATAGTGTCAGATAAAAATTTGCAAAAACTTACTTTTTCTAAAAACACTTGGCTCTAAAATATATAAAAATGTAATTTTCCTGACTAATAGTTACAAATAAATCCTTTCTTTAAATGTTTGTTTTTGAGAGAGAGCACGAGTGAGGGAAGGGCAGAGAAAGAGGGAGACACAGAATCCAAAGCAGCTTCCAGGCTCTGAGCCATTAGCACAGAGCCCAAGGTGAACTCATGAACCTGGAGATCATGACCTGAGTCAAAGTGGGATTTTAACTGTCTGAGCCACCCAGGTGACCCTAAATACAAATAAATATTCTTAATCAATGTGTTACTTATGAAGGTAACAATGAAATACAGGTATTTACACGTTATCTTTTTTTTTTTAATTTTCTTTATTCATTTTGAGAGAGAGTGAGAGAGAGAGAGAGAGAGAGAGAGAGAGAGAGAGAACTAGAGTGGGGGAGGCACAGAGAATGAGACAGAATCTGAAGCAGGCTCCAGGCTCAGAGTCCCAAGCTCTCAGCACAGAGCCAGATGCGGGGCTTGAATTCAAAACAGCAAGATCATGACCCAAGCCAAAATCAGACACTTCACCGACTGAGCCACCCAGGTGCCCCTATATTTGTTATCTATCTCAGGAAAAATTATTTTTAGGAAGGAGCCCCTCCTCTTCTATTTTCTATTTTGTTTAAAATTGGTAGTATTTTTTCTTAAATGTTTGAATGTTGGTATTTTCTTTGTGGAAAGGTTTTTAAAGCCCAACTTAATTTCTTCAGTGCATGTGTGTGTACCATATATATATCCAGGTGGCTTTTTTCTTGAGTCAGATTTGGTAATTGGTGTCTACAAAGAATTAACCCATTTCTTTACCTTCTCAAATTTATTGTCCTAAAGCTTTTTTTTTGTCATATTTTTCTATTGTAATGCAGTGTCTGTGTTTGATCTTTTAAAATAACCAAGTTTTGGTGTCATTGATTGCCTTTGTTGTTGCTCTTTCTTATATATTTTAAGGTGGAAACTCAGATAATTGATTTCACTCCTTTATTCTTTGCTGTTATGACAGTTTATCTATCTAAACACTGATTTAGCTTCATATCACAATTTATAGATACTGTAATTTTAGTTCAAAATGCTTTCAAATTACCATTGTAATTTTCTGATTTGACTGACCCATGGGTTATTTGTAAATGTACGATTTAATTTCCAAATATTTGTAAGTTTTTTAATAGGTATTTTGTTACTGATTTCTAGTTTAAATCTGTGTGGTAAGAAAATACATTGAGTTTGATTTCAGTTGAGACTTGTTTCAATGACCCATGGCCTATGTTGGTTAATGTTCCATTTATACTTTAAAAAATTATATTCTGCAGTTGCTGACTCTTCTCTAAGCATCACTTAGCTCCATTTGGTTTATATTTTCTATATTCTTGTTTATTTTCTTTTTGCTTTATAAATTAGGAAAAGAGAACTATTGAAATCTCTGACTGAAATTGTGGATTTGTTTGTATCTCCATTCAATTAGGTCAGTTTTGCTTCATGCATTTTATTTTAAGATTTTTTTTTTATTTTTAAGTAATCCCTATACACAACATGGGGCTCGAACTTACAACCCCAAGATCAAGAGTCTCACGCTCTAGTGACTGAGATAATCCGGTGCCCCTTGCTTCATGCATTTTTAAAAAAAATTTTTTAAATGTTTTTATTTATTTTTGAGATAGAGAGAGACAGAGAATGAGCAGGGAAGGGACAGAGAGAGAGGGAGACACAGAACCTGAAGCAGGCTCCAGGCTCTGAGCGTCAGCACAGAGCCTGACACGGGGCTCGAACTCATGGATTGTGAGATCATGACCTGTGCTGAAGTCAGATGCTTAACTGACTGAGCCACCCAGGCTCCCAGCTTCATGCATTTTGATGCTTTTTCTGTTGTACACTTAGGATTGTATCGTTTCCTTAATATATTTTTAATGGCATTTAGAATTTTGCATTTGAAGTAAGTTAAATTTAAATGACATTTAAAAAAATTTTTTTAACGTTTATTTATTTTTGAGACAGAGAGAGACACAGCATGAACGGGGGAGGGCAGAGAGAGAGGGAGACACAGAATCTGTAGCAGGCTCCAGGCTCTGAACCATCAGCCAGAGCCAGACGCGGGGCTCAAACTCACGGATGACGAGATCGTGACCTGAGCTGAAGTCGGACGCTTAACCAACTGAGCCCCCCAGGGGCCCCTTAAATGACATTTTAAAAAATCCCTTTTTTATCTCTGGAAATCCCTGAAGTCCATGCTGTCTGGTATTAATATAGTCAGTATATCTTTTTTTATGATTAGTGTCTCATGCTTAAGTTTCCCTATCCAGTTAGTTTTAATCTACCTATTTTTCTGAACTGAATAGAGTGGGGTCTTCTTTTCCCCTTCTGGCCTGACAGTCTCTCTCTTTTCACCAATATCCTTAGTGCATTTAAATATAATATAATTATGGGCATAGTGAGTTATTTTCTGTGTTTTCCATGCCTTCTTATTCCTATTTCCCTATTTCTCTGTCTTCTATTTTTTAGCCTTACACTTAATCTCTTTTATTTGCTTATTAGCTACATATAACTCTTGTTTTATATCTTTAATGGTCACTTTAGGATTTACAAAATGCATTTTTTAACTTCTTACACTCTCTTTTCAAATTATATTATACCATTTTACATATAATACAAGTTCCTTAAAACAGTGTGCTTCCCTTTACCTGCTTCTCCCCCTTTTTGCTATTATGCATTTTATATCTACATTCCATCTAATCACTTTATTTCTACATATGCTTTAATCACCAAAACAGATGTAATCATATTTGCCTTAAAGCCAATCATCCTATAAAGAACTGATTAATGAAAAAGCTTACTTAAGTATTTTTATGCATTTACTGGTGCCAACATTCTTCAGGCCTTCACATAGACACCCATTTCCACCTGGAACCATGTCCTTTCTACTTGAAGAACATCTGTCCTTTTACATTTTTTTTCTTAATGTTTATTTATTTACTTTGAGAGAGAGACAGAGAATCCCAAGCAGGCTCTGCACTGATAGAGCAGAGCCCGATGCAGGGCTTGATCTCATGAACCGTAAGATCATGACCTGAAATCAAGAGTCAGATGCTAACCCGACTGAGCCACCCGGGCACCCCTGTGCTTTTTCATTTCTTGCAGAGCAACTCTGCTGGCAGAAAAATTATCAAATTTTGTTTTTTTGAGAGTGTATTTTTTTTTCCTTTCTGAAGGATATTTTCACTGGATATAGAATTCTATATTTTGTTTGGTTTTCCTTTTTTTTTATTTTCTTTTTTCACTTTAAAGGTAATGTTTCATTGTCTTCTGGCTTGTATTAGTTCTGATAGTATATCCAGAAATTTTGTAATCCTTTTTCCTTATATATAATGTGCCTTTTTCCTCTCTGGCCATTTTTAAGATTATTCTTCACATCATTGGATTCCAGCAGTTTGATTATGATATGCCTTGGTATGGCTTTCTTTGTGCTTATCATGCTTGGGTTCCCTTGTACTGAATAGTACAGTAAGTTTATGGTGTTCATCAAATATAGAAAAAATTGGTGCATTATGTCTTCAAATAATTTTTCTGCCTACAACCTATTCTCTGGGATGCTAATTATACCAATGTGAGTTTATCACATTTCCTGTGAATCTCTTCATTTTTTCAGCCTTTATTTTTCTCTTTGAATTCCAATTAGTTTCTAATCTATCAGCTGCTCTTCAAGTGTACTGGATTATTTTTCAATGTCTAATCTGCTCTTAAGCCCATTTAGTGAATTTATTGTTTCAGAGATTTTGTGTTTCTATTGTGAGAAATTTGATTTGCTTATGTTCTTAAAGTTTCCATTTTTCTCTTTAATATTACAGATTTTTCTTTAAACTCTTGTGCATACTGAACATATATAATAGTTGGGTTTTTTTTTTAAGTCTTGGTCTGCTGGTTTCATCATCTCTCTGGGTCTCATTTTATTAACAGATTTTTTCCCCCTGATTCTGGGTCACATTTTCTGACTCCTTCACATATCTAGTAATTTTTTGGTTGGATGCTGGACACTGTTAATGTGACAGTTCCGAATGGCTGTTGTTTTTTATTGAGTGTTGAGTTTTATTTTGCTGCCCACTCAATTTAATTTCACATCAGCTTAACTTCTTGTAGCTTTTGTAAAGGCTTTGTTAGGGTGGGTCCAGAGTGGCCTTTATTCTGGGACTAGTCCAGCCTTATTTCTAAAGTGCACATTTTCTAAGTGCTCCACTGAAGTCTCTGTGTGTTCAGTAGGATCTACCCACTCTGAATGAATAGAACTCGTATGTCTTCCAACCCTACATGAGATCCAGGAGCTGTATAGTTTCCAGGCCCTATGTAGTTGCTTTTTCCCAGCCTTGAGGAATCTCACCACACTTATTTACACCTTGGTATTTAGCCACAGGCTCAAAGGAACACCTCAGCAGATTTTTGGAGCTTGACTCTGTGTAGCTCCCTCTTCTCCAGTACTCCATAAAACAGATTCCAGATGCCTTAGCCAATTTGAACTCCATTCTCTGTGTCGTCATCTCACTGAAGCCGTTTTTATCTGTGCTTTTCTTGAGTTCCCCTTCCCTGTGGTTTGGTCTAGTAAAAATCTTCAGGCAGAAAGTCAAAACAATTTTAGAGATCTCATTTGTTCTCCTTCTCTTAGGGACCTCGGTTCTCTCTTGACATTGTCCAGTGTCTGAAAAGAGTTGTTTCATATATTTTTAGTTTTCTCATTGTTTAAAGTGGGGGAGTTAGTACACTTCCATTTGTTAAGGTACGGCCAGAAACAGGTTTTCTAAAAACCCATTTTAAAGCTAATGAATTAAAAACAAAAACATAAAATAAGAAACATCACATACACAGAGTGTTAATTCTTCATATGAGGTTGCTATTAAGCTTATAAATTATGTGGATTTTCAGGTACCTGTGCGTGCCATTTTGAGGGGAATGCAGAATTCCAGAAATGTCAGTTGAGTCTAAACATTATACTATAGCCACCCCCGGAAGGTTTTTAAAGGCATTTTTATTAGAGATTTTCAGGAAATGTTTCTTTATAATTATGTCCTGAGTATATGTTGAAATACAGGAACAATATGGAATTATACGGACCACAGTTACCAATCTAGGCCAAAAAGATTTCTTAAAATATTTAATAGATTTTAGAGAAATATAAGGAAATATTTTATCTTTTAGGCAAAATCATTTTTTAAATCAGTTTAGCATTATCTGAAGTATATCCATTTGTAGATTGTAATAGCTGTTTGCAAAGTGGTAAGAGTTTTCTGTCACCATTATTTCCCTCTCAAATTTAAAATTCAAGGTAAAAGTGAATACTTACATATTTTTCATAAAATATCAAGCATATATATTTTCAGATTTATCTAAAGCGTACTTTATGGATAGTACATAATAATCTTATTATTTGGTAGAAATTAATATTGATAAGGTAAAATTTTGAAAATTTTGTTGATACATGACTTATAAAATGGAAATATTAGCACCAGAAAAATCCCTCAGTGGACCAGAAAAGCCTTAATAGAGAATTAATAATTTATTTTGTTAATTAAAATTTTTAAATGCAAATGACTCATAAGCAAATGAAAAATACCTTTAACCCCAATAGCAACTAAACAAGAGATTTTTTTTTAATCTACATTGTTCATAATTTAACTCCTGGTATTTCTCCTCACACATGTTCTTTTGCTTGTCTTTCCCATCTCATTATTTGTTGTCATAACCCACCTGTTTTCTCATCCTAAAAGCGTTGCATCATACCTCATACTTCCTATCACCCACGACAGCCAAATCATCATCACATATTATCAGTTTCACTCCTAAATGCCCCTTGGTATTCTTCTCCAATACGTGAATCCAAGCTACCATTACTTTCAGTTGGGCTACTGTGTTAATGTTATATACTGTCTTCCCTATCCAAATTTGCTCCATATCGGTCCATTTCTATACAACATTGTTCACAAACTTCTATAGCTTTGTATTTTTTCTTAGGAAAAAAACTCTTAAAACATGAACAAGGCCTGTAAGGTCCGGCGATTCCTTACCTCTCCAGCCTCCTCCTATGATCCCCTTCAGCGCATCTGGTGTCCTGCATACTTGCTCCCTGATTCTCACCAAGCTGTGACCTTTAAGGCTTTCCCATGTGTAGCTCTCTCGGTCCGGAATGTTCTTTCTCTGCTTCTCTTTTCCCCTGGTTAACATCCTCAGGAAATGATATCTTTCAGACAGTTTTTCTTCATTCTTCCCACACGAGTTCCAGAGTATTCAGTTAGATTAGAAGTTCAATAAAGGCAGATAACATATTTATAATTGTTAATTTGGGGAGGTCCCAGAAGTTTTGAGCATTTCCTACTTTATGGCTGATAGCTGATAACTGTTCAGTCATGATGAAATATAATACAAGAAAAAGGTGCTTCCATGAGGTATTTGAAGCTGGGTACTCTTGGTCACTGTTACAGAAGCCTAAATTGATGCAACATTTGTGAAAATCAATTTAAAAATATTTTTTACAGTCTTTAAATGTTTAACGTATTTGGATCTGTAATTCCAAATCTGGGATTCTGTCTGAGACAAATATTCAGATATACACATTATACGGTACATTTATCTGAGCATTATTTATAATATAAAAAACTTGGAGATGGTCAAATGTTCAATCCATGAAGATTAGCTTAAACAATATTTAGGAAGATTTATTGGCTTACCTTATCAAAACATTTTCATAGAACTATGACATAAAAGCCTTCAATTAACCTTCACATAAATGTCTCTTAGAGAATTCAATTATGTGGAAGAGTCTGGAAGTTTCAATTAAAAAAAATCATTTGAAACAAAATAAGGACATGTTCAACTGTCATAATATTTTTGAACCTCTTTATAGCTCTACGAGACACTGGAAAGCAGTCTATTAATAGTGACTGGAAGATTGAACACTCGGGAGCATTCAACTTAGCGGGCACTACTGTTCATTATGTAAGACGAGGCCTCTGGGAGAAGATCTCCGCCAAAGGTCCTACCACATCACCTCTACACCTCCTGGTATGAGGGGACGAACTGATGACATTGCATAATCAGATTCCTATGGCAAAGGGCTTTCCCAATGTACCTTGTCTTATCTTCTTTCCAAGGTTGAATTGTCAGTAGACATTCAAAATTATCTAAGAGGTGGGTTTTTAGGTTTTCATTTTAATGTATTCTAAATCATGATGTCAAAGCCAGAAATTACTGGGGGAAGAGCAAGATGTTTTAGGGAATTCACGGACTCAAAGTAGAAGCAAATCATCAGGCAAGAAGGAGCCTATTTTTTCTAAAAGAGGAAGTTTACTAACAGCATCTTAGTGAATCGCTAACCAGAGTGGATGTCTGTAAAGACAGTGTTATAGTGTGGCCAATCACAGCATTTCAAGTATCGATGGAATGGGCATTTTCTGAATCTATATAAAATGACTTTGATAAAATGATATCCTCCCTGGGAAAAGATTTGGTAAACATGTCTAACAGTGCTTCCAATCACCCTCTTCTGTTCTCTTATAGGTGAATTGATTCCTGTAAAGAATTAGGAAAATTTGAGTGTTTCTTACTACCATGTAGTAAAAGACTCAGTATGAGGCAGGACTGAGTATGAAGTGAAGGGAGCAGAACGCTGGGGTTCTGTGTCCCAGCTGGTGGCCGGTTCACATGCCCCTTTTGACCTTGATCTTTGCAGTCACTGGTAATGGCTCGGTAGCCAAGCACTCACTGCACGGCTGGCACGTTCTCCATCTTAGTGGCAAAGTCTGAAATTCAGACACTTCAACACCTCCTTAAGTCCACACATAAAAACAACTCTAAAACACGATCAACTGACTGTTTATTTGGAGTGTAGTGTGCCACATTACTTAATATCGGCACACAATTCAAGTTTTGAATTTGTCTTCAATTGGAGACATCTGTGTTGCTGGTCTAGGAGCCAGAGGTTCAAATCACATATCAGCCCGTTTGCTTTTTCTGCTTTAATGTTCCTGCAGATCACCTGGGGTTCTTGTTCAAATGCCCATTCTGATTCGTTTCATCTGGGGTGGGACATGAGCTCTGCGTTTCTGACCAGCTCCCAGATGATGTCACTGCTGCTGGTCCAGTGACCACATTTCAGATAACAGTGTTTCATGGAACTGAAATCGTAGACCTTACCAACAGGAAGGAAGGGAGCCAAGTGAGATGCATGGGGACCTTCTGCTCCAGATCTTAATAGTAATGATCATACATACCACTCACTGAGCCCTGAGTCAGACACTGTTCCAAAGGGCTTTGCATTCATTAAAGCATTTAATCCTTACAGTAACCCTGAGTGATATGTATTATTACTGTTCCATTTCACAGATTAAAAAATAAACTTAGTATGAAATAGGTTAAGTAATGGGCACAGCGTCTCACCGTAAGTCATTCAGCTGTGAATAAACCAGGTGTTAATCAGTCTCTCCTGATATTAAGCTTAGATGTAAGTTCTTCACACCAGACAGCATGGGATCATAAGTATACATATACTTTCAATCATTATGTTCTTCATCTCCTCACAGTTTCTTTGGATCCTGTTATTTAATTTGAATTGGAAACTCCACTCTGTGCCCTATGCCATCTGGAGAAAGAAAAAAAAAGTGACTTAACCAAACACTGTATGACCAATATCTGGCTCTTTCCATGATTGGGTCACTTATAATAACAACATTATCAACAACAAACCAATTTGTAATCCCTGGGTTGCAGAAAATGCCACCGGGTAACCTGCCTTATATGAATGTAACCTACATTTTTTTATGGAACAAGACCGGTGCTCTTTATTAAGTCTCTAATTCAAAATCTTAAAATGGTCTGTGAGATCTCAGTGTTGGGCAGAGGAGTTTCCTTGCTGCAGAATCCTTAATCTGCCTGGTAATTACCAAGGTTTTTCCTGGAAGCATGAAGCATAATTAAAGTCAGTGAACTATGTCTAAAAGAAGGCATCTATGTGACCTGGATTTATTCAGTAATCCAAGGGAAACTGCACTTCTAAGATATTTTTCTTTAATGACTATTACAGATTGAAAGCCGGTACTGAATTTTGAAAGGCAATACCTTCTGCTGCCATGCTTCAAAATGTGCCCCTCAACTGTAACGCGGTCACACTTTCCTTCTCGCAGAGATACACTGCCAAACTCAGATGGTTTAAGAGCGAGCTAATGATTTTGTAGCCAATGTCTTTATTTTAAATGGCATTAGATATTCAAGGACAATCTAAAGTTCTATCAATGAAAAGGTAGTTTTTTAAAGAAAAAGAGACATGTTTTCATTAAATTAAAGAAGTTGGCAAATAACTGTAATTTATGTTCCTTTTATCCCTTTAAAAACTATGTAATAGTCTGGTTATGTCCATAAACAAGATAAGTCAATCTCTATCTCTCTCTCTCTTAACTCATTTAGCCCCAAGTCACTTATAACTGGCAACATCAAATGCGATATTTAATGCCAAAATCAACACTGTGATATACTTAGAATGAATATCCCAGTACGTTATGTGTACGTGAATTTAAAAACTATTATTTTTATTATTGATACAACTGATTTATAATTCCAGTATGTTAGTTCCCAGATCCACATATTAAAATATATCTTAGCATTTCTGTTGATATATTGAGCAGAATATTGAGGGAAAAAAAGCAAAGAAAATTAACCCTGGGCTCATGTAATTTTTTTTCCCATTGAGTGTTAACTGTAAATTACCTGTCATTACAACTCCCTTGATAGAGGTTTAATATCCAACAAAGTTATTTAATAATTTAACAAAATATAAATTTTAGATAATGTTTTATGCATGATATTGCATTTTATAGATTCTCAGATTCAAAGAAGTAATATGTTCCATGGGGTTGACATATTTTGTGTAAATGTACTTCTAATGGAACATATATTCTCATTCATTCTTTCATTTAAAATGAATATACTTCAGGCATTTTTCTTTATTTTATTTTATTTTTTATTTTTTTAAAGTTTTTATTTTTTTAAGTTTATTTATTTACTTACTTAGAGAGATGGAGAGAGAGGCAGAGAGAGAGAGAGAGGGAGAGACAGAGAATCCCAAGCAGGATCCACACAGTCAGCATAGAGCCCGATGTGGGGCTCAATCTCACAAACCATGAGATCATGACCCAAGCTGAGATCAAGAGTCAGATGCTTAACCTACTCAACCACCCAGGCACCCCTCTTTCATTTAAAATAGACATGATCGCCCAAGATGATGTCGTTCTAATCTTGGCACTGGGCACCAGGGAGGAGCAAAACAGACATGGTCTCTGCTTATGTGCTAGTCCAGTGTGGCCCAGTGTGCAGTTATCCTCATGCATTTTTCTTGGTCTGTTGCACTGTTTACATATGTGTACCTAACTGTACCATTAGTAAGTTAATATTTATTAAAGAGTTCATTTTAACATAAATTTCTTTTCAAATGAAATGATCTTTGCTGCAAATGAAAAATCAGTAATCTTGCCAAAATTGGAAGTTAACTTTAAGCAACATGGAAAAATATTGTTCTCTGGTTAATTTAGACGTTCTCTATCCCTTCTGGGGTGAAGTGATTCCCAAAGTCTTCTATCCTCTTCCTCTACCAGTGACACAGGGACTTTCTGTCCATCTTTCTGTTTTATATGAGTGGGAGGTCTACGTTTGACATTAGATTGTGGCTTATCTCTTGAAGTTAGGTAGGACAGATAGCCCCATCCCCTCCACTAACTTCATCTTCTACATGTATCATAATTTGGGAAACTGCCTAGTCCATTCATAGATCATTAAAAAAAAATGATCTGGTATCTCTGACCTCATTAAGTGGGCCGTTTTTCATGTTGTCTTTAGCTCAGAGGTAAATGTGTAACACCAGTCTTTTCAGAAGTATGACACTTCGATGATTTCAGTAATAATGTCACAATTCTGCATGTAAAAAGAGCATGCACACCATGTAATAAGTGTTTTAAGATATCAGTATCCTTGGTATTAGACTTCACATTGTCTGTGCTCTCCTTTAACCCATCTGCCTTGATCACTCTCATATATTATAGGTGCTGCTATTTCAAGACCAAAATTATGGTCTTCACTATGAATATACTATCCCGTTGGACCCTCTTCCAGAGAATCAGAGCTCAAAAGCACCCGAACCCCTTTTCATGTGGACGCACACAGGCTGGGAAGATTGTGATGCCACGTGTGGAGGAGGTGAAGGATTTTCCAATATTTATCTTACCAAAACTGTAGTTGTTTTCTGATTACTCACTGAGAATTAAGACAGCTCTGCAAACCCTTCTCTGAAATTCCAAGCTCCATAAAGGAATGGAACCTGAAAGGTTTTTGTGACACATTTGGCCCCTAAAAGCCGAACTCTTCTGTGGCACAATTGGACGTGAATTGAAAAAAGGCCATTTACAGTGATTCATTGCATTGCTTTGCGTAAATATTAATGCATTTGCTTACAGGGTTGCCCTAGACCCCACACAAGCTGTCCCATCATGCATCATGCTTTTATAGTTACTTTCTGTATTTACTTTTTAATTTTCTAGAATCTTAACAGCTTCAAATTCTGGAGTACCTCTACCCACGAGAATTGTAGACCCGCAATAAATATAAGGGTGCTGTGAAGGAGCAGCCTCAAGCTTGCTTCTTTGCCGTCTGCATACTTAGGGTGACTAGACGGAGCACATGGAGGACATCATTTCATTCCCCCCACTGCTTTCTTCCGAATTTTCAAAAGTATATGTCACTATTTTCTATAAAATATGGATGTATCTCGAAACTTCACTCACAGGTTTTAAATTATTTTTTCATTGTAGAACTTAAGGAGGCAAAAGCCCAAAATTACCTCGGCCTAAAATGTGAGCCTGGCAAATCACTTAATCCTACTAATGAGATCCTTGATTCCCAGAGATTCAACAGATTGTCACTCTCAGAGCCCGTTAGGCCAAGGCAAGATCTCAGGTCATGAGCAGCATAGTATTTCCGTTGTGCTTTGTACCTCATAACACATTTTCTATAGTTCTTTAGTAAGAGCTTCTTTTGAAGGCCAAAAGGAAATATTCTATTCAATTATACCAAAATATAGACAAGTGGAATATCAGTTTTGTTTTCTAGGCAAAGAAACTGTTGATATATATAGCCTAAGTGTGCTGTGGCAGGAGCAGGCAAAGGTACAAACCAGACTAGCATGTGGGGGAGAAGGTTTGGGGGAAAAGGAAAAGGAAAATACACAATACAAAGAAGTAATATAGTTTCAAAATGTGAAGAATACTCTCGATGAAAATTAAGCAAGAGAGAAAAATAAATACAGGTTGGGAGTTGGGAGGGGGTAGGTGCAGAAAATAGTCTGAGAAGGCCTCAGTGAGGAGACCACACTGATTTAAAAATCTGTAGTGACTATGGATGGGCACAAGAGGGTGTCTGCTGGGGTGTCCGGTGGGAATGGGTTCCAGGCAAAGGTTCTGAGGTGGGAATAGAGCTGGAATGCTCCAGAAATAGCAAGAATGCTAGCATGGTTCTCCTTTACTGAGTGATGTTATGTGCCGTTAGAGGATTTGAATAGAAAAGTGGCTTATTCTGGTTTATGGTATAAAAAGGTTTTTCTATGTCTGAGTTGAGAATAGATGGAATTAAAGAGGAGAAGTGGATCAACCAGAAAGTTATGGCAATAATCTAAGAAAGAGATGATAGTAGTTTGGCCACAGTGGTAGCAGTAGACATAGGAGGAAGTGGTCAGGTTCTGTATATTTTTTAAAGTAGAATCAATAGAATCTGTTGAAAGGCTAGATGTGGAGTGTGAGAGAAAGAAAGATGTCAAGGATGACTGTGATGGCTTTTACCAAGCAACTGGCAGGACAAAGTCACCATCAACTTACCTAGGAAAGCCTGTGCAGTAGCAGGATTAAGAAAGAGTTTGATTTCCAACAGAAGTCTGAGATCCCTATGGGACATCTAAGTGTGACATCAAGTAAGATATGTAAGTTGGGTGG
The DNA here is from genome assembly GCF_018350195.1 of Panthera tigris. Lineage (NCBI taxonomy): Eukaryota > Metazoa > Chordata > Mammalia > Carnivora > Felidae > Panthera > Panthera tigris. The sequence goes on from NC_056660.1 coordinate 106,483,733, forward strand.
CCGGGAGAGAAGATCAGACTAGAGATAGAAAATGTATGGTAGGTATTCTAAAATGCTGAGGCTCAAGTGACCTAAGGAGTGAGTGAAGAGAGAGAGATGCTGCTAAAGGATTGAGTCTTGGGGCACTCTACTCTTTAGACTTCAGAGAGAGAAGGAAGCAGCAAAGCAGGTTAAAATGAGTAACCACCATCATAGGAGAAGAAGCAGGCAGAAGAGAGTGCTTTCATGTAAAGTAAGTGAGAAAGTGTTACAAGAGGGATAGAATGATCAACTCTATCAAAAACTAACAGGTCAAAAATACTGTAGACTGAAAGTTGACTATTATATTCAAATATATTTATTATATTTTTAGATGTATTTACTTTATTTAAATATATTTATTATTATATTTTCAAATATATTTATTTTATTTAAATATATTTATTATATTTGAAATGTAGAGTCCAATGATGATCCTGACAAAAATAATTTTAATGAAGTAGTTGAGTCAAAAGATTAAATAGAGTGGATTCAAAAGAAAATAATCATGGTGTGAACTGGAGAAAAGACTCAAAGTAACTCAGGAAATCTTGCTGAAAGAAGAAAACAGAAATGTGGCAATAGCTGGAGGGGACTGTGAGTCAAAGAGTTTGTTGTTGTTTTTAATAAGGGAGCCTATATATGATTGTTTGCCAATGTGCATTTTCTAGAATAGGACAAAAAACTAGTGATGCAAAGGAGAGAGCAAAAAAAAATTGCTGTTGTGATATCCTTGAGTAGGCAAGATTGGATAGAGGGAGATGGACAGCACATCCCTCATAACAGGAGAAAGGACAGTATCTGAGCAGCAACAGGTGTCACGAACTTATCCTTAAAGAACATCTTGCTGAGCATGAAGGTGGAACAGAAGATATTAGAATTTTGAAGGGTGATGTGAAATGGTCACTTAAGACAATGAGAGAATGAATGAATTGGGTCCGTGTATTTTGATTTTTCAATAGCTTTCATGGTTCACTTGAAGTTAACGGTCATGAATTTAGTTTGACTCCAGTCATCATAATAATATGTTGCCTCCAGCTGTGTACAGCATTTAGATACACTTGTAAGTTTGGAAATTGCCAGGTGAGTATAATAAAATGAGAGAACATGGTCCCAAGGTTGAATGCAAGGAGTTGAAAATGGTTGACCGTGGAATTTAGTTGTATCAGGAGGAAGGTAAAGGTATGAGGGGATTGAAAGACAGTAGAAAGGTGGTAGGACTGACAGACGACACAGCTCAGTGGGGCTAAAGAACTTTTAGACTTGGGGTACTCAAGAAGGACTGGAAGTACAGGAGATGGTGACAGAAAATAGAGGTTAGGTTATAGAGGGGTTATAGTTTTGGTAATAACAAAATGAGGAAAATTGGTGGCTTGAGTAATGTGAAAGGCAAGATCTCTGGGTAGGGATCCATTCAAATGAATACTGTAAACACAAAAATAGTGCCAGGGGCAGTGTTAGCAAATATCACAATCACCTAGAAGACAAAATCTTAGAGAGAGGGAGTGACCTAGGAGTTGATGCAGCAGCAAGGAAAATGTGTCACAGAGTCTGATCCAAAGGTGTAGGTTTAAAAAGAAGAAAGGGAAGATGGTCTGGTCATAGCAGTGAAGAGCTTGGACAGCCATGCCACCTCTCCGTCCAAAGGTGTGGGACCTAAGTAAGAAAATGGCCACCCAGCTGGAAGTACAACAAACAGTACCCTCAGGAGAGAGGGGAAAAAGGTGGCAAGAACATGTAGAGGTACAGAGGATGGGGAAGAGGATTCCTGCCAGAGAGCTCGGAGCCTTTGGGTTCCCAACCAACTGCTAGTACACCTGGCCCTCTCAGGTAGCCAGAGCAAAGGCAACATGGGGGACAAGAGAAGGAGAAGACACAGGACATACTTTGCTCCTGAGGATATAGAGTAATTACAGGAAAAGGATGTCAAATTGCTCTAGCAATTATAAAAAATGCTACCAGTCATCCTTGCCACAGTGAAGTTTTCATTGGCCATGTTTCTCCAGGGACCCCATTATCGCCAAGTGACTTGGGATCCTCTGCCCCCCTGTCTTCTCTTGCTAGTGCTCCCATAAACACGTAAAGTCCTGTTCCTCTGTTCCACCCATTCTTTAGTGATGCCAGGGCCCATTACAATTAGGGGGTTCTGCTTTATATCCGCTACCCAAATAAAAACCAGAAGCAAAATTAGAAACAAATACATTTGCAATGAAAATCTGTACAGTTAGAATTTTCTCTTTAATACAACTCAGATAAGGAAGACCCGCCCCCATCCAATGGTGAGCTGCAGGGCAGTAGAGTGATGACAGGGTTGATAGTTCTTGTTAGATCCCTGAAAGGCATTCATTAAAATCTGTTTGTATTTGAAACTCTAAACAGAAAAATGTTTACCCAGTAAATTTCGTTTTCCTCATTTTCTTTCTTTCTTCTGCAATTGCAGTCAAATAGGAGCTACATTAGAAGTAAACATACAGAATTTGTCAATCCTCATTTTGAATAAACAAGTTTACGGGGGAGGGGTGGTTAAATTTTTTTTTTCCCCAAAATCACATTCATTACAATCTAGATTGTGTTTTGCCAATTGCCAAACCTTAAGGAATAGAGATTTGCTACGTCTAGATATTCTTAAACATAACTTCTTAATTATCAATATGAGAAAATTTAAATGTGTAGAGATTAAGGGACTTCCCAAGGCCACATGCCCTGTGGGAATAGAGTTCAAGTTAGAATCCAGGACTCCTAAACTCAAATCTTCTCTCCTCCTCACATCATATTTTCTTCAAGAGTAGCTCAAAAGGCTTAATGTCATTTCTTTTCACAAAATAGGTCAGGTCCCTTAGAGATCATGTAAGTTTTGTTTTGATTCAAAGAGATGTTTTACTGAATCTGTTCAATGAGAAATTAGGTATGTTTTTGTTTTTATTTTGTAAAATAAGTCCTAATTATACCCAGTCTTTATATGATTTGCGCTCGCACAGACCTTCTCTCTCAAATCTGTTCCACTGTGTTCATTCAACAGTTTTCAATTATCTCTATGTTAATAGGGTAAATATTACTTTCAATGCCAAGATATTTCTGGGCTTTTGGTATTATTTTCCTTTGCAGTTCATAAATAAAGTGGATGGACAGGATTTCAGGAATCGTATCTTTTCGAACTTCGTATTGTCCATTTTATAGCCAGAAAGAGCTCTGTAATCTTTCAGCATATTCATGAATTAAAGGAGAGTCAGTTCAAAGCACAGAACATTGGAAACAGATTCATGCAAAATTTATCTTCAACAGCAAAGACGAATAATAGCACTATTTTACTTCGCAGGACTATATTAAGCAAGAGCAAATAAAATATCACAGAGCTGTATAAAATTTCAATGTTTGACATGTTATTTTTTGGATTCTGTTGTAAGGCGTTAGATTGCCAGCAATACGGGGGAAAAAGAAATTTTTGAAAGGTCCCTACTATCAGGTAGCTAAATTTTTATTGTAATGATCTTTTATGTCAGCGTCTCAAAACTGTTTTAGACTGAAAACCCAAATTAAAGTTAATTCACCGTGCAATATAGTTTTATTAATACTAGTTATTACAAGATATAAAAAGCCTTTAGAAGGAATATTTTTAAATGGCAAATGGATGTTGATGATCTCAAGAAAAATTTTCTAACACAGTAACATGTATGCTTTTTGACATCATCTTTTCAAATTCTTTTTTATTTTTTTTAATGTTTATTCATTTTTTGAGAGATGGAGACCTAGTGTGAGTGGGGGAGGGGCAGAGAGAGAGAGAGAGAGAGAGAGAGACACAGGATCTGAAGCAGGCTCCAGGCTCTGAGCTGTCAGCACAGAGCCTGATACGGGGCTCAAACCCACTAACTGAGATCATGACCTGGGCCAAAGTCGTACGCCCAACGGACTGAGCCACCCAGGCGCCCCTTGTCTTTTCCCATTCTAATGATAGTTCTAGAAAAATTTGAAAGGGTGTATCATTTTGTATTTTTGCATTGGCCACTAAAATGGGGTCCTTTTATTTTCAAACAGCTTAAAATGTATTTGGGAAATAAATGTTTACTTTGCATTGGTGTTCTAAAACATCTAAAAACTCTTTGAAGGACTGTTTTAAATTTATTTTGGCACCTCAGATGTAAGGTTTACTGGATCAAGTTCTTTTTGACATAAAAGGCCTGTTTTAAGTGCTCTTGGAGTTCAGAGGCATTAGAGGTGTATCATTTCTTAATATCTGAGGGGGTATGTGGAATTAGCATTCCAAATACTGGATACAATAACTGCATTACTCTAGAGTTTATTTTGAGCTAGTGGATGAATTAATGATATAAAACCTAGAATAAGGACTCCAGAATTCCATTATCCCTTTTGAAATAAATAAATAGTTAAACATGCTTTTAGGAAGTCTAAAGAGATACAATTTGAAAGGAACAAAGTAGGTCAAATACCACATTCTTCACATAGTCCAAGCCCTACCAGCTGACAACTCTCATTGTTGGCCTTGTATCATGAGATCCTTCAGACACAGCTTTCCTTGTGCGTGAACAGATTCTGAGGAGGATCCAAGCCTCCGGGTCCAAGTTGATGAGACGTCTCCGAATAGAATACCTATACCTTTGCACTGGTACAGTTTGTTTCCATTTTTCCATCTTAAAGGCACATTGCATGCACCACAGTAAATGTTATTAGTTGACGAAAATGCACCAAAATATATTTTTTGTTCTCTGCATTATTTTACTTGAATATTATTTAACACAGTTTTGTATTCCAGTTTCTTTAATAAGAACATTTTATATTAATGTAAACTTTTTATCAACTTGAATTTTGATACCTACGTTATAATTCATTGACTGAAATTGCCATAGGTAACTGTGCCCCACAGTTTGTCATGTGGTTTGCCAATGACTTTTCACCATTTTAGGAAGTCTTGAGATGAACCTCTTAGCACAGAAAGTACTTTGGTCTTGACTTACATGCTGATATAGCACTCACTGATTCCTTTACCAATACTGAATGTGGAGTCAGTATTGCTAAGTGGTCCAATGATGAGTGCTTTCTTCTTTTAGAGAATTCACTGTTCATTTAGTAGGGGCCAGATAATAGTAAAATCACTACACAAAGTGATATGGGAAGATGTAAAAAGCTTTCCAGGGCTATGCCTAGGTGCAAAGGCACTCAGGTTTGTGAGAATGTTTATTTCTGGGGTGTAAAATAAGAGGATCAAGGAGTGGGAAGTAATTTGACCATTTTCTACTTTTTATAGAAAGAAGCTAGTGCATGAAAGTCCTTGAGTGTTATGCTAGGACTCAAGTTAAATTTATCTTGGAAGTTATGGGATCCCATTAAACTACTTATGTGCATGGAAATGATAAGTTCACTTTGGATTATATATTGGGTGTTGAAAACAATACAAAATAAAAATATTTTCATTAAAAAAAAGATGAAATAGTCATTTTAATATTAAGCCCAAGCCCTGAGGGAAAATTTTTACAGAAATGTCAAAAAATGACTAAGAATCAAATGGAATGCACAATTTTGGAAGTTGACCAAGTTAGCAATTGTATGCCTAAAGAAACCCCTGCATTTTACATATTTCTAAGGAGTGCTCAGAGAAGAGCCCTTCATCCTTATGAAAATATATTTACTTTTGGGTTACTTGCTTGCTGGCCATTGTGAGTTCAATAGAAAATAAATAGATAATTTGAGAGAAAATTATAAAGACCAATGACTATATATAATCTCTGTCTTGTAGAGGTCCACAGTTTTATTTAAAAGTTTGGAACAGGGGCGCCTGGGTAGCTTGGTCGGCTAAGTGTCTGACTTCGGCTTAGGTCATGATCTCACTGCTCATGAGTTCGAGGCCCGTGTCAGGCTCTGTGCTGACAGCTCAGAGCCTGGAGGCTGTTTCGGATTCTGTGTCTCCCTCTCTCTCTGATCCTCCCGCATTCATTCTCCATCTCTCTCTGTCTCAAAAATAAATAAATGTTAAAAAAAAAAGTTTGGAACATCTAATAAGATAGAGAGAATTTCACCTACATATACTGAAGCACTGAACACATTCCCAAGAACGTGTTTCCACATTTATGGTGCCAGTTCTAGAAATGTGATCTATGTGGATAGAATATAGTTTTATTAAAAATATCCATTTCATGGGGTTAAATCTAGAGCATAGAAAGAAGATCAGCTTGTATCTGAGACTGGAAAAGAAGGCACATGTATCTAGTCTTTGTTAAGTGTCTTCAGAGAACAGAGTCAGTAAATAAAAATCACCCTTCATTTTCAGGTTTTGCCCGAATTTGGCAATGAGACCAATTGCTTAATGGTCATCTTCTTGTATTCATAATTGTATTCAAAGCATCAAAACTGATTTCCCCAAAACCGATTTAACGGGAATGACCTAGAGGTGAAGTTAATTGCCGTAAAGCAAGTAATACACTGTCAACAGCTTCCAGCTACTCATGGCTCAGGCGGAAAGCCAGTTACTTCATCACTTTGGGTCCGTCCCTAGGTTCCACAGTACGGGATGCATTGTAAATACTGCTATTAGATGCTAGAATGGAAATTTCCTGTGTTGGCTGGAACATAAAAATATATAAAAGAAAAAAGTCAAACAATAACATTTCCATATGGCTTGAAGATCTAGTTGTATTTTCATAGGCATAGTGTGCCTGTAGCTGAGCAATAGATTTCTTCCCCCTGATTCTATTGTTTTTGTTCAATGAAATTTTTTAAAAGTAGGGCCAAGTCTATCCTCTCTGCCAAAAAACGTATGATGTGAGCTTCCTTGCTCCAGTGTAGATGGAAAAGTCCCAATTCATCATCACATACCTTTCCATTTTCCTTGAACACCAAGGTGCTCCCTGAAATGAGATAGAAACCTATGTCTCTTTTGACATATCAACACTTGTCCTCAAAACATTTTTTTTCAATAGCTTCATATGTGAGCTCTGGGGTAGTATAACTAAAGTTATGCATTTCCTGAGGAAAGGAAAGAAATGCAGTGTAATTAGCCCTGAGTTATTTACTGCATGACTACATACATGTTCACAAAAGCTTTCTGGATACCGTCTGTTAGTCATTTGTGTGTGTGTGTTGTATTTGGCAGAAAGCCACTCTTTAAATTAGTTTAGGCAACCACATCTATTCTGCAAAATAGCGTCTTAGGAATTTGAAGGCCTTAAATTCGATTTTAAAACTAACATTTATATTTGATGAAAGGAACGTGTATTTTAATCCTGCTTTTAAGTGGGCATCATCATAATGTAGAAAGTGTTACTTACATATGTTCGCATTATACAGAACTTGCATAATATCTATTTAATTGTGCATCAGGTCATAAAGGTGCACCTGGAACATGGGAAACTAGGAAGAAGTTACCCAAAACTCTGTGTCCCAATTATTTACACTTAGGTAACTCCTACCTTCTGAGGCCAGTTTTTTTTTTCTGCAAAAAAACGAACATAAGCCATTTCTGCTTTTCTAGCAATTTATTTGAAAATTGAAGTTGGTGGTACTGAACACTTCTGTGATTACATGTAATGCTGCACTCCACCCTTCTTGGCCTACCTGGGAATAGCCTGGACAGCCCCTAAGCATTTACCTCCAGCGTAAAATGTTGTCTTTTATTCTACCAGTTGGCATCAGCTTGCCTGAACATGTGAGGTACACAGGTCAGGGCCAGGACTTCTGAGGCAGAGATGTTCATTCAAGTAGGCAGCTGACCATAAAGTCCTTAGCCTGGACTCTGCAGTTGAGCTCACGTTCTATTTGCCAAGCTGGGAAAGGGCCTTTTACATGCCTGGCACTATGTTGTCTATATGGAGCTCCCATAGAATAAGCTGTATTGCACCGGAATTCTCCAGACCGGGAATAGTTTGGTCAACATTGTGCTACTTGTACTAGAAAATAAAACTGAAGACCTAAATGATTTCAATAACATGATATGCAATAATCACAGATATAATTGTTAGTTAATACACACATACACACACATACGGGGGTGGAGAGAGAATCCTTTTTGTATACTACAAATTGTCATGGGACTATGCTCAGTGATGTTGAGAGGCAGGTGAAGGGAAGATCCTCAAGCCCAACAACTGTTCTTTGCCTTCTACTGGGCCACCTTGTTGCTTCTCCCCATCCCCCATTCAGGTCAAAGCAAAAGATACTAAACATTACTCAAAGTAGCTCTCTGTCTACATTCCTTCTTTTCTTCTTTCTTGATGCCAGCCTTCCCTGTCTGTCAGTTAAATCACAGAGTGACCTCTGTGCCACCAGCCCAGCCTGTCGTATTTGGCATGACTGTCATGAATGCTCTGAGTTTCCTAATTACCCATTGCATGACAGTCACGGGACCCTAACTAATGGCCTTTCAGTAGAGACCCAGAAGACTTGAGATTATTTTCTTAATCCTTTATGACCCATCTGGCCTTAAAATTGTTAGTAGATGTAATTACTTTATAATGTCAAACAATAAGTTAAATTAGGTTATTAAATCTTATATAGATATTTAGACTTTTATAGAGAAACAGAATTAGCATATATTTACTAGGCTCTTCAGGTACCAGATGAAATAATGAAAATGTTGTCAAGTAAGTGTTCTTATCGGTCTCAAAGAACAAGAAATACCATACTAGTGGTCATTTTAACCTACTCTAATCAGACTTTATCATAACAGAGAAAGTAGAGAAGCCATTTTTCTGAAATCTGGTGAAAAATAGCAGGAGTACCATAGCTTTTCTTAGAGAACATCACACTGAATAGGGAACGAATATTTCTAGAATTCCTCATTGCGCTAAAACACTTTTATCAGAGACAATAAGAATAAAGGTGTGAGTTATACTAAAAATATACAGAAAAGCCTGCTTTCCATAATTTACTGCAGAGCACAGGTGGTACAGAGCCAAATGATAAAATACACATGTGTGTTTATGTGCTTCCATGAAAGTATACAGGATTTTTGCAAATTACAGCTTTCCACCACTTAATGCTAAAAGATAGCATAGTCCTTACCAACAAATCCTTAATTAATGTTTTATCAACTTATGCTGCCACAATCCCTTGGGAATGTAAAACTTGCCATTTAATTTCTAGTGAGGAAAACCTTACCATTTATCTTCTTTAAGCCTAGAGATGTATTTGCATGTAAATTTTAAATTATATCTTCATTGATATAACTTAAAATTCCTTTACAAATCTGAAAATTACAACCAGCCTATGCACACCTCCTAAGCCCATTTACATAAAGGCCTCTCATTTCTTTATGTTTGTTTGCTCTTTTCAGGAGAAAGGAAGACAACAGTGTCTTGCACAAAAATCATGAACAAAAACATCAGCATTGTGGACAACAAGAAATGCAAATACCTAACCAAGCCTGAGCCACAGATTCGCAAATGTAATGAGCAACCATGCCAAACAAGGTAACCCTCTCCCACCACTTGCTAATGCTCCATTTGGCCATTAAATCACTGGTCTTTAACACTCAAAACACTGGGGCACCTGGATGGCTCAGTCGGTTGAGCACCAACTTTGGCTCAGGTCATAATCTCACGGTTGGTGAGTTTGAGCCCCTTGTCGGGTTCTGTGCTGACAGCTCAGAGCCTGGAGGGTGCTTTGGATCCTGTGTCTCCCTCTCTCCCTGCCCCTCCCCCTGCTCGTCCTCTGTCTGTCTCTCTCTCTCAAAAATAAAATAAACATAAAAATATTTTTTAAACACTCCAAATACTAACAAATCCACACTTTCCTAACAACAGTGCAAAGGAATATATACCAAGATGTAAGGTTTTAAACAAGCAAGATCTAGGAAAGAAAGATAATTGCCTGGATGGAAAGAGTATTAAAGCAGAAAGGATAGGGGGCACATGGGTGGCTCAGTTGGTTAAGTGTCTGACATTTGATTTTGGTTCAAGTCATGATTTCACAGTTGGGATCAAGCTCCGAGTCAGGCTCTGTGCTGACAATGTGGGGCCTGCTTGGGATTCTCTCTCTCTTTCTCTGCCCCTCCCCTGCTCATGTACATGCCTGTTCTCTCTGTCTCTCTGTATATCTGTCTGTCTGTCTCTCTCTCTCTCAAAATAATGAATAAGCTTAAAAATAAAAACAGCAAGGCTAGGACTTACCTCAACTTTAACTGTATTCTCCACAGGATGAAAACAACCACTAAGTGAGACAAAGGAGGTGTAATTAAAATTACTTGGTAATCTGTTGGTCACTTCTTCAAAAACCTGACTATGGGTTGAAGTTAGCTATTTGTTCTTGAATTCTCTGAAATGGTATTGTAGAACTTGCCAAGGGAGATATAAAACAAAGCAGGACTGGCCGGGATCCAGTCCCTCACGCGACACCAGGGATGGTGTGGTCCTCCTGGTTTCCCAGGCTACGTCTTCACTTCCTCTCCCAGAGCTCCCAGGGTGACTGCCCGATCCCTGACCTTCCATCGCCCAATTCCTGAGCTGGGTCCTAGTTATTGGGCAGTCCATTTGTCTCGGTCTCTTGTGACTTCCCCAGTGAGTATGAGGCAACAAAGTAGGCGAGAAACTCTGAAGTAGGAAGTAAGACAGTGATGCTGAGCAGCTGAAAGTGGTGTAGAAACCTTAGTAACAGGCAGAGATGAAGTGGAACTGGAGTATCATTTTGGAGTGAGCTAGCAGCAAGGTGGTTTGGAGTGGTTCCCATCATAGAGCTGAACGTCCACGTGTTTTCATATAAAAATTAAGGTTGGGCTTGAGTGGGACTGACCCCCAGTGTCAAAGGTCCTAAAAGCTTTCAAAGATAGAAGGATTAAATGAGTTTGAGTCTGCATTGAATCCTCTGGAATACAGAGACAGGCACATCTGTTCTATCCCAACACTCAGAGATCTGTTGAGGCTCAGGACATAGTTGTGAGTTCCTGGCGAGCCAAACAGAGATTGATCTCCCCGCTCATTGGCTCCTGTACAAGGGACACAGTGAATTTACATGTCCTGGAACTCAGGTGTGCAAATAATTTGTAGCTTTATAGCGGTCTATAACTAATATAATATTCTTCATGACCCTCCACTGAAATGAATAAGTATGGGGGAGCAGTTTAAAGAGGGAGGAGGAACAAAGTTGCCAATTAACTGTATTTAAACTTTTTTGTCTTAATCTCTTTGGGAATTAGTGTCATTGAGGCTAATGCTCAGTTCTTCTGGTTTCCCTGTTCCCCCTGCCTTCCCACCTCTGATGTAGCCCTGATCCTGAGTTCCCTGTATTTCAGGCTTATGGCAAAATTCAGTTATTAAGCCCTTCAGATCCAGCTCATGCTATATTAATGAGAGCTTAAAAGAATTTAGAAAATCCTTTCTTTCTTTACAATGCTGAAATGTCAAGGCTTGCTTTTCTGTAGATTCGGTGACAAAAGCTGAGTATCAACTTTTTCTTTCCTTTCCATTTCTGCTCGAATATTCTTATTCTTCCCCAAACCCCAGGGAAAACTATGCTTCTAAGGAAAAGGACAAAAAATGATGTGTAAAAGACCATGCAAAAGATAAAAGCACATTAATATACTTCCAATAGTGTTATGCCCATTCCCTCTACTTGACTGTATGTTTTTCAGGAGGACTTCATGAGTAGATGAACTAATTAAGATTTTTTTAGGTGGCAATGGAGTAATCAGCAGGAAAAGTGACCTAGGGAATTACTGTTACCTGCAATCAAGTCCTTGACTCCCCTCTGTTCAGTGCGGGACAAATGGAACAGCAGAGTTTTTGGCCTTTGCCAAAAGAATCTGGACCATTTTTGTTATTGCCATTCCTAAGATTTATCTTTTTCTGTGTCTCTTTTATCTTATTTTTCAAAATATTTGTTTATTTTTATGAGAGCACAAGTGGCTGAGGGGCAGAGGAGGGGGATGAGGATCCGAAGTGGGCTCTGCTGATGGGCTGACAAGCAGTGAGCCCGATGTGGGGCTCGAACTCACCAGTGGTGAGATCGTGACCTGAGCCAAAGCCAGACACTCAACCAACTGAGCCACCCAGGCACCCCTCTATCTCTTTTAATAGATATTAAAATGCCACCTTATCTTGTGTTAAATTATTTGCTAAAATATTTCAAAACTTCATTTGTTTCATATACCATATAACTTTTCCATTTGGAGGGAAGAGCATTGGCTTTTCCTGGTTTATCAGGAATCTTCAATGAGTTGGATATGAGGACTAGAACATGTTTGTCACTTCCTGACTTCGTCTGCAAAGGATCAGAATGTACAATATACACACCATTCATTGGTCATTTGCTGACCTCGGCTATCTTGAGGGAAAATGCCTTGTTAATGACTTTGTAAAATGAATAGTTTCAAAGGGTCACTACATTTCTGAGTGAGAGTTTTTTGCACCTGGAGACTGGATATCTTTTTTGTTAGAGATTGTTATCTTCCTTCCCTTAGAAAAGGAGTCAATATATCGCAAATCACCAAGAAGCAATGTCAGTGAGTTTAGCCAAAACATTGAATAGTAAGAAATGGACACAAGCAAGTGTTAAGGTTCATCATAGGAAAACTTTCTGTGACTTACTGGTTTTAATTTTCCTGCCTTTTCTTTTTCCCCACCCTAGTAAGAAACTTTCTAATTTCCATTTACATTTATTGAATAGAATCAAATAGTCTGACAGAACCCTATATGCCAAATATAAAATATATCATTGCACTAGTAAATAGCTTTGCAAGAGGGAATCTTTTTTTTTCTTCAATATATGAAATTTATTGTCAAATTGGTTTCCATACAACACCCAGTGCTCATCCCAAAAGGTGCCCTCCTCAATACCCATCACCCACCCTCCCCTCCCTCCCACCCCCCATCAACCCTCGGTTTGTTCTCAGTTTTTTAGAGTCTCTTATGCTTTGGCTGTCTCCCACTCTAACCTCTTTTTTTTTTTCCTTCCCCTCCCCCATGGGTTTCTGTTAAGTTTCTCAGGATCCACATATGGTGAAAACATATGGTATCTGTCTTTCTCTGTATGGCCTATTTCACTTAGCATTACACTCTCCAGTTCCATCCATATTGCTACAAAGGGCCATATTTCATTCTTTCTCATTGCCACGTAGTACTCCATTGTGTATATAAACCACAATTTCGTTATCCATTCATCAGTTGTTGGACATTTAGGCTCTTTCCATAATTTGGCTATTGTTGAGAGTGCTGTTATAAACATTGGGGTACAAGTGCCCCTATGCATCAGTACTCCTGTATCCCTTGGGTAAATAAATACAAGAGGGAATCTTAAAGATAAGGAAATGGGATAACTCCAAATTAGGTTAATTCCAAAATATAAAGCGCTTTTTCTCTTATTAGAATATGTTTTACACTTTAATTTTTATTTTTGAGCAGTTTTCACAAGGAATGGAAAAAGTAACTTTTACCATTATACTAAGGATATCTCAAATGTATTTTATTTAAAAAACATGAGATTCCAGGGGTGCCTAGGTGGCTCAGTCAGTTGAACATCTGACTTCAGCTCAGGTCATGATCTCATGGTTTCGTTTGTGAGTTCAAGCCCTACATCAGGCTCGCTGCTCTCAGCGCAGAGCCTGCTTCGGATCCTCTGTCCCCCTCTCTCTGCCCCTCCCTTGGTCACACTCTCTCAAAAGTAAATTTAAAGAAACATTAAAAGAACATGATCTCCCATGAAATTGCAGATACTTCTCTTTTCAGTAGTGTCTTCTAGGTTCCATAGTTGAAGGGAAAGGTGCATACGTGGGTTTAAATTTAATTATAACCCAGGTATCCTCATGTAAAAGGTGAAGCAGGAAACTAAATAAATTTGGAAGATAAATACATTAGGAACAATCCACTAGGGGACTCCGATGCAAAATGGTAGATCTGCATCATATCTGATAGATTTGCGGACAAGAACATTGTTAGAGGCAATATTGCAATGTAAATGTCATCGTGATTTTTTTTTTTTTTTATAAATAGAAGCATAAAATCATTTAGAACTAAATCCATTGTACAGATGAGAAAACTAGATTACATGAGGATGGAACTTCCCAAACTTTGAATCATTGCCAGGGGCATTTAGGCTTAAGTAAATTAGGAAGAATTGATGCTATTTCTGTAAAACACAGACACAAATTCCAAATCGAGAAATGTTTAGTGACAGGCTGTTGTGTGCAAAGTGTTATGGATGCAAAGGAGAATAAGACGTTGACCTCTGCCTTTAAAGAGCTTATATCCTTTTTTTAATTCTTTAAACTTTAAAAAAAAAATTTTTTTTAATGTTTATTTATTTTTGAGAGAGAGAGAGAGACAGTGCGAGCAGGGGCAAGGTAGAGAAAGAGGGAGACAGAATCTGAACCAGGCTGTCAGCACAGAGCCCACTGTGGGACTCAAACTCATGAGCCGCAAGATCATGACCTGAGCCTAAGTCTGATGCTTAACCGACCGAGCCACCCAGGCAGCCCTAAAGAGCTTATATCCTAATCAGGAAAAGAAGGTCAACTTTTGTAGGGGGGCTGTGAGCCTCTCCACCTTGCTAGGGAATATCTAACAACTGCTGAGTGCCACAAGCCAAATGCCAGAGGGCAGAGGAGAGCACAATCATTGTGGGTTGGGTGGAGAAACTCTTTTGGGAGGAAGGGACTTGGAGCTGGCTGTCAATGATCCAGGCAGTGGATGCTCCATACACAGGTACCATGTGGAGAAAATAGAAAGTGTTTGGGGAGCAAACTAAGCGTATGCTTTATTTTCCAAACAAATGAGAGAAGAAGCTAGAGAAATGAGTAAGTATAAATCACTTACAAATATATGGTAATATATATAGTATATACTATATCCTGAGTCCCTATTGTATGTCAGACAGTATAATAATAAACCCTTTTACAAAATGACAGAATGGAAACTTAACAGCTGTTAAGTATTGTTTCAAGAATGTGCACAGCTAGTACGAACCCCGAATTAAGCTCAGGGCTTCTGACTGCCCTTCACTGCGACGAAATAGGATCGTGCAGATAGTTTAGGGGGGGATTTAGATCCCCCTGGGAGGTTGTCCTAATGATGGGAAATACAGAGAGGGTTTTATTGATGAGAATCATATATTGACCAGAATCATACAAATTTTATGAATCACTTTTCAGGCATAGGCCTTGCTTCTTCCTGAAATAAATTTGGGGTTTTGTTTAAATTAGTGGTCCTAGGTTAGATCCGAATTAATTAGAAAAGGAAGTGCCATAGATATGTATCACTGCCCTCGTGGTTGGGTAAAGGATGTCCATCTAGGTATTAAACTACATGTGTGTGGGCTGAATCACTGAATCAGTGAAATCCAAGAATAGCAGTTGAGAGTTCTTGAGGACCTTTCACAATAAGGTCGCTTGACGCGTAGCACTCTGAGCCGGTCACTCCTGTGTCTGTGATTACATTGCAAGTACATAGAGGCTAGCCTGAGGAAGCACACATAGCTTTATCTGGAAGGTATGTCCCAGGCACAGAAATCTTGTTGCAGGTACTAGGCATAATGTACTAATGATTGCTTCCCCCAGGTAAGAGGGCATTCTCAGTGACAGGGTTCTGTTACCTTGCTAATACCTGCATATGTCTCCTTGTGAAGTCCTTGTACAGCCTCACTTCCAATTTCTGACTTTACATCCTCATGACCCTTGGTAAGTTGCTAAATCTCTCCTTGCCGTGGTTTCCCTCTCCATGATAGTTGTCGTACTTAACACATGGAGTTGTTGTGAAGATTCAAAACATGAAGGACAGGAATAACCCATGTATCTTAGCAATTGTACACTTAGAAGGTATCTCAGTGTGCCAATATGATAAGCAGCCACAGGCAAAGCATGTACTATGGTGTGGACAGAATCTCATTCTTTGAGATTCTAAGACGCACAAGGCCCTGAGGGGGGCGCTTGGGTGGCTCGGTCTGTTAAGCATCTGACTTGATTTCGGCTCAGGTCACCATTTCACAGTTGGTGAGTTTGAGCCCACATTGGGCTCTGTGCTGACAGTGCAGGGCCTACTTGGGATTCTCTCTCTCCCTCCTTCCCTGCCCCTTGCCTGCTCTCTAAACAAACAAACAAACAAGAACAAGACCCTGAGATAGGAAATAAGGAGAATTCAAAATGATAGAAAGCACAGATATTTTAGACAAAGCTATATTAATTAAAAAAAAAAAGTCACTGTGCCACGATTCTAATTCCAGACATGTCAAAATACACCGTGGGTCGATACCTTTTAACTTGTTTCAGTGGTTCTTGCTTTACTTTTAGATGGATGATGACGGAATGGACCCCCTGTTCACGAACTTGTGGAAAAGGGATGCAGAGCAGACAGGTGGCCTGTACCCAACAGTTGAGCAATGGGACTCTGATCAGAGCCCGGGAGAGGGACTGCTCCGGGCCTAAGCCTGCCTCCGCCCAGCGCTGTGAGGGTCAGGACTGCATGACCGTATGGGAGGCAGGAGTGTGGTCTGAGGTACAGTGCATGCCCCCAGCCCTCCCCATTTCATTTCTCTCCTTTGATGCCCACCTTGTCTGACGTCACGTGCTAATATGTTCAGAATCTCTGTTTACAGCAGTTTCAATACCATCTATTAACTTTTCTGACAAGAAAGAGGATATGCTGCTTATATGTAATTTTGCAAACAGAAGAAGACAAAGTTATTTACTCTATTCAATCAATATTGTAACATAATCAAAAATGTATTCTATATACACTTTAGGTTGCTGCTTTTTTTTATATATATCATGAGTATACTCTTCAGTGGGCAGATTTTTTTTTAATTTCTTAATGTTTATTTATTTTTGAGAGAGGGACAAACAGAGCACGAGTGGCAGAAGGGGCAGAGAGAGAGGGACACAGAATCCAAAGCAGGCTCCAGGCTCCAAGCTGTCAGCACAGAGCCCAACGCAGGGCTCAAACCCAGAACCATGAGATCATGACCCAAGCTGAAGTCAGATGCCCAACCGACTGAACCACCCAGGCACTGAAGAAATTTTAATACACACTTGACTCATTGTCTTTCCCTCCCTGAACACTTAAAAGAGAAAGAACAAGAAAGGGCGTTACCTTTTAACAATCATCTCCTAGAAGCAAAGACTCTGTTTTTACTTCATATTTAGTATATGGTTTGTATTTAATCATCAATCTAAGAAAGTTAATAGTTTCACCATTTTATAATTGATCTCAGAGACATTAAATAGTTTACCCAATCCTATCTAAGTAGAAGGGCTGGGATTTGAACCCAGTGCAGTCAGACTCACTGCACCACACACCCATTGGCATGTAGTCTGTAGCACACCGGTGTGGTCCACGCCAAGCTGTATGGTATATTTTCTTTTATCCTGATACACATGTTTGCATAATAATACACAGCAGTCTGGGTACCTGGGTGGCTCAGTTGGCTGGGCATCCAATTTCAGCTCAAGTCATGATCTCACGGTTTGTGGGTTTGAGCCCCGCATCAGGCTCTGTGCTGACAGCCCCGAGCCTGGAGCCTGCTTCAGATCCTGTGTCTCCCTCTGTCTCTGCCCCTCCCCTGTCACTCTCTGACTCTCTCAAAAATAAATAGATTTTAAAAATTTATGTAGGGGCTCCTGGGTGGCTCAGTCGGTTGAGCATCCAACTTCGGCTCAGGTCATGAGCTCACGGTTTGTGAGTTCGAGCCCTGTGGCGGGCTCTGGGCTGACAGCTGCGAGCCTGGAGCCTGCTTTGGATTCTGTCTCCCTCTCTCTCTGCCCGTCCCCCACTCACATTCTATCTCTCTCTTCTTCAAAAATAAACATTAAAAAATGTATATAAAAATAATAAATGGCAATCATTACTTATATTCTCTAGCTGCTCTGAAGCATTTTAGGTGAGTATGTGGCTGTATGCCACACACACACAAACACACTCACACTTACATACCCACACACATGAGCACACACACACGCACATGCACACCCAGAGCCAAATCATTCAGATGCTTACTTTCAGAATATTAGATAGGATATAAAACTGACAAACAAAATGCCAGGGTATGATGAGCAGCTAATCCTTTGAAAATGAGGATAAAGTAGCTTAGATAATAAGGTGTGGGAATATTCTTCAATTAACGCAACCCCACACCTACTAAAGTACATTGACCAGTAGCATGATTTGCCGGTGTCTTCCTGTTCTGAGCTACACCTTACACCTTGCTGCTTAACATTTTCTCCTTCATTTTTGATGTGTGCTTTGCCGATGAATGCAGTATCTAATATTACATCCAAATGAATCAGTTCAATCTGGAGAGAAGATTCACATGAGCAAAGGAAAATATCCCACCTCCAGCCTAACCATAATGTTTTTGCAAACTCTTTAGGAGGAAATAGGTCAGAGAGATTCTGTACAGATTTTTGGCACCAGCTGGGAGAAATATTATGTCTCAATGCAGTCTACCAATTTAAAAAAAATGTTTCTCTTGTTTTTATTTAATTTAAACATTGATTTTATGGTTGAGGGTTAGTTCCAACTGCAAAACATTAAAATATAAATTTTAAAATGCTAAGTCACACGTGTAGTCCACTTTAAAGCTCAACATATTCAAACATAAGCCATAAATTATGAGACAGTTACTCATTTGTGTAAAATATACGATATTTATAATATCATTAGTTTCGTGCTCAGGTTTTCAACAACACACCTGTTGTAGTCCACATGCTTATTCTTTTTTTTTTTTTTAATTTTTTTTTTTAACGTTTATTTATTTTTGAGACAGAGAGAGACAGAGCATGAACGGGGGAGGGTCAGAGAGAAGGAGACACAGAATCTGAAACAGGCTCCAGGCTTTGAGCTGTCAGCACAGAGCCCGACGCGGGGCTCGAACTCACGGACCGCGAGATCGTGACCTCAGCTGAAGTCCGACGCTTAACCGACTGAGCCACCCAGGCGCCCCCACATGCTTATTCTTAATACTACGTCATTGTTAAATGTATTCTGCAACTCTTGTTTTGGACATTTTTTAATCACAAATATTCATTGAATTTTCAAGGTTTGCCATATCTTTTATCCATTCCCTTCTCTCCTTCCTTTCCCTTCTCTTGCCCAATGCCATTTTAGTCCCTGAGTCCAGATAGTCAGTGATGTATATCTTTGTAAAACTGAGAAGCTTTACACATATTCCATAATAAGAGACATAAATGAAAATGAGATGCCAACTTGCACCTAGAAAAACTTGGTGGAATATACAAATATACATACATGTTTGTATGTTATGTCACCATCTTAAATCAGGCATCAGTTATTTATGAAATAAACAAACTGTTTTTCAACTGAATTATATTTTCAATGCTTGCAGTCATTTAGAATGATAATTTCTAGGGGTATATAATTATGCAATTAAATATTTATTTTATTTTTGCTAAGATTTTTCTCTGTTTTAGCTTTAAGAAAAGTTTGTGAGAAATGACACCCTCTAAAAAATTTTTCTATCTTTTGCAAACATTTCTTAGGGCTAAAACAAACTAAATCTTAGCAAAAATAAAATGAATTTTCTTAGATAACTATACATAAAAATTTTTATGGCAATCAAGTTCAGTATTTTATATTTTGATCACTGTATATTATTTGTCTTTAATAAACAATCCTTATGTTATATTGATCTCTGTAATAATGGTCCTGTGTTCCTGAAACTCATTTACCTCCAGCACTCTGTCTTGAGCTTCATCTGGCTCCTGGTACTGGCGTACAGCCAGGTGTTTAACTTCTCTTTGTTCTTTAACCTGGTCTATATGTGGTCATAGGCTTATGACAGATGATTAGAAATATTATTTAACAGTGGGCACCTGGATGATTCACTTGGCTAAGCATCCGACTCTTAATCTCAGCTCAGGTCTTGATCTGAGTCATGAGTTTAAGCTCCACATCGGGCTCCACGCTGAGAGTGAAGCCTACTTTAAAAAAAAAAAAAAGAAAGAAAGAAAGAAAAGAAAAGAAAGGTGTGCCTTGGTGGTTCAGTCCGTTAAGCATCCAACTCTTGATTTTGACTCAGGTCATGGTCTCATGGTCCATGAGTTCGAGCTCCGCACTGGGCACTGATACTTCGAAGCTGCTTGGGATTCTCTCCCTCCCTCTCTCTCTGCCCCTCCCCTGCTTGTGCTCTCTCTCCCTCTCTCTCTCAAAATAAATAAACTGAAAAAAAAATTTTTAAAGAGAAAGAAATATTACTTAACATAATTTAACCGTTCATCTGTATCTCCTAATCACGGACTTCATCCCGACTCTCTGATGTTTTCTGCTAGTGTTCGGTCAAGTGTGGCAAAGGCGTACGTCACCGGACTGTGAGGTGTACGAACCCTAGGAAGAAATGTGTCCTCTCCACCAGACCCAGGGAGGCTGAAGATTGTGAGGATTACTCAAAATGCTACGTGTGGCGAATGGGTGACTGGTCTAAGGTAAGAGTCTTTTGGCGTGTCTGTTAGGTTTCGATCATGTCTGCATCGCCCTGGGTGCTGTGACCACACAGCATGCAGTTTAGGACAAGTAGAGGACAGAGGTATAGATCATGGGAGATGGAGTGTTATATTCCCAGGTTCAAATCCGTGGTCATGATCTCTATAAAACTGTTTTAAAGATTAAATAAGATAAAAGGTAAAAAAAATGCTGAAGACCGTCTTTCACTTTTTGACACAAAGGAAGCTTTCAAAAACGGCTATTGTTATTTTGTTGTGAGTTTTTATTCATAATCGTTCTTTGTCAGAATATTTTTGCATGAAAGTTACGTAATATTATAATACTATCAGATAAGACCATTTTGAAAATATAACTAAGTGAGGTAGTGACAGAATCAAACAGAGGCAATTCCCATCCTAATGTATAAAGGCATTCTTTTTCCCATCAATTTTTGGGGATGTGTATAGAAGACAAGGAAAGGAACAGCATACTTGAAGCCCTTTGGTCGAATCAAGTGGACACAACTCATGTGGCAGGTGAACAGAAAGTTTAATGTTGTGATAATAGTATTATTTAAATTTACGAATAAAGTGATGCCCCATATATAAGTGAGCAGTCTATCTATTCAGTCTACATAAAGTATTAATCAATCCCATGTTTTAAGATAAAATTCTGAGGGGTGCCTGGGTGCCTCAGTTAAGCACCCAACTGTTGTTTTTGGCTCAGATCATGATCTCATGGTTGAGAGATTGAGCCCTGTGTTTGGGTCTGCCCTGGGCATCGAGCCTGCTTGAGATTCCCTCTCTCTTCCCCTCTCCACCTCCTCCCTCCTCTTTCTCTCTCTCACAAAAAGAAAAAGGTATTTGTTTTTAAATTTATATATTTTGAGAGAGAGATCACGAGGAGTGGAGGGGCAGAGAGAGAGCAAGAATCTCAAGCAGGATTTGCACTGTCAGCACAGAGTCTGATGCAGGGCTCAAACTCACAAACCATGAGGTCATGATCTGAGCCGAAACCAAGAGTTAGATGCTTAACTGACTGAGACACCCAAGCTCCCCCCACCCAAAAAGTATTTAAGATAAAATTCTGATGATATTTAGGGGGGAAATGGCTCTCAAATACTAGTCTTCAGAAATTTAAGTGTTAATCAAATAATCCCCTGTGCCTTTCCACATCCAGTTGTGATATTATATACCTATTATCATGAAATCATAAAATTCTAAGGCTTCAAAGAGACATAATAAATCTTCTCTTCTTTCCCATTATTTTATTTGTGAAAAAAAAATGGTGGCTGCTGAGGCATGGTAAGGAGTGTGGTACTTTTCATAAAGAATCCTAAAGGACATTCTGGAAGAAATCTTCTCATTGTATAATGCACTAGGGGTAGCCATTTTGCCTAATGTTGCCCCCAAAGAAATTTCCTGACATTTAAAATCTATTTACTTGTGATTACTAATGGCTTTCCTCTCTAAAAATGTTTGCGTATTAGTATCACATCTGAGTTCTCATGAACTATACTCTTCTTTCTAAGACCTACAACATTTAAAGTTTGCATTGGGACTCTTTAAAGGATGCATTTGTAAACAATTTAAATTCATCCCTCACTACAGAATTAGGAAATATTCAGCCCAATCTGGGCAGCTTTGAACTGGTGAACCCTGTAAGGAAACTTCACACTTTAGAGTAAACAACTTTTAGGGAAAAGAGAATTCCAAATTAACCACAGATAGTTAATTTTATTTCCAGGGTTTATGTTTTCCTAATTCTAAGAGAAGGAAATACAGTAGGAAGATAGGAAAGACCGTGGCCTGGAAGTCAAGAGAGGAGGGGGGTAGTCTCAACTCCTTCATTATGTAGATGGACCAATTGGTCAAGCTACTGAATACCTCAGTGTCTTTGTTTTCCTATGAGTGAAATAAGATAGACAACACCATTGCTTTCAAGCTTTTTGTATATTAATTCTTTCTTCAGCACTGATGATATAAAATAGGATGAGGAAATGGAAGTCCTAGTTGGAGGGGTATGGGGAAGGTCACCTATTGTTTCCTTTTAATTCTGCGGGAACTCCACATTTGTTTATTTTGGCTAATAAGATTTGAGGTGTTTTCCTTAAGTGAAAGAAGTCTTCTGTAAGAAAAATTTAAAACCCACAATAATAGATGAGCTATATTTTTCCAGCTTTATTCATTAATAGGAATATTTTAAGTGGTAAATGTTAATCTCCAGTTCAACACACAAATTGTGATTACAACAAACAGAAGATCCAGGTTTTGTTGTGACTTACAACACAGAACCGGAAATTCCTACAATGCTATGTATGGAAATACGGCTAGCAAATCCTATTTTCATGACAAATACTATTGGTGTTGATTAATAAATGTGCCTATCATGTGGCCTGTGGTTAAATCTTAAGCAAAATCAAAAAATTTGTTAACTGGGGAGATCATAAAAAACAGGACTTTTGGATTTTTCTGCTAAGCCTGAAAAAATATTTTTTTCCAATTTTACTATAATTACCTGTGTGTAAATTTTTAGGTATACTTAGATTGAATTACTTTAAGTTGGTTTTGTTGTGTTCTTACATTACTACGCAGCCAAAACATAGCCTTTGTGAGTAAGGAAAGAAGGTGATAACTGTAATAACTATTCTTCTTTATTCTGTGACTTTTTACCTCTGTCTGTGCGTCTGTTTGTTTTTGCTTCCTTATTTAGAAGATTCAGTATGTTGCACTTTTTCTCTTTATATGAATACAGTCTGCTCTTTACCTTAAACCAGTTTCATTGTTCTTTTTTATGACTTAGATCTCAGCCTAACAGATTTAAACAGCCTGCACAAATTAAAGTCAGTCGCGCCATGTGAACTTTATTGATTTCACCCCTTCTTTTTCACTCCTAAGAGATCACTTTCATGCAAAAATACAGACCATCCCAAAATAATTACAGAGAAAAGGAATAATTCTGAGATTATTAAGTTTCAGTGAGTAAAGTATTCACGGACGGAGGAAACCATAGATTTCTTATTCTTATCAGCTGTGTCCCTGGAACAGGAATAGCAGCAAGATGTGTGCAATTGTAGGTGGATTTCTGTGCTCCTTGGAGGTCAATTAATCTGTCAGTTTCACTTAAATTCTACGAATATTTTTTAAACTATTGATAAACCTAAGTGGACTTAAGATTAGGCCTTGGGTTGACTTGAATCAAGGATATTCAATGAGCTACCCATAAAATCTTGCTGTGCAACGCTGTTCCTCCCACAATATGGGTGGAGCACTAGAGAATAAGTTAAAAGAATAATATGTTCTCAGCTTCTCACACTATCTAAAAGTCACTGGCCACAAATGGACTAAGGGTATATCAGTTGAATGGAGGCTTCCTAGGAAAATGGCTTATTCCCCAAACTGTTCACTGCATCTGTATCAGCCTGTGTGATGTCTATCATTTATGTTTTGGTGATTTTGTGTAAACAGTGGAAAATCTGCTCTCAGCTTGAAAAAGAAAAATATAAATACAGGAATATTCAAAAGAGAAAAATCTGTCATAAAAATGTTACCTCTGATTCCTAAGTAGATGTAATACAGCCTTTGTTGAACAATGTTTGCATTTATTCCTTTGAAACTAGAAAATTGGCAAAAATAGGGCACAAACAATGTAGTTCCTTTGTTCTGGCTTGCATTAACCAGTGACACAATTATATGCCACATTCTGACTATATCTCTGATATAGATATGGCCTTTGGGTCTTTCTTGGGATAACAGAACACAACCCATATGTTTCTGAGCGGTTAAAATCTGCATTCACTCATTTAAGCTGACCTTAGAACACTGACTTAAAAAATAACATAGTCCCTTATGTTTAATGAAATGCCTTATTTTCAGCCAGAATTTGACCTTTCTGCCTCCATTTGAATGTCTACAGCTTCTTGTTTTCATTATTGGAGCCTATAGAGAAGCAAATAAAAGAGTATTGTTTTATCTACCTGTTACACAAAATTTGGTTCCTTCCTGAAGCTTTTATAGCATTAACGTTTCTGTGCAGCATTAGCAAGAGAACTCATTCAAGTGAGTGTTAATGAGAAACAAAACACCTTGGAATTGTACATAATTATTCTTGGTTTATTCTTAGATTCAACTCATAGTCCACAATTTGAGCTTAATTTAGTACTTCAAGATTCTGGGAAATGAATAGTTTGGGCCACATATCAAATCTTGACATGATTAATAGATTTTTGGACAAGAGATTATGAGTCTTTTTGTGATTATGATATAATTCAAAATAATGCTGGAAGCATAATAAATCATTTTGGATGATTTAATTATATAAATAGTATGTATGGCCTTGTTTAGAAGTGGTAAATATAAAGCTTGCAGTATAATGAGTCATTTTTAACTTATCCTGTAAAAGGAAACCACAGTTACATCCAGTATATTCAGTTGAAGAAGAATCTAAAACTATGAAAGTGTGAATAATCACAGAGGACATTTCTTTCCACTGGAGGAAACCTCAGTGACTCATTGAAGGAAACGTAAAGAAATCCTCATCAGTGCAATCAAGAATATCTATCCTAAACTAAATGACTAGATAACACAGTGTTTTTAATCATGCATCTCTGTAGCCTAGTAGTTTTGTTTTCAGTCAAGGGAGACAAAAAGAACCAGACTCAAAATTCCCAAGGGAAGGATTTCTTCTTGGCCCATAGTCAGGCTGGGGCTTTAGGACTGTGGATTTCCACATACTACTGACCTAATGCTGGCATACACCCCACCCAATTAAAATCCCCTTGCAGGAGGTCCCAGAATCCAAATGTGTGTCTTGTTGGTTTTAATACAACTAAACTAAGTGGGTTGTTAACAGGGTAGTAGAGGGAAGCTTAAGCACTTGGTAGAGGATTTCCCATTCAACTTTAAAGAAATAGTTGCAAATAGCCAAATTAAATACCCTAATAGAATGTAAAAATAGAAAATGTTAACTACCAGCTGAAACCAGAGAATAAAAGAAATGAATGAAATGACAACTGCTATAATGGAGAAAATACTTTGTCAAGTTAGATACATTAGTAAGACTGGTATTTACTGAAGATCAAATGTCATCCTTTTTAGAAGACTAAATTCATATTAATTAAGGAATGCTTGAGGCTTGCATTTCCCAAATTATATTCTATGGCAAACCCATTTCTTGGGATATAGTCTCCAGGTCTGAGAAATAATGTAGTTAAACAAAGATAAGCAAATACTGCAAATTGCTGTAGGACTTAAAGATCCTTTAACATTTTCCTATACTTGGTAAATCTCAAAGAGGGACTAGTATTTCTCTTTTCTTTATTTTTAACCAAAGCTCACTTTTGCAGAGCATATGGCTAGTTTGCTATTTAGTGTAATACACTATGGGAAGGTTTACATTAGATTATTCAAATTTGAAAGATTAGTTTTGTAAGTAATTTTTGGAACTGGAGAAAATTTGTAGATTGAAATCAAACTGAAATTATCTGTATCTAAAAACTATTCTTGGTGGATTAACATTTATATATAGAATTATTTTCTAATAATGTCTACGAGTCATTGGAAAAGATAATTGCCTATCATCTTTTTATAATTATAGTCTAAAAAGACACGAAAATTCGAGCAGCTACTCCATAAACCAATAAGAATCTAATACATCAAAATCTATCATTGTTGGATCAGTCAATGAATTAAAGAAATCAGAGATTGTGGGTTTGGTTTTAAACATTTGGACATCAAAGAAACCTATCACAAGGTGTCCTACAGAAGAGATATTTTGCATTATAGGAACATTTACTTTGAAAATGTACTTTCTCTGAGTAAATTGTTCATACTACAGAAATTACTCAGTGATAAGTAGAATACTTTCTGTTATGTTGTTTAGATACATCTACTGAATATTTACAAAATTTGCTACTTACCATTCTTTCTGGAGAAGATAGCTATCTTCTAAACCATGCACAAAATCTCCAAATTATTGGCTATCAAATTGTTTAGCCTCTGATTCTTTTTTTAAACTTTTTTAAAAAAATTTAACATTTATTTATTTTTGAGAAACAGAGACAGAGCATGAGTGGGGGAGGAGCAGAGAGGGAGACACAAAATCTGAAGCAGGCACCAGGCCAACATGGGGCTTGAACCCACAGACCATGAGATCATGACCTGAGCCGATGTCGGACGCTTAACTGACTGAGCCACCAACATGCCCCTGACTCTTTATACTGCAAGAGAATGGACATTTTTTGCATTGCTATCATTTTTAGTTTTCAGGTCTTCTGACAATCTTATCTGTTGCCCAGATGTATTAAAAAAAAAAAAAAAATTTCAAAGTGTTTGAATTACTCAAAGCAGTCAAAGCATTTGGCTGGTATGATTGAACATAGCAGATGTATATTAGCTTTGAAGAAATGATGCACATATACTATCTGTGTATATATTCTACCTAGAGAAAATTTAAAATTTAGAGAGACTGAGGTAGTGTCTCTGTGTCTCTCCATGTATATGTGTATAAGTATATATAATGTATGTATTATATATGTGTATACATGTATAATTATAAATGCAGATATAGGGACATGTTTAAGATCCTTTGTATTGGAAAATGCAAGACAACTTGTTTTTAATCCATAGGGCTTAATTATACTGTCTCCTTTTATTTTTAGTGTTTATGCATTTATTTTGAGAGACAGAGAGAGAGAGCACACATGTGGGGATGGGCAGAGAGAGGAGGAAAAAGAATCCCAAGCAGGCTCTGGGCTTTCCGTGCAGAGCCTGACATGGGGCTCTATCTTAAGACCATGAGATCATGACCTGAGCCAAGATCAAGAGTCAGATGCTTAACCAACTGAGGCACCCAGGCACCCCTATACTGTCTTCTTAATAGCTCATTGAAAAATCACCAGGCTTGTAAAATTATGCTACCAATTCTCTTTTGCTGCATACCAGGATATCTATAATTTCACTTTCTAAATCATACTTGAAAATATTTTAGTAAATAAATATGACTGAGGTAAAAAATTACTTTTGATGTTCTTTATAGGGGATGGAGCATGGAACATGCCAAAGTTCATTTTGGGTATATTGAGTGTTGGTGGGCAGCAGGGGAGAAGGGGAGCAGATTTTTTCACATAAAAAATATAAAGAAATTTGACAAGAATATTATAAAATTAAAATCAGTAGTATTAGCCATTGAGTGTTTTTTTGATTAGATGTAGTGAAGTATATGTTTACCAAATGCCAGAGGATATCCAGAGATAGATATAACCATATCACCAGGACTAGCAGAGAATGACATCATTAAAATGCAAGAAAAATATGCAAATGATTAGCCAGTTAGAAAGACATCATATGGCGGGGAGCCTGGGTGGCGCAGTCAGTTGAGTGTCCAACTGTTGGTTTCAGCTCAGGTCATGATCTCATGGTTCATGAGTTCGAGCCCCGTGTTGGGCTCTGTGCTGACTGCCCAGAGCCTGCTTGGGATTCTCTCCCTCTCTCTCTGTCCCTCCCCTGCTTACACACACACACACACACACTCTCTCTCTCTCACAAAATAAATAAATAAACATTTAAGAAAGAAAGAAAAAAGGAAGGAAGAAAGAAAAGAAAGAAAGACATCATATGGGGTCTTGGGATGCAAAATGTACAAAAAAAAAAAATTTTTTTTAACAGGTCCCTAATTCTACTTCAGGTTAAGTGGAACATCCAGAGAGCCAGTGTGCACAACCAGCATTGATTTTGTATGGCAAAAATCAGTTCCCCCTAGCCTCGTTCCTACATCAGTAAAATGTGCCAAAGCAACTATATGTCTTTCCGAATTTTGTAGTGCTCTAACTGTGCAAGTAAAAGTAATCACCCAGTGTCAGTGGTCCAAATGGTACATAATCCAAAGAAAAGTATTTTGAGTGACTTAAAATGAAAGATCTACTTTAGGATTAGATTGGATTAGAAAAATACATTGGATTAGAAAAATATGTCTGTAGCTTTTTGTACTGTACACAGAGTATGTACAAGTCCATATAGTATAATAAATAAAACTAGGAAACATGTTTAGATATAAACACATACATGACTTTAGGGCACAGAAAAGCAATGAGAGGAGTGTGTTGAGGGATACCATGGGGCAACCAAAAAGCTCCATCTCTAAAGGGAGTGGATTCTACTCACTTCTGCCCAGGCGCTTTCACATATCTGTGTCACATACTACCAAGACTGGATGTTAGCACACTTTTTTAAACTAATTTGATAGCTGTGAAAAATAATACCTCATTTTGAAATATACACATTCTTAATTTTCCTTACAGACATTGTCACATAATTTGCTAACCGTATTTATAAAGATGCTCATTGCAGCCTTCTTTGGCACAACAAATATTTGGAAACAACCCATATATCCAATAACTAGTTCTATAAATCATAATCCCACATTCCAACAGTGGGATATTGTTGTTTTTAAAAATATATGTATAGATAAATACATAATGATGGGAAAATTTCTCTAAGACCTACTATTAAGTGAGTAATTATGCAAAAGAGTTATATAGTATAAACTAAGGTTGTTTACATATATTATTCTTGTACATGTTAAAATTTTTCTGCATAGACATACAAAGAATAGTTTACTTGAATTACATTGGAGGAAAGGGCCTTCTGTGCTTATCGTTCTACCACATCCATATGTTACTTTTAGTGTTGTGAATGGGTTAATATTTTCTGTCTGAAACTAAAAGAAAACGTACTTGGCTGGTACTTAAATTTTTTAAGGCTACAATATAAAAAATGACTGATGTCATAGATATAGAAAGATACTCAGAGAATATTACAGAATTTCCAGGGAAGGGAAAGGATTGGGGAGTATAAGAGGTAAGATAGCTCAGTGCCTGGAGTTAGACAGCCTTGGGTTTGAATTCTGGATCTTCTGTTCAGCGAAGTTAGTGAATCCAAATGAAATAATTCGTGGAAAGTTCTTAGCATGGTGTCAGTTACATAGTAACCAAATTAATGCTAGCTGTTCATACAGTAGTATAAGTAGAGATAGAGAGGATTGGTTGGCTTTCAGAAATTGTTTTGAGGTTAAAATGAACAGACCTGGGGTTGATTATTTATGAGAAAAAAGATGAAGAGTCAGGTGTTAAGGTAGTAAGGGCTCATGGCTTGGCTTTCAGGTCTGAACAATTTGTATGGATGATGCTTCTCTGGTAGGAGGTAGGAAACCCTAAGAGTTAAGTTGGAGGGGAAAGATTTTCACTTTTATTTTGGGCGATCTTTCATTTGCCTGTAAGAGAGTTAAGTACTGGCATTCAGTAGGTAGATCAGAGGAGAGGAATGAGATGGAAATATAAATTTTGGAATTATCAACCCGTAGATGACGCGAAAATGTTTAAAGTCTAAGTGTGCCTGGAGAGGGAGCATAGCTAGAGGGAGTGGAGGAAGGGGCGGACTGAATCTTTATTCTCAACCCAAACTTCAGTTGCCCTGGGACCCTGCCATTGGCGTTCCAGTAGGTCCTCAAATTTTGTATGTTTAAGACAAAATTCCTCAATTTATTTCCTCAAATGATACTCCACTCCCAATTTCCTTTTTCTTGAAAAATGTCAATATCATCTTCCCAGCTACCCAGGCTAGAACCTACCCTTGGCACTTCTTTACGCAAGTAGGGCTTTGCCTCAGTTGTTTTTACTCCAAATATAATAATACAGTCCTTATTTTTTTTTCTTACCAGAACTGGAGTAACAATTTCTAATACACTTCCTTACCCCCATATTTCAGATCCATCCACTCAAAGGGATGACTTCTCCACTCAATCCTATAGCCTGAGTATTTGCAGAGAATTCCCTTTGGCTACCCTTTCAATTAGCAGATACTCACACAGGCATTCAAATCTTTCCATATTCTGGTGCTAACCTACCAATTGAGAATTGCCTCCTTATTCCATGATGGGTATCTCCACTAAGCTTAGGCCTGAGCAGTTTGTACTTGTGCATTCTCTGGGTCTTTATTGATACAGTCCTCTTTGCCTACAATGTGTTTCCTCCAGCTATCTGAGTCCCTCAAGGACCATCGAAAATGCCTTATAATTTTCAAAGGGCTTCCCCAGTAAATGAGAGCATTTGTTTGCACTTACTCTGTTACTTTTTCTCTATTAATTATGTGTTGCCATATATGGTTGCTGTTCCATTGAGAGTGTCTTAACCCCTTCTACCCTTCCCATAAATCTCTCCAAGGAACCAGAAGACACCACTACATTCAGTGATATTTATTGCATGAATGATCGCTGAACTGTTTTATCAAGAAAGCAGAAACTGTAGCATACTTCTACACATTGCATTTCTCCTGATCCATTTAATCTTCTGATTCTAATTCTGTAAGAACTATAGTGTTGCATACATTGTACTACCAAAGAACTAGTAACTAGCTCATTTTTTTTTCCAGGATGATTAATCAGTATAATTTTATGTAAATACAGGACCCCCTTGATCTTTTCCTGTGTGGTAAGTCAAACTACTTAAAAATGTGTTCTTTTTTTAAGTAAATCCACCCTTATTTGAATAGCATAGTATTTTAAGCCAAAAAAGTGCTTAACATTGAGCTTCAAGGAAGCTGGCAGACTTCTTTTGCGTTCTCTTGAATCCAGTTGGCTGAGATACCTGCTGTCAGGTTAATGGCTGTTATCTAACCTAGAAGGAAAGCGGGAGATGGAAGCAAAGCACACTTAAGAAATTTCTCTGTCACCTGGCAAATACTTGGTTTATTTCGGGTTGGAATAACCTAAAGGTAATTACATAGTGCTCTCTGTGCTATTTTAAACCAAGACTTTATTAAAACAAAAAAACAAAATACACACACTTCTCCAACATGGCCCCCGAAGGATCTGATCCATTTTGGACACAGAATTGTTGGACTAGACCTGGAAAGTATTGTAGTTGCAAAGGAAATTCAATCACTGTCATTCCAAACAGTTCTCTCTGGTGGGAAGATGTTCCCCTGGAATGATAGAGATAAAATAGAAATGTCTTGATAGTCTTTTTTCACCTCTCCAACACCCTGTGATTCATGGGCTGAGCACTGGCAGAACTGCAAATGTGTTCAAGAGTCTGTGCTTATTAATTGCTTCTTAATGCAAAACATCTTTTTTTTCCCTCCATCATTGTGGTGATCAATGTGTACTTTGATATAAAAAAAAAGATTCAGGGGGTTAATGTGACAGTCCTTTCAAAACATATTCACTTCTCTGCTAATCATTCATAAGCATTCTGCTTGATTTTGCCACACACGTTTCCTTAATTTGCTATAACTATATGCAGACATTTTCATTAAAGAGAAAAGAATAGTTTGAACTGTGGAACCAAATGATGAATTAATTAAACACATATGCAAAAAAATCCTCAAACGTCTGACCTCTAGGAATAGATTCAATTCCAAATAACCATGTGTTAAAAAAGGCAGACGAACTACTTTAAAAAGACGCAGAAACACTGACCAAAATAAATAGCAAATCTTAAAAAACAAACCAAACTTTTGTTCCTTAGTATGCTTGTTTCACACTCACTTTATTAAAAAGTTGAAAGATGGAACCGCCAAACATATACATAAATGAATAGGAATGCTGCGCTAATAATTTCCAGTAGAAGTCATCATTTACTTTCCTTATGAGGTCCACTCTCCGCTGTGAATGCTACTTCAGTCTTGTTAAACCACTCTGGAATAATCCACTTATTCCCAAAGACAAATTATCCAAGTCAATGCTGTTAACCTTGTTATAGATTGGCACTCGTCATTATAGATTGTATCAGGTTCTGTAAGATTGTCTATTATATTGGTTTCAGAAATTTTTTTGAACTCTGTTTGCCAGTGACAATTTTCTCTTAATTTAGGAATTCCTATTTCTTACAGAGGCCAGCTGGAAATGAGTAAAGCATTACAGAGCCTTCCTTAGCTGTTGGCCTAGAGAATACACATTCTCTCCAAAATATATATCTTTGGCACACTCCAGAAGGAAGGAATCTCGGGTAATCTCTGTGCTGGCCAAGTGTGAGAATTATTATTTTTAACCCCTGAATACACAGCAATTTGTTTTTGTTTTTTTTAAGGAATTAACAAAGTAAACCAGCATTAGTTTAGCTATATTTGTTCACCAACATAACTGCAAATAAATATCTTATAGTGGTATTTTTAGTATTGGGTTTTCCCCTCTTTGGTGTGATGTTTAAGAGGACATTTTACAGCATTTACAGCTTGAAGAGTTTTACAGTTTAACATGCACAGATGAATGGTTCTATAAACTCACTGGCAAACTAGTTGATTATTTAACTGAAGTCTACAAATTTATTTATACCTCAGTGTCCCCGTTTGTTGCCAAAGCTAAGTTATCGAAATATCCAGGGTAACAAATAACTAGCACCAAAAACAGTGTCTTTGTGACTCTTCTGAAGTTCTGAAAGGAGAGGTAAGAAACTATTGTTTAACCAATAACTTTAAAGTTTGGCACTTTACTACAGAATCCCAATACCCAAGAATAGATGTGGAAGTCGTTTTTATCTCCATGTTCAGAATTGTGTACGCAGAATAGATCTACTTGATCTCAGAACCTCTGGAGCACAGAAGCACTATGGAGTCAGAGATCAATGCCAAGAATGAGGGTCTCCTCTTTACATAGGAGAGTGGTTAAGAGCTGTTGGTGGACATTCCATTTATAAACAGTTCTTAAGTGAAAATAAGTTTTCTAGAACTACGTAGGTTACTTCTTGGACCGGAAGAAAACAATGTTCTTTGATGAATTTAACAAAGACATGACTCTTGGTAGATTTCACCATGAGACATTATGGATGGAAATTCTTACATGATTCATGAATATTCAATTGACAGAAAGATAATCCTATACTTTGCAAAAGTAGATTCAAGTAGTATGATGGACAAGAACCTATGAACCTTGAGGACCTCTTAAAATCATTCTCCTCTCTCATTTTGACACTTTATAAATTTTTATATGGCTATTGGTGCCTGCGCAGCACTTTTTCTTTGAATTAAATATGTTTTACTCATGTCAGTGTATTACAGAGCACATTTGCTATCTATCATTCACTACTATTTATTAAATTTATGTCATTCTGCATAATGGTATTCATAGAAACTCCGGGGAACAATACATGTCGGTGATTTTTAAAAGATGCAGATTCTTAATAAACATATTCAAATACACCATGAAAGGATATTTCTATATAAAATAATGAAAACTTAGGAACAGAGTACACTCATACCTCCTATGTAGTATTTGGTGCATGAAAAACTTGTTTATACCATTGTGCTCATTAAAAGCTAATTCTCTTCAATCCATCAGATTAGACTTGAAAACAAATAATCCCATCAGGCACTGATAAAATGTCTCAAGGTAAACAGCCTTTCCTTGAACACCTTCTCTAAGGTGTTTACATATTTTTCAAAATATTAAACCAAGACCTGAGCAACGCTGTCTATTAATGCCATAAATAATATCATTTCAGGAGTGAAATTTCCATGGTCACTTTCTTCCTGCAGTTCACATTTTGGGCAGTGCCTCACCACTCATCCATCTTTTTGTGATGGAAGGAAGGATTCCACACTGTGGCTTACCCATGAGATGAACTTCTCAGCCATTCAGAGTTCATTTCATCCCTCTCTATGATAATGCCACATAGTTAAGAGTTTGTTAAGGATTTTTTAGTGTGTTTGTTTTTCCTACATTTTTTTCTATTTCCCTTCGTTTGTTTACATTTGGGCCAATCTGTAACTTGGCAAAAGCATTGTGGTAACTTAACCTGCCTTTACCAGTACTGGCAAATCCTGTCCATGACAGGGCTATCATCTAACTTATCATCTAACTTAGTTGTATTTACTAAGTTAGTAGATACAACTTTCCAAGACATATCTGTATCTATCATCAGATCATCCTTGGCCATTGTCAGAAAAATATATGAACTAAGTAAACATCTACTATATACTTTCCCCAACTTGGATGTCACTTACTTCTCCAGATATTTCTCTTTCAGTTAGTTTAAATGAAATTTTCTTAGGTAGAATAAAGTCTCTTATCTCTTATTGCCTGGCATAAGAATGGCAGAAAGAAAATTTTACGTAATAGAAATGGTTATAAGATTCTATCAATGTGGATCTCATTTTAAAACAGGATAAAGCCTTCTTAATGATTTGCCAACATTTGTGTCTATGGTTCTCATTTACTAAATGATTTCTGTATGTATTTTAATAGCCCAAACTGTGAATTAATCGAGAAAGTTTCCCTAATCAAGCTTAGTGTTTGACATACAGTGTAGACATAATTTAATAGTCTTAAAAGTTGTCACTAATGTTCCAGGGCCAGAAAGGATTTATTCGATTATAAGAGAAATCTATGGTGATATTATCTAAAGATATGACTCGTGTGTTCCCAAGTGCAGGGAAGGTCATTATTTTCTCAGGTAGATTGAAATGATGACTATCAGGAAGTCAGTTAAACAAATTTCACTTCCAGACACTTTGGGGCTCAGAATTAAAAGCTTCTAGTTCATGGAATTGATTCACGAGGTGCTTTGTTCCAAAGGTCCATCAGGGCAAGACTGACTGTTTGAATTCTTGTCAGACAATACAAGTCTTTCTATTTAAAATATTCCAGGGAATTTTCCCTGTAAAAGAAATATCAATGGCAAGTTATCAGGGACACCTTGTGTTTCTTTACCAGTTGCTGGCAGGTTAATGTTGACAGTTTAGCATTTTGGCCTATAGGGGGAAGTCTATAGTGCTGCCTTGTTTCAAGTACATTTTAAATTTACTTGGTGTTTGTATGAAGAGCAAGACTCAAAATGTAGTAGCTAAAAAGACAGAAGGAGGGAAGGTAGGAAGGAGGGAAAGAAAGGAAAAAGGGAGGAAGGAGAGAAAGAGAAAGCCATTGAAAGTAATTACTTCAAGATCTGTAGAAACACAGTGGAAAGAACATCATATTTGGAATCAAAAGACTTGCATTTGCTGTTCTTGGCACCCTCTCTGTGAGTCCTTATCTGATCCTCCTATTTAAATTACAAAGCCCCCCACCCCAAACTTTCCCATCCTTCCTTCCCAGCTTTAGTTTTTTCCATAGCACCTGTCACTATCTAATATGCAGTGTAATTTAAATCTTTATTTTCTTGCTCCCTCCTAATAAAATGTAACCTCCCTGAGGGCATGTGTTTTTGTCTCTTTTGTGTACTATCACATCCCAGTATCCAAAACAGTGTTTGGCACATTGTGGACTTCCCATAAATATTAATTGAATGAATGAATGAAATAATCTCAATGAGCCTCACTCTTTTCATTTGTGAAGTTATGGGGGTTATGACAAAGTGTAACCAAAGTTTAATATGCTGTGTAAGAGCATATTAGATAATGCATGAAATATAATAGCTGCTTCATGTGTCCCTTCGTTTGTGTTTACCGTCTAACACACAGATCAGTAAGATATCTGTACATAGGGTGACTGTATGTCCCAGATTACTCGGGGCTGTCCCAGGGTATGCCTGTACTGTAGGAATAATTATCATCAGCAACTTCTTTCACAAGTGCCCTGGTTTGGGTGATAAGTTATATGATCACCGTATCTCAAGACAAATCATGCTTGTGAATTGTTCTTGAAAAACAAGTTTATCTTCTATCTTATAACCTGCGTTATAGCAAAACAAACCAAAAACCCCTTCTTATTCATTAATGTTTAATTAAGTTCATAGTAAGATACGAGGATGAGAGGTTCATTTGGCAGGATAGAGGAAAAGAAAAGATTTCTGACTATTCATAGAAAGAGAAGCGCTAGCAATGTTCCAGGATGCAGTAATTGGTTAAGCATCTAGTCTCTGAATTTAGCATATGTGAGTTCAGACTCCATTTCCACTCCAGGTCTGAACTGTAAAGACTTGAGCAATTCGTTTCACTTATTTGAGCCTCTATTTCCTCATCAGAGTAACAGGGACAAATATAGGACTTCATGTGAAATACTGAATAATCATGACCTAACACAATACCCGACATATAAGAAACAGTAAGTAAGTGCTAACTATCATTAGTGTTGTATGAAGTAAAAGCTTCCGGAATTAGTAGTATCAGTTTCCTTTGATCCTAAGGCAGCAAAATTTGGTTCTGTAGGGTGGCTGATTATTTAAAATACTAAGCAATTGAAAAAAAAAATGAAATAAATAAATACATAAATAAAATATTAAACAATTGGCTAAAAGTGGATGAAATTGCCCAATTTCCACAGTTTTGTAATCTGTTTCTAACTCCATTTATTTGATATGTTTTAGTGTTTTGTTAATATGGTTTATTGATAAAAGTATCAGCTCCATCATATTAACAATTTTTGCTGTTTTTATTTTGTGCAGGAGATCGTGAACAAAATGGGTGGTCAACAAATATTTGAAAAATCAATAAATGCTTGACTATTCTGAAACACTTAAGCAAACTCTAATCTTGGCAGAACTTCTGTCATACCATTGTTGGCTGGCACACTGAATAATTAATTAGATGATGAAATTATAGACCCTGTGCTCTCATGAAGCTTCACCACTTAAAAATTGCCAGACTACAGGGGCGCCTGGGTGTCTCAGTGGGTTAAGTGTCCGGCTTGGCTCAGGCATGATCTCGTGGTTTGTGAGTCTGAGCCCCGTGTCAGGCTCTGTGCTGACAGCTCAGAGCCTGGAGCCTGCTTCGGACTCTCTCTCTCTATCTCTCTCTCTCTCCCCATACCCCACTTGTGTCCTGTCTCTCTCTTTCTCTCTCTCTCTCCCCATACCCCACTTGTGTCCTGTCTCTCTCTCTCTCTCTCTCAAAGTAAATAAAGTGTAAAAAAATTGCCAGACTATAGTAACTTAATAATAAGTCATTTGGGGTGCCTGAGTGGCTCAGTTGCATACAACTCCTTTTTTTTAATACTTATTTACTTATTTATTTATTTATGAGAGTGAGAGAGAGCATGCGCACACACGTGCATGAGGAAGGGGCAGAGAGTGGGAGGCAGAGGATCTGAAGCAGGCTCTGTGCACAGAGCAGAGAGCCCAATGTGGGGACTCGAACCCAGGAACTGTGAGATAATGATCTGAACTGAAGGCAGACTCAACTGACTGAGCTACCCAGGTACCCCTGAGCATCCAACTCTTGATTTCTGCTCAGGTCATGATCTCCAGGTTCCTGGGTTTGAGCCCTGCATTGGGCTCTACGCTGACAGAGCAGAGCCTGCTTAGGATTCTCTCTCTCCTCTCTTCCTCTCTCTCTGCCTCTCCCCTGCTTGCACACATGCACTTTCTGTCTCTGTCTCTCAAAACAAATAAGTAAACAGTAACAATAAGTTATTTGGAATTTTTGCTTTCATAGTAATTTAGACCCAAAAGTGTAGTTATGATCTACTGCAATGCCTTGCTTAACAAAAAGGAAAAATAAGTTCCAGGTAAATTAGTTGTAAGAGACAGTATTGGAGCCCATTTTCCTCATGTCAAGGCCAGAATATTTGGCTTTTTCTTTTAATGTCTGTCTGTCTTTAATCACAGTGACATGATTTGGGGAAATATCCAGTTGTTTAGTAGTATCTTCTATAATAAAGTAAGAACTAATTTAGAAGACCTTGGGATTTCACTTGTTTCAAGTATCTGTTCATATTTCACATATATGCAATGAAATTTTTACCCAAATGTATTTTATAAAGAAAATAATTAATAGTAATAGTCTGATATTTTTTATTGCCTAAGTGTGCTAATTAAAATTAGATCCTGAGGCTATTAGACTATTTAATTTCGTGAGAAAGCTTATTCTGTTAGTTTCAAAGGCAGAAATGATGGTGTTTTAGTTAAACGAATTATAGAACTTCCATTATTTCCTGGATACAATTTTCATTTTCAGGTTATTCCCAGACAGTTACAAAACTTAACCTGCATAAGGAATGCAACTAACATGTTTTTCTCTTGTTTTCAAAATTTTATGAGAGGCACTATTCAGCCATTATCTGCTAAAAGTATGTATTTTGAGTTATCATGTGTCTGTAGTTACTTCATTGCATTTTTTTATAATCCTGAAAACTGATGTATGACTTTGGTGTGTTGATGTCCTTTGGAGTTGACAGAATTCTTTACATATTTTGCTAACTATGGCTAAATCTTTACTCTGTAGAAAATAGCATGCTTAGTTAATAAATCATTGTTTTCAGAAACAAAGCCATGTTTGCTCTTTCACATTTAACTTTGATACCATAAAACAATTGTATTTTCACAGTCAAATAAGCATCAGCTTATTTGTGTTACAAATTAAATCTAGTGATATATTTGGACCTGAAAGATTTCTCTCATCAAAGACCATTGTATATCAAATATGTTCTTCTTTGAAAAATATCCTACAAATGAAGACAGACTCCATTCAGCTGAAATATAAGGAATCCATGAAAAGGGTATTTTATTAGAAAATCCAGATTATCATATTTGTTTTAAATTTTTTTTAATGTTTATTTATTTTTGACAGAGAGAGAGACAGAGCATGAGCGGGGGAGGGGCAGAGAGAGAGGGAGACACAGAATCCGAAGCAGGCTCCAGACTCTGAGCTGTCAGCACAGAGCCCAACGCGGGGAAGCAGGCTCCAGACTCTGAGCTGTCAGCACAGAGCCCAACGCGGGGCTCGAGCTCACAGACCGCGAGATCACGACCTGAGCCAAAGTCGGACGCTCAACCGCCTGAGCCACCCAGGCGCCCCCCCTTATTTTTTAATTTTTTTAATGCAGATTATCATATTTTTATTTGTACAATATTCTATCTCTCCTAGTGCTCAATTACCTGTGGCAAAGGAATGCAGTCCCGTGTTATTCAGTGCATGCATAAGATCACAGGAAGACATGGAAATGAATGTTTTTCTTCAGAGAAACCTGCAGCATACAGGCCATGCCACCTTCAGCCTTGCAATGAGAAGATTAATGTAAATACCATAACGTCACCCCGGCTGGGTAAGCAGACCAAAAAGGGGATGGTTTTGAGAAGCATGGAAATGCTTATGGCTGTTTTGTGTATTATCGTAAAACTTTGTCATAAATAAATCTATATGAATTAGTTTGGTTCTAACTAAACTAAAACTATGCTTGACTATAGTTTAGTCCCAATGGTCAGGAGGATAAAAAAAAACTCCTAAAGACTAAACAAGACTCCTGAAACTGTCTACTCAGAGCCAGGCCCTGGAAATACAAATGCCACACCTCTCAAGGTCATCATAGAAAGGGTTGGAGGATGGAATCATATTTTGGTTCTGACCAGTTTTGTGGTAGAACTATCAACTAAGATAATGGCTCTGGAAAGGTGAGATTGTGGTATGTACCTTAGATGTCTCTGTTGTCAATAGCCTTCCTTTTGACCCTGAGTGCAAATTATCCTTTCGAGAGAGACAGAGTAAAAAATGGCTTTCAATAGGAATGGATA
This sequence comes from Panthera tigris, assembly GCF_018350195.1. Classification (NCBI taxonomy): domain Eukaryota; kingdom Metazoa; phylum Chordata; class Mammalia; order Carnivora; family Felidae; genus Panthera; species Panthera tigris. The sequence goes on from NC_056660.1 coordinate 106,523,546, forward strand.
CCTGGATCTAATCCACCAAACAAGAGGGAATAGCTTTTGAATCCTTAAGGACATAATATCAGATACAAATAAATGCTATTAACATGGATATATGGAAAACCCAAAAGACTCCACCAAAAAGCTGCTAGGACAGATACATGAATTCAGCAAAGTCATAGGATACAAAATCAATGTACAGAAATCGGTTGCATTTCTATGTACCAATAATGAAGCAACAGAAAGAGAAATCAAGAAATTGATCCCATTTACAATTGCACCAAGAACCGTAAAATACCTAGGAATAAACCTAACCAAAGATGTAAAAGATCTGTATGCTGAAAACTATAGAAGACTTATGAAGGAATTTGAAGAAGACACAAAGAAATGGAAAAACATTCCATGCTCATGGATTGCAAGAACAAATATTGTTAAAATGTCAATACTGCCCAAAGCAATCTACACATTCAATGCAATCCCAATCAAAATTGCACCAGCATTCTTCTCAAAGCTAGAACAAACAATCCTAAAATTTCTATGGAACCACAAAAGGCCCCGAATAGCCAAAGTAATTTTGAAGAAGAAGACCAAAGCGGAAGGTATCACAATTCCAGACTTTAGCCTCTACTACAAAGCTGTAATCATCAAGACAGCATGGTATTGGCATAAAAACAGACACATAGACCAATGGAACAGAATAGAGAACCCAGAATTGGACCCACAAATGTATGGCCAACTAATCCTTGACAAAGCAGGAAAGGGTACCCAGTGGAAAAGGACAGTCTATTTAGCGATGGTGCTGGGAGAACATAACAGCAACCTGCAGAAGAATGAAACTAGACCACTTTCTTGCACCATACACAAAAATAAACTCAAAATAGATGAAAGACCTAACTAAATGTGAGACAGGAAACCATCAAGCCCTACAGGAGAAAACAGGCAACAACCTCTTTGACCTCAGCTGCAGCGATTTCTTACTTGACATGTCTGCAAAGGCAAGGGAATTAAAAGCAAAAATGAACTATTGGAACCTCATGAAGATAAAAAAAAAAAAAACTTATGCACTGCAAAGGAAGCAATCAACAAAACTAAAAGGCAATTGACAGAATGGGAAAAGATATTTGCAAATGACATATCAAATAAAGGGTTAGTATCCAAAATCTATAAAGATCTTACCAAACTCTACACCTGAAAAACAAATAATCCACTCAATGGGCAGAAGACATGAATAGACACTTTTCCAAAGAAGACATCCAGATGGCCAACAGACACACGAAACGATGCCCAACGTCATTCCTCATCAGGGAAATACAAATCAAAACCACAATGAGATACCACCTTACATCAGTCAGAGTAGCTAAAATTAACAGCTCAGGAAACAACAGATGCTGGCGAGGATGTGGAGAAATGGGAACCCTCTTGCACTGTTGATAGGAATGCAAACTGGTGCAGTTGCTCTGGCAAACAGTGTGGAGGTTTCTCAAAAAATTAAAAATAGAACTCCCCTATCACCTGGCAATAGCACTACTAGGAATTTATCCAAAGGATACAGGAGTGCTGATGCATAGGGGCACATGTACCCCATTGTTTATAGCAGTGCTTTCAACAATAACCAAATTATGGAAAGAGCCTAAATGTCTATCAACTGATGAATGAATAAAGAAGATGTGCTTTATATATACAATGGAATACTACTTGGCAATGAGAAAGAATGAAATCCTGCCATTTGCAGCAATGTGGATGGAACTGGAGGGTATTATGTTAAGTGGAATAAGTCAGTCAGAGAAAGACAGATATCATATGTTTTCACTCATATGTGAAACTTGAGAAACTTAACAGAAGACCGTGTGGGGAGGGAAGAGGTAAAAATAGTTACAAACAGAGAGGGAGGGAGGCAAACCATAAGAGACTCTTAAATACAGAGAACAAACTGAGGGTTGATTGGGGGGCAGGGGGTCTGGGGAAAGAGGAAAATGGGTGATGAGCATTGAGGAGAGCACTTGACGGGATGAGCCCTGGGCATTGTATGTAAGTGATGAATCACGGAATCTACCCCCAATCCAAGAGCACACTGTATACACTGTATGTTAGCCAACTTGACAATAAATTATATTTAAAAAAATGAATGTAGCCACAGGAAAAATAATGTATATACATGTTTATATATAAAAATAACTAAATAAATGAGAAAAATGAAAAAAATGTTGATTTGCATATTTTTATGTTATAAAATGTTTTCATATATATTCTCAGTTCCCGTTATTCAATCTAATCTATCATCAAGAAACAGATTATGTATTTTCAGTAAATATAGCCTACACTTGCCTAAAAAAAATTCATAAATGAATTAGCCTTTATTTCTGTGGCAACTAGTGCCTTTTAACAACAGTACTACCTGTCTGTCATTGGGGTAATTTATGCTTACCACCTTTACATTTAATCTGCGTGTACAATTTACAGGGTGACAATTTAATCAAACAGAACAATATTGCCAAAATCAAAGGAGCTAAATTGTCATAGATATTTTTTAAGCAGTAAGATTCAATCAAATGGAACAGTTTGGTTCTTCATGGAAATAAAAATATTCTCATTTTCTAGCCAAATAATTAACATTTCTAGGAAATAGTCAGTTCAAAGAGAATTAAGAGTAGTTAAGACAAAAAGTTAAGCAATCCTAGAGCAGATGCCCTAAATCCATGTATTCAAAAACAACATAATCCCTTTCTCTAGCAATTAGTTGGAGTCCTTCTTGAAGTATCACGTGGCAGAAAATAATGGATTAAAAGAAAATTTTAATTAAAATTGCATTTTCTGCATTTATTATTTCTTGAAGGTATATCCCTGAACACACAAGCACAGTGGAAAACCTAAGGTTTTAAAAAGGAAAATAATGAATCTTATTAGAATAGTGGCAAAAGAAAGATTTCACATACCTTATCACTGTAAATTTCAGTCACTTTTGATAATCAGCTTTGATTTTATTTTTTTATTAAAATTTTTTTTAACGTTTATTTATTTTTGAGACAGAGAGAGACAGAGCATGAACGGGGGAGAGACAGAGAGAGAGGGAGACACAGAATCAGAAGCAGGCCCCAGGCTCTGAGCCATCAGCCCAGAGCCCGACGCGGGGCTCAAACTCACAGACCGCGAGATCGTCACCTGAGCTGAAGTCGGACGCTTAACCGACTGAGCCACCCAGGCACCCCTCAGCTTTGATTTTAAAGATGTGTAAAATCAAGATCCCCAGATATCCCACCTAGATATGCCTGACATCTAATAAAGGAGGAATGTGAAATAAGTGTGAGCGCATTTGTTTTGGTATTTCATCCATAACAATACTTGTTAATTTATATTCCCATAAAGGTGGATATAGTGAGCCTTTTCATTTTTCTTTTTAATCTTCTCAACTGAAAATCCAAAAAGAAGCTTAAATGAAAGCCATAAAATTGAGCCTTAAACACCATTTGTATCACAACTCACTGAATTTGAGAAATCTAGCTTGAATGAGTCTAAAAGGGCTCATAAGTAAGACCGTTATTCATCCACTTTACTCCTTTATTATAGGGTGTGTGTGTGTGTGTGTGTGTGTGTGTGTGTGTGTGTGTTTCCTAATCTTACTGTTAAATTCTAGAAGGCAATATGAACGAGTCAAAGTGCGTGTGCAAAATCCTTCCCCTTAAGTGATTGCTACTTGTTTTACCCCTGGCACTGAGGATATCGACGTGTATTGAGTTCCCTGTTTTCTTCTTCACAGCTGCGCTGACTTTCAAGTGCCTGGGAGACCAGTGGCCTGTGTACTGCCGAGTGATACGTGAGAAGAACCTATGTCAGGACATGCGCTGGTATCAGCGCTGCTGTGAGACATGCAGGGACTTCTATGCCCAAAAGCTGCAGCAGAAGAGTTGACCTCTAGCAGGCTGGCTGGCTCACAGCTCTTTGCAATTACATTATTTATAAACACACACACTAGCATGTTTCTCAGACCAAATATTATCAGATTACGTATAATTTAATCAGATTAATTTATTTTGGTGCCCGCCAAACATCCAATATGGTGTTTGTTTTGGTCATACAAACATTTTGATTTATACTATATGGCTTCATAAATAATTTTATATGAATAACTTGGATCCAGTTTCCAGAATAAAAATAAAAAGGGAAAAAGAAAAAAAAAGAAAAAACAAGATCATTAGGCTCTAAAAAAAAATTTTTTTTTAAGTTAGGGCTGTCTCTAAGGTGCTATTCTCTCCCTGCCGATACCATTGAGTTATCCAGAATGTATACTAACTTAGTGTAATAGTTTAGTTATATAAGGAGAGAAGTCATTTTTGTTTTCTTGGTTTCCTGATGCAGAATTAGCCCATTTTCTGTCATCTACAGGAGATGTGGAAACATAACAAACCTCAGAGTGTTGAACAGGTTTTTAGAGAATGTATTATGAATTTGGTTCGGATTTAGAGATATCCATAGGAAAAATTCTACTGTAATTATAACCTTATTTTAATAATGGAAAGGAAAAGTCAAAATAGAGACTTTGATCATGTTCATGAACATGTACTTGAACACAAGTAGTGTAACAATGAAACACTGTAATGATTTACACTGAATCACCATTGCACTGTTGATATAGTGTAGAGAAACCATTATAGAAATGGTAACATCCTACAAAAATATGTATTATTTTAACATGTTGTCATTAGATTTTAGCTTTTTAAAATATTTTGAAAGAAATCAGCGATCCACCCGTTGCCTTGTATCTTTTTAGTAGATTTATAAAAGAGTATAGTACTTAGCCTCACGAATCATCATGAGAAAACTTACCAATTATTTTCCAGCCTTTTCCCTAGAAACAAGAAGAAACAAAATGCTTATGATACTGTGGTAGTTTCATTGTGTTTTTTCCTTTCGAAAACTAAAAGTTTTACAATTCTGTGAAACGTTAAAAAAAAAACAGCTTAAATGTTTTCTTGTGAGAAAATGTTGTACATGATTCACATGATTTCTTAGATTTTTTTTTTTCAATAAAATATGTGAAGCTTCCTGTTGGGAGGCACTTCTTCACAGGTCTCTCACGTCTCTACACCTCTTGGCACTGTCTGCTTTTGTTCGGGAGTGTCTGGTAAGGGATGTTTGTACGGCCGTGGAAGACAGTTGAACAGCCTTGGATAAAGATAGTGGAGCAAAGGGCAGACGTGCCTACCTCTCATTATAAAGGTTTCCAGCCCTAAAACGGGGGTCCCTCTCCTGTGATACAAGTCACTGCATGTGCAGATATCACCCTGCTGTCTTTGTGTCACCCTGGGGGAATTGGGGCTCAGGAAACTGGCACAAGAAAATGCTGACTCTGTGTTACTGCTATTGCTGTGAGTAACAAAGTCCTTTGTCTCCAACCCAGAGACAAAGAATCTTCTCTTTGTCTTCTGTGCTCTGCCCTCAAAGTGGGCAGGCTGATACAACAGATTAGAAGTAGAGTAAAACCTCACCATCTGCACGGTTCATGACACATCCCTCATCAGTGATTTTTTACCTTCATTTTAATATGGAGGGCATTTTGATTCTAGATGTCCCCTTACTTATGTATATTCTTTTGTTTAATTGCTGAGATTTCATTTAATTGCTGAGATATAAAATTAACTAATATCCATACATCTTAAGTCATGAGAGTACGGGCATCAGAGAGGTAAAAAATTACATTTTAAGATGAGACGTTCTCAATCTCATCCCTTGATTCCTAAGTCTGTGAATCTAAGTAGAAATAGCACCCTGTGGGCACCTGGATGACTCAGTTAGTTGGTTAAGAGTCCGACTTCAGCTCAGGTCATGATCTCACGGTTTGTGGGTTCAAGCCCCACGTCGGGTCTGTGCTGACAGCTCAAAAAGCCTGGAGCCTGCTTTGGGTTCTGTGTCTCCCTCCCTCACTGCCCCTCCCCCACTTGCACTCTGTCTCTCTCCACCTCAAAAATAAATAAGCATTTTTTAAAAATTAAAGAAATATCACCCTGTACTGGTAGATGAATCAGAACATATTCAGTATCTTAGAAGACCTTCAGAATGTTTTCACCCAGTTGGTGCTAGAACTGAATACTGAGAGAGACAGAGACTGCATCATTCTATCAGGCCATCTGTTTCAGGGTGATGGTAATACCAGAGATTTGCATGAGCATGAGGCCTGTGCCACATTTTATTTGTTGTAACACAGGTTCCCTGAACAGAAACAAATATTGTATGGAATACCATAGCAGAGAATGAGGCATTTGGTAAATGAATGGGTGGTATTGTGGCAAAAACTTGGCAGGCTGAGAAGGCAAGTCCATGTTCAGGGTAAGTGTCTTTCTATGAGAACAAATTACTCCTTGTTTTGTGATAGAAGCAATCTAATGTAATCCTGCAATCAAGATGGTTTGGCTGGATTGGCAAGGATTGGAAGGAGTGTGATTTTGAAACTGGTGACGAGGGAGTTCTAAGGAAAAGGTATATGGGCAGACCTTCCTGAAGAACTTCTATCCATATATTCTATTTGACCCCTCACCAAAGAGCACCCTCACCAGAGAGGTCTCAGTCATCAAGTGGATGAGATGACAAGGTCTGTGTATGTTGGCCAGTGTCTTTCCTCAGCCACCCTTTTCATTGCCAATAGGCTCAGGAACAAGAGACATTGGTGGCAGAAATGGAGATTGTGCTTGGGTTCAGCAACATGAACATCCACTCACCAAGGGCAGTCACTGCAGAGAGCTCAACCTACCAATAGCAGAGAAGATATTTTTTCCCATGATGGTAGAATTCTTTGGGAAGACCTGCCCACCACCTTGATTGCAGTATGCTTACATCAGTTCACTTGTGTCACAACACAGGCAGCGACTTGTTCTCACAGAAAGAGCTACTTGCCCTGAATGTGCATTTGCCCTTCCCAGCCTCCAAAGTTTCTGCCAAAATTTCTTCTATGAACCTACCAAATGTTTCATTCACTATTGTGGCATTCCATACAATATTGTTTTTGTACAGAGAACTCATAGTACGGCAAATCAAACATAGCAGTGGGCTCATGCTCACGTAAACCTCTGGTATTACCATGTTCCCCATCACCCTCAAGCACATGGCCTAACAAAATGATACAGTGTCTTTTTTTTCTTATTATTCAATTCTGGCACCAGTATTGGGGGCCAGAGACTTACCATTTTTGCATCCTTCAAATCCTTAATGATAGAAGTAATGGTGAAATCCCTCCAAGAATGCAATATTGGTTTTATTTCCAATTTCGGTATGTAGAGGCAATTCAAGGGGCTCCCATTGCCATTATTATCATAAAAACCCTCATTCAACATATCATGGAACCAACAAGGTAAGCAGGGCTTCTGCCAGTTTCTGAGTATTTCTTTTCCAAATATGCTTCCCAGAATTGGGAAAATAACTGTGGTGTGGTTGTAGAGGCTTTGGGATTCTTTATGAGAGAGACTTAAGCCAGAACTTGATTAAATTACCTGATTTCCATAAGCTCTTGCTCTGTGGGGCTATAATAGGAACTTAGGGTCACCAGGAATAATATCAATTGACAATAATTATCAAAAAGTCTGTTAATTTCCCTTCTCCAGTACATTGTGCCCATCAGAGAAAACCTGAAGGTAATTTACAGTATAATATTGGACAGTATAGCAGGATCCTTCCTTTTTAAAAATGATCCAGTGTCCTCTTCACTCAAGGCATTCTCAATGAACCGATTCTTATATGGAAATTGATCAGGGGAGTGCAATTTCCTGATGTGGTTATCCAAATCAGACCTCTTCCCACAAAGTCTAGAGATTTAATGCTCACACAAATCAAATAAGACTTTAGTAGAATGCCCATCTATTTCAGTCCTAGGGACTCCATGATCAATTAGCCAAGATCTTTGCTGGTCAAACCATTCCCTTTACCCCTTTGATTCTGCTACCCTTCATGGTAACCATTCCCATCTGGTTTCTGACAGTGAAATGCAGCCCTTTTGTTCCTGCCCTTATGGAATTGTATCATCATTAAATTTAAGAGGCCCAGTTCTGTGGCAGCACTTCCCAATGTTATTTAAGGGCTTCAGAAAATAGGCTTTACCAAGTTCTTTAAGGATTCCAGTACAGCCTTCGCTGATGTGAAGGGAGTTCAAAGCCTTGGTCAAGGGAATGCCCTCTGGAGCCTTTCAGGGGATGAATTCAGCAGGTAGGTGAGCATCTATAATATTAAAACCATCTCCCTACATGTCTGTATACTTTCCTGTATACTACTACATTATAACAAGGAAGTTCTGGCATCTCGATTTTATTCATTGTGGACCACCAGTGGGTCCAATTTTCAGGCCCTTTGTTGGAGTTACTCCCAATCACATGAAGTAACACTTTGAATCCAGAATCTCCACTTAGTGAACTCATATCAAAAACATGTAGGCTAATAAAACATTATATTCCTTCTGCCCTAATATAAAGCCATTAAGAATTGTCCCCATACATCTACCTTGGGTTTCAGTTAACATGAATTAGTGAAATCTTGCAATTCCTTTGGCATGTGTAAAACCTCACATGTTATACCCCAAGGTGGTCCCCTTGGATATTCTAGGACTTTACTCTGAATATGAGTTTCGATGGTGAAACATCAGCAGTACAGGTAAAAAGGTTTTATGTGAAGATAGTCATGGAAGCTTTCTGGTTCCCAACTTAGACCTTGAACTGTGAATTTAAAACCTAGGTTTATCATTCGCCAGATTTGAATTCACACAACTGCAGAAGCCCTGGCGAAGTGAAGAAGAGTTGAAGAATCAGAGGGGTCACCAACTAGTCTGAGCTGCCAGGTAAGTATGACTAGGGCGGGGTAATTTGTTAAGAGGTCTTTGGGATGCTGTCACCTCTGTGAAGCTACCTCCTTTGTAGGTACTCAAACACCTGGTAGTAGATCTGAGTTTGCTGTTGGTCAACAGGACTAACATTTGGAGAGAAGAAATGGACATGGAGCTCAAGAGAGCAAAGGCTTGGAACCTGCCAAGCACCTATTTGCAAAAAGCCTTTCAGATTAATGGGTGCTGTTTCCACTTTCCTGTCCATATCTCACTGAAGTTCCTCTTTTGGCTAGTTTTAACCCAGAACCACACAAATAAAGAGATTCTTGGAAATGTAGTTTGTCTTTTAACTAAAGATGGCTGTGTGATTTTAACTTTCTTTCCTTTCCTTTTTTTTTTTTTCAGTTTGTATCAGAGACAACTGAAATAAAAATCTATGTTCTTAGCCACTCAAAATAACAATGAACCCTTTTTAAGCACTTCATATACACCAAGCATTCTGTTAACTACTTTACCTATAAAATCTCACGGCAACCTTGTAAGGTACTTGTGTTATCTTCACATTGTAGCTGAGGAATCAGGCTTAGAGAGATTCAGTAACCTATCCAGGAACACAACTTAGTTTGATGCCACTCTGACTCCAAATTCTGTGTACTCAGTAACCCTGATTGCCTCTGTTTACCAATTTTGAGACTGTTTTATAATAGACACAAAAGGGTTTATAAGCTAGTCACAGGCTTTCTTTGTAATCAAAACTATTCAAGTGATTTCCAAACTCTCCAATAATTTGATGAACCACAACTCCTCATCTGGACATTGTACAGGCTTTTCAGCTGGAAATACTTTCAAATATTTCAGTGGGTTATTGGTACAACCTAGAGAGGGAGGGAAGGAGAAAGGGAGGGAGAAAAGAAGGGAAAACAGGAGAGAGAGAATAAGGAGAAGAAAATAAGATTCATTCACATATAGACAGTTTTGCCTCGTGAACCATATTTAATCCTATTTTTACAATTCTCACGGTTCAAAAAAAAAAAACCCGTAATTCTGGGTCCAAATCCAAGAGGAAATGATACTTTTATAAAAATTGGTTACAAAGAAAAAGACCAAAAGATTACCTGCATGCTAAGTGTTGAGAAGCCCCAGATGTGCACATTTCCACCAGATTTCCCTCCAGTAAAACTCTTTATATTTATTTATAACCATTGTCACTCTAGATGGAAGTTCCTAATGACAATAAAGAAATAAAAACCCTGAGCCAAAATTCATTCAGTTACTTTTGGGTAAACTTTTTGAAGAGTTAAAAGGAAAACAATAAAATGGGTATTATGTGATCAAATAAATTTGGAAAATGCTAGACTTATCAAAGCAGGACTTCTCAGAGCCTTCAGTGTGAGTCTGTGCATTGTAAACTACCAGAAGATAATATAGAGTATCATAAACATTTTTGGCAACGGAATCCTTTTTTTTAATGAGCTTGGAAAACAGAACTAAGCCATTTTTTAAATTAAATGTAATTGGATTATCTATTTCCAACCAGAGGAGAGCCCTTTCTAGTGCTTTTGAAGAGACAAGATCCATGGTTATTTATGGAGCAAAGGACTTCATGAGGGTCTTCAGGACATGACTCATGGGGAAGGAAGCATCCGAAAGGGCTGCTCTTTGGTAATGTATCATCTAGTAGGAGGCTCATAAAAGAAAAGCATGAAATACATCATCAGACCAAAGATAGTAAGATGAGACTTCAAACAAATCACTCCAAGATTTCAAAGGAGGGAACAATCGTACCTACTTGGCAAAATACATAAAGGTTTTGTGAAAGGCGAGTTATAAGCAGTAGCCCATGAAGGATGATTCGGAGGTGGTCAACAGCCAGTTGGGAAGAAATGTTTCCAGGCAGGACTGGCATTACCACAGGCACAAGTTGGGGTGGGGTGGAGTGGAAGTGGGGGCCAGGGGTGGGGAGCGGATGGCCAGTAACAAGCTTGATTTTCTGATCATTAGTCATGTAGGTTGCCTACAGTGAGAAATAAGAACCGATAGTTTGGGGGTGAGGGTGGACAAAGAATGAGAAAAGAGGGAGAGTCTAAAACTCAACTTGTAAACAGGAGGAGACAGTATACAAGCCTCTGGGCATCTAGAGCATGGCGGAGGGATCTAAGGGAAGGATGCCTAAGGAAAACTGAAGTCTCATTTCACCTACCTCATACTTTGGCCAAAGAAAAGGCCTAATCAAATATATTTGGACCTAGATTCTCTGTCTCTACTTGCCAATATAAAGAGCCAAAGAGAAGTAAGGTTCTTCTTGAAGACGTGTGTTATTCCCTGAAGAATCTTTTAGGAAAAGCAAACAGCCTGAGAAATATTTATTCATTAGATGTATTCTGGCAGCAGCCAGGAAAATCCAGAATGTACCAAGCACACGCACATGCACATAATATACTTGATTCTTGAAACACTTGTGATTTAACTGTTTTGTTATTAACTGTCATTATGAAGTAGCTCTTACTTTCTCCAGTAAATATGTTGTTAAAACTACCCAAGTTTATTTCGAATATTGCAAGACAGTGGAAGAGTCTGGGTCCAAAACATTCTTACAGAAAATGTTGATGGTTCAAACCAGTTTTACAGCTATAAGTAGGACAGGATTTTTTAAACTCCCTCATGTTTATTGCTATAAAGAAGGTAAGTACTCTCTAGTGTCTTGCTCAATTTGAGAACATCCTGGCTGCTGGTTCTTATAAGCTATATGGCACTCTTCTGAAATCTGGTGCTGATACATTCCACATGTGACCCCATTTACCCCTGGAAGAGAAACCTTCCTGCTGAATCAGATGGGTTTACAGAGGTGCACACATAACAAACAACCTATGTCTTTTTAAAACTGCTGATGCATCTATCCTTTGCCTTCTCACGGTGGGAAAGTATTCCTCTTATTCTAGATGGAAATCCATACTTTCCCAATGAGAAGCATGGGTTGCCTGAGGCAGAGTGACTTGAAATGTGAGAGCTTATCTCCATGAAAGGCGTCATTACTTCCTGGCTTAATACAGGGTCCTCAGCCTCACTCCCACCTTGGCTCCCTGAACGGCAGATGGGTTCACTTAGGACAGCACATCATCCAAACCCAGCAGACATGTTCCCCTTTGGTTCCCAATGTGCTGTGTGAACACCAAAGCACACAGAAGGAGTTTATACAGCCAGGAACAGAGGCAACGGGACCTTGGATAGCATATGGGTCAAGGCAGTAGATTGGGGCACTGAATTCCTGTAGCAAACTATAACAGCAAAATTCTTGCCATTTCTCAGTTCAGACCAAAGCTGACAACCTAAAAGTGGTCAGGTTTCATGTGAGCTTGAGACTCTGGGAGTCAAAACAGGAGGAGAAACAAGATCCTGCATATCATATGGGAGACTGCATCGGCAGGGCCAAATCAGCTGTGTTAGGTCGGCAATGTTCAGAGAGAAAAATTAAGAAATCTCTTCCTTACGGGTGATATCTCATGTGCTCCAGTTATGGCCTGTGACACTGAAATTCTGGCAGCCTTTATCCAAAGACTACTTCCTCTTAAACCGTTATGTCTGACCCTGTATGGAGAGACATTAAGCACTATATATCTAATTTTGGCATTTTGTGTAATTTAACGAGTACAACCTCATCTGTCTCTTTTAAGCCTCCTAAATGCGTGTGTGTGCATGCGTGTGTGTATGTGTGTGTGTGTGTGTGTGTGTGTGCGTGTGTTGGCGTGCTGTGTGTGAAAGGCAAGGCAGGGCGCTGCATTGTCTATGTGCGTCAGCATATCATTTCGAGAACAGCTCCCCCGTGTAGCTGAGAGACCTGGTTTCAGATGCCAACCGGAGCATCCTCAGGCTCATTAATAATGGACGAGTCTGACAGAAGCAGCCTCACTTACCTTTGTTTTCCACCGTAGACGAGGGGAGACATGGATCTCTCTGTTTTGCCAAATAACAACCATCCTGACAAATTCCTGCGGCTCGATGTGAAGTCTTTCATGAGGAACTCAGCTCTTCTTCAGGCCAGCCTGGTGAGGTTTCCAGGTGGGAATCACCCTGCCGCCCAGCACTGGCAAAACCTCGTGTACTCACAGGTAAAGTCCAGGACAGCATAAAGCCCCCAGGCGAGGATCAGTTCTTTCTCACTACCTATTATTTCCTTATTTGTGCAGGGACGGTGGGGGGAAGGCTGTAGGGAACACGGTACAAGGTGGCTGCCCTTGCAATATTAAAAAGGTCTTTCTCTCTTCCTTAACGTAAGGAAACTCTCTGATCACTTTATAAAATATGTGAATTCCTGCAAACATTCATTTTCCGCCAAGCACTAGCTTTGCAGCCCGTCCTCATTTTATTGCCTAGTTTTCATTTTACTCCTTTCCTTCAGAATTTTTCAAACCACTTGTTACTTTTGCAAATAAGACTCTGGGGGGAAAATTTACCTCTCTCTTCTGGTGCATTCTAAGCCCAAAGCAGCAGAAGCTTAAAAAGGGACTCAAACACAGCCTCTGAGACCACTGGGGAACTTGCTCTTGCCTTATGTAGGCTGGCTCCCTTTCATTTCTTGCAAAGAGTCAGCATAACAATGGAAACCCAATGATTGAAGGAAAACAAAATAGAGGGAACTCTTCCCTTTTATTTTAGATACTCTTATTTTCTGCAGGTATCCATGTAGACAAGACATAACAATCAGACCTTCAAACCCAGTGCACACTTTATTTTTTCGCTTTCTTCTTTTGCACCTTCCTTCTTTTTGCTGACCAAAAGAGAGGAATAAAACTGTGATGAGTTCCATGTGCTGGAATAAACATAAAGGCCCTGACTGTTGGAAGGCTCAAGAAACAGGAATAATCTTTGTTTTAAGACGTGAGGGCTAATGGGGTTAAGGGTTAGTCAATTTAGAAACAGGAAGAAGCATTTCATTTCAGAACAGATGTGACTGACCTACAAACCCCTGCAAGTCATTAAGTCCTTTGGAGTGGTTCAAATTCCCTGAACAGAAATTTGTTTTCTTTTAAGAAACAGTTGCTACTCATGTGTCCTGGTGTAAAGTGACTCCTTTGTGGTGTGTTTGTGGGCTCCTCGGGACCTTTATCATGAGATCATTCAAAATCAAGTACACTCAAATGATTATGTAAGTGTTTCCTCCACCTATAAGGGTTTTAATTTATTTCCATCATAAGGCAGCCTGTTATGACAACTGACTTTTTAAAAAATTTTGCATCCTTCCCTTTTGGAATCCTCAAAACTCTTCCCCCCACCCATACACACCTTTTTGGTTATTGTTTTCGTGTTTTAAGTTAAACACAATAAATTCCTCCTCATTGTTTATGCCACGGAATAAAATGACTCAAAAATCAGTTCAGAAAACCTTGGCCCTCCTATGCTATGAAGTTTAGTAGAAGAAAACATATCCAATAAATTCCTTTGAGGTTGGAACGTATCAATCTAACATCTTTTGTTTGGTACTGGAGTTGACCTATTTCCTTCACGGGAATCTTCACAGTTTAAAGCTCTGTTGAATGTTGTTCCTAAACCTGAATGAAATGCATCCAATTTTTAAGGGGCATCTTTCTCAATAGGTAGGCCCTGATGAGTTGAAGCGGTTATTTAACAAAAAAACAAGGAGGTAAAAATCTGCTATGAATGTCTTTAGATATGTTATTGGTAATTTTTTTAATTGTTCTTTGAGTTTATTTATTTATTCTTGAGAGAGAGACAGAGAGAGTGAGCAGGGGAGGGGCAGAGAGAGAGGAAGAGAGAGGAAAGCAGGCTCTGCACTGTCAGCATGGAGCCTGATGTGGGGTTCGAACTCACAAACTGTGAGATCATGACCGGAGCAGAAACCAAGAGGCAGACACCTAACCAACAGAGCCACCAAGGCACCCCTGTTATTGGTAATTTTAAACTGCACATGAACTCGATTTAATTATCCTTTTACCCTAAAATAACATTAAAATGACAGAATAAAGGCTAATTTACTATTGAAATAACAGGGTGAGGGGAAATAAATCTTACAAATTCAGTTGGCTGGGTAGCCATGACACAAATTAGGACTAACAATTATTTGTATTTACTACTTTAATTTGCAATATGTGAATAAGTAGTTCTTCTCTCATTAGCTGTTATTTTAAAAAATCCAGGAGTGATATATTTGTGGGATAAAATAAATACCTAAAATAAAGGACTTACTAAAGTTTTAAGTAGCTGTAGAGATACCTGAAAGAAGGCACAAAGTATATCAGGTGCATTTGAGACGTTAAGGGTGCATAAGGTGGCACTGTCAGAAGTTCTTAATTAAAAACCCTCAGTCTGCTGGGGATGCATTAAACCAACAGGAAGAGCATCGAATAAAGAGGGTGGAAACCTGGTTTCTTGTCTCACATCCACAGTAAGCCACTTTAAGAGACATCTATTGTGGCTCTTACTTGGTTCATGCCTCAATATTTTCACTTGAAAAACTAGAATAATATTAATTTTACATATTTGTTTTAAAATGAGAACAAGTAAAATAACATGAGGTAAAACAATTGAGAGGAAATATTTCCCATAAAAGTTTAAAAAACGTGTGTTGTTGTTGTTGTTGTTGTTAGACAGCAGTCTGTTGTGTGTGTTGAAATTATCCTTTCATTAGACATTGCAAAACAGTAGATAATACTACTTGCATTTTTTTATTTATAGTGTGGATGGAGGGGTGTATGTGCTTGTGTGTAGATGGTGGTGTTAGGGAATATAGTCAATACATCTGTGAATCCATAACTCAAGCAGTAGATTTTTTACTCACACGAAATCTACACAGACTTCAGAGTTGTGTCAGCTTACCGCTGGGTCTCACACCACCCAGGTGCGTGGTGTTTGGGATTCAGACTACATCACGAAATGTCAAAGGACTTAACCTAACAACAATTGCCTTCAAAATTAGTGGTGATTCAGAAGTTAAAACACAGATCTCATAATCCCGAATGTGAAGTTGAATTCCTAACTATATGCAGCATATTCTTATCCATCTCAAAGCTTTTCTATAAAAATTCACATAACATTTTCAGGGGAAATTCTTTAAGCCATTATTACACGTGAAAGCAATTGTGGGCATATAGAAAAGCAAGCACTCGTTCTCACGCATGCCTATAGTTCAGGACGCTGTGAATTCCATGCCTGGCAAATACACAGGTCATCCATGTTTGCAGGGAGAGAGTATGAGCATATATTTCTTGATTCTACTATATTTACTCCTTCTTAAATTCTTTCAGTAGAGAAGCAAAGAAGCTTCACAATAAATTTCATCTCAGTGCAATGAACAAATGTTCGCCAAAATCTAACGTTTCTGGTTGTTAAAATAATTTGGCGCATGTATCTGATGAAGGCATGTGGAATTGTATTCTAAATATTTCTGCCAATCGCTTTATAAAACGAGGTAATGAAAGGAAAAGGGTGATTTTTTTTTTAGTTTAAATGATAAAATATGTTTTGTTTCAGATAATGTAGTGCCCCCCCCCTTTTTTTGATTAGCAGTCAGACTTCAGAGTCATTTCAGACTAATCTCTTTGTTTTATCTTTTCCTGGCTTCCATCACATCTTTTTCAGAACCCAATAGCATTCCATGCTAAACGTGTGAGCTGGAGCAAAAGACCAAGGATAAGAGGTTGCTCTTCCCTTGATTTCTAGGCAGTGTCATTTCCTGGGTTTATTTCCTAGTCATTTTCCTCACTTTTTGTTACAGTCTTAAGAGCTATCTTTTCCCCTATGTTCTAATGTCTCTTCCATCTCAGTTTTTTGTTTTGCTTTGTTTTGCTTGTTTGCATACTATAATTGTACTTAATGATCTGTCTCTGGACAGGTCCCTGAAATCTGTTTTGCCTTCTCTAAAAATGTCTCTATTCCTAATCCTCCAATTAGCGTTCTGAAAAGAATGCCCTGCATATGCATTAGACTCCCATTTTTAAGCCTATATTTGGGGAAGAGCCTTTGAGGCTCTTAAATTATTATCTAGGAAGTAGATTGATGGGCACCACTCAGTTGTTCAGGGATTTACTTGCAAATATCAGAACATGATTTATCAAGTTATGCTAAATTTATGCAGCTCACAAAATCTCCAGTGGGGTCTGGAATTTAGCCTTGGATGGTGTGCTGCCAGAAACAACACCTAAGCTGTCTCATCATACTGCTCTCAGATCAGACCCAAATGCCTCTTGCACTAAAGCTTTTATTAAGGATGCTCTGAGTATTACAATAGCATGTGTGGGAGGTTAGGTGGAGGAGAAGGCAGGAAACAAGTTTCAAGAAAGGCCTGTGTCAGACAACAAATGTTTGGTAATTGTCTGAGATTTTAAATTTTATCTTGAAAATTTTGAGGGGTTGGTGAAAACTTATCCTAGCAATTTGGGAAACAGAATTACTGAGGTCACTGGGGAGCTGATTTTGTTTGTATACCCACAAGTAATAGATAAACAAAATGCCTTGTTTGCAAGGCATTTATGATTATGAAAGGGACTTCGTTGTATGTACAGATTAAATTGGGGAAAAATGGAAATCTTTATAATCTTGATTCTCCCAATCCATAAACATGGTATATCTTTTTATTTATTCAGTTCTTCATATGGCCCTTCAATGATATCTTATAATTCTCCACATAGAAGTTTTCATAAAGTTTGTTAGGTGTATATCTAAATATTTATATCACCATTGCTTTTAAGACTAGAACCTTTTAAATCATGTTTCATAATAAAGTGTTACTCATGCATGCCATTGATTTTTATAGACTATGTAATTGTTATATATTAATCTTAAATCCAGGAATAGTGTTAAATCTCTTTTATTTTGACTGTAAACATCCCTATATCTAATCATGCTATCCGCTATTTTGTTTTATTTAAAACCCTATTCCTTTTATTTATTTTTCTGTTCTTATTGTATTGCTTAGGGCTTCCACTGAAATAATATGTGAATGTTTGTGATTACTGACATCCTCTATTAATTCTGAAACTAAAACAAATGTTTCTAATATTGCAGCCATTTGGTAAACTATGCCCTGGAAGTTTTATGTAGATTCTCTTAATTAATTTTTAAAGATCCCCTACTATTCCCAGGTGGTTAGGAAAGTTTGTTTTAAATATGTTTGAATGTTTTCAAAATCTTTTTCAGAATCTGTTGTAAAATTCTGCATTTTTTTTCCTGTTAATGTGATGAGTTACATTCATCTTCTAATTTTAAATCACCCTCCAGGTAAAAATTATTTCCTGATATAAATCTTATTCTGGTATGTATAATTTATATGTATTGTAGGATTCTTTTTAGCAATAGCTTATTCATGACTTTTGCATTGTGCTTATAAGAGAAATTGTCCTATAATTAAATTACCTTTTCTTTTACTTACTGCCTTTGTCTGGAGTTTATACCAAGCTTTCATAAAGTGAATTGGGGAGTATTCCTTGTTTTCTTATTTTCTGGAAGTGTTTGACAAAATATAAATGATCTGTTTCAGGGATATCTAGTAGAATTTGACTGCAATATTCTCTTGGCCTGATAATTTTCAATTAGGGGTAGATGTTAAGTTATTGATTCAATTAACCAAATTATCACAGGTTTATTATCATTTTCTATTTTTTCTTTGCTTAAAATTTTTTCAGTGTTTATTTATTTTTGAAAGACAGAGAAAGAGACAGAGTGCAAGCGGGGTAGGGACAGAGAGAGAGGGAGACACAGAATCCGAAGCAGACTCCAGGCTCTGAGCTGTCAGCACAGAGTCCAAATGGGGTTCAAACTCATGAACCATGAGATCATGACATGAGCTTAAGTCAGATGCTTAACAGACTGAGCCACCCAAGCCCCCCTGTTTTTTTTCTTAATTAAGTTTGATAAGTTATATTATGAGGGAAACTGCCCAGTTGCACATAAAGTTTTTAAGTTGCTCATATTATTCTCCTATTACATTTATTAATCTCTGCTACGTCTCTTTCATTGTTTCTTTACATTTCTAACACTGGATTTGTGTCTTTTTATTTCTCCTGAGCTGTATTGCCAGACATGTTTTAATCTTTTTAGCCTCTCCAAAGAAATAGTTTTCAACATTGTTCATCCTATTATATATTTGTTTTTTAATTTGTAATATTTATTGATTTCTACTATCTTTTTTATTTGTTTAAATTGCAGTTAACATACAATGTAATATATCTACTTCTATCTTTATTGTTTCTTATTACCTCATTTTCTCATTCTGCCTTTATAATGCAGGAAAATATTTTTGTAATACTCCCTCAAAATATCATTTCAACTCCACCCAACAATTTTACAAATGTAGCATTTTCCATTTCAATTCTATTCTAAATTTTTAATTTCCATTATTTCTTTGAAGTGTGGGTTTAGTTTTCTACAAAACGTGGTACTTTAACTTTTTGATATAAATATACAAATTTCTAACTAAGTTGACTGTGTTCAAACAGCACAATCCATATAATACTGAGTCTTGGAAATATGTTTTAAAGTCTAGTACATTATCAACTTTTGTAAATATCCAGTGTATATTTTAAAATTAATGTATTCAGTTGTTTAATGAAGATGTCAGTATATGTGACTTGATCAAACTCGGTTTTATTGCTCAAATCCTTTATCTTTAGTAATTGTTTGTCTGCTTGATAAAAATTCTCTGCATAAATTTCTCCTTGTAATTATGTCAAGTTTTGCTTTATAAATTTTGATACTATTTTATTAGATACATACAAGTTTAGAATTGTTATATTTTACTGATGATATCTGTCTTTATTCACTTTCTAGCAATTCTCTGTAACTAACAAAGTCTTTTATTTTAATACCTATTTTGTCTGCTAAATATATACTTTCTTAGTGGTTAGTCAGGCTAAGTTATGTTATGGAAACAAATTTTAGTGAGTTAACACAATAAAATGTATCTCTCACAACATCTGATGTGGGTGATGTAGATGTCCTAAAGGCCTGGCTTCCAAGTGGAATCCAGACTGTTCCTTTGAGGGTTTACTATATCAGAATCTCCATAGGTCTGAACATTGGAAAGAGAGTAACCCAGGAATCTTTCAAGGGATTTTAGGGGTCAACCATGAGTTGTTAGTCATATGTCCTTGTTGTTGTATGCCCTTAAGAAGAAATGGATTTGCTAGTTAGGCTTTGCCACAGTTTATCATTCTGTCAAATATATTTACACACTATATATATATATATATATATATATATATATATATATATATAGTGTGTGTGTGTGTGTGTATATATATACAGTATATATATAGTGCATATACATATATAAATACTTATATTATATGTTAAACATATTTACATAACATATATTAGATATGTACACAATATATAAATAACACACACATATATATAAACTCTCCCTTTCTGAATGGGAAAAATTAAAGACACAGCCGTCACTATTCCAAAGTAATTCTGAGATCCCATGGGAGTAGTTTGCATGGCCTCCTTCTTTGAGGATATGGAAGATTGATTAGGGCATGATTCTGCTTTTTAGAAGGATTTCTGATGCATTGTTCTCTATAGTCTTTGATTACACTCTTTAGGAAGCATCTCCTTGTTCACTTTTGTCTTTTGCCACATCAGAAGTAGACCCTGCTTCAAGGACAGACTTCAAAGTTTACTCCTACTCAAGGACATTTAGAAATCTAGGATTATTGTCATTGTTTTCTTTTGTTTTGTTTTAATTTTAAATATTTAAAAGCTTTTAGGTGTAGGCTTGTGATTTCTTTGGTAATACATTCTTTACAGAATTTAGGAAGCTATTTATTAATGTATCTTACCTAACATAACTGACTACTTGCAGTCACTTTTATATGTCAGTAAACACACCTACGTTCTTTGAAGACATAGCTCTCAAATAGGCTGTAATGCCTTGCTTTTCTGCCTCCATTTCTGTATTTTTAGAGTCAGTGACAACCGCATAGAGGCTCTCAGGGATAACAGTTATGAAAGCACAGCCTAGCATGATCTTTATCTTGAGTCATTTTATTCAGTTGAGAAATTTCAATAGGTATTTTTTGCTCAATGCTTTTTTAAAAAAAATAATTCTGTGTTTTAGTATTGAGATCTACAAACAGACTTTAAACAATAGAAGGCATCACATTTCTAGATGCCTAGATTCCTCTCTACTTTCTTTCTTCTTTCCAACTGTGCAGCTGTCTCTAATCTCATCTCTTTCTTGTAGCACATTAATGCTATGATTATTGTAATGTCATTATATGTACATGAATTCTCTGATTATTTCACAAGTATCTCTCCTAGAGCTACAGGTAATTAGATTCCAAATTACAACAAATGACATTTATGCAAAAAAAATTTTTTCCTATAGGATATGAATAACCATCATTCCAGCTTCTGATGTTTCTCTCATCCCTTTCCACTTTTTGGCTGCAAGTCCATGCCACATGTTTGTGGAATTTCAAGATCTACTACTTTATTAGGGAGGATAGACTAGGCTGTGCTAACACATAACCCCACAAAATACCAGTAACTAAAAAGAATGTTCATGCTCACGAGAAGTCTAAAAAAGGGCAGGTGGATTTTAGAGGCAGCTCTTTTTCAAGCAATAACCCATGGCCTCAAGTTCTTTCATCCTGTAGTTCTGCCATCACAGAACCCTTACTTAACAGTGACACAAAAATGGAAAATGAGCCAAAAATCTTGTGGAAGATTTCAGGGGCCAGGCTTGGAGGTGGTTTAGCTGACCCCAATTTAACTTCAAGCCGGACTGGGAAAGACAGTCATCCATCCTTTATGCTTAGGAGAAGAGGATAAAATTCATAGGCATTTAACCAGTCACCACAATACATAGCTCCCATTCTTCTTCATTTGCCAGTATATCTTTTCACATTCTTTCACTCTCATTTTTGAGTCCTTATATTTTAGGTACTCCTCTTATAAATATTACATAATTTCATTTAATTTTAAAAATCTGACCTGACAATCTCTGTCTTTAAATAAAGAATTTAGTCTATTTACATTTAACATGATTATTTCTAAAATTGTTCTATTTTGCTGAAGTTCCCCCATTCTTGGTTTCAATTTTATTGTCTTATTATCAAGTTTCCTTTATCTTTTTTTCTATTGCTGTACTGATTTAGAAACTATGGATTCTTTCTCAATTTTTTACTAAGATTTCTATCCTCTCCCTAACCTGATTTCTTAAAATGTTCTAATAAAAAATATTTGTGTTAAATTTTACTGTCAAGTGACTTAGTTATCCCTTATTCAAAAACTCACAAATTAGGGGTGCCTGGGTGGGTCAGTTGGTTGAGCATCCTGCTCTTGATTTCAGCTCAGATCATGATACCAGAGTTTTGGGATCAAGGCCTGCAGTGGGCTCTGCACTGAGTGTGGAACCTACTTAAGACTCTCTCTCTCTCCCCCTCTCTCCATCTCTCTCTTCCACTCCCTCTACCCCTTTCCCCCACTCATGCTATTGCCCTCTTTCTAAAATAAAAAAAAATTGTAAATAAATTAAAAATTGTTTAAATTCCCAAATTGGTGATTATTATCTCTGTTTTACCATAAAATCAATACTTACTTAGATATATATAGAGAGAGATAGATAGACTTATCAATATTTTTTCCATATTCCTTTTTGTTTTGTTTTGTTTTGTTCGGCATTTCTTCTTAATTTTTCCTTTTATTATCAAGTTTCTTCTTTCTGGAGTATAGTTTTTTTAGAGGCTCTTTCTTTATTGGTCTATTAATTGTATACTCTCAATTTTTGTTTGTCTCAACGTGCACTCTATTTCACTAATTTTACTGATTGATAGTTTACTTATATATAAATGTTGTAAATAATGATTTAAGTGTATAAAAGATAAATGGACAAAGTAAAGGTGATACGGAAAAGTCCAGGTAAGCTTTGAAATGTTACTTTCCTTAAATATTTTAAAATACAAATTATTGTAGAGTCCATATGGCTAAAATAATAGAATTACTGTTGAGTTTTCCTTTGGTAAATATAATCTAGTGGGGTCGAGAGTTAGAATCAAATACATGCTTTTTTTCCCCTTAGGCTATTTGAGAAAAATTATCAAAATGTGAATGAACCTCAACCATCATTAGTATTTTTATATTGCTATCATATTCTTAGTAAAGAATATTCTATTATATACCTTAGTAAAAATATTCTATTAGTTTTCCCTTCACATGCCTTCATACATGAAATTGTCATGCAACAGAAAAATAAATGGCACCATGTAGTAAGATAAACCCCAGACTTCCAAGAATATGGTTTAGAATTAAGGGTTTGCATGTTCTTTTTACACTATAGGTCTGATTAATTTTTATCTTGTGCCTGTTAGTTTTTCAGGGTCTTTATACACTGTAATAGAGTCTGTTATTTTTTCCTGGCCCCCCAAACTGTATTTTCCTCATTTACAGAGCTTTCTTATTTAAGAAGCTCAAAGAATAGTCTAGTAGGCAAGAGAACTGACAAAGCAAATTTGTCAGTGTCCAAAGAATTATCCCTCTCAAAGATGATCAAAGATATCTATTCTCGAAAAAAACAAAAAAGCCTTGAGTCAGAATTATGCTAAGCTGAAATGATCTAAATTTCATATCAAATTGTTTTCATATCAAATTCAGAAACATGTTTTATGAGGTCATCCATCTTAAAGACAAATGCTAAGTCAAGATGATGTATTATTTCATTGCAAATTTCAGTATTGTAGAATATAAATTGATTTTCAGACCAACAACATAATAAATTCAGAGAAGATCTCCAAGTTGACCGCTAAGCATGTCAAAAATGTATGGGTTAAGAAAATTAGGGAAATGTAAGGCTGAAGAGAATGTGAATGGTTTTACCTAGATGATTTTTTTTTGGCTTATCAGCCATTTCAGAAGGAAACTATATGTAAAATTAGTTTACAATTTAGCTTACATAAATACATATTCAATGTGACCTATATACCCCAATATATGCTGAGGAATCAGTATAATGGTGATAATAAAGATGACTAAGAGGAATATCAATTGCTATTGAACCTGTCTAGGAAGTCTGAAATATGTGAAACATATGCATTAAAAAATTGCTGTAAATTAGTGAAATGTGTCACTAGCTTTCAAGGGTTAACCCTAAGTTTTCTGAAAATTAACTTATGTGAAATTCCTCTCCCTTGAAGCCCCATGATAACTGAGGCATTACTCTATAAGCTTTTGTTTCTTCTCAACTTTATTTAACCAATGAACAAATTTCAATGGAAATATTTTCTACCTCCATGGTACTTTTGTAGCCATAAGAAGAAAGAAAGAAAAAAAAGCAAAATACAAATCTGAAGGTCAGATCAGACACAAAAACACAACTGGCGTCCACTGTTAAACTTGGGACACTGGTTGTCCTTGGGCAGGGGAAGGGCAAGGCAGAGTGAGGTGTGCTGGTAGGTGCTCTGTTTCTTGGTAGCGTCTCGGGTTTATTTGGTTTGTGAAAATTTATCGAGCTATACATTTATGATATGTGTGATTTTCTATTGTATATTTTGCTTCAATAAAAAAAGATCTAAAAAATCTGAAAGTCAATATTAGAGCCATCTAATAGCCACCTGGTCTGTACACATATAAAGGAATATGATGCTGTTCCGTCCTCCAAACTGCCTGAAATAGGAGTCCCAAGAGAGTTTTTGTAAAAGCCAAGGCACATCTATAAAATGTTTGTAATCTTCAGTTTGCTGGATTAATCCAGCAACGCTAAATATTATTTTTATCGGTCGTGGAATGCACAAATAGAAAGAAGTAAAATGTTATTAAATCTCAGTGCAAGTGAGCTGGAAAAGAAATTGGCTTTGTTCAGAATTCTGCGATCGGAATTAAAGGACAGCGTACTTTCTCTGTAGTGATAAAATAGCATTTTAATGAATGATTACTAAAGCTGAGGAAGATCACATGCAAAGTAAAAACTCAGTTAAGGACAGGATTCTAGGTCAGACCAGATCCTAGAATCGTTTCCTCGTTCATTGTCCTAATCTGTTGGGGTTCCAGGCAGAATCAGCAAATTTTCAGGGGCGGTTATTTCACGTTTCATCCTCCGCCATCAGTGAGTGGCCCATTGGTAAGAGGAGACTTGTCTCTGTGCCTACTAACAGAGAGAGAAGAAGACTATCACTGCTCAGCGAATGAGAGGACCCAGTGCACAGCGTGCTGTTGCTACGGATCATCCCCCACCATCCCTGTCCTCTGTTCTGAAGAATAACCCACTGTACGGTGACATAAGTTTGGAGGAAGCTATGGAAGAAAGAAAAAAGAACCCCTCATGGACCGTTGAAGAATATGACAGGCATTCCCTGCACACAAACCTTTCTGGACACCTGAAGGTACTCAAAGCAAAGAATCACCTTCTTCAGTTGCTGAAGAAGATCAGTTGAAGTTTCCTTTTTTAAAAATGGATATAAGGGTGCCTGGGTGGCTCAGTCGGTTAAGCATCCCACTTCTGCTCAGGTCATGATCTCACAGTTCATGAGTTTGAGCCCCGCATCGGGCTCTCTGCTGACAGCTCAGAGCCAGGAGCCTGCTTCAGATCTGTGTCTCCATTTCTCTCTGTCCCTCCCCTACTCATGCTCTGTCAGTCTCTCTCTCTCAAAAATAAACAAACATTAAAAAAAATTTTTTTAATGGGTGTTTAGGTGACCACCCCTTTTCACTAGACCCAAATGTCCAGGTGTCAGATCATTGTGGCATCTGGCATCCTTTTCTCTGTCCTAGTCAGTACATGTTTATTGATTTCTTCTGAATTTTACAGTGTCAGCAATTACTGGCATCTGTATAGTGTAGAGAGGAGGAAATGATGTGATACAGAAAAGTTTACCTAGAAGGTAAAAGGTTTTTCAAAGTTAATTTGGCAGATTATGTATGTTTTCCCCTAGTTTTATGACCATTTATTTCATGAATACTTAAGAATTCCCTATTCTGCATTTATTCAAAAATATTTATTAAATTCTCTGTCTTAGGCACTGTGCAAGGCAGTTCTCATCAAAGGTCACCTTATTCCAAGCCCACTCAATGATTTAAGATTGCAGATTTACATTTTGGACATTTTCCTGTGTCTCAGTAACAAAACAAAACAAAAACATTTCAACACAGGAAAAGTATGCAATGAACTCATTCACCCAGCCTAAACCCAACTTCAGTTTTTCTTTCCCCACCGCCCACCCGCACTCCTACCCCAGCCCCACTGGTGGTGTCCTCTGTCACGTGTATAGAAGATCTAGACATACCTGAACATCAGGGAGGGTGGCCCTGTATTTTTTACTAGATTCCTCCTCAGCCTCGGTTTGCCTTAGGGTCAGGGAGGCCTGACATTTTCCATATACCCTTCACGTAACAAGGTGTATCTGCTCTGAGCCCTGTAACTTAAGCACCTGAAGATTTCTTTCTGTTGAAAAGGGGATAGCATTGCGTCCCCTTAAAATCTTACACTTAAAAATCTCCTATGTGCACTCTTGAAATATCTTCTTGTCCAGAGACTTTGAGGTTTTTTAATCTCCTAATAGATTTGATGTATCTACTTAATCTAGCCTTTTTTCCAGGGAAGTTTCCATAACAGACACTCCCCCCTAGCAACAGTAATCTTGTGTTTTGTTTTCTTTTGTTTTGTTTTTATCAGGAGTCTGAAGATCAGGACCTCTAAGAAGTCACTTTCTTTTTTTCTCTTTTTTTTATTAAGTTTTAATTTTAATTCCAGTGTAGTTAAAATACAGTTATATTGGTTTCAGTTGTACGATATAGTGATTCAACAGTTCCATACATCACCCAGTGCTCATGATGAAAATTGTACTCCTTAATCCCCATCACTTATGTCACCCAACCCAATCCCCCTCTCTTCTCCCCTCTGGTGACCATCAGTTTGTTCTCTATACTTAAGAGTCTGTTTCTTGGTTTCTCTCTCTCTCTCTCTCTCTCTCTCTCTTCTCTCTCTTGTTCCTTGGCTGTTTGTTTTGTTTCTTAAATACCACATGAGTGGAATCATATGGTATTTGTCTTTCTCTGACTTACATACTTCCCTTAGCATAATACTGTCTAGCTCCATCCATGTTTTTGCAAATGGCAGGTTACATTCTTTTCTATGGCTGAATACCATCCCAATGTGTGTGTGTATACGTGTATATATATATATATATATATATATATATATACCATATCTTTATTCATTCATCTATCAATGGATAACTGGGCTGCTTAAGAAGTCACTTTCTACGATTAGGAAAAAATGTATTGTTTTATTTTGCAAGAATTTCTTGACTGTATGCTAGAGCTTCTTCTCCCCTCCATGTTGTTCACATGAATGGCAAAGGGACTATAAAGATGAGTATTCCTGTCCCTGTTGTCAAATAGTTAATCTAACTGATCAAAGTAACAAACCATAATTATAAAACAAGATAGAGGAAGAGGATAGTGTTTGTAATAATAGTAGAAAGTGCTATGCAGATTCAAACGAGGACAAAACTACACTGGATTATAAAAAGGCTTCATGAAAAAGTTAATTTATGCTGGACTTGAAGAATGAGTAGAATTCCAAAAGATATGGAGAGTTTGCATGAGTGGGGAAGCTCTTCTGTCAGGAGTAGCAAGAAAAAAGGCACAAATACAAGAAAGTGAGAGAGTTTGTGAGAATAGTAGATAGTCCAGTGTTGCTGGCACTGTAGTGTAAGTAATAGAATAAGGCTCAAAACCACTAAACAGAAAAGTTCAAATGTACGGCTGAGGAGATTGAACATCATTGGCAATGAGGAATAATGTTTCTGTTGGAAAATTCCATGAGTTATGTATAGGAGGATCAAATGTAAATATGATAGATGTATTGCTTCACTAAAACCAGAGTCAGTCCCCTCCCTAACCATCCTCCACATATACAGTTACCTCAGAGCTTTTACAGACCTCATGATACTATTTTTCAGCACTTTTTTTTTTAATATGAGAGGGGTGGGGCATGGGTGAAGGACAGAGGAAGAGAGAGAAAGAGAATCCCAAGAAGGCTCCATGCTCAGTGCAGACCCAATGTGGGGCTCAATCCCAAGACCTTGGCATCATGACCTGAACTGAAATCAAGAGTCAGACATTCAACTGACTGAGCCACCCAGGTGCCCCAAGCACTAAGTTTTTAAAGAGATGTTTCTGGAAGTCATGATGTTTGTTCTCATTAGAATTTCTTTCTATACCTCATGAATTCAACTTCTTCATCGTCATCCTTATGCATAGCTCATAACTAGCAGAAAGAGCCCCTAACGTATGTTCTGAAACTTTTCCACCTCTTACAGGCTATAAAATTCCAAGTGCCTTTGGTCAGTCCCATTTTTCTAAAATACTAAGAGTTTTATCAGTAAGAAAGGAGAAAGGAAACCCCATATTTAGTTACCAGGGCAAACTACAAGCAGAATGTAAGAGAGGATTTCGACAAGGATTTCAAGATCATCTATCCTTCTGCACATTTCATCCAAATTTTACTTTAATATTTTAGCTTTTCTAAGAGCAGGACATTGAAACTAGTAGCAATGTGGTCGAAGAATGGTATTGCCATCACCAGTATCCACCCACCTCCCTATACGTGAGCCATTCCTCTCCTGGCAGTGCTAGCCTGAAGGTAAGTCATCGACCCCTGAGGCTAGAGAGGCAGAGAGGGTGGGCAGGCCAGCTGGCCGCTAGCCATTGCTGATGAGAAATAATGATGCTATTCAGAGAAGCCTAGCCTCTCTTACTGCAACCATGACCCTTAAGCTTCACCCAGGGCAATAGGACTATTGGTCTTCAAACCTCTGAGAGTATCTTGTTCTATAGTATCAAGTGGTGTGTAACGCTGACTGATCACTGATTGATCCTAGTCTCCTATGTAATTTTTTTTTTTTTAGGAAAATCCTAATGACCTACGGTTTTGGTTGGGAGACATGTACACGCCCGGTTTTGATACCTTACTGAAAAAGGAAGAGGAACAAGAAAAGCATTCGAAATATTGTCGTATAGGTCTCATTTTGCTCCTTGTTGCCTGCATCTTGGTTTTCATAGTGACCGTTTGCATGTTTTTCACCTAAAGAAACTGCCGCAGACACAGACACTTGAAAGTTCTTAAAAATCTTTCTAAATAAACATTCGCAGAAAAACATGTTCAAGTAGTATGAATGTATGGTTGAACGTACAGCTCAATGTAATCGTCTCGTAGAACACAAATGTTGCTGGAGATAAGCTGGCTTTCTCTCCTTTGTTCTACGAAATTTGTAAGAATTCCAGAATGGCTTTTTTCCTTTGGGAGGCAGGACTTCTGGGGATCACAGAAAAGTCACCATATACAACCAAAAGTTAACACTTAGAATAGAGAACGAAACCGCACCAATAATTGTCAGCAGCTTTGTCTTACCTCCTTGCCACCCCCACCCTCCTTTCCTCCCTAAGACAGCTGAGCAAATCAGGGGCACCTGGGTGGCTCAGCCGGTTTAGTGCCTGACTTCCGCTCAGGTCATGACCTGGCAGTTCCTGAGCTTGAGTCCCCCGTGGTTGGGTGAGTAGCTGGCCCGGGGAGCCCCATTTCTTCCTCTCTCTCTGCCTCTCCTGGGAGTCTTTCTCTCTCTCTCTCTGTCCCTCACTCACGTGTGCCCCCCTCTCTCTCTCTCTCTCTCTCTCTCTCGAAGGAAGGAAGGAAGGGAGGAAGGAAGTTGAGCAAATCATTTTTTGGCTGCCAGATATACAGGTTAAAAACTTGTGGTTGTGCTATCTATTGCGTTGGATTCAAGCTGCTTTATCTCATTTTGTTCCTATTTAAGCCAGAAAAAAAGGGATGGTGGAGGGGCTTGACTCAAACGTGTTCTTATTTTCCCAGGATTCCTTTTCAATGCCTCAGTTTGATGTTGCACTGTCAGTACACCTAAACTTGAACAGGCCATAGTTATAGAATTAATTACACTTCTTTAGTTTTTTTTTAACGTCTACTTACTTTTAAGAGACGGAGTACAAGTGGGGGAGGGGCAGAGAGAGAGGGAGACCCAGAATCCGAAGCAGGCTCCAGGCTCTGAGTTGACAGCACTAAGCCCAATGCCGGGTTTGAACCCACCAGCTGTGAGATCATGACCTGAGCCAAAGTTGGATGCTTAGCCCACTGAGCCAGCCAGGCACCCCAAAATTAATTACCTTTCCAGCCAATCTTGCTTACTAATTGATCCGCATTGGCTAGTGTGACCTCTGGTGGCTCTCAGTGAGTATGTATCACCAGCCATGGCCTCAGAGGAAGGCCCTCCAAAAGCAGAGGAAATACAGCAGAGAGAATGGGATCTGAATCCTGTCTTCTGCTAACTGTGGGACCCTGGGCAAGTTATTGTCTCTGAGAAAGGATAAGAATCAGCTCCCCCGTGGGGCTTGCCTAAGGACTAAACAGGAGCCAGATAAGAACAATACTTGGGTCCTAGTAAGTAGTTGCATAGTTAAGGACAACTGTTGCAACTAGTATGTGCTAGTTTATCGGTACCCTGAGGTACCTGACATTGCCTACAGATAACCAGGGACATGATTCTGGCCACAGATAGAGAATCAAGTCGCCTCCCTTAGCTTTTTCCTAGAACATTGGACCCTACGTCACTCGTCCACTCCTTTCTCTTCTTTCAGGACTACCCCCACTCCCACCCCCACACTGTTTAGTGCATAAAACAGAAAAGGGACCTTTTCCTTTTCCCATTCATCAGCTTTGGCCCTTTGGGACTAGCACACCATTCTACTGTATTTCTCTTAGAGTTACCTGAAATAAAAATTATTGAAGTGCAGCTTTACCGTACAATAGAATCATTGTGCACAACGGTAGTCTGAGCCATATTTGTAGTACTTGACTTCTTATTCCTCTCCTCCTTTATAATACGTTGTCATCCAATTTAGAACTGAATTAAGAACAAAGGTCCTGGGGACTTCCAAGGGCAGGCCCGCTCACTGTGGGTGCCTGGCAGACAACCTCTTGCTATTAACCCAGTTTGCAAAGCCTGCCCAAAGTTCGCCTCTAAGGGATTCAAACCATGTTCAGGTCTCTGCTACACGTGGAAAGCATTTGTGCTGCACCAGGTTACAACCAGCTGTCCAGGGTCGCTTACAGGTAAGGCTCTCTAAGGGCACTCAGCAGGGATAACCACAGCTAGCAGTCATTTAGATTTCAACATGATGTGTTTATTACTTTGCATTGCTCCCAAACCAATCTTCACGTTTAGCCTTCAGTGTAACTATAGAATCAAAATATGTTATCCCTCATTGGATTAATGTGATGCATCTACATGAAAGGGAAAGTCAAAAGACGAGTCAGTATATTCCTGTGTGCCCTCAAAATCATACCGTGAAAGCCGTTCCAGTTTCCCCTTCAGTATGGGTTTTGAAAATGGCTCTAGCAGAAAAAGCATGAGGTCATGGAAAATACAGAGGTGATGGCCCTAAACAGGCTTAAGTTCAAATCTGGGCTTTTTAAAACAACCTCTGATCCAGATTCAGTGAACGTATTTTTAAAGCATTTCAGTACAATCCTTGGTACATAATAGGTGGTCAATAAATAGTAATTACTATTATGTTCAAAAAATGACTGTTTTAGTCACTACTTTTTTTTCTAAATTGGGTGAGGAAGTCTGGGCTCCCCAAATTCTTCAGTGATAATGGTTTCAAACAGTGATCTTTCCCGGGCTCTTTAGAAGATGCTCCCCACAAAAGTTTTATTCTGTTGCTTTGTTGTGTTTTGTTTTGTTTTTTGGATATTAGGTTAGTGTGTGGGAGGCCTAAAAGCACATAGTCTGGTAATTTTCTAGAGAAAAACATTCCAACTGTGGATCCTGTTTTAAAGTGCTGCTCTCAGATTTAAAAGAAGAAATGAAATTGTTTTCTACATAACCCATTAATGGCTATTCCAATTATCTTCATGTTGCTGTCACCTAGCGGAGAGTTTAGTGGGTAGAAAACAAAGAAAAAGCGTCCTTGGCCGCACCATTTTTCCAGAGTGCACTGCTGCCATCTGGTGGTGAAATATAGCGTCTGCCATTAGTCCATGAAAATGTATTTTACCAAAGGCGTTTTGCAGGTGAAAGCCCAAGTATGCTGCTGTGATTAGCAACAGTGTGATCAGGTGGCCAATAGCTCCTACCTTCCCTCTCAAAACCGCTAATTTTGATTTCCTCTCATCTTGCAAGAAAAGAGACATGACTGCCCTAGAGTCAGACTGATTCCTGAAGACTAGAGGAGGGATCCTCGGCATAAACTCGTGGCTCTACGACACAAGTTATGCTAAAGTCAAAAGTAGAGGTATTCTTAGAGATTGCCTCCTTCCCGACCTCAAATTGGTTAAGAATTTAGGAATATTAAATTATTTACCACTATTTCAGGTAAGGCATGGTCTGAATTGCTTCCTTTTTAGCTCTCTGTAAATATTTTTTAAAATATGTTTTAATTCCTCTCTTCCCTCTACCTATCGTGTAGTACCAGCTTTGAAATTCTCCCCTCGTGTCATTGAAGAGGTAATTTTATCGGATATGAAAAATAATTTTAAAACTGGCGTCAGATAGGGCCGATAAATATCAAGCTCTCTGGATTTCTACTTACAGAGTCTAACGGACCGTGCTTCGTAGAGGAAAGATAACTTTTCTGGTTCCTTCCAAAAACTCACTTAGTCCAGGCTCTTGCCCAACTTGAGGTGAGAATATTCAACTGAAGTGAGCAATTTCTGAAACGGAACACAGCTCCTTGCCAGAGCGGTTGTTCTGCCGTTATTTTATGAACTATGACTCATGTACCTGATCACATTTCCGTCTTTGTGCAGACTGCTGGAAAAACTCCCGAGCAAACTGGGCTCTCTCTTCTTAGGAAGTGCGCTGGGCTTCCTCGTGTGCTGTCCTCATTCAAGGCTCCATCTCATAAGCCGTCCTTTGCCTCATCTTCCCCTCTGCCTCAAATAGATGGCATCTCACAGGGCTCTTACTATTTCTCCACACCTTAGGCCTACTGAACAGATAGACGAGGTAGAAAATTCTGCGTGTGTTGGTTTTATGTGCTTCCATGTGTATATAAAAAACAAAGACAAAAGGCTCTCTTTCAAAAGGAAAATTTGAAATTAAAAGTATATTTTAAATAAGGAAACCCATGTTTTTGGTATAAAAAGTTCCCTGAAGAGGTTTCTATGGCCAGAAGAAATGAGGTTCGAGGCTCACACAGTTTTATTCATACTATGCTTACTGTTTTCAAGTTCCTGACAAAAAGAAGAAAGTAAGCATTCGTGTTAGGCTAATTAAATTTGTTAGGTTTTTTTTTCTTCCAGGTTATGAAATAAATTCCCTCACATTTGAATTCATGTCCAAGTGGTCCAGGTTGGTGAAACGTTGTTTAGATAATTACCTGAATAATAAAATGATTGTTGTGCTAGATTCCAAATTTTATCAGTCAGTATAAGTGAAATAGTAGTTCATGAAACTTTCTAAACATCTATGTTTTAAAAGGCTAAACCATTTAGAATCAACACTTCATTGTTAAGAGAATAATGTCACTGTATTTCCTGCCACTGTTTTATTTTTTTAATACGATGATCATAAGCCTTTTTCATGAATTCTAAACTTAGTTTTTTAATGGTGTTCTTTTTATTTTTTTTCTCAAGTTTTCATTTGAATTCTAAGTTAGTTAACCTATAAGGTAATATTGGTTTCAGAAGTAGAAACCAGTGATTCATCACTTATATACAACCGCCAATGCTCATCACAAGTGCCCTTCTTAATGCCCATCCCCCATCTAGCCCATCCCCCACCCACCTCCCTCCATCAATCCTCAGTTTGTTTTCTATCATTAAGAGTCTGCTTTGTGGTTTGTGGCCACCTCTTCCTCCTCCTCCTCCTCCCCTTCTTCTTCTTCTTCTTCTTTTGTTTATTATCAACACATAAATGTACAACTTTAGAGCCATTTTTGAGCTATTCAGAAAGATTCTCAGTGGATACCCATGGACAGCTTCCCTGTAAGCCCATACCTACCACACACACACCTCAACCTGTCCGTTTGACCTGCATTTGAGCTGTCTCGGGCCAGTATCAACACAACAGACATGGTCATTCTTTCTGTATTTGATAGTCTCAAAACGCTTCCACTTCCACAACTCAACTACAGTCTTGTGGGAGAAGTGTCAAACCTGTGTTTTATAAGAGACGAGATTGAGGTGCAGAGCCGTCAGAAGACCTGTCAGAATAAAAACCGGAGTGAGAGCCTCCATGATCTAAACGTATTCTGGTGTTCTTTCCACCCTCATTTTCATCTTCTCATTACCGGCATGAGAGTTTGGTAGATTCCAGATGTTGACAGAAACAGGAGCAGTTTCTCTCTTCTCCCCTCCAAGCTCAGCGTATTCTTTTTCACCTCCAGTCTCCAAGAGTGAATACAGAAAATGCATGATGTAAGTAAGGGCAAACACAGTTGCGCCCGCTGTGCCAGTAAAGGCGAATGCCCTACGGTCATGCCAGTTTGCCCATTTAAGTTCATGTGGCTTCTCTGTAAGATAAGAAGTGCTGACAGCCAAGAGTCTGCTTGGAATTCTCTCTTTCTCTCTCTCTCTGCCCCTCACACTCATGCTTTCTCTCTCTCTCTCAAATAAAGTTAATCAATCAATCAATAAAAAATAAATGAAATAGAAGCCAACCCTAGACCTCTTGATTAAGAATATTCATGGGCTAATTATCCTTTCTTAGTAAGTAATGTTGGTAGAATGTCTTTCCTCTATCACAGTGTTCCAGAGCACAAGACCTGATTTCTCCAGCGTTGCCTTGGATCATGTCAGCCCCAGGAAGCCCCAGCTCCTCTAGGGTCTGGACAGGAGGAGCCTGGTTCCATAGGCATTGGCATCAAACCCACTTGGAGGCGATTATAACCTCCTGCAAGCTTTTAGTTTCACCTCAGCCTCAGAGGCATTCCTGGAATGAATCTCTCAAATGCCCACTCTCCAATCCCGCCACGTGAGGCACCGAGGCACAATGTGGCAACATCACCTTTTAAATTTTACACTCACCAAACACTGTTTGAATTGTTAACCATAGCAAGAGAGGGGTGGAGAGGGAGTAGAAAGGGGGCAGGGGAGGCAGAATTAAAGGATGGCTCTTACTTCCCTGTAACTTGGCGTTAAATTCTCACCACCAGATGGCAGGTGTGCACCAGGATGGGAAACTACTTCCTAGACGATTTGAGAGATGTCGTTCTTTGGTGTCAAAACAGGGAAATCCTGACAAATGAGCGGAGAACTTGCAGAGAACTGGAGTGATTAATTGTGCTGATGAAGCCCTAGCATGGGGAGCAGGGCCCTGCCGAGACTGTCGAGCATGCTGCGGTGCAGGAAGGTGACAGTAATTGAGGTCCCATACTGAGAAGTCTTCAGATGGAGCAGCTCAAGCTGCGCACCCAGAACTCATTAACCAAGTCCTCCATGCAGTCTCTGCTCAAATTGTGGCTCATGGTTGTTAAGAAATGCAGAATTCCAGGACAGCTCAATCCGAATCTTCTTGTTTAACAAGCTCCCCGACTGATTTCTTTCTCTCTTCGGGTTGAGAAAAGATCTTGAAGAGTGTGGGCTCCTTAGCAAACTCTTTCAAAGCTGGGGTTCAGGGATGAGGGGGCCCATAAAGATCCGGGGTTGTTTTGCGAATGTCACAATACTCACTCCAGGCTCTCATGGATGCGCAGTCTACTTGGTAGCATTTCCCTCTGGAATGAAAAGGCAGATATGGAGATCTAAGTGCTCTCTTTGTCCAGGCTGTATCTCCCTGCCTTTATACTGTCCTTGATAACACTAAACTCATGAGCAGTATAATAACCCTTAACATATTGAAAACCTGATCTTTATTTAATAATGACTTAGTTTAAAATGTTGTGCTGAGGGGTGCGTGGGTGGCTCAGTCTGACTACAGCTCAGGCGGGTCGTGATCTTGCGGTCCGTGAGTTCGAGCCCCACGTCGGGCTCTGTGCTGACAGCTCAGAGCCTGGAGCCTGCTTTGGATTCTGTGTCTCCCTCTCTCTCTGCCCCTCCCCTGCTTGCTGTCTCTCTGTCTCAAAAAGAAATAAACATGGGAAAAAAATGGTTGTACTGAAATTGGTACTGCATTTTAAATGGAATCTTAGAAATATGTTTTGTGCAGGAAGAAATACTGAGAAAGCCTGGGCCATGATGGGTAATACAATAGTGCTTTCTTGTGTGTCAGCAAGATTTTTGTGTGAGTTAGAGGTTAGCATTCTTGCCACATATTGTCTTTAACACTGGTTTCTGGGATACAAAGTGAATCCATCTGATCCCAAATTTATGTCTCAGGTTTCAATTCTACAGCCACCAACTTGAGTGAGGAGAAAAGGAGCTACTGATCTGCCTCCAGAAAATAGTGTTGGGGCAAATTCAATCAGCCATTGATCAGGAGTACTAAGTCAGTCTCATTCAGGTTCGTATTTTAACTCTGAATTTCCTGCACCCTTTTCTGGAGGGGATACAAGTCTGGGAAGGATAAGTCCATCCAGATAATCTTCTGCACACCCATGGCAGGGGGAGTGGCATTCCTTTGTTGGTGGCATCAGTGCTATGTGGTACTGGCTCCTATGGTGACACAATAGTCACCCATACAGTGTTCTGGGATTGCCAGCCATTGGCTGTCTTCCAAAGGTCCCCATGCCTCACTGTAATGTGCATCTCCTTCAGTCTGTGACTTTCTTTTGGTCAAGTGGCCTCTCGGGATGGTCATCAGCTCACTTTCCAAGTTCATTTTCACAGCTTCCCCTGGAGCCATGGGAACAGTATGGACCCCTTCGATGCTACTCCCATGCCACAGGGAACAGTGGGTAAAACATGACTCTTCTGTCGTCCACATGTGCCGTTTTTTTATTTTTACTCTTTCCCCAGAACTCCTTGAAGGGGGTACATCTCTGAGGTTTCTGTTCTTAAGCTACATCCAAGGAATGGCAAATTTGTTTCATCTTTCAGAAACCCCCTATTTTTCAAGGTACCCACTTAAATTACCTTCCTTTCCCTTCTTCACCCACCTTTGGGCATAAGTGAGAATCTCCATTCCTCTGTCCATCTAAAGCAACATTCCTTAGTCAGCTGTGTCCTCCTAGAGCTTGATTTTTTTTTTTTTTTTTATCATTCCAAGGCAGGAAGGCAATTGGTGTGATCTGGTATACCCCTTTTGAGTCTGTCCTGTTTTGTGATAAGAGCAGCTTCTTTGAATGATGTGATTTAGATTCTGGTCCTTGCCCTCCGTGGAAGTCTCCTTCACATTTGTCACTGCAGTCTGAGGTAGAAATCATTTGGGACGATGGCAGGAGATATGCTAGGGAAAGAGAAAGAGATCAATTATCAGTATTTCATTAGTCCTTCCCATTTTGTCTTGCCGCATATATGGGTACCCATGGAGAGTGAATCATGGCATCATCTTAACCCCCTTTATCTATTTCATTGCATTTCCTTTGAGAACCTATCCACAAGGAAATGATCAATGTTACCACTTTCATCTAGACTGTAAGGCATTTCTGGAATCTCCCCAGAGTGTTAGGAACCATTGTGGGAAACGCTGAGTAAAATGTATTTGACAAGAGTCAAAACTATAGCCATAGAGAAAAGATCAACTGTGGCCAAGGTTTGGGGAGATTTGAGTGCGTGCTTACAAAAGGGCAGCCTGAAGGAGTTTTGGCGGTGATGGAATTGCTCTATATCCTAATTCTGCTGGTAAATACACAGATCTATGCATGTATTAAAACCTTAAAAACTATGCACCAAAATGTCAGTTTTATTGGACTCTATCATCTCTCTATCTATCTATCTATCTATCTATCTATCTATCCATCCATCCATCCTTGAATGGTATATGGAAGCTTATTCTCAGAAAGTTCTACATCAAATAGTTTCTATAAGTAGGCTTAAATGAGCTGCCTTTTAAAACGTAGGTGAAGGAGTACCTGGGTGACTTAGTTAAGTGTCTGACTCTTGATTTCAGCTCAGGTCATGATCTCACACTTTGTGAGTTTGAGCCCCATGTCAGGCTCTGCACTGACAGCGTAGAGACTACTTGGGATTCTGTCTCTCCCTCTCTCTGCCCCTTACCCTCACTCTCTGTCTCTCAAAATAAATATAAATGAACTTAAAAAAAAGGAAAAGAAAAAGTAAGTGAAAGTTGGGATTATTTTAGAGTTCTGTGTTGTGTTTATGTCCTGAGATAGGCTGGTTCTACCACCTGCAGATGAATTCCTAAAGCAAATATTCCAGAGGATTTCCATAAATTCTTTATCACCAAAAACAATAGTACGATGTCCAGCCTATAGATTCATTAATCTTTTTACTAGTGTACCCATTTAATATTTGGGAACTCTTTCCATTTCATTCAGTATTTTAAAACAGTTTGGTTGTTCTCACTCTCTTACCCAAAATTATGCTCTAAAATTGCATCCCGTTGTATCTAGTATAGGTGTTTGTTGTGTCAAGAAAATCAAAGAATGTACCTGAAGGTGCATCAGCCTGTTTTACGCAAGGGGCTTCTTTTGTTAATATCTTGTATTTGCTACAATCCCAGAAGTGTTGATCCAAGTACAGCAGGAGGTATTTGCTATGGCATAGACTCCCCTTGTTCAGCCAATAAGTAATTGAAAGCAATTACCAAGCAGGAATTAGTAATTCTATTACCTAAAAACCACCTTAGCAAGAAAGCCTAGGGACTTTTGTGGCACAGCTGTGGCCTTAGCAGTGGATTCAGCTGTAGTCGCTAGAGTTAAGGGGCACTGTTGTCACATACCTTAACATGGACAGAAAGCAAATAGCGAAAAGGCAAAAGGAATAAAGGTTTCATACTGGAGATGAAGATCTTGATCTGTGAACTGTCTGCCTCAAGATCGTGTCTGCTTCTGGGGAGGAGCTTACCTAGTCAATTTTTTTTTTTTTTTTTGCCGGTTGTTTTGAGAAATAACTGACGTGCATCACTACACGGATTTAAGGTACACAGCATGGTGGTTTGATTTCCATATATGGCAAAATGATGACCACAATAAGTTCAGCTGACATCCATTTTCTTGTACAGAAATAATAGAAAAAAAGAAGCAGACATTCTCCTGGTGATAAGAAGTCATAGGATTTACTTTCTCACCAGGGTTCCTGTGTATCCCGTGGCAGTGCCAGCCACAGTCATCATGGCACCGCACACCACTAGCCCTCATTTACCTTACATAACTGGAAGTTTGTACCTTGTGACCACCTTCCCTTCTCCCAGACCCTCCACCTCTTGTAACTACAGGTCTGAATTTCTTTTTTTTTTGGTAAGTTTTTTTTAAGGTTCCACATGGAAGCAAGATCAAACCATATTTGTCTTTCACTGTTGGGCTTATTTCACAATCCCACCAATAGTGCGTAAGTGTTCCCTTTTCTCCACATCCACGCCAGCATTCATTGTCTCTTAGTTTTTGTATGATGACAGATAGCAGAGAGAAAAAGCAAGTAGCGAAGAAGAAAAGGGAATAAAAGTTTTCATACTGGAAATGGAGATGGCATGACATCTCATTCTGGTTTTAATTTGCATTGCCCTAATGAGTAGTGATCTGGAGCATCTTCTCATGAACCTGTTGGCCTTTCATATATCTCCTGTGGAGATATAGCTATTCAGGTCTTTTATACATTTTAATTAATTAATTTTAATTTTTAGAGAGAGAGAGCACGCTAGTAGGGGAGAGAGGCAGGGGGACAGAGGGAGAATCTCAAGCAAGCTCCACATTCAGCGCAGAGCCCGATGGGTAGCAGCTCAACCCCACAACCTTGGGATCATGACCTGACCCAAAATCAAGAGTCAGATGCTCAACCTAAGGAGCCACCCAGTTGCCCGTTCCGTTTTTAATTGGGTTATTGGTTTTTTTGCTGTTGAGTTGAATGAGCTCTTTATATATGTCTGATATTAATCTTTTATCAGATATATGCTTTGCATATATTTTTTCCCATTCTGCAGGTGGTCTTTTCACTTTGTTGATGGTTTCTTTTGTCCTGCAGAAGCTTTTTAGTTTGATGTACTTCCATGTGTTTATTTTTTATTGTAATTCTGTATTTTTTAAGTGTCACAGCCAAAAAAAATCATTACCGAGACCCATGTCAATGAGCTTTATTCCTGTTTTCTTTCAGGAGTTCTATGGTTTTGTCTCGCATTTAAGTCTTTAATCCATTTTGAGTTAATTCTGTGAGTGTAAGATATCAGTTCAGTTTTATTTTTTTTGTATGTTAATATCTAATTGCTTCAGCATCATTTATTGAAAAGGCTCTCTTTTCTTCATTGAGTATTCTTGGCTCCCCGTCAGATATTAGTTGACCATATATTCATGGGTTTATTTCTGGGCTCTCAATTCCATTTGCCTGTTTTTGTGCCAGTACCATACTGTTTTGATAGCTATAGCTATATAGGATAGCTTGAAATCAAGAAGTGGGATGCTTTGTTCTCCTTTCTCAGGATTTATTTGCCTATTTGAGGTCTTTCGTGGTTCCACGATTGTGTTTTCTATTTCCGTTAAAATATCATTGGAATTTTGATAGGGACTGCAATGAATCTATAGATGGCTTTATCTTAACAATATTCATTCTTCCAGTCTGTGATCGCGAGATACCTTTCCACTTAGGTATCTCAGACTTCCAGTCTGTGTATCGCGAGATACCTTTCCTGCAGCTTTACTGAATCCATTGATTAGATCTAACAGTTTTTTCGTTAAATCTTTAGGACTTTCCATCTATGAAATCATGTCATCTGCACATATCAACAATTTTACTTCTGCCTTTCCATTCTGTTGAATGGAAGTGGTGAGAGTGGGTGCCCTTGTCTTGTTCCTGATCTTAGAGGAAAATATTTCAACCCTTCATCATTGAGTACAATTTTAGCTATGGGCTTGTCATATATGGCCTTTATTATGTTGAGATGTGTTTCTTTTCTGCCTAATTTGTTGAGTTTTTATCATGAATGGATGTTGAAATCTGTCGAATGCTTTTTCTGTGTCTATTGAGATGATTGTATGATTTCTTTCTTTCTTTCAATGAATGTGATGTATCACATTAATTTGCATATGTTGATGAGTGAGGCCATGGGCTGTGCTCTCTGTTCAAGTGCCACTGTACATAGGACTGTTGAATGGGCTACGTAGCTCCAGTGTGCTTTGGTCAGGTTCTCTGTCAGACAGGCTGAAGGCTGTATTTAGCAATGAGGGAGCAGGGCTACACATTTGATCCCCTGCGCAGGTGCAGCACGAGAAGCAGCTTTAAAGCTCTTAAAGCTCTTTGCTCCCTTAACTTGTGCTGACCCACCAACCCACATCCCAAATTCTCTGACCAAACAGGACCACTGGCTTTGTTTTGCCAACTATCAGCTCTGCACACCTGCCTCATAGCCTGAGTGCCACTGGAGTTGTTTTTCCAATACAAGTTGTGTCCCCAGCCTTTATGGTCACATGGAGCCCGAAGACTCTGCACAGCAGTTGGGGCTATGTCTCAGCTCCTTTGCCTGGGAGGGAGTGGGGGGGGGGGCGCGGAGGAGCTTCTCTAAGCTACCCTCCATTTCCCCAATAGGCTCTGCAGCTGGGACGGGCTGAGAGCTACCTTCAGTCTTGGCTACCATTGAACTGCCCTGCCTGTGTGTAGCCCGTGAATGCTCTGTGCTGGTAGTTGTGCTCTCGGCACATCAGCTCTGCCCCCTTGCCTCTCTGCTCCACTGCTGGTAAGTCACACTGCTTCCAGGAGTCATTGCCAGCCCTTCTGGTCAGATAGGCCTGGAAGACATTCTCCAAGTGGCTGGGTCTTTGATTTAGCTCTTTGCCTGGGCATAGGCAAACCAGGCTGTAGAGGTGACAAAATTTATTTGAGGAACTAAATCAGATATGTACCCCCACTGAGTTCCCCGGTCAGAACGCACCCCTGACTTGGTTCTGCAGATGAGCAAAAACCACTAGTTAAGATTTCTACTCAAGCACTGCAGACATGAATTCAGTTCGCCAAGGTCCTTGTGCCGGTTGTTGCAAGCCCCTCTCACCTTCTTCATCACAGTCACATTCCTAGTGGCTGGGCGCCACAGACCTCCCTGAGTCCATAATGGCGTGAGATCAGAGTAAGGGCTCCTGCCAAGTGATCCACAATGCTGGGGGTGGGGCAGCTTGACGTCCCCCCAGGTTCTCTTTTTCCGCTGGAGGAAGTGGAGGCTAAGGAGACCTCTCCAGGTGGTGCTGTCTTGATGCAGTGGAGGGGCAATGCAGTCAGCCTGTAGCTGCCTCTCTTACACTTCTAATGCAGACTTGCCTTGGTGTCTGTGGTGCAGGGTAGGGGCTTCAGCCCTACCTCCGTGTTCTAGGATTCTCTCAGTGGTGTCTTGTTCTTGCACAGTTGTTAGTTGTTCTTCTTTTGAGGGGGAGTGATGTCAGGAAGAATCTATGTTGCCATCTTGCTGACATCACTCCCTCTCTGGTCAATTTTACTTTTAGATCTCTAGGTGGCATGTAGTTCCAAGAGGCTGGTGGAGTCCTTTTTCACTGAGAGGTGTGGACTGAAAGTTCAGGACCCTTGAATTTGGCTGCTGTCTGGGTACCGTGGAGAACCTGGCATGATCCCTTCCACGTAGGTTCAAGACTGGACTTTAGGGGCGCCTGGGTGGCTCAGTCGGTTGAGCATCTGATTTCGGCTCAGGTCATGATCTCACAGTTTGTGAGTTCAAGCCCCACGTCAGGCTCCATGCTGACAGCTCGGAGCCTGGAGCCCGCTTCGGATTCTGTGTCTCCATCTCTCTCTGCCCCTCCCCAGCTTGTGCTCTGTCTCTCTGTCTCTCAAAAATGAATAAATGTTAAAAAAAAATTTTTTTAAGACTGGGCTTTATTCTTAGTGATTCCAAATCAGAAGTGTGGGAGAAAATTGAAAACATTTAGAAAGTTGTAGCCTGATATTTGAGGAAATTAGAAGAGTTCAGGATCCAGTTTGGTTTAGGGGTATATAACAAAACTTCAAAGACAATGAAGAAGACTAAAATCTAATATTCACAAAGTTATGTTATCATTTTCTACTCAAACATAGCTTTTTACTCTATAATAGCCCTCATTTCTATCAAAGATATTGAGAGCAGGACTAATTTGTTTGCAAAATAAGTCTAATCTCAACTTGGCCTGGTTATTTACGTAAGTACAGAAAGAGTAGTGATTGACCATATAGGCTCTTATAAAATTTGCTTTGCAAAATCTATTAATAAAGAATCT
Organism: Panthera tigris; assembly: GCF_018350195.1. Classification (NCBI taxonomy): domain Eukaryota; kingdom Metazoa; phylum Chordata; class Mammalia; order Carnivora; family Felidae; genus Panthera; species Panthera tigris. Next base: position 106,566,528 of record NC_056660.1, read on the forward strand.
TAGTTCAGTCTTACAAAGCCTCTCTAGGTTAAAAGGCCCACTCAAGGACCACCATCTGACTTCACCTGGAATACTTGTATACATTTGGGGTTAAATCCTCTTTTGTTGTTGTTGTTGTTTTGTTTTGTTTTGTTTTTCAGTTTTATTTTTTATTTTTTATATTAAATATAATTTATTGTCAAATTGGTTTCCACACAACACCCACTGTTCATCCCAACAGGTTCCCTCCTCAATTCCCATCACCCATTTTCCCCTCCCTCCCATCCCCCATCAACCCTCAGTTCATTCTCAGTTTTTAAGAGTCTCTTATGGTTTGCCTCCTTCCTTCTCTGTAACTTTTTTTCCCCTTCCCCTCCCCCATGGTCTTCTGTTAAGTTTCTCAGGATCCACATAAGAGTGAAAACATATGGTATCTTTCTCTGTATGACTTATTTCACTTAGCATCACACTCTCCAGTTCCATCCACGTTGCTACAAAAGGCCATATTTCATTCTTTCTCATTGCCACGTAGTATTCCATTGTGTATATAAACCACAATTTCTTTATCCATTCATCAGTTGATGGACATTTAGGCTCTTCCTATAATTTGGCTATTGTTGAAAGTGCTGCTATCAACATTGGGGTACAAGTGCCCCTATGCATCAGTACTCCTGTATCCCTTGGGTAAATTCCTAGCAGTGCTACTGCTGGGTCATAGGGTAGGTCTATTTTTAATTGTTTGAGGAACCTCCACACTGTTTTCCAGAGCGGCTGCACCAGTTTGCATTCCCACCAACCGTGCAAGAGGGTTCCCGTTTCTCCTCATCCTCTCCAGCATCTATAGTCTCCTGATTTGTTCATTTTGGCCACTCTGACTGGCGTGAGGTGATATCTGAGTGTGGTTTTGATTTGTATTTCCCTGATGAGTGACGTTGAGCATCTTTTTATGTGTCTGTTGGCCATGTTAAATCCTCTTTTTTTGAGGTCTCCACAATATCCTGAGGTTCCCAGGACTGCCAGGAAGTAACCTTCCTTACTCACCTGGTAAAGCTTCAAGGTATCCTGTCAGCAGGATATCAGGCCAGCTTTTTCAAGGGCATTTTATTGTCTCCATAAAGTCAACATTAGTTCCTTCAGTCTATCTGGTTATATCTGATTTTATGCTTATTCTCAAAAATGATAGTCTAGTCAAAGCCGTGTTTCTAGTTGTGTCCTATTATAAGGAGATCTGATTCCTATTGAACCTGTGCAAATAATTATATTGCTATGAAATTAAGAATGCTCAATAAGTTTCTGAATTATGGGGGGATTATATAGGGAGAAAAAGTAAATGTTTCCATTCTTTTGACAAAGGTATATTTACAACATTAAGTCATAGGTAATTAAGAAAAAAGAGAAGAAACTTCCCTTAAATCTAGAAAATCAAAACAATAAGGAATGCTTCACAGAAAAAGTTGTAAAAGTAATCATAATTATCCTCATCATTTCATTCAAAACCTTTTTATTCTCATTTTCTTGAATCCAGTTTTTCCATTAGTTCTGGAAATTCTTCTCCCATTCAGTTCCATGATCTTCAAGTTATCAGAAATCTGTATTCCAGAGTTGTTCTCAAAGTCTTTTCCATGAGTCTCCTGAAGATGAAGCATTTTTGCAAAAGTTTCAGAGTAAATAGCTACAAATGACAAAAGGACTTTTTAAAAAATGGCCATGGTTAGGAGCATCTGAGTGACTTAGTCGGTTAAGTGTCTGACTCTTGGTTTCAGCTCAGGTCATGATCTCACGTTCGTGAGAGGTGCTTGAGATTCTCTCTGTCCCTTTCTCTCTGCCCCTCCCTGGTTCTCTCTCTCTCTCTCTCCATGCATGCCACGTTTAAAGCTGAGAGTTCACTTGATAAGGAAATGCAGTTATTTCCATGGCATACAATAATTTAGAATAATAATTGGACAGTGAGAGTACTAACAAATTTTTAGAAACTTCACACAATTTCTGGAATACCTATATCAGTAACATATAGCCATACACATGTGCCCTAATAAGGTTTGTTATCACTTCTTGCTTGGTAATGCTTCCCATGGCATTTAACATACCAAGTAAACCAGAATAGTTTAATATTTCTCCTTTACAAGATGGAGACAAATTCTTTGAGATTTTTTTTTTTCAGGGACCTTCTGGGAAATCTCCAAGTTACTTTGAAGTCAAATAGACTCCATTTAGAATTTGATTTTGGGAAGTTGTTAAAACATCAAAAGTTTTAAATATCTGACTAAATAGGATCACACAAAGTTATGCAATAATAGCTATTTAACCAAAGTGACAATAGAAGATTTTAAAGGCAAATACAGAAGGTTACATAGTTTTGGACAAAACTTAGCTCTTAATATTGAGAAGAGTAGATTTTCTTAAGTAATGAGAAACCTGATAAAGATAACGTGAGGCACAAGAAATAATTTTAAGACACAAGATCTTGGTTTTCTAGGGAGGTTATTTAAATGGTTAAAACACATGCACACACACACACACACACACACACACACCCCTTCCACAATCTGTTATCAAGAGCAGATCAATAGTCCAAGAGCATTTTGTTCTTTTAAAAAAATTATTTATTTATTAGAGAGAGAGAGAGGGAGAGAGACAGAGGAGGATGAGAGGCAGAGGGAGAGAGGAGATAGAAACCCAAGCAGGCTTTGTACTGTCAGCATAGAGCCCAATGTGGGGCTGTATCCTGTGAACCATGAAATTATGACCTGAGCTGAAATCAGCAGTCAGACACTTAACCAACTGGGCCACCCAGGTGCATTTTGTCCTTCTAACCCAGAAAAAAAAAAAAAAGACAACAAATTCTAATTTTGCACCAGTGTAGTTTTGATATTAAGACACATTCTTTTAAAATTTAAATATCTTAACCAGCTTGACCACACATAACATTCCTTACCCAAGATTCCTTTTCTGCAACACTCTTATCCATTCTTGCTTTTCCTCCTTCTCACTCTGAAACGACCAGTCATTTTACTTTAAGTCACAGTTACTCTCTTTTTTACACCTTAACAACAACAAAAATAAAACATTTCCTTCATACTTTTCCTTTTCTGAATACACATTCAACTTTTTTCAAACATATTTTTCATGTACAGGTATTTTCTTTTGGCCTTAGCTCTCCTAGTAGTTTGAACTGCATGTATTGATTAGAATTCTTAGAAACATTCATTTCTAGTGAAATTATTTAACAGTAAGCAGCTTTTGAGCCTGTTGCAATAGCATTCTATACTGTGGTAAGTTTATGAACACATCCAACCATATCATCAATTTTCTTCTTTATATTAGGTAGAAGACCTTCAACTAAGATAGAAATCAAAGATTCTTATGTCCTAGATTTTGAGCTGTGTGTCTTGAGAATGTTTTAGTAAATCCTTCCATAAACAGCTTCAGAGAATTTTTCTTTCCCTCTGGGTATATAGTTTCATTTTCACTTAGGGGAGAAGGCCTGAAAAAAAGTTCCTATCAGGCTCTAAATAGCAGCCTCCAATGTGGCCAACTTCTGACCACCGAGCGACTTAAAAAAAAAATTCTTTTGGATATGTTGTCCATTTTCAGCCTGGACAAACAATAATTATTCCTGGAGGCAATGGAAAATCCCATGGTGTCCCCACAGAGGGTGCAGAAGATACTGCCCTCTCAAGATCAAGAGCCATTCCAAAAAATAGCCAGAAGAAACAGAGACTTAGACAATTCCCCTGAGATCTAACAACAGTTAGTAGGGCCCTACCTAGCAGCAAATGGCGGGCAACTCACACTTCTGTTCAGCCATATTTTAGAGCCCCCAACCTGAAGGTTCACCTGCCTGTGCATATAAGAACCTACATGTCCCAGGCAGGCAGAAAGGCAAGCTAGGTTCTCAGCACACACCACTAGACAAATAAAAAGACACTAACTGTTTCTGGGAAAGGATCAATAACCAATTGGTACCCAGAAGCAAATCCATGAGTCACAGTTCAAAGGTCTAATTCTTACAAATGAATTTCTCCTCCACCCTTTATGGTGAGTCCTTGGGCAAGACTCCTTTTTCTCAAGAGTATCTCAAAAATGGATACATTTATCAGGTTAAAATTTCTCCACTGTGGCCACTGTAATTCCACTTTAGCATTGGTAAGATTAACCTAGCTGTTCAGCATTAAAACAAAAGTTTATTTACCCAAGGCTTTATACTGGACCCACTCCAGCTCAGAACCCAGTCCAAATATGGCGGGTTTCAGACTTACTTCAGAAAAGGAAATGCTCAAATGAAGTCTGAAAGCTCTTAACACAAATGCCGTGGAACTAGGATCTAAGAGGAACATACCCAGGACCTTCCAAGGCAAGGAGAAAGCAGCAAGCTTAAGGGGCTCAACAGGTACCTGTGTCTGCTTGCTTTTTACTCCTGGGGGTGTCTGTGATCTCTTTTGGTTTCCTCTTCTGGTGCTAGACCTCTTCAAGATAAAGTGGGGCATGTTAAAATTTTTAAGAGTGTTTTTGGGAAAATATCAATTTGAATCTTGCACTGCCAAACGAGAAGTGCTTAGGGGCACTCTGTGAACAGGCACCAGGGGAAATATTCCTGCAGAGAAAGCACAGAAACAAAGAAAGGAAATGATCGATTGCCTGTAGCTTAAAGTCTAGTTGGTTTTTTGGTTTGGTTGTCATTAACGTTTTGATTTTGCAGCCTTAAAGCATTTTCAGACTTAGATTTTGGTTTGCTTACATAGGCCACCATGGCATGAGAGCCCCTTCTTTCTAATGGCCTCCTTGTTTAATTGAACAGCTCAAAGAAAGTATTACAAAAGAACAAATAAACACAAGTAAACTAAAATAACAGTTCAAAAGAAGAAAGGTCACACCTGGTTGAGGATGATCAGAGGTTTCATGGAAGAAGTGATCTCTGAAATATGTCTGAAAGAACCGGTAAAATTTTAGCAGGCAGGGGATGCTTGGGTGGCTCAGCGGGTTAAGTGTCCAACTCTTGAATTTGGCTCAGGTCATGAGCTCTTGGTTTGTGGGACAGAGCCCCACATTGGGCTCTGTGCTGACAGCAAGCAGTCTGCTTGGGATTCTCCCTCTCCCTCTCTGCCCCTGCCCTGCTCACTTGCACATGCATGCATGCACACACACACACTCTCTCTCTGTCTCAAAATAAATAAATATTTTTTTAAAAAATTTAGCAGGCAGAGGTAAATGGAAGGAGGCAATTGGTCCATAAATGCAAGTCAGACCAAACTATTTGCACTATATGCCATGGAGGTTGGCAGCTGCCGTAGGTGTTGAACAGGTGAATGTTGATTTTCTTTTGACATTTACTTGGCTTAAGAAAATAACTGAAAATGGATCTATGCTATAAAAAATTAATAACTCAAGCAAAAGTGAAATTCTGGCTTTGCTTTACTTACAGAGTGATCTCTGTCGGTTTCTTGAGTTCTCAGCCTCACAGAACCAGACAGTTCTGTCCATTTTATCTTTCCCTGCCAAAAATCAACCAGCAGAGACAATAGGTCAGAAGTCGGGAGGCTAGAATTCAGCCTCAATTAGTTACTACCGGTGTGACCTTGGGAAAGTCTCCCACTCAGCTGGAACTTCTTCATCCATTAAAAAATAATGAATCATTTCAGGCCTTCTTCACAACACTGGAATGATCACATGAGTGAACATTCTGCAGGAATTCTTTGTAAGCAGTGAAGTGTTCTGCCAAAGAAAGACAGCTTTATTCTACCATTTTCCATTGCCCCCCACCTCCTCTGCAGCATAATTATGGCAAATGTGAAAGTGTATAAGGATGTGGTGGCATACCACTGTATTTTATGACTCAGCATTTTCACGTGTTACCATGTGCAATGACTCTTGGTAAGGATACATGTCCCTAGCCTATCAGGAATCCAAAGTGACACTATGCTTTTGTGCTCCTCGGCTATTGCAGGTGGGGATCATTTTCTATTTGCTGGAAGAGCTTTTAACTAGGTTAAACAATTTGAAGCCAGATAGGATATTGAGAATTATGCAGCCACTCTATGCCCGAAAAGAAATGTAGCCTAAGTACTGTGATATAAGCAAGACTTTGGGTATGCAGCTAACTATGATGGAAAAAGTCATTTTGTGCCCCAAGCAAAAAGAGAATTATGAAAGTAATGTGCCATCAGAAAAAATGGGATGGTTTCCACAGAAGAAAAAACTGAACCACAAATATAGTGTAAGCCCATAGTTGGTCTAAGCAGTGAGACATCTCTCTTGATAGTGAGAATTTGGAGATGATACAGAATTTAACAGGTTAAAATGTTACGTTACAAAAGAACTGTTTGGGAGAACTGAGTTAACTCAGGACATACTAAACCTCTGTCCTCCTATTTCTGATGGGCTTTCTGAGGGTTTCCACATCCTAAATAGACCAGCTGAAATGAGATTAACTGAGGATAGTATATAGTTCTGGCCCTAAGAAAAACTGAGAAATTTACTAAGCCTTTTTTTTTTTAATAGTTACTTCTCTCCTTCTAAAACCTACCATGAAATTCTTTTCATTGTCCTTGATGCTTTTTAGACATCTACTTCCTTTCTTTTCTCTTGTCTACCAACCCCCCCCCCCGACTTGTATATCTATTTTATATTATGTATGGTCACTTATGCCATCCTACATATTCCATTTCCATTTTTTTAATGTTTGTTTATTTTTGAGAGAGAGAGATTGAGAGAGAGAGAGAGAGAGAGAGAGAGTGAGAGGGGGAGGGACCGAGAGAGAAGGAGACACAGAATCCAAAGCAGGCTCCAGGTTCTGAGCTGTCAGCACAGAACCCGACGCAGGGCTCAAACTGACGAACCATGAGATCATGACCTGAGTTGAAGTCGGACGGTTAACTGACTGAGCCAGCCAGGTGCACCTCCATTTCCGTTTTAAATCCTGTCTAGGCTTCAGAGTTTACCTACACTGGGTTGCAATCCCTCTGGAATATTCCTTCTACTCATATGGTGATGATTGATAACAAATTTGTTGACATGCCCTTCAGCTCAAGAAATATATTTCTATTTTAAGCTGGCCTTCTGAAAACATACATCAATACAGTGGCACTTCAAGAGTAAGAATTTGACTGTAGAAAACCAACAAAAGGGGATTTTGCAGTAAGCCTTACAGAGGGTGTTTAGTTTTTAGTTTAGCAATTTAAAGCTAACGTGGATGATATCTGATAAAACACACTTTAAATAAAAAAAAAACATACATATAGGTTAAAAGTAAAAGAATTGACAAAGCTGTGCCATGTGAACAGTAACCACACAGATAGCTAGAATAGGCATATAATATCAGACAAAATAGAGGTCAGAGAAAGGAATATCACTGAGGACAAACAGGGACATTTTGTAATGACAGAGGAGTCAATTTTCAAAAAAAAAATCACAATCAAATAAGTATGCACCTAATAATAAATCTTCAAAGTACACAGAGCAAAAATGATAGAATTTAAAGGAGAAATAGACATCTCCACATTTGTAGCTGAGTTCATTACTCCTCCGTCAGAAACTGACAGAACGAGATAGTAAAATGGCTGCCCTGAGCCCCTCCTTCCCCTGATCCTCCTTTAGTCCCCCTGATTCTTGAGCCAGGTGTGTGTCAGATTCTGTGATGATGGACAGTAGCAATAGCCTCTCTTGTTCTACATCCATACTCTCCAGTTCACAGGTGTGTTTCAGTCTATCCTTTTAGGTTCCAGCTCTTATTTGGGGTCACAGCTTGTCTTTGCTCTCTTCCCTACATTACATCATCTTTCCTTCCTGAGTGCCTGTCCTGCAGACTGGCTCCAGCATTAAATGCAAAGACAGTAGGCTTACAGACACTGACTCACAAACTCCCATGGTTGTCTAAAGGTCACATCTGTGTAGCAAATCTTTTACCCAATGTAGATCTGTATTTATGTACCTCTATCTCTATATAGTTGCATCTGTATCTATGGCCATAGTTACATCTACTTCATACATATAAGCTGCAAATCCTAATTGATTATGGTATAGAAGGCTGATTGGTATGGAATTTGGTGCCGAGAGTGATTCCAGAGGAATAGAATCTTTAGGGTTAGTTCTCTGAAATGGTTTTGAGTTTTCTGGACTGGATCCTCTGGTCAGATTAGACTTATAGGCCTTAATGACCTCATTTCCAGGGGAAAAAGTATCTTGGCCATGCATGGCACACAATTTCACAATGATTACTTAAATTATCACCTACAGATAACTGTAAACATGTGCCTATAGAAGCCAGTTGCTCTGGGAGGCCTAGTAATTGCTGCCATAGAACATTCTAGTGAAAATAAGGAGTATAATGGGGTTGGTTGGCTGTTAGGCTGCAGAAATGAGGGAAGGGAAAATAATGAACTCAGGGCTTTAAATTCCAAGTTTAAGGTCTGCCTAAGGGACTGAAAGCTTCAATAATTGTCCTAAAGGAAACTCTTAACTGTTATAGCCATAAGGAAGATATTTCTCAAAATCAAACCCAGTGCCTTATCCTGGGGATGCCTGAATTACAAATGCAGATTGAGTTCTGAATTCTAGAGGATCTCTATTGTTAAAGTTAGATCATTGATATAGTTGGAGTAGCACCTGAATAATTGAAAAGGGATCATATAGGCATATTCCAGTGAAGCTTGGTACTTGGAACCTCAAAATTCTGCCAAGCCTTCTTTGTCTATAGAAGAAGACTTTGAACCCCTGCCTAATGAGGTTAGTCTTCTCTTGGCTGAAGAACCTGTACCTGCTTCTCTGGAGGTAGTTATCTGGCAAGGTACAACTGATATTCCTCAGGAACTACTTTCACTATCTCTATTTGCTTACAGACCTATAACTAAACTCAGGACTCAGTAGGCCTCAAAGGATGAAACACAAAGTATGATCCATGAGGAGATCTGATATACACAGTATAACGACTTTTCCAGAACGCTGGGAAATATATGTAGGAATAGATTTTTAAAGTATAGGATCGAGATGGAAGCAATATAAATTTACATCAGCATAGGGATGCCAGGGTGGCTCAGTCATTTAAGTGTCTGACTTCAGCTCAGGTCATGATCTCGTGGTTTGTGGGTTCAAGCCCCATGTCAGACTCTGTGCTGACAGCTCAGAGCCTGGAGCATGCTTTGGAGTCTGTGTCTACCCTTCTCTCTGCCCCTCCCTTGCACTCTCTCTCTCTCTCTCTCTCAAAAATAAAATGAACATTATATTTTTTAAAATTATATCAGGATATGGGGCGCCTGGGTGGCTCAGTCGGTTAAGCGGCCGACATCGGCTCAGGTCACGATCTCGCGGTCCGTGAGTTCAAGCCCCGCGTCGGGCTCTGGGCTGATGGCTCAGAGCCTGGAGCCTGCTTCTGATTCTGTGTCTCCCTCTCTCTCTGCCCCTCCCCCGTTCATGCTCTGTCTCTCTCTGTCTCAAAAATAAATAAAACGTTAAAAAAAATTAAAAAAAAATAAAATTATATCAGGATAAATGTAATGATAGGGCTCACTCATCAGAGATTCCGTATTCAAAGCTAAAGGGCTAGAAATGACTTTAACAGTTTTCTTGGTTAGCTGTCCAAAATGTGGACTCAAAGGTGGCCTATGCTAAATTAAGTTGAAGTGACAGGTTTTGGGTATACTATAGAGTCAGTTATCCAAACATTAGGGTAATTGAACTATTTCACATATATTTAGTGATTGCTTAACGTATGTATTCTCTGCGCAGTATCTAACGTTTATAGCTATTAGTTTGAGCTTATTTTTTAATGTTTACTTATTTTGAGAGAGAGAGAGAGAGAGTGGGGGAGGGACAGAGAGAGAAGAGAAAGAGAATCCCAAGGAGGCTCTGCACATCAGTGCAGAGCTCAACGCGAGGCTCAAACCCGTGAAAATTGAGATCATGACCTGAGCTAAAACCAAGAGTTGAAAATTGAGATCATGACCTGAGTTAAAACCAAGAGTTGGATGCTTTAACCTGGATTGAGTCACCCAGGCACCCCTAGTTTGAGCTTATTAATTACATTATTTAACTTTGATATTTGTGATGGTTTGTTTCCTGTACCTATCTGCTTTCGAGAAGCATGTACTAGAACTCTCTAACCACAATGGCTTGTCTCTTTCTCCTGATTCTATCAGCTTATTTTTTTATGAAAATAATTCTCTAATGATAAAAAGTTACATGCTTCTTTCTTTAAGTTTGTAACTTGGCCCTTTCCTTTGGGTTTTCCCCAAATAAAACTCTCTTTGCAAAGGAGCATTAATAAATAATGGTGATTTTATTAAACCTAACACAGGTCACATGGAAAGGGATTGTATTTCTCAGTGTATAATATTCATTTCAAAATTTTTCATTATATATTCCTCTCCCAAGTTTCCCTTCTTGACCTCCCATACATCAGGCGTCCCCTTTCCCTTCTCTCTGCTCTGCCTCCATCCTGTGTTACCACAGCCCTCTCCACTCAATACCACTAAAACCACCACTATTCTCTCTTGATTTATTATATATAGTAATTTAGCTCTATCCCAGATTCTTACTGCAAACCATATGACTTAACCCACTACTTCATATAAATTCTGTCTATCTAAAGCCATTTTGATGAGGGGAGACATATTGATTATGCTCAGAAAGTGAAAGATTCCCCAGCACCTAGGCCCCATCTCCCTTAGGAGGCATTTTGGCTTACACATTTAAAAAAATTTAACATTTTTATTTATTTTTGAGAGACAAAGAGAAACAGAGCACAAACAGAGGAGGGGCAGAGAGAGAGGGAGACACAGAAACGGTAGCAGGCTCCAGGGTCAGAACAGAGCCCAACGTGGGGCTCGAACCCACAAACCGTGAGATCATGACCTGAGCCAAAGTCAGACTCTTAACCGACTGAACCACCCAGGCCTGGGCTTACATATTTAATACTGTAATGCTTTTCAGTTCAAAATAAGACATTTTTTTATATGCAGAGAAGAGACAAAATTGTATTTTTTTTTTTTCTGGTTATCTAAAGAGCATGAGTAACAACCTGAATGAGTGGACTGGATCTGTGTTTTTATTTTAGGTTTTCATCAATTTCCATGATGTTTAAGCATCTCTTGTAGGCAGCCACTGTGACAACTACTGGGTTGACCCATCATTTAATCCAGTTCTGATCCAAGATCATGACAAGAGAAAGTAATGAAGTTTCTTGAAAAATCAATGAATTTTAATGGCCTTTTACCTCATTGAATGATTACGTTGACAATGCTTCCTGTCCACACGTAGCTATATACAGAGAACTATCCCATTTTAACATAAATCATATAATCTTTTAGATGATAGGATATTAGTCTAAGGTCAAAATTAATAGTTACAATTGTCTAAGGCCAACTAGCTCATGAGGACAAAAACATGTAACTTTAATATTACATCATTCATCGTTACCTCCATTTCAAGTTTACACATCTTTTCTGATGTCAGAAAATAAAAACTTAGCTGATCCTAGGTTACGCCGGTCTTAAGCAGCACTAGCATTCTGTGAGTACATATTTTCAGACTACAAACACATTTCAAGTACAGAGTTGACAAGTTGCATTTCTAATCGTCCCCACACAGCCTGAAGAGGCTGACATTATATAATTCATATTAAAGTGCTTTGAAAAGTTAAATGTACCATATAAGTAGACCTTGGTGTGCAGCAATATGATGTCCAACAATTTTCTTTTATAGCCTTCGGCCAATTATATCTGTGTTATCAATTGACTGTACTCATTGCCAGCAGAGAGCACAGAAATGAACCTCAATCTGCTACTCTCCTTAATGTACTCTGGGTACTAGACCCACATTCATCTGACCTCTCACGTGTTCCCATAATCCTCTACTTTTCCTCCTCTGTGGGGCCAGGCAAGTGAAGCAGGGAATACAAGAGAGGTTTGGGGCCAATGATGACTGTCCCTGCCCCTGTGTAAAGATAATTGTTGTTATCCATTGTTGTGGTTTTCATGGTTTAAACACTCTTTTAAGGCATTTCAAATGAGGTGATTCCAAAAGATATTTTTGCTAGTAGTAAAATTATGTATATGTATGTATGTCTTCCCAAACATGTGCTTTGTAGAGTTCTACATTGCCATTGCTCATATTCATGATTTAATAGGAGAGAGCTTGGTCTTGGGAGCTGAACAGGGTAGAAATAAATCCACGCTTGACTCGTATTGTCTTCATAGCCTTGGACAAGTTGCTTAGCTTCAATTGTTTCTCTTTTTAAGATGTTAATTAGAAAAAAAAAAAACTTACCCAACAGAGAGGATGTGAGGATTAGAGATTAGTGTTAATACATGTCCCAGGCTTGGAGTGCTTAGCACACAGTGGATCCTAGGTCCTTGGTCACTGATACATATCGCTGGGGCTGCCCCTGGGTGTGGAGAGCCCTGGCCACATATTTGTATGGGGCTTTTCAATAGAAACAATTTGATTTAAAGACATTATTGTAACATATATTGAAACAGGTAGGGTTTATTGGCTTATTGATGAATATTTAATGAGAAGAAAAAAGGTACTTACATATTTATTTTTTTAAGTTTATTTATTTTGAAAGAGAGAGCACGGGGGAGGGGCAGAGAGAGAGAGAATCCCAAACAGGCTTCTCACCGTCAGCACTGAGCTCAACATGGGGCTCGAAGTCACAAATGGTGACATCATGACCTGAGCTAAAATTAATAGTTGGACGCTTCATCAACTGAGCCACCCAGGTGCCCCACTTACATATGAGTTTATTGTCCAGCCAGTGCACATAAATATTCTTTGTGGTGTTCAGATACCATTTTTTCTGTTTGGGTAGAAGAACCACTTGTTGTGACCTTTACTGTCACATGCACCATCTTAATTTCATATCTCCCACTGTGAGAATAAAGGTGGCAACAGTGTTATTATAGACAATGCTGTGCTCTTCAGAACTTGTGTTTGTATTTTGTATTGAAGCATAGACTTCCTTGCCTCTGTAATTCCCTAATACCATTCATTTACTGCTGGTTCCATCATTACTCATGACAGTGTATCATCCTTAATAGGGCCCATGATCACTGACTTTCAATGATCCTCTCAAAGGCTGTTACTGACCTTCACTGATAATGACCACAAATGCATATGCACCCAGATTATGCAGGGAAATGAGACCAATAATTTATTTCCTGGTCATGTTAAGTTCATCACTTCAAATTTTATTGCATACAATGTAGAAGAATATATCTTCTGTGTCACTCTAGGTCACACACGATCACAGCTTTCCTAAAATGTAATCTTTTTCATCATTGGCCACACTGCTCCCTTCCACATGTTGCCACCAGTGAGAAGGATAAAGGAGGTATTCATGGACAGAGTGAACAAAATATCAGTCACCACCCTGGTTTAGGAATTGTTAGTTGCTTAGATCTGAAGCATGAGAAGACTTTCATCAGAAGGACCAATGGTGTTTTAACAGCAGTCCTGAAAGCCCTCAAGGCCTCTGAAGAGATAGGGGTAGCCCTGCAAGAAGGACTACTCACTCAGGGTGGTGAGCTTGCAAGCAGAGTTGGTACAAACATCCTGGGTGCCAGTGGAGCCCCCTCTACACAGGGTAAAGAATGACCACAATATCCTGCTGTATATTAAAGAAGTACCTGTATGATGGTTGGAATGCACATGGGTAGGTGCCAATCAATAGGCTCATACACATGGACCATGATTTGGCAGTGGGCCTTCAGTATCCCAAAGCCATGCACTTATCCCACACCCAGTGTGAATGAGTGTCAGCCACAGTCAGCATGTCAGCATCATTCTGGAGGTGTGAATTTGCACCATTTCACAAAACACTTACCATATTGGCGGTAGGAGTGATATGCTCACCAAGCTGCCCAGTTGGTACTGGGACCTGGCCACTGGCTCACGGGATGATGCAATAGGCAGAATCCTCAAGCTTTTTGGCACATCCAATCAACCTCACATGATTGGGAGGACTATAGGGTCAGAGGGCTCCCCAAAGGAAAAAATGGGACTTGGATCCACTAGGTCCTCAGCTGGGCATAGAGCTTCAGCCTAGATGACATTGCTGGCACAGTCTGGTTTCAGGTATCAGAAGGGGACTCATAAATTAAAAAAAAAATTTTTTTAATCTTTATTTTTGAGAGAGAGATAGCATGTGAGCAGGGGAAGAGCAGAGAGAGAGGGAGATACAGAATCTGAAGCAGGCTCCAGGCTCTGAGCTGTCATCACAGAGCCTGAAGTGGGGCTCGAACTCATGAACTGTGAGATCATGACCTGAGCCGAAGTCAGATGCTTAACCGACTGAGCCACCCAGGTGCCCTGGGAGTTATAAATTTTTGAGGAAGAAACTCTAAAGCATGGTACCCTCTGAGGAGTAGCCAGAGCAAGGGTCTTGCTTGCTTAAGTCTAAGGTGGTATTGCCAGTAGCCATAACCAATCTTTAACAAAGCTAATTGAGGGAGCCAGCATTTGAGTTGTCTTATGAGCCAACTATGAGCCAAATGTAGGATGGAAACAACATGACTGCCTGTATTTGTTCAAAATTCTGACCAAAACCTTGCACTTGAATAAGGTTCAACAAAATAAGGTACAAAACTCAGGATTTTCTCGTAAGTCTTCAGCAGTTCTGTTCATGGTTACGTCAGACCGCTTACAGCATGAAGCTGGAATGTAAATAAGGGGTGGCCTCAGCAAACAGGAAGACATTTAAAGGTGACAAACTTATCTAGGACTTTATCTCTTTGTCTATGTTTACTGTAGGAAAAACCACAGTGAGGAAAAGAAGTCACCAGACATACCAGTGAGCTAGTAACGTCAACAAAACACAACAGTCCCATCAATTGACCTTAACCTGTTTCTTAAACCTTTATGAAATATCAGAGAACCTCTTTCAGATTCCATTTCCTCAATGTCTACGATGCTTCTAAAGCTTGTCATCCATGGCAGTAGAAATAATATAGAAATTATGTGATGTGACATTTTGTGTGAAATATCATAGTACAGTAATTGATTATCTAAGGTTATAAGGTATCCAGAATGTAGTTTAAACCAATATCAAAATGTGCTACATAGACTGCTTAGGTTAGAACCAAATAGAAAGCTCTTTTAAAAAAAAATGGCGTTTTGGGCTTAGAATCATGGACTCTGGGAATGGGTTTTAGAAATCTGCATTCTTAACAAATCCATTAGGCAATACTAGCAAAAAAAAATGTGAAAATCCTTAGATTGAGATCTCAGAAATGATTAAATTTAGCCTCATCTTCTGGAGGTAAGGCATTAATTCTGGTTTTTTTCAGCTGGATGCTTCATATGCAATGCAGAAAATATCAGTGTCTGATTGCCCCAGGATGACCATCTCTTACCATTAGCCCACTGGACACTGAAGCCATCCATTCCCTCCCTAGCATTGAATAAGAAGGAGTATTTTCATAGATAGAAAAACCCCATCATTGTTGTCTAGATTAGAAGATCAGGTTAGCTTTGGAGGGTCTCAGCCATCTGAAGTTGAGGAATAATGAAAAGTACATGTAGCAAAGCATCTTATAGACTGAAAACAGTACTTTTTAATAATTAAAAAAACAGTAATCTGGGAATTTCTAGATTTATGATTTCTTTAAATTATTTTTTGCCTCAGTTGTTCCTGAGTGCATTTAAATGCTGTTATCATTACAATATTTCTTCTCTCTCCCTCTTGTGTTGGATATGTGTTGGTAGAAATTGTTGGTTGCTCAAAACAATTGTCTAAGCATTTCTAAAATCTGTAATCTCCATTTAATATCCATTCTAAAGGGTGTATTGCTTTTTTCTTTTTTTGTAATGCAGTGTCTCCTAATGAATATGTTAAACATAACTTAATGTTCAGTTCTGTGGTTTTCCGATGTGAAATTATCTTATGAGGACAGTCTCCCGAGATGGGAAGTTAACCACTGCCTTATTATAAATTCTTTGAGATAGAGAAGTTGACCATTATTATCTCCAGCTCTGGGCTCAGTCATCTACTGGGAAGAAAATAAGAATATGAAAAAAAAAATTCTGTTGGGAATAGAAAAAGGCAAGTTCTTTAAGTGACTAAATTGACAATGTAGAATCTCAGGCCATTTTGGAATACTCAGGTGCATGAAGGCTAGAATTACTGTATCAGTTTACTTATGTTGAAATTTTTATCATCAGTACACTGTTAACCATAAGAAATCCCATATTTAAAAAATTAAAGAAATAGAGAAAGACAAATATCATATGATTTCACTCAGATGTGGAATTTAAGAAACAAAACATATGAGCATATGGGAAGGGGGAAAAAGAGAGAGAGAAAGAGAGAGAGGGAAACAAACCAGAAGAGACTTTTAAAGATAAAGAACAAACTGAAGGTTTATTGAACGGAGGTAGGTGGGGGATGGGCTAGATGAGTGATGGGTAGTAAAGAGGGCAATTGTTATGATGAGCACTGGGTGTTATATGTAAGTGATGAATTACTGACTTCTACTCTTGTAGAATTTAAATAAAATTTTGAAAAAAAAATTCCCGGGGCACCTAGGTGGCTCAGACAGTTGAGCATCTGACTCTTGGTTTCGGCTCAGGTCATGTGGAGCCTTCTTGAGGTTCTCTCTCTCTCCCTCTCTTTCTCTGCCCCTCCCCCATGCACACACACACACACACACACACACACACACTCTCTCTCTCTCTCATTCTCAAAATAAAAAAAATTAAATCCCACCACAAAAAAAAAAATATAGATAGATAGATAGATAAATGAAATAGGTGAGGAATTTTATCTTCATTCAGTCTTTAGTGTTCACCTACTTCTGGGCCAACACATCTCTGTCCTTTTTTCTTTTCCCTGAGTAGGATGTTGTTTTCCAGTATCTGCCTGTCCCTGCATCACCATGGAAAAGCATCGCATAGCCACAAGTCTTTCTCACTGGTTACAGCCTTAGCAACCGGTGTAATTTACCCAGAATTTACTTTATATGGAATTTGATGATAGGCTTTTACTTTTTAATTTAGGAACACAGGATGAACATGATAAAGTGGATAACTAAAAGATTTTCTTTTAGGTGAATGAAATATATTCTGTGTTCATTAGCCACAGTATGCCTGGTACTTAGCTTGGAGTTCAGGTGAGCCCAAAGAGAATGCTGGCCATTGTCCTTTTAGAATTACAGCCTAGATTGAAAAACCAAAGTAAAACACACACACACACACACACACACACACACACACACGTGCACTAACAATCCATGACTCTAATAATGTGCTGAGTATTATGAAGATTCAGAGAGATGAAAGAGAGAACTCATTTTACATTCAGAAAAAGACAACAGAAAAAAAAGAGTAATGTTTTCATTTTCTATTGTTTAGTTTATCAGCCTGAGAGTAAACATGCTTCTTTTCCCATCACTTCAGTATTTTTCATGTAATTTCCCACTCTTTTCCAACGAAATAAGACCCATAGACTGCCTTAAAATCTGCATTTTAATAAGCTTCATAAATTGAATGTTCTGATAAGAATAAAATATAAAACAGTGAGATATATTTTCCTCAACATTCTTTT
This sequence comes from Panthera tigris, assembly GCF_018350195.1. Taxonomy (NCBI): domain Eukaryota; kingdom Metazoa; phylum Chordata; class Mammalia; order Carnivora; family Felidae; genus Panthera; species Panthera tigris. The sequence goes on from NC_056660.1 coordinate 106,584,040, forward strand.
GATAAATAAAGTTATTTATTTTTTTAAAGTTTATTTTTTGAGAGAGAGAGATGGAGAGCCCACAAGTGGGGAGGGGCAGAGAGAGAAAGACACAGAATCTGAAACAAGCTCCAGGCTCTGAGCTGTCAGCACCGAGTCTGACTCAGAGCTCAAACTCATGAACTGTGAGATCATAACCTGAGCCGAAGTTAGTCGCTTAACTGACTGAGCCACCCAGGAGCCCTGGCAAGTAAAGCTTTTTAAAATATTGTGATAAATATGCCTTTCAGGCAAAACCATTTCCTTTTCTGACGTATTTCTTTTATTAGTTAATATATATTATGTCCAGGCTAAGGCTTCAAAATATTTTTGGTAATATAAATGTTTAATGAATCAGATAATACTTTATTAGGCACAATACACAAGACTTTAATAAGAAAACATTTTGTTCTAATTATCTTTACCATCTCTTGGCAGGAAGACAATAATTCTGAGCTCTTCATATTGCCAAATTTTCTTTTTTTAATGGGATATTATTGGTACCTGGCAAAAGATAGAACTAAAAGAAAAACAAGCACCGGATAGGGGACAGAAATTAATGAGTTAGAGGATAGAAAAACTAGAAAACTTAATAAATGAAAATACTTTGTTTTGGAAAAGATCAGCAAAATAGCTCAAACTAACAAAAAAATATAGCTAACTTGATCAAGGGAAAAAAGGCAAAAGCACAGACACACAAAATAGTGGTAAGATAAGCAATAATATTTGAAATAGAAGGGGTTTTTTTAATACTAAGATTCTATTTTGTAGAATTATGTGAATAAATTTGAAAACAGGCTGAATGGTTAATTCCCTAAAGAAATACATGTGGCACCAGGCCCAGATGGTTTCACAGGTGAGTTCTACCAAATCTTCACTGTTTCATATAAGGAAGGCTCATTGTGCAGGTCCTTCCTGTCCTTTATAAGTGTCATTGATATAAAATGTCATTATTTAAGACATGTATTTCTTAGAAGAATGCAGAAAACGTCACACATTCCATTTGCTACAACATAGTAAATTAATTTTTCTGAAATGCTGTATTTTACTCACTTACATTTGCTATTTGCTACTATTATATCCTTTCTTTTTCCTGGAGGGAAGTGAGGTGGGGAGAGAGAGAGAGAGAAGTCTTTAATTTTATGTGTGAAGTGATTTTGGATTTAAATAGGGAAATCTGACCAAATGTTTCACCATCAGAAATAACACCAAGACATCTAGGGTCCCTGTTATTTCCTATTCTCCGAGGCATACAGGCATGATGTTATCAATATGTAAACCACACTGTGAAGGCCTGTGGTATACTGCCGTGACAAATCTCAGTCCAAAGTAGAAAGTAGGATTTGTTATAAGAGTAAATAAATCTGAGTCTAGATGGTAAGGGTGTAGTGCTGTGCTGCTAGGTTAAAGCAAAATTGTTATGCTATTTATAAAAATAGACAAATATATTCAGCTGACATAGTTTCCTACCATGTGCCGGGAGTTGCATTAATTTGCCTCAGTAAGAAAACCACATCTGAAACACAAACAGCAATTCACGTCATCATCTGATTAGGTTTATAATAACCCTTTGCCATTCCCCAAGACTTTTCAGTATTTCTAACTCCCCATCTGTGGAATTTAATGAGGATGTGATCAGACTGTAGATACCAATGTTGCATTTCCCCCAGTGAAATTATTTCAGTTTGAATTTGCTAGTTTGGGAGAACAAAAGAGACCAAACGACTTATTTTATGGCTAAAGAATTCTTGCAGTTGCTTGAGATATGTATTCCAACTATACAATAAGGGACTTGGGAAATAACCACAAATAATACTGAAGATCCCCTTCATGTACCATGAAACAAACTTAGCTTAGGCACATTTTCATGCCAGGTAATGCCTTTGGTCTATCTGGCTGAACTGGGACCCTAGACCTCCAGAAAGTAATGTCATCTCTCAGCTACCAGTCCTTCCTTACTCAAGTTTCTTTAGGAAAAAGTAGATGGAGGTACACACCTGTGCGTTACCACAGTGTCTCTCTGTCATGAGTTTAGCCAATCTCCCCCATGGTATTGCTGCCTCGGCATCCCTTTTGTTTGGCCAAGCAACCTGAAGTGATCTTAAACTGACACAAGCACACCACCACCACCCCTATGTGCTTGCAGGCACATGCTCTAGATAATAGCCCGCAGAATCACCAGCAAGTGCAAGTTCCTGATCTGAAGTTTCCAATAGCTCTTGTGATCAACAGCCTCCCCTGCCTCCCAGGGCCTGCCCATGGTATGCCCCTTAGGTAAGACCTGACCATGGAGATTCCCAAAACCCTCCTCTTTCAGTTTGAATTGACCAATCTGGACTGAACCTGGGAATTCCAAAGTACTCCACCCATATACCTTAATAAAGGCATGTGCCCAGGTCCGGGCTCTCTGTCTGCACTCTGCCTTGACTTCCCCATGTGATGGCCCCAAGGTATGCTGGGGTACTTCCCCCAGTACCTATGAGTAATCAACATTGGTATTTCATTGTCTCTTGAGGTTTGTTGCTGAACCACCACAACCTACCATCTGTATCCTGTGCTCCACTTAAGTGTTAATTTGATGAATTCTTAACACCTCCTTAATGGTACATGACTACTTCTTTATCCAAAGCCTTCTGACTCTTAATATAACTCAGGCACGAGACCTAGGTAGTGGTTGGGACTTCCTACTGTTAAGACTCAAATCAGGCCTCTGTTTACCAGACCTAGAATTTGGGGTTTTTACAATTTAAGTAAAGCCTAAATTACTTTCTGAATATTTTATTTTGGTGGGCCTCTATAATTATGTAACCCTTCTAGAGAATTCTGAGTGTCAATCATTCCCTGAGACGCCATCTCTTCCCATTCTTCTCCATTTGCCACTATATAGGCACTGCCCTCCAGGGTCTTCCCATTTTTGCTAAAATCATAGAGTCCAATTTTGTCCATTTCTTTTTTTTCAAGTTTATTTTTGTATTTTGAGAGAGAGAGAGAGCATGTGAGCATGAGTGGGGGAGGGGCAGAGAAGGCGGAGAGAGAATCGCAAGCAGGCTCCATGCTGGAAGTAGATGCAGATCTTGATTTCAAGAGCAGTGAGATCATGACCTGAGCCAAAATCAAGAGTCTGATGCTTAACCTACTGAGTCACCCATTTTGTCCATTTCAATTGCCATCTTTTCCACTAGAATTCCTGACCTGGAATGAACATCCATCAAAATTGTTTTTAAAGATTCTCATCCCTCTCTCATCAATCTGTTCTTCGTCTCAAGTGTGAAAGCCCTGGAATGAGGTAGAGTTGTTTTTTTTGTTTTTTTTGTTTTTGTTTTTGTTTTTGTTTTGAAAGCATGGGATTTTCAATCTAGAACTTTTGTGTCCCAAACTCTTTCAAGTCTGTCTTCCAAATTATGTCAAGATGTTTCTGTTCTCCTTTGCTACTTATGGTCTGTGTTCACTCTAAGTTGTCTTAATGAACCTGGAAAATGTTTACGTCTAAATGGAGCTCCCATGGTTGATATAGAAACTCTCAAAAGTTCTCTCATAAAAAATTTAGCCTAATCCAAAAATTTATTTTCATCATCCTTGGTTAAGCAAAATATTCATTTCCCCAGGCACTTTACATTTATGAATTCTTGTAATAATTTTTAGTCTTATTTTTCATTTTATCACCTAAGCAAAGTTGAGATTTTTAAAATCCTGCTTACTTAGAATAAGGCACTAGTAGAAGCTTTAGCTTTTCTTCTTCAGGGAGGCACATTTTATTCATCCAAGAGAGTAGCAGTGAAAATCATTTCAGAGGGGCACCTGGGTGGCTCAGTCCGTTAAGCCTAACTCTTGATTTTGGTTCAGGTCATGATCTCATGGTTCATGCGATCAAGCCTGTGATGGGCTGTCAAGCTCTGCGTTGACATGGAGGAGACTGTTTGGGATTTTCTTTCCCCTCTCTCTTTCTGTCCCTTTCTCTCAAAATAAATAAATAAAATTGAAAAAAAAATCATTTCAGATGCATTTAGTGGTCCAGGGCTTTCAAGGCCTTCAAAACCATCGCTGATTTCATTGTTTTAGTTATCCAAATCTCACTCTTATTTGATCAAAGCTCTGACTTTCACCTGAAAAACTCTGACAAGGTTATTAATCCATAGGCTTCTATAATTCAGCAACTCAAAAAAAATCATTCTTTCATTTTCATTTTCAGTGATCTCTAACCTACTGCTGGAGTCAATAATAATTTTTTTTAGCACTGTCATAGGAGGTTAGTGGTCTCATCCTATGTTTTCACTGAGTATTGTACATTATGAGTTTGTTTTCTCTAGCTTTGTCCATCAGTACCAAATATTCCACCACACTGTCTGGCATTCTCTATCACATTTCAATTAGCTTTGCAGACGAACACCTGATCCCAGAGTGTCATTCTCAGTGGGCACGTGGTCCAGGTCACTAGTCCGAATAGACTGATTCATCCTGATTGCTGTGATTGGCCATGAGCGGCTCTCTCCTCATCCAGAAATCTTGCTACATTTACTGCATCTCATCCAAAAACCAAATCCAAATCACATTTTCCTGAGAGTATTTTGCTAGAACCCAATTTTTCTATCTAATTTTGTTACATTTCTTTGCTTGTAATCAACAGAAAACAATCATGCTTCACTTAAGGAGGAGAAAAGAATGTGGTTGAAGAAAAGTATGTAGCTTACAAAATCAAAGGACAAATAGGAAAACTAAACCTTAAAGCAGACTAAACAGAATAGTTTCAGGTATTTTAATAGCAAAGACTCAGGAATCAGACAAACCTCTCCAATTTCCTTCTGCCTCTGGGTGTTTCTGTGTAATAACTGAACTCCAAGAGTAGAAAGTCTTATTTTCTGGCATGGGTCATGCACCCACCTTTGTGATGGTGAGGAATAGACTGGGCCCCACAATTCCTCCCAAATTATACAGTTTAGGAAAGGAGTAATCCCCGCTCCACTACCCAAGAAGGGAGGCTGGGAAAGCTATACATATGTACAGACTTAAAAGAATATCCCCTACACATGCAAGATGCTTAAGCATTCTTATTGATTTGTGTGATAATTCTGGGAAAGAAATCAGATTACTCAAATGATGCTAAGTATTCTCAGTACGACCATATACCTCAGCTGCCACAGTCATAGCCTTGTGTAAATTGTTTCCAGGGCATAGATTCTACACACTCTGGTTTCTGAAACTGGGCCTTCACTTATCCTGGATGAGCTCAAGGGATTTGTAAATAGAAACATTAGACAATGATGAAGGGGGCTGGTCATCAAGATTTCCTGGCTGTCTTAGTGCTCAACTATCCCTTCAAAGTCCCCCAAAGGTGCCGGTTCTGCTAAAGTTCTAATTAGGTGATCTCTTTTATGTGTGTAGCTAGATATAAATGACAAATTACAAGATAACAGTTAAAGATTATAGCTAATGCTTTGCTTTCACAAACACCAACTCTTTGTGTGTTTGTTAACACAAGAACTAGATTTTCCTGCCGTGGTAACTTTGTTTTAGGGCTTTTCTTCTTACCGGGAGAAAAGATGTCATTTGGCCACTGAAGCACCATCATGCTGTTCAGTTTTGAAAACATTTCTCTCATGCAAGGCCACAGCTTGCCCCTGTGACATGTTGCTGCAAATTAGAAAAACACCCCCCTTCTGGGATGGTGTTAGAAAAGCCACTGTCTGAACGATGACCACCAGTCAGGTCTATAACTTGGCAAGCAGAGCAAGGACAGAGCTTCAGCTGCTCCTGGCCTGATGGCCTGGAGCTTTGTGTAAATGCATAATCTGATTGGCCGTTGGTGGTGGTTCTACTCTTGGGGCGATTTAGAACAGCTGGAACAACTGGAAACCTTTCTTTTGTGGTCATCTAGCTGGACACATCAGGAAAAAAGACCCACAGAAAATCCTGAACTGGAGCCATCCATTGACTCTATATCCATTAGATTACTAACCCAAATTGCACCATCTTCCTGGTTGAAAGCTTTTTGCATTGTGGTACCCAACTCTTGAGATCTTTCTGTCTTGGTGTTTCATGTGATGCATCATATTTAAGATGCTGGGCCCCTGCTGATTGTAATCAAAATTGAACACTGGGATGCCTACCCTTTTTCTGAAAGGTAGCTTCCTTGCCCAATCAGGGTTCCTGTACTTTTATCTTTATTCCATGCTCTTGACTCTTCTTTCTGTTGTCCACAATATGTCTTGTCCCCTTAACTCAAATTAGTGTAGGCTCTTATGTCTTGGTTATTATCCTAGCTGTGTCATTTTCCCTCCATCTCATCAGTACCTTCATAGACATCATTAAGTCATGGGCCTTCCATCTTAGGTGGGCCCTCAGAACCCTCTCGTATGTATACTTAATCCACAATCTGGTTTGGTCAGACAGTTTCTCTCTGACTTTTATCCTTCCTTTCCCAATTTGGGCCCATGCTCACCCTTTTGAACCCCACTTTTACCAGCACTATGTATTTATTTTGATCCTCTGTTACACCTATCTAGCTGAGATCCTTAATGTGGGTCAGCTCAGCCATTCCCTCACTGGTTCTAGTAATACTTCGTATCAGTGGTTCTCAAATGTCATCTGGGCATCCCTAAAGCTCTCTCAAACTATTTCAGGGGGTCAGTGAGGTAAAAGTCAATTTTATATTAATATTTTCATGTCATTTGCTTTTTTAATTCTCATTTACTCTTGGTAGTGCACCACTGAATTTTCCAGAATGAATATAGAAGCAGATATGAGAATCAACCTATTTTGTGTTTGACCATATATTATAGAGAGTTGCAAAAAATTAAAAACAATGCTACTTTTCTCACTAAACTTTTTGCTTTCCACATACAGTTTTTTTCATACAAATGTTATATGGGTTAATGTGTAATGGATTTACTTTTTAATAAATAAATACATTTTATTTTTTTATTTAAAAATTTTTAATGTTTATTTACTTTTGAGAGAGAGAGAGAGCACAAGTAGGGGAGGGACAAGTAGAGAGAGAGAGACAGAGAGACAGAGAGACAGAGAATCCGAAGCTCCCAGTTCTAAGCTGTTAGTACAGAGCCTGATGCGGGGCTGGAACTCACAAACTGGAGATCATGACCTGAGCCAAAATCGGAGACACACCCGACTGAGCCAACCAGGCGCCCCAAATAAATAAATAAATTTTAAAGTTTTCAAAGGCTCTGTGGCAAAATTTTGTAGATATAATGCACAAATGGAAAAGCTCTGCAGGGCTCAATAGCTGTTAAGACTGAAAGCAAAATGTTTTAAAATCACTGTTTTGAAACATGAGCTCACTTGTGAACATTTGGGGAAAGTGCTATGCCAGGGTGCTCTAAGTCCAGATATCATGCTCCATAGCAATTGGATAGTGAGTGTGGGTTTCAGGAAATGGATGATGAGTGATGTGTTGGAGCTTTGAGTTTTTAATGTGTAAATGATCATTTAAGCAGTAAGTATGGTTGAAATGTCCCAGGGAATATACACAATAAAAGGACAATTAGGACCAATTCCCAAGAAAGAGCAACCTGAAAAGATAGACACAAATAGAAGAGTTTACAAAAAGGCCCAAATGAAATGTGTAAACACAGGAAGGAATTGAGGGCAGTGAAGTGCCACAGAAAGGAAGGGTCAAGTGTTTCCATAAGAACAGAGCAGTCGGCAGGACATCTGGCAAATCCTGCCACAGGACCAAGTAAGAAGAGGAGTATGGTGACTTTGGTGAGAGAAGTTTCAGTGACCTTGTCGGGGAACAGGTTGGCAGAATTCACACATAAATGGTTTTAGATGAAGCAGAAGATGGAAAATTTGCCAGAGCAACTTTCAAAACAATTTACTTAAAAGAGAAAGAGAGGGGCACCTGGGTGGCTCATTCCGCTGACCATCCGACTTTGGCTCTGGTCATGATTTCCCTGCTGTCAGTGTGGAGCCTACTTCAGATCCTCTGTCCCCCTCTCACTGCCCTTCCCCTGTTTGTTCTCTCTCTCTCTCTCTCTCTCTCTCTCTCTCTCTCTCTCTCTCTCTCAAAAAAATAAATAAATAAAAAGCATTTTAAAAAAGGGAAGGAGGGAAGTGATAGGATAACTGGGGAAGAAGGACCATAAGATGGGTCAGGATTTTGTTACAGGGAATATTAATCTACCCAACAAAGTGGCTTATTGGTCTATTTATATAGTTATTTCCCTATGTCTGTCTTCCTTGTGTAAATGTTAGTACCTTGTGCCAACTGGTCCATTTAACACCCATCTCTATATTTTTAGCATCTGCTTCCTATCAGACAGATCCAAGAAAGGTCATACTTGTTTGTTTACATTAATTAATTAACTCTTTTACTATTTTTTAATATAAAGCAGGCTTACTATTCTTTTTTATTTTTTTTAATGATTTATTTATTTTGAGGGAGAGAGGAAGAGTGGGTTAGGGGCAGAGAGAGAGGGAGAGAGAATTCCAAGGAGGTTCTGTGCTGATACAGTGCACAGGCAGATGTGGGGCTTGAACACACCAACCATGAGATCATCACCTGAGCAGAAATCAAGAGTTGGACGTTTAACTGACTGAGCCACGCAGGTACCCCAGCTTACCATTCTTAAAAAAGGAAATAAAGAGCTAGCTACCATCCCATTTGAAACAAGTCTTAAAATGCTCATGTTAATAAGGCCATGACAGCTAAATTGATACCACTTAGGCCAGAGACTAACATATAAAAAAATTCCTGAAAAATATGGATGAAAATAAATCATTTTTAACCCACAGAAAAATATGTTTTCCTAGCTTCTTCCTGATGAGGGGTTGTGTATTGACCGCATTTATTTGAAGCCAGTGAAATTGGGAAAGCAGGAGAGAGTCACCAACTGTGGGAGCTCTGAGAAAGAAACTGAAATTTGACTGATGTAAAGATGTGCTCAGTTCATCTGTTTATATATATCTAGAGAGTGGAACTTTGAAATCCTAAATATACACTGTAGTTATTAACAGTGATCTTTTAAAGGTCTATAAAGAATTAGTGAAGTGAAATCATCATGGAAAATCGTATGTTCAGAAGAAAAATAAAATGAGCCTAATTAAAAGTGCTGGTGATTAAAATTTATATGTCCAATTCATAATTCTTCAATTATTTTCATGACAGTACTCTAACATCTGTGTATAAAAAAATTCCATTACAAACACAAGGAAGCCTCTATAGGCTCAAAACTATAACAGAATTATGCACAACTGAGAAATCAGCAGCATGCTAATGACCATTTGTTTTATTCATTTGTGAGATGGCTAATTGGTGAAGTGAACACTGTCTACCATAATTTTTAATTAAAGAAACATTTTTCTTTTAAACTAGCAGCTCGTTTTCCACAAAGCAGAGCCAATGACAGGTTCTCAAAATGTTATCAGTAAATGCCATCCAGCTCTAATTACCGATGCGAAACAGGACTAGTAAACTCTTCACTCTTTGAGTATGTCGGTACAAAATACAGTAGGTACTAAATTTAAACCTTGTTTGTGATAGACATCTATCACGTTCTTCGTTCCCCACCATCTTTGTAGGGCTTTTCTGTTCGGGGGGAAATGTCTATGGTATGACATTTACAACGTGAAAATCAGAAGCAAATTGTTAGCTTCCTTTGCAGAGAGTGTGAAGGCAGGTGACCAGAGCACCACAGTCAGACACACCTGCTGAGCCTTCTAGTCAGAAACGAGGGGGAACAAGTGGATGCGGGATGTAGGAGCAGGGACAGCACTGGCTTCCCACAGGTGGCAGTGCTGGGCTTGCTGGGCGCACAAGCACAATTAGCCCTGGCGGCTGTGCAGTCACGCTGAACGTCTGCTCTTTGGCACCCAGCAGAGGCACTGGGCACAGTTTCCTCCACAGTCCATTCCCATGTCATGTTTTGCAGTATTACCAGCAAAAGCTTAGTTTTGAGTCTCTTTTTGCCCCCAAAGTATCCCGGTGAATTCATTAACCATCTGTTATTCTTCATACATCGCTTTTCTGATTCAACTAGTCAGAACAGAATCTATTGTTTACATCAAGTGTTATGAGTGGTACACCATCGTAGCTCGTCAATGGGGGGAGCTGGGAATCAAGGTCTCCATGCTCCTTTGAGCTATTTGAGTCTTTATTGGAAGACCTTATGTTTCCAGTCTGAAAGGCCAATGAAACTGAGCAGCAAAGTGCAAGAATTGCCTGACCCGCACAGGTTTGAATTTGTTTCCTAACACCACCATAATTCGCTGTGGATAAGTAACTTCCTCTCTTTGATTCTTAATTGTATCACTTAAGATAGATGATAATAATACCTAATAATTGTCAGGATTAAATGGGATAATATTTATAAAGTATTACCGCAATGCTTCATACTTCAAGCTGACCGACAAAGAGCTTTTATTCAGCTATTGTTAATGCCTCATAATGGTGAATTTTCAGTTACAGAGCATCTAATCCATTCAAGCTACTTTAAGCAGAAAGGGATTTATTTTAGAGGATTAAATCACTTCCAGGATGTTTGGGAGGGCTGAAGAAATGGAGGTGAGGGTGAACTTCTAGAAAAGCCCCAAAGCCACCCTCAGAATATGCTAACAGAAAGCTGCTATCCCAGTTCTGACTGGTCAAGTGTAGCATCAAGAAGCTGTTTGGTAACTAGAAAGCTTTTACTAAAGTGCTGGCTCTACCACCTGTGTTATGCTCAGGACGCTCCCTGCGGGATCAGAAAATCATGATTCAATCCCCATCAAACTAAGAATATGCTTAGTTTGGCCTGTTTTTGAACTCTATACAAACGGAACCATAATGTAAATACTCTTTTGTGTCAACCATTCACCATCATGTTTGTGAGATCCAGGAGTTCTGCTCTGTGCAGTCGTGGTGCAGTCTTTTTCGTTGCTTTCTAGAGGGGTAAGGTAGGCACAATTGTGTCTCCCAGAGATGTCAACATGCTAACACCTAGAACCTGTGACTGAGTTACAGCACAAGGCAAAGGAATATTGATTCGCAGACGGAAATAGGTTGCTAATCAGCTGGCCTTTATATAGGGGGATTATTCTGATTCTCCAGGTGGGCTCAAGGTAATCATGAGGGTCCTTAAAAGTGGAAGAGGAGGAACCGTGGGTCAGAGACAGCTTTGTGGGAAGGGCTTAGCCGGATTTGCTAGGTTTGAAGATGAAGGAAGTGGTCTGGGGGCCACAAAATTTAAAAAGTATAAAATACAGTAATGAAAACTGAGTGTCTTCTAGAAGCTAGAAAAGTCGAGGAAACAGGTTCTTCCCTTAGAGCCTCCAGAAAAGAGTACAGGCCTGTCAACCCTGCGATTGCAGCCCAGGGTAGCCTGCAGTGGACGCCTGGCCTACAAAACTGTAAGAGAATACATTTGTGTTGTTTTAAGCCACTCGTGTTGTGGTCGTTTGTGATAGTTTGTGGTATTTGTGATGTTATGGAAAACTAACATCTAAGGGTTCCCATCTTTGGCCCCACGGACCTTTTGGAGCAGATAATTCTTTGTCACGGGGGCCGCGCTGTGTAATGTAAGATGTTCAGCAGCATCCCTAGATTCTACCCACGAAATGCCGTTAGCGCTACCGGGTGTTAAACGTAAGGGATGACTCACTAAATTCTACTTCCTGACACGAGTATTATACTATATGTTAACTAACTAAAATTTAAAGAAAAACTTAAAATTGGTTAATTAAAAAAATTTTTTTAATGCCATTAGTACTTCCGCTAACTGTGACACTCAGAAATGTTTTCCAGAAACCGCCAAGATGGCTCCCACATGAGAAGCAATACACACGGTATTTTATCTTATAAATATGCTGCAATTTATTTAGCCAACCTATTTGAAGATTTTTGGATTATTTCCAAAATTACTATAACTAAAAATGCTTTTTGAATACTATCTGCCTATGTGTTTCAGTTAATATATGTGCAGCTTATTCTTGGATATATACTGGAAAATGAAATCACTTGGTTACAGAGTATGCTTTTTATACCAATATGCAATTTTCCATGCAATGTGTGAAAATTCCCGTTGCATCCCATTCTTGCTAATACTTAGCGTTGCCTGCCTTTTTAATTTTAGCCATCCTATGTGGAGAAACGGGAACCCTCTTGCACTGTTGGTGGGAATGCAAACTGGTGCAGCCACTCTGGAAAACAGTGTGGAGGTTCCTCAAAAAATTAAAAATAGACCTACCCTATGACCCAGCAGTAGCACTGCTAGGAATTTACCCAAGGGATACAGGAGTACTGATGCCTAGGGGCACTTGTACCCCAATGTTTATAGCAGCACTCTCAACAATAGCGAAATTGTGGAAAAAGCCTGAATGTCCATCAACTGATGAATGGATAAAGAAACTGTGGTTTATATACACAATGGAGTACTACGTGGCAATGAGAAAGAATGAAATATGGCCATTTGTAGCAACGTGGATGGAACTGGAGAGTGTGATGCTAAGTGAAATAAGTCATACAGAGAAAGACAGATACCATATGTTTTCACTCTTATGTGGATCCTGAGAAACTTAACAGAAACCCATGGGGGAGGGGAAGAAAAAAAAAAGAGGTTAGAGTGGGAGAGAGCCAAAGCATAAGAGACTCTTAAAAACTGAGAACAAACTGAGGGTTGATGGGGGATGGGAGGGTGGGGAGGGTGGGTAATGGGTAGTGAGGAGGGCATCTTTTGGGATGAGCACTGGGTGCTGTATGGAAACCAATCCGACAAGAAATTTCATATATTAAAAAAAAATAATAAAAATAAAATGCTGATGGGTAACAAAATAAATAAATAAATAAAAGTTAGTTTCCTGAAAAAAAAAAAAAATTTAGCCATCCTAGTGAGTGTGCACAGTATCTTCTTGTGATTTAAATTTGCACTTCCATGATATCTAATAAAGTTATGCATCTTTTCAATATGTAAAGTCCCTATGCTAGTCTTATTTATGCAGCATCTAATCAAATATTTGTTTGCATTGTTTTTATTGTTTAACTTCTGGAGGTTATTTTCATGTTCAGATCCATGTTCTCTATTTAGATAGGAATATATGTTGACTGGGTGATTGATCCTAATCATCTCAGTACAGTAAAGTTGTTGTTACCTATGGGGGTTAAGATTTAGTCCGGAATCAAGGTAAAACTCTGTAGTGCCTCATGGGTGGGCATTTACCTTAATTTTTGTGTTCTCAACACTGTGAGAATCCCCCAAGTTCTATTTTCCTTTGCAGAGGCTTTCCAGTGTGGCTTCTTCGTCTCTGTGCAGATGCTTCGAGGAGAGACACCTTGCTGGGTAGGGCTCTCATTTCTGTGCCTTGCTTCTCTTCTGCATCTTGGCCACCCCACATCTAGGTGTCTGTCTCTCTGGATCTGTGCAGGTGGCCAACACTTTGTGGGCACCTCTCTTTCTTGTCTGTGGTGCCCCCCTTAGTTTCCCTGCCTGCCTCCCCAGTACCCCCTACAAGAATTGTCAAATACCTTGATGGGAACAGCAGAATTCAGGTCGCTTTGTGATCTTGTTTCTCATGTTCTGGTTGCCTCAGGAACTCTCTAATCCCTTCCAACAGACAGTTTTGTATTTCAGAGCAAATTTGTGTTGGGCTAACTATTCTCCCCTGGAGGGATGAGCTGCTGAATTCCAAGGTAGCTGGATGTGCATGTCAAAGGGGAGTTCTGAGGCCTAAATCTCACATTCCTTGTAATCATCCCCAATTCCCTCCTCTTCATTCAGCATCATTGTTCTACACTGTATTTTAATGTTTCATGATACTAAGATGTTTCTGATGTTCAGCTACACCAGCATCTGTAGCCAGCGATAAAAGATTGTTTCAGGAAAATCGCAGTGCTCTCAACCTCTGAATGTGCCTTGTACTGAGAACATCAAACTATGAGTTGGTTATTTTCTTTTTTTGTCTAGTACAGTTAGAGGCAGTGAGATTGTGCTCTTCATGCTCTAGTGGTTCATTGTAATAGTTGCTAGGTCTAACAAAGAGTTAGCCTCATTTCCCATCAAATGACCATATGTGAAAATTAATTGTTTTCCCATGGTTTCCATGGACCAGTTTCCTATAATTTGATGTACATGCAGTTCTTTCCAGGTAGGATTATTTGTCCCAGATTCCCATTTCCTTGAGAGTTCCATGAGCTACACATATCCCTGTTACTCAGAAGTGCATTGTTTCAGAAATAGGCAGTATCTGGTTTAACATAAAAGGGAAATGTTGACCATTCTTCCAGAATGGTTAGGACAACTGAAGAAATAGAATAGGCTAAACTTCTAGGGAAAACATATCAAAGCAATACATAAGACTCGGGCTGTTCGAGGGCCTACCACCTCTGCTGTGATCACAAGCTATAGAATCAGAAGTGGCTGTCGCCTCTCTTTCTCTAGAACCACTTCACCTCTGCCAAGTCCTGGACCGTCACAACAAGTCTCAAGCCCAGCTTGTCCTTCTCTTAGTCGATTTTGAATCCAAGGCTCATGTGAGCGCATCTAATTGGCAAAACCAAATGCTGATCTGATACCCTCCCTGCGAGAGAGGAGGGAAATGCAGCCTGAAGTTTTCAGCCTTTGCATTCGAGGAATGTATTCAAGAGGGGACCTGGAAATAATGACAAGCCAGTCTGCAGTGTCCACCACCCCACTCGTGGCCTATTTCCCAGTGTATCATAATTCTTGTTTCTTCACATTACTTGACCAGGATGTCTTGCTCATAGGCCCCTTATACTATGTGTCAATAATGAAGTGATTCTGTCCTCCAGACCTGCTTTTCTCCCTGTTCTTTGTCTTGGGGAACAACACTGACCCAAACTAGAAGCCTGATATGTAGCCTAGGTACTTCGTATTTTTATTTCATAACAGGCTTTCAGCTTTATTTGTTTATTTATTTGATGCTAGATTTATTTTTATTTATTTTTCAATTTTATTTAAATCCATGTTAGTTAACATATAGCATAATAATGGTTTCAGGAGTAGATACATATTTCTTTTTAAGAGAGAGAGCGTGAACCAGGGAGAGAAACAGAGGGAGAGAGAGAGAGAGAGAAAGAGAGAGAGAGAGACGATATCTATGTCCCAATGTGGGGCTTGATCCCACAACCCTGGGATCATGACCAGAACTGAAATCAAGAGTCAGACACTCAAATGACTGAGCCACCCAGGTGCCCCTTCTGGGGATATTGTCTCCTTAATAAGCTTTTTATCTTCTCCATTCTCTCTGCTCCTTAATTCACTTGGACTTTTTCTTTCTTAGATTATTTTCATAGCCTTTAATTGTTCTTCTTTCTTCTGGACTCTCTACACCCTCCACTCCAAACAGAGCATAGCCTTCCCACTACTGATGGAGCTTTTGGTCATTCTGCACATCTATCCAGGTGTGCACCCTTCAGGGTATGTATACAGCCACAGAGAACTACTAATTGACCAAAGGCATTTTGTATTTTTCTTTTTCACTCTGATTTCTAATATTCCCCCTGCCTGAAAGTTCTTTTGCTTATCATTCTTTTTTTTTTTTTTTTAAGTCCTGCTCATTCTTTAAAACTCTATTCATATGTTACTCGTTCCAGGAAGCCTTTCTAAACTTGGTCTGCTTTAGATGCGCACAGTCTGTGACAGCATCGAACATACTGTTCCATCATTAAAGCTTCACTGGTCTGTTTCTTTCCACTAGACCATCAGATCCTTGAGGGTGGGTATACCATATATTAAACGTTATTTGCTGAAAGTATAATGTTAATAGCTGGAGTTGAGTAGTCCTGCCAATTTGTGGGGCGGGGGGGGGGGGGGAACCAGTGATTAGAGTAGAAATCTTAGTAGTATTTTTCAAGGCCTAAAAATTAGATTATGTTTTTGTGATAATTGCAAGCTGGAATTTGGTAGTCTGTTTTCCACACTTGGTATGTTCTCAATGTTGACAGTGAGGAACAAACTTTACTAACCTGAGCCAGGAAGCTTTGTCCTAAAAAATTCTCTGTTCAAGTTAGGGTTAAAATATTTTCTAAAAATTAATGAACACCACTTCTCACAAAATTAGAATTTCAGTGTCATTAATAGGGCATAACCATTAATTTTAAAATCTTCCAAAATGTATACATTGTGAGCGAAAAATCCACAAATGTAATGGGCTATATGAGGATTACATTCTCGCATAGGGCACTTTTTCTAAAGTATTAGAATTAAAAAAAAATCAATACTAACATTGTAAGGTGAACTGAAAAAGCATTTTACCTTTACAGAATTTTTTTTTTAAGTTTATTTATTTTGAGAGAGGGAGAGAGAGAGAGAGCAGGGAAGGGACAGAGAGCGAGGGAAAGAGAGAATCCCAAACAGGCTACACACTGTCAGAGCAGAGCCCAATGTAGGGCTCAATCTCATGACTTTGAGATCATGACCTGAGCTGAGATCAAAAGCCAGATGCTTAACTGATTGAGCCACCCAGGTGCCTCTTACTGAATATATTCTTAAATAAAACCTCATTCATTTTAATACCACACCTCACTGATCTGGCACACTTACTCTGAATATAATACTGTTCTTTATATACAAAGACCACACTACTGCCCAGGGACCAGTAGAGCATGTAGTTTTTTTAAAGAGATAATAAACATCCATTTGTGAACCTGAGTTGCACCAAACATAGGGCATTTAAAAAAAAACAACAAAAAACAATAAACAGCATGCATTTTTAAAATGTCCAAACAAAATGACAGGTTTATCTTTGAATTAGAAGTAGAGCAAAACCAGGTTCTAACCAAGTTGTTTATCAAACTGTATTCAAAGTAACATTGATAAGATTTTAATAGTAGTCCTTGAAATAGCAATATGGCAAAGAAATTTGGGATGCAGGGTTAAACAAATTTGGAAAGGCTTGTTTTTGTCTTGTCTTGGGTTTGGGTTTTACAAGACTTCTCAAAGTCTTTATATGATATTAAGAATTTTGTGGCTTCTCTAAGAAGGTATTAGAGTATGCAGTGTCCCCAAAGGATCTGACCACAGAATCGTCCCCACTCTCAAATATGCACACTTTTCAAATAACTGGTGTGCATTCTTCAGCATTTAATGAGGGTAATGCTATCCTAACACACACACATACATACATACATAAAAAAATAACAGTTGCCAGGAAATCTTGGCAGCAGAATTTTATATAAAACAAAAATTTTAACAGAAAATTGGACTTTATGAATCAAAACAAAGTTCAGAAAAATTTTACCTTTTAAAAAAAACTAAGTGAGGCACCTGGGTGGCTCAGTTGGTTAAGTGTCTGACTCTTGATTTTGGCTCAAGTCATGATCTCACGGTTTGTGAGATCAAGTGTGGCATCGGGCTCTGTACTGTCAGCATGAAGCCTGCTTGGGATTCTCTCTCTTTGCCCCACTTCGACTGTCTCTGTCTCTCTGTCTCTCTCTCTGTCTCTCTCTCTCTCTCTCTCTCTCAAAATAAATAAATAAACATTTAAAAAATAATAAAAAATAAAAAAAAAACTGAGTAATAAGAATAATCTTCCCACTGAGTCCCTTCTCTGAAAGAGAAACAATGGCTAGTTTTCAGAAAAGGATTTTTTCCCCCTTTTGTTCCTTCCTTCCTTCCTTCCTTCCTTCCTTCCTTCCTTCCTTCCTTCCTTCCTTTTTTGGTCTGGCAGAATCGTACCTCAGTTCTCAATTAACATAACAGTGTCAGAAATGAAGTCCTCCCTTTAGAACTAATTTCTGCATTCAGTAGCTGGCTCTAACAGGAATATCTCTCTTGAACTGAAACCACTCACGGTCTGTGCTCCTGGTATTGCAGCCTCTAAGAGGTATGCTAAGTTCACTCTGAGTTGCAAAACTGTACTACTGAATCTATAAATGAACCCCTGAACAATTAGGTGCCAACTAGGTACCAATCTCTTGTTTGTTTGTTTGTTGAGATAGTCTTCATGTTAAATATACCATTTTAAAGTGTGGAATTCATTGGTTTTAGGATATTTACAACATTGTGCAATCATCACCAAATTCCAGAACATATCTATCACCATCCTGCAGAATACCTCCTACCTGTTTTGCTTTGTTTTTTCAATTTTTTTAATGTTTGTTTATTTTTGAGAGAGAGAGACAGAGCATGAACAGGGGAGAGGCAGAGAGAGAGAGACACAGAGTCGGAAGCAGGCTCCAGGCTCTGAGCTGTCAGCACAGAGCCTGACATGGGGCTCAAACCCACAAACCATGAGATCATGACCTGAGCTGAAGTCAGATGCTTAACTGAGTGAGCCACCCAGGTGTCCCAGAATATCTCCTACTTGTCAGCAGCCGCTCCCAAATCCCCTCATTTGCTCACAACTACTCATCTGATTTCTCTCTGTCTTTGCCTATTTTAATAGGAATTTCATATGAATGAAATCATATCATATGTGACCATTTGTGTCTGTCTACTTTCACTTAGCATAATGTTTTTGAGGTTTATCTCTCAGTACTTTATTCTTTTTTATTTTTCAATAATCTTCCACTGTGTGAACATAACATATTTTGTTTACCCATTAATCCATTAAGGGGCATTTGGGTTATTTCCACTTTTTTGGCCATTGTGAATACTGTGGCTATGAACAAGTTTTTATATAAACATGATTAGTGTACAAATTCTTGTGTGAACATGTGTTTTTAGTCCTTTTGGATAGGTACCTAAGAGGAATTGCTGGGTCCTATACCTCGATGTTTAACATTTTGAGGAATGGCCAAAATACTTTACACAGAGGAAGCACCGTTTTTCTCTCCCATCCGCAAGGTATGAAGGTTCCAATTTCTTCAGAGCCTCATCAACTTTTGTTATTTTTCTGAAAATGTAACAAAATCTTATAATTTAACAATAAAAGGGCAATTAATGCAAAAATGGGCAAATAATTTAAATAGTTTTCCAGATAAGATATACAAATGACTAATGAGGTCAGGAAAAGATGCTCAACATTGTTAGTCATTAAGGAAATGCAAATCAAAACTACTTGTAGTTCTCTTGAACTTGAATAGAACAATATCCTGTAACTGTTTCTTACTTTTCTTGAAGAGATCCATAGTTAGTTCCAAGGCAACTAACTTCACCAAGAAATAAAACACCTGGTGATCCCTGTACTTCTTTGCCATAGGCATTGCTAATCAGTTTATCCATTTCATTATTAACCTTGTTCCTTTCTTTCTTTATTCAAATTTGTACTTCATGCCCATTATCAAAGATGGGGTCTGTATTGTTCCCTATATGATTCCTGAATCTATGATAACTTTTTGCCACCATGAAGGAATTAATTCTGTATTTTCAATAGAACACTTCACCTTGAAAGGTGAACAGCATTTGACTACATGTTTTTTATGGACTATTGCCAGCACAGTTTTACTATTGTCTTCAGGTCTCCTACCATTTTATAGTTTAATCTTAGATCCAAGAAACCTTCGTTCTTAAATGGGTCATAGTTCTTTTTAAAGACTATTCAAGAGCTTCAATTTTATTTATTTTTTTAATGTTTATTTTTGAGACAGAGAGAGCACACACGTAAGAGCGTGCACAAGCAGGGGAGAGGCAGAGAGAGAGGGAGACACAGAATCCGCAGCAGGCTCCAGGCTCAGAGCTGTCAGCACAGAGCCCGACGCAGGGCTCAAACCCATGAACTCTGAGATCATGACCTGAGCCGAAGTCAGACACTCAACCGACTGAGCCACCCAGGTGTTCCCAAGAGCCTCAATTTTAAAACCTAGTTAAATGTAACAATACAACATTGGATAGAAATACAAAGGTGACATTGCAGACTATATCACACAAGATAGTAACGTTCTGTATCTAAAATTTCTGAAAATTAGAAGATCATCTAATAACACTCAGACACAGACATACACATGTTTCTAATGAAATACTGGGAGAAAAACCTGGAAAAAAGGAAGTAGTGACCTACTTAGTTTTTCCTGAATGTTTTATCTTTGAGGCCAGAAATTTCACAGGTAATGTTTTGGTCCAAAAGATAATGGGAAGTACTTACAAGAATCATTCCATGTGCATGTTAAAACCTTTTCTTCATGACAGGGCATAATAAGATCATTTTTATATATAAGCCTTGCTCTTTTTTGCATGCCAGTAAGAAAAATACTACATCACATAATTGCTTTAAAAGTGGTCATTAAAAGTGAGAAATATATCTTTACACAACATTTTCACTTTTACAAAATTGCTTTATTTCCCAGTTTGGAAGAATTTGCTGAAGAGTGCACATAGATGTTTGAGAGTAAATTATGAGAGGCCATATTGGCGATACTGATTTTAGAAGCTTATGGTTCTCAGTGGAATTTTGATGAATGTCTTCAATGTATATTTATGCATATTAACAACATTTGAATTCCTCTCTGACTATAGTACTGCCTCTGAAATACTGAGCTTTCAAGCAGACTTAAAAGGTTTCATTAAAGGGGATGTTTTTCATTTCATCTCTGGGCATACACTTGCTCTTACTTTGCATCCTAGGTGGCTATGTATATGCTAAAGAAAATAATGTAAGCTGTCGCTCCATACTTGCAAATATTTATAACTCTGGCAAGGTTGAAATGTATTTTCTCTTCCTTCCTTCCACCTTATTTTCTTCGACAGTCCTCTATCTGCATTACATTGCCTGTTTTGTTTAAAAGGCAGGACTCTTCTCCTTTTCCCCTGAGAATCATTTCAGAAGGTAGAATCTATGCCTTCTTAGAAACCAAGGGGTCCCACGTGAGGTAGCCTTTGGTGTATAATCCATTCTCAATCCACCAAACAGTCCTTACTAGTGAAAAATATGCGGGACCAGTATCCATGACTTGATCATTCAAAGGACTTTTTTTTTTTAATTTTTTTTTTTAACGTTTATTTATTTTTGAGACAGGGAGAGACAGCATGAACGGGGGAGGGTCAGAGAGAGAGGGAGACACAGAATCTGAAACAGGCTCCAGGCTCTGAGCTGTCAGCACAGCCTGACGCAGGGCTCGAACTCACGGATTGTGAGATCATGACCTGAGCCGAAGTCGGTTGCCTAACTGACTGAGCCACCCAGGCGCCCCTCAAAGGACTTTTAAAGCAAAATTGACTTATTTTATTAGTTAGAGGCTACCTTTTGCTCTTCCGTATTCTATCTCAACGTGCGGTGCTCTATTTGGTATGCCTTTTGATGATTTACATTTGAAAGGGCATGCAAGGTAATTGTAAAGATATTTTCATCTCCCCTCTCTGCTAACAGATTTGAAAAATGAAATGTGTTTCCTCTATTACTGATTTTTATCGCTTTCCCTGTGGCAAATGCAGATTCTTATCTCTTAACTTTTGATGCACATGCACGTGTCAGCATGTTCCTGTTTCATTCGCTCTCTCATTCAGCAGTGAGCTCAAAACTGATGGTAAAAGTGCAGTGGGATCCCAGAACTGTCCATGACGTGCCCGTTCCTCTTCAGCATAATCCACAAGTGTCAGACCATTTCTCCAAGTTAAAGTCAAGCTGACATCATATTACCTGCCCATTCCCTTGATCTCAAGGGAGATCAACACACTTGCCATCCTTTGATCTTTCTCAAGGGTCTCTGCAGATTTTCCCAATTTTCTGAAAATAGCAACTGAATCACTAACTCTAGAACACTGTATCAATGGAGACATCTACTGGATCCAAACGTCATGGCTTCTTGGGATCAGCACTTTTTCCTTGCCTTCTCAACTCAGATTTTGAAAGTAGGCACTTTTTCAAGGGAATTTTTAAGCAATAGAGGTTTAAAAAATTGAAATTCGCATCAGAAAAAGCCAAAAGCATCAGAGTAAACAGATGAAAAAACACAGATTTTATGTTAATACAACCATAATTGATAGTATTTATTGAACTCTCTCTTATGTAGAAGGCAATGTCTTCAGTGCTCTAAACCTATAACCTCATTCAGTTCTTACAACAGGCTGATGGAGGCAGATAACATTATCCTTTCTATTTTACAGATAAGAAAATAAGTAACATACCCAAGATCATATGCTAATAAGTGGTACTGTGATTAAGATCAAAGACTCTCTAAGGGCATCTGGGTGGCACAGCCAGTTCAGCATCTGACTCTTGATTTTCACTCAGGTCATGATCTCACTGTTGTGAGATGGGGTCCCAGGTCAGGCTCTGCACTGGGCATTGAGCCTGCTTAAGATTCTCTCCCTGTCCCTCTGCCCCTTCACTGCTCTCACTTGCTCAAAAAAAAAAAAAAAAAAAAAAATTAAAGTCTCAAAATTGACACAGCTGCACGGCAGAAGACCCTGGACTCCTTAATTTAGCCCTGTCTGTGAAACTAGTTCTAAGCCATCTTTGTTGTTGTTGTTGAGTAATTAATTAAGCTTCTTTGGAGGGCATAATCTTTTTTTTTTTTTACATAATTTATTGTCAGATTTGTTTCCATACAATACCCAGTGCTCGTCCCAACAAGTGGAGGGCGTGATCTCAACTATGAATTTCAAGTTGCACATCATTATGAAATGTTCGATACTATCTACCCTCTTCCTCACAAAATCTTTGTCCTAACAACTGAAATAATGTAAAATCTAAAAGAACATAAAATGGTTAAATTGTAAATATTCTTAAATGTGTGTGTGTGTGTCCATTTCTCAAACATGTCTAGTAGATATAAAATGTAGATACATTAGGATAGGCAAAAATCATATGCAAGTGAAAGGACAGTAAATGGAAGATAAAGGCATTTCTTCCCACTGGGAATGGGCAATATTTGTGGAGAAAACCAATGTCCATAAAAGCACAGTGAATAAATATTTTGTATATATTGCATAATCTTGAATAAATTGCAGCTGTAGAAGTTGAGGATTATCTGAAAATAGTAACACAAGCAATAGCCATTCTTGACCAGAACATCTTGGGACAAGAAGAGATGGTAGAAACATAAGAGGTTCAGGCCAACCTGACAGATTAAAAAGGACGAACCCCTCCCTGAGTTCAACAAAGAGAACTATTGAAGCACTAACGTAGGATTCTAACCAAATTCTGCAAAGAAGAATGAAAAATTTATACTAGAAATTGGCTGTATATGACTAGTGTGATTAAGGCAATTGTGCTAAGCTAAGTATATTTTAAAAATGGTATAGGTATCTTCCCCAAAGTTAAAGGAACTCTCCATGTATTCTGTTAGAGGTAAATGTCTGGATTTAATAACAATGTCAGTAAAAATAAGTGAGATAAAGCTTTCTGGGGCCAGTCTTAGAACTCTTGGGGATGCATGACTTGGGATGACACCACTAAGGTGGTCTGTGCCAGAAGTATTCCCTTTGTGATAGTCACCAATGGGCAAGAAACACCATGTTTCTGTGGCTGGCGTTTCTATGTCCTGCAGGATGTAGCCTTCATAATGCTGGGGCTTGGCGTTGGTTGAGGAGAGAAGCTGACCCGCCTGCAATCACTGCATGTGAACCGGAACACCTGTTTGTTGAACTCCGTTTCCATCTTCGTCATCTTTCTGCAGAGAGCACTTTGGGGAGCAGAAAGATTGTTCTGAAGTCAATCTTGTGTGTCTGGTTAGTACAGAAGAATCAGGCAAAGAGGATGGGTTTAATGTCCTTTGCAACACAGAAGACAGTGCACCATAGAAGGACAAAGATAATTGGTCTGCTGGACTCACACTGATGATCTGGAAGTCTAAGTCCCAATGATAGCTGGATCACTGATTATACAACCTTGGTACCATGCTGCTTTGAGGCCCTTCTCATCTAGAGGTACCCTGTGCCAGGCCCGTCCCCCAAGGAAAAACTTCATCTGTACTGTCGCCATCAACAAGGGCAGCAATGCGGAGAAGAACTGCAGTGGATTGCTCAAAACCAAAACTGCTGGCAGAAAGCCTGGCAGGGAAAAGAGCGTGTGAAAGTGATCTATGGCTCCGAATCATGTTTACCCAAGGAAGAATAAAAAATGTTGAGACATTGCAAGTTTGGTCAAAATTACAGAGCAGTTGAAAAATACTGAAGATGCCACAATTTCCCCCAAATCTACACCAGCCCAAGTTCCAAGTAGCAAACACCAGAACACGCTAGATGAAATCCAGAGGGCTAGCAGTTTATGGTGACTGAGAGACAAGAAGCTGGTACTTTCTGAGGCTTTTCTTCAAGATGGAGCACCAGTTTGAACCCAAAATATCCTGTAGGTCCAGTCTGGAGTTAAATTATGCTCTAAGGACACAAAAACAATTAATGATATTAAAATATCAGAAAATAAATAGGAAGAGGGTGCAATAGAAATTGATACTGAATCTTTCCTCCATCTTCATTGATTTTCACACGGTAGGAGAACCTTGTTTTTTTAATTATGTATGAGTGCTACCAAAAACAAAACAAAAGTAGGTTAATAAAAAAAATACATAACACCAGGAAATAACTGAATCAGGTAAGTTTCTCTAACAGTATACTACCATAATAAGACTCCTTTTTATCAAGGGGTGCTAGACCAGGGGATGCCACAAAATTCTTTCTTTGACAAATAAAGAAAGCAGACTACAGTCAGGGTCACTGTTAGCCTTTAAGCATCCTTGGTGCTAACAAGAAAATGACGCCCCCTCTGGGCCAAACAGTCTTTTGCATATTCAAGTAGGAAAGCAGGTTATGCCTTTGGGCAAATCGCAAAACTGCAAGCATCCCTACGGGTGAATAAAATGCCATGATGGGGCCATATTGTCAAGGGAGCTGCAAACTGGATTTTAGTTCCCGCTTGGTACCTTGGAAAGGTACTATGGTGCAGTGAACTTTCCACCCAACTGTATGTGACAGCAATGCCTGTACTTTAATCACATTTTTATTAACAAAAATCACAGGAAGTGTAAGTATGAAAATTGGAAGGGTATACTAACCTTTGAACAGTATACTGGCATCTCTGGATTGTGAAATGGTGATATTTTTATTTTCAAATTATCTGTAATTAATAAATTATCCACTACAAACCAGTATCATGACTGAAATAAGAAAAATAACAGTAAAAATTATTAATTGTCAAACCCCTTTTCATTTGGGGTCTTCTCTCATACCATTATTTTTTGCCATTTGTTTTCACTTTCTGTTACTGTCTTTTGTTCCACTTGTTAGATTTTAAACGAATGCTGATGGCTGACGTTTGTCTGGCATTGTCTAATCCCTGGCATTAGATACTTCTTCAAGTACTGGGGTGTGGAAGAAAGCGGCCTTTGAATCGCGGGTCTAACAGTTTCTAATTTGGTAATATTGGTCATTTAACTATTCTGAATCTCGAATTCCTCATGTATAAAATGTAATCTTTAGGTAGTAGGATTACTAAAAAGGATACAATTAATATGTATAATATGGCTATGCATAAGAGGTTTTAATAAATTATATATAATTACTATTACTATTATATCCGAATTTCTTCAAAATTTTGATTACACCCCGAGTAAGAATATTAAAGTCTCTTACAGCTCCCGGTGGCACTAACTGGTCATTCATCTTGGGTGAAACTGTACTTGAAGTAACTCTTAAATTAATAGGTTGGCTTTAAGTAATTGATTTCATTTCTCCTGAGTATATGCAGCTGAATTGGTTAAGGGTTGGGATGAGAATTAGCTCGACAGTTGAAAACAGGAAAGAAGTGTTTGTCTAAAGTATCGATAAGCATGAGCTGATATTAAGAATAGGGACAGTTTTCATGAGTGGTGATGCCACACAGAGGTGGCAGAAGCAGGAAGTGGTGGAGAGGGCAGACGGGAGGTAGAGGGATGCTGGGTAAGACAGCCTGTGCTACCTGCCTGAAATAGAAGTGAGAATAAAGAGTCAACCACCGATCTCTGGGTTGTTGGCTCACTTAGAAAACAGCATGGAAGAGTCAGAGGTCTGGTTTCTAGAGCCACCTGCATAATTTCTGACTTGGCAATCTTTAGCCTGTCTCACATTTTCAGATCGCCCGTGTTATTTCTCACATTTGAAAAAATAATGATTTGAGTTCATTAAGGACCAAAAGAGACACGTATACAAAAATTGCATTTTAAACATTTTGTCCACACGTGAGTCAGTGTTACGGGCAGTCAGAGTGGTAGTCTTCCTCTCCCTTTGAGGCTTGCTAGATGCTGTGCCAAGAGACCAAGAGGAATACAACCAGGACTGAAGTCGCAATTCATTTCCTAGCGATGTCGATGCGTTCGTTGATAAAACAAGTGCTTATTCACCACCTTCAATTTACACATGGTAGATAGTGATACAGCGTAGGGATGCAGTGGTAAATAAGCCAAGATAATACTCTTCCCTATGGCTACCAGCTATGCTATATAAGTTCTAAGAAGGGAGTTGTAGGATGCTGTGAGATGGGGCCAGGATCTGGTGGGGTAATTCTCAAGGAGGAGACATTTGACATGAAAGCTGAATAACAAAGCTGAGTTAACCAGTCAAAGAGAGGGAGAAAGAGCCTTCTGACAGGGCAGAATGGACAAATGCTCCTGAAATGAGAGCTTGTATATGGTAGGAACTAAAAGAAGTTCAGTGAGGCTGAAACATGGAGGCAAAGAGGATGAGCTAAGATTAAGGTGTAGTCAAGGTCCAGTCCATATAGACATTGCAGGGCTACACTAAGGATTTTGGTCTTGAGACAGAATGCAATAACCATATATCCAGTTGGTCAAGACTAGTGGCACTGGAGTATGAGAGAAGGACATAGAGAAAAGATATTTAGTTAGTCCTCACAATGGATTTGCTAAAGGTTATGTATTTATGGGTGATAGAACTGGAGGCATAATATATATTTCCTAACTCTCTGCCTGCGTATTTTGATGGGTAATAGTCCCATTTACTGAGTGCCAGATATGGGTAAAAGATCATGACTTCAATTTAGGCATGATGAGTCCAAAATGCTTTTGAGATATCTAAGGGGAAGTGCTAAGTAGGTTAATGGAAATTCAGGTCTGCCATTCAGGAGAGGAGGTCTGGACTGATGTATAATCTGATCCTTGCCCGAGAATAGAGGAGTTAGAAGCCATGGGCACAAAGATGGAATTACCTAGGATAAAGAATACAATTAACTATATATGTTTTTAATGTTTTTATTTATTTTTGAGACAGAGACAGAACATGAGCAGGGGAGGGACAGAGAGAGAGGGAGCCACAGAATCCAAAGCAGACTCTAGGCTCTGGACTGTCAGTACAGAGCCTGACGCGGGGCTCAAACTCATGGACTGTGAGTTCATGACCTGAGCTGAAGTCAGACATTTAACCGACTGAGCCACCCAGGCGCCCCAAGATAAAGAATACACTTAAAAGGGAAGAACACTTAGACCAAACCTGAGACAAAACTGACTGCTATGTGAGCTATACGGACCTTGCTTAATCTGCTACATAATCTAAATGATCTCTGAAGACTAAATGTCTATAAATTGCATAGTTGGATGCCCACCAGTCCCTAACTCAATTTTCAGAAGCAGATTGTGTCAATTATACTTCTTTTATAGCTTGGAGATACTCTTGCTATGATCATGGCATGTTTTTTAGTCAATCTATTTTGTTGTTATTTGCTACCACTTTAGGTTATTAAAAAGAAATGCAGCCTGTTTTAGAGAGCAGATCACTCAGTAAAATTGTGCCTTGGTGCCAGAAATAACATTAAGAAAAATAAATGGAAAAGAACGCAAGATTCTTTGATGTGAAAACTTAGAAAATAGTACACCAAAACAAAATGACAACCTCACCCTGCTTGGGTCCACAAACCACCACACCTTTTCGTGGGCCCATCCAGGACTGTCAAGATAGCAAGAAATAAATGTCTATTAAATGCAGCCATTCTGATTTTGGGTTAACTTGTTATTGAAAACTAATCCTTAATTTCATCCTGAGTGAGAGTGTTGATTTATTGATCTTTTACATGTAAATTATCTAATCATGGTGGACCATCCAGAGAGAGGACTTGTCAAGTTCAATTCAGCCTTGTTCAAAAGGAGCTGAGCAGTCATTTAGATCTACCAGTGAGGGAGCTGCAGTGAATCAATACACTGTATTTATTGTGTATTTATTTTGACATTAAATATATAGGTTTTTTTAAAGTTTATTTATTTTGAGGTGGGGTGGTGCAGAGAGAGGGAGAGAGAGAATCTCAAGCAGGCTCTGGGCTGTCAGGGCACAGCTGGACTTCAGGCTCAGTCTCAAGAACCATGAGATCATGACCTGAGCCGAAATCAAGAGTCAGATGCTTAACCAACTGGGCAACCCAGGCGCCCCTAAAATGGAACATTTTGTCAAGAAAGATTTCATGGAGATTCTGGTAATCCAAGTAATAGAGTAGCATTCACGATCCTATTATCTATCTACCTATCTTCTATCTTTTTTTATTTACTACCTACCTTTATGCTATTTTTGTTGATTGATTAATCAGTGATACACATATAAAGTTAGGTTCTTTCCCTCCAGCTTCAGCTAGGTGAGGTTTTTGTGTGATCCTAATGACAAGTACACAAACATCAAGCGATCAAGGAAAAAGCAGTCCCTTTATCTGTTATTGCTGACATTGATAGGTACTAGATAGTAGCTCTTTATCAGGAAATGTGTTTATAAGTCACTCTAAAAATTTGAAAAAATTTTAAGAACTGCCAAATTTGCAAAAATATGCATAATACTAAAATCACCTGGAGAAAAACTAGGTGATCTTAGAAAAGAATGAATTGGTAGGAGATGAAAATATGACTCTACAACCATGACAACAAAGAATATTAAAGAGAGAGAACAATGGAAAGGAAAATAGTGAAATAGTATCAGATGTGAATATAACTAACAGGCATTAATTAAGTTGCAGGAGCAGAACATAATAAATAATAGAGAATTTTACAAAACAGACATTATAATGCAAAATACATGCAAGAGAGTTAAGCCCATTTAAAAATAATAGGACTTTGAGTAACTATGAAGTTGCCCTAGAGATAGATAGTGAAACCTTGGATTGCGAGTAACCTGTTCTGTGAGTGTTCCACCAGATGGGCGAACATTTCTAATACATTTTGACCTGACAGACGAGCGATGTCTTGTAATTGTGAGTAGTCCGTGTGCCGAATGTCACACGATTGCAACTGAGCCAGTGGTTCTTGAAATTTGCTGTGATATACACGTGCTTTGGATTATAAGCATGTTTCTGGAATGAATGATGCTTAGAAACCAAGGTAAGCATATTATGAACCAAGTTATTTGGAGGCCAACATTGAAAGACCTGGGTGGCTCAGCTGGTTAAGCATCTGACTTCAGCTCAGGTCATGATCTCACGGTTCATGGATTCAAGTCCTACAACAGGCTCTGTGCTGACAGCTTGGAGCCTGCTTGGGATTCTCTCTCCCCCCTCTCTGCCCAATCCTGCTTGCACCCTCTCTTTCTCTCTCTAAAATAAACATTTTTTAAAAAATAAAGAATATTTAAACAGTGAAATAATAGAGAAGTTATTTGTGGATGATACCAGCAAAAGAAAAAAAAGGATAATCCTATTTTTAAATTTTTTTTAACGTTTATTTATTTTTGAGAGAAAGAGACAGAGTGTGAGTGCTAGAGGGGCAGAGAGAGAGGGAGACACAGAATCCGAAGCAGGCTCCAGGCTCTGAGCTGTCAGCACAGAGCCTGACATGGGGCATGAACTCAAGAGCGGTGAGATCATGACCTGAGCTGAAGTCAGTCACTTACCTGACTGAGCCACCCAGGCACCCCAATGATAATCCTATTTTTAAAAAGTTTTGACAATTATAAAATACTTACTTTTAATTTTTTTTAATGTTTACTTATTGTTGAGAGACAGAGGGAGACAGAGCGTGGGTGGGGAAGGAGCAGAGAGAGAGACATAGAATCCAAAGCAGCTCCAGGCTCCAAGCTGTCAGCACAGAGCCTGCCTTGGGGCTCGAACTCACCTACTGGGGAGATTATGACCTGCACTGAAGTTGGAGGCTTATCTGACTGAGCCACTCAGGCACCCCTAAAATACTTATTTTTTAAAAAGTAGTGAAAATATGGGTAAAAGGCTATGGAGTTTTGAATAGTAGTTGGAGAAATAAAAGAGAAAAAGGAAACATTATTAACCAGTTAACCCATAATATTTTCTGACATAGACATCCTTTAAAAACCCACCTTTAGGAAAGAATGATTTTAAATGGATGTTGATATTCTTTCTGATAGGCAAACCAAACAAGCTAGAAAACATGAAACCAAAAATATTGGTGTAGTCATCAATATATGTTCTTTGACCAGATGTCTGTTTAATAGCATCCTTGGATTTGGGAAAGTAAATACAGGTTACAAAGTTAATTTGGACTTTGCCTTAATGAGAAATAGGGATTTGAATGTTCCAAAGCCAGGAATTATTATAACTCTAATACTGGCTAACATTTATTAAGGGATTTGTGTCAGCCACTGTACTAAGGATTTTACATGCTTTAGCAGGAACTATGATTAAACCAATTTTTACAGGTGAAGAATCTGAACATAGACATTTTAACACAGTAGCCAAGTTTGCTCAGAAATGGATACTTGTCAGACTGCACAGTGGGACGCCAGAGCCAGCATGCTCCCCCCTCTGCTGAATCTGGTGATACTAGGAAGAGAGACAGTGGAAACTTGGCCTACAGCCTTATAGTACTGAATTGCTTCTATCTATATAGGAAAGTGTGTGGTTCCCATTTTATTATATTTTATTTTTGAGCTTGACATTCATGTAGCAAGGAATCCAGCAGCACTAACTGTAATGCCAACAAAGTAGTGTTCATATACTGGACAGGCAGGCTTGAGCCGATACGTAAGGTAGCTGTGGTTTACCTCCAAACAATGTGCAGCCACCGCATACATAGGAGAGAGGCTCCCTCAGACAGGCCTGCTTTCATTGGACACCCAGAAGGAATGGTCTCACAAATCATCATGTCGAATACTAATAAAACTAATACCAACAATGACAAAAATAACAAACTCCAGGTAGAATTTTACTGAAACCTTTTCAGGCATACTGAGGAGGGAGTTAGCATCTCATGGTTCAGAGTGAAGTTCTCAACAATCACTTAACCATCTCTAATTTTTCTTTTCCTTTTTTTTTAATGTTTATTTTTGAGAGGGAGACAGAGACAGAGCACAAGTCGGGGAGGAGCAGAGAGAGAGGGAGACACAGAATCCGAAACAGGCTCCAGGCTCTGAGCTGTCAGCATAGAGCCCGACACAGGGCTCCAACTCACAAACGATGAGATCATGACCTGAGCCGAAGTAGGATGCTTAACTGACCGAGCCACCCAGTCGCCCCTACTCTTTATTTTTTCTAAGATCACTCCGATGTTCTTATAAGTTTTCATTGTCTCTCTTTTCCTTCCCTTTTAGCTCTTTTCAGGGCCCGGTCAACCTGTTTCCTCTTCTCCCTTAACTCTGAATCATCTGCTGAGTGTTTCTCTTTGTCTTTTTTATGTAGCACAATGTATCCCTCTCCTCCATCCACGGTTTTACACGGTCATCTATCATTTCCCTTAACAAAAAGGATCTCAGGAGTAACTCACTTAAGAAGATTCAGGGTGAGGGGCTCCTGAGTGATTCAGTAGGTTGGCTGGCGTACTCTTGATGTCAGCTCAGGTTCATGAGTTCAGGCCCCATGTCAGGCTCTGGGATGGGTGTCGAGCCTGCTTGAAATTCTCTTTTAACTGCTTGCCTACGTACCTGCACTCTCTCTTAAAAAAAAAAAAAAAAAAAAAAAAAAAAGGTTCAAGGTGGTGGGGATGATAACTTACCATATTTTCTCCAGTCACACTTGTGACTTTCAGGATCTGAATGGATACATGTCACCTCCTGTTATCCAGTTTCTCATGCCTTTTGTTCCATCCACACTGACCTCTGTGCTGACCCTTGGACCTGCCAGGCACACCTTTGTTTCGTTTTCTCTCCCTGAAATGTTTCCCACAAGGTTCATTTCTTCATCTTCCACTTTCATCAAAAGTGATCTTCCAAGAGAGACTCAAAATCTCAATCTCTGACATTTCCTCCTGGCTTTCTTTATAACACTTAACCACTCTCTAACAGAGTATGTATTTTACTTCCTTGCATATCTTACATCTATTTCCCTTTCAGAATTTAAAGCATAGAAAGATAGGGACTTCTGTCTTCTTTTGCACACACTATATCTTCAGAGCTAAGAATAGGGCCGGGCAGGCAAAGCTCGTTACATATTTGTGTTTGAATAAATTGTATCTAAATGCCAACACATTGCTGGTGGGTACATTTTCAACTAATGACTGATTGACTTATTGAAGAAACAAGCAAACTTGCAGGGAATCAGAGAATTTAAGAATTTAAATCAGAGAATTGAAGTGAGTGGAATCTGAGAATTGAGAGATCATATGCTTCATCCATCCAGTTTCACAGATAAGGAGATTGGGACCCAGATTGTAGGGATTTATAGATCCAGTGACCCTCACCCCACAAGTGAGAAGCAAGATTGCCATGATTATATAGTCATCTGACCTCTGAGTCCAGTGCCCTGTGACATGTGTAGATACATATTAGAAAAAGAATTAAATATATTTTATATTATTCTAAGGTTTATTTTATCAGATATTGATCAGAACATTTGAGTAAACCTCCCTGAATCTTAGCTTAGTGTCACATTCATTTTCAGGGCTTAAGCCTGGGTCGCTTCTGGCTTGGGCTGGTTTATTGTCAAAGCCCCTGCAACTTGTCTTTCAGCTGCTGGATATTACTTCTCACTGTATGAGCCACGGGTGATCTTTTTAATTCCACTAAGCTGCTGAAGCTAATAAAAGTAAAGGTCTTTTTGCCTCTGTAGCACTCCCATTGATGCAGAAATGTTTCTTCTATGTTCTCTTGCACTAAATCCTCTCGTTTCTTAATTATCCAGAGGATGGAAAACCAAAAGAAAAGAGCATTTGTGCCCAGCCCATACTGGAACAGGGGAAAATAGTTTCCAAACTATTCCTACTTTTAAAATAGACTTAACGAGTAGAAAATCTCTTTTGCTTCAGTCTTCTATATTATTTGCCATTTAAAAGTGACTCAGAAACGATCTTCGTTTTTGGCA
This sequence comes from Panthera tigris, assembly GCF_018350195.1. Lineage (NCBI taxonomy): Eukaryota > Metazoa > Chordata > Mammalia > Carnivora > Felidae > Panthera > Panthera tigris. The sequence continues at coordinate 106,617,043 of NC_056660.1, forward strand.
TGGGCAAAATAAAAACCCTGGGGTCTTGTTTACATTGATGGTGATAATGGACCATTTGTTGCTTTTTAATTATTGTATACTTCATAGCAGAGTGGACTATGTTCTTAAAGTCAAATGTAATTAATGGTTTCAGCCTAAGAGAGGCATAATGATAACTCAGTAATTCCGTCCATTCAGAGATAAGGAAACAGGTAAAATATCTTGTCTGAGGGCACATAGCTAGAAACTGGCAGAATTTAGGTTTTAATTCAGATCATTCTGATTCTAATAGCTAAGCACTTTTGACTATAGTATGGCCATAAAGGAGAGTTGTCGTTCCCCTGTAGAATAGTATCAACAGCTCCCAAGCTATTTTGAAAGAATTTTTATTTATTTTAAACATTTAAATTGGATTCTGGATGCATAGACTCTCAAGACTGAAAAATCTCTGGTGTCCTCTAAGCCATCCTCTCTTGGCAGCTTTGATCTCTAACACAGTGTCTGGGCCACTGAGCATCTGGTATCCTACTGAACAATTTGAGGGATAGGGAACTTAGTCATTACCTCCAAAATAGGATTCAGTATAATTCTGACTACTAGAAGAGTCATTTATGTTGATATAAGTTCTACATCTCTAAAACTTTTGAGTTGTTGGAACCGAAATATATCCAGTTCATCGAGACTATGTTTTAATTCTCTCATTTATCAACCTCTTCCCAGAGTAAAGAATCAGAACAGAGCACAATACCTTCAGACCTCACTGTAATAATATATTTGGCGAGGGGCATGGCCCCAAAATTAAAACGCTGGTTAGTGGTACAAGGAGGTTCAGGAAATTTAACCTTGATGGACTTGGGGTCCAAAGGTCTGTCTTGTGATACAAATCTACCTTGATCCCTGCTGTGCTTTGGTGCCACCTGGTGGTGGATGCTCTTTGACAGATGCTTTGATGTTTGCGCTGGGTACTCCGGTTGGTTAGAAAAAAAAGCAGACTTAAACAATGACACAAGTTAAGTTCATTATAACAAACTGATAATTTCAGAGAATAAGAACAGTGGTAAATAGAATAGAAAAAAAATATTTTATTGAGAGTGGAAGTAAGGAAAAGCCTCTTTGAGGAGGTGACATTTAAAACTTAAATGATTATAGGAGTCAGTCTAACCACCACCCCCCACCCCAACCCCAGTTAATGGTAAGGGAAGTAGCAGATACCAAGATCATTAGGAATATAGAAACAACGTATTTAAAAAACTGCAAAAAGCTCAATGAGGCTGACAAGTTGTTAATAGAAGGAGCTGTTAATAGGAGGGTGGTTGTTAACTGCAAAAGTAGCCAGAAGCCTGAACTTGAAGGATCTTAAAAAGATTTGAGGTTTGAAGGATTTTGAAAAGATTTGAGGTTCTCAGACTGCAGGGGGAAGCCATTAAGGTTGGGATTGATATTACTGAAGCAAGACCAAGAGTAAAAGCAGGGAGACCAGTTAAGAGATTATTGAAATGGTTCCGCTGAGCCGGGCTTATAGCTTGAACTAGAATGGATAAAAATAGACACATTGGCTGATTTGGGGGGAATTTGCTTTCTCTTGATTCCATTTTGTTTTCTCTTTTTCTCTTATGTGGTTTATGCACACATAATGCCCTGCATTTTAGAATGAAGAAAATGAGGTAATTAGAAGCACAACTGATTGAATTAAAACCACAGGTTTTTGGAGTTTGTTTTCATTTGTCTGTTTACCTAGATAGACCATCAGAGATAACTCTCTGAGTTGTATACATTAAAAGTCTATCATTATTTGTGTCACATTAGAGAATAACAGGAAACACTTCTGATGTCACATTGACCATCTGACTTCCAAGCAGGTACCAAAGAAGAGAATGAAAATGGGGCTTGGAAAGAATCTTTTCTTCCTTCCTTATTCTATCAAGGGGTTCAGCTTCCTCTCAGGTGTGAATAAGGAAGGTGCACACAGAGGCAGCATAATTTCATAAGTAAGAACACGGGTTCTGATACAAGACTGCCTCACCTCTGTTCCACGTCTTCCACTTGGTTGGGCAAGTTACATAATCTCTTTATGCCTCAGTTTTAAATCTATAAAATGAAGATGAAAATAGAACCCACTGCATGGAGTTGTTGGGATAATGGAATGAGTAATATAAAGTAGGTGTTTAGAAGAGCGTCTGGCATATAAGCCTTGTTAAAAAATATTAGCTTTTAAGTTTGTGAAAGATCAGCATGCAGTTGTTAAATAGTTTGAAAAGTTGTCACCAATAAGAGGGTTATATATTTAAAGTAAGCATAAAAGTACACTGTTTCACTTTTTCTATGTGCAACCTGGAGATGAGTCACGTACTGGAAATACTTTCTTGCCAACTTGAACACCCAAAAAATCCAACATCAGCAAAAGGGCAAAATGAAGAAGGAAAATGAAAGGAACATCTAGGGTTTCCACTTACGTCCCCTTTTCTATTAAGAATTTGAAGGGAGAGGCTCTTGGTAGATGTTTGCTATTTTCCAAAGATGGAAATCTGTTGGAGGAACCTCTACACTTAAGAGCATTTTGACACCTCTAATTAGTGTATTCCAAATACAGAAGAAAACAAATGAGACAAGGCAGGTCATGGACTTTACAGTGACTAACCTTAAATACAACTAAAGACATAAACTCTGTGATGCGTTTTCTCTTAAAGAATTTTAAGAGATGCTAGAAAACAGTTTTGTCTGGATAACTGAGTTGGATTGTAAACAACAGTCTGCAAGAGTCATATTTCCCAAGATGGCACTCTGATTTTTTTTTTTTTTTTTTTTTTTTTTTGTAAACCAGCAGACCGCTTTGGCAATAGCCAAAACATTCAGGAATAACTGTTAATGACATAGCCAGATGTGCCTTAGAGAATCAACTGTCTGGCCAAACCACCAAATTCTACAGAAAGGGAGAATGAGCTCAGCAGGTAGAAAAAATTCCATCATGCATGATGTATGCTAGGAATATTATTGTGACTCAATAGCATGGTCTTTATTTCCTATTGGGTTTAAAACTCTTCCTTAAAGAAGCCTGTTTTCTTCCAGTGTTACTGCAAGATAACAAATACACCTTCCTAAGTCATAGCCTGGTGTCCTGAAAGCATTCACCTGTGTTCAGCAGTCTTGATTCATTTCCAGGGCACCCTGTACTCAGTGGTGATTCTCGCTGATTACAGAAGACAAGCCAGAATTAGTCATTCAAATGTTTTATTACATAAGAGCTGTTTTACCATGTTTTGTTTATTAAGAATTTATTTTTTAAACAAATTATGATTTGAAGATACTTCGGTAAGGAAACACTGGGTTATCCTTATATTAGCAGGGAATGCTTTCTCACTTCTTGGAACCTCCTCAGGCTTCCCCTTGAGGTTCTTTACCAGAGGAGGCCTCTCCCTTCCTGTCTCTCTCTCCTCAGAGGAGGTGGAGGAAGAGGATTTATCTGAATAGAGAGTTTGAGAGCTCATTCAGGGCAACTTCTTTGTTTCTCTGTGTTTCTGTCTGTTTCAGTGTCTCTCCCTCCATTTCAGCCAGATGTTGGCAAGAAGATGCATTCTCAGCTGTACCTTTTCCCACAAGAGCTTTTCTTGCCTGTAGGTGTTTTGCAATCTCATCTGCTTTATGTCATGCACTAACCTTATCAGATTAGGTTCTGGGTGGGGGTCGGAGAAGAGGAGTGAGAAGGATCAGGCACTTTGTTTTTGAAAAGGAAGTACATTCAGTTCAGAGGCATGGAAGTAAGTCCACTTGAGCTATTGATGCCAATGAGTGCCTAATTGCTAGTGGAGTGGGATAGGGCTAGGATGTCTCAGGGATGAAGGAATGAGACTCGAGGGGTATCCACTGGCTTATAAAGTATCTCCAGCATTTGAGCAAGATGGAGCAGGTGTAATTGTAAGGGCTGTAACGCTGATTAGTAAGCTGCTCTGTGCCATTTATACACCAAGGGAAGAAAATGATAGTGGCAGAGGACTTAACTCTTAGGTCAACATGTGAAAGCTGAAAGGCCTCCATGGTAGCATTTAAAGACCTCCTCATCTCCTGAAGTCACAGGCGGACCATTGTAAAGTTCAGTCCCAGGACCTGGTTTTCAGACTAGCAGATTTACAAAGATGGTTGAACTAACAGCCCTCAAAAGTTTCCTTGGTTAATGTCAAAGCGCTGATAAAGGAGTGAGATCTTGAGCTATGGACGAAGAATGTGTAGACGGCTGTCCTGGATACCCAGACTGTCAGCTCTACCCTGAGCCTTCTAAGCCAACAGGAGTGTCTCCTTCCCCATGCTGTTGGACAGCACCCTCTCCTTGCTTGGAGACAACTTAAAGTCCTCATGTGAGAGATGTGCCTCTCAAGGTGTCTCTGGCCTCAAAATCTGCCCTAACATCCCCCATGGCTTCTGAACCACAAACTAGATTCAGTCTCAATGTGGCCTGACCAGGGAAATATTGGGAGGAAATAGGTTATTCATCAAAAATATCTCCGGGGGCACCTGGGTGCCTCGGTTGAGTGTCTGACTTTGGCTCAGGTCATGATCTCACAGTTCGTGAGTTCGAGCCTTACCTCGGGCTCTGTGCTGACAGCGTGGAGCTTGGAGCCTGCTTCGGGTTCTCTGTATCTCTCTCTCTCTGTCTGTCTCTCTCTCTCTGCCCCTCCCTTGCTCACACTCTTTCTATCTCCAAAATAAATAAACATTAAAAAAAAAAATCTCAGGACCTAGTTAATGTGTACCGGCAGGGACCAAAAGAGCATGCTGGGTACTGGATAAGGATACCTATAATTTAAGGTTTAATGTCTTAGCAAGTATACTTCTAGCTATTCCTAACAGGCTGCCAATATAGCTCCTTGAAGTTGGGGAAAAAAAATGATAGCTGGTAAAGCTGGAAATGCATGGATAAATAGTAACAAAAAGCTCAGACAACTAGTCATGTTAGAAAAGATTTATTAGGTAACACCAGCGAAGGGTTGACTGTGTTTCCCAGAAGGTCCCAAAGGAAACTCCCGTTCACTTGAGCCTTAGGAATCTTCTAGTGAAGGAGGGTCAGCATGATAAAGAAGCTCAGATGACTGTTCTTTGTAGGTAGGGCAGAGAGTATGCTCTACTCTTAAGGGTCTGGGTTCCCTCAAGGTAATAGGATTCCAGGCTAGCAAAGGCCATGTGGCAGCACTTAATGATCAGAGTCTAGATGGATGCAATTACTATCATGGGCAGTACTGTCAGAGCCAACCAGGGAGCCCTGACCCATAGGGATCGGTCAATGGTAATGATTTATAGACCATGGTGATCGTAGGGTCAAGATAGATGGGCAGCCAGCAAAAGTATCCTGTAACATCTAAAATAAAAAATGCTCAAGAGTGTAAGAAGAGAAGGCTTATGTCAGCCATAGCAAAGTCATGATCCCTTGCCAGTTTCCATACATGAGCCAGTTCTTAGACCTGGAGTTCAAAGACTTAAAAACTAACTTCCTTTGAGGAAATATTCTTAAATGTCTATGTAATGTTTATATTGTGATTCTCTTAGTCCTCCTTCTTGGGAACCTATGACCATTTCACAGGTAACATGTATTCTACGGGGAAAGGAATATCTTTCAGGGTAGTTTGATACAGGGTGTGAGAGGACTTTAAAGGAGGATATAAAAACATCATCATGTCTCCCCTGCAAGAGTGCAGGGGGGCCAGTGATAGTGTCTTGGCTCAAAGTTTGTCTCACAGTGGGCCCAGTATGTCATTTTTCCTGGTCTCTGAGTGCACACTTGGTATGGATATACTTGGTAGCTCGCTGTACCCTCATGCTGTTTTTCTGGCCTGTGGAGTAAGAGTCAGAAGGGGAGAAGAGGCCAAGTAGAAGCTCTTGAGCTTGCTGACTTTGGCCAAGATAATAAGTCAGAAGCAATACGTCATTCTATGTGCAATTACAGGGATCAGTGCTAACCTCAAAAACATAAAAGGATACAAATTACTATTATATCCCCATTTAACCTACCAGCCTGGTTGTACAAAAGTGAGATGAATTATGGCAGATGATGTGAAACTATTTATTGGGTAACATGGAAGGCTGTTACTTTAGAATGGGACTCCTCGGTACGTTCAGCCTGCATTACCAGCCCTGCTGCTACTTGGGCCATATGTCATGGCAGATCCTATGTGCTAGAGATTTCTTGATAAGAATGCCACGTACGTTTTCTGCAAGCCCCAAAAGAAGCGTCATAGCATAGACACCCCACACTTCTGGAACAATATGACATCATCTACTACAGGGAACTTTTCATCTTTTGAAAAGTAGCTCCTCGGGGTGCCTGGGTGGCTCATTCAGGTAAGCATCTGAATCTTGATTTTGGCTCAGGTCATGATCTCACGGTTCTTGAGATTGGGCCCCACATCCAGCTCTGTGCTGACAGTGTAGAGCCTGCTTGGGATTCTCATTCTCCCTCTCTGCCCCTCCCTTGCCCTACTCTGCTGCTGGACCATAACAGACACTTGACATCTATGGTACACGTCCATCTGTATCTGGGTTATGTCGACCCACCAAGTAATCATATTGAAGGTAAAGCATATGAAGGAAATGATACATTCAAGTTCAGACCCAAAGGAGCCTGGAGGGCAGAAAGAAGTTAGAGATAATCCAAATTTCCTCTTCCAGACACCTTTCCTTATTGCACTAATGCAGTTCCCTACGACCAGCTGACAAAACATGATGGGTTCAGGCTGTCATGTTGGCAAAATTCAAGAGTGTCTTGCTGCTTCAATCCCACTCGAGATTGTCCTGAAAGATATCAGTGAGGCAAAATCCTCCTATGGGCAGAGCTTTGAATGGTATACACAATCATCAAGTAGGTATGGAAGGGAAGTGATCTGAGGTAAGACCATGCATGTGCCTATATCCCTGACACTGAGTATATCCATGGCAGCACAGTGCTTGAAAAATTGGCCTTTAAACAGAGTACTCAGAACATCAAGGATAAAGGTTTACACATGTATGCTAAAGGCTGCCCAGCTAGTATACATTTACTACCATGGCTGAATCTCAACCAATCAAAAGAAAAAAAAAATGATGTTAACCTCCCAATATGGCACCGTTCTTCAAGAAACCAAACAGCCACTGGGTGGCAAGTTGAAAATCAGACCTCTTTCAGCCTGGAGGGATGGATACATGTTTGAGTATATGTTTTTCCATCTTTTCCAGTGTTAAGGGGGCAGCACAACTCTCTATGTCTGAATACCTAGAAAGTTTCCAATCTCTTCCACTTTTTGCTTCTTCTGGCAAAGCTGGGGTAACATATCCACATTGTTTGCCTGTTTTGCTCACTGACAAAGCCATAGCCCAACAGAAGGGAACGGTATTTCCCTCATAGACCTTGTGTCAGTCAAGCTAGTTTCAGAGACCAAAGGCTGCCTAGAGACTCTTGTAGACCCAGAGGTTTGGGTCCAGCATGAGTGTAAAGCAAAATCCTGATCAATTCTGTTCAGTGCCTATCTCTGCTGAACTTCCATACTGCTTCTCGAGTAAGATGCACACAAAAAGAAGGTCTGTGGGAGACTCACCACTCCTTTACAGGCTCATGTTGCCCAAGACTGACTTATTCAACTGTCCTTTTCTGCTAGAACAAACAAGTAAAACTTAACGATATAGAAAGCTTGGTGACATTTTCCTCTAGCATCCCCAAACTGAAGAAGATGGTAATTAAGTCATTTCCTGTATAATAAATACAGCAAAATATTAAAGTGAAGCTAATCAGCCTGAGGAGCATTACTAAAAAGGAAGGGGAAGGAAGAGAGGGAGATAAATCACTCGTGGGTGCCATTGGGAGGAAATAAGGCAAGTAAGACTTGAAGTTTGTGTTTGGTAATATTCTAATTACAGCTACCCACTGTGGTGCAGAGTAAATTTAATTTTTATTACCCAAACGCAGCCTTCTGTTCTCACTGTGATAAGCATTACCCTAAGAACTAGCTTATGGGACTCAAACGGATTGACTTTTGTGGTTGGTGTCCTGAGGTGTCTTAGTAATTTCATCCTCACATAAGAGAGTGCAGAGGAATACCTGGATGGATAAAGTATCAATGGCAATGTAATGGCAGATGTGCTGGGAATAACATTTTGCCTTATTCTTTCCATTTAAAAACCGTATTTGTTATAATATGTTTTCTCCTTTTGCTTTGATTTTGCTGGATGAATCCATTTTTTCCTCCTCTTTCTTGTCTTGTACTGGCAACTTGACATTACTATTATAGAGTTCTACTTTTCTAATGGCTAACTTCCTATTTCTAAGTACTAGCATTTCATTCTATACTTCTCGGTTGATGAAACAAATTTAAATAGTATCATTCCTGGCAGTTTATTCCCCAGGCATCAAAAAGAGTTCTGATTTGAAACCCAGCCTCCACTGATTGCACAGGTATGGGAGTGAGCAGAGGGGACATGTGTCACATGACAGTTTCTGGGTGAAAACCATCCAATATTGGTGGCTGTGGTGGGGGTTGTTGAATGATTCAAGGGCAAACACAAGAGTCAGTGACTCAGACTGCCTCAGTTCTTGTGCTTTTATTACAGTAAAACCTTGGTTTATGAGCATAACTCATTCGGGAAACATGCCTGTAATCCAAAGCACTTGTATATCAAAGTGAATTTCCCCATAAGAAATAATGGAAACTCAGAAGATTTGTTCTGTAACCCAAAAATATTCATATAAAATGATTATAATACTGTAATACAATACAAAGTAATAAAATAGAAAATAAAGAAAAATAAACAAATTAACCTCAACTTACCTTTGAAAACCTTCATGGCTGGTGTGAGGGAGACAAGAGAGAGGAAGGTTATTGTGCAGGACAACTCTCACTATCACTAACAGAATCACTGCTATCTATCGGCTCAATGGATTCTTCTTCTGCATGGGGCCATTGTATTCACTTGCACAGATGATGACTACAGTACAGTATTAATAAACTCTTGTTACACACTGTATTTAATGTAATTGGCACTATGGCAGCAGAGGAAAGGGTCTGTGTCTGAAGGCAGCCTGACCTAGAATGAAGCAAAGCATTCCTAAGCTCACTCTTATAGGGAAAAGCAAAGGACTGTCCATAGATGCTTTGAAGTGACAAAAACTACACTAGTGTCAGTTGCTGGCACCTTCCAACATTCTGAAAAATCACTGACTTTTGGCAAACAACATGGCCTGAAACCAAGCATCTGAGGATGGGAGACGATCACCCACAGTCCTGCAGGGGGAGACAGAGAGAGAACAAGAGGAGTACCATTGGCTCAGTTGTGATCATGTGACATTCGGCGTCACATACTACTCATATTACAAGACATTTCTCGTTTATCAAGTTAAAATGTATTAGAAATATTTGCTCATCTTCCAGAACACTCACAGAGCAAGTTACTCGCAATCCAAGGTTTTATATATTTGCATTTTTCACCCCAGACCCTGCTGTACTTTCTCATCTTGTGGTTATTGATAGGTCCTGCTTTAAAAAAAAAAAAAAAAAAAAAAAATCCTGAACTTTTGGATTTGTGTCTTTCTTTTTTTAGGTTTTTTTTTTTTTTTTTTGAATTTCAGAGTTTCCTCATCTAGATTTTGAGACCAAATTGTTCCTGTCTGCTTTATGTTTTTAAGGAATTCCCCATTTTGCTGGTTTTGTTGTGCCAACATTTCCTGTTATTGGAGTCCCTATGAGTTAGACTTGATATTTAATCTGTAATTGAAGCTGCATTTTTTTTTTAAGGAAGGCAAAAACATGACATATATGGCTATTGTGATCTCTATGCTAAAATCCAGAGAAAGGGATTGATTGAGTAAATGAGAAAACAATAGATCATTGGGGGTCATTTATATTTTGTTTGTGAAATGCGATTGATACAGAAACTCACCAAACGTTTCCGGAGGCAGTATGCCTCAAATTTGAACATCATATAACTCATACTCAGTACTTCGTTTAATGCAAAAACAGCACAAACATTTAGATTTTATTTTCAAATAGTTGTAAGAATCACTCAAGGGGAAGATGTTGATCCTCATGACGTCTTGCATTTATTATTTTTATTCTCCTAGCCACTTGCTTTTCTTTTTCTTTGGAGTCAAACATGCAGGGTCTGTCAGTCATGAATCCGCCTTTTTGCACTACCTTTTTTGTTTTCTACATTGGCATGTTCCACTTAGTTCTTACTTTCCACTTTGTATCGCTGTGTTGGAGGCTAGTTGTGAACAGAGAGTTGGAGCTGACTCCCTGTGTGTTTACCCAGAATTTCACCACCCACTGTTCCTTGTCATTAATTGAAAGAGAAAATAGAAGCTAACAGGAACCAGAGTTGATGTGGCTTACAAAGTTAATGAAGTGGAGGAAATATGAAGATTCGGGAGATGAAGGACGACGCACCCCATGAATTACAGAAATAACTATTCCGAATATGGCTGTGTACAAAAACACAAAGTAATTAGAAATCCAGAAAAATTAATGGAAATAGATTCACTTTGCCACAGAAGGAAGAGAATCAGGGGTTTGGAAAGAGTTGATTTAAAAAAGATTGGTACGATACGAAAGAGAATTAAGAAATAATGAAGAGAGAAATGTATGTCTCAAAAGGCACTTAGGCTGTGATATAAGAGGTCAGTATTTCAGTGCAATAAAATCATGTAACTAGGAGATATCAACCAATATATGGCTGTAACCACCTATGCATAAAAACCTAGACAACGTCATCTCTAAGGACATAACAATGTAAATATGTTTTGGGTTTTTTTTTTTTTTTTTAAAGTGAATAGCACAACAATTCAAGGGAAAACAGGTTTATTGAGTAAGATGTTTTGATAAGCTTGTTAACCGGGACAAAAGCATTTCAGGTTAGTTCCCAGATGAAAGAGGAAGCAATTCTGCAACATAAAAGGTGGGGGAAGTAGAGGGATGCTCAGTGTTGCCCTAAGGGTGGAGAAAATGGTTAGTATCTCTGACAAAACACTTTCAAAAGACCAGGCATATCTAGTGAGAATTTACCAAATTATTTGTTAGTGACTTTTACTTAAATCTTTTCTTTCATCTCACCCATAAAATTTTCAACAAATTCTCAGGCTCACTAATGCTTTTTGTGAATGGATTGTTTCCATGGAATATTTTAAAACTTCAGGGGAAGTAGTGTGATCTATGAAGAAAATCAAAATACCTTGGAAAGCCAAAAGCTTGCAACCACAGCCAGTCTGATTTGTGAAACTTGGAAACACAGTAAAAATATTTCTTTCATTTAGGAAATGACAGAAACTACCTACTCCTATATATTATGCTACTTTTAGTCATTCAACCTTGAGTTATGGACTTTCTACCCTTCATAAAGCACTCGTTAGCACAATTGAATGATTAAGTTTAGTTAAAATGGGATAGTGAGTAGCAATGAGATCTTATATAATCAAATACCAAAGTAATTTAATGGACACTAAGTATAATGAGTATTCAGAAGTATAGATCGCTCTGAAGAGATAACTGGGGAAAGAACTCAAAAAGGAAATTAAATATGAACTAGATCTTAAAAGATAGGTGAAATTGCTGCCTTCCTGCCTTCCTTTCCTGCCTTCCTGCCTTCCTTCCTTTCTTTCTTCCTTTCCCTTTCCTTCTTCCTCCCTCCTTCCCTCCCTCCCTCCCCCCTCCTTTCTCTTTCTCTCTTTCTTATTTCCTTCTTTTCTTTCCCTTTCCCTTCTTTCCTCCCTCCCTCCCCCTCCCTCCCTCCCTTCCCTATCCTTTCCTTTCTTTCTTTCCTTTTTTCTTTCTTTCTCAGTAGGCTTCACACCCACCATAGAGCCCAACATGAAGCTTGAATTCATGACCCTGAGATCAAGATTAGAGCTGAGATTGAGAGTCAGATGCTTAGCTGACTGAATCACCCAGGTACCCAGATAGGTGTAGTTTTCTTACACAGAGAATGGAGTGGACACTGAGGGACAAGAAGAAGGGGGATGTGTGAGTAACAGTGTGGAGATGTGGGCAAAGCACAAATGTGTTTGAGGAAGAGTGGACATAAAGTTCCAGTGGCAAGTGAAAATGGTAGCAAAATAAGCCAGAAATCAGAGTCTGATCCTACTTCACATGTCTGATCCTCAATCACAGCATTACCCAGGCTCTCTAGGACTTGTGGAAGTATGGGGATTGGTGGAGATTCAGAGGTCCCTGAGGCTTGGAATGTTGAGGTTAGGCTGGGGTGGAATGTATCCAAGAATTCTGAACCCACAAATCTCACAGAACTCCCTTTGCCAGCAGAGGCGCCCTCTCTTTTGTCCTCCAATGAGCTGGCTCTGCTGTACTTAAAGACCTCCTCTGAAGTAGTGACCTCCTCTGAAGCAAGGCATGTGAACATGGATTTATTTTATTTTTTTATGTTTGTTTATTTTTGAGAGAGAGAGACAGAGCACTAGCAGGGGAGGGGCAGAGATAGAGACAGAATCTGAAGTAGGGTCCAGGCTCTGAGCTGTCAGGACAAAGCCTGATGCGGAGCTCAAACCCACGAACCACAAGATCACGACCTAGCCGCATTCCGGTGCTTAACCAACTGAGCCACCCAGGTGCCTGGAGAACGGATTTTTAAAGTGCTGGATCATAGAAGAAAGGACATGGCATTTCCTGGGCCATTTCACACATATACCCTCAATTTCTTCAAATAATTTGGCAAAATCTTGCAATTCTTTTTGGGTATAAGCCATCTCCTTCTGGGTCAGACTTTGTGTTTGTTCCCTGATCTGTTAGTTTTCCACCGCTGCTATTACAAAACTACCACAGACTTGGTGCTTAAAACCATACAAGTTAATTCCCTTAGAGTTCTGGTTATCCGAATCCCTTAATGGTGAGTCAGCAAGGCTGAGTTACTTTTGGAAACTCTAGGAAAGAATCGGTTGCCTTTTCCAGCTTCCAGAGGCTGTCAGCATTCCTTGACTCATAGCCCCATCCTCCACCTGGAAAGCCAACAGTGTGGCAGCTTTGAATCTCTTTTTCTCAATCTGACCCTTCTCCCCCACTCTGATGAGGATTCTTGTGATTATACTGAACTCACTCAGATAATTCAGGATAATCTTCCCATTTCAAGAACCTTAATTTAATCACATCTACAAAGTCCCTTCTGTAAGATAACATATTCAAGGGTCCCAAGGATTAGGATTGTTAAAATAATTGAACAAGAGGCCATTCAATTGAGGTGGCTGTAATGATTGGTAGCCCTTATAAGCAAACCAAAACCTAAGCCAAAGTCAATTTCTATAAGTGCTCTCATACCCCAGAAAACAAATTTAAGAACACCCAATCACAAACAGCCAACTAGGTTTTCTCACATAAGGCAACTACTTAAACTGTAGCCAATCAAATATTTTCCTTTGTTTTGCTTCTGCAACTGCTGTAAAAAGCCCTTCCCTGGGGCACCTGGGTGGCTCTATTGGTTGAGCATCTGACTTTGGCTCAGGTCATGATCTCACAGTTTGTGGGTTTGATCCCTGCATTGGGCTCTGAGGTCTGTTATTCAGTCTAATCTAGCTAGAGCACATAAGGATCTGATGTTCGCGGCGGGTTTAGAGGCAAGAAAATGGGAATGAGTGGCACATGAAGAGAATTGGTATTTGGTTGTAAAGTACCTGCTTCAGCATAGCTGTCTCAGCCACAGTGATGTAGTGACAGCCACAGTCCCCAGAACTGTGAGTGACAGCAAGAGTTTCCTGAATTCTGGATTACAGTGTCAGGGTGTGACTCTTAATTCAAAAATTCGGTTACAGCTTCTGCCCCTCTACTTCATCCAATGGGTTTGTAAAACAACCTCCCCTTCGGAGTAAATCCTTTGCTGCTTGAAATATCTAGGTGGGTGTCTATTTTCTGCACTGAACTCTGATTGATAGGCCTTTGAATCCAATACAGAGTTATCACCTATGGCAGCTAATAGCAATATTCTGACAGGTCTTAAGTTTGGAATCCCAGCTCTAACACTTAATGGCTGTGTGATCTCATATCAGTTTTATTTTTTAATATGCCTCAGTTTTCTTGCCTGTAAATGAGAGTTATAATATTGCCTACCTGCTGTCACCCAGGGGTTTCTTTCTTACTTTTTTTTTTTTTTTTTTAGTTAAATGAATCACTATATGTAATTCTATATGTAATTAGAAAATGTCTGGAACGTATCTTTACTATTATATAGAACATCACACCCCAAAAATATAGCAAATAATTTATTTTAATAAGAAAAAGTCACACAGGAAATCATAAAACTTTATCATTTGTATCAGTCTAGTAATTTAAAAGAAAGGATTTATATTAAAAAAAAGTTCATGTTTATTTATCTTGAGAGAGAGAGGGAGAGAATGAGCAGGGGAGGGGCACAGAGAGAGGAAGAGAGAATCCCGAGCAGACTCTGCACTGAATGAGCCAACTAGGTGCCCCAAAAGAAAGGATTTATATTTCAAAAGGAGACAGTTTTAACATAAGTAATTTTTTTGTCTAGTTAACTGAAAAGGCAGAGAAGAACAGTATCATAAGGAGGCAGCTCTCACCCCTAGCTTTAGGAAAACAAAGTGAAGACATGGAAATTAATTAAAATTAGAAACTTGGAGGGCCCCCCACAGAGCTGGAACCCTGGTCTCTGAGGAAGGCATGACTGGCTTTGCAAAAGTCTCTACAGGCAGTATGTTGAGGCTGATTCTAAAAGTATTGGGGAAAATATAAAATGGATGCAAACACTGCTGCAGACTGGGACACACTTCCTTTGTTGGAAATGTTTTTAAAGAGCATAGAAAAGATAATGCTTATAGGAGCAGGAAGCAAACAGGAAGCAAGCACAAGGCAACAGGATGGAACAAGTTTCTTTTCTGTGTCCTAAAGCTCTGACTGTCTCTCTCTAGTGCCAGATACCAGCTAGACAAGAGGAAGCCAGCCCGCAGCAGCGATGTGATGTGGAAACTTTCAGCCATAATATCTCAAAATGAATATGGAAGGATAGGTATGGAGCTGACAGAGAATAGATTAATCAATGACTAGTGAATCTACCTAAATTACTCAGCATCCATATTTAAACTTGAGATAGGAAATTGAAATTCCCTATTTCTCCCCAACACAATGTAACTATCCTTCATACAGATGGAGATGCACTTGAGCTTTCCCAAACGGGAAGGGAAGCAAAATTCCAACACCCATTGTCCTCATCTCTGGAAGACAGCTGCACTGTCCCTTTCTGTGCTATGTTAATTAGTCATGAAAATTCACTCATGGGTCCAACTAACTATTGTATTACTTAAAGACAACTTTTTCTTTTTTTAAGTTTATTTAGTTTGAGAGAGAGAGGAAGGGAGAGCACAAGTGGGGGAGGAACAGAGAGAGAGAGAGAATCCCAAGAAGGCTCAGCACCTTCAGCACAGAGCCTGTGAGTTTGATGTGGGGCTCCAACTCACGAACTGTGAGATCATGACCTGAGCCGAAATCAAGAGTCGGATACTTAACCAACGAGCCACCCAGGTGCCCTGTATTACTTAAAGACAACTGTTACACAAAATTTTTATACAATACTAAAGAGAAGGAGGAGATAGTGCCATGGGGAGAATCCTCTCAAAGGGAAAAAGGCACATTGCTCCATATATATATATATATTTGTTTACAACTTATTACAAAAAGAGTCATGATGTTTGGTAGGCTTTTTCATTTTTGCAGGCAACATTCTACCCATCTGAACATCTTTCTTGAATTTGCTCACCAAGTAAAATGACATTTTTGGATCTGACAGTTATTTGTGTTGAAAATAATATTTTAAAAATAGGTTATAATTGAGTATATTTTACCTAGCATTTTCTAGAGTGTAAGGAGATAGTTACATTTCCAAAATTGTCAGATCATTCTAGCATCTCTCATACATTCTCCAAATATGCTCACTTTCTTCTCTTCCTATTTGTATACAGTTAATTTTTTTTTAATATATGAAATTTATTGTCAAATTGGTTTCCATACAACACCCAGTGCTCATCCCAAAAGGTGCCCTCCTCAATACCCATCACCCACCCTCCCCTCCCTCCCACCCCCCATCAACCCTCAGTTTGTTCTCAGTTTTTAAGAGTCTCTTACGCTTTGGCTCTCTCCCACTCTAATCTCTTTTTTTTTTCCTTCCCCTCCCCTCCCCCATGGACTTCTGTTAAGTTTCTCAGGATCCACATAAGAGTGAAACCATATGGTATCTGTCTTTCTCTGTATGGCTTATTTCACTTAGCATCACACTCTCCAGGTCCATCCACGTTGCTACAAAAGGCCATATTTCATTCTTTCTCATTGCCACGTAGTATTCCATTGTGTATATAAACCACAATTTCTTTATCCATTCATCAGTTGATGGACATTTAGGCTCTTTCCATAATTTGGCTATTGTTGAGAGTGCTGCTATAAACATTGGGGTACAAGTGCCCCTAGGCATCAGTACTCCTGTATCCCTTGGATAAATTCCTAGCAGTGCTATTGCTGGGTCATAGGGTAGGTCTATTTTTAATTTTCTGAGGAACCTCCACACTGCTTTCCAGAGCGGCTGCACCAATTTGCATTCCCACCAACAGTGCAAGAGGGTTCGTGTTTCTCCACATCCTCTCCAGCATCTATAGTCTCCTGATTTCTTCATTTTGGCCACTCTGACTGGCGTGAGGTGATATCTGAGTGTGGTTTTGATTTGCATTTCCCTGATAAGGAGCGACGTTGAACATCTTTTCATGTGCCTGTTGGCCATCCGGATGTCTTCTTTAGAGAAGTGTCTATTCATGTTTTCTGCCCATTTCTTCACTGGGTTATTTGTTTTTCAGGTGTGGAGTTTGGTGAGCTCTTTATAGATTTTGGATACTAGCCCTTTGTCCGATATGTCATTTGCAAATATCTTTTCCCATTCCGTTGGTTGCCTTTTAGTTTTGTTGGTTGTTTCCTTTGCTGTGCAGAAGCTTTTTATCTTCATAAGGTCCCAGTAATTCTCTTTTGCTTTTAATTCCCTTGCCTTTGGGGATGTGTCGAGTAAGAGATTGCTACGGCTGAGGTCAGAGAGGTCTTTTCCTGCTTTCTCCTCTAAGGTTTTGATGGTTTCCTGTCTCACATTCAGGTCCTTTATCCATGTTGAGTTTATTTTTGTGAATGGTGTAAGAAAGTGGTCTAGTTTCAACCTTCTGCATGTTGCTGTCCAGTTCTCCCAGCACCATTTGTTAAAGAGACTGTCTTTTTTCCATTGGATGTTCTTTCCTGCTTTGTCAAAGATGAGTTGGCCATATGTTTGTGGGTCTAGTTCTGGGGTTTCTATTCTATTCCATTGGTCTATGTGTCTGTTTTTGTGCCAATACCATGCTGTCTTGATGATAACAGCTTTGTAGTAGAGGCTAAAGTCTGGGATTGTGATGCCTCCTGCTTTGGTCTTCTTCTTCAAAATTACTTTGGCTATTCGGGGCCTTTTGTGGTTCCATATGAATTTTAGGATTGCTTGTTCTAGTTTCGAGAAGAATGCTGGTGCAATTTTGATTGGGATTGCATTGAATGTGTAGATAGCTTTGGGTAGTATTGACATTTTGAAAATATTTATTCTTCCAGTCCATGAGCAGGGAATGTCTTTCCATTTCTTTATATCTTCTTCAATTACCTTCATAAGCTTTCTATAGTTTTCAGCATACAGATCTTTTACATCTTTGGTTAGATGTATTCCTAGGTATTTTATGCTTCTTGGTGCAATTGTGAATGGGATCAGTTTCTTCATTTGTCTTTCTGTTGCTTCATTGTTAGTGTATAAAAATGCAACTGATTTCTGTACATTGATTTTGTATCCTGCAACTTTGCTGAATTTATGTATCAGTTCTGGCAGACTTTGGTGGAGTCTATCGGATTTTCCATGTATAATATCATGTCATCTGCAAAAAGCGAAAGCTTGACTTCATCTTTGCCAATTTTGATGCCTTTG
Source organism: Panthera tigris (assembly GCF_018350195.1). NCBI lineage: Eukaryota > Metazoa > Chordata > Mammalia > Carnivora > Felidae > Panthera > Panthera tigris. Next base: position 106,634,956 of record NC_056660.1, read on the forward strand.
ATTTCCTTTTGTTGTCTGATTGCTGATGCTAGAACTTCCAGCACTATGTTAAACAACAGCGGTGAGAGTGGGCATCCCTGTCGTGTTCCTGATCTCAGGGAAAAAGCTCTCAGTTTTTCCCCGTTGAGGATGATGTTAGCTGTGGGCTTTTCATAAATGGCTTTTATGATCTTTAAGTATGTTCCTTCTATCCCGACTTTCTCAAGGGTTTTTATTAAGAAAGGGTGCTGGATTTTGTCAAAGGCCTTTTCTGCATCGATTGACAGGATCATATGGTTCTTCTCTTTTTTTTTGTTCATGTGATGTATCACGTTGATTGATTTGTGAATGTTGAACTAGCCCTGCATCCCAGGAATGAATCCCACTTCATCATGGTGAATAATTCTTTTTATATGCCGTTGAATTCGATTTGCTAGTATCTTATTGAGAATTTTTGCATCCATATTCATCAGGGATATTGGCCTGTAGTTCTCTTTTTTTACTGGGTCTCTGGTTTAGGAATCAAAGTAATATTGGCTTCATAGAATGAGTCTGGAAGTTTTCCTTCCCTTTCTATTTCTTGGAATAGCTTGAGAAGGATAGGTATTATCTCTGCTTTAAACATCTGGTAGAACTCCCCTGGGAAGCCATCTGGTCCTGGACTCTTATTTGTTGGGAGATTTTTGATAACCGATTCAATTTCTTCGCTGGTTATGGGTCTGTTCAAGCTTTCTATTTGCTCCTGATTGAGTTTTGGAAGAGTGTGGGTGTTTAGGAATTTGTCCATTTCTTCCAGGTTGTCCAATTTGTTGGCATATAATTTTTCATAGTATTCCCTGATAATTGTTTGTATCTCTGAGGGATTGGTTGTAATCATTCCATTTTCATTCATGATTTTATCTATTTGGGTCATCTCCCTTTTCTTTTTGAGAAGCCTGGCTAGAGGTTTGTCAATTTTGTTTATTTTTTCAAAAACCAACTCTTGGTTTCGTTGATCTGCTCTACCGTTTTTTTAGATTCTATATTGTTTATTTCTGCTCCGATCTTTATGATTTCTCTTCTGCTGGGTTTAGGCTGCCTTTGCTGTTCTGCTTCTATTTCCTTTAGGTGTGCTGTTAGATTTCGTATTTGGGATTTTTCTTGTTTCTTGAGATGGGCCTGGATTGCAATGTATTTTCCTCTCAGGACTGCCTTCGCTGCGTCCCAAAGCGTTTGGATTGTTGTATTTTCATTTTTGTTTGTTTCCATATATTTTTTAATTTCTTCTCTAATTGCCTGATTGACCCACTCATTCTTTAGTAGGGTGTTCTTTAACCTCCACGCTTTTGGAGGTTTTCCAGACTTTTTCCTGTGGTTGATTTCAAGCTTCATAGCATTGTGGTCTGAAAGTATGCATGGTATAATTTCAATTCTTGTAAACTTATGAAGGGCTGTTTTGTGACCCAGTATATGATCTATCTTGGAGAATGTTCCATGTGCACTCAAGAAGAAAGTATATTCTGTTGCTTTGGGATGCAGAGTTCTAAATATATCTGTCAAGTCCATCTGATCCAATGTATCATTCAGGGCCCTTGTTTCTTTATTGACCGTGTGTTTAGATGATCTATCCATTTCTGTAAGTGGAGTGTTAAAGTCCCCTGCAATGACCACATTCTTATCAATAAGGTTGCTTATGTTTATGAGTAATTGTTTTATATATTTGGGGGCTCCCGTATTCGGCGCATAGACATTTATAATTGTTAGCTCTTCCTGATGGATAGACCCTGTAATTATTATATAATGCCCTTCTTCATCTCTTGTTACAGCCTTTAATTTAAAGTCTAGTTTGTCTGATATAAGTATGGCTACTCCAGCTTTCTTTTGGCTTCCAGTAGCACGATAAATAGTTCTCCATCCCCTCACTCTCAATCTAAAGGTGTCCTCAGATCTAAAATGAGTCTCTTGTAGACAGCAAATAGATGGGTCTTGTTTTTTACCTATTCTGATACCCTATGTCTTTTGGTTGGCGCATTTAATCCATTTACATTCAGTGTTATTATAGAAAGGTACGGGTTTAGAGTCATTGTGATGTCTGTATGTTTTATGCTTGTAGTGATGTCTCTGGTACTTTGTCTCACAGGATCCCCCTTAGGATCTCTTGTAGGGCTGGTTTCGTGGTGACAAATTCCTTCAGTTTTTGTTTGGGAAGACCTTTATCTCTCCTTCTATTCTAAATGACAGACTTGCTGGATAAAGGATTCTCGGCTGCATATTTTTTCTGTTCAGCACACTGAAGATCTCGTGCCAATCCTTTCTGGCCTGCCAAGTTTCAAAGGAGAGATCAGTCACGAGTCTTATAGGTCTCCCTTTATATGTGAGGGCACGTTTATCCCTTGCTGCTTTCAGAATTTTCTCTTTATCCTTGTATTTTGCCAGTTTCACTATGATATGTCGTGCAGAAGATCGATTCAAGTTACGTCTGAAGGGAGTTCTCTGTGCCTCTTGGATTTCAATGCCTTTTTCCTTCCCCAGTTCAGGGAAGTTCTCAGCTATGATTTCTTCAAGTACACCTTCAGCACCTTTCCCTCTCTCTTCCTCCTCTGGGATACCAATTATGCGTATATTATTTCTTTTTAGTGTATCACTTAGTTCTCTAATTTTCCCCTCATACTCCTGGATTTTTTTATCTCTCTTTCTCTCAGCTTCCTCTTTTTCCATAACTTTATCTTCTAGCTCACCTATTCTCTCCTCTGCCTCTTCAAGCCGAGCCGTTGTGGTTTCCATTTTGTTTTGCATTTCGTTTAAAGCGCTTTTCAGCTCCTCGTGACTATTCCTTAGTCCCTTGATCTCTGTAGCAAGAGATTCTCTGCTGTCCTGTATACTGTTTTCAAGCCCAGCGATTAATTTTATGACTATTATTCTAAATTCACTTTCTGTTATATTATTTAAATCCTTTTTGATCAGTTCATTAGCTGTTGTTATTTCCTGGAGATTCTTCTGAGGGGAATTCTTCCGTTTGGTCATTTTGGATAGTCCCTGAGTGGTGAGGACCTGCAGGGCACTTCCCCTGTGCTGTGGTGTATAACTGGAGTTGGTGGGCGAGGCCGCAGTCCGACCTGATGTCTGCCCCCAGCCCACCGCTGGGGCCACAGTCAGACTGGTGTGTGCCTTCTCTTCCCCTCTCCTAGGGGCAGGATTCACTGTGGGGTGGCGTGGCCCGTCTGGGCTACTTGCACACTGCCAGGCTTGTGGTGCTGGGGATCTGGCGTATTAGCTGGGGTGGGTAGGCAAGGTGCACGGGGGCAGGAGGGGCAGGCTTAGCTCGCTTCTCCTTAGGTGATCCACTTCTGGAGGGGCCCTGTGGCAGCAGGAGGGAGTCAGATCCGCTGCCAGAGGTTTGGCTCCTCAGAAGCACAGAGTTGGGTGTTTGCGCGTAGCGAGCAAGTTCCCTGGCAGGAACTGGTTCCCTTTGGGATTTTGGCTGGGGGATGGGCGAGGGAGATGGCGCTGGCGAGGGCCTCTGTTCCCCGCCAAACAGAGCTCTGTCGTTCGGGGGCTCAGCAACTCTCCCTCCCTTTGTCCTCCAGCCTTCCCGCTTTCCGAGCAGAGCTGTTAACTTATGACTTCCCAGACGCTAAGTAGCGCTTGCTGTCAGAACACACTCTGTCTGGCCCCTCCGCTTTTGCCAGCCAGACTCAGGGGCTCTGCTTGGCCGGCAGGCTGCCCCTCCGCCCCGGCTCCCTCCCACCAGTCCGTGGACCGCGCACCGCCTCGCCCCCCTTCCTACCCTCTTCTGTGGGCCTCTCGTCTGCGCTTGGCTCCGGAGACTCCGTTCTGCTAATCCTCTGGCAGTTTTCTGGGTTATTTAGGCAGGTGTCGGTGGAATCTAAGTGATCAGCAGGACGCGCGGTGAGCCCAGCGTCCTCCTACGCCGCCATCTTCCCTCTCTACAGTTAATTTTTTATCCAATAAACATTATTTTCCATACCCTTCCATGAACCTTCATGATGTCTAAACATATTTAACTTGATATTGTTACTGATCATAACAATGCGTGTTTGACCTTTCAGTACTTCTGAATAAAGGAACTGTTGGCTTCTTCTAATTGAAATGTAAATAAGAGATATTTAAATACATTAGTGTATTATTATCCTTTTTTAAATTCCTTTTATGCACCTCTTCTCCCTTCATCATCTACAGGCATTTTTTTTCATGACAGATTTTAATTGTTATATGAAGGATGCCAACAGGAAGATGGAGTCACCATTTAGCATTTGATGTCAAAATGGGATTTTTAAGTCAATAACATAAAAATAAACTTGAAAGACAAGTTTGTTGAGAAGAGGATTTCATTAACATATCTGGGGCCAAGCTATGTTGATCCAATCATAGGATTTTATCATAAGCCAAGAATAGAACAAAATCAGAATAAAGCGGGGGCAGTTCTTGTCATACAGGGAGGAGAGAGAGAGAGAGAGACCATGCCTGATTGACCTTGAATGGGGGGAAGAAGGCCACAGCCATCATGGAAGTAAAGGTCTGTATCCTGTGTTCTATGTCCTCACATCCCCTTTTCCACACTAGCGGTCCAAGCATCATGGGGGGTATGTATTAGACATGTTCTGGAGAAAGTAGGAAACAGAATAACTTTCACCATGTTTTCTATTCAGAACCTTGGTATAACACACACCAGCTGACCCTTCTCCACCATAAGGGGAAATAAGGCGATTGGTGGAGAGCTGAGTGCAAAGAGCTAAGGTACCTTACTGGCTATGCATAACAAAGGCTGATACAAGGATCTCACAGGACTAGGAAAGCCATGCCCCATGCCTTAAGGACTGCCATGTTTTCCCCTATATCCTGATTTCATTTTCAAGAGGAAAGCAAAAGAAAGAAAGATCCCTGTGGTAATTTTAACTATGGATTGAGAGAATGTTAATGCAGTACAGATTTTTAATTGAAAGACACCGTGCAAAACAAAAAATAATAAGCTATTGTTAAAATTTCCCTCCACTCCCAGTGCCTGTTGTCCCTTGTGGATAGTTTAGAAGAGCTACAGATAATAATGGATGCTTGCATTCTTTGGACATCTGTGTAGTGTATGTGTGAATTTAATTTCACATTAATTATCTATTGATTTAAAAGAGCTTGGTGATAAGGGCTCTAGGCACATAATTACATATAATCTAAGTCACAGGCATTTTGGAGACAGAACTCCAAATAGATAAATGTGGGGATTATACTGTTTAAATATTTCTTTAAACTATTTGGCAATGTTGATATTATATAGCAAGAAGCGATTAGTTATAATAATAGTCAAATAGGTTCACTCATGTAAAATTGTACAATTTTCAATCTTTTGTGATATTTGAGGCTATTTCTACTCGAGCATTTTTATTGGATTTACTTCAGAGAAAAACCAATAAAAATTACTTTATTATTTGTAAAAGACCACTATTCACAGAATAAATGGTTGCATTTATAAGTTATCAGCTATGAAAAAATCTGTTCTATTTCGAAAGTTTGAGGATTTATTCTATTTTTTTTACATTGTTTTATTTTTCATCCAGCTTACATAGTTACATCTTGATTTAAGCCTAGGCATTGACTAGCTATATTTAAAATGAGACAACATTATAAATGGGATTTTTTAAATGTATATTTATTTTTGAGAGAGAAAAAGAGAGCATGAGCTGGGGAGGGTAAGAGAGAGAAGGAGACAAAGAATCCAAAGCAGGCTCTGGGCTCCAAGCCCTCAGCACAGAGCCCAAAGCAGGCCTCAAAATCAGGAACCGTGAGATCATGACCTGAGCTGAAGTCAGATGCTTAACTGACTGAGTCACCCAGGTGCCCCAAAATGAGACATTGTAATATAAACTATCATTTTATGTAATAATTGCTGCCATATAATTTATTTTCCTATTTTAATACAGAATAATTTGATTTTAATGAGTTATCATTTTATTTGCTTCATACAATAATTAAAAGCCTCAGACTGGAACCACATTCTATTAAATATCTGTTACAACACATCTGTAGAAATTTCTGCTCTATGTGTATAAAATTCTCAGGAAACTGGAAACTTAATATTCAAGTTTTATATAATTCTGTTAAGACCACTTTTAGAAAAAACATTAAGGAAAATTTATGACTAAGGTACTGAAGTAGCTAACAAAAATTCTGCCAGTTTAGAATATCTGCTGGTTTGGTGCTATCCATAGAGTTTTTGTTTTAACGCCAGAATCAAAGATTCCTTTTAAAAAATAAATAGTATGTCTGGGCCACTGGTTGGCAGCTTTTGATTCATGGATTTTGTGCTGCTGGTGTCATCAAATGTAAGAATTTATGTCTTCACTTTTTTTTATGTTCCAATTTTTGCTAAGTATTTCTTCACGCTTCTTTGAGTTCCATTTAATTTATTACTTTTTTAATGTTTATTTTTGAGAGAGAGAGAGAGACAGAGAGCATGAACAGGGGAGGGGAAGAGAGAGAGGGAGGGAGACAGAGAATCTGAAGCGAGTTCCAGGCTCCGAGCGTCAGCACAGAGCCCGATGCGGGGCTTGAACCCACAAACCATGAGATCATGACCTGAGCCCGAGCCCGATGCTCAACCCACTGAGCCACCAAGGCGCCCCCTCGTTCCATTTAATTTCAACGTATTATTTTTTCTCTACCTTTGCTTTGCTTCACTATTGTTTTTCCATTTCTGTACTATTACTTGGTTGTTTGGAATGGATCTATTCCCAAACAGGTATTTTGTTTTCTGTGTGTACACTATTTAATATGATAATAATAATTTACATTTATCGAGGACTTCTCATAGGCCAGGTGTTGTACTGTAACACAGGCATGCACGCACACACAATCTCAATTAATATTCTCCACTTAAAGAGGCTGGTATTACTATTACCTTTATTACAGAAGAGGAAGCTAAGGCATACACACAGAAAAAGAGTAAAGTAACTTGTCCAAGGTCACAAAGCTAGCAAGTGAAAGAGGTGAGGTTTCATGACTTGTGGTCTGACTTTGAAGCACAGTTAACAGTATTCTAGTGAAGGGGCACCTGGGTGGCTCAGCTGCTTAAGCATCTGACTCTTGGTTTTGGCTCAGGTCATGATCTCACAAATTCATGAGTTCAAGCCCCCACATCAAGCAGTATGGAGCCCGCTTGGGATTCTTGCTCTCTTTCCCTCTCTCTGTCTGTCTCTCTCTCTCTCAAAATAAATAAAAATAAACATTAAAAAAACAGTATTCTAGTGAAAATTCTATTAGTTGTGATGGAAATTTATCAGAAACTAGCTTATAAAAGATGGCATAAAATGCATCATCTATATGAAAAATCCAGGAGTGTATTTCCAAATACACTGGATTTAGATACTTAACTAACAACAGGGTCTCTCTTGTCACCCTTTGGCTTCATTCTCTTCCCTCTCAGGCTGCCTCCATGTGACTAGAAAAATGGCCACTGGTGGCTGTAGTCTCATTGGCCTTGGCAGCCAGAGATCCTAGAGAAATGAGAGCATCTTTCCTGGTACTTCTGGCAATAATCCTAGGGAGGGTTATGATTAGCATTGTTTGGGTCACATGCTTAAAGGTGAATTGTGGTCAGGATATTTAGAAAGTTTTTTTTTAATCTTTATTTTTGAAAGAGAGACATAGTGTGAACAGGGGAGGAACAGAAAGAGAGGGAGACACAGAATCTGAAGCAGTCCCCAGGCTCTGAACTGTCAGCACAGAGCCGGACGTGGGGCTTGAACTCATGAACCACAAGATCATGACCTGAGCTGAAGTCAGATGCTCAGCTGACTGAGCCACCCAGGCATCCCAGAATTGTGGTCAGGATTTTTAAAGACAGCTGTGAACAATAGTCAGCCCTATCTAAACCATAAAGACTGAACAGAATTACTGCAGAAGAAGGGTTCGATAGGGACTAAAGAAGGATATTGGGCAGGCCAAAAAAACAAAAAAAACAAAAAACAAAAACATTCAACATCCATTAATGCACACTGGCATTAGACTTCGTGAATTACTAAATATACAAAACACAAAGACACTACATAAAACTTTAGAAAAATACCGTTATCTTCATTTTTTTCAGATAACAAAAACAAAGACTGATACAACTTGGCCAAGTTCACATCATGTGTAAGTTATCACACCTTTTATAGATAATTATGTATCCAAATGCATTGCTACCTAGGGGAAAAACCTTACAGAATTCAAAGCCTAGACCTAAACATTAAGGCATCAATCTCAGTATCAATTTTTTTAAAGATTAAATATATGTAAATGGATGAAATTAGACATCAGTCTGATTTAGTCCTTCAGGATTTGATGATAATTAATTTTTAAAAAAACATTCTAATGCCTTATGCATCATTTTACTTGCATTTCCTGAGGGTATAGAATCAGAATGGAAAATTTGCTTCAGCTTTATTCACTTTCTTTAGTTGAATGAATGTGATTGGTTGAAACCATACTGAATAAAATAGGTTCAGAAGTTATAAGAACTTGAAGCAACAGCAAGTACCTGATTAACAGTCTATGTAAAGCAGAAGTGTCATCAGGGAAAGGAACTTATTAATGTTTGTAAAGGTCATTATTGCCTAAGGAAGGGGGAATGACATTTCATATGAATCTATATCCCCAGTGTACATGCATTTCATATTTCTTTATTTTTTTAGTCATCTTAAGTCCATCTCTAAGCCTCCATTTGCAGTAGATATTAAGAAATTAAATCTAAGACATTACTAGGTTATGCCCCCTACGTATGGGTGTCTAAAACCTAAAGGTTGTGCGCATCATCAAGTATCTCTGTTCCCCTGGAAGCCTCCCCTTGCCGAGGTTGAAACCATTGTGTCTAGGGTCCAGGCTCTGCGGAGGCTGCTACCTAAGAGGAGTCAAAGGACCCATAAATTTTGGTCCCTTTGACACATTGTGGAAATATGATCTCTCTCTATTTGGCCTTGATGGCTTTCCTCTCTTCTACCCTCTCTCCTCATCTGCTGGGACAGCCAAAATGATCTCACCCATGAGCAAGTACTTCTGTAAAAAATAGGAATGGCTGTTGCCCGTAAGATGATTTTACTTCAAGCTCTGCAGAAAGTCCAGAAACAAGGAAATACAAACTGCCTGGCTCCCAACTTGAAATAAGAGGAAGAGGAAGAAATAGAAGACAAACACCAACTATTGTCTTAAAAATGCTGTTCTATTATGTGTTTATCACCAGGATCTACAGCTTGAATTATATACAGGTTCATCAGTGTTGCACCTCTGAAATCATGTGGCATATGACAAGAAAGTCTCATTACCTCAAGCCACCTGGAAGTGTGGCTAATCAACCACGTCTCAGCTCCTGTGAGTTGGTGATTATACCTGAAATGGATGCCAGCAGGATCCATAAACAGCAGCTAGATGAAGGAATGAGGAGATTCCATTAGTGGGGTAAGCAGAATAAATATTTTAAAACCGTTGGAGAAGAGTTTAAGAGGTCAGACAAAAATACCTACAGCTGGAAAGTGAGTCTACCATCTATTCTGAAACTGAAGGATATATAGAGTTTTTGGTTTAGGGAGTCTTTAAACTCATCTAACTCAGAAATCATCATGTAGATTCTGTGGGTCCATGGAGGGGCTTAAAGTTTTCTGGAAATGTTTGATTGGTATTCCATTTATAAATAGTGGGGGGTTTTTCTTTTTGTTTTTTTGTTGTTTTTTTGTTTTTTGGGTTTTTTTTTTGTTTTTGCTATCTGTAACACTGTAATAAAAAACAGAAAGTAAACTTAAATATTAAATATATTGTGTAAATATACTTAAATATATTGTGAAGGGGTACCAAATGGGTGTGTAAAATACAACTCAACTTGAGATCCTGACTTTCACATAAGATGGGACTCCATGGGGCCCATCCTGGAGGAATACCTGTTAAACCCAGGTGATGCTACACCCCTCCTCTGTTCAACATCTACACTGGCTTCCCACTGTACTCTAGGGGCCTAACCCAGGCCCACAGGTGCTTCAGGACACACCCCTTACCTTGCCAACCTCATTTCTCACCACATTTTCTTTTCTCACATATTAGCCTCCTTGCTGCTCCTGGAAAGTATCACCCTTGCTCCTATCTGCCTGCAGTGTTCTTTCCATAGGCACCACTGTATTCTGCTTCCTCGCCTCCTTCAAGAATTTGCTTATATGCCATCTTGTGAATGAGACCCTTCCTGGCCACTGTATTTAAAAATTGACTCCCTGTCTCTAAGCCTCTAATCCTCTTCTCTTACTCATGTATTCATATATTTTCTCACCATCTTACACACTATGCAATTCAGTGTTGTGTTTTATTTTACTGTCTGGCACCCCCCACTAGTGTGCAAGCTCTCCAAGACAAGGACAAGGGAATTTGGTTTGCTTTATTATACCTGGAACCTCACCATATTGAAAGTGCTTAGTAAATCATGTTGAATAAATGAATACAGGGCTAAATGATCAGTGGAATAAAAGATCAAATGCCACCTCAGAAAGGCCAGAGTAAGTGATCAAATTTTCTTTATACATTTGTGTCTGTGTTTGTGTATTGTAACACTGAATGTGTTAAAATATATATTGACACTTTTATCTCTTATTCCAAATCGTTATTGCAGTTTGTCTTATACACACACAGGTGCCCATGCATTTATTGATCACTTGCTTAAATACACACACACGCGCGTGCACACACACACACACACACACACACACACACACACAAATCATATTTAAATATAGGCTATATTTGTTAAGCACCTTCTGTGGTCCAGACCTTATACTGGGATTGTTCATCTTGTTTAACTCAATTGATCTGCAAAACAACTTGCAAAGCTATTAAGGTATTTCAATAGAAGTTAAACCCTGAAAGGAAGAGAAAGGGGCATTTTAGAATTCTCCACCTACCTTCTAGTTACTGCAAGGATTTGACAGGTTATCATAAAAGTAGAAAGTCCACATATTTGAGTAGACTCTTCCTTAGTCTAGTTCAACAGTCCTCAAACTGAAGTGGCATTAAATACATCACACAGGGATATATATGGAAGATCATGTATAATCTACTTCATAGGCAAATAGGGATTCTAAAGAGTAATTTTTACTCAACCTGATTTTTAGCTTATTTTCTAATTTAACCTGTTAAAAATGTCACTTCAGTTTTGTCTTAACATGAACCTCATTGTGATTGCAAGTTACCTGGTTTCTTTTTGACTGAACTTCAGAATACAGCTTCAACTGTCATGTATTTTTTTTAACTTTATTTATTTTTGATAGAGAGAGAGAGAGCAAGAGTGAGCTAGGGAGGGGCAGAGAAAGAGGGAGACACAGAATCTGAAGCAGGCTGCAGACTCCGAGCTGTCAGCACAGAGCCCGAGGCAGGGCTCGAGCTCCCGAACTGTGAGATCATGACCTGGGCCGAAGTCGGACGCTTAAACCGACTGAGCCACCCAGGCGCCCCTCAACTGTCATATTTGTGCACATACCTAAACATTTTGTTAAGCAACGCTGGAACAAGAAGGTTGTTGTTCTTCTCCACTCTCTTTAAAATTCAAACTTGCTTGTGTCCGCTCACATAAAATCACAGCAGCAAACTCATCTGTTCTGTGTCTGCTCTTCACAGCATGGTTGTCAGCAATACAAGGACAAGAAAACACTGCAAGTGTTAGAATATATAGACAGCTTTATCTCCCATTCCAAATTGTTGGTGCTTCTGTCTGATTGCTGTATTTTGATTACGAGAGCTTTTTTTATTCTTTTTTGATATTGTAAGTAAAAATCAAAACCCCCTACTTCTCTTTTAAGAATTTGGATCAGTTTAATTTCAGAGTGTCCTGAGATTGCAAGGTGAACTGTTAAAAAATTGCTACTATTAATAACCACTTATCTGCTTGAAACAGGATTTTATTTTTGAAATCATCTAACGAAAACTCCACAGGAATGAATTGTAGGCTAAATTCTAAGACTAATTGTCATCCAAAGTCTCCAATGTCAAAGTTGTTGTTCCTTCCTTGAGTCTATCATACTCATCAAAGCAGCATCATTGTCCCTGATTGAATTTTTCAGCAAGCAATTATTACAAATTTTAAATTAATTTAAATAAATATACACTTGTTTGTTTTAAGCAAAGGGTTTTAGAATAAGATTTTCTCTCTCTCTCTCTTTAAGGTTCTGCTACTCAAAATAGTTTAAAATTCACTGCTGTCACCAAGGGGTTGGTAAACATTGTCTGAAAGGGCCAAATACTAAATATTTATTTTTTTCAAGCCAAGAGGCAAAACTGAGGATATGATGTACTTATATAATTTTTAAAATGTAAAACCATTTTTAAAATTCAAGAATCATTCTTAATTTTGAAGCCACCAAACCAAGGTGGTGGGCTGGATTGGGGCCTGTGGGCTGTAGTTTGCCAACCTCTGTGCTAGCCCAACATCATTCTTTGTGTAGGTCAAGAAATACTTAGCAGAAGTGAATGTTCTATGGAAGGTTTATAGACACTGTGGCAGCATTGAGAGAAGAGCATGAACTGCACTGTGGGCCTCTCGGTGTCTGACATTGCTGGATTGATTGTTAATGAAAACTTAACAAGAAAAGAGGCCCAGATGTAAACCTCCAAAGACCCTAGACCAGGGGCACCTGGGTGGCTCAGTCGGTTAGGTGACCAACTCTTGATTTTGGCTCAGGTCATGATCTCATGGTCCACGAGGTCAAGGCCCGTATTGGGCTCTGCGCTGACAGCTCAGAGCCTGCTTGGGATTCTCCCTCTCTCTTCTGCTTGTGCTCATATGTTCTTTCTCTCTCTCCAAATAAACTTAAAAACAAACAAACAAAAAAAAGGCCCATACCACAGGTAAAGCCAAAACCACATGGAATATGACCACATTAAAAAACAAACAAATAAACACGTTTAGCAGGTTTTTTTCTTCCCCATATTGAACCCTACTTTTGTATCCAAAGGAAAATTTCTTATACTTCTTGTGTAATTTCCTACGTAATAAGTCAGAAATTCCAGATGTCTAGGAATTGTATATACATATATAAAAATTTAACTCCTACTCTTACAATGCCAATTTAGTGAATAAAAAAGTAAAAAATACAGAAAACGTAAATATAGAAAAATACAGCATCTTTTTCTTCTCAGAGCCACAACTTTATGTCCTGATGTGTAGATTAGAATATTAGTAATGACTAAAGATGAAATAGCAGGAAATGAGATTGTATCTGGTAGGAATGAGATTCTGTTTTTGGATTATTTCTATCAGTTGTACTGAGAAAGACCTTCTCAGGAACTGAGTATAGACGTCTTTAATGTTCAATCATCTTTTAAAACCTCTGGGTCAACAAAAATTTAAGATAAAAAAAGATTGTACCATCAGATAAGTTTTCTCCTCACAGAAGTATTCCATTTAACAAAGGAAGAAACAATGGTGAATTAGAATTATTACCATGTAACTTCTAATGAATTAACAAATCTAGGAATTCATTATTAATAGCAGCTTATGTCAGAAACAGAGACAAATATTTTGTGTCTCCTACTGAAAGCACACAATATCATCTATTGAGTAGTTTTGTTAAAAAACAAACAAACAAAAAACACAAACAACAACAACAATAAACCAACCCTGAACTTGTATCTGGAAATTCTCTAGGTCCTAATGCCAATTTACAAATTCACAGGACATACAGAAGACAGAGAAGCATGTGAAATGACACTGCAGGAATGGAATCTGCAGAATTCAGATGGTAGCAAACCCCATAGGACAAATGATCCACTTTTTTAAAAAGTTTATTTATTTATTTTGAGTGAGAGCGAGAGAGAGAGAGCCGGGGAGGAGCAGAGAGAGAGGGAGACAGAACACCACACAGACTCTGTGCTGTCAGCACAGAGCCCGACATGGGCTGGATCTTATGAACCATGAAATCATGACCTGAACCAAAATCAAGAGTTGGACACTTAACTGATTGAGCCACCCAGATGCCACAATCTACTTTTTTTAAAAAAACAAATATAATACAAGGAAAATAAGGCAGAACTTATTAAAGAATCTTGAGAGACATATAAAACAATACGGATAATAAAAAATAGAAGTATAAATTCATAAGACAATTATTCAATTCATAAGACAAATTGTAAAACACATGGAATTGATGTGACTATTGACAGTTTGAATGATTATTTGATATTTGATAATATTAAGGAATAATTATCAAATTCATATAAGGTGATGGCATTTTTATAGTTTTCAGTTTTTAGAGCTACATATTAAAATATTTATGGATAAATGATGTCTGTAGTTTGCTTTAAAAAAATTCCAGCAGGAGTTAAGTGGTCAAGGACATACATAAAACAAGACTGGTTATGAGCTAAGTGTTGAAGCTGGATGATGGGTTCAGGAGGTTCCAGTACATGTACTTTGTATATGCTTGAAATTTTGCATTGCAAAATATTTTTAAAAGATAGCCAAAGGGAATTCTCAAAACCAACTAAAATGGTCATAGTGGCCCTCCACCAAGAATTCTAGTAATTCAAAAGGGGATAGTAATAGGAAAACATCAACAACTCCAATAGCCCCATAAGAAGATTTTTTATATAAGACACATTCCTCAATGAATAGAAATCTGAATTTGCAAGGCACACTTTTTGAAAATATTACTTTGTGTAGTAAATGTTACTTACATGGTTTGTATCTAATGTAATACAGAAAGTTCAGAAGTATGGCACTGGGAATGAGTATCACTTTAATTTGTGGCTTAGAGCAGAGGATGCCAGAGTCCTGCCCATATCTCCTTGCCTTTACCACTTCCGTGCTTGCCACTGATCTGTCTTCCAACTGTGAGCTCTTTAACTCTTTGATGAAGGGCTTTTTCAAACTGTGCAAGGGGCAGGCTAGAAGTACTGGGGAATGTGTCCCCTGGGAGCAGCCCTTGATCAAGACTGACAGAAGTTTGTCTATAAACATACCTGGCCTCTTTGCTCTTCCTATGGGATGAGTCTGAGGCCCATGGTCTAGAATGACTCCAAGGGTTTCCCAAGTGGAATTAAACTCTAGCTTTCTTCAGTGGTAACTGACTTCAGCACTTACCTTTTATTGGTTTCTTTCCATTCCTTGAACTGTCCCCTTAACTTCTCCACTCTCCCATCAGTATTCCCCAGGATCACTTTCCAAATAAACCACTTGCTCTCAAATTCTTGCATCAGAGTCACTTCTTGAGGAACTCAAACCAATTTACATTCAATTTGTAAAAAGCAATTGAAGAAGGGTGATTCTATCATTTTGGGCTGGCGAACCTAGAATTTCAGCTATGTATTCATGATTTTGTTTTTTGTTTTTGTTTTCTGAGGGTGATAAATGTCAGTAAACTGGTATAACAATTCTGCTTTTATGTTAATTTTTAAATTTAATGTATGTTCTTAGGACTTTGAATTATCCCATTTATGAAGGAACATTAGAACAGTAGGTTACAAACTTTAGTATGTTTAAGAAATGCTTAGGTGTCTTGTTATAGATGTGGATTCCTGGGGGCACCAGGGTGGCTCAGTGGGTTAAGTGTTGGACAGACTTTAGCTTCAGGTCATGATCTCACAGTTTGTTAGTTCGAGCCTGCATCCGGCTCTGTGCTGACAGCTCAAAGCCTGAAGGCTGCTTCGGATTCTATGTCTCCCTCTCTGTCTGCCTCTCCCCTGCTCACATTTTGTCTCTCCCTCTCAAAACTAAATAAATATAAAAAAAGTTTTTTAAAATGTGGATTCCTGGCCCCCACCCTCAGTGATTCTGATTCAGAAGAACTCCAGATTTACTATTAATACTTATGCACATTAAAACATTAGAAATATTTACAGAGGAGTCCTGAGGACCTTACTTTGAGAAACACTGACCTGGATGCCAAAGTTTTCATTACTTTTAAGACATCGTGGCCATTTGGGTTCTATATGCCTATCAGAAGGTTTCATCTGACTCTGATTGGCTATATCATGTCCTGGAGTCCCAATTCTATGCTGCTAATGCTAAAACTTAAATTTAATTTTAATCTGGTTCATATGGTACTGTGGCTATTTCTGTCTGTTTTCTGCAAAGGTAGACGTGGGAAGTGCAGTCTGGAAGAAAAACGTGTGGTGTAGTATGAAGGGTGTGGTAAGCAGAACGGTAGCAAAGGTCTTAAAAATGCAGTGCTCCACCCCTCACTTATTTCTTGGGTGTGCCTCAGCCATGCTTCCTTTTGAATCTCTTTGTGCCCAGTTGGGAGATGAAAGCAGAAAGCACTGCTGGGAAATCACTTAGCTATGAGGCTAACATTTGCTCTTAATCTTCTCTTCAGGCTCTTCTAGTCTTTACTGCCCAGTGAAAAATCAGAGCTAAGGCCACAGGGAGCCAATGAGATCAAGTATCACCATGTCTCAGGCCTCCCCACACTCTTATTTTACATCTGGAACACTATTCTGAGAGCAATTTCCAAATGATGACCACTTATTTCATTTAGGAGAGCCACTTCGCCCTTGTCAATTAGTTCATGCAGTTTTATTTGGATTTTACATTTTGTCTATTCCTGGAGCTCCAACTGGCTTCAAAGGGCATATAACTGCACCTTCAACTTTATTGGTATGGCAACGGTATGTTACTCTTTCCTCATTACATTGTATGACTCTTAACCTCTAAAAGTCACTTACTGAGACATGTTCTTTTTGGCACAGTAACACAAAATGGTTGGAGCCTTAGAATGATGCATCGTCCTAGAGTTGGTTTTTGTAGAAATGAAAAGTATATACTCCCAAATGTGTTAAAGTTACTTATTGCTACTTGATACAAATTAGAATTCTAAATGTCTGAATGATTTAAATTCTTTTTGTCTCGAAAGATTCATTTCTGACATTCCCTTCCGACAGCAACACATGCAAAAACAAAACAAAACAAAACAACAAGACATCAAGGTACTAGATTCCAGAATGCAATAGGGGTGAATCTGAACACATGGAGGCAATTGTATACTTAAAAACATGTCACAGCTTTAAAAATACAAATTCAATGATGGTCACTCTCTTGTCATCCCAAACCATTAGACCAGTGTTCCATCAGGAGGAAGGAAGGCATTCTAACTCTTAATTTTTCCTCCTAAAAAATTGTCATGCTATTTCTAGTAGAAGGAAAAGGCAAATGAAGGTATTTCCTTAGACCATTGGTTTCACATGTTTGGTTTTTGAAAGCTCTTTACAGTCTTAAAAATCACTGAGGATCCCAAGTATTTTTAGTGTGAGAAATTAAAAATTAGAAAAAAATGACATAATAACTCATACAGAAATAACAAACCTACTATATTTTAAATGAAAAAACATTTTATGAACGTATGTATATGTTCCAAAACAAACAAAAAAAGTTGGAGAGTGGCAGAAAATAAAAGTTCTGTCCTCCCACTGCTAATATTTTATTGCAATCCATGATTTTCAAGACTATTGAACGATGTGTCATTATGAGCTCACTATGAATTTAAATAAAAGTCCACTACTGGATGCAGCAGTCGTCAAATGAACTAAAACTATACCTGCCTTACTCTCTCAAAATGCAATGACAGTGGGTTGAGAGATGTGATATTTAACCTTTCTTGCATCTTAGTAAAATATCCTGAAATTGCTGCATGACAGAAACGTCCCCCTAATTTCTCTTCTTATGTTTATTCTGTAATGGTAGTATGGCTATAAACACACACACACACACACACACACACACACCTGCATGCACATGTATACATCATATTTATGTAACCATATGCAAAGTATTTGTATATTGATACTTAAGAAAGCACAATAAATCCTGTCAATGTTCTGAAATCCATTTGTATTTGTTAATCAAAAAATGAGCTTTGGGACTTAATAGTCAGAAATGGCTATGCTGGATAAAATAAAATAAAGTATTTTATTTAAGATTCACATCACCTGTTTTTACTTTACAGAATGTGGCGACTAAAAATTTTTCTTTACATATGTGGATCATATTATATTTCTTTTCAACAGCAGTCATCTGTAGGAGAGGAAAAGATAGTAATTTACAGGGTTTTAAAAGTTAAAGAAACAGGAAGGAAGGTAGCATGTGCATTTTAATTTTTGATAGATTAAAGTATTGAATTGGAGCTTATTAATATTTTGGAGAGTACTGAAAGGAGGAAAAATAAAAAAAACTTTTTTAGAATAAATTCAGATTGGTGATTAGGAGCTCTCTGAAGATTTTACAGCTCACTGCTTAATCATAGATTACTAGTACTTAAAAAGAAAAAAAGTCCTCATCATAAATAGTGCCTCTTTATTTGTTAAAGCATTATTGGGCGTTTTACTTATGTCTAAGAGACCGTGTTGGAGCCCAGGGATGATGGAAGAAGTAGAAATTTTAATTCTGATAGGGTTGCCTCTTGTCTCTTCCATAAGTGACAGCAGGAGTCTTATTTCTTCTCAAAGTACATTGATGATTTTGAAAAAAGAACCATCTTCATACTCAGATAAATCTATAGAAAATAAAAGTCAGGGTGCCTGAGTGGCTCAGTCAGTTAAACATCCAACTTCAGCTCAGGTCATGATCTCATGGTTTGTGAGTTCGAGCCGCATGTCGGGGGCTCTGTACAACAGCTCAGAGACTGGAGCCTACTTCACATTCTGTGCCTCCCTCTCTGCTGCTCCCCACTCATGCTCTGTCTCCCTGTCTCTCAAAAATAAATAAATATTTTTTAAAAAGTCGTATGTGTGTTGATTTTAAACAAAATATTTTCTTTAAGGGTTTTATTACAGGAAATTCCAAATCTACCCAAAAGTAATAACACAGTCCAGTTATCAATCCCTGGTCAGCCAAGCTCCACCCACATCGCCATCCACTTAGCACCTCCCTCAATCCTGCGTTATTTGAATTCCAGTCTGCATGCTAGCTCATCTACAAAAATGTCAGTATGTAATTCTGAAAAAATAAGAACTTTATTTTGGAAACATAGCCACAACACAATTATCATATCTAAACAAGGAGTTAATAATTCCTTAGCATGATCAAATAGCCAGTCAGTGTAAAAAACCAAAACCCTACATTTTCAAGTTGATTAGCTAAATGTTAATTAGAATTAGGCTCTAAAACTTACCTAGGTTCATCATGTGCTCTAAACAATTACCTTTTCCTATTTCAGTATATGACTTCTATCACTCCCTCATGTGCTGATTTCTGAGGAAACAAACATATAATTAGTCATCTTGTTATGTGTCTATGCTTAATTCTCTGTTTATTGAGATTCCTCTAGCTATTGATTGGCAATGTCAAAAATACCATATAACATAATCTACCCCTTAGAAACAAACAGAATTACATTATGATTATTAGCCACTAGATGCCACAGTTGTTTCACACAAATGAAATCAGCTCAGCCTTGGTCTGTCAAGAAAAAATGATAACATTCTAAATATCAGAGTAAAATACTAAATTGAAGTGTCAGAACTAGCCTAAACTGGCTTGCACCTAGTAGCAGACCCATACACTGAACCATATATTTAAATATTTACCTTTAACTCTTGTACCTGAGCAAACTATGATAGCCACCCTTTTAAATGCATCTGTGCCTTTGTCTATGATTTTGAAGTTCTTGCTAATTCTTTCCAATCAATTCAAACATGGAATGGAGTACCTTCCGAGAAGCCTGCTGAATGGCTCTCTGTAAGCGTGTCAGACTTGATTTCGGGTTGGTTAAAGTTGCTAAGGATTGAGAGAAGACAGGGAATCAGTTTTGCATTTTTTTTTTTCTGGAAAATATCATACTTTTTAGAAGCTTTGGTTGTTATTACTTTGCTCAAAATCTGCTGAGCTGCTTCATCAAGATTTAATCAAGTGGGGGGCGCCTGGGTGGCGCAGTCGGTTAAGCGTCCGACTTCAGCCAGGTCACGATCTCGCGGTCCGTGAGTTCGAGCCCCGCGTCAGGCTCTGGGCTGATGGCTTGGAGCCTGGAGCCTGTTTCCGATTCTGTGTCTCCCTCTCTCTCTGCCCCTCCCCCGTTCATGCTCTGTCGCTCTCTGTCCCAAAAATAAATAAAAAACGTTGAAAAAAAAAAAAGATTTAATCAAGTGGTTCACTAGTGTACCTACTGAAACATTCTTGTTTAGGTAAGAACAACCATCTTATCATTTTTGGTCAGCAATATTAGAATTATATACACTTCTGCAAGCTTTCTTTCAATGTAGTATTCAGATCTGGCTATATTTTAGTATACATTTAGTATGTTTATTGAATGATAAAAAGTTTCCATACAAATTTGTCACTTAACACCCCTCTTATTCAAATACAGGTTTTGTTGTTGTTGTTGTTGTTAACTTTTCCCTAGAATGTTTTACCCTATTCTTTGTTTTAATAAAAAAACGTAGGCCTTGGTAGAAATTTTCCAGAAAAGCATCTACCTGAAAACTCATGTATCTCAAAATTAAAGTAAGTATGGGAAAATTACTTCACTGACTTTGGGAAATACCAAATAAATAGCCTGAGGAATCTCAACATATACGAAATTACACTCTTAGGAAAAGCTTTCTCAAAACTTCTACTTAATAAAAATGGGGAAAAGGTGTAGACACTGTGTGGGATGTCATGGAGGTCACCTCAGTAATGCTTTAAATGCTTTCCCTGATTCTACCCTTGTCCTTCTCTAACTCTTTCTTCTCACAGGAGCTAGAGTGGTCCTTGTAAAACATAAGTAAATAAAAGACATACTACCGTTCTACTCAACACCTTCGTTATCAATCAGAATGAAAGACCAAGCCTTTACAAATGTCTGTAAGCCTCAAAATATTCACAGTCTAATGTGATAGACACTAGTTAGATGTGTCTTTTGAAAATGTGAAATGTAGCTAGTTTGAATTTAGATGTGCTATTAAGATGTGAAATACACAATGGATTTGGAAAACTTAGGACTGATTAAAAGAATGTAACTTTTCTCTGTAATAATTTTATATTATTATTTATATATAAGTTGCAGTAATAATATTTTGGATACACTGAGTTGAGTAAAATATGTTATTTAAATTAATTTCACCACTTTTTAAAAAACTGTATCCACAAGAAAAAAGTTAAATTACAGGACTGACATTTATGGCTCACATTCTGATTTTGTTGAATGGCACTAGCCTAAATGACCACCAGGTCACCAGCTCCCTCCCAGTTCCAACTCACATCAGCTTCTTTGCTATTCCTCAACATAACCATGTATATCTCAAGCCTTTGTGTTGGCTGTTCTCTTCTCCTGGAAAGTCTTGTCACAGATATCCTTATGGTTAGTTTCCTCACTTTTTTCTGTTCTGTGCTAAAATTATCAGAAAGAACTTCTCTGACCAATCAATTTAAGATGGCCTCACAGAACACTTGTACCTACCCACTTTTTTAAATAACCTGTATCACCTAGCATATTATATGTGTTTGTGTGCATGCTTCCATGGTGTGTGTGTGTGTGTGTGTGTGTGTGTAATATTTCCTTAGTAGAATAACCCCCATGAAGTCAGGGACTGTGTTTTGTTTATTCCTGTTCCTCTGGAATAGTACCTGGATTTTGGTAGATACTAAATAAATATGTGTTAAATAAATGAAAGGATAAAATCACTAAAAATAAGTAAAGAGATATCTGAGGCATTTTATCATGAAGGTTTGGAAAATGAGAAGAATTAACATTTCCTGGGTGCCTACAATGAACTAGATACTGGGCTAAGCACTTATATATAATGTCTTAATCCTCACAGAAATGTATTTGCAGATTAGATATCTAAAGTTCAGACAATTTAAATAATTTTCCAAGGTCATTTAGCCAGTATGGAACATCATTTCAATACTTTTTATTTCAATGTCTCCAAGTAGCTCCCCTGACTCCCAGAATAAATCAGATGCTCTTGTAAATAATTTCTAAGTACTTCCCCTTCATATAATTTGTCACCACTGTATTCATTTTGCAGTGTGGTGCTTAATGTCTGTCTTCTCGCTCAATTATAAACTTCATGAGAGGTGGCAGTGAATATCTTGTTGATATTTCCACCCTAATATTTAATCTCCAGTACATATTTATTGAATACATGAATGAATAAAATTAACTTTATCTTATAATATTATAACAGTTGATGAGTGGGTTATTTGTGGCCAATGAGAATTAATGATTTTGTAGAACTTCTAAAAGAATGGCACTCATTAGAATGAAACCCTGCTGGATATTTCAGGGGAAAGTAAGCTGGTGTATAGGTGTTCTTCACGACCGTACCTTATGGTCACATCTTATGGTCCACACCTTATGGATTTCCTCTGGAAATGTACTGTCCAACATGGTAGACATATAGGGCTATTTAAATAAAAATTAGGGGCACATGGGTGGTTCAGGGCATTTGGACATCAGCTCAGTTCACGATCTCACGGTTTGTGGGTTTGAGCCCCATGTGGGCTCTGTTTTGACAGCTCGGAGCCTGGAGGCTCTTTCAGATTCTCTGTCTCCCTCTCTCTCTGCCCCTTCCCCACTCACACTCTATTTCTCTCTCTCTCAAAAATAAACAAACATTTTAAAAAATTAAAAAATAATTAGATTCATTTCCTCAACTATATTAGCCACATTTCAAGTGCTCAACAGTCATACATGGCTAGTGGCCGCCTTAGGACAGAACAGATAAATAAAATTTCCATTATAGGGAGAGTTCTAATGAACTATTCTAGGAAGTTAAAAAATTCTTAGGAGGATGTATTTTTAAATCAGAAGGGATTGTTCAATTAGTTTTGTATTCTAACTAAAATTAAACTTTGAAAAAGAGTTTAATAATCTGTATTCTCAAGTGTTTCTGGGCAAGACACAGACATGGAAAAGGAGCTTCATTGTCTAGTGGATGAAACATTTAGTCAGACGAGCTCATGCACAGCCAGTGACTGGTGTGGAAAGAACCACTCCTCTGAGGGCTCTGGCCAGGCCTACTGTTCCAGGGAGGCCGCCAGCACCTGGCGGGATCGAGCCCTATGTCTAACGCTATTCAATACCATCCCTTTGCGTTTGATGTACAAAACAGAAAACCGAAATTTGAAGAGGAAAGGGTTTGAAATGCCAAAACGCACCTCATACTATTAGACCCACAACTTCTGGAGACTTTTTAAATGTCCCCTTCCTCAAAATGTTACATATCTTCAGGCAATTTCTTCATCATGTAACTTTCAATAATCTTGGCCAATATAACTGAACTTCCTTTGAGATTCTGTCGCTGAATGTCTTTCTTGCTAATTGGACAAATAAGACATTTCCTGTCATGCCTAAGAAAATAAAAAAGTTTATAGGCAAGAATAAAAATTACATTTTCTATTTTATTTTCTGATTAAGTTTACTTAGAATTTTCTTAAATTGAATCTTCTGGGTATTTGCTCTAGAATTTGTTCACATTTCTCCATCATTGGCCTGTCCCAATGAATAAGTCTTTTACCAAGACTGAAAATAGTTCATGGTTCTCACTTCTAGACAAGAGGCCAGTAGGAGAACTGAGGCGGAGACCAGGAACCAGCCCCACACTTCCCAACTCAACAGGTGGGGAACATGGGATTTTTATGTTCTTTGGGGACTGGGTCCCCACTCACCGTTATCTGTCAGTGCCTGCCTCTGAGATTTTCTTAGGAGAGACACCTAGGGACAGCGGTGCTCTGCATAGACTGGAGAGGGGTGGTGAAGGAGGCAGGCGAAACTGGGAAGTTAGGAAGGTTGGGAGGTGAGGTCCTAGGTCCTAGAGCCCGGACCTAGGATGGGACAGATGGTTCCCCCAGCAGTGCGCGGGACACCGAACGGAGAGCAGAGACACGGAGGAGCAGCAGCAGGGAAGACGCGAAAAGCACCGCAAACGCGAAGAGGGGAGCGCGCACGGACCTGGGCGGGGCAGAGTGGGGAAGGGTCACGCCGGGACGTCACCCGCTGTGGGCCGGGGGAGGCGAGCGGGGCGGGAGCTGCGGGCGCCTGCCGGGGGCTCTGAGACCCGAGCTCCGCCAATGAGGTCAGTGGAGCCGACGCGCCGGGAGGAGGGCAGTGGAGCCCCCGGACGCGGGAGTTGCGAGGCTGGCGGAGGGGCGGGACGGGACGGGAAATGGGACGGAGAGCTAGGGCCGTGGGAGGAGGAACGAGGGGGCGTCGGCGCTGGAAGCCGGAGGCGGCCCGACCCGGATCGTTTCCTTCCGGAGAGGAGGCCGGCTCTGGACCGAGGCGGGGACGGGGGCGTCCAAGGGCGGGTGACGGGGAAATAGCGCGGCTCTCGCTTCTCCCGGGCTGGCAGCGGTGCTGCTCGTGGCTCCTCCTCGGGGCCAGTCCGGAGCCCAGCGGCGGGGGGGAGCGGGAGGCGGAGAGCGAGGGCGGGGGCTCGGGAAGGAGGGAGGAGGGAGGGACCAGGCGCGCCAGTGACAGGGTGGCAGCCTAGGAGCGGACGCGTTGCCGCCGCCGCCGCTCCACCTCCTCCTCCAGCAGCTCCTCTCGCTGCTGCCGCCGCCACTGCCGCCGCCGGGAGAAGTTTCACTCCCGACCCTCGTTCGGAGCGCGGACCTAGAGCCGAGCGGGGAGCGCGGCCGGCAGCGGCAACCCGCAGTGGGCCAGGCGCCCGGAGCGCTCCGACCGTGAGCCGGCATCGGCGCCTCGGCGGCGGGCAGCGGCCCGGGCTGGGGGCGCTGAGGCGGAGGAGGGGCGGGTGTGAGCCGCGGGACCCGCGCGCAGCGCCGCAGCCACTCAGCTAGCGTCCGCGCCGGGGGCAGTCGCGATGGCCGTGCGCTCCCGCCGCCCGTGGATGAGCGTGGCACTGGGGCTGGTGCTGGGCTTCACCGCCGCGTCCTGGCTCATCGCCCCCAGAGTGGCCGAGCTGAGCGAGAGGAAGAGACGCGGCTCCAGCCTCTGCTCCTACTACGGCCGCTCGGCCGCTGGCCCCGGCGCTGGCGCGCAGCGGCCGCTCCCCCAACCTCAGCCCCGGCCGCGGCTGGAGCAGTCGCCGCCCCCCGCGCGCCAGGAGCTTCAGGGGCCGCCGCTGCCAGAGGCAGCGCCTGGAGCAACCAGTTTTCGGAGCAGCCCCTGGCAACAGCCACCTCCGCTGCAGCAGCGGCGGCGAGGACGCGAGCCCGAAGGCGCAACGGGGCTGCCAGGCGCCCCCGGGGCCGAAGGGGAACCCGAGGAGGAGGACGGGGGCGCGGCTGGGCAGCGGAGAAGCGGCCGGCCGGGGAGTAGCCACAACGGCAGCGGGGACGGGGGCGCTGCCGCCCCGAGCTCCCGACCCCGGGATTTCCTGTATGTGGGAGTGATGACCGCGCAGAAGTACCTGGGCAGCCGCGCGCTAGCGGCGCAGCGGACCTGGGCGCGCTTCATCCCCGGCCGCGTGGAGTTTTTTTCCAGTGAGCAGCCCCCCAACGCCGGAATGAGCCAGCCCCCGCCACCCCTGCCTGTCATCGCGCTACCGGGGGTGGACGACTCCTACCCTCCCCAGAAAAAGTCCTTCATGATGATCAAGTACATGCACGACCACTACCTGGACAAGTATGAGTGGTTTATGCGCGCCGACGACGATGTCTACATCAAAGGTGACCTCCCAGCGCCGGCTGTCCCGCCTGCCCGCTCCCCGCCACCCTCTTCTCCCGAATCCTTCCTCTGCAACCAGCCCTAATCCCTGCCCAGCCCCTCTCTGCTTGGCTGCCAGCACGTGCTCTGAGCTCCTGCAGCCCCCAGCCCTCGGTCCCCACCCCTCGCATCCGCCCACCATGCCTAGTCCGCTCCTCCTCTTCTGCTGCAGTCTGGACCCTCCTCACACCTGACCGGTTTTATTAGCCTTTCTCACTCTTGCTGTTCTCCTTTCCGCCCAGCGCTTGCCCCTACTCTTCACTCTGTGTCAACGCTGAGGAAAGGGACTTTAGGGTTAGCCAAAGGCGTTTCCTACTCTGTCCTCCTCCGAAAGCCCGGGTGGTAGTAGTTTCCCAAATCTATCTAGAGGGGCGTGTCCTCAGTAAAGGAAGGGAAGACCGAGGAAGCGGGCGAGAGCCGGTCTGGATACGGGTGTTCTAGCTTTATTCCACAACCCTTTTGTTTTGATTGGATCTAGCGCGGTTTCAGAAATGGTGAGATTAAGGAATTATTTTCGCTATTCGGGACCGTTCCCTCTGCGTTTCCTTCCCTCTCTTACGACCCCGTCAAGCACCGGGAGTCCTTGAGCACCCACACCCACATCGCTCCAGCGCGCACCTCCTTCCAGCCACAGCAGTGCTGCACAGAGTCGGGCCCTAACCCCCACCCCGCCCCCCGCCCACCTCAATAAAACCCCGGGCGGAGGAGAGCATTTTCAGGAATTGGTGGTGCGCAGAAGGTGAGAGGGCGGGTGACTTATCCAGACCCCAGGAGCTCCAAGCTGTATTAGCATGTACTAGTGTGGATCCTTTCCAGTCCATCTTGGTGGCGGCGGCGATAAGCAGAGGCTTGGAGTCCTTCCCCAAAACCACGCGCAGCCACAGCAGGAGAAAACTTTGTCAGTTTTAAAAGAGGCGCGGTCTTTCACCCTCATCGTGGGTGGCTCTGGCCAGAGATTTCTAAACTCAGCAGAGAGAAGTTCCTAAGAGCGGGAGTAAATCTTCCCAGTACCGCCCGCTGTGGAGATGGAGATGGGCGCAAGGGAAGTCTCAGGGTTGTGTTGAAGTAGGGTCTCCCAGTGCTTCCTTCCTCCATTTCCCAGCTTCTTGGTCAAAGGGGGGCAGCCCTTCCTTACTGTTAAGAAAGCCTCGTTGCTTTCTCCTTATCCAGGTAGTCTTTCACAGGATTCAAGGAAAAACAAACAAATTCCGTTTTGGCTCAGGGGGTGAGTGTGGAGTATTAACTAGAGATTTCTTGGGGTTAGGTTGGGAAGAGCGAAGTCATTCCATTGGTGATTCGATACAAAAATAAATGGTTGCCTTTCTAATGAATACGGTATCTTACAGACAGATTTCAGATGTATAGCTATCTATAGCTATAAGTGATAGATCGCTTCTAGTCCCCTTGTCTTCTGCGTATGGTTGAAGTCACAAAGGTTTCCTGGCAGAAGTTTGCCACACTTGACAGAGAATTTCTAAAATGCACGAACAGCATCTACTTCTGTCATTTGTCTTAACGGTTTGAAAGACTGTCCATCAGAACACCGAAGTGCCATATTCATTCCATCTCTATTAAGAATAAAATGCATTTTGAATTAAGAACCCAATAATAGCTAAAACTCATTGAAATCCAAGGGTGGGGGGAGGTGTGGCGTGGCTTCAAGATAAATGACTGCAGATGAGTTCTCATCAAAAAACGATAGTAAAGATGCTGACTGGGAATATAAAGAAGGTGGCTACTTCATTGTGTCGCTTTGTAGAATACCAAATGTGTTTTAGCTACACAATTTGACGTTTAAGTGGTTTTTCTTGATGAACTTACTTACTGTAAGGAAACCAATTATATTATTATTTTAACAAAATTTTTTTTCCAAAAAGGTGCTTTTCAAAGTTCCCAAGTTAAATTCCAACACAACTTTAATATTCTTTCTCTCTCTCAATTTTTGTTTGTATGTGACTCGAGTTTAGTTCAGGACAAAACACGACCAATTTATCAGGAGAAAATACTAATTGGATATCAACAATCTGCCAATCAGTGCTGAATATAAATGTTGTTATTTTCTGAAAATTTTATCATTAACTCAGATATGCTAAGAAATTTATCATTATTCTCCTTATCATAATCTCACCTTTTACAAAAAAAAGTCTGGTGATTATTATACTTAAGGTTTTCCAGTGACCTTGAGTAGAAGGTTAAGAACATTTTATTATGACTTAATTAGTAACGGAAATTTCATAGTTTTAAAGTAATAGAATATTCAGAGAGGTCTTTCTTCCTTTCAGCTGTATTATGACTTTTGGTGAGTTTGTGCACAATGTTGAAAGGTCTTTCCCTTACTTTGTATGTTCTAAATGATTACGAAATTAGGAAAAGGAGAGATTGTTGCCTTTCTCTTTGTAGGTGATAAGTTAGAAGAGTTTCTTCGATCACTCAATAGCAGCAAGCCTCTCTACCTGGGCCAGACTGGCCTGGGGAACATTGAAGAACTTGGAAAATTGGGGCTGGAGCCTGGAGAGAACTTCTGTATGGGAGGACCTGGCATGATCTTCAGTCGAGAGGTTCTCAGGAGGATGGTGCCACATATTGGTGAATGCCTCAGAGAAATGTACACAACTCATGAGGACGTGGAAGTAGGACGATGTGTTCGACGCTTTGGTGGAACTCAGTGCGTCTGGTCTTATGAGGTAAGACAGGCTGTGATGAAAATGTTCACATATTATAGATTCTTGCCAGTTTATTGTCTGGGGCAATGACTATGTTTATTTTCTTGCTTGAAAATGACAGCATCACCCGTGTATGGACACAAGGTGGATTGTGGGGAATAACTTTCTTCACAGAGCCGAGGCCTATGGGAGGTGTTTTTTATTAGCATGGCCCTTAACTTTAAGCAGGAATCTGTATATATGGTCACATCTCTGGAAGATGCTCTTTCCCCTCTATTTGCTTTATTGGTGTTGATATACGTGCTTATCCATTTCCTGTCTCTAACAAGGGGACTAATTTTATTCTCTTGGGTTGTAACTTTTAGCATTTGGTACTTGGTTGGTTGTTGCTGTTGTTGTTTTGGTTAGGTGTATAATTGCATCTCTTTGTTTCCGAACAGTTTCAGTTTTCTTGGAAGATTTTCAGGTGGAAATTTAACATGTATGTTTTTAAATCATAGGAAAAGGTATCATTTATGATAGATTTATTCACAAAATAAAGGGGGCTTGTTACCTGGGAAAATAGAAGAAGTTATGAAGATGTTAAGTAACTGTTTAGTATTATGACTGGTTCCCTACAATTGGTCTCTGTCTGCCGTTCTATTTCCTGAACAGCAGCTGTTGTTGATATAATCTGAGTTAGGAACTGTTCTTTTATTGTGATAATTAGTTTTATGAAATACTCTGGGATTTTTTTTTTCCTTCAGAAATTTGTTTTGAAGAGAAATACAATTTTGTTTGAAATAGCTTTTCTAAAGGTTAGTGTTAGTAAAAATTTAATTTAACATTTGGTGTATTGCAGTTTTTAGTAGTTTGGTTTTCAGGTCGTTGGAGTTTGATATACTCAGCTGCACATATATGTAAATTATAACTTAACTCATTTTTTTATCTTTTCAAATTTTTCTTGTCTCCCGGTATAGAAGAAACATGAAAATAGGTTCCTTGAGAAGTCATGATACCTCAAGATTACACAGTTACTTTGTAATTACTTTAGTAATTACTGTGTAATTACTTTAGTTAATTTTGCCTTATTTTTAATACTTTGTGGTATTTACACTTTTAGGGAATATTTCTTCTATCTATTAAAGAAACTAAAAATTATCAATAAATAGTTATTTGGAATATGTACTATGCAAATTTAAAATTGTTATTATCTCATTTCTTTTGATACTAAAATTGTAATTTTTCATTTGTATAACTATGACTACCCTGTAGAATAAAAATGTTTGCAATGCAAGAACATTATAGTTAAAAATAGGTATTTTAGAATAAACTCACTGAAAAATATTTGTTTCTTCATTTACTATAAAACTAACTGAAAGGCATAAAACAAATACACAGTATAGAAAACACATTAGGTTGATTTTGTTTATATGAAGATACAACTTTGGAGACATTCACTCTGTATGGATGAGTAAACAAAATTATTGATATTTAAAAATAGAGATGGAAATTTATAATGTTTTATTTGGTATTTTATTGCCTTAACATCACATAGAAGGTCTTAACGAACCTTTTGTTTAAATGTCCTTCCCTTCAAGTTTTCGTTGATCCTGCCGTCTTCATCTAGCTGTGAACCCATTTCATCTAGCTGTGTACCCATTTATGTTCCAGGAGAGTAAAGTAAACTCAGGTGACCTACATGCTCAAGAATCGACTTAATATTTTATTTTTAATATAGGCATTTTATAGTGGAACTTTAGGTCATATCATAAACTGACATAAAAGAACAGATAAACCAAGAAATTGCAAATCTTACAAGATGTAACGTCATGATCACAGTATTTTCATTAACTTTTCAAAATACATTTAAATTTACACTCATACTAGGTTATCAACTGAGTTCACAATCTATATGAAGAAATCATTTCTATCTTTTTTTCCTCACAAAAGAAAATATTATTCTCTAAAGTTGTGCTGTTTTAGAAGGTTGACTTTATCTTTTGCTTAACAATTACATAGAATTTACTTTGTTTTGGAATATCAGTTTTTAAAGAGCTATTTAAACAGAATTTTGAGGGGGCATTGCTTTGGTAGTACAAAGTCTCAGGTCTTATTTAAAGGAATGATGGAACATTTCATGGCCAAGGTATATATTAAATAGCATCTGTTAATAAATTTAGTAATGGTAAATATACAATTAAGTAATAATTTAAGCATGTTAATATTAGGATGCGTTCTGTGTTATATGGGACTCCTGAGTAGATCAGTTGGATCACAGCCAAACTAGGGTTTTCCAGTTTAGATTTTAGGTTAGTTCATATGATGTCCATTCTTTGCTACTGTTCACATTATTTGAAAAGAATCCTCTATTTTACTGTACATTGGTGTCCTCAGTAAAGGTGAAATTGTACATCTGGTCGTATAACAAGCTATGAAAGGATCTTTAACTTTGTTTTCTTTTTTCTTTTAAAAGATCCATCTGTGATAGAATTCTCTTAAAATCTTGAATTTCCTTTATCTATACCTTTCATGGATTTCGGAATTTTGTTTGGCTTTTCCTCCTAATAAAAGTTCTTACAGAGTTAAGAGCACTGCCGATGAATTTTGAGTTTAAATATATGAAGCATTCATGGTGCAATATTATCTTTTAAAAATGATAAACAGGCTTGAAGATCTTCCAGGAAGAGGATTGAGCAAACATAATTAAACTATATAGACTTTGTAGCTTTTCTTTATGATAAATTACAATTTTTATAAAACCTAGAAATCTTTTAGTATTATTTACTGTTTAATGAAAGTGTACTTTCTCTGTTTTATATACAATTTAGCATTAATTGAGAGAGAGAGAGGATACACTTGAACTTGGGTTTGAGTTCTGTTGTCTTTGGTAAGTTAGTTCTTCGAGCCTTGTTTAGTTCATCTGAAATTGGACATTATAACAGTGTCTGCTACATAATTTTTGGAGAAGATTAAGTGAATTGGCGAAAAAACCTATGTAAAGCCCTTCATATAGTGTTTAGTACACAGTAAATTTTCAATAAATGTTAATTATTATAGCCATAATTGTTGCTGAATAGATCATGTATTATACATAACATGGATTCATCGATATTTTATTATATTTTTTAATGATTAGTAATGAATGATTTGTCTATATCAAAAGAGTCAAACTAAAAATAAGCTGAATTCTTTTCAGTTAAAGAATCCAACTTTAAGGTTTTTTTGGCAAAGAGCAAGAAAGTTTCAAAAATACTGAAAGTATGGGGATTCCATGTCAGTAGAATTTACTATAAAACATGGAAGTCTGCATGTTTAAATGATGCATTACACATATTTGCTTCAGTCTTTGAGCACCATAATAATAGTTTATCTTAAAAAAACAGTGTGGAAAATATTATCTAACAAGTGATGATCTAATATACATATTTAAGGAATCTCAAATAGATGAGACTCAATATTAAAAAAAAAAAATTATTGTATAGGTTTCTAGATGGGTTGCCGGAACAATAGCCCCTTTTCTGAGTTTCTCTGGAATTTTCAGTAGAAACAGAGGTTAATAGTGTCTCATTGTGCAATCAACTATATGAACACCAGGAACTTGGCTTTCAGGTAGCTAGAACCTGTTCCTGTGGTGCTCACTTTTGCAGGAAATGATGGATAGCTTTACTTCCTCCCTGGGGTAAGGTCCTCATGGTCTGGGAAAAATGTCTTGCATGGCGGCTTCTTGCTTTGTTTCTCTCTCTGTCATCTCATCCCCTTTTACTTTTTTTCTTTCTGTATTTAATGATATATAAAATAGATTACAAATGCATTTGGTATGCACCACTTTTCATCAATTTCTTAGTAAATTAACGTGCTTATGATAGACCAGCCCCTGTGTCGCAAGAGATCACAGAATGTGCGCCCAGATCACTCCTAGGGCCCAGGAATGACTTGACCTCTCCTGACTAAAGAGGCCTTTAGTTGCTGATCAGCCTCAGGTGGACTGGTTCTCTGTGTGCCTAAGACCATTGGAGAGTCAGAATTATGATTCTCCCTTTGGTACTTGGAGGTAGAAACATCTAGAGTCCTAGGACATATGGCATATGTTAATCAACACACTTCATGGGTTGCTGTTGTACTCATTTATACCTCAAATTGTATAAGTAAAGATTACTAACTAAAGCATATTCGTGAAAAATCATTCTATTTTATTCATTCTGTGAGTGTGAGAATTTATTGGCATCTACTGTTGGCTAAGTTCGCTTTTGTGGTAGAGCTCTATCTTGGCTACTGTTTTTCTAGTTCTCTGAGCTGCAATCTGGCAGCTTGGGAGGCTGCATATGGCTCTTAAACATTGTTTGGCTCATGGAGTGTTTTAAGGTTTTCTGTTTTTGTTTTCAGATGCTTTTAGGAGAGGCCAGCAGTCTTCAGTCCCCTTCATATCCTAATTCTAACAACAGGCTTTCCTTGCATGTTTATTTTAACTGCCTGGCCCAGGTATGCTTATGAGTCCTGGTATTTTGAGGCAGATAATGCACATGTTGAAATTTTTATTAAAATATTCTCTAGAAGATGAA
The DNA here is from genome assembly GCF_018350195.1 of Panthera tigris. Classification (NCBI taxonomy): domain Eukaryota; kingdom Metazoa; phylum Chordata; class Mammalia; order Carnivora; family Felidae; genus Panthera; species Panthera tigris. The sequence goes on from NC_056660.1 coordinate 106,667,719, forward strand.
ATGATTTTCTAGTGAGAATGAGATGTGTATTTTAAATACTGTAATTTACAGAAGAATTTTTTTCCAACTTGGCTGTTAGAATTGTGTGTCATATAATATAGTTATACTTCCTTTGTTGTAGGTGTATTTTTAGTAACTAGAAAGTCCTCACTGTTAAAAAAAAAAAAATAGTTCAGCCAATCCAGTTTCAGCATGTGCCTTAGGAGAATTGCAAGTTCTATTTCTTTGGTTTCTGTTTTAGTGTGATCCTTTATATTCAAGCATTAAGTAATTTTAATTTCAATGATTCTTCTTCTCCCTATGAGGGAGTTTTACATTTCATCTAAGACTCATCTTCAGAACAGTGTGTATTTATCTTCTTAATGTTTATAGTTAAATGGAGCCAGAGAATGCATGTGTCTTTATTTCATTCAATTAAATGTTTCGAATAAAATATAGCTCTATATTGATAAAGATATTTCTCTTTGGACTTAAAAACCATTTCTTAGGACTAAACAGATTTTTTATTAGATTCCTTAAAGAGTTAATTTCAAGCCAGAATGTCTTATGTCTCATCTTGGCCCCCTAAAGGCTATAAACACCCTAGAAAATTCCATTATTTCACAAAAGGATATGTTCTTGAAGTGTTTCTCTGGGCTTATAATACCAGAGAGCTATACCATAAAAAACTTAACTACATAAGTTCTTCATAACATAACCATTAAGGTTAAAATAGTTGTGCCATTCTTAAAGGGCTATTGTACATCCTCCCTGGAATCTTCCTGTTAACTTAGGGGCTTCACTCTTCTGCAATGCTAATTTTGCTGTATCATGAACATGGTTTATGCCCCCAGAGTATATTAATATGTATGGAGAAGCATAAGTGGGGACTTGGATCAAAAATTCAGTTGTTCAAACATCTTTTCTTGGTTCTTATTCACAGTTTAGTTTTTAACTAAAAGCGGTAACCTGCTCACACCTACCCTTCCCACCCCCATTTCGCTTGTCAGATGAAATCATCATGCATTGATTTTATGCAGCTTCTTTTCTGCTACATTGTTTTCTTCCTTGTACAAAATGAAATTGCATTCCAGGTTGAAGGAGAAACATGGTGTGGTTTTTCCATATTTTGTAGTCTTAGCTAGTTTATTGTTATTGTTAATGGATGCCTTATCACTTGAATTGTGACAACATATGCTTTATAAGATGATTCTGACAAATTGTGGAAAATAGTAAGTGAGAAAGATGCCTCCACACAATTTGAAATAAGTTCCATGACGACATAAATACTATCTTAGATTAAAAGCTTTGGATATTTTTCCTCCTTAATTGATCATAAGTATACTAATTTCCTGAAGAAATTCCAAGTCAACTTTTTACTTCTGCTTGCTTTGTCTTGGTCTCCAAAAAACCCCGTATGTTTTTAGAAACATTTATTTCAGTCTCTTTTCTATCGAATGAATTAGTGTTCATCATGCAAATAAATGTATTCAGTAATATAACCGATACGGCATTTTCCTTTGATAATAACATGTTACATGTTTTGAGCAAAGGTGTGCCTTTTAATAATGAGGTATTTGAGCTAGTCATAAACTTCATTAAAATAAAAAATTCAGCGTCTTTAGTCATCTGAGTCATTATTTGATATGATTGAGCAATAAGAAAGCCTGAGTAAACTGAAAAATTAAGGGATTGCCATTCCCTCAGAATTCTAACGTTCTGTTCATTTACTGTCCTAACTATTAAACAACACTCTAGTTAAGGCTTAACCACATACAAATACTTTTGAATGATAACATGCATTTAAGGTGACCCTGTCTTAGAAAGGTGTGGGACATTTATGGCACAATATGTGATAAGTTTCTAAATTAAATAAATCAAAACAATGCTAAAAAAAAATCAGCAAACCCTGTTTTGGAACTAACTAATGAATGGAATGGATTTCTTAATTCATTGAGTTTCTAAAATCTTTACTCACCATTTGTCATTTTTCAAGCTCTGTCCCTCATTCTTCACTGTCAATGGCATCTGCACTTTTCATTCTCTCTTTCAGTTTCATTCATTAAAGAGAGATAGCTTAAAAAAATATATGCATGCTAATAAAAGTAGTATGCAATAAAATTAAATTCAAATGTGAAGAAATAAAGGAAAAAGGAAAATGTAGAAAAATAAAAAAAAATCTTTAAAAATGTGGGTTGGGCTCATGTTTTGCTGTTGTTAAAGAGAACTTTACCTAGATACTGAGACCTGAAAGAGATCTTTCCTGTAGAACAGAGAGGGGCTCTGAGGGATCACAAAACTCAGCACCACTTCTGTGAGTAGAACAGTATGAATTGTTTCAATATTTCTTGTAAATCACCTCAACATAAGCCAGGAGTGCCACACAGACGGGCAGTTCTGCAGGAGGAGTTCTACTTGGAGACAGTGCAATTATGTTCAAGTGCACCATTGCCTCCTGCCTTACTTGATTTTATTTTAAAATTTAGAATAGCTTTCAGAAAGCCCTTCATGGATATTGCTTCTCGCTAAGATGTTTCATAGTAGGTTGGCCAACAGGAAGTTTGAGTTACGCATGTTCTCTGGTGAGAACCCAGAATGCACCTGTTGTGTCATTGGTTAAGGACAGATACATGATTGTGCTTTGCTCATCAAGAGGATGATGGAAACACTAGCTACACATGGAGAAATCAAACCAGATTAGAGACTCAATGGCTGTCCCACCTGAGGAGCACAGAGTGAAGTCCAAGAGAATTCCTAACATCTTGGCCTAGAATTAGCAATGTGGTTACCTCGCTATCGATTATTAGAAATGTCTATTTTCATTAATTCGATAATTTATTGTATAATCATATGTTATATAATTTTTATTACATTTTTATATAAATGTAAGTTTAATTTTAGGTAAAATTTGCACGCCCAAATGAAAACATTGAACAATCAACATTTTAATGAAAAAATCTCTTTTAATCTAATGTTCCTATATATAGAAATAAATTTTATATGAGTTGAGTATATTTAATACCCATGATGAGTGTTACAAAGTATGAGAAAAATTACAGTGGTAAATTAAATTTAAACTAGTCTGCCTTAGAATTCAGTCATCTCACATCTTATATAGCTGGCTGGTTTCATTTGCCCAAATATGTCTCCATCAGCAGTGAACACACATAGACCTTCCTTGTGCTCATGGAGCTCAGAGGGAGGAGGGAGTCCCGCTTCTAACGTTGTCTTGCTTTCACGTCTGATACAGAGTTGGGTTTCCCATCTTTGTCATCCTTCTGAATTCTCTTTCATTCTAAGTCAGGAGAGCTCCACTTGGGTTCACGGTGATATGTGTGTTGGAACTGGGATCACGGGGTCTTTATCTGAGTTTTCTTAGGTGAACATCTTCCTCTCTTGTTTGTATTAATTTACTGAAGAGGAGTAAAACAAAGGCACGTTTAGTGGTTTGATGGCATGTAAATATATTTTTTGCCTTTTGTAAAGCACAGGCCACTAAGAATTTGTTTTTTAACCAAATCTAGAGCTGGAATACTTGGCTTCAAGTTGTAGATATGCCATTCACTAGCTGTATGGCCTGAGACAGTAACTTAACTTCTTTGTGCCTTAGTTTCCTCATCTATCAAATGGATATAATCCCAGTACCCACCTCGTAGAACGGTTGTAAGGATTAAATGAGTCAATGTATATAACAGCACTCACAATAATGCCTGGCAGTGTTAAGTGTTCTGCAGCTGTTAGCTATTTTCGCAGAAGCAGAATGGTATAAAATGGTGCCAACTTTACAGAGCCATTGTGAGACGTAAAAAGGTCAACGTATTAGAAGGCCTTAGACTAATGCTTGACACATAATAAGTCCTGTATAACTCTTAACTACTATTAATGTTTTCCAGTGTACAATGTTCATATTCTTTTTTACCCTCATGGGAAAGAGAAAGTTGATTGGAAAGGGTTTATTGCAATTGCTTTCTGAAAGATGGGCTTTGCTGTAGCAGGGAACGTGCTGATTCAGTACTTCCTCAGCCTGACTGCACAATTGAATCCCCTGGGGGACTTCGGAAAAAATCTGGTGCTGGAACCCATCCTTGACCATTATATCAGAATCTCTTAACAGGTGAGACCTGCCACATAGGTGATGTTTCAAACTCCCTAGGTGATTCTAATGTGGCTCTAAGATTTAGACCTCTGTATAACTTTTTTTTAAATCGCTCTCTGTATTCAAATATCCAGTCCATTCTTTATTCCTTAAAAATGACTTTTTGTTCTGTTTTACTTTGGGGTAGATCATAGGAGGGAAATAGACATTCTGCATTTCTGTCTATGTTTGTTACTTACCTGTTCCAAAGAGTTAGTGACTGGATTTAAGATAATAAACTTAAAGCCATCACTCATAACTGTAGGTTTTCTTATGGTCTGCTTTTCATGGTTCACATATTACTCTTTTCTTTTTTTTTAATTAAAGATAGATTTTAAAACATTCTTAGAAAAAAATATTTTTCTAACCCATGCAAGGCTAGAGTTTTTATACCCGTTTTTATTTAATATGTTTGAGTAATGTGTAGTAACAGAGTTCTTAAAATTATAGGTGGAATGTTTTCATTGACTTGATTGCATTAACATTGAATGGTGACTTGGAGCTCAAAAGGATAAAAGATAACGTAGTATCTGTTTGATTGTGGAAACAGTAACTTATTTACAAACTTTTTTGGGTAAATTTGATTTCAGCCAGTATTTTCAGCAAGTATTTCCATGCCCATGCTATAGTTGACTGCTATAATGGAGAAAAATATAGGATACACAGGATTGTAAGGGAAGAAGTCCCCAAGGAGAAGAGCAAAGTGCAGTACTTCCTTCAAACTAGACGTCATACACAGGTGCATTGCCAGGTAAGTCAGGATGCCTGAGGAGGCAAAGGTGGAAGAACAGCATGATGGCAAATAGTGTGTTTGCTTCAAGTATGTCTGGAGGTAGGAGAAATGAGGCTCAAAAGCTGTTGGTAGAACTCAGGAAAGGCCTTGTACATCATCTTCAGAGGTTTAGGATTATACCTTGTAGATCACTGATTCTTAGAATCACCTGGGGAGATGTCATTGGTTTAGATACCATAGTTGTGATGGAGCACTTGTGTAGAATTGCTAAAAATCTCTGGGCAATTGTAATGAGTAGTCAGAGTGGAAAATCAGTTCCATAGATCATGGGGAGCTTTGAAGATTATTTTTTCATTGGTGAATGCCATGATCACATTACGCTACAGGTAATGGTTGTAGCATGGAAGGATGGACTTTTTAGTTCCTAGGGATAGTAACAAAAGACAACTAGGATGATATGGTACCAGACCCATGAGAGATGAGTCTTGATGAAAGAGTAAAAGTGGCGGTAGAGGTGAGCCTAGTGAGGAAAGAAAATTGATGGAAGTAGGTGATTGATTACATACAGGGTGTAATGGGGGAGAGTTACAAGGTAACTCCTGGGCTTTGGATTCATATGCTAGTACAATTCCCAGAGACCGCGAATAAAGGAAGAGGGGTGAGTGTGGGTGATTGGTGTGTTTCAGGTGTGGGCAGAGGGTGAGGAAAATGGAGGTCCATTTTGGATACATTGAATTTGCGAATAAAGGAAGAGGGGTGAGTGTGGGTGATTGGTGTGTTTCAGGTGTGGGCAGAGGGTGAGGAAAATGGAGGTCCATTTTGGATACATTGAATTTTGTTTATTATTTATCTATTCAACAAATACTTATTGAACAATGAATATTCCTGGCACTTTTATAGGAAGAAAAAAAGAAAAAGAAAAGAAATGGACAAGATTACTGCCTTGTTTTCTAGAGGGGAAAGAGAGTAAATCAGTAATGGAAGGCCAAAAGAACACAAGAATGTGGGTGTGCAATTTTAAATAGGGTGGTTAGGTGGGCTTTACTAAGAAGATGATATTTGAACCATGTGAGGAAGAAACTCTCCTGCCAAAAGCAGTCAGCAGTCAAGTCAAGAACTTGCCAGAGGGCAGAAGGGAAGCTAGAGTTGAATAACAGGCCAGGAGGGTGAGATCTGAGGGGATAAGGGGTAAGACATCATGTTCAGCTTTGCAGTCCTTTGTAAGTACTTCTTAGTAGAAGATTGAGGCCTACAAAGCTGTTGCTCTCTGAGATTAAGCTGGTAGGAGTATGGCTCTACTGTAGGTATTATCAGACTACGTGAATGCATTTGTTTTAGGCAAGCTTCACTCATGGGTGAAACGGTTATTGTTTAAAATGTAAAAAGAAAAACCATGCCAAAGCCATAGGATTAAAAGATTGTTTAAAATTTAATTTATTAAGAGTCATTGATTTTTAAATTGTTTACAATTCAAATTTTATTTGGTGATTGGAACCAGTAATATATAAAATGGTTCAAAAACAAGGCATAAAAATAGATAAGAGTTAAAAATCTTTCAATTCCTGGCCTCCATCTGCCTGGAGAGGCCTTCCCCCTAACAACTGTCTACTCTTTTTTGCAGAGTTTCTTTTGCATGTGAGACTATGCATGTATAGTATTGCCCACCTCTCAAATTTACATTTTTCACAAGAGGTGGCATATTATATACATTGCTGTGAATGTTGCTTTTTTCAATAAAGAACATTTCCTGAAGTTATTCTGTCGTTACCTCATTTTCATTAATCTCATTCTCTTTAAAAAAATCATCATTCTCTTTTATTTAACATTTTTTTTAATGTTTTATTTTTGAGAGAGAGAGAGACAGAGAGAGAAAGAGAGAGCGAGCGAGTGGAGGAAGGCAGAGAAAAGAGTGAGATCCAGAATCTGAAGCAAGCTCCAGGCTGCTCAGAGCCAGACGGGGGGGCTCAAACTCACGAGCTGTGAGATCATTACCTGAGCTGAAGTTGGATGATTAACCGACAGAGCCACCCAGGCACCCTATTCTCTTATTTATTGTTGCCTAGTATTTAAAAACGAAACTGAAAATTGTCTCTTATTTTAAGAGGCACTGCATGCATTTATGTGAGAGCAAAAGGAAAATGGACAGTGCAACAGCCTGCAATCAGTATATATATTTCCATCTTTTCTGGATTGCTAAATTTTTTAAAAAAAATTTTAATGTTTATTTATTATTTGTGAAAGACCGACAGAGCATGAGTGGGGGAGAGGCAGAGAGAGAGGGAGACACAGAATCCAAAGCAGGCTCCAGGCTCTGAGCTGTCAGCACTGAGCCTGACATGGTGCTCGAACTCACGAACCATGAGATGATGACCTGAGCCCAAGTCGGACGCTCAACCGACTGAGCCACCCAGGTGCCCCAATTGCTAAAATTTTTTATTGTGTGTTTTTTTAAGGTTTTATTCAAATCCCAGTTAGTTAATATACAGTGTAACATTAGTTTCAAGTGTACAATGTAGTGACTCAGTGCATCCATACAACACAGTGCTCATCACAACAATTGCAAACAAACAAAACCAAAAAACTGGGGCACGTGGGTGACTCATTTGGTTAAGCATCCGACTTTTGCTCAGGTTGTGACCTCATAGTTTGTGGGTTTGCGCCCCATGTCAGGCTCTGTGCTGACAGCTCGGATCCTGGAGCCTGCTTCAGATTCTGTGTCTCCCTCTCTCTCTCTCTCTCTCTCTCTGCCCCTCCTCCACTCACACTCTGTATCTTTAAAATAAATAACCATTAAAAACAATTTTTTAAAAACCCTGAAAAACCAAAACTAAAATAAATAAATAAATTTTTAAAAAGAGTTAACAGACTTCCCACATGGTTAACCCTTTTTAAAAAAATGTGTATTTGAATATGTAAAATTATTATCTGATTTATTTAAGATATGTGTAGGGTGATCTGAAAGGTAGCCTGGTACAAATTGTAATATTAAAAACATATTTTACATCTTTTTTTTGAAGTTTATTCATTTATGTAAATAATCTCTACACCCAATGTGGGGCTGGAACTTAAAACTCCAAGACCAAGAGTTGCATACTCTTTCACTTGAGCCAGGCAGATGGCACCCCAAAAGCATATTTTATATTTCTTGAATATGAAGGAAATATTTAAATATGTATTAAATATTAAGGAAATAAATAAATATGTATATTACATTTACCGTATAATATGTTAAGTATGTTTGTTATATTTAATGTAAACATGTATGTAAATATGCATATTTAAATTTATTAACTTAGGAGCTTCTGAGGACAGATTTAATCGAGAGGCACAGAAGTGCTTTACTACTAAACAACCAGTAAGAGGATAACGGGCATAAAGCATAATAAATGTCAAGTCATAAATTTGGGCTTCCATTTTTTATACGTTATTTGCCAGATCTTGTATGCAATATATTATGTCATTGTAAAGTTTCCTGCAGTAGAATTACCAAACAAATTTAGGGTCATTAAAGTGTGGATCTATATTACACAATATTATTTGGCAATAGACTAAAGTTATTTTTACTTCTCTTGAAAATTTTGTTGATAGTTTTAGATAAGTAATTTATTGCATACTTATAGGATATTCTTTGTTATATCTGGAGGTTATTCTTAGAGTATAGAACGAAGTTACAATGTTTCTATCTGGTATGGCTTTTGCTTAGTGTTTAAATGCCTTAAGATACATATCTTCCTTTGTGAAACTAGAGTTTAGGAATTATGAACATATAGTCTATTTTATGTCTTAATAGAACATTAGGAGCTTCTGCTACAAATAGATTTAGAGCAGAATACCTTAGATTAATTACATAGCATATAAATCCATCATCCTTAATATCCTACCCATAAAATTGCTTACATTAAGATTCATATGTTTCCTTTATTCATATGTTTCCTTTCTGCATTTCTCATATTTAACCTTTCTCTTATTTTGGTTTCCCATTTTAATTAAATAGCCTTAAAGATTTACAAAATTATAGTCAATTAAATCATGGCAAGAATGTCTGCTGACTTTGAAAAGTCTATAGAAAGACCCAGTATAATCAAATAGCCTTTGTTAATCAGTGTTTGCTTTTCTGACAATACATTTTGTAGTAGTGTTTGTGAATGTTTGCTTTTATTGGTTGTCACCATGTGACTGATGATTACCCTTGTTGTTATACACATTAGTTGCAATAATATTTATATATTTACTCCAGTAAATTCTGCATATAGATGGTCTAACACTTAATCAATTTTTAAAATAATTTCAAATCCATTTGAATTGATTTGTTTTTTCATTTGAAGAGCATTTCACAGTATACCATAAATTAGATTTTTGAAACCTAAGCAATATAATAAATGGTAGTATATTCATTGAAATACAAAATACATACGTAATTATAAAATAATTATGATACTTTTATAATAAAGCAAAATTAGTGTAAATGTAGGTATTTTCGTCAGGTCCTGTAAGGTCCTAATTTGAATACATTTTAATTTTTGGTCCTTTTTTTCTTATCTCAACCAAGTTCTAATTTTTGTAATCTTAACAAAGTTTTAATTTCCTGTCCTTTATTCTCTTAATGTTTCTTCATTTTCTAGCACTCTTAGTGTTGAAATGCAATTACCAGGTTTTATTCTGCCTCAATCCATTTTAAAAGTAATACCTTAGCTAGCAGATATATAGCCACAGTGGCATTATGAATTTTGATTACACTTCTCTTATAAAACTAAATTGCCATATTAAGGAACAAAATACATCACCTTATTTCAATTTTGACACTTTTAACACGAGGTCACATGGTTTTGTGTTCTTAAATGCCAGGACCAGCCTGGCAGAGACCCTCAAACTCTCCAAGGCTTGTAAAACTTAAATCTCTTTTGCATTAGACCAGAGTTCCATTTCTCCAAGTACCTCATTTGAAGAGTTGCTTGAAACAGTCATAATGAGTGAAATTGATTTTATCAACTTTGACAGATAGTTGTAAAATGTGTCTGGAAATAATGGCGAGCAGATCTGTTCTGATGTTCTCCAGGCTTTATTTTCTAGCAATTACCAGTTGTATAAAATATGTAAGTAATGATACTGATAATTCCTGATTATATAAAATGTTTTATTTAAAAATTTTTTTAATGTTTATTAATTTTTTTGAGAGAGAGACAGAACATGAGCAGGGAAGGGGCAGAGAGAGAGGGAGACACAGAATCTGAAGCAGGCTCCAGGCTCTGATCTGTCAGCACAGAGCCCAGCACGGGGCTTATATTCATGACCTGAGCCAAAGTTGGCCACCCAACCGACTGAGCCACCCAGGTGCCCCCTTTTACCTTTTTAAAGAACCCTTCTTTCACTTTATTCCTTGTCCAAAAGAAGATTTGTGACTGAAATGCTATGTGAAAAAAATATTCTTAGGAATGTGAGTGGTGAATCCCTTTTTTAGTTTTCCATTTCTCCATACTAGTATTGTTTTTCAGTTTACATGCATGACTCTATGGGAGTCATCCAGTTTCCACAACTCTTAGGTAAGTTGAATAAAGAATGATTTTAGCAGCATATTATTCTCATGGCCAGTTCATATACATTTATTAGTCACATTTTGGAATGTTAGAGATTTGTGAAAATACTTTTTTTGTTAGTACATTTGCTGTACTTTTTTCTGTAAAGTAGAATTAACGTAGCTTTGACAAACTAATCTAGATCTGAATCTAATAGATTTTCTTCTATTTAAAAAATTGGTGGATAATGTTGGCATCATTTTGTAGAGCTGTATTGGTCACTTTTATTTCTTTTGTTTTTTTTCTTTCCAAGTTTTTGTTTAAGTTCCATTTAGTTAACAGACAGTATAATCTTATTCTCAGGTATAGGGTTTAGTGATTCATCACTTACAACAGTCAGTATTCATCACAATAAGTGCCCTCCTTAATACCATCACCTATTTAGCCCATCCCCCTATCTACCTCCCCGCTGGTAACCATCATTTTGTTCTCTGTAAAGTCTGTTTCTTGGTTTACATCTCTCTCTCTTTTTCGCTCTTTGCTCATTTGTTTTGTTTCTTGATTTGTTGTTGATTTGTTTCAAATCCCACATATGAATGAAATCACATGGTATTTGTCCTTCTGTGACTGACTTATTTCACTTAGCATAATACACTCTAGCTCTATACACATTGTTGCAGATGACAAGATTTCATTCTTTTTGATGGCTGAGTAATGTTCCATTGCATATGTGTATGTGTGTGTGTGTGTGTGTGTGTGTGTGTGTGTGTGTGTGTGTGTATAGATATACCACTTCTTCTTTATCCATTCATCAGTCAGTGGACATTTGGGCTCTTTCTGTAACTTGGCTATTGTTGATAATGCTGCATGTGTCCCTTCGAATCAGTATTTTTTGTACCCTTGGGTAAATACCTGGTAGTGCAATTGCTGGGTCATAGGGTAATTCTGTTTTGAACTTTCTGAGAAACCTCCATACTGTTCTCCCAGAGTGGCCGCATTAGTTTGCATTCCCACCAACAGTGCATGCAGCGCACATCCTCTCCACATCCTCACCAACACTTGGTGCTTCTTGTCTTTTTGATTTCAGCCATCCTGACAGATGTGAGGTGAGGTCTCATTGTAGTTTTGTTGATTGTTTCCCTCACTGTGCAGAAGCTTTTTCTTTTGATGAAATTCTGATAGTTAATTTTTGCTTTTGTTCCCCTTGCCTCAGGAGATGTATCTAGTAAGACTTTGATACAGCCCATATCAGAGAGGTGACTGCCGATGTTTGGCTCTAGGATTTTGATGATTTCCTGTCCTAAATTTAGGTCTTTTATCTATTTTGAGTTTATTTTTGTGTATGGTATAAGAAAGTGGTCCAGTTTCATTCTTCTGCTTGTTACTGTCAGTTTTCCTAATGCCATTTGTTGAAGAGATTGTCTTTATTCCATTGGAGATTCTTTCTTGCTTTGTCAATTGACCATACAGTTGTCGGTTCATTTCTAGGTTTTCTATTCTGTTGTACTGATCTGTGTGTGTATGTTTGTGCTGGTACCATATTGTCTTGATCACTACAGCTTTGTAATATAACTTGAAGTCTGGAATTTTTTTTTTAAGAACTTCTTTTTTAAAATTAGTTAATTATTTTGAGAGACAGAGAGAGAGAGAGAGAGAGCGAGCATGAATCAGGGAGGGGCAGAGAGAGAGGGAGACCGAGAATCAGCACATATTCTGATGTGGAGGTTGAACTCATGAACCAAACTGTGAGATCATGAAGTTGGAAGCTTAACTGACTGAGTCACTCAGGCATTCCTAAAGTGTGGAATTTCGATGCCTCCAACTTTTCTTTTCTTTTTTAAGATTGCTTTGGCTATCTTAGGTCTTCTCTGGTTCAATACGAATTTTAGGATTGTTTGTTTTAGCTCTCTGAAAAATGCTGATGGTATTTTGATAGGGATTTCATTAAGTGTATAGATTGCTTTGGATCATACAGACATTTTAACAATATTTCTTTCTTCCAGTCCATGAGCATGAAATGGTTTTCCATTTCTTTCTGTCCTTTTCAATTCCTTCCAATAGTGTTCTATAGTTTTCGGAGTACAGATCTTTTACCTCTTTGGTTAGGTTTATTCTCAGGTATCTTAGAGTCTTTGGTGCAATTTCTTGATATTGAAGTAAATTTAGTTGCACCTCTACATCATGTTAACAGTTAAGGTATGTAGCCCATGGGAAAATGGAAACCAGAGTAAGGATTTAGGGTAGTGTAAAAAGCAGTGTATACAACCCAGTCTAATGTTGATCCAGAGCTTAGTGTGGTTCTATTCATTTTTCTCTGTCTCGTTAAGAACAAAGACTATGCTAGGAAATGTCTAAAATGTCTATTGTTTATTATATGATGAGCAGTTACCTAATTGCCCACCTAAGCTTTTTAACTTGAGTACATAAAATAATAATAATAATAATAATAATATAATAATAAGCATCAAACTGGTTTATATTGATACATAGCTATAAAAATAACTATTCATCATTAGTTGCATATCAAACACTTTACTGGATGCTTTAACATGCTTTTCTGTGCTGTAAGGGTGATTAAGTGAGTTAAAGTGTCCTTTCTTTTGTCTTAAGGTATAAATGGGCACCATACTTGGAGCACTTTTGTAACTTGCCCAAATTCACACAGCCAGAGAGCTGTTTGAGTCTTGCTTTGAACTCTGGTTTATTTGATTCCAAAGACCATATTTTTCTCTGTAATATTACATTGACATTCTGCCTTAACTTTCAAAGAATGACATTTCATTTTTATTTTAAAACTATGTTGTCAGATTGGAATAGACAAGTTCAAGTATATTCAGTATGAGGAAATTGGAAAGAAATGACGTAGGCTACAAAGGTCAGACAGTAAAGACCGGAATGGAGAGCTGCTGCCATCAGTTTTAACATCCTTGCCACATCCTTTCCTGTTGGAGATAAAGAGTGTCTTCATCTTTCTGGGAGAGACCTGTAAAGAGTGAATGAAAAGGACCAAAAGTGTTATAGTCCTTCTAGTCCTAAGCGTGTGTGTTTACAGGAAAAATATCCAACACTAAAGCTTTCATTTTCTATAGAAGCAGAAAATTGTATATTTTACTTTACCTCAGGGCAAGAGTAAAAATGTAGGCTGTCAGTTTTATCTTAATTTTTTTTTCTTTCAGCTGTACTGTTTAGGAACAAAGTACGCATGGGCATGTGTATCACACTAGAATTTCACTTGTTGGGGTATATTCTGAGAATGCATGAGTTTATCTTAAAAATATTCTTTGTTCTGTTAACTAGTTTATGTTAGAATGAAGATTTCTCATGTACTTCTCAGAAGTGCATATACATAGAGGAAAATTTTCAGAAGTAGTTACATATTGTTTTTAAAAAAGCTGAAACTTTGTAGAAACCATTATTTCAGGGATTTTTATTATGAGTGTTCATAATTATTAGCTTCTAGGAGTGCCTTTTACATGGACTTACATTGTTAATAATTTCTTGTGAAAATCCCTGCAGATAAATGGGTTTATTACCATTTTTATTAGAATCATCATAATAAGCAGGCTTGTGTTGAGTGCCAGCCGAATGCTTAGCTCTAGATAGAATATGAAAATAGAGATAGTGCTTCAGATAACGGCTTTAGAATCCTAGAGTGTTACAGTAAAGTCATACAGTGGAAATATTGGAACAACAGCCCATGTCAGAATGAATGCATTTCAAGCACTTACCAATATAAGATTGCATGTATTGTTCTAAAGACATAAACTTCTCTTAAAGAGTTGAGAGTATAGCTAGGAAAAAGGATAATCTTCACTATAGCATGTTCAAAAGGAGCCATCCCTGGGGGCACCTGGGTGGCTCAGTTGGTTGAGTGTCTGACTTTGGCTGAGGTGATGATCTCATGGTTCCTGAGTTCGAGCCCCGTGTCTGGCTCACTCCTATTACCTCAGAGCCCGCTTCAGATCCTCTGTCCCCCTCTCTCCTTGCCCCTCCCTGCTCACGCTCTCTCTCAAAAATAAAACTAAACACTAATATATATATACATATATATATATACGTATATATATATGTATATACACACACACACACACACACACACACACATATATATATATATATATATATATATATATGGAACTATCCCTGGGAGCTATGAAATTTGGCAGAAGAGCTTCATAGCTTCATGGAGAAGTCGATCTTAACTTTGAATAGTAGATAGGTCAGTTTTCCAAGCATAGAGAAGAGATGAGCCAAGATGGGCTGTGCATGGTGCCCTGAGGGCATGGTTGTTGGGACCTGCCACCTCCCCCAGGTCAAAGCTGTAGAAGAAGGAGTCACAGCACCAAAAGAGAAAATTGGACATTCTTCTATCATAGGGATGACTGTGTCAGTGAGTACCAAAGAGCCAAACTGTTGGCAGAAAGCAATGCAAAGACTGCAGAGGAGACATAATCTGTGAATCCTGGAAAGAAGGAGTGAGAGTCTTCTTTTACCCTTGGGGATTAAGGATCCTTCTAGGCTTCCAGTTAAAGTAAGATCTTGGAATCCCAGGAACTCTAAGGCTACTGGGTTACCTTAATCTCTTTGAAAACTGCCATGTTCAAATTCTTATCCAATGTAACTCATTCTTTCCAATCCAGTTAATTGTAAATTGCCTCTATCTCCACCCCTCATTCAGTGGCAGTGAGCCAGCAAAAAGGAATGACTGGGCATGTAGAATTACCTAGCCAATAAGGGGAAAACCTGAGAAGGAACAAGGGGGAAGGAAGGGGGTTGATCAAAACCCTATAAAACAAAGCACCTTGCCTATAGTCGTGGCATTCACTTTTGAATGTCCCCTCTCTGTAAAGAGAGCTTTCATACTGTTCTTACGTTCTGATCTTACACTCTAATAAACTTTTGCCTGATGCTCAAATAAATAAAATAAATAAGTACATAAATAAATAAATAAATAAATAAATAAATAAACAACTTGCCTTTCTCAGCCTCCCCGATCTTATCACAACCTCCCTCTTGGCAACATTTATAGACTCACATATCATGCCAATTGAAAACAATTTTTTTTCTCATTTTGAATAACCCACTGAAAACAGCTCCTGTTTAATACAGCTTTAAGAAAAATTTAAAATGTGTATTTGTGAAAAATATATCTAGCTTAAAAACGTGGCTGTACTCTAATCGACGCTGTTCTACAAACATTTGTACCTATGGACAAACTGACTACCTCATCTTGCTTTGTGTGTTTCAATTGATTGGCAGCGCTGATTTCTTCCAGCATTTTTCTGTAAATGAAGGCCTTTTAACAGAAGACACTCATTAATTTCTGTCTCATATTTTAACTAAGTAAATTATTAAGTGCTTAACAAATTATACCTGGGCTTTTAATATTTGTGTTAATTTTTTTTTTTTTTTTTTTTTTACCTTTCTATATGGAAACAGTTTACTAGCTTAATGGGATAGGTATTTGGGTAGGAGTGTATAAAGCCATTTTATGAGTTATTGTGTCACATAGGAATGTATTTGACTAAAAAAAAACCCCACACAACAGAAAATTTGTACACAGTGGCTTTTGTCAATTTTCCAAAAGTGTAGGTGATGACTCCATGACTAAGTAGATGCTAAATGGTATCATCATGGTCCCATGCTTTAACTATCTTTTTGGCTCTGCCTTTGCTTAGAATGTTAGCTTTTGTCCTCAGGCACTGTTAAGGATCTAATCCTAGTTCTAGGTAGGAAGGGGAAAGACTTGCTATTGCCGTGAGTTTAGTCCTTTCTTCAGGATGGAGGTCCTCCCCCATGGACTTCGGCCTACATATCCTTGGTTGGAATTGTGTCATATAGCCATCTGTGACTGCAAGAGAGGTGGGAATCTAACTTCCAAGGTAGGAAAAAAAAAAAAGCCAAGGAGAAGAGCTTGGGAATGGGTGTTAATAAGGCTAACATGCTGTATTAGAATTCTCTGGAGAAACAGAACCAATAAGATGTAGGGGTAGCTGTCTATCTGTCTATTGATCTTTCAAGTGATGGAGATATTTTAAGGAACTGGTTCACATGATGGGATGGGTGAGGGGTGCTGCAAGTCTAAAGTCTTCAGGGAAGGCTAGAGGTCTGGAAATTCTGACAGGAATTGATGTTGCAACCGAAATCTAAAAGTAGTCTAGAGGCAGAATTACTAATATCTGTTTAAAGAAGGGAAAGAATTTTTTAAGGAAAAAAAAATTGAGTTTTCTTAGGGTCTTATTTAGTTGTAAGGTGGTAAATGACTTACAGCATTTTAACCAATAAGATTACTTTCACCTTAATGGACCAGAGAATGTTAGGAGGGATAGTGGAATGTTGACTGGCCTGGAAATTGGGATACCTAGTTCATCACCTTGCTTTTCTGAACTATGTAAGAGAACCACCTAATAATAGATCTCCTACCCTTCCAACTAGATTGTGACACTTACATGAGATAATGGATCTAAAAAATGCTTTATGAACCGCAGAGTGATAAAATACATGAGTATAAACTAGAATATAAAGGTAAGTGTCTTGTAATAACCTTCTCTGAGCTTTGAACATGGCAGGGCTGGTGAGCTGTCAGATGAGGGTTAGAGCTGAAAGATCTGTTCCTAATTTTTACAGGGTAAGCTTTAGTGCAGAGGGCCTCAGAGGAACATCCGTCCCATGAAAGTGTGACTGTGGAAAGCAATAGGAGGGCCATTTCCTGGCAGAATGAGGAATGTTTGAAGTTCACATCAGACTGTTAGATTTGGTCAGCATGACAGCTGTTTCAATCCGTGTTCTCTTTGGACATACACAACATTCAACTAATATTGGGAGAATATGATTTAAGAAATACTTCATTTTAAGAATAAAATCTTCTAGAGCTACATAGTAACTTGAAAAAAAAATACTAAATAAGGGAATAACAGAAGAGTTTACCTAATGTTACATTTATTAAGAACAGCCTGTAAGTAATCCCAAGTGATGTTGCTTAAATTAATTTTACTTGTATATAGAATAACCACAACTAATAGTCATTGATAATTTCTTAGTGCATTCACCCATCATTTAAAGCACATAAAAGTCAGCTAAAATTCCACAAAGAGTTGATAATAAATATACCTGCAGAATAGGATTTATATAACCCTGACTGTATTTACCATTAATTTCTGACTTCTTCCATAAAATTCTCAGTGCCTTTCAAAGAATGATTTTGAATGTGTTTGTGTAGGATAGCAACTTACTTACAAAATGCAGATGTATCTAGCAATTTAATTCCTTTCGAGAATATTGATGTTGAAACTCTTAAACACTAGCTGTTAGCACTTTTTCTTGATGTTCATGTGGAGTGGATACTTAAAACTTCAAAGTTGGCTTCAAGTTTTCAATGTTGGTTACAAGTAATCTATCTTCTGTCCTAGCAGTTTTGCTGCCATTTACTCTAAGGAAAGTTGAGATTATTTTAAATTTGTAGTATTTAGTAAGTGAGGCACCCTTACCAGTAGAGAAAATGATTACAGTACTGTGCCTCTATATAATAGATCTGTAGTCACTAAATATGGTTTCCTACATTTACAGTATGAAATAGAAAAAATACTTAAGATGTAATGTGAAAAGAATGAGTTAAAAGTGGAATATAAATCATAACCTCAATTCAATATATAAATTATATATTGCAGTATAATTAGGTCTTTGGGGATACTACTACATTGCTCTCTGTTATTCTTGGTAAGAATATATTAATATGTATAATACTGGGAGTCATCTGATTATTGAAATTGATACTGGGAGTCATCTGTTTAATGAAATTGAGTGCATTTTTATGTGGGGAAATGAAAAAAAAAACAGACATATTGCCAGATGATGGGCATGGAGTCAACTATAGCATAATTGATTTGATTTAATGTGGTAGGCACTGTCTGTCCTATGTTCTTCAGTAGTGGAGATTCATGATTACAACAGCCTTGTAGGAAGATACCCAAAGTAGCAGTATGTGGAAAATTCTAGAAGAGTGATTGTATTTGAAATGGTGGATGGGAACCTTTTATTTGTCATTCATGATAGGTTGTTCTTTGGTAGTTGGGTGTAAAAAAGGCTTGGGATTGGTTCTTGGAGAACATAAGATTAAATTTAGATATCTTGATTTTGTTTTCAAAAAATGATACAAACAGCTTTTTATTTCCAATAGAGGTCTGCTATGAATCGGATAGGAGAAAAGAAAAGAGAAGCGTTGGGGAAACAGATTGCTCTACAGAGGTTTAGTTTGACAGTTGAAAGGAGTCTCACTGCTATGGTTAGCCTACCCAGGAAGATAATCCTACTAATTTAGGAGCCCTGAGTTTAGAAGGTGGCCCTTAGAAATACAGAAGAAAATTCTCACTCATAATAAGAATTAGACCCTTACATTAAATCAGTCATAGTGAGAGTTGGGCTATAAAAGAAAGACAAACTATTAAAAGAGCTATTTTATTTTTGCAAGTAGTGGAGGGACAAAGGGGGGCAAGAGAGAGACAGAGAGAGAGGAAATAGAGAGAGAGAGAGAGAGAGAGAGAGAGAATCCCAAGCAGGCTCCACGCTGTCAGCCCAGACCTGGATGTGGGACTCTATCCCGTGGACTATGAGATCCTGACCTGAGCCCAAATCAAGAGTCAGATGCCTAACCAACTGAGCTACCAGAGGCCTCAAAGAGCTATTTTAATTACTGTTCTAAGAAGTACATTTCTAGTAAAGATAAAATTTCCTTGGTTGTAACATGTTTCTCTTGTGTAGTTACTTTTTTTTTTTTTATTGTGAGAAAATTTTAAGTATTCAAATTGACATTTCTTCAGATATACTTCTCTGAAACGTATTGTTTTAGGCAGTTCCTTTAATGGTTAAATAATCTCTCTTTCTGATCACACCCATGAAAATATCATATTATATACTATTTTTCTTCCTAGTGGTCATATATAGTTATATATGAAATAGGAAATAAGAAAATCAAAGAACATATTTGTTGGTTTTGGGAAGTCTATCTCTTTATTCTCTGTTCCTAAATTAGACTCACAACACAGCCTTACTTCACAACACTCATTTTCTTGTGCCAAATAATGAAGGACAGATACCACTCCTGAGGCCACTCTGTCATTCATCCAATTAAAAGGTTGGTTCTTGACAGTCTGTCGTTTGGATAAAATACTCATTTCACACAGTTTGCATTTCCAGAGTTCATTCATCCGCAAGAAGGGTAACAAATAGCTGTGTAAGAGGAGCTCTTCACATAAATTGCCTGAATAAAAAGTAGAATGAATGGAAAAGCCAGCCTAAAATTGTACTGAGACATCAGATGCGGGTGCTCTTTGGATTTACTTACTTTTTACCAAATTCTAAGTGAATCACATGAAAATATTGCCTTTTTAAATAGGTGTTGTAGCACACTAGTTACAGCTCTCACGCTCTAAACTGAAGCTACACATCCAGGCATTCACTTGCATAGCTCATAAATCGCTGGCCCCTGTTGAAACAGTATTTGTTGGCAAAGTTGGTGCAGGACAGCGTCCTGTTAAGTCCTTTAAAAAAAAAAAATTTAATGTTTATTTATTTTTGAGAGAGAGAGGGGAGAGACCGAGCACAAGCAGGGGAGCAGCTGAGAGAGAGGGAAACACAGAATCTGAAGCAGTCTCCGGGCTCTGAGCTGTCAGCACAGAGCCCGACATGGGGCTCGAACTCACAAACCATGAGACCATGACCTGAGCTAAAGTCAGATCCTAAATCGACTGAGCCACCCAAGCGCCGTATTAAGTCCTTTTTACAACCACATTGCTACAGAGTAGTTTCTTATGAGACTGATCTGGGATCAGGGCTGGGAACAACTTCTTATTTGTTGATTCAGAAGGCAATTTTTGGTATAAAAAATAATAATAACTTGAGGGCTAAAAAAAATAAAGGATTTCAAAACTTTCACAGAGTACTAAATAAAAGATTATCTATATTCATACTGCTTTTAAGTATTAATTCAGTAATACATATGTCTTGATGTAAAATTTTGGGCAAAAGTGATCAACTTGATAAAATTCTTCAGTGGCTAAAAAGAAATAACACTTCTAAATCAAACTCACATTTGGAGAACATTAATTTGCCTCTGACTTTTTGTCTTACATACCCTGCAAAATAAAGGTCAAGCACTTTTGCAGGGCGTATCAGTCAGAATTCTTCATTGAAAGCACCTTAATGGATTCCTACCTCTGGTAGGAATTTATCAAAGAGGATCTTGGGCAGTTCAAGGAATTCTGCCAGAACCTGAGAAACAGGTTAAGGCTAGGCTCCCCGAGACAGGTCCCAGAATTATGCTCCTGTCCCTGTCTCGTAAGATACCAGGTGTCACATGTGATGTAGCAGCCACCACTCTTGCAGGGAAGCAGTCTACACTGTTCACCTCACTAGCTTCCTGGGTGGGGAAATCCTAGATTAGATTTCCATACCCCAGCTCTAAGGAAGGCTGTGAACATGACTGTATTCCAGTTTTTGCTTCTTGGACAGATGTAAGATGGGGGGATTCCTCAAACATAACAATGGGATGTAGATGATGAGTCCAGAAGAAAATTAAAGTGTGTATGCATGCAAGGTGTTCAACTACTAGCTTCATGGCTTATTCTGTTCCACTCTCATGTTGCCCCGTATACTCTGCATTCTGGCCGTAGAGTCCTCATCATCCCTTCAGCATCCCTTATACTTTTCTGACAGTGTGGTTCGGCTCATATTGCTCCCTGAGCTTGAAATTCTCTCATTTATGTGTACTGTCCTTCAAAGGCTACCTCAGTAGCCAGGTGTTCCACAAAGTCTTCCTTTTTTTTACCCCCCTGGGAAGGAATATCTTCTCTCATTTGGAGTTCTCTCTCTTGTTCTCTCACTGTCTTTTGGAGTTCTGTCTCATTCCTATTTGAATGAAAGCCTGTGCCAACTTCATTCATTTTTATGGAGCTTTATGTCATACTGATCATTTGGCTGTATTCATTGGTCCATCCTCTTGTCAAAGGAAATTTCTTAAATATGACTCATTAAGACTCTAATTTTGCAATATTTGAATGGGAATTTACATTTTCCCTTATTTCCTCCAAACACTATTTTGCTTTTAGCTTTAGGTGCTAAATGCATAATGTGAAAAATAAAACAATCCTGGAAGTTACATATTTTGAAATTTTCTCTGCAAATGTGTAATGTTAAGACAAGTTTGCTTTGGCTGAGAAAACAAGCCTGTCTACCTCCTTGTCTCAGTGTAGGTTCAATTATATTGGTAGGTTATCATAAAAAAATAATTTTTCAGATTAGAAATAAAAGACATAATACAAACCTATTTTATTACCACGTGAAGGCTTGGAATATGGAAAGTCTTATTCTGAATGAGGCTTTGAATTTGTATGATGTAGTGAACTTTATATCATGGAGTCTGGATTTACTAATATTCTTCACTGGTATTGAAAATGATGGGCTCAAAGTAAAGGTGCTCCTCACTTTTTCATGCAGAGCCTGTAATATCAATTAACATGGGAAATCCTTTTATAAGTACTGCCTCCAGATGACAACTTAAAGCCTGAGAATATTAAGATGTAAAGATTATACATGGTTAAATTCTAATTATTCTATTTCATGTGATAGCGGCAGATATTATTCCCATTCACTGGGGACCATTTTCTGTTATCTGAGTTATAGAACTATTAAAGAAAGTATGATCTTGATACATTATCTTAGGTTCTAAATAGTTTATGCTAATCAAATTATAATGCCTTTGAAGGAATTCTTTAAAGGCTTGACACTAAATAGAAATGTTCTTAATTCCCTTTTTCAGTATGGACTACCTTAGGAATGCACAAGGAATATGAAATTAAACCTATTTTTTAGGTCTAAAGGAATGTGGGGGTGTTTCCTTGTTTGTTTTTAAATTTTTTTTTTCAACATTTTTTATTTATTTTTGGGACAGAGAGAGACAGAGCATGAACAGGGGAGGGGCAGAGAGAGAGGGAGACAAAGAATCGGAAACAGGCTCCAGGCTCCGAGCCATCAGCCCAGAGCCATCAGCCCAGAGCCATCAGCCCAGAGCCTGATGCGGGGCTCGAACTCACAGACCGCAAGATCGTGACCTGGCTGAAGTCGGACGCTTAACCGACTGCGCCACCCAGGCGCCCCTCCTTGTTTGTTTTTAAAAAGCAAACAAAACCTTTGATTATTGCAGATGTGAGATGAATTTCTGAGCATTGAATTATGAATAAATTGATGTGATGAATCTTCTTTTGTCTGTTGCTAGTTGAACTCATTCTTAGCGTTTGTCGTGATGACTTGTGTGTGAATCAGGGATTAAAGTTTTCCAGAAGAGATGGTTGGCAAAAATATGTCATCAGACTTTTGTAAAAATTTTATTTTCAGGAAGATAAGCTTGAGGCATTATGTTAACCTTTTACAAATTACACTGAGAACAGATCCACACATTGGTAATTTTAGATAGAGTCTTAAAGATGTGAACATATGCTTTTGGGGGGGAAATTACATAAATTTGACCTTGTCTCTCTTTTGTAAACTGTTCTTTAAAATTTCACCATTACAAAAAGATGAATTGCGTATTCTTATGTGTGTGTATATAATACATATATGTATATAGTATATACAGATTATAGATTTATATGATAGAAAATTTGTGTAGTTGATATATACATTATATAATAATATATTCATTTACCTAAATAATAATTATACATATATGTGTCTCTGTGTATGTCTATAATTATGTATACACACACACAGCTTTATAGTAGACAGATTTATGAAGTCCTTGGTTATGATTTTTATATGACTTTTCTTGGCATAAATGAAACTTACCCAAATTTTTGAATACATCACTTGTGATACAGCAAATTTATGACTTCAATTCTCGTGATATGAATACTAGCTCATAAAAACTATCTCACATGTGAAGATTACCACAGAGTAACACTCATTGAAACTGTAAGAATACTGCTCATTTGTTTTATTTAAATAAGTCTATCATTCTCTTATAGATGTTAATCTCTAAAATTTCTGTTAAATATTTGCAAAACTGCATTTGTCAACCTTTTATAATTTTCATAAAATTAATCTATGTTCTATTCTTGAATATACATTTTATTCATGTATAATAATGAAATAAAATAATTACTACTTAAAAATTTTATTTCCAAAGGACATGGTCCCAATAAGCTGGAGTAAAAGAAGGTATAGTCACGTTTATTGGATCACACACTATGTATAACGCGATCTGTATTATCTCGTTTAGCTTTGATGGTAACCCTGCTGGTATGTATTCTTATCTCCATTTTACAGATGATGAAAACTGATGCTAAAGAGAAGGTTTAATCATCTTCCTAAAGTCTGTCTGATTGCAAAGCCTGTGCTCTTTGCACTCTGCCTCATCAGATCAGGGAGAGAGTGCACACTTTGGTTTGGATTTCTAAAAGTATCTTTTATTTGATAATGGATTTGAGAGGTAGAGCTTATGTTTAACATTTTCTTTACTTCAAGCATGTTGCAAATTGTGTCAATAATAGTTTACAAGATAAGCTTCATTTGATCCTTAGATTTATCCTGCCTCTAATGGAAACTCCATTGGAGTGTTTTCTTGAACCTCCAAGAATCAACAGTTGCATTCTTTTTTTTTTTTTTTTGAAGTTTTTATTTATTTATTTTGAGAGACAGAGAGAGAGAGAGAGAGAGAGAGAGAGCGAGCAGGAGTGGGATAAGGGAAGAGAGAAAGGAGGAGAGAGAATTCCAGGCAGGCTCCCTGCTGTCAGCGCAGAGCCCTACATGGAACTCGAACTCATGAACCATGAGACCACCACCCAGAGATCAAGAGTTGGATGCTTCACCAACTCAGCCACCCAGGCACCCCAACAGTTGCATTTCTCTGGGTCTGAAAGTTCTCGACAGAAGTTATTCTGTGTTTTATTTTGATGATAAATTAAAAGTAATATAATGACACATGAACAGATTCTGGATCATTGGACAATGTCATAATTGAGTCTTGCCATGAAGAATCAGTATATTTATAATTATGTTTACTCTCTCATTGGAGCTAAATCGGACGCTTTTCATTATGAGTAAAGGGTAGCAGAGGAGAGTCAGACTTAATATGGACATAATACAGTAGCACCGAAATGAGGATTAAAATATCATCAGGGCACTCTATGAAAAGGGTTTTTCAGTAGTGCAAGCAGAGAAAACTGTTGGAGGAATTGCTTCATGAAATGGTGATTATATACACATGCTGAACTCAAAAGAACTTGAGCCATTGTAGGCAGGCGGTACCATAAACAATTTGCAAAAGAACCATTGTCACATTAAAATATTGCCAAACGAATGTTAATTCAAATTTTAAATGTTTGCATGTTTGTGCCGGTGTAGTTTAATTTGTGAAGTAATTATGTATAAATAAAACTATATTATTATGCAGGATTTAAGTCCACAGCTTTTATATTTAGTAATATGTTTATATATATTTAGGTAATACTGTAATAACTTAAATCAACAATCATGATCCTTCAGGTTTTTTTTTTTTTCTTTTAAAAGTGTTTTGTCAATAAAATTTCATAAAGGGTAGGTTAGGATATTTCACATGTCTGGACGACAGGGACCAGGTCTAATTCAGAGCTCTAGACCATAGGTGTTTTCAACAGATTTGTGAAGAATTAAATTGT
Organism: Panthera tigris; assembly: GCF_018350195.1. Lineage (NCBI taxonomy): Eukaryota > Metazoa > Chordata > Mammalia > Carnivora > Felidae > Panthera > Panthera tigris. The sequence continues at coordinate 106,692,766 of NC_056660.1, forward strand.
ATCATACGTTACATTTGTGGCTATTAAGGTCATGCACATAAAACACTATAATAATGAGCATATAAGTTTTGGAGTTTCACTATTAAGCATTGCTGTGGAATTTGGAAGGCATTGACTGGAAATCTTGTGAGATTAGATGACGTCTTGGCAAGTTGTACCGTGCTGCCCAGAGCTAAGGAGCACATATGTACGAGAGTTGTAGTGAGGTGGTCTTCCACTATTCAGTGCTACTCTCTTTTCTAATGATAGCTCTTCAAGGATTCTTATCAAACTTCAAGTGTCCAATTGGAAAGTGATAGTCACAGAACTATGGTTTTCCTTTGGGCTTGTACACGGAGTCTACAATATCCCTCTCCTATGGTGCTTGGAAAAGGGCCAGGTGAAATTCATCTGAAAAAGAGTCAGCACCTGTACCTGGAGGTCTCCTTTCTTGGACTGAGATAAGTGACCCATCTGAATATCCGTGACAGTTTGCTGGTAGAATTGGGGAGGAGGTGGAACACTAGTTGTTCTGGACTGGTGGTTTAAGATAAGCTTGATTTTAATTTGCTTAAACAGAATTACAAGCCATGCATAGAGATGGCCTTATAAATTGCCAGTGGTCAAGGGCCTTCAGGTCATTCACTTGGGACAATGAAACAGATTGAGTATTTTCAGCTGTTGACTAGAGCATATATTTATAACTAGTACATTAATTCTTTTAGATCAATGCACTTTTGAACAGGTTACTAGAAAAGAAATTTGTCCTGTGTATAGATAAAAATATCAAGCTCTCTAGTTCTTCTTCTTTTCTTAATTACAAAAGCAACGTGTTCTTCTTAAAAAGTAACAGCACACATAGGTGAGGGGAAGAAAGTAAGAGTCTCCTTTCTCTGTACCCTTCATAATGTGTGTCTGCATTTTAAACAAATCTCGCTTCTTGTTAAAAAATGAATGGCACATTAAGGAATGTACTCCTGAAATCATTGTTGCACTATATGCTAACTAAGTTGGATGTAAATTGAAAATAAATAAATAAAAATGAATGGCACAGCAAGGATTAATTTATAATTTTCTTTGCAAATGCTAATGTCACATGATAATTTTAGTGTGCTGATATTCTTAGGAAATCTATTAGTTTCTTTTTTATTTCTTTAAATTTGTCTGCCCAAATTAACTGGATTGGAAATGAAAATAAATTGAGCCTACAGGTTAGATTTGTTGTGCTTCAGTAAAAACAGATGTCTATTTTAATACCTGATTATTCCAATATCCAAAGTCCATGAATCATCCTGAAGTTTTCTGTGAGCTACTGCCCTGGGTTTTGTAGGTGAGGATAGGCATCTAGGGACTCTGTGGGACAGGAGGAATGTGGAACATGGCACATGAGCCTGCTTGGAGAAAGCAAAAACCCAAAAATCGCTAGTCTGTTCTTTCTACATTGGCCTGGGCACCCCAAGAAATGCCACAGGCTAAATATGGTACAGTTTACCGAAGTATTAGCTTTGCTTGTAGTTTTGAGGGCAAACAGTTACAATGAAATAAATAAGGCTATGTAAGGAATAAAATTAAGTGCCTAATTCATAGGAATTTTCAAGTTTTAACAGAAAGAAATTCTTTTTAAGCATTGAGCTTATTCCATTAATACCTGAGTGTACGTAGCTCACCTCCTTCCTCATAAGAGTACTTCTGTTTGATAGGCTCCTGGGTAGTTCAGTCAGTTAAGCGTCAGGTTCTTGAGTTCAAGCCCCACATTGGCTTGCTGCTGTCAGCACAGAGCCCATTTTGGATTCTCTGTCCCCCTCTCTCTCTGCCTCTCCCTCCCTCTGTCTGCCTCTCTCTCTCTCTCGAAAATAAACACTAAAAAAAAGAGTAATTCTGTTTGGGAAGATTTGAGAAACTCTCCTGTATGTTAAGGAAATGAGGAAAGAACAGAGAAGACACTCATGGACTTTTTATTTTGGACAGTATGGGAGAAAAGACAGGAAGAAAAAGAACTGAAGATTTCTCCTTTTTAAATTTCCTTCAGCATTTAGTACAACACCTTGCAGGTGATAGGACATGTAAAATGCTTATGGATTGTTTGATTCAGTTTCTCTTCTTATTAAGGAAAATCATGCTGGAATAGGGTACTAGCTCCCAAATTTTGCCAGTAAGTTTTCTTTAAAACTCAACTATTACTTTTTTTTTTTAATCCTGTAAATGTAAGAAGCTCTGACTCGTGGAGAGCAAAAAAGAACAAGAATTTGAGAGAAATGAAACTATGAAAATATTACTTGAGCCACAAAACTTGTTTTTATGTATTTTTCATTCAGGCAAAATTGTATATAACATTTTATTAGTTTCTGGTATGCTCTTGAACAACATAGGTTTGAATTGTGCAGGTCTGCCTATATGTGGTCTTTCTAAGAAGAATACGGTATATAATACATGTAACATACCCATGAATACATGTCAATTGATTTTTTTATATTATTGTTAAGGCTTCAGGTCAACATTAGGCTCCTAGTAGTTTGGTTTTGGGGAAGTCAGAACTTATATGTGATATTCCATTGTGTTTATATACCACATCTTCTTTATCCATTCATCTAAGGATGGACACTTGGGTTGCTTCCATATCTTGGCTATTGTAAATAATAATGTGGTAAACATAGGGATGCATATATCTTTTGGAATTCGTGTTTTCATTTTGTTTGGGTAAGTAAATACCCCGTAGTGGACTGAACAGATCGTATGGTAATTCTTTTTTTAATTTTTTGAGGAACCTCCATACTGGTTTCTATAGTGGCTGCACCAGTTTGCATTTCTACCAACGGTGCATGAGTGTTCCTTTTTCTCCATATTCTCACCAATGTTTGTTATTTCTTCTAATAGGTGTGAGATGGTATCTCATTGTGACTTTGATTTGTAGTTTCTTGATAATGAGCCATGTTGAACATCTTTTCATGTGTTTGTTGTTATAGTTATATCTTCTTTGGGAAATGTTTAAATCCTTTTCTCATCTTCTAAAAATTGAACTGTTTTTATTGTTGATATTTTAGATATTAATCCTTATTGAGTATATGATTTGCAAATATTTTCTCCCTTGATTAGGTTGCCTTTTCATTTTTTTGATGATTTTCTTTCCAATGCAGAAGCTTTTTAGTTTGATGGAGCCCCACTTGTTTATTTTACTTTTGTTGTATTTACTTTTAGAGTCAGATCTAAAAATTGAATGTCAATACCTATGTCAAGAGGCTTACTGCCTATGTTTTCTTCTAGGAGTTTGATGGTTTCAGGTTTTACATGCAAGTCTTTATCCATTTTGAGTTAAATTTTGTGTATGGTGTAAGATAGGGGTCTTAGATTCATCCTTCTGCATGTGGCTGTCCAGTGTCCCCATTGCCATTTATTGAAGAGTTTTTCCTTTCTCAATTTTACATTCTTGGCTCCTTTGTTGTAAATTAATTGACCATGTATATGGGGGGCGTTTTGTGGACTCTCTTTTTTGTTCCATTGATCTATGTGTCTGTTCTTATTTCAATACCTTAATGTTTTGATTACTGTATTCTTGTATAGTTTGAAATCAGGAAGTATGATGCCTCCAACTTTGTCCTTTCTCAAGATTGCTTCATCTATTCAGAATCTCTTGTGGTTTTATACAAAGTTTAGAATTATTTTTTTTTGTGTTCCATGAAAAAATGTCATTGACATTTTGATAAGAATAGCATAAACTCTGTAGATACCGGTGGGGATTACGGACATTTAAAAATATTAATTCTTCCAATTCATGAGCATGGAATATTCCATTTATTTGTGTCTCCTTCAGTTTCTTGCATCATTGTCGTAGAGTTTTCACCATACAGGGCTTTCTTCTACTTAATTAAATTAAATTTATTCTTAGATATTTTATACTTTTTAATGCAATAGTAAATTTTCTTACCTTATCTTGCTGATAGTTTGTTATTAGTGTGTGGAAATGCACCAGTTTCCTATTTATTGATTTTGTATCCTGCAACTTTACTAAATTAACTTATTAGTTCTAATAGTATTTTGTTGGAGTCTTCAGGGTTTCCATATATACTATCATGTCATCTGCACAGAACAGTTTTCCTTTCTCCCTTGCAGTTTGGATGCTTTTTATTTTATTTTTGTTCTTGCCTAACTGCTGTGGTTAGGACTTTCGGTGCTATGTTGAATAGAAGTGTCGAGAATGGATATCCTTGTCTTGTTTCTGATCTTAGAGGAAAAACTTCCACTTTTTCTCCATTGAGTATCGTGTTGACTCCGGGTTTGTCATATATGGCCTTTATTATGTTCACATATGTTCCCTCTATAGCCACTTTGCTGAGAGTTTTTATAATTAATGCTGAATTTTGTTAAATGCTTTTTCTGATTCTATTGAGATTATCATATGATTTTTTTCCTTTATTTTTTTAAAGTGGTAAATGAATAATAATTGATTTTTGGTCATTAAACCATCTTTCCATCCCTGAATAAATCCCACTTGATCATGGTGAATGAATTTTTAAATGTATTGTTGAATTTAGTTTGCTAATATTTTAAAAATTGAGGATTTTTGCATCTATGTTAATAAGTGACATTGGCCTATAATATTCTTGTTTTGTGGTGTCCTTCTGTGATTTGGTACAGGGTAATGCCAGCCTCATAAAATGACTTTGGAAACTTTTGTTTGTCTTCAGTTTTTTGGGAGAATTTGAGAAGAAAAGGTATTAAATACTCTTTGAATGTTTGTTACAATTCATCCCTGAAGCCATCTGGTCCTGGACTTTTGTTTGTTGGAAGTTTCTTTCTTATGGATTCAATCTCTACTGGTAATTGGTCTATTCAAATTTTCTTTTTTATCATGATCCAGTATTGATAGATTGTATGTATCTAGGGATTTATTCGGTTCTTCTTTGTTGTCCAACATGTGGGCTTATAATTTATAATAGTAGTTGCTTATGATCCTTAATATTTCTGTGTATTAGTTGTGAATTCTTTTTTTCTTGGTGCCATCAGTTTTATCTTTTCAAACAACCAGCTCTTAGTGTCTTTAATATTTTCTCTTGTCTTTTTTTTCTCTGTTTTTGCTCTAATCCTTGTTATTTCCTTGCTTCTACTAACTTTGAGCTTCCTGTCTTCTTTTTTTTCTTTTTTTTAAAGTACAATTTATTGTCAAATTGTTTTCCATACCACACCCAGTGCTGATCCCAACAAGTGCCCTCCTCAATGACCATCACCCACTTTTCCCTCTTCTCCACCCCCCATTAGCCCTCAGTTTGTTCTCAGTATCCAAGGGTCTCTTATGGTTTGCCTCCCTCCCCCAAACCCCCCCCGTAACTTTTTTTTCCCATCCCCCTCCCCCATTGTCTTCTGTTAAGTTTCTTAAGATCCACATATGAGTGAAAACATACGGTATCTGTCTTTCTCTGACTGACTTATTTCACTTAGCATAATACCCTCCAGTTCCATCCATGTTGCTGCAAATCGTTAGATTTCACTTTTTCTCATTGTCAAATAGTATTCCATTGTATATATAAACCACATCTTCATTTCAGATAAAAGGCTAGTATCCAAAACCTATAAAGAACTCACCAAACTCCATACCCGAAAAACAAATAATCCAGGGAAGAAATGGGCAGAAGACATGAATAGACACTTTTCCAGAGAAGACATCCAGATGGCCAACAGACACATGAAAAGATGCTCAGTGTCACCCCTTATCAGGGAAATACAAATCAAAACCACACTGAGATACCACCTCATTCCAGTCAGAGTGGCTAAAATGAACAAATCAGGAGACTATAGATGCTGGCGAGGATGTAAAGAAACGGGAACCCTCTTGCACTGTTGGTGGGAATGCAAACTGATGCAGCTGCTCTGGAAAACAGTGTGGAGGTTCCTCAAAAAGTTAAAAATAGATCTACCCTACGACACAGCAATAGCACTGCTAGGAATTTACCCAAGGGATACAGGAGTGCTGATGCATAGGGGCACTTGTACCCCAAAGTTGATAGCAGCACTTTGAACAATAGCCAAATTATGGAAAGAGCCTAAATGTCCATCAACTGTCTTCTTCTTTTTCTATTGTCTGTTTGATGTTTCTATTTCTGTTGGTAGACCTGTATCACTAGGAACTTCCCTGATAGAACTACTTTTGCAGTTTTGCATTGTGATATTTCCATTTTCATTTGTCTTGACCTATTTTATTTTTTTATTTTCCCTTTTTGATTTCTTCATTGATCCATTCATGTTCAGTAGCATGTTATTTAATCTCCACCTATTTGTGGTTTTTCCATTTTTCTTCTTGTAATTAATTTCTCGTTTCATACAATTGTGGTCAGAGAAGCAGCTTAATAAGATATCATTTTTCTTAAATTTATTGAGACTTATTTTGTATCTAACATGTGATGTATCCTGGGGAATAGTGTATGTGCACCTTAGAATAAGGTGTATTCTGTTGCTTTTAGATGGGATATTCTATACATATCTATTAAGTCCATCTGGTCTAATGTATTGTTTAAGGTTGATGTTTCCTTATTTATTTTTTGTGGATACTTTATCCATTGATGTGAGTAGATTATTAAAGTTCCTTACTATCATTGTATTGCTTTAAATCTCTCTCTTTGGTCTATTAATATTTGCTTTGTATATTTAGGTACTCCTTGGGTTCATAAATATTTACAACTGTTGTGTCTTCTTCTTGGGTTAACCCCTTTATCATTATGAAATGCCCTCTTGGTCTTTTGTTACAATTTTATTTTAAACTATTTTGTAATCGATATTTTTTTTTAAGTTTGTTTTTGAGAGAGACAAGGATAGCGTGAGCAGTGGAGTGGCAGAGAGAGAGAAACAGAGAGAGAGAGAGAGAGAGAGAGAGAGAGAGAGAGAGAATCCCACGCAGCTCTGCACTGTCAGCACAGAGCCTGCTGTGAGGCTTGAACTCATGAAACCGTGAGACCATAACCTGAGCCTAAATCAAGAGTAGGATGCTTAACCGACTGAGGCCCCCACAGCTACTGTTTACAGTCTATTTTTTTGTGACTACTCTGGCTTTCTTTTTGTTTCCATTTGCATGAAACATCTTTTCCATATATTCAATTTCCATCTGTGTGGGAGACACTTCCCTGTTGATTCCAGGTTGCTGATCTGCTTCATCTAGTCTGCTTTCAAACCCTTTTAGTGTATTTTTCAACTCAATGATTGTTATTCTTCATCTCTGTGACTTCACTTTGGTACTTTGTTTTATGTCTTTGATGAGGTTCTTACTGTGTTCATTCTTCTGAATTTGGTGAGCATCTTTACGGTCATTAGTTTGACCTCTTTATCAGGTAGATATGTTATTTTTATTTCATTAAGGTCTTTTTCTGAAGTCTTGTCCTTTTGTTTGGAACATACTTCTCTGTTTCCTCATTTTGCTTGACTCTGTGTTTGTGTCTGTATGTTAGGTGAAATAGTTACCCCTCTCAGGCTTGATGGTGAGGCCTCTTGTTTAAGAGATGCCATCTTCTCCTTCACCATTGCTTTAGCCCTTCTTCATCTCTCAAACCTCTGTGATTGTTGAAGTAGCTGACTGTGTTCTTGATAGGTCCCAGTTCTTTAGGGTGTGACGAGGCCTGTCACTTTCCCAAAGGGAAAATTTCTAGTTTCAGTCTAATTGGAAGCCAGATCCTCAGGCAACACCTTTTAAAACACACCAGTATACACGGTCCTGAGAGACTGCAGTCATAAACCCTGCTGACCTCCAGACCAAGAGATCTAGATGTGTCCCTTAGGTGTATATTGCAACGCTTCAGACGAGTGTATGAGCTCCTTTTTCGGTGGTACCAAGGAAGTGTGGTGAGGCCAAGAGGGGCTCAAAGATGGTATCTCCCTGCCTACATTTCTTGGGAGCTTCTCTGTAGCCACTAGGTGTGTGGTATACCTGAAGCCTATCTCTCAGGTTGAAGCTCCAGGATGAGTAGAAGGGCCTTTCATACAGGCAGGTTGTGGGGGTGTGTTTCAGTCTGCTGTCTGCGCAGTGCACTGGGTTTGGTAGTTTGGCTAGAACTCTGTTTCTGATAGTTTGAGTCCCTCAAGAGGAGTATCTGAGGTCCCCACAGTCTTCCTTCCCTCCATCCCCTAGACATAAGTCCTGTTGGTCTCCATAGGTAGATATTTTTAGGGGCTCATCTGCCCAGTGCAGGTTCCCAGAGTTGGGGTGCCTCCTATATCACACGACTCTCTCATCCCTAAGGCAGAGGCTCCAGACATGGGAGTGACCTCCCTGTTGTAAGTTGCCGTGCAGGGGTGGGGTTTTTGGTGAAACCATATCTCTGTGATCTCCTTGCTGCACTTAAAACAAATTTTTTTTTTAATGTTTATTTTTGAGACAAAGAGACAGAGCATGATGGGGGAGGGGCAGAGAAAGGCAGACACAGAATCCGAAACAGGCTCCAGGCTCTGAGCTGTCAGCACAGAGCCCAGTGTCGGGTTCGAACTCATGAACTGTGAGATCATGACCTGAGCCGAACCCAACCGTTCAACTGACTGAGCCACCCAGGTGCCCTTCCTTGTTGCACTTTTATCCTTTATTGTGGAGGGAGTTGTTCACAATAAGGAGGGAGAACTGGAGGGAGAACTTTTCAGTTCTTTTTCTGCAGGAGTTATTCCACATGTAGCTGTAGATTTGGTGTGTCCAGGAGAGGAGGTGAGTTCAAGCCTTTGCTATGTCACCATCTTGGACTTTCCCTTCCCACAAAACTTATTTCTAACAGTCTATTGATTCACAGCAGTAACTCTAAGAGCATTGGAGAAGCATAGGTTAACTCTCTAAAGTACTTGGGGGTGCTGGGCTGAGTTTTTCCACATTTATGGATACCCCTATGTTGTTCATCAGCTATTTCTTTTGCCTTAAATATGTGGGAAGATGTTAGGTAGTATAGTTGAAGTAAATTTAAAAATTTTTATTTTATTTTTTTTAATGTTTTATTTATTTTGTGTGAGAGAGAGAGCACAAGTGGGTGAGGGGTGGAGAGAGAGGGAGACACAGAACCTGAAACAGGCTCCAGGCTCCGAGTATTAGGATATATACAACTCCGCAAAGGACCAAACATTGTAGGGCCATATGGTCTACTCCAACCTATTGTAGACGCCATAAAACTCTTTACTAAAGAGCCCCTCCGACCCCTTACATCCTCCATATTTATATTCTCACACGGAGTGTGAGATCATGACCTGAACCAGAGTCAAACACTTAACTGACTGAGCCACCCAGGCACCCCTACATTTTTAAAAGGTTAAAAGTTTAAAAAATTTTCATTAAATAGTCATTTCTAGAAATTTTAATTTCTCATTTCATAGATGCTTTCTAAAGAATATTTTGAAGACAGATTAGGGGATTTGGGAGGTAAATTTATTTCCAGAAAGGATTTCTCCAGATGAAGAAATTATTATCCATGATTAAGTCAGGGTAAAATATAAGATTATAGGATTAAAAGTAAAAAAAGTATATGTTTTAAACCTAACAATCCAAATATAATTATAAATTTATGTGAACTTTTTGTTTGCATTGAAATTGTGTAAGTGTTAATAGATAATTTTGCATTAATCTATACTTATAATTTAGAAAGATATATTTAAGCAAAATATAAGAATTTTTATAACGCCTTTTTCACATTTTGAGAGTTAATATTATTTCTCAGTTTTTTGTTGGGTCTATAAATTGAAATGTGTAACTTAGTATAAGAAATAACATATAAGGTTTTCACTGTGACTAACATTTTTTTGAAACAGTTGGAAGAGTATAAATAAAAAGTGGAATATATACTGTTTAATTAATATTCAAAAATATTACAGTACTATGGAAACTTAGAGAATAGGTTTTAGAATTTGCTTCTGTTCAAGAATGGTTAAATTAGGGGGCACCTGTGTGACTCAGTCGGTTAAGCTTCTGATTCTTGGTTTTGGCTTGGGTCATGATCTTGCGGTTCATCATTCTGGCCTCACATCGGTCTGTGTGCTGGCATTGAGGAGCCTGCTTGGGATCCTCTCTCTCCCTCTCTGTGCCCCTCCCCTGCTTGTGCTCTCTCTCTCTCTCTCAAAATGAATAAACTCAAAAAAAATTTTTTTTTTAATTTTTTTTTCAACGTTTTTTATTTATTTTTGGGACAGAGAGAGACAGAGGACGAATGGGGGGAGGGGCAGAGAGAGAGGGAGACACAGAATCGGAAACAGGCTCCAGGCTCCGAGCCATCAGCCCAGAGCCTGACGCGGGGCTCGAACCCACGGACCGCGAGATCGTGACCTGGCTGAAGTCGGACACTTAACCAACTGCGCCACCCAGGCACCCCTCAAAAAAATTTTAAAAAAGAATGGTTAAATTAGTACACATACACAGATATTCTAAGAATTTTTTTTTAAATCTTATCAATTTTCTTTTACCAAATATAACAGTTTTGTTACAACCTTCAGCAGATGGTAACAGCTGAAAAAGTAGCCATCTTTCTCTCTGAATTACTATACAACCTTTGTCATAGTGTACATTGATGATATTTTAATCTTCATTTTGGTGCTAATGTATTATGTCCATATTAAATCTGACTTTTTTCTGCTACCCTTCACTCATGGTAACGAAGAAAGTACTACTTGGCTCTAACAAAAGAACAATACTGATACTGCATGGGAAGCCTTAATTATGATCGGTCTAGGTATTAAAGGTTTATATTCCTTTTATTATAAATACTTGTGCCCTTCAGATTTAGGATCCCCCTGCCCCGTTATTTCTTTGATTCATTCCTCTGTTCCATTTTGTTTTCACTTTTTTCCCCCTGATATTAATGCTCATTAGTCACATATTTTACCTGCTTTATTTTTCTCTTTGTTTTTCTTTCATATTTTCCTCCTCATACTTACATCCTGGGCAGTATATTCAATTATGTGTTACAGACCTTCGGTTGATTTTTAAACTGACAATCTTGTAGCTTTCTAAATGTTATTTTATGTGTTAGTGCTTTAAAAACATTAAATGTTTTAATGTTCTCTAATGTTTTAATTGCTTCTCTTTAGATCATGCAGTTATTTTTATGGCTATAGCACCCCTCTTGATTATGTGAATGTTACTCGTTTGTGTGTTTTTCTTTTGTGGCTTAAATTAGCACTTTGTTCTGTTCTTTCTTGCTCATGTTGTTGCTTTCCCTTGGAGATATGGTGACTTTTGGTTGTCTGCCCATATGTGAGTGAAAGCTTTCGTTGATAATTTAATTAGGCCGTGTGGATTTTTTCAATGTTGTATAACTAGACCCATTTCATGCTGGGCCTTTCTCTGGCATAGGGTATCTGACTGGGAACTATAGGTAGGAAGAAGATAGACTGAGTGAAAAGTATTACTTAGGGTGAGTGCAGGGCCGAGTAGTGGTCAAGTGGATGATCACAAGCCTTCATTAACAAGTTACCCTCCAGGGGGCATCTGGGTGGCTCAGTCGGTTGAGCATCAGGCTCTTGATTTTGGCTGGCATTGGTGTGTTGGGGTTTGTGGGTTTACACCTTGCGTAGGGAGCCTGCTTGGGGTTCTCTCTTCTTTGTACCTCTCCCCACTCTCAAAATAAATAAACTGTCCCCCAGGGGGGCTTGGGTAGCTCAGTTGGTTGAGTGTCTGGCTCTTTATTTCAGAGCTGAGAGTGAGCCTACTTAAGATTCTCTCTTTCCCTCTCTCTGTCCCTCGCTAGTGCAAAACTCTCTCTCTCTCTTTCAAAAAAAAAAAAAAGCAAACAAAGAAGATTTCCTCCAGGTTACTTTATAATTTTTGTAACTTAAGTAATCCCTACATCCAATGTGGGGCTTGAACTCACAAACCTGAGATCTAGAGTCACATGCTCCACTGACTGAATCAGCTGGGGTGCCCATTAGATTCCCTGAATTACCTTTATTATTCTTTTAAATTTCACTTTACTGCTGGTTCTGTATTCAGGGAAATCATATTAACAAGTTAAGAGTTAATTATTTTTAACCTGCAAAGCAGAACTGAAAGTAAACGACAACAGAAGGCACTGTGATTCCAGAGTATCTGTCACAGGTACCTTAGAGAAAAACTGTGAACTTTATTTCTTATCCTTCCTCTAGGACTTCATTGATTTTTACTTTTCCCTGTGTTTCTTTTAATGAATTAATTAACTAATTAATTACGTTTTTAGAGATTCAAAGTATATAAGCAGGAGAGAGGAGCAGAGGGAGAGAGAAAGAATCTTTGTGTTTAATGTTTATTTATTTATTTTGAGAGAGAGAGGGAGAAAGTGCAAGCAGGGGAGGGGCAGAGAGAATGAGAGAGAGAGAATCCTGAGCAGGCTCCGTGCTCAGAGCAGAGCCTGATGGGGGGTGGGGGGGGGGGTTGTTGAATCCTCGACCATGAGATCATGACCGGAGCTGAAATCAAGAGTCAGATGCTCAAAAGACTGAGCCGCCCAGGCTCCCCCTTTTCCTGTTTTTCTAATTAGGTTACTTTCTTTTTCCATTTCCCATAGAAAAAGAGAAGAATTAAAAACAAAAAAAGAGGTATGGTTAGAAGTAGGTGGCCTGCTGGAGACCACAAATAAATAGAATATGAAGCTGTGCAGTCTGAAGAAGTCCTATAATCTCCAAGTTAAACTGTTTTCAGTGGCTTCTTTTTAAGAAAATAGAGAAGTAATTTCTTTGATGGAGATTATTTTTGAAGGGCCAAAGAAATGTATAAAGATTAATCCTTGAGGGGCGCCTAGGTGGCTTGGTCATTTAAGGGGCTACTTCAGTTCAGGTCATGATCTCATGGTTCTTGAGTTTGAACCCCGCGTCGGGGTCTTTGCTGACAGCTCAGAGTCTGGAGCCTGCTTTGGAATCTGTGTCTCTCTTTCTTTGCCCCTCCTTGCCCATGCTCTCTCTCTCCCTCAAAAGGAAATAAACGTTAAAAAAAAAAAGATTAATCCTTGAAAGTGTAAAATTCAGGACTTGGCATTTCCCTGCTATCTTAAATGCATGAGTTGTTATCCTAGCTTGTTAGCCACACATAGCAAATTTCTGTTTCTCATTCAGAGGTCGTTTTGAATCTTGACTCTTTTAACAAAGTCTTCTCGGATAAACCCCAGTTGAATGTACTCTGTCTAGTTTATTGACATACTTAAATCTTTATTTTCCTCTTTCTTGTTAGATTTGCCATATTTTGCTTCACATGCTGATGTGTGTGCTAATACTAATGTTAGAAGTTAATCATGTGAAAAATATTTTAATTTTTAGTTATTTTTGTATATTTCTTAGATGTTTTTGCCTAGGAGACAGTAAATAGTATTGGTCTAATGATTGGAGTAATGCCAATCTCATAATTTTTCAGTAATCATTTGTTACTTGCTTCTTGGCAAAAAATACTGTGCATATATTGAGAATATTGCTGTCTTTTTGATGATTTCCTTTCGTCTTTCCTAAGTTTATATCTGGGATTATTGTTTGTATTTTGACTTAGGGTTTGTGTCTTCAAATTTTAATGTCTTCTGTTTTTTCACATTCATATTTATTGTAACTCAGTAGTGCAGACAAACTCCTAGTTAGCATGAAAAAGAATGTGAGATGTGTCAGTTTCAATATTGTTAAGTAGGGAAAAATAACAATAAACATATATTTATGATCTGGAATAGTTGAGCTCATTGTTATTCAGTTTGAATATGCAACTAAAGCGGCAAGATTATAAATGTAAGTGGTTTCCATAGATAGCATTTTTAGACTTGTTTGCATCAAGATTTCTACATCACCAGCTTGGGAGAGATGCTGAGAACTATAATAAATTTGGAAATTTTCTTCAATCACAGTTTTACTTTTCATGTACATTTTATTACAGTTTAAGGTACTGTTTTCCCTGTTATTATAATTTATGTATTTGTTTTAGAAACTTCCTGATAACACTATAAAATTTCCCTGGTAGGTTATTGGATTATTTCATTACCACAGAGTTGAGTGGTTTGGAGTGCTAAAGCATTTCTGATGATGCTGGCAACATCATTGAGAGAAACCTCGGAAAATTGCAAATCCTCAGAAATATGAATGCACTAAGTTCATTTTATGACAACAGACGTCCATCTGATGAGGTTAAAGTGGCTTTTCTGGGACTCTGTCAGTGCAATTTTCCCATCCTACAGATAGCAATGTGCCCAAATTATTTCTGTTCCCAAAGGATTGACCACACCTTTTTAACACAGCCTATATGCTGCCTTTGTTGCCTTAACGGGCCTTTCTCCATTTGACGTTGTGCACAGAAGTTTGGGTAGGGTTTGATATTTAGGTGATACTCACTAAAACCATGGAATGAATGAAGTCTGATTTCCTGACTGTTAACACACCTTTGAAGGTTTTCAACCAAAAAATAACAGGGTGAAAAATCCGTCTCCAAAATATTATTTCCTGATACTCTAAAATGGCCATTGATACTGGGATTTTGTTACTTGGTTCATATTTTTAAATAAATATTGAAATTCAAAGATTGATTTTTTTATGGAATGGCTGAAATAAATGTGTAAGTTCTGTTCTCTGAAAAAGAAAACTGTGGTGAGATGAGCAAGGATTTGCACATTTTACTTGAATACATTGGATTTAAAAAGGTAATTTAAGTCCAATTCTGGTTTCGGTTAGATTTGTTTTTGCAGCTCTCAGTGTAGTAATCTCATAATTTGGTAAATGTGAAATGAAAGTTTGCATCATCATTGTTTTAGTAAATCACTTGTTTTATACACTGTTATCTTTTAAGTGATGAATTTGTTTCATTGTTTAAGAAGTAAGCTCGATTTTACTTACCCTGAGATCTATTTAGCAGATTTTTAAGGAACATTTAAATATACCCTACTTGCAATGTGAACATGGATAGGGGAGAGTGTTAGAAAGGACTGCTCTTACAATAGTTTTACTCTTTATCTATTGTTGAGTTATCAAATTAGAATTTATTTTCTAATATACTCTGAATACCGTGTCCACCAGTGGGTATGTTCAAACCAGTGGAAGATTTCTGCAGCCTGTTTCTGAGTTGAAATTCTTCCCAGAGTGACTTGAATTGGAATGTTGGGTTGATTGCGGCAAGTCTGACTTGCCTTTCACCATAAATGGTACAGACGTGAGTTTTCAGAAAATGGGCAGTGGAAATTACAGCTAATGCATGGAATACACCAAAAGGGGTAATTGCTTCCTTCCTTCCCTCTTTAAATTTAGTACTTCTTACATTGCTCAAGTTGCTTAAAAGGCTCTCTTTCCTAATTGTGACATATTGACTCCGTAAAAGCAGGGGAGGTGAGTGAAAATTAAAAAGGGTTTTGAATTGAGAGAGAGTAACAAATATGTTCCTACTGGTCTGTTATCTCTTACAATACTTCTGTGTGAAACCATAGCAGTGTAGAGAAGATTATTCCTCAAAGATGGTCTGAACTCAAGTTGAATCCTTTCATCTGAGAGTGAAATTTTAAATCGCTTACTTACCTCTTTTAAAGAACAGTGGTCAGTTGTGATGACCTCTTCACCTAATGTCTGAGCGTACTATACACAATATACTCTTAGCCCTGGGTTTTTTCCCTGACACCCCAAAGGCCCTGAAGCTCTCCGGGCTTGACTCATCCCCCTGTATTTCAGATTTTAAACAATATCTCAACCCCTTCTCAGAGCACAGTTGTTCTTCTTCTTTCAGCATAGTTAAGTATCTCGTCCCTACTTTTCCCTCTGTTAATCTTGCTTTTCTTTCATATGTACATATGTGTGTTTATGTGTGTGTATATATATGTGTATATGTATGTGTATATATATATGATTGATTATTCTAATTAGTCCTAATCAGAACTCATTAATAATTCTAACTATATATGTATACATATGTATGTGTGCATACATGTGTGTATAGTACACACATATGGACATACATACACACACATGTACACACATACATAATTTCCACACCATGGCCTACAATTTCAGGAACATTTTATATTACAGCTCCCTTTAAGCCCAAACTTTTTTATATCCCAACTCCCTTTAAGCTCAAGCACAGCCTGGTGTCACCTGGTGTAACTGCCCTTTATTTCTGTGATCTACATACTTTTTAAACTTTCAACAACTACTTCAAACTTTCTACCCTCACACTTTGTATTTCTTGTGTCATTCTCTACAGATAACCCTTTTTCTTCCACCCAAAAGAAAATAAAAGGCATCATTTGGAAACTCAGCTTCCTTCAGCCAAAACCAGGAAGCTACCCATATCTGGAGCCATCCTTTCAACTTGTTACGTAGGAGGGGCCCTGCCTGTATTATACCCATCCCTTCATCTGGGCTTTGTTTCCTGTATCCCCAACACTCAAAAAATTTCCGTGATAAATTTCTCTTTTCTCTTTCTCATATCAACTGTTTCATCCCAAAGGAATCATTTCAGTCGTGACTCAGATTCAACTCCTCCGTGCTCGAACGCATGACCTTCAGCATCATCCCCTGCCTCTGATCCTCTGATCTAGGTAAATAGCACCACTCTGGGAAATTGCACACAGAAACATGAGGCACTCTTTTCTCACTCTCTGAATTCAGTCTATCCCCAAGTGTTATTGCTGTCTCTCCCTAAAGGTCTGCAGTAAACCTCCTTCTTTCCATGTCCCCTCTCAACATCCTCATCTAGGCTAGCATGACCTTTGCCAGTGAGACTATGAAAGCCTCTTAATTCATCAAGACGGTTTTCCAATTTGGAGCTGTATTTATCCTTTCTGATTATAAATACCACCTCTCACTCCTCTGCTCAAAACTCTTTAGTCATTCCCCGTAACAGAGTCAAATATTTCTTTCCGTAGCCTGTGAGTTCCTGCATGGACTGACCCCCTGCCTCCGTTTGCACCTTTGCCTTTCTCTCCCCACGCTCCGTCCACACCAGCCTTGTTTTTCTGGTCAAACTCAGGACTCCTTCTTCTTCCTCTTTGATGATGACACCAAGTCCCTGGACTCTGGCTTTTTTGCAAATACTAACTCAGTGGCGTAATTCTGTCTTCAAGGATTGCATTCAAATGAAAACTCCAGCAGAAGGAGGAGAAGTTTCTAGAGTTATTGAAATTATCTAGAAGGATAAATTGACTCTGTGAGAGTCGTTCTAGGATGCAGCCACCTTGGGGACTGTAGCCATTTCAGAGCATCCAGTTTCAGGTGGGGTTTGTATTAAATTTTCTGCTGCTGAAATTCTGTCTACCTCATGCTGGTTCTAGGAAACGGGGTGGTTAACACAGTTCCAGCTTCAATGGTGAGGGCAGAATGGCCAGAATTCACTATACTTACAATCAGTCCAGCAAAACTAGGGTGTGATGGAGCGAGAGAATCTCTGTGCTGACTCTAGGGCTAGATGAGTAAAAAAAAATAGGACCTCATTTTATTTCTTAGGCAAGATGAGTGGATTGCAGCTGCTATAAATGCCTTACATCTCTGTAGCATTTTGGTGTTTATGAAACTTTGTTCATCTACCACTTCGGTTGATAATTCACTTATTAAGGTAGACACAACGCCCATTTTTCAAATTTTTTTCGTATGGGTGAAGGAGCGCAAAGAAAGGTTACAACTTCACATGTCACTTAAGTTTCACAGCTAGAGGAAACAGCCGCATCTGATTTCTACACTCGTCCTCACAGGGTTGGTATAAAATTCAACCCTATTCTGGATATAGAATATAGTGTGTACTATTAACATATTAGTGAAGTGTGATGTACTGGGAAAATAACTAGCACATGACATTAAGGAATCAATTTTCAGCTGGTTTTCACAATGCAGCCCTCTATTCAGTTAAATCGACCTATTTTTAGTTGTGTTTGGGACGAGGCCCAGAGCAGTACTGAACAGAATCTACAACCTTCTGTTTGGTGTTACTTGCCCTTCATCATCATTTGAATGTTTCTGATGTCATCTGACTCAGAAAATACACATTTTCATTGTTTGCTGTGGTATTGGTTCAGCTGATCCTGAGTCCTTTATAATGTAAGGAATTTTTTTGTGTGCTTGTTTTCCTTTAAGAGGTTGAAAAAACCCTAAAAAATGACTCTGTGTGTGTGTGTGTGTGTGTGTGTGTGTGTGTGTGTGTGTGTTTATGCTCATGTGTGGGTGTGTATCCTGTAATTCGCTTGTGATAAAGCAATGTCTGAGTCATGGTAGTGCTTACTTTCTCCATCCTCAGTTTTCAGAATGTGTGTGCCAGTCAGTGCATAACCCCCACATCAACCTCACCTCATGGCAGCAGGGGAGTGTATGCTGTATGGGAATGAGGTAATGGTTCGTCTCCTTCTTCAGTAGCCAGGCTTTCTGGCCATGTGATCCTAGAGTGACTGACTGCAGGTCTGAGTGACTCTGAATGTACCTATTTATTTAGGAGACAGGGTGTTTCCTTGGATAAGATAGCATTCCCAATAGTACCTCCATAGTTTCTCCTGTCTCATCAGTCAGTCTTTTGCCTAGCTAGGGAAAGACAAGGCAGGAGAAGGTGATAGTGGTCTAGGAAAGAGAAGAACGTGGTTTTAACTTTCCTTGAAGCTAGGGGCTGGCATAGCCCAAGTATGCATCCATGTGAAGCATGGATGATTCCAATAGGTCCCAACCCATCTCTGCCAATGCTGTATGTTTCTTTTATGTTTGGGATTCCCAGCTAGAAACAGCACATGGTCTCCAGCTCTTCGTATTTTAACAGCCAACAGTCTAAGATTGAGTTATTCAGTATGTTTTTCCCCCTTGTGGATAGTAAATAGCATGTACAGAATCTTAATCACTTTAGAAATAATCTTAATTACTGACATAAGACAACTTATTAGTAATTCTGGTGTGCTTAAAATTCAAATTAATCTGAAGAGTCTTTATTCCTCACTGTACCAACTATGGAGCTGTGAAGCTGCTCACAGTGTAAACATTTCTTTCTTTTCTTTTTATTTTTTTTAAGTTTTATCCCTGTGACCAAAAACAAAAGATTCTTGATCTTTCTTCCCCACCATGAGTTTTCTGCATTCAACTACATATCTTTTTGGAAATATGTTTCGACTGTTACCAGAAAATACAGGTTGAATCACTTATAGCCTTTCATTTCTACCAATTTAAACTTTGATTTTTTTTTTAAATGAGAAAAGCATTTTTACATACATGGTCATAAGAATCACCAGCCTAAGCATAGTGAACTTTGAGGGTCACTGTCATTAGCATCAAGTGCTGTAGCTATGCCTTTTACTTTGCCATCAGGACAGTACCCTTTAAGTATTTTCTCGACTGCAGTTGGAAAGATCTATGTCAGTGGTGGTAGCCATACAGCAGCGAGTGGAGCACCTGCGCGTGCGTGCGTGTGTGTGTGTGTGTGTGTGTGTGTGTGTGTGGTGTGGGCATGCAGGATGGTTGGTAGGTTCTAGAGACTTTCAGGCTGCTAGGCCACACACAGTAGGAGCCATCTCTGCTGATATCTATTTGTGTTCCAAGTGTGTTCTTCTAGTTAAAGGTAATACCTCTCATCTCCTTGAAGATTTAAGCGACTGGGATTGTGACTAAGTCTTTTGGCAATTCATAGAACATAAGCTCATGACAGGAGTTTTTTTTTTTTAATGTATTTGTTTACTGCTTTATCTCTAGCTTCTTGTACATAGTAGGCACTCAGTAAATAAGCTTTTGAATGAGTGAGTGAACTGGTTTTCAAGGCAGCTCAGATACGAATACTCTGAACTACCCTCTGTAACCAGAGCACAAATTGATCTAAGCCATTGTTTTCTAAACTCTGTTCTCAGTGTGACATTTTCATAAATAGATTAAGATCATTAATAAAAGCTTTGCATATTAAACTTATTTATTCAAATTATTTTTCAGTGCTCATTATATGTCAAGAAGAGTTTTAGTTCCTAGGGATTCCAAGATGAGAAAAACCAAATCCCATCCCTCTTGGAATTTACATTTTAGTTCAGAAGAAGAGGCAACAAACCAACAAATAAATTATTCTATGTCAAGTGCTATAAAGAAAAATCAAGAAAACTCTCTGTGAGGTATCATGTAAACAGAAACTTGAAGGGAAAGGAGTGGTGATCCTTGTGAACATCTAAAGAAAGAAAATTGTAGGCAGGGAAAGTACATAGGCTTTGTGGTGGCAGCATGCTGGGTGAATTCATTTAACAAGAAGGCCAGTGAGGCTCTAGAAGGGTGGGCGAGGCTAAGAATAGTAGCGTGGAGTCAGTGAAATACTGGGGTGGGAGCAGACCATTTGTGGGCTTGGAATCCATTCTAAGTTACTTGCTGTTTTTCCTTTGAGTGAGGTTGGAAGCCGATGGAGGCTTTCTGAATGACTTGGTAGTGGGATCATCAAGGAGGCCGAGCAGGACCTTGGCCATCACCTCTGGCGGGTTGGCTATTAGAGAGCTACCCATCACTATGTCCATGGTGTCTGCAGAATTATGATGGTTATTACCCAGGCCAGCATATTTCTAAACAGAGCTAGCCCAAGAGAGATCTGTAGGTAAAACTGATACCACTGATCCATGCCTCTAACCCATCAGTACACGTTTATTTAACAGACATTTTCCTTTTAATTTTTTGTTACTCTCATTTTTAAAAAATGTTTATTTTTGAGATTGAAAGAGTAGGTGAGTAAATGCGAAGGAGGGAGGGGCAGAGAGAGAGAAGACACAGATTCCAAAGCAGGCTCCAGGCTCTGAGCTGTCAGCACTAAGCCCGATATGGGGCTCGAACTCACAAACCATGAGATCATGACCTGAGCTGAAATTGGACGCTTAGCCCACTGAGCCACCCACGCTCCTCTTGTTACTCTACATTTTAACATTAGTTTGACTTCTCTGAATGTGTGTGTTAGCAAAGACTTGGATTTAAGAGGAGTTTGCATTTCTGGAGTAAAAGATGAGATTGGACAGTCATGTAGGTACACATTATTTCTTAGATAAAGCTCTGAAATGGGTGTCAGAGATCTGGTTTTCAGGTCAGCTTCTGATAAACACTGCCATATGACCTTGGGTAAATGATGTTACCTCTTAAATACATGTATCTGTCATTTAAAACCAGTGGAATTTGCCTAGGTGTATTCCAAAGATTTTGCTAGTCAGTATGTTAGACAGCTCAGGCTGCCTTAGCCTGGGTGGCTTAAACAATAGAAATTTATTTCTCACAGTTCTGGAGGCTTGAAGTCCCAAGATCAAAGTGTAGGCCACGTTGGTTCCTCGTAAGAGTTCCTGGGCTGCAGACAGCCTCCTTCTATGTCTTTTCCTGTAACAGCGCTTATTACCTCCTAAGTACCATTAAATGGACGCTTCAACTTAGGCATTTGGAGGACACAAACATTCAGTCCATTACAGTCAACTTTAAATTCTGTGACACCATCACATCATTTTATTGAAGAATTTCCAAGTCATAATCTACTTGGTGCAGTTTGTTTGACATGCACCTCATCAGAAGTTGACTTTAACTGACAGTGGTGGTGGTTACATAAATAATTGTATGCCTTTGTTTTGTGGACCACTGGGTTTTGGTTGTCATAGGCTATTTTGGTGCTGCAGCGAGCCTTGGGGTTGTTCCATTTAAACATACTTTATATGAATACAATGCTTCTGAGAATAGTTGATGAAAAGTTTTTGTTGTACCTTGTTTCATTGAAGCAAGCTAATTGACAGGTTTCAAAAAGAAACCTAGGTTACTAATTCTAACATATAATTAATAAAGAGTAATTGTCATTCCACATTAGCCAAACGTTTTCTTCAGTAATTATTCTTGGCACCTGTAAGAAAGGAATTGTAGAGATGTCTCTTTTTGAGTTACCAGAGACTATCTTTTGTATTACAAAATTTTCTGGTAGAAAAACATTTCAGTTAGTAAGATCAGTGGTTTAAATTATTGTTTTAAAAGTTACCCAATGAAGGGCGCCTGGGTGGCTCATTTGGTTGCACATCCAGCTCTTGATTTCAGCTCAGGTTGTGATCTCAGGGTCATGAATGTGGAGCCTGCTTAGGATTCTCTCTTTCTCTCTGCTCCTCCCCCTGCTCTTTCTTGCTCTCTTTCAAAAAAAATAAATAAATAAAGTTACTAGATGAAGCATAGTTAACTAACTCTTCTCATATAACATGAATATGATGATCTGGTGAGGACAGAGGAGTGACTCTAACTCCTGGCCTTTTCACATGATCAGTAGAATGACATTTAAAAACTATTTAGTGCCTTGTACATAACAGGATATTCTATATGGTGAATGTCAATAGTCAACATCTCGTTCATCAGTGTACAGTTCAGCTGGTAGGTGGGTCATTCTGTAAAACTTGTTACACTGCCCAGGTATGAGTCCTGGCTCTCACACCTGCTTGCCTGATGACCTGTCACTCTTGAACTTCGTGGGCTCATGTGAAAAAGGGACAATTCATAAGACACATGTCATAGAGTTGTTAGGGGCATTAAGGTTGATAATAAGATGTTAATAAAATAATAGAATTTTAATAATAAATATTTTTATTTTTGGCTTAGTACATTTTAGAGGAATCCAAGCTGAAAAATTCCCAAGATAGAACCATTGAGTCATTTTGGAGTTTACAGAGCCTGCACATCAAGGAGAGATTCTTTACTAAGTGGGGGATTTTACAGTTCCATAAAAATTTCCAGTTTTATCCAGTAGCCACTTGAGGGAAATACTCTAACCTACAATTGAGGATCAGTGTTCTTGAAATGTGTTTGGTTCTGGCCTTGAAAAGGGCAAGAAAAAAAGGCAGTGAGAAGTAACAATAAGAAGGGAGCCAGTGCCTGACTTTATTTTCTCTCTTGGTGACCAAGTTGCCGGTCGTACACTGGGCATACTGTAAGTAATTTTATACTTAAAGTCAAAGGACTCCTTGTGTAGGGTCTCAACATGTCTAGTGTTACTTGTGTCGAAAGCAATTTAAGAAGGTAATAAATGAATGATTCTGACCATCTTCTATTTATATAACCAATTCAGGGTGACAGGGTTGTAATGGAAAAAACACTCATAATCAAAGGACCTTATGTTTAAAATCAGACTTCACTCCTCTTCTGCCCTCAGTGTCCTCATCTGTAAAATAAAAATAATATGCTTCTCTCATAGACTTCCTGGTTTTAATGTGCTTCATACATAAGTACCCCCTCTACATTATTATTTGAAGTCAGCTTGATTTTTACACATGAGTTGGGAGAAACATCAAAATCCAACTTATTTAAAAGTGTGGTCATTTAGGTGTTGATCTGACCTATAGTACATCTCCATGTGTGTAACAAATTGGTTCTTCTGTATTTATGGGGATACAAAATAGCTTAAAGCTACTAGAGTCACTTATTCCAGTTTTTTAAATTCAGAATTGAATACCAATTATCCCTTGTTAAAATTGTTCAAAATATTTAACATCACAAAGTCTTGGGGTGCCTGGATGGCTCAGTCCGTTTAGTGGCTGACTTCAGCTCAGGTCATGATCTCACGGTTTGTGAGTTGAAGCCCTGTGTTGCACTCTGTGCTGACACCTCAGAGCCTGGAGCCTGCTTTGGATTCTGTGTCTCCCTCTCTCTCTGCCCCTTCCCCATTTGCACTCTGTCTCGCTCTCTCAAAAATAAATAAACATTAAAAAAAAATTAACAACACTAAGTCTTTAAACTTGTCATGAAAATAGTTTTTACAATTCAATTTGTAATAATTCTCAAAATTGGTGATTAGATTTTAGGTATTGAGCCATTAATGAAAGATAAATGAGTGAGCCAAAAAGTCAGGCGTGGTTTTTTTTCTTCTTCTTCTTTTTTTTAATGTGTGTGTGTAGATGTTTTAATTAGATTTGCCCCTTAAAATTCCCTTCATTCTTCTTTCTCCAACTTGGGCATGATATTCCTGTGATTAAAAATGGGAGGGAGGATAATGGAAACATTATCACTCTTCAGATAATTATATTTACTGACATTGATTAAAATCAAATTTATTGCAAAAAAGCTGCATAACTCAGGTGCCAGGGGCCCGGGGAAGATGAAGAAGTAGCCCTCGCTCCTAAAGGTCTTTTAACATAATCAATAGGATAACATTTGGCTGTAGGAAGGAGTTCTAGAAAATGGGTCCTGAGCAACGCCATAATCAAGTGTTGAGACATCTGGCTCAGGCAGGATTAATGAGCACAGAGCACATCCCAAGTAGAATTCCAAGTGAAAACGTGTCCTGTAATGCATAGTGGTAGGCAGGAAATCCAAAGCACACTTTAGGGTATGAGATGCAGTTCAAAAAGGATCAATTTAAGAAGGATGCAAATGAGACTGGTTTTATAGGACAGTATGGTAAACTTCATAGGCCACATGTGTATAGGATGACAAAGAGTTTAAAGGAAGATGGAATTGTTTAATGGAGGCCCTTTACACCTGTCTCAAGAGTTAACACTTGATCCAAGAAGAGTCAAGTGATGTGAAAGAAGACTATTTTTAAATGATCATACGTGATGAACGTGTTTCTTTGACCTACAGGTTACAGGTGTGCACATATATGTGTATCTGGTTTACTTCTAAATATTCTTTGAAGGGGATAAAATAAATTTATTTCTGTGGGAAAGTGAGAAATAACTTCTAACTGTTCTTTTTCCGGCTAAATATGGCATTTATTTAAAAGGTCTAATATTTACCAGTCTCTGCTACTGTTTGCTTCCATAAAAACCCTCCTAATTATCCGAGAAAGCCAAATGTGATCTGGGCTTTCTTGGCAAAAGGATATTGACTTTCATTAAGACTGAATTGCAGTACAGACCTTTAAGCCTTTATCTGCATCTCATTAAGTAGCATGTGATTTGGGAGAGTGGCTATTAATTATACAGAAGACGGTGAGTGAATAGAAAGGATCGTTCAAAGGCAAACCATGCTTAAACCTGACTGTGTCCTCAAGCATTATACACTTCATTTGACAGGCGTTCATTTGCCTAAGTGTTCAGAGGTAGCCATAGTATGAGTTTTTAAAGGACATGTTTAGAAGCAACATTAACGTCTAGTTTTTTGTCAATTAATTTAATTTACTGCTGAGTCATTTTTCTTGGGTTTGCATGACTGCTTGGTTGAAGGGGCAAGAAAGGAGCATATATGATATAATAGGAATAAATCCTGAGAAGCTAGTTTTGTTTTTACGAACTAAACCCTTGTCCTGTCCATCATCAACTATGATGGTGTGCTCTTCTGAAATCCACTGCAAGTTAAAATAACATGTTCCCTTACTGTAAAGATACAAGAACAGGCACTCCTCATACTTACTGTTAAGAGATCAAGAAGTAGATTGTGTCTTGTTAAATACTGACTGTAATAGAAATCTGTATTCTGCTTTCAGTAGTATTAGAGTGACATCTTCTTATAATATATTTTTATAAACTCACACATAAGTATAGATTAAGATGTCTTTGCAATAAATTCTGTGTGAACTCTGTTTTCAATTTTATCTGTGTAGCTAATGCTTTTGAAATTTGGCAACATGCTGTCAAGTTTGGCTTCTTTTAAAAGTCAAACTTACATCTAATTTTTGTATGCAAAATTCGTATCCTTTCCAGTATTAAAATTATCTGCCTTACTGTAATTGGGCAAACTTACACAGAGAGTGCATACGCATTATTCTACATTAAACCATTTTTATGAGTGGCCAAAACTTGGAACCCTTACCACTTGAAAAGCAAGGTGAAGAAGAGAGGGTTTTCCAGCCCCCGCTCATGGTGTGGATGGAGCGTTTAGTCATCTGATCTGATCCGTTAGTTTCTCATTAATTTTTATGAGTTTGAGTGTAACCATGTCTGTAAATGACAGATATTTCTTACACATTGGTGGAATGAAAGCTAATGGAAACCAATAATTTTGGTTGTATATGTTTATTACGTGGTAAGTATTAGACAAGATCCTGGAGTAAATAGGACACCGGATATTAAACACTCTTCTTGAGGTTTTCCAGGCTATGGAGGGCAGTTTCCCAAAGTTCGGGGGTACCAATAGGTCCACCTATCTATGTGATCTATGGGGTATTTGTTAATGTAGATTTCTTGCCCTGCTCCTGACTTACTGAGTCAGAATCTCTAGAAGTAGAGCCTGGGATCTTCATTTAACCCATTTCACAGGTGATTCTTAACCACTGATTTAGCTTTCCAGCATCTACAGTAGTGAGTGATTTATATCTATGAAAAATGTTTATACTTAGTGGATATCACATTATAGTTAAATAAGATTGGTATTGGTATGTATTTTAAGGAATTACTGTAACTTTCCAAAAAGGGATCTGTGGCTCTTTAGAAGTAAATTGATGCCACTGTGATAAGTACTTTCCTATTTTTTTTTAAATGATACTTCAAAAAATATAGTTTGTACATATATACAGAAACACACAGATGAACACACATGAAGTTAACAGGTGGCATGGTTTGGGTTAAGTAAATTGGTATAAGTTGGGACCAGATTTCTATAGTCATTAGAAATACCACTATATTTAAAGTAATTGATGTTAATTCCGTTATCAAGGTAATGGTTTCCTCATTAATGTTTAATGCTTAAACATTACTTAATGTAATTAAATGAATCATATTTTATGATGCATATTTTCTTCAGCTAAGCGTTTGGTAATTGTGCCTAAGCCATTATAGATACCGATTGCATGCTAAACACATTTTCTGCTCTTGGTAGACATTTAATTTGAAATACCGTAAGAAAAACTATCAGTTATTTTTCTTTGCCTCTGACTGAACTCAGGCCTGAATAGAAACTTTATCATGAAGTATTTATTTCTCTTTATATAAAAGACATACTATTTCAAAGCATGATGTAAATAGATTTGCTAGGTTCTTTGGAATAAAATATATCCTTCTCCATATTTTAAATTCTTGTATCTTTCACTCAGCGGTGTAATCAGCTTGGTAAGGTATTCTTAAGTGCTATTTCTACAGTAGCTGAAGGTCAGCCAAAATATAATCTCGAGCAAAATGTTCTACCTAAATTAATTCATTAGGACAGTTCTTTCTGTTTGAATCTTCCAGGGGTAGAGGTGGGGATGGGGGCGGGGGGCAGAACTTAAAACCAAAGACTAGTGAAGCACTATGCATGTATTTATTTGCTGAGTAAATAAAATGTATGCTGCATTTTTTCAGTTTCTACAGTTATCCATCCTGTTTCCTGCCTGAAAGTTCTCACCACACGCTGTACTTTGCTTATAAAGAGGTCCCCCAGGTTTGCAAACCTGCCTCCTTCTCATCCTTTAGACTCACATTTGAATGCAGTCTTCTCAGATCAGTTCTGTTTGCTCTCTGTGGCGTGGATCTCCGCTTTAGCCTTTTGTTTGCTTCTTTCTTAAGAGTTACAGTTGTAATTGTTTTGTTTGACTCATTCCTTGTCTGTCTTTTCCCCTGGGCTGTAAGCGACTTGAGATCAGAGAAAATATTTGTCTCATAAACATTTGTATCACCTGAGCCTAGCAGAATGGTGGCCACATAGGACGCACTCCATATGTATGTTTGTTTGAGTTCAGAGTTGGATGAATGGGTGGGTGGATGGGTGGATAGAGGGCTAAATAATAAGTGCTCGTGGATGGAAGATATTTACAGAGAGAGAAATGTTCAATGGCATGCTAACATGAAATGATGCTTACATTTGATCAGTGATGAGGGGCAGGTAAACCTTCAGAGTAATGTTACATTTACCTAAACCACCTGAATGGAAATGGACAAATCAAGTTGGAGTATTTTGTAGCTTGTGTCATTTTTCTGAGATCCTGTACTTAACATTGTTCTGTGTGAGTTGGTTCAAACTGTACGTGTCATTTTCTTTGTGTACCTGTAGACATACTTTCTTCTCCTTTTTATAAAAAAAGACATGTTTTGTGGATATAATTTGTTTACTCATGCCACCAGCCACTTTTTTTTTTTAACGTTTATTTATTTTTGAGACAGAGCATGAACAGGGGAGGGGCAGAGAGAGAGGGAGACACAGAATCTGAAACAGGCTGCAGGCTCTGAGCGGTCAGCACAGAGCCCGATGCGGGGCTCGAACTCACGGGCCGTGAGATCATGACCTGAGCCGAAGTCGGACGCTTAACCGACCAAGCCGCCCAGGCGCCCCATGCCACCAGCCATTCTAAGCTATAAAGTCATGCTGCCAGAAGTCATGCTGTGATTTGAAGTTGGTACTTATTTAAACCGGGTGATATGTGGACAGTGCTAGGGGAAAAAGTGAGTTGATGTATGCAGTGCTAAATTATTATTGTTCAATATCGATGTAAAATCCTCTACCAAGCCAGATAAATGTAAGGCCATGGCAGCTCCTTTCCATGAAACTAGGAAATTAAGGTTTGCTGCAGTGGGTATTTATGAAATATATACTTAGCACATTTCTCAGTGTTCTCTTTAAAAATACATGAAAACACTTAGAAGAAAATGAAATACTTGGAATTCAAAAGGAGTGTGCTGAACAGGGCCAAGAGATTTAAAGTGAGTAGTTTTCAAGATTATTCTGTTCTCTAATTTATAATAAGATGAAAGTAACTCTGCATGTATTTTAATTTTAATAATAAGGTAGGAAACCATGCGTTTTAGTTTGGCATCATTTTACAGAGAAAGGTAGTACATATTTAATACATTGTTGAATTAGTCAAATATAGTAAGACTGTTGCAAAAAAATTGTAAAAAAACATGGTGTTGATTCCTAATTTATCTTCACGTGCTATTCATTTCGCTTTATAAATCTTCAGTCATTGATTAGTAAAAGACTGGCCTCGGAATCCCAAACACTGTAGGTTGAATTACTGTTACATTATATTGCAGGCACTGAGGTAGGCAAGTTTTTCATATATCTATGTTCATAACGACTCTGCAAATAGTAGTATTATCTCTGCTTTACAAATGAGAAAATTGTGGCTTACAAAAGTTACTGGTCTAAAGCCATATTGCTAAATTGCAGAGTCAAGTTTATCCGGTTTCAAACCCCAAATTCTTTATGCTCTATCACTGCTTCCAGAAAATAACTTCAGCAATTTAAGAGACTATGCAGAGACATTATTAACATAGTTTGTGTTTTCCAGTTAGTCAACAAACATTTATACGAAGTGATGAGGCGATGAACTGAGAATTGGGGATAGCCTAAAATTATGCACGAAACCTGTCTCTGAGGACCTTATTTTTGTAAAGGGAGACTGTTGCTGGCAGCTGTAGATTTCTGCACATGCTTGGATGCTACTGGAAATTCAGCGACACTGTTTTACACATCTTCTCATCTCTAGCTAATGCAAAAGCGTGAAAGGGTGCCTCCCCTAGAGCAACTCTCCGTGTGCCTTGTTTAACCAACAATGACTAAATCATTCTGGCAAGAGACAGATTTTCCCTTATGAATCAGATTGGAATTTTGACTGAATTAAAGTAGGTAATTTGAACAAAAAGAACTTCAGTGCTGCCTGCTATCTGTGGAGTAAATTAAATTACTTAGATTGATTTTAAAAATATATCCCCAGTCTCTAAATTTAAGAACATTCCAGACTGTTTCTAGGTTACCTCTCTGAACCCTCAGAGCCCAAAGGCCAGTTATCTACCTCCTTATTCCCTAAATTTACCCTGGTGGTTATTGACACAAATCCTTTGCTGTAGGGTTTTCCGTGCCTGGAGTGTTTTTGCTGCTTTGGCAGATCTTAACTCGTATTTCACGTCTGGCTCAAGTCAACTTCCCTGGCAAAGACATTTTCAACTGTTCTCATCCCTATTAATCATCCTTTCCCAGAACTCTTTAGCCCATATTGTTTCACATGTCCTTGCTGCCCAAACTTTTGTATACTCATTCGTCTCTATCCTCAATGTGTGACTATATTTTCAAATAGGCTGTCCACCTCTGATGGTAAGGGATCACATCGTCTCTTCATTCTGTTTGTTTGTTTTGGCAATGCTCAGCTGGTACTACAGATCCGACTGGCATTTAATGTTCTTTGGTTCAGTTAATAAACTGAACTGAATTACTAGGTGAGCATTTCTAATTTCTAGGGACCAACAACTGTGGTTATTTACCTTCTTTCAAGGTGAAAGCTCATTAGACTAGGACTAATTCATCCACACTGAGTATTTCAATGGGGAGGGATGTTACCTTTGAGAATAGGGGAAAGATTCTAAGCAGGAATCTCTGCTTCTGATGACTGTTAATCATCTCTGAGACAAAGGGCCAAAGGCACAAAATTTTTAGTCCTAAGGACTCTGCAGTGAAAGAAGTTGCACGTATACCTGGTTTGATACTTAAATTTTAAATATTCAAAAAAGGGTAACTGATTCTAATTAAAATGAGAACTGTCATGTTGAAATCTGTTAAAAGCTTAATTGAACATAAAATGTACATATAATATCATCGCCACGAACATGTGGACTGTCATATTGTTCCATTAAGTCTAATTGTCTTTCTGACGATGTCATCATGGGCTCTGTGCTTTTTGTTTTGTTTTTTTTTGCCTTTAACTAGATAATAAGACTTAAATGTGCCTAATTTCCTGAAATACACCATTGTCAGGGTGCCATCTGTAAGCATATATAAATATAGTTTCATCTTTTTCCACTTTTTTTATGATCTCAGTAACAAAATCCATAGATAATATTTATACCATAATGTTACCTTCTCTTTAACCCAATACTTAGTTTGGGAACTACTATGAAAGGTAAGTGATGTGCAGGGCGTGGGGAGAGTTCCTCAGTGTCTGAAGTGAATAATGTTCTACTAATATGTGCCTGTGATCACTCTTTGCATTTGGAGTGCCCTTTGACCATTTCCTGCCCAACATCATGGTTTGAACTCAAATTCCTTCAGTAGACCTTTCTTCAAAAGGGTTGTTGCTCATATGCTTATGTGTTTTATTTATATTTAGTATTTTAATGTATGTTCATTTGGAAAAAACAACAAAAAGGATTTTTCATTTAAATGAAGAATTTATTAATAGTTCCAGCTATATAAATGCCAAAGCATTCTAAGAAAATCCCAGTGTCTAAGCAGACTTTAGAGTTCTAGAAAGATAGAAGGGTGAAAAATCATGCAAGAGAGAGGGGATGCCTTGAGGACACTTAACCCTGTCCCTGGAATGTTTCCCTTCCCACTTTCTATTTCTGGTATTCCAGGATGTGGTAGAACCAGCCCAGTTTAGTCCTCATACCCTCACAGGGTATATATAGAAGGAGGTATCCTGACATTTTTTCATTAACTGAAAATTCTTGGTGTTAGTGGCCCTTCTTTGCTTGGTAGAATTCTTCATGTTTGTTTTAGGAGCTCTGTTCTGGGAAGTCTGTGCCATGAAAACAATTACTGGCCTATTGCTGTAGGCAAGTGTGTGTGAGTAGATATGCATGTGTGTGTGTGTTTGTGCCTTTGTGTTATTTGTGTATCTGGATGACTATGGGAAAATGCCTTACAGTTGGACTCTCAAAAATACTTCCCCCATCCATTGTGCACTCAAAATCAGGCTGTAGTTAAGTTCAGGAATAAATAGGGAGACTCTTCTCTTGATTCCTCTCCCACTGTCCAGTTCTTAGATATTGCCATCTTGCTTTCTGTCTGTTGCCTGTATGCTCTGGTTGCTTGGGTCTTAATTTTGTGCCTTGTGTCTTCTTATGGCCGTCACCTCTGTCTTGCAGGCTTGTCTTGCCTGCTTTGCTCTTTTCTCCCATGCACTTCCTTCTCCCTTCTTACAAGACCTTTAGCCCACTGACCGGACCTTGTGATGAGTCACTCAGCTTTCTCATCTCATGATGAGCCTCATGCCTTCTCTTGCTCTCATGTGGTCGTTCTAACGATCTCACATGATGGTCCCTGATTCTCTCTCCCCTTTGATGGCTCTTTCATTGAGTGCCCCTATTGTGAGTTATCCTTTAGATGTGGGGTTTATAAACCTTTGTGCCATAGATCCTGCCTATGCTAATGATGCCTTATCAGGAATTTACTCGTATCCACCATGATTGTTGATTCACAACATATCACGCAATGCAAGAACGTGTTTTCCAAAAAGAACCCATTCCTGTTTTCTTCCTTCTAATTATCCTTTTTATGAAGAATTCTAAAGAGGATCCAGAATTTTATTGTAATTCTAGCTTAGCTACCTCTAACTGCATATTAAAGTGAACTGAGCATATTTTGTATGTCTTTATATATCTCTCTGAATTATATTCTTTTATGATTAGCTATTTTCTGAATATAAAACTCTCGTCCTTTTCTAATGAATATAAAATGTTTCTTTTTGAATAGTTGCTAAATTTTTGAGATAATTTCAAATTATCTTCAGGATAATTTTCTTCAAAATTATCTTTCAAAATTTTCTTTCAAAATGATTATGTTTTTCTCCCTCTCTCTTTCTACTACCCATTGTTGTTTGGTATGATTTCTGTTAGAGATTTTCAGCAGTCTATACTGTGACTTCGTAAAATCTACTTTCCTCAGTTTTTGCAGGGAATGCTTTGATGAAAGGCCTCATTTCCTCTTCTGGTAGAATGATGAACTGCACCCTCGCAGTCCATGTCCTTTCCAAATGATGGCTTCTACAGTATTCTTTCTAAAACATGTCATTCTTGATAAGGCATTTTTATGCTTAGAGTTTTTGAATATCTCCCCCTTGACAAAAACTAGATGAGACAGCAAGATCTGCCCCAGCTTATATTTTCAATAAATATTACCCTATTTCCTGTAAAACCCAAACTACTTGTGTTTTCTTTTATAATGCTATGCTATTTCACAATACCATGACTCTTTATACACTAGAACCTCTGTCTGGAATGCTTTTATTTTTGTCTGTTTGGCAAATCCCTATTTGCCATGCATTCTTAATAGATTGATACCCCTGAACTTTTTATAGTTGTAAAAATAACTTATTATCCCGAAGAACTGGATATAAAATACAGAATTTCAACATCTCTGTTTTATAGCAAATAGGGTTTTCTGGCACAGAGCTTAATCTAGTAGTCCTAAATCAGAAGGGAAACATTTTAGCTTTTGAAGCCCTTTACACAGATTTGGTTACAACCTCCGGCCTGGTCTTCCTTGTGAATCACGCATAAGGGATGGAATGTGCCAGTCTGGGTGTGCAAGTTATCACCACAGGAAGGAGAAACTCACTGACCCTTTTGTGGTCTAACTCTGAGTTGGACCGGTCAGAGAAACAGTAATTTCAATGGAAATGCTTGAAATGTGTTTGTGCGCACCCCTACCCTCTAGTGCTTTTGATATAGTTCCTGTTACTCATCTTTAAACTGGGATTTTAAAACATCAGAAGCTTTTAAATTATCTCTGGTGAAATGCAAATACCATGGGTGAGGGTCAGAAGCATAGCATAGCTATAAGGGGTGCACTGAGGACAGAAAGCTGAGCATGGGGCTCCTTCACCAGGTGGTGTGGTGAGCAGAACAGGAGATGGTGAAAGAATCCTAGCAGCAGCACTGTAGGGTGTGACCTTTGTTCTTTCTGCAGAAAAGATCTAAATTTATAATTTATGCTGAAAAATATGCTATTGTCATCAAATACAGTGTAGAGAAGTCATGTTAAGCATGATGACATTTAAAACCTAGTAAGACTAGGGGTGTGTGGGTGACTCAGTTGGTTCAGTGTCTGACTGTTGGTTTCGGCTCAGTTCATGATCTCACGGTATGTGAGTTCAGGCCATGCATGGGGCTCTGTGCTGACAGTGTGGTGTCCACTGGGATTCTCTCTCACCCTGTCACTCGGCCACTCCCCTGCTCGCTCACTCTCTCTCTCTCTCTCTCAAATAAATCAACTTAAAAAAAATAAAAAAACAAAACCTAGTAAGACTATAGTTTCCATTGTTTCTGATACAGTAGCAATAGCATCTACCCAGAACTTTAGGTTATAAACTATGTGTAATTATTACTTAAATATGGTTACTTCATAATTTATGATGTGACAAAATGACTTCTACTTGACCTTTAACTTGTAAAGGGAGTAGCAGTTTAAAGAATGTAACCAAAGCATTGATTATCAGCTGACTGTACTGATCTTTAATGCTAAAACACTACTAGTTTACACAATAAGGAATTATTCATATGAAACAAAAACATTTTTGAAATTTTGTCTCAGATGGTCAAATAGAAATTTTAAAAAATGCTTTCCCTAATCTGATTATTTTTTTAACTTTATCAACAATTTTTTTCTGTAAATGATAGTATGTCATTCTGTGAGTATTTGAAATATTTTCCTTTGAAGCTTTCCATATGGTCAGCATAGTGAGGCAATGAAGAAATTACTTTAGGGGCATCTGGGTGGCTCAGTCATTTAAGTATCCGAATCCTGGTTTTGGCTCAGGTCATGATCCTTTGTTCTTTTTTGCAGAAAAGATCTAAATTTATAATTTATGCTGAAAAATATGTTATTGGCATAAAACAGAGCGTAGAGAAGTCATGTTAAGCATAATGACATTTAAAACCTAGTAAGACTATGGGGCACCTGGGTGGCTCAGTCAGTTAAGTGACTGACTTCGACTCCGATCATGATCTCACGGTTCATGAGTTCGAGCCCCGTGTCAGACTCTTTGCTGACAGTTCAGAGCCTGGAGCCTGCTACAGATTCTGTGTCTTCCTCCCTCTCTGCCCCTCCCCCCACTCACAATCTCTCTCTCTCTCTCTCTCTCTCTCTCTCTCTCTCTCTCTCTCTCTGTCTCTCTCTCTCTCAAAAATAAATGAACATTAAAAAACATAATAAAAAAAATAAAACCTAGTAAGACTAGGGGTGTCTAGCTGGCTCAGTTGGTTCAGTGTCTGACTCTTGGTTTCGGCTAAGGTCATGATCTCATGGTATGTGAGTCCAAGCGCCTCATTAGGCTCTGTGCTGATGGTGCAGAGCCTGCTTGGGATTCTCTCTCTCTCCCCCCCTCTCTGCCTTTCCCCTGCTCATGCTCTCTCTCTTTCTCTCTCTCTCTCTCATTTAAAAAAATTTTAAAAATGAATTACTTTTAACCCATCTTTCTTATGAGATTTCTCTTCAGTGATGATGACATTGATGATGATGGTATTATGATGATTATGGTATGAAATTTCAGCTCATATTATGTGCAAATCCATGTTCTAAGGATTTTGTATAGGTTGTTTCATAGATTAAAGGAAATGGTTTATCAGGTAGATGCCATCATGTTCCTCTTTATGCAGGGAGTCTGAAGCTTGGGGAATTGAACTAACTTGTCCATGTTAGTAAATGGCTGCAATCAGAGTTGCATCCCAGATGGTCTGACCTAATTCTATGTTCTGTGTTAAAAAAAAAACAAAACAAAAAAAAGAAAGAAAGGAAAAAAAAAAAAGAAGAAAATGAGAGCTTCTCTGATTGAAATTAGGGCCACAATCTATATCCATTTGCATAGCATCCCCAAATATCTACAGGTTTCGTTGCATAATCTGAACTGAAAAATTTGTCTGAGCTTTTTGTTTCATAAATTCAGACCCTGCTGAATAGAGAGACCATATGACTGCCATGTGCCTTCTCAGGGTCACATATCAGTAGCCAGTTAGGACTGAAACCTCATTACTCAAGTCAAATGTTGTTTCTGCTACATGATTTGCCCTCATATTTAGTTTTACTTGAATGCAGCTTGTGTGTTTCAGGCATCTGTTACGTCAACATCTGTCACATATTTGTCCATTACTTAATAGGCACTGGGGCCATCTCTTTCTCCACACTAGAGGTGACTTAGACACTTATTAAAGGCGATCCACTGTTAGGGGCTTTTTAGAGGCTGAATTCACTGGCTCAGGCCTGAAGCCATTATATTAGCTCCCCTTGGATTGGGCAGGAGAACGCTTGAAAACTGTGTCAGAAATGAAACAATTGGCGAGAATTTCATCTTGCTCAAGAATACCAGCTGTTTTATTTGCTCTCATCTTGGTATAGTAGTTGGTTTGAAAATGTCCCTATCTTGGGCCCCACAGCTACTGGAGATTTGCAGTGAAGGTCTCACAAAGAAGTAAGATGGGATCAGTCAGTTTGGAATTTGAATCAGTGTTCTGTGAACTGGAAATTGTACTGATTGGCAGAAGATTCCTGAGGAAGAAGACTGGAACTCTGCCACACAGAGTACCTTAACCAATTTGAATTGCTGAATGAACCCTTTCCTTCTACCATCAACAGATGTGGTGTCTTTGTAACTTTTCTCCCCACTGTGGATTCAGATTGTGTTCTCACGGTCAACATTGTTCTGTAGCTGTCTTATTCAATGAAGATTCCAGGTTCTTGCACATTATATTTAGGTACCGGCACATTGGGAGACCATATGTGTGTTCTGTTAATAGGTCGGGTATTGCCACTCTTAAAATCACATTCCCTCCTTACCTGATGAAATAGGGGCAGATCCAAGAATTCAGGGTCTTTGTACTTATTTTAGAAGTATTGTCATCAACCTGGTATCAGAATTTTCTATGAGATTATTCATGTGTGTATAGATGTATTGTTGGTATTAACGAGGCATAAATTTACTTAAAAGTCCTTATGCATTGTCTTCTGAAACACAATTCTCTTTTAGTAAGAGTATAATGCAAAAGTAAACAAATTCTAAATGTTTAGGGTGACATGCTCCATTTTTTGTAACATGGAGCATGTTGTTTTCCTCTGAACTATTTGAAGAACATTACGGAAAACATATTAAAAATAGGTGAAGAGTGTAAAGTCTGAAAAGTAAAAGAAGCAAATGTATAGTGATTTGAGCTCAAAAGCCATTCCTGTCTTGGTTTCATGTATAACATCCCAGGGAATATCTCAGATATTTGCTGTAACAGATGTCCACCTAAAGACACTGTGAATTTTATGGGGATACTATAATCAAATGTTATAAAAGGAGATGGTTGAATATCTGAGGACCTGGACTTTTCTTGAAATTGTGTATTGTTATCAATATTTAATATAGATCTTTTTTCTTAATGTTTATTTATATTGAGAGAGAGGGAAAGAGCACAAGTGGGGTAAGTGCAGAAAGAGAATCCAAAGCAGGCTCTGCACTTCAGGCTCAAGGCGGAGCCCGATTGATACGGGCCTCGAACTTTTGAACCGAAATCAAGCCAAAATCAAGAGTTGGACACTAAGCAGACTGAGCCACCCAGGCACCCTTTAATATAGATCTTTCTGATTGAAAGATTTACATGTACATAAAAAATGTCACACGTTGATTTATTTTTTAATGGTGGGATTTCAGTCTATGTATACAATGGTTTGTATTATCAACTTTCTACTATGGCATTTTTACCTATGATGAAGAAAACTCTACTAACTTGAGAAGAATTTGTTAAAAAGAAGAGCTGCATATGGGCTGCCTCGGTGGCGCAGTCTGTTAAGCGTCTGACTCACAGGTCATGATCTCACAGTTTGTAAGTTCGAGCCCTGCATTGGCCTTTCCACTCTCAACGTAGAGCCTGCTTTGGATCTTTGGTCCTCTGTCTCCCTCTCTCTCTGCCCATCCCCTGCTCATGTACACACTCTCTCTTTGCCTTTCAAAAGTAAACATTAAAAAAAAAAAAAGAGCTACATAAACACAATGTTTTTCTTGTGATGGTCTCTGACCGGGGGTGGTTCACTTGAGCAATTCTTCAAAAATGTCTAAAACTGTATTCTTTAATTTGTTAAGAGAAAGCAACTTTCTTGCTTATTAAATAGATATCAATAAGCTAGATATAAGATGTTATGGTATATAAATGAGATGTTCTTGCTTGTTTTAGTTTTGCCTATTTTTGTTGAAGATAATAGTCTAATATTTTCATTGATGTCATTTAACTGAGCAGCTACTTTGCAAGGAAGAAGTATATGAGGTAGAAATTATAACCCTGCTTTACTTACAAGAAAGTCAAAGCACAGATAATTTTATGTAAAATGACATTCCAGCAGTCATACAGGACATTGTGTTATTATTCCAATCTCCATTGTCTTAAAGATCACACGGTTTAACATATCCCACTGGCCCCAAGGGGAAAATGAATCCAGAGAAAGTAATTTCAATGATAGGTTATATATTCAACTACTGATTAGCAGCAAAATGATAAAGTATAAGCAAGCTTTTAAGGACAGTGCTTTGGGAGTGCCTGGGTGGGCTCAGTCAGTTGAGCGTCTGACTTTGGCTCAGGTCATGATCTCGCAGTTTGTGGGTTCCATCTCCGCGTCAGGCTCTGTGCTGACAGCTCAGAGCCAGAGCCTGCTTCAGATTCTGTGACGCCCTCTCTCTCTGCCCCTCCCCTGCTCACACTCTGTCTCTCTCTCTCAAAAATAAATAAACATTAAAAAAATTAAGAACAGTGATTTGTTTGGACACAGACTATTTGGGACTAACAACCTTTGTGAAATCTTGATGCTCACTGCTATGGAAGCTCAAAACAAAGCCATTCCTTGTGCATAAAATGTATCTTTATCAGATAAGT
Source organism: Panthera tigris (assembly GCF_018350195.1). Lineage (NCBI taxonomy): Eukaryota > Metazoa > Chordata > Mammalia > Carnivora > Felidae > Panthera > Panthera tigris. The sequence continues at coordinate 106,731,060 of NC_056660.1, forward strand.
TATCAAGTTATTTTATTAATTTTATTAACTCAATTAATTATATAAGACACATTTGTCACATATCACCTAAGGCTGGTGTCAGTTACCTGTAAGAAAATTTTAGCCATGTAGACAGACAATAAGTAAAATATGCTGTTGATTCATCAAAACGTGAGAAAAGAATTCATTGAACAGCATTTAACCAGGTTCCACATTTAGTGGTAACTATTCTCCTTAAAGAAGTTAAGTGTTCTTTTCACTTGGGAAGAAAATCAAAGATTGAAAAATGTCATTTTATTATGGCCATACAAATGACAAAAGATTAATGATGAGATTATCTGTTCTACAACTGTAATTGAAAATAAGTATTTTTAACAACATACATGGAAATATTAAGCCCTTTCCTTGATTTTGGCTTGCTCAGCATTACCATTATATGTGTAAGGAAAAAGCAAAACAAATATGTTATTTCAGGGGAAAAAGATAAAGCAGAGGTAGATTTCCAAATGGAGCATATAAAATGCAATACTGAAAGAAATCCATCAAAAATTTCTTTTACCACATGTCCTCAGCCCTTTTCCTTTGTCAATTTTGTTGTTCTTGTTTCCCATTTAAATGCAATTTTTTTCTACAAAGGAACTATGTTAATTACTTATATAGGAGTTTACAATGCTGTGAATTGAACATTAGTTTTATTTATTTTTAAATATTCCAAACTTGGGTTTCTAATGATTTTGTTAGCTTTCATGGTTGTGTTTTACTTGTGAGGAAAATGGCTGAAGTTCTGCTTCTAGTGAACTATTTCTGGAATGTTTGTAGTATATCATTGATCCCAAGCTTATAATAATGTCTAATAGAAACAATTTATTTTAATCACGCATAAATTATTTAATATACAGTAATTTGCCAGTGGAAATTATGCTAATATGAGTTTTTTAGTAGCTTCATTAATATTTTTCTCTTACGTTAGATATATAAGAAGCTCCTTGAGCTTAAGACCCAGAGGTAATTCATCTTTACATTTCCTAAAATGTAGCAGGCTCTGAAACATTTATTGAATTGAACACTAATTGTAAGAGTTTTCTAAACAGCTATGTATTTATCTTTTAAAGTGTATGTGTATGTATGTAAATATTCTTGATTTTCATGGTCTTGTGAGGATGTATGAATTTGGTTTATAAAAGTAGAATAGGTTTGATGTTACCATTTAAGGTATTCTAACATTCTTGCATTCAATACTGTAGTCTCTCTGTTTCCTACCTCTTAAAAACGGAGAGATTTAAGCTTTGTTAAGCCTCATTGGAGTGTATCCACTGCTGGATTGAAAAGAAAAGGTAATTGTTACTTTTAACTCTCCTTTTTAAAAATGTTTTATTTTTTATTTGATTTTTAAAATATTTTTCTTGAGAGAGAGAGAGAGAGCACAAGTGGAGAAGAGTCTGGTACAGAGGGAGAGAGAGAGAGAAAGAAGAGAGGAGAGAGAGAGAAAGAGAGAAAGAGAGAGGGAGAAGAGAGAGAGAGAAAGAGAGGGAGGGGGGGAGAGAGAGAGAGAGAGAGAATATCTTAGGCTCCATCTCACAACCGTGTAGATCATGACCTGAGCTGAAATCAAGAGTTGGACAATTAACCAACTGAGCCACCTAGGTGCCCCCCCTTTTAAAAAATGTTTTAAAATTTTGAGTATAATTGTATAGTATACAGTGTTACGTTAGTTTCAGGTATACAATGTGGTGATTTTCAAAAATTCTATGCTATGCTCACCCTAAGTGGTGCTCCCATCTGTCACCATAGATTGGTATCATAATATCATTGACGTTATTCTCATGACTTAATCGTTTCACAACTGGAAATCTGTATCTCCCACTCCCCTTCACCCATTTTGCCCATCTCTCCAACATCCTTCCCTCTGGCAACCATCAGCTTCTCAGTATTTATAAGTCTGATTCTGTTTAAAATGGTTCTAGTTTTGAAATGTGTAACAAGGCTGGTTTAAATTTTGTGGTTTTGATGTGGCTCATCTGAATATGACATATCTGAGTGAAAGAATATATGTACATAAAAAAACCATCTCTATGTTAATTGTGACCCTTACCCTCCGGTTATTTTGAATTAAATTGAGAAAAAGAGGATTGTTCATTAACAGAAAATAGGGATATAGAAAGAAGGGATGTAGAAAGAAGGAGTTTTTTGCAAATTATGCTAAGTACTTTCTCTGGGTATTAAACAATAGTTAAACTTAGTAAGAGGTTTTTGAGTGAAATGTCACTTCAGTACATTATAATCCTACTCCTCATCATTTACTTTTAGGACAAATCTAAAAAATTTAGGGGAAATGTGAATGAAGATATTTCTTGAAACATTGTTTATAATAGAGGAAACACTGGACGGAACCTAAATATCTACTACTGGGTGTATTTTAAAAACATCATAGCGTATTGGTAAAATGTAACTTGGTGCAGGCAATATAAAGTATTATGTCTATTACTATATTTATTATTTTAGAAAGATCTTCCTGATACATTATAAGATAAAAGCAGATTGTGGAACAGCACAGGTTTAGAATTATTTTCTTTAGAGGGAACCGTGTATTTGTATGCACAAATTATCCTGAAGATAATTTATAATATTAAAGAAGTTTGCCTTTAAGCACTAACTATTTTGCCTTTTTCTTATGCTGAAATGAATTTGTTACAGTGGCTATATATTATCTTAGCTTATCTAAATATATAAAAATAGATCTAATCTACTTGGGAAAAAAAGAACAAACGGAGCATGTTTGATAATTTTTTTTAAGTTTATTTATTTATTTTGAGAAGGAGACCATGAGTGGGTGAGGGACAGAGAGAGGAGAGAGAATCCCAAGCAGGCTCTGCACTGCCAGCACAGAGCTCAATGTGAGGTTCAAACTCATAAGCCATGAGATTGTGAAGTGAGCTGAAACCAAGAGTCAGACACTTAACCGACTGAGCCAGCCAGGTGCCCCTTGATAAATTATTTTTAAGCTTGAATTATGGTTAGTATATGGCATAAAACACAACTGTATTTATTTATTTACATATTTATTTAGCTATTGAAGAGGTCAGAGGGCTGTTAGTGTTACACTGTCATTAGAAAAATTGCTACGAATTTAGTAGCAAGCAGTATAAACCAGAAATTAATTTAGTGTGAAAAATATCATATTAAATAAAATCATAAGTGAGGGTTAAAAATGGACTTATGGTTTAGATCTCTCTTTTTCATATATTACATACTCATGGACTTATGATTTAGATCTCTCTTTTTATATATTACATACTCATTCACTGGATGATAACATGTGGCAGTTCAGCTTTTCAGTTCGTAACAAGTGGTTCAATTAGAATGAGATCCTGGCTTGCCTTTTTTAAAAAAAATTTAAATCGTTTTTAAAATTTTTTTAATGTTTATTTATTTTTATGAGAGAGAAAGAGAGACAGAGAGACAGAGAGGGAGGAAGGGAGTGGGTGAGGGGAATTGAGAGAGGGAGACACAGAATCGGAAGCAGGCTCCAGCCTCTGAGCTGCCAGCACAGAGCCTGATGCCGGGCTCGAATCCAAGAACCCTGAAATCATGACCTGAGCTGAAGTCGGATGCTTAACCAACTAAGTCAGCTGGTCGCCCCCTGGCTTGCTTTTTAATGTAATTTGACTGCCATGTATATTTTTAATTTTACCAATGTAAGTGTTATCTTTTAGTAACCTAGTTCCATAATTTAGTTTCTTTTATAAATCTTCTTTTTGGTTCTTTATACTACACTCTTCATTTAATTCATTTATGTGATAAGAGTTCAGTCATCAGTGATTCTTTTCATATGCTTCTCTATTTAAGTGTATTCTTCTGATGTGAAAAACAACTCTGCGAATTCTGCATATAATAATTGCCTTGGTTTTCTTCATAATCACAAATATTTTTAAACACAGGGCAAAGAAAGAATGTATTTCTGTTGCCCTTGTATTACATGTAGATGTGAACACTTTTCTTTAATCATGTCCCCTTTGGAGTGTCGAGTATTATCTTTAAAGCAGTTTGATGAAAATTTGTATCTTGGAGTTTTATTTTGAACAGTTCAGAATTCTTTTAAAAAGGGAACAGTTACTGTATTTAATACAATACCTTTCATTCATTCTTGCCAATGTATTTTATGGGTCTCATCAAATCCTAATGTAAATGAAACATTCTCTTTCTAGGCTTTAAAATTTTTATATTAATTTAATTAAAACAAAGTCTTAGAAGCAGCGCTCAGTAAGTTCTATAAGCCCTAACAGAGTTAAGCTTAATTAGAAGTGTATATACTTTTAGCTTTTGATTTAAACATGAAGTTTTCTAGCTTCTTAGTGTTTCCTTATCTGATAGAAGCAAAAATGAGGGTAACTCCCTCACAAAGAGGTTTTAAGAATTAAATGGCCTAATGTAGATAAAGGGATTAACGCAGTACCTGCTGCACAATTAAAGACTCAATGAATAGCTTTTATTAATGGTTACTGTTCATTACAATTTTCTGATTGGAATAAGAATTTTATTTGTTGTCATTAAATTAACAAGTTAGTAATTTTCCATACCTTTCATATACTGAAGTGTGATGCTTTTTAAAATAAAAATGGAATTTTTAAGATAGAGTTTTAAAAAGACTGTATTATATATCTACCAAGTTAAAAAGTATAATAAAATAGACATCTTTTGAATACCTTAAGTTGTGCCTTTGGCTCATTTTTCTTCATTTTCTTCATTTATCAGCCCTGTAACTGTTCCCAGAATGGAAAGATGACATCTTTAGGCTTTGAGTTTCTCATTTGGGTCTCTGGTGCTGTACTAACCTGTCATTCTTTTAAATTCATCCTCACAGAGACAATGTGATTCAATCTACTTCATTTCTGCCTTAGTATTCTTTGTCTTCCTGGAACAATATTTGTCAATATTATAAACCTGAACAATGTGATACATTACTTACTGTGAAATAAAATAAGTTTATGATTTGCTCCATTTTTAGAAGCACATCAGCATTTTTTCTACCGTATACACTTAGATGAAGCTTAAATATTCTTTGCTCTCTGAAGAAGGTGAAATCTTTTAATTTTTGTCTGATATGGGCTATAAATGATTCTGTTCAACACATACTTATTGAGCAGCAACTATATCCCAGTGTTAGGATCTATGCGAATGCTAAAACCATGAAAATTGATTCTGGCATGCTCAGGCACCTACAAACTCATGTCAAAGTAGTTTATTAAGTGTTAAGGCCAATTCATGCATAAATTGCTAGGGGAATGAGTGTCAGAAAAGTACCTAATCCAGTTTCCAGGAAATGAATTCAGTCCAAACAACTCTTCAGAAGGTGGGCAGATAATTGTATTCAGAATTATCCCTCTGAATTATCACCACATCCTTAGTCATCAGCAGAGATTCACTTGTGATCATGGTAATTTCCTGAATATTAAACAAAATGTCCTAATGCATTTTAGTACAAAAAATTAAGGGTAGTAAACAAGGAGGGTTGTCTGCTCAATGATTAAGTAGAAAGTGCATCAGTAACCTCATCTCTTGAATTGTATTACTAATCAAGGATTCTCACTTTATTTGGTAGAGACTATCTTAATTCTTAATATATTACGGTTTTTTATAATACCACTGTGATCGGTTTATTGCCATTTTCTATATCTCAAAAAAAGTTTTCTTGTCAATGAGTTTTCTTTGGTTAAAAACAAATTGGACAAAGCTAGAAAATAGATTCTATAAAAAGCTGTAGCAATATTTTTCATTTATTTTATAATTATTTAAATTGCTAAAAATTTGCTTTTATTAAAGTTATGTTTTTTGCAAAGTTTAGTTAATAGACCTTCATATTTAATAATTAACTATTAAAACATTTCAAAATATTTAAAATATTAAATATTAAAATAAAGAATACAGAAAACATAAAAGATTGCAACATGCTCTAGAATCCAACTTGTGACAGACAGAATTATGTTCATCAGTCTGTTAATAAATTTCTCTGGACTGTAGTAGGGAATTCAACATTATGTCCTTAGCAGGGCTGTTTGAAAAATAGAGTAATTCTGTAATACAAAACTTATGTTAAACACGCATCTCATTTAATGATGTATTAATAAAGATGCAAAATGTTGTCCTGGTCCTATGAAATGAATGCAAAATGTTTTTAATATAATAGAACTTTTTTTTTACTAATTGGATCTTAGGACAGATTTTGTGTAATTAATAACAGGAGATATTTCTTAATTCATTATGTTAGCTCCCAGGAAATATTTTGGGGGTAGTCTTTTCATTAAAATATACTGGTTTTCTGGCATAGATGTAATCACTCAGGGTTAAAGGAATGACCTCTCAAGAGAAATAATTATCTTATTCAAAGATATTAGAGATTTAGTGTTGGCTTCAGCTTGGTTTTAGCTACTCTCAAAAGAAGGCCGCCATGTCAACTCATTTTTTTTTCCTGGTCACACATTAATTGGCATGTTTATGCTATGTATTATTTGACTATAAATCATACTTAAATAGTAGCTTAAATAGTAAGAAAAATAAGTAAATATTTTGATAGGAACACTCTTAACATTTGGGCTATTTTTTTCTGTTGTTAAATATGTTAAAGAGTTGATAACTCTTATAGCTACAATTGTGGACCTTATGTCATTTATTTGAACATCAGCTGAAGATGTCCTCTCTGCCTGTTTCACATCATTCTCAAAATCTCCCTTTTACCTTACATTGTGCAGTGAAGTTTATAATAAGCAGTTGAGTTTTTTAGGTGGCTAAAGTTATATCTGTATATACATAGAGATGTGTGTGTGTGTGTGTGTGTGTGTGTGTGTAAAACTCTTTATATATAGTTATATATATATTTAGTGAAACAACGAATGCAACATAATTAATTTATAGAAAACTTTATATACATGAGATTACATTTGCTTCAAAATGACATTTGGACTCAGGGCTGAAAACAGGTTACTGTCCTTGTCCAGGGAAGTGCACTTTTCTGATAATGGCATATTGTTCCCTGAATTTGGATGAGTAATGGCACCAGAGCCATTTTATGTGTGAGTCCGGATCTTTAGATTCTTTTAATCCCATTTAACTCAGGATGAGGAATACACAGGATGAAAGCATTATTGATAAAAGGCATACTTTGATCATTCATCTGAAATATTAACATTATTTTCCTTTACCTTACCTTCCTTATCTTGATATGCCTTTTTCAAGCAGACCTATTTATAAATGCTGCTAAAGAATCAGGCAGTGGTAAGGATGGCCATGAAGCCCCCTTAGCTTTCATAGAATATTCTAGAATTATTCTTTTTTGTGTGGATGATATTGTTAGCTTCACATCTCAGAACATGTGAGTTCATGTATATGTTAGAAAGCAGAAGGACTGCTGTGGATTCTGCTTATTCTACGTCACTGTGTTTCATGCTTTGTCTCATATATACACTCACATATATGAGTGTATATAACCTCCACACATAAGTAATGGACTGATACTGACTGTATTCTCATGGTGTTGCGCAAAAATTATGTCATATCCCCCTTTACCCTTCCAAGTCCTCACTTTCACTGAAAAAGCTCGTTTCCAAAAAGAGGATTAATTATATTAGCATTTTAAGAACATGTATAAAAATACCTAATGAAAAACAAAGCAAAAGGGGCATATGGAGAAGAAATCTTCTTATAATTTAATGCCACAAATAATAAAACTTCTTTTACTTATTAAGTATTAATTTTGAAAGGTAAAAATATACACTTACTACATTTTAAAAAATTTCTTTAAAATCCAGAGCAGGACTTCTCATTTATACCTAATTTAGGGTGTAATTTTGGTAAACTTTAAGGATAATTAAACAGGTGTTTTAATTAGTTTTGTTCAGGGTTATATCCCCAGCACCTAGAACAGAGTCTGGCACGTAGTAGGTGTTCAAGAAATATTAATAAATGAATACGTTATGTATATTCTGTTAGAATTGCCACTTGTGTGTCATTGTGTGGGCCAATCAAGTCAAAGATTCTGCCATTCGCAGATACTCTTTTCTTAAGAAAGAGCTCTGATCTTCTGCAGTAATTTTAACTACTATTCAAGATTTTAGAAAGTGTGGAAGTATATAAATCCATGGTATAGAATTTAAATCAGTGAAGGAGCTTAAAACCCGTACTTTTGTACCAACATAGTTAGAAGGGCCCCTTATCCCTCCTGGAAGGGCAGCTTGGAACATTTCTCCATACTGTTTCACATCTGGCCTACTTCACACAGCTGCATTTCAGTGAGGGATGCCTCCAGAATAAAAGTACTTGCACATTAAAAGAGTTTGAAGTACAGGGTCTCCTGGGTGGCTCACTTGGTTAAGTATCCACTTCGGCTCAGGTCATGATCTCATAGTTTGTGGGTTCAAGCCCCACGTCAGGCTCTGTGCTGACAGCTCAGAGCCTGGAACCTGCTTTGTATTCTGTGTCTCCCTCTCTCTCTGTCCTCCTTTGGCTTGTGCTCAGTCTCTCTCTGTCTCTCAAAAATAAATAAACATTAAAAAAATTTGTTTAATAAAAAAAAGATTTTGAAGTACAGTAAAGTCTACTTGGAATAATTGATAATCCTCATGCTTTCTAACAATTTAGCCCTAAAGCTTCATCATTAAGAAGCAAACCAGAAAAAGTATGTCATTGAAGGAAGAAAGCAGCAATATTAAGAATTATTTCAGGTAGATTTTATTAGATTTTAGAACCCATAGCATGACTCTGAAGGATACTACTGTGTTTTATATGTAAATATTTACTATTTGTGATATATTATTATTATTATTATTATTATCAAATATTTATACAATCATGGTCATTTTTAAAACTAGCAAACTGTTCATTAAATCAAGTACATCAAGTTAACTTGAATAAAAACACTGTGACATCCAGGGTTGTCAACTTGCAGAAACTCTTTTTTTTGTCTGACATCAAGTTTTATAAAATTGATGTGCCACAGTGGAAAACAACATGTAGATTAAATAACAACAACAAAAAGAGATTTTGACTAGCATTGTTTGCTCAGTTTTTTTCTGTTAAATGAGGCAGTAGTTAAGAACACAGGCTTGGGGGGCACCCGGGTGGCTCAGTCACTTAAGTGTTCCACTTTAGCTCATGTCATGATCTCACATTTCGTGGGTTCGAGCCACGCATCGGGCTCTGCTCCAGAGGTGCGGAGCCTGCTTGGGATTTTCTTGCCCTCTCTCTCTGCCCTTTCCCTCACTTGTGCTCGCTCTCTCTCTCTCTCTCTCTCTCAGAATAAATAAATAAACTTAAAAAAAAAACACTTAAAAAAAAAGAATGCATGCTTGGAAACTTAAACTATGGTACCTCAGTTTATCATCTGTAAAATGGGAGTAATTATAGTGCTAACTTCATAGGATTGTTTGTGATTTAGTGATTTAATGTAGGTAAAATATCTAGAGCAGGATTCAGAAAACTTTTTCTGTAAAGGAACAGACTGTAGATATTTTAGGCCTGTGCACCTCCTGCACTCTGTCGTTGTGGTTTTCAAGCAGGGTAGATAATCCCTAAATGAACGAATGTAGTTTTTTTCCAGTAAAAATGTATTTACCAAAACAGGTAATCCAAGTGTCAAAGATTGCAGACAGTTAGTCTAAAATAGTGCTTAAGAAGGAATGTATAAACAGAGAATACTGATAAATGCCATGGTGTTAGCATCAAATGTATATCAGGTGTGGCAGGTACTCAGTAAAAACTTACTGAATAAATAAAAAAAATATTGCTTAATACATAATCAGGTTTCTAAAGGATTAGGTATTTTATCCCACCTTTTGGAGTTTTTTATCATTTAACCTATCATGGACACGCAGAATTCTCAATGTATAATGAAGTATCATATTTGAAAATCTATTTTTTTAAACAAAAATACCAAATGATTATAATGTGAAATAAAGTCTGAAAATTTCTGGTGGTAAACCCTCAAGTTAGTTGAAGGATATGATTTGGAAATTTTATTGTAAATATAAATGGAATTGGCTTAAAGACATTCAATGATTTGGATCAAGTCCCGCTGGGAAGCAGCAGCAATAGGTGCTAACGGAATGGGTGTGTGTGTGTGTGTGTGTGTGTGCACATGCGTGCATGTGTGTGTGTGCGTGTGTGTGTGCGCACAACCCTGCCTTCTGGTTCTATGGTTTTTCTACCAGCCTGTCTTAAGTATGATTGGATTCAGAATGTCTACCCTTTAGCCAAAGAGAAATTGAATATGAAGACAGAAAAAAAATTGAATATAAAGCATTGTGCTTATTTGAAATTGGGTAGATAATATATTGTCAACTCAAACTTCCAATTTTATAGAACTTAACTTCACTATCTGATTGTACCTGACTTACTGCTAAAAATATTACCTCGGTCTCGTTTATATCAAGGTTGGATTCATCCAGTCAAACTTCATTTGTTTATGCAGTTGTGATTTTCACTTATATTCATTTATTTCTGGACTCATTTGTTCATTGATTCATTTAGTAATAATTTTGTTGAGTACCTTCTCTAGAATAGGATATGAGGACAATAAGATGAAAAAAAGAGAGAGAGAGAAAGAGAAAGAACAGTCCCAGAAATCAGGGTGTTTACAGTAGAATAGTGACAATAGAGAAGCAGTAGGGTGATGACATCATAGTTGACAAAGGTACCATAGAAAGACACCCAGAGGGCTGTAAATGCACAGGAGAGAGCACACAATCTAGCCTTCCCCAGGAGTTGCCACCTAAGCTAAGACCTAGTAGATAGGTTCTTAGCAGGTTTAAGGATGCCTGGAAGGGTGTTTCAGACAGATGGAACATCAAGGCAAGAGACCACAGGGGGACATCACGTAGCTCACTAGGGGCGAATAACAGCACAGGGAGCTAGAGAGGTTGTTGGTTTCTGTGGGTGTAATTGCAGGGATGGTGACCACAGCATTTAAGTTGGGGAATAGCATGATTGTACTTACCCTTCGGAAGAACATCTGTGGGTGGGGGGAGGGGAGGTTGATTGGAGGCAGATGAGTATGAAGGTTGACAAATTAAGAGTCTTGGAGTAGTAATCCAGGTGGAGGATGATGCCAGCTTGGACTTCTAAAGGGAAATTTAGGAGGCAGAGTTAAAAGATTGAGGGTAGATTCAGAGTGGGAAGGGAATGTTTAGATAGAATCAGGATAACTTATAGATTTCTGGCTCTTTTTTAGGTTTGGCACCTTCAGTGTGAAATTTCAACATACATTCATTATTATACTATGTATTGATTCACAAACTAATGATAATGTTGATGTGTTCAAGATTTGGTTCCTTGGATAGTTTAACAGTAATAAACACTAGATGAGGTGTTGAGATCTGATCAACAAGCTTCTGAGTTTTTCTGTAAGTTGAATTGTAATCAGTTTCTACCATAATCCTATAAACCTATCCTGTTAGGTTAGGTTATCCTGCCATTGTTAACAGTTGTGAAATTTGGATTTTGAAGTAATGTTACTGGGAAGCAGCCATAGGTAATAGATTGCACATAGCATGGGCAGTCTGTCACTGGATAAAGAATTAAGAGGAAGCGAAAAAAGAGAAGGAAGAGGAGAAGGGGAAGGGTCTTGATTCAGACTGGGAATCAGGGAAGCAGGTAATTCTTAGTTCTTAGATTAAAAAAAAGAATGCAAGGAATAATCTTGTCCCAGGGATTTTAGGGGAAGTGAAATTTCTTCTTGGAACTGTCTAAATAGCTGTACTGTGTTTAATGTGTTCCCTGTGTCTAGAGTATATAGATAGACTCATAGCACAAACTACTCTTTGTTACTCCAGTTCATTCTGTCTAAGAAGCGTTGGAAATAGTCAAGGATGAAGAAAGAAAATTAATTAAAGTTGTTTTGTAGCTTTGCTTTGCAGTTTTCTGGGCCCTTCTTCAGCAGTTTAGACCCAACATGTGAACATGTAGGCCAGCTTGCTAAAACTGAAAACTTGGAAGCATTCTCTTCCAGGATGTTATACACGTTTGCTAAGGCACACACTTTCTTTACCTTTAAATCACATACAACCATAAAAGCAAATTAAAATCTAGAGTTCAATAGTACATTACCTTGGCATCCTAACAAATGATTTCCTTGATTAAACCAACATGTTTTTTCTTAAGAATAAGAATATCTCCTCTACTCTTATTTATTTATTTATTTATTTATTTATTTATTTATTTATTTAATGTTTATTTTTTTTTTTTTTGAGAGAGAGAGAGAGAATGTGAGTGGGGGGAGGGGAAGAGAGAGAGGGAGACACAATATGAAGCAGGCTCCAGGCTCTGAGCTGTCAGCACAGAGCCCGACGTAAGGCTGAAACTCACAAACCACTAGATTATGACCTGAACTGAATTTGGACACTTAACCAAGTGAGCCATCCTATTTATTTTTTCATAGCATTTGATTTTATATAAACTTTTCAGTTGGAAACCAGAAATCACGGACTTACTGTTGTTTTTTACCTTCCAAAATGGTGCTGAAGTAAGCTACAAAAACAACATAATGTACGTAATGGAAAGAAACTGACCTTCTTTGGTACTTAAAGATTTTGTCTTAAGTTCTTGAACACATTTCACATACTCTAGATTTTCAAATGGACTCCATTTGTATACCATCCCTGTGAAGCAAGGAAACGATCTTGATGTCTGTTATTTGACGGTATTGTAAGTAGAGGAGGTGGATTGTGATCAGTAGTCCTGACCCTTCAATATATCCTGTGTTTTATGGCTGCAGCAATCATTTGTAGTTGCTGTCGCCTTTTGTGGCTTTGGCTTTGAAATCTCTGATCTGCCTAAATGTTTTGCTTGAAAGAGCCAAGCCATTTTTAATTGTAACATGTTCTATTTGACACAATTTCCTAGTAAGTCCCCAGTTATGTCAAATTTTGCTCTAAAGCAGTAGTCCTACGTTTAAATTTTCACACATATTCTTTTATTATTATTATTATTATTAATTATTTTTATTATTATTGTAATAGATAAAATAAGTTTAGTTCCGTGCTTTGAGTGTTGGTGTGTTTTATGTTGTGTTTTCAGTGTTTGGAGTAACAAACTTCTGTTCACTGATTTGGGGCTCAAAATTGTGTTCTGAATATTGTATAAATGTCACATAATTTTCATCCTGCCTCTTAGAAGTAGGTACTGTTATATGCTGTTTCAGATGAGAAAGATAAGCTCAGAAAGTTTAAGTGACTTGCTCAAGTTTAGATGGCAAATTATATTTGTTGGAATCCGGATTCTGGTTCTTGATCATTCATTCTGACTCCAGTATTTAGCCACATTACTGTCTAGTCTTGCATGTTATACGTAAGAGATGAAATTACTGGATTCTACTCCTGAAGTCAAGATTATACTGTATGTCAACTAACTTGAGAATAAATTTTAAAAATCTTTTAAAAATTAAAAAAAAGGATGATCTTATTCCAAAGCATATGTGTACATTAAAAAAAAGGGCACATTAATAGAGGTTATATATATTGCTTTTAGACACTGAAAGTGCATGAAGAGATTTCCAACTGTAGTAAATAGCCCCTTTTCAGGGCTACAGTTCACAGGTTGGAAAACCCTGGATTTGTTTGTTTAGGATCTTTTTTTCTTTTATTCCCCCTTATCTTTACTACTTCCTTCTTTCTTTCCTTCCTTCCTTCCTTCCTTCCTTCCTTCCTTCCTTCCTTCTTTCTTTTCCTCTTTCTCTCACTCTCCATCCCTCCCCCGCCACCCCAACTTTTTCTCTCTCTTAACTTCTAGCTATAGAACATCAAACTTTAAAACTAAATAGACCTCATGTCAGCGCTTGGTTTTGCTCTTCTATCCTATGAATTTTGAGAAAGTTACTGAACTGCCCTGAAACTCAGTTTTCCCATCTTGAAAAGGGGTAATAGTACCCTTGTCAGAATAATTTCAGTGTAAATGATTTTGTGTCTGAGAAGTGCCTAACCATAGTAGCTGTTGTTATTACTTCAGGTCACACTGGAGCCTCACTTTCAATGCCGCTGTCATTGATACACTCAACCAGTGCAGCCTGATGGCCTTGTCATTGCTTTATGCTTTAGAGCTGATGGAATCGTTTGCTTATAAGATCTTTTGAGAAACTGTCATTTCATACATCTGTCTGTAAATCTCCTAACAAACTATACAAGATTCCCAGTGGAATTATGGTGGCATTTTTTACACTCACAGTCCTGGAGTTGTTTGGATTTGTAGTTATGTTTATTTTTCCATCTTCCTACATTTTTAAATGTAGAACTTAATGCCAGCAACAGTTTCTCTCTTCCAACCAATATAGTGGATTTCTTGATTCGTTTCCTGGTTCATTGCTAGACAGAACTTGTTTTAAAATGCACAGCCAAGTTCTGTCTTGATGAATGTCATAGATAAGTTTCATGTGGTCAAGTTTTTGCGGAAGAGGCCTTCTAAACTAGACTGGATGTTCCAAACACATAGCAATTATTATTAATGATAAACAAATAGCAATTCTAAAGTCTGCCATCACCAGTACACAAAGTCATGTGTACATACACATTACATCATTGACTTTATTTTCTTTTCTTTATAGCATTTATCATGTATGTAACAATCTTATTTGTTCTTGTCTATGATGTATCTTTCTTGCCATACTCAAAAAACCATAAATGTATTTATTGAATATGATTTCAATATCCCCATTGAAAACCACATTTCCTGAATTTACATTTACATTTACATCAGTTTTTTAAATTAAAGTGATGAACGGAACCTGTAAACTCCCGATGTCTGGCTGTTTGTCTTTCTTGAATAATACTGGCATGAACCTGTGATGATTGAACTGTATCAATGGACACATTTCTCAGGTGACTTGAAGCATATTTTAAAAATTCTAGCTCTTTTGCATTTTTTTGCAGAACTAGAACGAACATTCCTAAAATTTGTATGGAGCTGCAAGAGACTCTGAATAGCCACAGCCATCTTGAAAAAGTAAAGCAAAACTGGAGGCATCACAATTCCAGACTTCAAGTTATATTACAAAGTTGTAGTCATCAAAACAGTATTGTACTGGCACAAAAATAGACATATAGGTCAATAGAATAGAACAGAAAATTCAGAAATAAACCCATAATTACATGGTCAATTAATTTACAACAAAGGAGGCAAGAATCTGCAACGGAAAACAGATAGTCTTCTCAACAAATGGTGTTGGGAAAACTGGATTATCTACATGCAAAAAAAAAAAAAAAAACAATGAAACTCAACCACCTTTTTTACACCATACACAAAAATAAACTCAAAATGGATTAAAGACCTACATGTGATTCCTGAAACCATAAAAATTGTGGAAGAGAACACAGGCAATAATTTCTCTGATGTCATTTGTAGCAACATTTTTCTAGATATGTCTCCAAGGCAAGAGAAACAAAAGCAAAAATAAGCTATTGGGACTACAGCTAAATAAAAACTTCTATACAGAAAAGGAAACAATCAACCAAACTGAAAAAACATCGTAATGAATGGTAGAAGATATTTACAAAGGATATATCTGATAAAGAGTTAGTACCTAAAATATATAAAGGACTGATACAAGTTAACGCTCAAAAAAAAAAAAAAAAAAAAAAACAAATAACCCAATTAAAAAATGGGCAGAGGACCTGAACAGACATTTTCCCAGAGAAGACATCCAGATAACCAACAAACACATGAAAAGATGCTCAACATCACTCATCATCAGGGAAATGCAAATCAAAACCACAATAAGATTTCACCTCACACCTGTCAGAATGATTAAAAGCAAAAACTCAAAACACATCTAGTGTTGGTGAGATTGTGGAAAAAGGGGAACCCTCTGCACTGTTGGTGGGAATGAAAACTGGTGCAGCCACTGTGGAAGACAGTATAGAGGTTCCTCAAAAAAAAAAAAAAAAAAAAAAAACCTACTCTGTGATCCAGTAATTGCACTACTGGGTGTTTTCCCAAAAGATATGAAAACAGTAATTCAAAGGGATACATGCATACCTATGTTTATTGCAACATTATTTACAATAGCCAGACTATGGAAGCAGCCCAAGTGTCCATCGATAGATGAATGCGTAAAGAAGATATCATACATATACACAATGGAATATTAGCCATGAAAAAGAATGAAATCTTTCCATTTTCAACAACATGATTGAAGCTAGAGAGTGTAATGCTAAGTGAAATAAGCCAGTCAGACAAATACCATACGATTTCACTCATATGTGGAGTTTAAGATACAAATGAACAAAGAAAAAAAAAAGACAGAAACCAAAAAACAGACTCCTCACTATAAAGAATAAACAGATGGTTACCAGAGGGAAGGTAGGTGGGAATATGGGCGAAATAGGTGAACAGGATTAAGAGTACATTTAAGAGCACTAAAGGATACATGGAACTGTTCAATCACTATAGTATATACCTGAAAATAAAACTGTACGTTAACTATACTGGAGTTAAAATTAGAAAAATAATTGTGATATGAGTCACAGGCAACAGAACATAAAAATGTTGGGGCGCCTGGGTGGCTCAGTCGGTTAAGCGTCCGACTTCGGCTCAGGTCACGATCTCGAGGTCCGTGAGTTCGAGCCCCGCATCAGGCTCTGGGCTGATGGCTCAGAGCCTGGAGCCTGTTTCCGATTCTGTGTCTCCCTTTCTCTCTGCCCCTCCCCCGTTCATGCTCTGTCTCTCTCTGTCTCAAAAATAAATAAATGTTAAAAAAAAAAATTTCTAATAAAAAAAAAAAAAAGAACATAAAAATGTTGAGTGTAAAAAAAAAAAACAAACAACCAAAAAACTTCTAGCTCTTTTGTTTCATTCTCAAGGATGACTTTTTTGGACAAGTTAAAGAAAACCAGACTAGCTCTCTGTCTGTGCTAACTTTGCCAAAACCAGCGTATGACAATATATGCCATATATATGACTGATAGATGGCACCCAGCTCATCCTTTCTCGGACAGTAAAGTTCTAGCCATAATGATAACTGTTTAATATGACTTTTCTCAAGCTAGGTTTTTTCTTTTCATTGAAAAAGCTATCCATGCATAGTTTTTAAAAATTAAACAAAAACTGTACGATGTCATGAATGTGTCTTTGCCACTTCAGGCTCTTTGACTTCATGCCCAGAAGTAATCAATTATTTAATGTGCAGTAATTTAACAGTAAAATATTTAGAAACATTTTACTCTTATGCTAGCGTCTGTATGTGTGTGTATACTTAAATGAATACTACCTTTGCTGTGAACCCCTTAGTTACTTTTCCCCATTTATAAGTATGTAGTTTTTAAAGATTTATTTTATTTTGGAGATGGGAGAGTGTGAACGGAGGAGTGGGACAGAGGGGGAGAGAGAATCTGGTTTTTTTTTAATTAATTTCTTTTGAGAGAGAGAGAAAGAGCACCCAAATAGGGGTGGGGCAGAGAGAGAGGAAGAGAGAGATTCCCAAGCAGGCTCCATGCTGTCAGTGCAAAGTCTGACATGGGGTTTGAACCCACAAACTGTGAGATTATGACCTGAGCCATAACCAAGAGTCAGGAGCCACCCAGGCATCCCGTAAATATGTTTTTAAAAGATCTTTCTATATTAGTACTTGAGGATTCTGATTAAAAAACAAAAACTGCACAGTATTTCATTTTGTGGATATAATTCCATGTGCTCAATAGTGTATTAGTGAACATTTAGTTTCTGACCTTTTTAGCATTTAAAAATAATGCTACAATAAATATTAATATAAATAATTTTTATACACATGTTAAAAATGTGTATAGGATGAATTCTTGAAGTAAAATCTTAGGTCAAAGGATTTGCGCTTTCTAAGTGATAATAGATCTTGTCAAATTTTGCTCTAAGTCATTTGCCACAATTTATACTTGTACCAAGAGTCTGTAAAAGTGCCTTTCCTGTCAGGTCCTTAACAATATTGTTTATGATCAATCTTGTCAAATTATATTAATCTGATTAGTGAGAAATGGCAGGTCTTTTTTTAAGCTGATTAACTTGGATTTTTAATTATGTAAAAGGCTCAAGATCCTTTTATGTATTTGAAATCCATTTATATTTCTTTTTTTTTGTTGCCTATTTTTCCTTTGTGTTTTTATCTTTTCTTACTGATTTGTAGAAACACTTGAATCAATATGGAAATTGACTCTCTCTCCACCATATGTGGACAAATTATCATTTCGGTTTTCTGTTGGCCTTTTAAAACAACTTTACCATATTTTTTTTCACGCAAGGATTTTAAAAATGCATTGTTGCTTATCTTTTCCAAGGTTTCTGCCTTGATGTCCCATCCTCAGTGGTCTTTCAGGTCACCTGTTAATAGCACTTAGCACAACAAAATTCCATCTTTGTGTGAAGTCATTCATCCAATTTCTGTCTTGTTCTCTAGACTGGAAATTCCATAAGGTCAGGCATTATCTTTCTCTAACTTTCCATGTTGTGCTTAACACATGACATAGTGCCTGCCTGCTATAGA
The DNA here is from genome assembly GCF_018350195.1 of Panthera tigris. Taxonomy (NCBI): domain Eukaryota; kingdom Metazoa; phylum Chordata; class Mammalia; order Carnivora; family Felidae; genus Panthera; species Panthera tigris. The sequence continues at coordinate 106,749,523 of NC_056660.1, forward strand.
GAGCCTCTTAGGAGATGTTTGTTGAGTGAATAAGGGAAGGAAGTAATAAGTGATATGATGTAATTCATTCACCTTAAATGTGTGACTGCTTATAATCCAATGTGTGTTTATCACAGGTGTATTCCCCAGAGGTATATAAATATATTTTAAAAAAAGAAAATATGATCCTTCACTCTTTTTTTGTCAGTACAAATCGTTGAAGACTGTATTTGAAATTACTTCCTATTTGGTCTAAGAACACTGGTTTTCATACGGCCATGACATATTTCTCATTTCTCTCTTACACAGCATCACTTTGTTCATTCAGAAAGCTGAAATATCCTGCTTGCCAAGAAACTTGTGAAAAATTTAGCAGTATGTCTCAGAAACAGCTAACTTTGAACAGTGGTGAAAATATATTTTTTTTTTAAGTTTTTTTTTTTTTTTTTTTTTTTTTTAAGTAGGCCTCATTCTCAGTGCAGAGTCTAATGTGGGGCTTGAATGGGGCTTGAACTCATGACCCTGAGATCAAGACTCGAGCTTAAATCAAGAGTTGGACCCCCAACCAACTTAGCCAGTAAGCAACCCAATAAAATACCTATTATAAAGGGGTGCTTGGGTGGCTCAGTCGGTTAAGAATACAACTTCAGCTCAGGTCATGATCTCACGGTGCATGAGTTCAAGACCCGGGTTCGGCTCTGCGCTGAGGACTTAGAGTCTGGAGCCTGCTTCAGATTCCATCTCCATCTTTCTTTGTCCCTCCCCAGCTCATGCTCTGTCTGTCTCTTTGTCTCTCTGTCAAAAATAAATAAATATTTAAAAAAAGCTTTTTAAAAAGATTATCACTATTTTTAAAGAGCTCCTAATTTTTTAAAAGAATTGACACTTAGTTTTCAAAACTAATGATTGAGAATAATATATGTCTTTCCTTCTGTTGCTTTTTTTAATGTTTTTTTTTTTTTTTTGAGAGAGAGAGACAGAGTGTGAGTGCGGGGGGGGGGGGGGAAGAGAGGGAAACACAGAATCTGAAGCATTTCTGTTGCTTTTCACAAGAGATAAGGGCATGCTAAGAATGTTTTTCTATACCTTGGTTTAAAAGCATCCTACGAGCATTCTGTGAGAATTTATCTATTGTTGCTTCTTGGTTAGGAGATGGAGTAATAATATGTGTGACATAATTTAAAAGCCTATGTATTAGCTATTCTTCATGCTTATTTCATAAAAATTATAGTGTATTGTTTTTAAAAGATCCTTATGCTCATATAAATTGGCATCCCTTATTCTGAACATGTCTTCACCAACAGCTTTCAGCTTTCTGTATTTCTCAGTTAGGGGAATACAAAATGTCTGCACCCCTGTAATTGACATTCAGAGATTTAACCCAAAACATAATCTCATGTAAGCCAAAAAGGGCAAAAAAAAAAAAAAAAAAAAAAAAAGGTGGCAGGACAAGTTAATTAAAATTCTGCCCAGTTTCCTTTAGGTTATTGATATGTAAGCCAATGCTTTTATTTAAATTTGAATTACTCTCTATGCTTTTGTTCTAGTCTTTTTAACCCATGGCTTTAACAATAGGAGATAATATTCTGTTGCCTCTGTATAAAGATAGTCCAAGATGGCTTCCTTCTGTGTCTCATTTTGTTGTCTCTTAGGAGAACTCTGTCTCTCTACCTTTTATGGCTCAGGCTTCAGGACAATTTCTATAAACTTTATAGTTAAGAAACAGTCTTTACTAGGAAAATGTACATAGCCAAGGATCAAGAAGAGAAGATATGGGTGCCTGTCTTCCTCCTGTTTCCATAGAGAAATGTGTCATGGCGAGGGTGCTTCTGGGGCCATGATCACAGAGGGGAATACATAGTCTAATGGGTGCCATAGAGCCTGGATTTAGGATACTAGATGTTTAAAAGCCTGGAAATGCCAAGTGCTAGTACTTGCAGACCATGGAACCCTTGGCATATTATGTACAGTTCCCTCTGCAGATAGATGCAAGTTGGGGAAGCTGAGCCTGGATGGCCCGTCCTGTCAGTAGAAAAGGAAGTCCTCATCCCAGCTAGCTTATTGTCTACACATCCTGGATATTCCCAGAGTCATTTTCAGACAGTCATGATCCTTGTACTACAGTGAAGAAGGCACTGAGAGCAGATTAGAATCTAAAGACATAAATAGGGGCACCTGGGTGGCTCAGTCGGTTGAGTGTCCCGCTCTTGATTTCAGCTCAGGTCAGGATCGCATGGTTCCCGGGTTCAAGCCCTGCCTCAAGCTACCCACTGAGAGCGTTGAACCTGGTTGGGATTCTTTCTCTCCCTCTCTTTCTGTCCCTCCCCTGCTCATTTCCTCCCTCCCTCTCTGTCTCTCTCAAATTAAAAAAAAAAGACATAAATAAATTTTAACAGTTGGAACCTGATATGCTTATTAAGCGTGTTTTTCTGTCTTTTTTGGTGGGGGAGAGGACTTACTATTTTAACTCATATAGCTGCATTTCCAACCTAATTGTTGTGCTCCCAAATGGCTTTATAAATGCTTTCATTTGTTTGTTTCTGAATTATCGTTTGTCTTGTTTTTAAACTTCCTGTGTACAGTCCCACTTGCCTATGTCCCTTTGCACAGGAATGTTATCAGGACTTCTCAGGGAACTTTCTACTCAAACTGATTTGTTCTCAGCTGTCCTTCACTGACTGAAGATCAGCTGTGCGTGTCGTTAGAAACTTTGTCCTGGCTTTCGATGTTGCCGATAGGGTTGTTGCTAATTAAATTGTTAGGACTCTGGACAGGATATCGATGACAGCTCAGGTTCTTGTTTTGAATACTGTAATGTGGTCAGCAGCATTATTATTCAGGTAATGAGTTTTTCATGAGGTACAGTGCTATATCGTAATCGACTTTGCTGGCTTGGAAGAAGAAAATTTGTCTTTGTTTCCTTTGACTGGACAGGAAGCTTTCAGAAAGCGATATTTTGTCATTCCTTTTGGGGCTTATTGTGGTCAGGATGCCCTTTCAGATTTGTATATGACAGATGATTCACCTAAATGGAGAGCTGATTTAAAAAAAATAATAATAACTGAAGCCTTGTTGGAGAGGGTTGGTGGTGGCTCAAGAAGGGCAGCGTGGCATCGGGCATGCATGAAATGCTCCAGGATGAAATGGTAACTGGGGTGGGCTCAGTGTGCATCATGTCCTTAACTCATGCTCATGTGCTAAAGGAGCAAGGCATGGAGAGGTAAACAACACAGGATAAAACAATAAAAAAAAAAAAATAAAGCAGAACAGAAAAATCATCTCAAAGACCACAAGAGGAAAAATTACAAAGTTCTTCCCTATACAGTATGAGACTTTAAAAAACATTTTTTAATGTTTATTTATTTTTGAGAGAGAGAGAGAGGGGCAGATAGAGAAGGAGACACAGAATCAGAAGCAGGCTCCAGGCTCCAAGCTGTCAGCACAGAGCCCGACTCAGGGCTCAAATTCACAAACTACAATGTCATGACCTGAGCTGAAGTCGACGCTTAACCAACTGAGCCACCTGGGTACCCCATACAGTGTGAGACTTCGAGGTTCAATTTTACCTAAAATTTTTTTAAGTATATTTATTTATTTTGAGAGAAACTATGCGAGCTTTAGTGAGGGAGGGGTAGAGAGAGGGAGAGAGAAAGAATCCAAAGTAGGCTCCATGTTGTTAGCATGGAGACTGATATGGGCCTTGAACCCACTAACCGTGAAATCATGACCTGAGCTGAAATCAGGAGTCGGACACTTAACTGACTGAATCACCCTGGTGCCCCATAACTTTACCCAAATTTTGTATAATGAGAAAAAGGGAATTATCATTGCAGAGCTGGCTTATGGACCTTAAATACTTCAAGGTTAATTCCAATGTAGAAAAAAATTTTTGAAAAATCATCCTTTGAGGTGTCATGAATCCATTTTTTTCATATCTTCTATTTTTTAGTAATGATTTATTTTTTACCTGCCTGAAGATAGATGTTAAAGCATTAGTGTTTTTGATAACTTATAAAATCCCAGTTACTGCATACATAAGTAAAAGTAGCTTTAATGTAGTTTTACTAAGAGTCACTATAACTTTTTGCCCACTGTTGAAAAGTGGCCATTTCAGAGTGATGCAGACACCTTTCATAGTCATTTTAGTGCTGAAATTTGAGAATGCAAGAAAATAGTTTCTTTTAATAAAACTGATATGTGGGAAATTCAGTTAGTCTTTAAGTCTTATAACTAGGACAGTTTTTAAGCATTTTATTCTTGGTCCACATTGCATAGAGAAATTAGTTACATGAATGAGAGCTGCTCACCTTATTTTTCAGCTTTATAAGATATAATTGACAAAATTCTAAGATATTTAAAGTGTACATTGTGATGATTTAGTACTGTACATTGTGAAAGAATTCTCTCCATCTAGTTACTTAACACATCCATTCATCCTTCCTTCCTCCCTCCCTCCTCTCCCTCCTTCCCTTCCTTTTATGTATGTATGTATGTATGTATGTATGTATGTATGTATTTAGAACATTTCAGCTCAACTCAGAAAATTTCAGTAATACAGTACAGTGTTCTTATCTATAGATCATCTGACCTTATTTATTTTGTAGCTCAAAGTTTGTACTGTTTACTAACCTCTCTTATTTCCCCCCAGTCTCCCCAACTTTTCTGTCCTCTGGCAACAACTTTTCTACCCTCGTTTCTATGAGTTTGACTTGTATTTTAAATTCCACATATAAGTGATACTATGCATTATTTGTTTTTTTCTGTCTCACTTAGCTTACTGCCCTCAAATTTCGTCCATGTCGTTGCAAAAAGCAAGATATTCTTTTTTCTGAAGAGTATTAGAAATGTTCATGGCTGAATAATATTGTGGTTTTTATACACCACATTCTTCTTCATCCACTCATTCCATCAGTGGACACTTGGGATGTTTCCATGTCTTGGCTATTGTGAATAATGTGGCAATGAGCATTATGGTGAATGATGCTCTCTCCCTCTCTCTCTGCCCCTTACTCTCTCTCAAAATAAATAAACATTTTTAAACATTTTGTATTTTCTAAATACTGCATTGAATTACCCAAAAGGTAAATGAAGCACAGGTGCGGCACAGACGAGCAGGGTGCTGATACATTTTTGAGTTAGTGTTTTCATTTCTTTCAGATAAGTACAGAGTTGGAGTTGCTGGATTGTATGGTAGCCAATTTTTAAGAACCTTTTCTTCTGTTTGCTCCAGTGGCTGCACCAATTTACATTCCCGCCAGCAGTGCACAACATTTGCCACATCCTTGCCAACACTTGTTATCTCTTGTCTTTTTGGTTACAGCCATTCTAACAGGTGTGAGGTCTTAGCTCATTGTGGTTTTGCTTTTCAATTTCCTGACAGTTAGTGATATTGAGTACCTACCTTTTCACATACCTGTTCACCATATATATGTTTTCTTTGGAAAAATGCCTGTTTAGATCTTCTATGGTATTGTTTGTTTTGCAGCTATTGGATTTTATGAATTCTTTATATATTTTAGATGTTAACCCTTTATCTTATGTATGATTGGCAACTATTTTCTCCCGTTTTGTAAGTTTTCCTTTCCATTTTGTTGATGGTTTCCTGTGCTATGAAGAAGCTTTTTCATTTGCTGAAGTATCACCTATCTTTTCTTTGGTTTCCGTTGCATTTGGTGTCCAGTCTAAATAATTATGGCCAAGACTAATGTCAAGGAACTTACAATGTTTTCTTCTAGGAGTTTTACAGTTTTAAGTCATAAATTGAAGCCTTTAATCCATTTTGAGTTGATTTTGTGTGTGATATAAGATAGGGATCCAGCTTCATTCTTTTGCACGTGGCTGTCATGTTTTCTCAACACTTGCTACTGGAATTTTAGAATTGTCCTATGAACCTCATGTAACATGGATATTTATTTGTTTATTTCAAGACTGGTTTGATGGAATAGCCATTTTTTTGGTTTGTTTCTGTTTTTCCTTTGAGAACTTCATTATTTGAGATCTCTGTGTAGATATTCCAAACACTTGAAGCCTTTGATGAGTTGAATATTCTCTAGATTTATGGAATCTTTATGCTCACTTTAATTTACTTCACATTATAGCTTTTTAAAAAATTTATTAATGTTTATTCACCTTTGAGAGACAGAGAGAGACAGAGCACGAGCGGGGAGGGGCAGGCAGAGAGAGGGAGGCACAGAATCCAAAGCAGGCTCCAGGCTCCAAACTATCAGCACACAGCCCCACTTGGGGCTTGAACCCACGAACTGTGAGATCATGACCTGAGCTCAAGTAGGGACTCAACCAACTGAGCCATCCAGGCACCGCCACACTGTAACTCTTGAAATGCTAAAATGTAAGAAAGAAATCATCTCTTGTTTATTTCTGGATTCAACATATAATGATCATTGAACTCACTTTTCTTCAACTATATTTTTTCTTACCTGAACTATACAACATGAACTTGACTGTTGAGTACCAATTAACAAATAGGGCGATATCCTTCACTAAATAAGTTTGTATTTTGCAATGTTGAAGATTTTTATATATTTGCATATCAGTGATAATAGTTCTATTTACTTCAAAAATTTAAATTTTTCTAAAGTAGAAACCCAAACTGGAACTCGCTCACTCTTAATGATGAGTTAAAGTAAAAAAGTAAGTAAATCTGTGATAGCTATAGTTACCTAGCTACTTGCCTATTTGTTCTTTTTTTATTGCTTAATAATATCTACTTGAACAAAGACCAGATAGGATGAAGCAAAATATGAGATTTGGTTAGGGTTAGAATGAGAAGACCTAAAAATAGTGTAGTCTTAAAACTTGGTATTAGGGATTGAGGTAGCTCTGAGTTATTTATTTGCTACATATCTTTAAAAAAGGGATCATTTTTAAAGTGAATGTTTCAAAGTGATTTGGATATTATTCCAGAGACTGTGGAATAGTATTTATAAGACTAAAAGGTAATGAGGCAGGGCTTGAATGGACTTGTCACTTAAAAATTATAGGTAGGCATATTTTAATTTTTTTCTTATCACCTAATAATCTCATGTTATCTCAATATTATTCATGTGTCACCATCTTTATAATATGTAAATAACCACTTTTATAATATATAAATTAACCAATTTTTATAATATGTAAATAACCATTATACCAAGTTAAGTGATGGATTGAGTATTATTGAAACATTATCTGAAAATTATGGTTTGTGCATATTTAATATTATGTAATTTGAGAATTCTCTTTCAGTGCCACATATTTAAATGCAATCTATTAAATTTTTAAAACATATTATGGAATCTCGTTTTGCAAATTTCACCTTTATTTAAATAAGAAATCAGATGAGATATTAAAAAAATCACCCATTAAATAATCTATATCATGTCTAGTAAAAATAAAAGTTAATTTTTAAAAAATCACTCCAGTGGTATATATTGCTGTACATGAGTGCAACACATTATTGAATTTAAACTTAAATTTACATTAACATTCTGAAGATATCGTGGAACTTTAAAATTGCATTTTCAGTCTGTAGGTATTTCCAATAAGATCTAAGCACTGTAACACTCTTAATTACAAACTTGAAATGTGGTCAACTAAAGTATTCTAGTGAAATATGGGGTTAATGCATATATAGTCCCTAATAATTTATGTTTGGCTGTAGAATACATTAATTCATGTATTTTTGTGTTTAGTTTATCTTCATTATGTTATCAAAGACAAATATTTATTGCCTCCCTAGTCTGTTTAGAGTATTGCTAAAGATAATGGGAATCCTAGAGACATAGATATGCAACTTTATCTACCAGGTAAATTATACATGAAAAAAATGAACAGCACACAGTGGTACATGCTAATGTGTGATGAATGTATGTAAATATAAATATATATAAATAAGCAGAAAACAAGAAGGAACATTTTTAAGCAGTAGAAATTTGAGTTAAGATGTGGAGTTAGAATTGTGTCTGGAATGCGTGTCTGGAAGAGGACGGATCGTATAGTCTGATAGTGGGTGATAGAGATGAAGAAGTGTTAGGCTCAAGAGTTTGTTCTCTGTAGCTCCTGAAGAGCTGAGGCTGACAAGTGCTGGAGAACCAATTGTGTTGGATAGATCAGAGCAAGGAGATATTTCAGTATTTGGGGCTTCTGAGGAATTTATATTATCCCGTGTAGTTATAAGCAGCAATGGGAGGGCTCTTGGCGAACTACAGTGCTAGATGACCCAGAAAACCAATCAACTCTTTGAAGAAACTGTCGATCAGTGGCTCTCACATGTTATTGTCATAATCATTTGGGAATGTGGTTAAAAATGAAGATTCTGAGGGATGTCTCTGGCTGGTTCTGTTGTTAGAGCCTGTGACTCTTGATCTCGAGATTTTAAATTTGAGCCCCACATTGGGGGTAGACTTTACCTTAAAAATAAATAAATAAAGGAGTGCCTGGGTGGCCCAGTCAGTTAAGTGTCCTGACTCTTCGTTTCAGCTCAGGTTATGGTCTCCTGGTTCATGAGGTTGAGCCCCGCATCCGTCTCTATACTGACAGTGAGAGCCTACTTGGAATTCTCTCTCTGACTCTGTCTGTTCCTCCTCCACTAGTACATGCTCTCTCTCTCTGTCTCAAAATACATAAACATTTGAATCAGTGAATGAATGAATGAATGAATGAATGAATAAAAATCTTAAACAAGCAAACAAGTTTCTGATTCCGTATGTCTGGAGTGTAGCCACAGATTCTCCATTTCTAACAAGCTCCCAGGTGATACCACTGCTGTATGTCCTTGGACTGCGCTTTGAGATGTACAGTGGAATTTTTATCAAGTTGGTCTCTTAGGGTATAGTATATGCGCGGTAACATACTCCATTATTATGTGCTGATTTGCATTTGAAATACTCTTCTCAGATTCTTTCCAACTACATTTATTACTTGTTTAAGTGTTTATTTGTTTTGTGTGTGTGAGAGGGAGAGAGAGAGAATTTCAAGCAGGCTCTGCACCGCCAGCACAGAGCCTAATGTGGGACTCAAACCCACAAACCATGAGATCATGACCTGAGCCGAAATCAAGAGTCGGATGCTTAACTGACTGAGCCACCCAGGTGCCCCCCCCAACTGCATTTAAATACTATGACGGATTCGTCACTCTTTTCTTTTTTCTTGATGTTGTTTTAATTATCTTTTCAGTTACTGATCTGCTGTGAAAGACAAACAGTTGTAAAAGATGTTTTCATCACATTGAAGATTAATTAGACATGAAGGTTAAAATGGCATAGCAGACCTAGAATTTCTGCTTGGATTTTATTTAGTGGGCAGTGGGCACCGTCCATTAAAGGTTTTTGAAGTAATAGAGGTGATTGGGAAGGATGCGCTGGTAGAAGGAGAATGGTGAAGAGATGCGTCGGAATCTCCGTATGGGGCATAGTGTAGGTGACCCTGGTGAAAGTCTGAATATAATTGGGTCTTTTTGGAGACACCTGTAACCATCGAGCCGTGATAAAGGATGGGATAGAGCTTAATAGCCATGAAATTTGAAAGACACTGATACAAGCCAGATTGATGTAGGTTTTACTTTTTTACTGTTTTCTTTATGGTGATTTGAAGTCCTTTGAGAAAAAGGGTAATGTTGGCAGTTTGTTTGTGTGTTTTCTGTTGCCGCGGTGCTGGTGTGCAGGCTCGAACGTGTAAGGTCTATGTTTAGGAAACGCCTGCCTCCAGATATTCTGAAGCTTACCGGCTGTACCACCTTTCCATTCCTGCTGCTTCTTTTTCCCCACTCTGAACTTGAGATCCCCTTACAAGCTAGTCTCTCCATTGCCCCAAGCTTTCTTGAGTCATTAAAGTTCCAGCTGCTTCTCGGGTAGATGTTTTACTGTCTGCAGGCACTGGGTTGGGGGCAACTTTCTAATCCCGACAGTAGTGGAAAGCATTGACAGAGAAAGTTATTTGACTAAACTGATCTCCTGAGAAGCCCTTATTATCCTGTTTTCTCCAATAAGAGAGTTTGACAGGCTTTTAAAAAGTCTTTTTTAAAGGAAATCTCAGTCCATATTCCTTTCTCTTGAATGATGTTTATAGCTTCCTTGTTGTTGCCTTCAGACACATTGAGTGCTGATGCTCTGAAGTAAATTTTCTAAAATGTCCTATGAGCAGTCTTTCATTGTAGGATGTGAAGCTTAGTAAAACCTACCTTTGGAATACATTTAAAGAAAACATAATAAAGTATTAAGCCATGATATTCCATGGATTTAACATGGGAGCTCCAGAAAATAACAAAAACATTGCTTCCTTTTATGATTGCACTAGGGGATGAGAAAATCAGCCCTGATGACCCTCTTTATGCACCTGGAGCAAGGAAACTTACTGGTGGGAGAGTGGGTTTGAAGGATGCATGATTCCTCTGTAGTAACTGCTGTGTTTCTTGTTAAGTGTCCTGGGGGTCATAGCCGGGTGCCCAGTGCCTGGGCATCTTATGTGGGAATTATCCTTGGAGAGAATCAAAGTAGATTGCTTAGGTATACATTTAGATTCTTTAATTTGTAAAGGGGAAGAACATAATTTTGAATTTGTTTAAAAAATCATATTAACTGAGTGGAAATATAGTTAAGTTCTTATTGGCCAAATAAATCTTTATGCTTCTTGCCCAGGTAGACATCTCCTAGTGTTTTGACAACTATTCAGAAATATTAACTGCTTACCTTAAAAGTATCTATACTTCAACAACTGTTTAATGTACTTAATGAATAAGTATGAAATGGTCCTAGTAGTTGAGATAATAAATACTTTTTCAGTACTCTTATTCTGGTTCAACCTGTTCTTTGAGTATTCTTCTTTAGCTTTGTGCCTTGGAATGAACATTTTCTTTTATTATTGTTGTTGTTATTTATTTTGAGAGTGAGAAAGAGAGAGCAAGCGGGGTGTGGGGGGAGCAGAGAGAGAGAGAGGAAGTCAGAGAGAGGAAGAGAGAGAATCCCAAGTAAGCTCTCTGCTGTTAACACAGAGCCCAACACGGGGCTCAATCTCACAAACCTTGAGATCATGCACGACCTGAGTCAAAATCAAGAGTCGGGGGCTCAGCCGACTGAGCCACCCAGGTGCCCTGAATATTTTCTTGTTTAGAAAGATAGTGGGATGATTATATTTCTTGGAGTTTCCTTATTTATAAAATGATTTGATACCTTTAACTACTGGCCAACTTTATTGATCTTTTATGGGTCTATCCTAATATATCTCGTAGAATATGTATTTTTTAAAGTATTTGGTGTTCTCGTTTTCATAACTATTTTCATATCTGTTTGTTTGCAGAGTAATTGCTCTTATAGTTACCATTGAACATGGCAATATTATTAGACCTTAACATACATTCCAGAATATCTTATTTTGCCCTTCTTTTCTTTTTTCCTCATGTGTTTTTTTAATCTCTGTGAATGGCAGCATCCACTACTCAGAAACCAGAAACCTGGACATCCTTTGCCTTCCAGTACTCGTTCATTCCCCCAAAATTATTATCTGATCGATCCTCTTACTATCTTTTAATTATCTCCTCACTTGGCTCTCCTCCTCCTTACTGCACACGTGTACCTTTCCTTAACTGGATTATTGCAGTTTCTACTCAATTCATCCTTGTCCAGTCTGGCTGGTCCTTATACACACTTAACCCTTATTCTTTTTTCCTTGGTAGAAGTCATTTTGGTTTTTACAACTGAAACTTTATAAAATGTTTTCATTTGATCTTTGTATGGGAAAGTTTTATACATTTTTAATTCAGCTAGGTTGCCTCAGTTTGGATGCCACCTAAATTCCTGTGCATCTTTCATATCACTGGTACACTGGTGAGGGAACATGTTATTCTTCACACAGTTCTGTGGCTTAGCGATCATATTGTTCCATCCAAGAAATGGTAGTTTGTAGATATTTTAGATATACTTCAGAAAAATTTTAGGGATTTGGGTTGACTTACTACATATTATAATTCTTTCCACTTAAAATAATGGTAAATAAGTTCCAATTAGCCTTTTGCCAAAGAACATCAGAACAGCTTATTTTCTTGGGTTAGCGATGTTCAGAATGAGATGCATATGTTTTCCTAACACTTGTCTTTAAAGATCTTAGTAAAACACAGATTTGACCTCCTACTTCCAGATAAACCTTTTTCTGGTTCCTTTACATCCCTTTGATTCAGGTTCAAAGTCTACCTTGCTTGCAAAAGCCTTCTCTACCTCCCCATGACTTTTCACACTGCCCTTCTTGTAGTATTTCTCTACCTAGAACTACTTGTATCTGAATCACCTGAAATGCACATTAAAAATATCACTTCCCAGGGCCGCCTGGGTCGCTCACTTGGTTAATGTCCGACACTCGGTCGCAGCCCAGGCCATGATCTCACGGTCTTGGGATCAAGCCCCACATTGGGCTGTGTGGACAATGTGGGAAGCCCTACATTGGGCTGTGTGGACAATGCGGGGCTCCTTGGGATTCTCTCTCTCTCCCTCTCTCTCTGCTCCCGCCCCCTCAAGATCAATAAATAAACTTTAAAAAAAAAATGAGTCCCCAGACTGTTTCCCAGGCAGACAGAAGTGAAAATTCTGGGAGAGAGCCTAGGAATCTCTGCCTTTCCCCTAAGCTCATAAACATGGTATCTGCTGACCTTCACTTAAGCAGTAACTAGTTTGGGCCTGTGAAGTGTCTGTGTCACTCCCCTGGGAAGCTTGTCTCCTCTTCCCCTGTCCCCTCCTTAGAATGTTGTCAGGATGTTTCAAGTCTTCAAGATGCTTGTCTTTGTCTTTATGTAGACCTTTATCTAACTCCCCTCTATACCATAGTGTTGTCAGTTATTACCATGTTTTTTCTTTTCAGCTCTATTGTAGACTCTTGAGTGAAGGAGCCATGTTTCAGGATCATATCCCCAGAATTTGATGTGCAGCAAATGTCTATGCATAAGTGCCTGACAGGTGAATGCAAGTCTGTCTGACAAAGTAGTAAGCTTTGGAGGCAGGACCTCTGTTTACTTGTCTCACTGACTATATTTATGTAGCATCTGCTGTCACATTTTCTCTATTACATGCTTAGGAGGATGGGTTTACTTAAAAGAATCTTGTCCTGATTCATAACTCCAGTAAGTATGTATTAGCATTATCTACATAATCTTAGCTAAGGGGTATGACTAAGTGCTACACTAAGAAATTCTTGGTCTCTATGCCTACACTTGTGGCTGTAATGCTGTCCTTACTACCACCACCAATAATTTCCCCCCAATACTAATAATACTTAACTAGAAATATTGAAATTTTTTATTGCTATTATTTTCAATCATAATTGAATTCTTATTCTGACTACATCAATGCAAAATGATTTTTTCTACATCTCCTGCTAACTATGGAGAGAATAAATGAAAAAAAAATGCTTTCTTCTCAGTTTCCATGGTAATGAAGGCTTCTATGTGTTTAACTAGGAAAGGATGCTAGCAGAAATCTCTCTCTTATCCCCTCCTGTCTCTCACACGCACACATGCACACACACACACACACACACACACACACACAGGACATTTATTATTTCTTTCTGCTTCAGTTCATTTTTCTTACCTAGTGCTATTTCCCTGATCATAAATAGGTAAACACTATCTAAGTTTATGTATATGATACACAAATTTGAAAATGAGAAAGAAGCAATTGTGTGACATTTTCAAAATCTATTGTACCTCTCAGGGTTATGAAGACTTCTCTAATTACTGGGATTTCACTAAAATTAGGAAGTAGATCATTTTTATCCCTATTGTTTACTTACTGTCTTGCCAGTATACACTTTATGTCATTGGAAGGGTCTGAATAACTGGACAGACACATGGAACACAGAGGTAATTAACTGCATTATTCTTTATTGATACAAATGAATGAGATCATTTGTTGTAAAGGTAGATTAAATTTCTTCTGTCCTCTGAAATGCTGAATTTACTTTCTAGAACTACCTTACCCCCGTATCCCTCCATGGGGCCTGAATGGATTTGACAACTTGATTTATAGTGTTAATGTAGAAAATAACTTAATTCTGTATGTGAAATTACTAAATGTCCATTTGCATCTATACCAGTTTGTTATTTTCAATAATTTAACTTTATCATAGCATTATTCACTTTGATCTTCATGCGTTTGAGAGCCACATCATTATGCTGTATATTTATATTCTTTATCTACAAACATTAGCATTGTCTACATAATCTTAATAAGTGATCATAACTATCAACTGTGATAAGTAATTCTTTGGGGCTTTATGTGTACACTTGTGTTTGAATTGCTGCTGTTAAGAGCACCACTAATAGTAATATAGTGACTTATATGTATGTTTGTGTATGATCGTAGCAAAGGTGAAAATACGGGAGTCTTTGAAAGCAGTGTTAACTCTACTGTGTATTCTGTCTGTCGTTGACATTTTGCCTTATTTGTGTTCTCTTTTTAGTCAAGTATAATGTGTAATTTATTTTTTAAAAAGCATTTTGAACAGGAAATGAAGTGATAAACTTAATTAATATGATTTTCTGTGTAGAATTTAATCATTTTATATTCAATGCATAGTCTTAAGTTCAGAGGGGCCTTCAATGAAATCACTTTATTTAAGTATTGCTTCCTATCTTGTATTTATTTTAGAATGTATGTAAAAATGAATGATAACTATATTACATAGAACATAAGCAGAAAGCATTGTTTTCGGTTTTGCAGAAAGATCCTATGAAACTTCCAAGAAACGTGAAATTTAATTCACTTGTAATTTAAAGTGTAAATATACGTCCTATGGGGGCACCTACGTGGCTCAGTTAGTTAAGCATCCAACTGTTGGTTTCGGCTCAGGTCATGATCTTGTGGTTTTGTGAGTTTGAGCCCCACACTGGGCTCCAAGCTGACAGCGCAGAGCCTGCTTGGAACTCTGTTTCCCTCTCTCTCTGCTCCTCCCACACTTGCACTGTCTCTGTCTCTCTCAAAATGAATAAACATATATATATATATATGAGATATATATATATATAAGAGATATATATATATAAGATATATATATATATATATAGGATATATATAGGATATATATATATATATAGGATATCCTATATATATATATATATAGGATATATATATATAAGATATATATCCTATATATATATATCCTATAGTTGTTTATAAGGAAAGGATAATTTTGAAGTCAAATAATGATTGACTTACAAAATTGAGATACTGGGAACCATAAACAATGACTAGAATGTTCCTGGATATTCCTGGAGAGGACCTCTCAAAAATTCTTGAAAGACTTCACAGTACCTTCTAGAATGCTCCAGGTTAGAGTGATTTCTGTGATACATACTCTTAGATAATGTGACCCTCAACAACCCCTTTAGAAATGGGAAAGTTTCTGCATATCAATTGCATAATCTTTGAGTTTTTGTTTTTAAAAAAATTTTTTCCCTAGCCATTGCAGAAAAAATGAGGTTGTAGGGGTTACTGACGCTAGTGGACCCAACTGTAGGGAATTTCATAAATAATAAGAGGGTTTTTAGCACACATTTCTTCTACAGACATTAGACAAGGCAGAAGGGATCATAATCTGGTCTATGATTCTGATTATGCTGTATAATAACTTCTCTACCAATTTGCCTTATGATAACTATTGTGAAGCTAAATATAATGTAATAGCAATAATATAGGCAATATATAGTGGAAACTAAATTTTGGAAATGAATAAATAGTGTTTCTGAGAATTTCATTAACTGTTTAAAACCAGTGTGTTTAACATTCTACAAAGGAGAAGATCCTGACCAAGGTTAAGTGAGAATTAATCATTGTGCCTTATGCCTTCAGATTGCACATTTTTGGTAAAATGTATGTAAGCAATGAATAAAAGACAATGAGGTCAGAAACCATGATTACAAGCTATTAAAGACCGTCTTGGGAACAGTGTTGTAAAAATTAACAGCCAGGCCTTAACATAATACTTACAACTTTTTTCTCTGTTTTTGGTTTCCTGTGTTAATAAAGTATGCAGAGAGGGCAAATGAGTCAGGCACTTTAAACGAACATAGCAGGAAATAGTTGTTCTCTAAATCTGCCGCATTAAATTACATATTACTTAAAAAAAAAACAGCAAAGCCTTTTTTTTTTAAACAAAATAGCTCTTTGAAGAGAAATGCAATTTGTATAGCATGAATTACTATAATGATGCATAGAATCACATTTTCCTAATACCAGGTATTGTAAGTGCCTGTCAAGGTTTTTGAACAGTTCATTCTGTATGAAATATGTAACCAGTATAGATGCATTTTCTGGGTCCTACTTATACCTCCTCTCTACTGATCCAGCACTATCCCTGTCCTTCAGTGTGATACACAGCCAACTGATACTAAAAACTGCTCTTGACCATTTGGGGCTCTCTCCTTGCCTGTCTGCTAATTGTGTAGCTGTGGAACCTCCACCCCTGGGAGAAATCTAAATTTTTTTTCCTCAATAGGAATAAAATACGTTCAGCTTCCCCGCCCCCCGCCCCCGCCCCCCGCCGCCCCAGCTTTTCTTGTAGAGATAGAATCCAATTTGAATGAATGTGATAAGATTTCAAAATAACAGTAGGTCATCTAAATCTTTTAAATGTGAAAGCGCATGGCAGAGGTCTGTATTTTATTGAATCTTTACTTTGTTAATACGAAACACAAAACAAAAAAAACCACAAAAACCAAAAAAACATAAAAAAACAAAAAAAAAACCAAAACAAAAACCTTGAGGGCTTTGAATTTACAAGTGGTTTGGGGAGGGTTTATTTGTAGGACAGAAAATAATGTACAGATCATTAAGCCGGCTTCCTGCCTCATGCAGTGGTCTCAGAGAAGAATCTAGTCTCTGTTATAACCTCAGTTAAGGGTACATTATAAGATAGTTTTTTTTTAATGCTTATTTATTTTTGAGAGAGGGAGACCAGGCACCACACAATATAAGATAGTTTTAATCAAGTAACATTTCACATAATGTGTTTTTGCTGACTTCTTATTGACACTATGGGGAGCTAATTTTCTTCTACATACCTAGAGAAGTGACGAGAGATTAGAAGTTCTTTGTAACCATGGAGAGCATGAAAAAGAAAGACAAAACACTGAGGCAGCATCCATGAAAAATCTGAAGTTTGAGGTAGGCGTATTCTGACTGGTCACTACCAATGCTTTGTTAATTACTATGTATAAGCTCTAGTGAATAATAGGAGAATTCAAAAGGTAACTGATATTACTGAGCCCAGAAGTAACCCTCCAACTCCAGCTGCAATCCTCACTGCCAAAAGAAATGGAAGAGACTTTGGTGGGAATTAACTGGGCAAGTAGTGATGTTGACAGATATTAAAAAGTGTTTTACAGAGTTCCAACAGCTGTTCCCATTTACTATCTAATTTAATCCTTTGAAAAACAGCACAAAATAGGCTGGACAGCTATTATTTTAATTGAAGTTTTACAAATAAGTTATCTGAGTTTCAGAGTTGCCCAGGATCAAAACTGAGAGTAGTGGAAATGGGACTGAATTCTGTTTTATGACTCTACAGTAATCATTAATTGATTGAGCAAATGTTTGATGAATGATTAATTTATGGTTTGGAGCAGGTCATGCCTTGAACACTAAAGCAAAGAGTTCCTCCTTTGAGAAGTACTTTGACAAACATTACATTTTCTTCACCATGTAATACTAATTTCCAGTGTTATTTAGAGACCTTTATGGGTTAGTGCTCTAAGCATTTTTCTGGTTGGCCAGCCTCTTGACTTGACTTTGCATGAGAACAAATAATAAGAGCATTCTAACTTGGATTTATTAGGGGCATCAATGAAATCCTTTGTAAAGAAGTAACCTTTAGGTTGAGAACTGGTGAAATTAGCCATGTGGAAAATGTAGTGAAGGGTGTTATAGACAAAAGAAAAAAACACATGACAGGCACATTGCCAGCACCCGCCTAGGAAGGTGGCCACTGTGGACAGAGTGAAGGGGCGGGGGGGGGGGTGTGGAGGGGGTGCGCGGAGAATCAGATAAGCTGGAGGGAGAGCCACCATAAGCCAAATCGTGCAGGCCCTTGTTGGGTCACAGAAAGATTTTCTTTTAGTAAAAGAAGGTGCGGCATTATTTAGAGGAGAAAAGTGATATCTGATTTATCGTTAAATAGATCGTTTAGGCCACCATGTTGAAAATGGACTGAAGGGCCAAGAAAGAAGCAGAAATAGATCCCTTTGACTAATTTCGGTAGCACCTTGTAGGCATCCAGGTGAGAGATGATGGTGTGTCTGAGGCACTGAATAATGAAGGAGAAAAGTGAGTGGATGTGAAGGAAATCTTACGGGGACATGTTGCCTCAAACCAAGTAGGGCCACTGTTCATCGTTTTTGATCGTGTTTGATCTCTGATCACTGCAACCTGAGCTCTTCTTTTTTGAAATTTCTACATTACCATGGATTCCTTAGCAGTTTGGTATGGCATTCGTACATAGGAATTACTGTTTTTCCATAGTATGTCCTCTTAACTACCAGTCCAACATTTTGAAAAACATCACATCTTATTTGGAAAAGTATTAAAATGTGAGTTATGAACTGATTAAAATATAAACTGCTTTCACTATAATTAAATACTATACTAAAGAAAGATAATCATTTTTTAAATAAATTGACTGCCTGCTGAAAACATGGGTAAGCAAGATTTCGTTCAATAGAATTCATTACTTCACATCAGCAAAAAAATGTTACTGTGGACTGTCAGATGGGATCTGTAAATAGCAGTGATATATTATAGTGATATTGATGTAAGTGGATTTATGCCTTGTAATTTCTGAACCTAATTTGCCAATTTGCATTCTCACAGGAAAATCCTGTTTAATAACCATAGTCCAGAACCAATTCTCTGAAAATGGGGTTTTGCTGTGCTTCAAATTGTATGTAAATTGTTGGCATTTTATATTCAGTTGTGTGTTAAAATTAAGTTATTATAAACAAATTACAATAAAAGTTTGCCTTCCTTATGGAAGTTTGGCAGATTAGTCTAGTTAAATTTTAATTAAATAGCAATATATACTGAACCAAAATACTTATAACATTTATTCTAGCATTTAAAAAATACTGGCTAGTTCACTTTTTTATAATTTGTGAGAAGAAAATATTTTTCCCAAGAACTTTGTGCATGTGCATGCATGTGTGTGTAAATCTAACTTAAAATAATGGGCATTGGGGTGTTTGGTGCCCTCTTTTCCTGCATTAATGGCCCTCATTATTGAGGGGATACTATGTCATGTGACCTACCTGACAGCCCCTTAGGACTGTGACTAAATATGTGCCCAAGACATCATGGGAAATTCAGCCTTTTGGGTTCTCTAGCTCCTTGCTACTTTTTGGGACAAGGTGAAGGAATTTTACCCTGGCATTTAGAAGATCTGCTTTGGCATTGAACTTAGCAAATTTCATATTAGTCTAACGAATCTACATCACATAAAGGATCTAGTCTTCCATTTGGTACCCAGAAAAGTTAAAGCCCTAGTCAAATTTATTAAAGGAAAATATAGTTAGGAAGGAGAGTAGCCATCACTGTGCTGGCTGTTAGCTGGTTATTAAAATGTGTGTGACCCTGGGAAAACTGAAAAATGTCATAAGGGAATTACTGTACAGGTGAAATTAAATAAGAGGCAGTAACACGTTAGATATTTAATAGTTTTTGATAATTATGAGCAACTATTATTATTAATTATTATGTGAAGCATCCACCATGTTGCCTCATACATAATAGCTGCTTAATAATGATTTGGGTTGAAATGAAATCCAATTTAAATTGCTGTAGTGAAAATGAGAACTTACTGTCCCACATTGCTACGAAGTCCAGGAGTATTCCTGGTTTCCGGTTCATCCAGAGAGGATGGTAGGAAAATTTAGTCAACCTTCTCTCTCTCTCTCTCTCTCTCTCTCTCTCTCTCTCTCCCCCCCCCCCCTCCCTCCCTCCCTCTCTCCCTCCCCTCCTCCCCCCTTTCTTCCCCCTCCCCCATTTCTCTCCCTCTCCTCCTTCTGGAAGGGGTGCCAGGTCAGGCCCCTAACAGGCAAATGATCGAATGCCAGGCAAGTAGTGGAGGGCTGGGCCCAGGACAGAAGCCTGGTCAGGGAGACCAGGATGGGGGCTCCACACACCCCAGCATGGGGACCCTTGGATCCCCCCTCCCTGGGGCTACTGCAGTCCTCCCTCCTTCCCTTCCTCCCACTCTCTTCCTCACTGTCTCTCTTACTTTCTGTTTTCACTTCTACTTCTATCTTTGCCTCTCTGTTTCCTTCTGTTTGTCTTCTGTCCCTCTCTAAAATGTCTCTCTTCATCTTTTCTCTCATTGTCTCTTTCTTCCTGCTTGTATCTCTCCACCTCTCTTTCTCTCTTCTCTCTACCTCTTTGCATCTATCTCTTTTTTCTCTTTCCTCTTGCCTTCCTTCTCCCACCCCACCCTGCCCTGTGTCTCTTCTCTTTCCCTCCTTCTCTCTCTCTGTCTGGGTCAGTCCCTTTGGCTTTGGCTTTTCACCTATTCTGTTTCTCTCCCTCCTCCTTTCCTTTGTGGGGGTTATAATTCTCTGCAGACTCTGGTGTCAGGGTAGCTTCTGACCATTTATATGGAAACCCATGCCTGTGACTCCACAGAAAAGAGGATATGATTTCTTCCGTACTTCCAGCTAAAGTCCACATACCTCACTTTGCCCAGCAGTGAGTGAGGTGCTGTGTCTGCCCTGGTCTGAAACCGGGAGCTTTCATCCACCAAAATCCATTGGAGTCAAAATGGATTGTATGTAACAGTAATAAATACTGTAGCTTATTATGTATTTACTATGTAGCAGGCCCTTCTCTATGCATTTGTATAAACTTACTACATCTGCATAACATCTTTGAATGTTAAGAATTATATTTAACCCCATGCAATAAATGAGGCAATTGAGGTTCAGAGAAATGAAGGGTCTTGCTAGGGTATATCAAATAAGCATCTGAACTGGCATGAGAAAATAGACTGGCCCAAGCCCTATGCTCTTAATTCCTTACATACCACTGTCTCACAAAAAATTTCAATTCTTTGGGTCTCCATTTCTTCATCTGTAAAATAGGATGTTTGATTTAGATATGTATACGATTTGGTCCTCATGATGTTAATTTTGTAATTGATCTGCAGTATATTATAAATGTATTTAAACACCTTCTGCCCCTTCGAAGAGTCCTCAGCTCTGTTTTGTGTTTTAATAACAAAACATGTTTTAATAACAAAACAAAATAACAAAACTTGTTTTGTGTTTTAATAACAAAACAAAAAAAATAACAAAACATGTGTTTTAATAACAAAAAAGATTTTATTTAACACATTGTTTCAGATCTATCAGAGCTCCTAGTAACTTAGCCTCTTCTTACCATCAAAGAGAAAATCAGCATTGTTGCTCTATATTCACAGTGTTGGCTTCCCTAACCAGCCCCCAGGCCCATTCATATTTTCCTTCATAAATAGGGATTTGAAGTCCAAGGACTTCTCATCCTCAACAACATGCCAAATCATATCCTTGTACTATAGCTAAAGATGTAAGAAGTGATGAGTTATCTCTCTTTCCTTTGGATATTATAGATGACAGTTACTATAGGCATGAATATTTGCATCTGTTCTGTAATTAATTTTTTTTCCTAATTGGTGGTTTGATTTTTTTTTTTTTTTTTTTTTTTTTTTTTGGGACAGAGAGAGACAGAGCATGAACGGGGGAGGGTCAGAGAGAGAGGGAGACACAGAATCGGAAGCAGGCTCCAGGCTCCGAGCCATCAGCCCAGAGCCTGATGCGGGGCTCGAACTCACGGACCGCGAGATCGTGACCTGGCTGAAGTCGGACGCTTAACCAACTGCGCCACCCAGGCGCCCCAATGTGGTTTGATTTTTTTATTTCTCACCTTTCTGTTTCCTTTTGAGAGGTCCTCTGATTTATTCTCTAGATTATTCTGTAAATTTTATTATTTTGTTTATTTTAACCAAAATAGGATTTTCTCTCTTAAAATATCTTTAGCATCACTAATATTTTATTCTAATGAATTGAAAAAGGAAGATTTAAATGTCATAGTTTTCTAGTTGTGTGACATTTAGCCAATTTTTTTCAGTGTGTAGGTTTAGAAGAATTTTTTTTAGGACTGATTTTTTTTTTTTTTTTTTTACAGCAGTTTAAGTTTCTTAGCAAGACTGAGGGGAAGGTAGAGAGATTTACCATCCTCTGCCCCTACACTTGTACAGTCTCCCACACTATCGACATCCCACACCAGGACTGTACATTTGTTATAACTGTTGAACCTACGCTGGCAGATCATAATCACAGAGGACCGTAGCTTACATTAGGTTCTTTTTTTTTTTTTTTTAATGTTTATTTATTTTTGAAAGAGAGAGAGACAGAGCATGAGCAAGGAAGAAATCATGACCTGAGCCGAAGGTGGACCCTTAACGGACTGAGCCACCCAGGCACCCCTACATTAGGTTCTTTTTTGGTGTTGTATGTTCTACAGGTTTAGGCAAATATATAATGCCATGTATCCACCGTTAAGGTTTCATGCAGAGTAGGTTTGCGGCCCTAAAAATCTTCCGTGCTACACATATTCCGTCCTTCCCATACCCTCAGCAATTCCTGGCAACCACTGTCTTTTAACTGTTTTCATACTTTTTAGAAGAGCTTAAAAAAAAAAAAAACAGTTGATATTCTTTGATTCCTTCTACCCAGGTATGCAGCCTGGTTTAAAAGAAGTTGAATAAAGTTATTTCTATTGCTTAAACTCCATTTCAGGGTTATTTCCTCCCAAGGAGTGTGTGTGTCACAACTCTTGATATAATTGCTGGTGTTTAGCTTACTGTTCAAAAAATAGAAAAATTCTAATATTACTCCTTAGTTATTATCTTGTTTGAAAATGACCGAGTAATCGTGGTTTTTAAATACTCTTTTTGGAAAATGTATTAGTAGTGATTCCTAATTCTAAAATCCACTTTGGAAATACTGTTAGGCTCTTATCTGAGACCTGATCCCACAGCGCCCTCTGGGTGGGCTCTTTACTGAGTCAGGGTAGTCTTGCCTACCTGTGTGGGATTCATTGTTATCCTCCTGGGGTTGCTTTCCTAGAGAGCTTATGAGCCCAGTCTCTCTGGCTTCTGAACTTTTATTTGAAGGTTTGAAGATGGCCTGAAGAATGGTAGGTAAGACGTGTGAGCATATTAGTTTTGTAGTGCACAGCACTACAGAAGCAGAACAGGGAATAGTTTTTACTTTCTTATTTTTAATGGCTAGACTACAGCAGAAGTATAGACATGTTATGGAAGAATAAAATCTTAGGTCTTTATTTTCCTTTGAAAACTATGAGTAAGACTTAATTAAAGATAGTAGGCAGATCCTGTAGTAAAAACAAGACTTGAACTCTGATGCTCTTTATGTGTAGCTGGATGTGGTCTTAATTTTTCTCACCTTTACTGACCCATAAGGGGGCTGAAAGTCTATTCAAGGGTGGGTACTATTAAACTCTAATTGTTTGTATTCATCTAAGATATAGCTATTTGTTTGCTTTCTCATCCTTTTTAGATATGGAAATTTAAATAATGTAAATTTGAAATATTATAATATACCATAGTGTTGTCTTACTGTGTGTACAAGATTTATAATAGAGTGACACCCCACACTAACTTTTTACTTATAAAAATACTGTAAAATTTCAAAAATGGGTGATTAGGTTATTTGTATACTTTATGACATTGCCTGTGGGAACATTTCTATGGCTGGTAAACCAATAAACTTGTTATTGGTAATCAGCATTCATTGAATTACACTTTTTTTTTTTTAATTTTTTTTTTTAACGTTTATTTATTTTTGGGACAGAGAGACAGAGCATGAACGGGGTAGGGACAGAGAGAGAGGGAGACACAGAATCGGAAGCAGGCTCCAGGCTCCGAGCCATCAGCCCAGAGCCTGACGCGGGGCTCGAACTCACGGACCGTGAGATCGTGACCTGAGCTGAAGTCGGATGCTTAACCGACTGAGCCACCCAGGTGCCCCGAATTACACTTTTTAAATTGGTTGAGGTCTTCATGCATGCATATTTTGCATCAATTGTGAAGACCATGTGTATTGCTCTATAAGATATTTCTAATGCCGTGAATGATTTGATAAAAGTTAGCTTATTCATTTAATCATGTACCTGAGTTACAGAAGATAGTGCAGACACAAAAGTGAACCAACAGGATATGATAGCTTCCCCCATAAAGCATGCACAGTGGTGTTACAAAGTAACATTTGGGTGAATATGGAAGGATACTTGCTTTCAGTTTTAAAAATAAATTACCTCTGTTGAAATAAACTTGTTTTAATGGAAATATGCCCAAGCCAAACATTTTGGTATTCCCAGAGATAGGCTAGAAACTCTTAGGCAAAAGAAATGATCTTCAACTCAGATATTTCATTTGATAAATTTGCAATTTGATAAATTGGAGATTGTCAGCATTCAGTTAAACATTAAGCAAATTCCAAGTAAAAGCAAATTTATATTTCAGTTACGTTTGATCCCTGCTCTTGTACTACTCATGGTCAATAAGTCCAACTGTGTAATTATATATTGGCAGATTTGGAATTTATCTGTTGCTTCTAAGTATCATTTGTGCCCTATAGTTATGGTATCTAGTGGGAGCCATTTTTGGGTCATGTTTTCCCCACATATTCAGAATGTGAGATAACTTGAAACAATAAAAGAATATTTGCCTCCTGAAATAGTTATTGTTTGGAAAATAGTATTCATAGCATCTAGATTATTTGTATTATATATGTAATAACATAATATTTTGTCAGTCTGTGCTTATTTTTGTTTTTTAAATTTTTGTTAGGTTTATTTTCCATCACCTGACACACCTATACCTTGCTAATCAGTCTAGAATATTTGTTCCTTTTCACTACAGTGTTGTTCAAGTCTTATGTCCTTGCTTATCTTGTCTTGTTCTTATATCCATTATTGAAAGTGGAGTGTTGAAGTCTCCTGACACTATTTGTCTTTTTACCTCTCTCTTCAATTCTGTCAAAGTTTATGTCATATATTTAGGAACTTTGATGTTTGGTGCATAATTATTCATAATTGTTTTATCTTCTTGGTGAGTTAATCCTTTTAATTAAAAAATGTTCTTCGTCTCTTGTAATTTTTTTAACTTAAAGTCTCTTTTGTCTGATATTAGTATAACGGCCCCGCTTTCTTTGGGTTCCCATTGTATGAAAAATGTTTCCATCCCTTTGCTTTCAGCCTACATGTATCATTAGATCTAAAGTGAATTCCTTGCAAATGGCACATTGTTAGAATCTGTGTTTTCTATCCATTCAGCTAAACTGTGTCTTTTGATTGAGAAGTTTAATCCAGTTATATTTTAAAAAGGTTTTTACTGTTTATTTATTTTTGAGAGAGAGAAAAAGAGACAGAGCATCAGCAGAGAAGGGGCACAGAGAGAAGGAGACACAGAATCTGAAGCAGGCTCCAGGCTCTGGGGCTGTCAGCGCCCAGACTGACGTGGGGCGCAAACCCACACACTGTGAGATCGTGACCTGAGCCAAAGTCGGACACCTAACTGACTGAGCCACCCAGGTGCCCCTAAGCCAATTAAATTTAAAGTAATTACTGATATGAAAGGATTATTTCCATTTAATTCATTGTTTTCTGCATGTCTTGCGGCTTTTTATACTTCCCTTCCTTTATTTATTTTTTAAAGTTTTTATTTAAATTCCAGTTAGTTAACATACAGTGTAGTATTAATTTCAGGTGCACAATATAGGGATTCAACACTTCCAACTTAATAGTATTTTGTTAGCCATGTTTATTTTTGCACGAAAGTGTTAAAATGGAAACTTTGGCTGAGGTGCATTATCAAGATAGATCTTGTTTAGGCCTCCCTCAGAGATAACCCTGCTGTCACTCAGTACTCACCCTCTTTCCCAAATGGGAAGAGTGAGCATGTCCTCTCCTACCCCAAGCATAGTGATACAGTCTTTAAGGAGATTTATTGGAGGGAATTCTGCTGTGCATTTTCACCCCCACCTTCCAACCAGTATTACCCTCTTCACCTCAGGTTAAGAGAGACAGGATTTAAGCAGGTCTACTCTGAGGGCATAAAATGAGTCCCTGAAGGGGCGCCTGGGTGGCTAAGTTGGTTAAACGTCTGACTTTGGCTCTGGTCATGATGTCATGGTTCATGGGTTCAAGCCCCGCGTTGGGCTCTGTGCTGATAGATCAGAGCCTGGAGCCTGCTACGGATTCTGTGTCTCCCTCTCTCTCTCCCCATCCCCTGCTTGTGCTCTCTCTCTCTCTCTCAAAGGTAAATAAACGTTAAAAAAAAAAAAGAGTCCCTGAAGTTTAGAGGTGTAGTAGACCACTGTCTAAAGCATGCCCGGAAAATCAAAATTGAATGCAAGTGAAAGAGTGGGTGCTTTGGGATAAAGCCTTACTCCCCACCTTTGATGGAGCTTCCCAAGAGGAATCTCACACAAGTCCTCTCACAGGTTGGATTCTTCAGAAAGCATGTGCCGAGATGGAGTTAGCACAAAATGTTTCTTGGAAAGTTAGCATCTCTGAAAGGAAAAGCAGGGAGGTGGGACAGACTGTGCCAGGGAAGCCATCAAACAGCCACGTGGGCCTGACATTGTCTCTGTCAGCCCAATAGGGAGCTCTGAGCTGAGGGTACTTTAGAAGAGTCTCCTGTTGTGTGGAAATGGCCAGGTCCTTGTACCAGAGTCTTGCTCAGTCACGGGCTGGGGGCCACGTTAAGAAGACTGTGCCCTTGGCATAAAAGCTGAGGCAGACCCTGATGAAGCTGACAGCTGGAGGCTATCCACTAACCAAAATCCTCACAGATGGGTCTCCAGTGCTTTCTTGGAGGGAAATCTGAGTGGGGCATCTCCATTTGTAACAAGCCCCCCTAGCTTTTCTGTTTATACTCATAAAATGAAAATCCTTTGTGTACTTTTAGTCACAAAACAGTCTCATCTAAGTAATTTAAAATTTCCAATCAAGCGTAGTAATTCAAAATGTTGAATTTCTTCAAAGGTTTTCTTCTCCCTCCATCCCCAACACATATTTGACTACTTACTTCTCTTTGCTCTTTAACTTTCTTTCTACCACTTGACGGAGGTAGTTTCTCTCCTTCCAGTTTGGACCCAGAGGGGTAAGCATTAGCGGAAAGAGGAAATACTGCCGGGGTCTCTTTGACCCATTATGTGTGCAATTACTGCTTCTTTCTCATGAACTGTTTTGTAATAAATGGTACTTTGTTGAAAGAGGAAAAGTATTAGATGCTTTTGATGTATTTCCATTTTTTTAATGTTTTTATTTATTTTTGAGAGACAGAGGCAGAGCACAATTGGCAGAGGGGCAGAGACAAAGGGGGACACAGAATCTAAAACAGGCTCCAGGCTCTGAGCTGTCAGCACAGACCCTGATGCGGGGGTCGAACCCACGAACTGTGAGATCATGACCTGAGCTGAAGTCAGGCACTTAACTGACTGAACCACCCAGGTGCCCCAAGATTGTTTGTATGTTTTCTACATTCTGTACTTTATATTACTTTTGCCCCCACTACCCTCTTGATTTTTACTACATTTATCAATTACTGGTCTATATCAATTAGTACAAATTAAGTGAGTAAAACAATTATCTTAAATCCAAGTTTAAGTTGCAGTTGCCTGTATGTTAGGAAAGTAGTTTTAAATGTAAATATACACTTTTTTGCTTTAGGAAAAAAATATGTTTTAGCAAGTTGCAAAAAGAGTGAATGCGTTAGAAAAGAAGTTGCTGAGAGTAACAGATCTGATTTACTAAATCTTGCCTTGGGCTGCTGCTAAAATATGTCTGTACAGGAAGGTCTCCCAGATGTTTGTTGGCAAATTGTTTTAGTGTTTATTACTTGAAACAGAATAAACGTTTATTGTGCCTAGTTGTATTTTTTTTATGGTAGAATAATGCAGACATCAAGATTTGTGGGGGTGGCTATTATTGTTTACAAAGAACATATGAAATGGAAGCAAATTTTATCTCCTGTAACAGTGAATATTCTGATAGTTTTTAGCTTTTAATCCTGGCATAATTCTCCTGTGGGATACTCTATCATTATTAACTTCCTAAGTTATTCAGAATTCATCTCTTCCATATTTATAAGAGGTACAACTTTACATTTTTTAAAAGAATGGTTCATTTCCCCAAATAGAAATCTGAGCACTGACAATTTTAGCAACATTTTATTATGAGCAATTGTCACCATTCTCATCACTGACATTTAATTGGTTTCCTTTCAAAACCAAGAAAAGATCCAACCAGTGGATATTTATGGTGTAGGCATTATTCTAGTGGCTATGGATAAAACCGTGAACAAAACAGACAAAAAGCCCTTCACTTCACGACGCTCATATTCTAGAGAGGTGAGGTAAACAATTAAAAATAAAAACATTTAGCACACATGATGATAAGGGCAGTGTTGAAAAAAATGAAACAGTATGTCAGGACAGAGAGTGCTGATGGGTTGGAAGCGAACAGTGTGTTGTAATTTTAAAGCAGGAAGTGGTCACTGAGAAAATGACATTTGAGTAAAGACTTGATGGAGGTCAGGGAAGGAGTCAGACAAGTATCTAGGGAATGAACATGCCAGCCAGAGAGAACAGCAAGTGCAAAGGTCTTGAGGCAAGAACTTGCCTGGCATATGAAAGAAGGAGCAGAGAGGTCAGTGTGAGGGCACAGAGTGGGGAACAGAGCAGATGAGGCTTGAGAAGTAATAGGGACATAGCAGGTAAGGTCCTGTAAAGTCATTTTTGGAACTAGGTCTTTTATGCTGAATGAGATGGGAGTGCACAGAAGTATTTTTATTGTAGGAGTGACAACGGTATGACTTCTGCTTCAACATACATTGAAAATACAGTGTAGCAAAGGCAGAAAGCAAACAGATTGCGTAGGAGACTGTGTTAATAATCCAAGCGAGAGGTGATGGTGACCTGGACCAGCCATTGTAATGAGGAGACGGGGAGAAGAGGCCCTTTGTTGGAATATGCTTTGAAGATTACGTCAGTGGGGTTTCCTGAAGGATTGGCAGTGGAAATTGAACAAAGAATCTGGCCTGCCTTCAAGATTTTTGGTATTGAACAACGAAAAAGATGAATTGCCAAAATATGTGGTATCTCCAATTCACTCATAATCATGTATGCATATGGCGCTCACTAGACACAGTACAAGGTATTGCTAGATACGAGAAAAATAGATTAAATTGGCTGTAGTTAAAGTAAAGCAGCATGAGGCTTATGGATGACCTTAGGCTGTATACAATGCTGAGAAAGCAAGTAGAAATAAATGACATAACACATATGCCTCAAGATGCAGAAAGCAGAAAACGCACTGAGGTCATTTGCAGTGGGTAAAAATTATGGTGTGAAGGGGGTAATCAGTTCTGTTCTTGAAAATTCTTATAGTTAGATCAGATCTTCAGCCACTTTGAAAACAACTGTTTCTAGCTAAATTCCTTTCTTTTCAAATTCAAATCAAAACCACACTCAGATATCACCTCACGCCAGTCAGAGTGGCCAAAATGAACAAATCAGGAGACTATAGATGCTGGAGAGGATGTGGAGAAACGGGAACCCTCTTGCACTGTTGGTGGGAATGCAAACTGGTGCAGCCACTCTGGAAAACAGTGTGGCGTTTCCTCAAAAAATTAAAAATAGACCTACCCTATGACCCAGCAATAGCACTGCTAGGAATTTACCCAAGGGATACAGGAGTACTGATGCATAGGGGCACTTGTACCCCAATGTTTATAGCAGCACTCTCAACAATAGCCAAATTATGGAAAGAGCCTAAATGTCCATCAACTGATGAATGGATAAAGAAATTGTGGTTTATATACACAATGGAGTACTACGTGGCAATGAGAAAGAGTGAAATATGGCCCTTTGTAGCAACGTGGATGGAACTGGAGACTGTTATGCTAAGTGAAATAAGCCATACAGAGAAAGACAGATACCATATGTTTTCACTCCTATGTGGATCCTGAGAAACTTAACAGAAACCCATGGGGGAGGGGAAGGGGGAAAAAAAAAAAAGAGGTTAGAGTGGGAGAGAGCCAAAGCATAAGAGACTCTTAAAAACTGAGAACAAACTGAGGGTTGATGGGGGGTGGGAGGGAGGGGAGGGTGGGTGATGGGTATTGAGGAGGGCACCTTTTGGGATGAGCACTGGGTGTTGTATGGAAACCAATGTGACAATAAATTTCATATATTGAAAAAAAAAAACAAAAAACAAGTGGCATCCTAAAATCTGTGCAGCTAATTACTGTTGACGTTGAAACTAAGAACAAGGTATGTGGTTGATGAGATTACTGGCAATCCTCAGGGTAATTCGAGGTCATTGAGTGTGCTTTTCATTTAGTGCTGCTTCACATGGAGTTCACGAACATCACTGAGTCAGGCATGATCATCCTGAATTAAAAAGCTGTACATGGTAAAACTGTTACAAGTCACTCTACTCCATCCTGGCTGGTGAAAAATGTAGCTTTGGTTCCAGATGTACTAGCTGCCATAACAAAATATAGGCAGATGAGTTTAGCATCTCACCCTTGTCCCACAGTCTAATGTAGCATGACAATAATTTGTGAACACTTCTCTTACACTGTCTCCAGGACATCATGGAGAATTAATTAAATAATACCCATGAAGCATGCACTCTTCAGGGAATGTACGGAGTAAAAACAGTAGCAACAACCTTCCCATACATACTCTCCATTAATTGTGTCTTCTCATTTTGTGTATTGGAGATTACCAGATTTAAATTTATGTGCATTCTTAAATTCTCTAGATATGATGTCCCTAATATATCTCTTCCATTTATCTACTTAATATAACTTATTCAGAGTACCATATTTAAAAAGTATCTAAAATGCACAGAATTTGCTTTTTAAATGAGTGCTGTTTACAATTACTTTGAGTTGGTATACTGTAGATGCTTTTATATATGTGTGTGTGTGTGTGTGTGTGTGTGTGTGTATTAGCTCTTTTGCCAGGTTTTTTTTTCCTGTTTCATTGAGATATTATTGACATATGACATATATGTATATACTGGAAAACGATTTCCACAGTAAATTTATATAACATCTATCACCTCACATAGTTAGAAATTATTTTCTTGTGCTGAGAACTTTTTAAGATCTATTCTTAGCCACTTTCAATACAGTATTCTTAACTATAGTCACCGTGTTGTACATTACGTCCCCAGAGCTAATTGATCTCATTACTAGAAATTTGTACCTTTTGACCATCTTCTCCCATTCCCTCTGCCCACAAGCAGTCACTAATCTGTCCTCTGTTTCTGTAACTCAGCTTTTTTAAGATGCCATGTATAGATGAGATCATACAGCATTTGTCTTTCTCTGTCTGACTTATTTTACTTAGCTTAATGCCCTCAGGGTTCATTTATATTGTCACAAATGGCAGGATTTCCTTTGTAGGGGAGGAAAAATTATTTTCTTCTACGCTTTAGGGTCTTCCAGCTGGTCTGAAAATTAAGTTGACATGAGACAGATTAATAGGAGAAAAAAAAAGTTTAATTATGTGCAAATGGAGGACCACTAATGAAATTGAGACCCAAAGACATGACCAAGGCGGGGTGGGGAGGGGGGGCGGATTTTATACTTTTTAGACGAAGGGACAATAAATCTGTGAGAAATTGACAAGACGGAAAAAACTTAACTTAGGAAGCTTCAGTTAGTAAAGAATTCCCAACAGAATTTGGACTGCACAGTAAATTAGTAAAAAGTAACTAGTGTTGTTTATACAGCCTCTGGCTCTCAGTTTCCTATCTCTCGTAATAAGGATGCCACTTTACCTCCTGGTACAGGGAAGGAAGCTTGTATTTATTTCCTGCTTTCACCGGGCAGAAGAGGGTGCAAGTGTCCTTTTGGCCCAGGTTGTCTCTGAAGTAATTTTTATTTATTTTTTAAAAAGATTTTTAATGTTCATTATTTATTTTTGAGAGAGAGAGAGACAAAGCATGGGCAGGAGAGGGGCAAAGAGAGAGGGAGACACAGAATTCAAAGCAGGCTCCAGGCTCTGAGCTGGCTGCACAGAGCCCAACGCAGGGCTCGAATTCACAAACTGTGAAACTATAATCTGAGCCGAAGTCACTTAACCAACTGAGGCACCCAGGTGCCCCAAGTAATTTTCATTTAAAATAATTGATATGCCAAAGTGGCACATTGTGGTGTGGCCTGCACTTGGCTCCTATACCTTCTTTCTATGAATGAATAACATGGCATTTCATGTATACTACATTTTCTTTATGCATTTATCTATTACTGAACACTTAGGTTGTTTCCATGTCTTGGCTATTACAAATAATGCTGCGCTGAACATGGGGGTACAGATATCTCTTTGAGATAGTGATGTCATTTCCTCTGGCGAGGGACCCAGAAGTGGAATTGCTGGATCATATAGTAGCTCCATTTTTATTTTATTTTATTTATTTTTTTAGATGGAGACAGAGTATACGAGTAAGGGAGGGGCAGAGAGAGAGGGAGACACAGCATCTGAGCAGGCTCCGAGCCCCACACGGGGCTGGAACCCAGGAACTGCGAGATCATGACCTGAGCCAAAGTTGGACGCTTAACCAACTGAGCCACCCAGGTGCCCCATTAGTAGCTCCATTTTTTATTTTCAGAGGAACTTCCATCCTTTTCTCAGTAGTGGCTGCATCAGTTTACCTTTCCACCTCCAGTGCACAAGGGTTCGCTTTTCTCTGCACCCTCACTAATACTGTATGTTGTCATTCTGATAACAGACATTCTAACAAAACCACATCTCAATGGAGTTTCCCTGAGGATTAATGATGGGGAACACCTTTTCAGGTACCTGTTGTCCGTTTGACTATCTTCTTTGGAAATGTTACCTACTCAGTTCACTTGCCCAGTTTTTTCGTTGGATTCTTCATTTTTCACTATTGAGTTCTATGAATCCCTTATGTATTTCAGATATTAACCCCTTATCACATATGTGGTTTGCAACTATTTTCGGTTCCATAGGTTGCCTTTTCCTTTTGTTTATGGTTTCCCTTGTTTTCCAGTATTAACCGTATTAAAATATCTATACTACCAAAAGCCATCTATGGATATGATGCAGTTTCTATAAAAATTCTGGTAGCATTTTTTTTTTCAGAAGTGGAAGAAACATCACAAAATTTATATGGAACCACAAAAGACACCAAATAGCCAAAACAGTTCTGAGAAAGAACAGAGTAGGAAGCATCACACCTCCTGATTTCAAGCTATACTACAAAGCTGCAGTCACCAAAGCAGTATGGTACTGGCACACAAATAGACACAGAGGCCAATGAAGCAGAATGGAGAGCTCAGAAATAAACCCATGCGTCAACGGTCAACTCATATTTTACAAGAGAGCCAAGAAGACTCGTTGGAGAAATGACAGTCTCTTCAATAAACAGGGTAAGTTGGATAGTCACATGCAAAAGAATGAAACTAGACCCATGTCTTACGCCACTCATGAAAATTAACTCGAAATGGAATAAAGACTTAAATATACGACCTGAAATTAGAGGAAAACACTGAAAGCACAAGCAATAAAAAGCAAAGATAAACAGATGCTATCCTTTTTAAATGTAAAGTCGATTTGCTCGTTGCTTAAAAAGCATATTCCTTGTTAAGCTGCCAAAAGATTGCTGAGAAGGAGTCCGTTGCTCTTGATGCCCTCATTCCCTTCTTGCAAGGAAGATACAGGAAGCGGAGTTAAGTTGCACCCTGAGGGCACAGGCTGCTACATTTGGTAAAAGAAAAAGAAAAAGATGCATTGGGAACATTATTTGTAAAACATAAAACAGGAAGACTCACTTTCTTCAAACAAACAAGATTTTAAGTCAACAGGAAAGGCATTGGCGATGTCTGTTTGCATTTTCATTGGCCAAGCAGATGTACTTCTTTGACATTATATGTAATGAAACCTTAATAGTGACTCCATGAAGGTGGTGCGGAAGGGGCCTTTCCTTTTCACTTCAGAACTTCCCATTCTGTTTAAATTCTTTATTAGGAATATGATTTACTCTCTTTTAATATTCAAAGCTTTTTAAATGAAGGGGAAAATGCTGTTTTAAGTGCCCAGCATAGTTCTGGGTTTATAATAGACAGCAGTAGTATTTCAGAGCCTAACCTGCTACAAGAGATAACCTTCCTCTCAGGGTTTTAGAAGTGAAGTTCCTTGAATCCTGCTTTCATTTAAAAGCAGTCATCTGATCATGTATAGAGAAGAGAATGTAGATTGTTTTGTAGTCCAGGGGTCGTTGGTATTGGTAATGAGATATTTATTTTTAGAATCACTTATCCTCTCGACCCTTAATTTCTGTTGCTCTTTGACTGTTTAAAAAATGGCTGTGAGAGGATATTAAGAGAGGTAAATGTTATTAACCTGAACTTGATCTTTCATTAGCCCCTGTGATATGTAGTGCTACTGAAGTCAGAAGACACCTGTTTTAGGAGGTTAATTTCTGCCACAGAGGGAGTTGCTGAAATTTACATTTGCTTTGTATTTAACTATCTGTAGGAAATGACTTTAGATACTTCTGCCCAGGAAAAGGGCAGAGTATTAATACTGTGTAATTATCTTTTTCTTCCTATCCTCAGAATATTTGTCCAGGAAAAGGATTCAGTGGTAGTGAAAAAAGCACCTCTTTGTGTGTATCTCTTTGGAAAGTTATAAGGTAGTATAGTTCTATTACCTTCTAGTAATAAAGCAACCAAGTATTATTAAACTTGAAAATACTTCTTTTTTTTTTTTCTTAAGTAGGCTTCATACCTATCACCCAGTGCCCAACACCCAGTGTCCAATGTGGGGCTTGAACTCTTGACCATGAGATCAAGACCTGACCATGAGATCAAGAGTCAGATGCTTAATCAACTGAGCCTCCTTGGGGCCCCAAATACTTGAAAATACTTTTTAACCCACAGGAATACTATGCTATTGTAGGGAAGGAAAAATTCTTCCCCTACCCTTCCAGGTCCTCCAGCTGGACTAAGAATTAAACTTATATAAGACTGGTTAACAGGCACAGAGGCCAATATTTAAATTGAGGTCTAAGTAAATGGCCAAGGCCGGCAGCTATTATACATTTTAGACAAAGAGACAATAAATTTGTGAGGAGTTGAGAGGATAAAGAAAACAGGTGTTTGGGAGCTTTAATTAGCAGGGAATCCTGAGCAGAATTTAGGCTGAGGTACTAGGTGAAAACAAACAAACAAACAAAAACACTAGTAATGAAGTTTGTCTCTACTGCTTTTTCTGCTTTAAAGTCCTTATCTCTGGTGATTAGGATGTCTTTTTACTTCTTAGTATAGGGAGGGCTTGTTTCTTATGGGACATTTGTTTCCTACTTTCAGGGCAATAGAGGAGGTGAGTGTCTTGCAGTGGCTGTTTCGTACATAACTTTAAAATAATCAATATTCCAATGTGGCACATTTTAGGGCAGCCTGCCTGTGGTCCCTACACTATTCTTAGTCATAATTATGACCAAAAAGAAAAAAAAAAGGTCTGATAAACTTCCTCTTATATATGACAATGAATTTGTATTTAACAAAAAAGAGCAAGTAATATACAGATTTGCATGCAGAGGTTTGCACCCTGCGTACAGAGCTTCGGAAAGACTGAAGTACATCAACGCCTTAGGGATGCTGTGAGGCAGCTAATTCTTTTGTAGGGACTCTCTCTCTACCTTCTTCTCCATAGAGCACTATTTGACCATTTTCATCTTTTATTCCTTTGCCAAATGATTAATTCCCCCTACATCTGCAAGAGAAGACAATGGGTGTGCTGCAGGCTGGATAGGGAATGTTTCTCTGCAGCACACTAAACAATATGTGCACCATTATTGTGGGTGAGAGTGAATGCTGGGTTTTAGTAGCCCTGGAACAGAAGTCCTTAGGAAGGAGGAGAAGCCACCATTGTTAACTAGATTATGCTTACTTCCCAGTCTATTTTCCCATCTATTATGCTTAAATATACTTCTAGTTATCAAAAGGAAAAGACACAGAAGCACTGCTAAAAGAAATGCTGCAGTGTAGATTCTGCAACATAATGGTTCCTAAAAATTATTAGAGACAGAGAAAAAAATTGAAAAATTTGGAGATTAGAGTTAAAAAATTTTCAAAACGCTTGTCTGATATAACTGTCTCTAATTAAAGATTCACCAAGAAGAAGATGGCAAATGTGTAGCAGATTACCTTTGTAGGACCTTACAATTTTTTAGAGCATCTACTAGGATACAATTCCAGCAGCAGCCAATGTCACAGAATAAAAACAAATGATAGATTGGTATGTGTGTATGGCAGGGGGGAGGGGTGGAGAGGAGTGACAGCTCTGTAATTATTTCATAATAGTCATGAGGTTATGTTATTGAGTGTTAAACATTTTACAAGATTGTTTCATATTTATTGTCTGGGTTCTAGAATTTTTCTCCTTAGTATAAACACTTTTTAATCCTAAATAGCAGCTGTGGCAAAAGGATTTGTTCTTAAGAACAAACTTGTGGTTCCCTAATCTTTTTATGATACTTGATTTTCCAGGGTTCCCATTTGAAAGGTCCTAGATATTAGTTTTAAATTGTTCAGTTTCACATCAACACCATAGTTTTAGGGAGGTTGGTAATGGTGAAACCAGTCCGTCTCTTTGTGGAAAGTGAAGTTGTCTGTAAACATTTTGAACTATAGACCAGAGTTTTGTGCTCTCTTGACCACATCACTGATTGTGAAGCATCTGGGTCCTTGGAAGCCCTGACCACCTGAGCTTTAATCAGAGCCTTTAGGTGTCTTTCCATTAAATCTGAGTTAAAGCCGCTTTCAAAATAAATTCAGTTTCAACCACTAATCAGTGACCATTTTCATGGAAACATTGAATCATTGTCTTGCATTTCGAGTATAACGTGTGAAATCAAGTCGTAGGGAAAGCTTTCTTTGTCCAGCTATCAGCAGTACATTGTCATCAGGCTTCCAGAGTACCAATTTCCATATTGTGTGACAAAGTATTCATTCTAAAATGTACTCCCCCAAATTGTTCAGACATGTAATAATGTGAATTTGAGGCTGTGAAAAGGTTTGAACTGTCAAAACTGCCTTTCTTTGACCATATTTAATTTCGAAGTGGTGAGAAAGTCTCAAATCAGCAGGACATTTACTCAAATGTTCTGTGATAAATCCTCTATGGCTCTAGTGTTTTTTTAAATATTCTGTCATGGAAAGCTGTAAATCATAATATGCTACCATAATGATGGAAATTAGGAAGACAAACTATTTGAAACTTCATGGGCCTTCAAAATGAGCAAATGGTTAGGTTTCAGAGAAACTGATCCTACGTCAAATACCTAAATGAATAGTTGTCAACCTAAGTTGACATTAGTTCTTGAAGAAAGTGAAAAAGTGGTTCTTTCAGTATTCTTCCTGAACACTTTCAGTGTGCATTGCATACAGATCACTTTGGGGCGCCACCTATATAATTAAATACACAAAGTGGTCTATTTATTTTCAGAAGAGAAAGTAGTATTGATTAATCTCAAACAAAAATATTGGCTATTTCTTGAATGGCAGAAAATCAGTGCTGATTAACAGATATGACAACTAATGAAGATTTTAACTGTCTGAGCTGTTGCAATGGAGTTGAGATCTCCACCTGTACCATCATCGAGCCAGGCAGCAAGCTCCTCTAAGTGTTGACTGCCAACAGGTCAAGCTGTCTTTTTCTCTCGAGAACTGCACGTGGCATAACAAGAGTTGTCTTACCCCTCTCAGAGGTTATTCTTCCTTCCTGACCCAAGGACTGACTGACATCCGGATATAGAAGGTGGCCCCTTTGCTTGAAGGTGGAATGCACTCTGCTGTGCAGTGACACCCATTGCTGCCCAAGCAGTCAGGCTGGAGCTAGACTCCAGGTAGAGGACACCAAGCTTAGGTCCTTCTGCTGTAAACGCTTCTTTTACTTCCTTTTCCCCAAGAGCGCTCCCCTCATAAGACATGTACACCTGAACCTGCCTCTAGGCAATAAAACTGAAGACAAAGGTGAATGCTGCATTTATTCACCTACACTATCACGTTGCTAGTATCAAATGGAAGAGACACCAGATGTGAAAAAAAGCCATCCGCCACTTAGCTCTAATCATCATACTAAACTAACAGAATAATAAAAATGAGTGTTTTCTCAAAAAGTGTATCCTAATTCTGTAAAGATGAGGCTCAATGAAAAAGGCACAAATAGTGGCTTTAAAATACAGGCGTGTGGGTCATTTAATTTTCTTTTTCTGTCGTCTTTTAATTTGAAAGCCATGAAGTTATATTTTAATATAGGTGAAGATAAACAGTGCATTGATGGAAATTAAATGCATGGTGATTGCATTATAAATTTTAAGAAATGTAAAAAATTTTAACACATCTTTTAGGGATGCCTGTGTCTTTATAAATTGGGAAGAGCACAGAAAGGGTAACAGTGGTAGAAATGATAAAAAAAACTTCCTATGAAATTTTAAGGAAGCTTGAAATTAAGATTCAAGAATCTCTTTTGTTACCAGATATCATTTCTACTGTCTAGATTTTAATTTGCATATAAATTTATTGTAGCATAGCATCTAACTAATATGCATTTCCCCCAAGACAGTAATTATTCAGGCAAATCTTTAATTAGATCAAGGCAAAATAAATATTCTTACACTCTAATTTTGAATTATTTGCACCTCCTATTAGAATTTTAAAATGATAAATTCTCATTGCGGTATCAGTTCTGTCTACTGTTTGTAACAAACATAGCTCATCACTTTGATCAGCACCCTGAATATATGAAACAGTGTTTCAGTGCTTACCTGTTTTGGGTTAAGATATATAGTGTTGATGTCCTAAGTTTGATAAAGATACTTTTTAAGATTTTGTTCGTAATTTTTAAAATGATGATGCTTTACAGATATAGTTAATCATTTGCTTCCCCTGTAGGAAGTAATATATACCCCTGTAGTATTACCCCTGTAGGGTAATATATAACCATTACAGTTAGCAGGATAGAGTTAATAAAGGACAAAGGGGGGCATTGCTGTCTTTAATTTTCCTCCCTCTTCATATACCCAATAAACATTAATATAT
Source organism: Panthera tigris (assembly GCF_018350195.1). Taxonomy (NCBI): domain Eukaryota; kingdom Metazoa; phylum Chordata; class Mammalia; order Carnivora; family Felidae; genus Panthera; species Panthera tigris. Next base: position 106,788,670 of record NC_056660.1, read on the forward strand.
TACTTTGTTCCTAGGGTGTAGGACCCTGGAGGAGTTTCTGCTTGTTTTAATGGCATATATTATATAACCCTCATTAGTAGAAATACAAAAATGTACTCAGAAAAGGAGTTTGATTTTCTGGTTCCTCAGCAGGCTCACGATAGTAACTTACAGAATTCTACCTCAGGAAATGACACAACCAGCTTTGATTACAGGGAGTCAAATAGCTGGCCTCAGGTAGTTATCCTAAAACGTGAAACTTATGTAGAAATACTGCTGACCCAGTGAGCAGACTGAGATGTTTTCCTTAATGTTGATACAAAATCTTGTTATAGAAACTTTACGTTAATAAGCAGGCCTTCTTCATTCAACATTGCCTCCACTAACTGGGTCAGAAATGCAAAAATCTCCCTTTTTAAAAGATTATTTAGGGGAGGGGTGCGCCTGGGTGGCTCAGTCAGTTGAGCATCCTGACTTTGGCTCAGGTCATGATCTCGTGGTTCGTGGGTTCGAGCCCTGTGTTGGCCTCTGTGCAGACAGCTCAGAGCCTGGAGCCTGCTTTGCATTTTGTGTCTCCCTCTCTCTCTCTCTGCCCCTCCCCAGCTTGCTCTTTCTCTCTCTCTAGCTCTCTCTCTCTCAGAAATAAACATTAACATTTTTTTTTAATTGCTTTTTGTTGTTTTTTATACTTTGTTTTGTTTCCTGTGCTGAAAGGGAACTTTACTGTTAAATGTTCAGATTCTATGAAATGTTCAAATAGGCTTATCCTACAATTTATAATACCAGGTGGGTGATTCATCAGAACTTTTCCCAAAGATACATTTTGACAAAGGCATAGAGATCGGAAGGAGGGTTTTGAATGGATTCAGATGTCCAAAGAATTGAGGACCTAGGAATTGGAGGTAGGCAGCAATTTACTTGAGATATTTCCCTGATATCACAATATTACCTACATAGGTCTGTTTGCATTTTCTGTTTTGGCAGACAGGTTTAAGGTACACACTCCCTCCAAATCCATCTTCAGTGGAGGGCAGTGACAGCACAAGTATCATTTGCTGTACCACTTCACAGTGTTTTGCCTTCTAACATGGAATTAAGTCACATATAATGCTGGTTATCTGTTTATTGCATTTGATTTCATGAAGCAGAAGTAGTTGGAGATATCTTTGGAAAACCACCTGATGTATGTACAAATTTTACCATGTTTATGGTTGTGCTCAAAATCTTGGAAAAAGATCAGCCTTTAAAACTTAACTTGGAGGAAAATATTGGCTTCTGCATTTAGTTACCACTTAATTCTAGATTCAAGAGCAGTGTATTTTTATGTTAAAAAAACATTTCACCATGCATGGCTTCTTTTTTCAGCTTTGGGCTTCTGTAATAAATGATATACCCTAAATCAGAACTTGGAACATGAATTTGGTGATCTCATACTTCATTCATTTTGCTCATTAAGCAAATATTTATTAAGCACCTACTCTGTGCTCTTCACCCTGCTGAGTGCTGGGATCATTGAGGTTAACAGGAGAGCAGATCCCTGCTCTTGTGAAACTGATGACCTGTTAGAGGAGTCAAATAAACCAGAAAGCAAACAAGATAAATGTGAATCTTAAAAATGCATTGAAGACAGTTAAATAGGTGATGGGACAGAAAGTAATAGGAAGAGGCTACTTGAAGCGAGCTGCTGAGTGAGGAACCTGCCATGGCTAGGTGTGATAGCTGGAGTTGAGGCAAGGCAAGAAGGCCAGGTCACCAGGGCATACCAGGCAAAGGTGAGATTGTGGAGCATGAGGCCAGACGGGTAGGCAGGGCCCACATCTCACAAGGTATTGTAGACAGTTGTGAAGGTTTCATTGTCAGAAGAGTAGAAAGTCATTTAGAATTTTTTAAGCATGGCAGCATTGTATTCTAATTAGTGTTTTTATGAGACTCCACGGCTCTGTCTGGAAAATTATGATGGGGGAACAAGGGTGGAAGCAGGGGAGATTAGTTAGGCTGCTGAGATGCATGCAGATGAATGCGGTGACAGTGGCAATAGATGAAAATTGATGGCTTAGTGATACTTTTGGAGATAAAACCAGTGGGACTTGCTAAATTAGAAAGAGGATACAAATTAAGGATTACTTTCTTTCTTTTTTTTTAAGAAAAACTGCGTTTATGGTGGTGTCATTTATTGAGGAGGTGGAGGCTGGAGAGAGGTTGGACTGGGGGGCAGTATCAAGGCATGAATCAAAACTCGGATTTGGCCATGCTGAGGTTGCAATTCATGGTAGATATCAGTATGGAGGTGTTACATGCACGACTGGCTGGAGACTATAGCTTAAAGAATAGATCCGAGTTGGAAATACATAAACTAAAATATATGTGTATGTAGATGTACATGGGTAGAGTGTATATAGATGGCAATTAAAGGCCTGGGATCGGTTAAGGTTACTTAAAGAAGACAGCACAGAGTGGGAAAATGTGAAAGGTCCAGGAAAACTTAGGGAGAACTTCCATCATTTGGAGGTCAAGTAGAGGAGAAAGAACAAGGAAATGATACCAAGGAGTTGCTAATAGTGCCGGATAAAAACCAGCAAGTGCAGTACCATGGAGAGCAACAGACTAGAATGTTTCAAGAAAGGCGGGAAGGAGGTCAGCTGTGTCCGCTGTGGCTAGAAGGTGAAGGGAGAGACAATGTGATTGAGGTTAGCAGCATGGGTTTTTGGAGGTGACCTTGATGAGAAGTTTCAGAGAGCATGGTAGACCGACATCAGATTGGAGTGTCCTGAGGCATGATTAGTAGGAGAAAAAAGGGACAGAAAGAAAGTTAAGTCAAACTTTGCTTGGAAGCAGGGAGAAGAAAAATAGATACTGGAGAGAATATGAGGTCAAAGGAGATACGTATTTTTTAAAGATATAAAATTCTTAGCCATGTTTTTGCATACTGATTAGATGACCTAATAGAAAGGAAAAATTCATGGTACAAGGTGAAGATATTATTTTATAAGAACAAAATCCTAGAGGAAACAAGAGAAGATGGATCTAGAGCCCAACTGGAAAAACCGGCCATTAGTAAAAGAAGAAAACTCCTCCATAGTGACAAGAGGGAAGGCACAGAAGATGGGCACACATACAGGCAGATTTATTAATTCACTGATAGGAAAATGGAGTATCCTCACCGATAGCTTCTGTGCTCTCAGTAAAATAAAAGGTATAATCTGGGGCACTTGGTTGGCTCAGTTGGTTAAACATCCGACTCTTGATTTAGGCTCAGGCCATGATCTCATGGTCATGAGATTGAGCCCCACATCTAGCCCTGCCTCAGGCTCCATACTTAGCATGGAGCCTGCCTAAAATTCTTATTCTCTTTCCCTCCCCCACTCACGTGCACACATACATTCTCTCTCTCTCTCTCTCTCTTTCTCAAAATAATAATAATGAAAGTATAATCACTGAGTAAGAATGAGTAGGAGCAGGAACTAGGACAGTTTAGAGAATAAAATGTGTTAAATAATAATTTTTAAGAGTAGAAAATTGAGTTTATTAGGAAACAACTTAAAAGAATGTTCTGGCAATTCTGAGTGCTGTGTGATGTTTGTTGTTGTGAATCGAATGTGGTACCATTGTGTGATTTCTTCCAGCAGTGTTAGATGCTCGAATACAGATGCAGATAATGACAGAAAACTTTGTTGAAACTAGGTCAGGATTTTTCTGGGTGGCCAAGACATTGGAAATATTTATGAGGCAGTGACTATAATGACGGACCATGGAATTAAAGCCATGTAAGGAAATAAGTGAATCTCAGAGGATGGTAATAGGCAGTGAAAATGTGGAAGGGTCAGTGAAAATCATTATGAGGTAGTAGAACTTTAAAATTATATATTTGAGTAAATGAAAAGTTTAGAAGGGTGTAGTCAGAGTAAGATGCCTATATGCCAGATGGAGGAAGTGGCATATTTCCAGATGAAAACCAGAACTGGGACGTTACTTTGAGAGTGGAGGCTGAGAAGCGGAATAGAAAAAGATTATTGGGTGATGAAATCAAGGCATTAAGACATCAGGGTGTTGGATGGATATTCACATGTTGATGTCACTCAGAAGGGTGGCAGAGAAGAAGATACCTATGTTGTCAATGAATGACCCACCTTTGATAAATGACACTGGTGAGAAGGTATAATGGGTGACATATTTGGGTGGCATTAGGAATTAGGGATTTTAGTGGGACTCCCTAAATTACAAATGGGGAAGCAAAATACTCATTAACACTTCCTGGCCCTGAAACAGGTAGAATATAAAAAGAAAATAAAAAAGCATTCCCTAGGATGGCTAAAATAAAAAAGATAAGAAATAAGTGTAGGCGAATATGTGGGGAAAAAAGGAACTGTCGTGCATTGTTGGTGGGAATGTAAATTGATAGTACCATTATGAAAAATGCCATGAAACTTCCTCAAAAAATTAAAAATAGAAATATCATAAGACCCCATAATTCCACTAGTAGGTATTTATCCAAAGAAAACAAAAACAATGATTCCAAAAGATACATGGTACATTTATTTACAGTAGCCAAGATATGGATAAGATATGAAAACCAAAGTATTCATTGATAGATGAACAGATAAAGATTGATATCTCTCTCTCTCTATCTCCCTCTCTCTCTCACTCTCTCTCTCTCTCACACACACACACACACACACACACATACAGAGAGAGAGAGAGAGAGAGAGAGAGAGAGAGAAAGGAATATTATGCAGTCATTAAAACGGATGAGATCTTACCATTTGTGGCAACATGGATGGACCTAGAGGGTGTTATGCAAGGTGAAATAACTTAGGGAAAGACAAATACCATATGGATCCACTTATATGTGGAATCTAAAAAGTAAGACACATGAATAAACAAACAAAAAGCAAAATCAGACCTGAAAATACAGAACAATCTGATGGTTGCTAGAGGAGGGAGTGTGGGGAAGATGGGGAAAATGGGTGAAGGGAGTGGAAGATTCAGACTTCAGGTTATGGAATGAATAAATTATGGGAGTGAAGGGCACAGCGTAGGAAATACAATCATTGGTATTGTAAAAGTGTTGTATGTAAATTTGTGGTGAGCATAACATAGAGACACATTGAATCGCTATTTTGTACACCTGAAACTAATATAACTTTGTGTTTGGCCGTACTCAAAGGAATTTTAAAGGCTTTTCTAGGGCAGGCTGGTTAACATAAATGACAAAAACAATGTGCTCAGGGTACATTGCAATTTAGGTATAGCTAGGTGAATGAAATATTAAAGAAGAGATTGAGGGTAGAGGAAAGTTTAGCGATCATGGGTACAGTGTTTTATAGGGCACATTGGAGCATTGAGAAAAGAGTAGAGGAGTGGAGATTAGCACATGTGCACAGGACAAACTATGCATTAAAGGTAGGGCAACAGGATCTGAGAGGTTTGCTTTTTGCTGGTGGCCAGGGATGTGGGGCAAGATGAAATTTGTCCTGAGAGCATCACTGTGGAAGGAAGACTAATCCGTTCTGTCTGTATCCCTGGAAATTAATCTGCTGTGGAAGATTTGGTACTCTCCATGAGAGTATATGGCGATGCCCTGGCTTTGGGATTGTTATTAGCGGTGAAGAATGTGGAAGCCTTATGCACTCCTCTCTTAATTAGCTTCCTTCCGTCTGGATCCTGTGAAATCTGGTGAGTCATCTGAGACAGAAAATATGTCACTCTTATGTTAGCAAATATGAATACCCTTTGCTCACTCAGAATGGATCAAGGTTCCCAACTCTGCCAATGTATGCTTCGAACCTGATTGTTTATGGAAAATTCCCTGTGCTCAATGGCAGGGCCAGCAGTAAAGGGAATGAACGCTCATGAATGTCTAGCCCTGCTGAGCTCTTGACAACCGTGTCTCATTTGTTACGACTTCAGTCTCCTTTACTGCCCATTTTGTAAAAGTAACAGTCTCAACTCTACCAAGGCTGCTAAGGCTACAGAGTGGGAAACAACTATTACAACTCATGTTATTATACTAATGTCTTTAAAATTACCTCATCAAAGGGGAAAAAAAGTACTGGCCCAGGGAGGCCCCTTTATTATTATCACATTATATTTAAGTACAAATGACACTGCATTTGAAACTTAGATTTCTTGCATCCTAATCTCCTTGAAGATAGGGAAGCAATGTAGCATAGAAATGAAAGGGAACTGTGTTATTTGTATCAAAATTTAAACTGGTTAAAAACCAAATGCCATTTGTGCTATGTATGCTACAGTAACTGGTTAAGGTTTGAAGAGATGGCTGGATGTTCATCTTGAAAGAAAAAAAAAAAAACCTTGCTCATTATTAAGGTGCTTCCAAACTTGATATTTTTACCATGACCTTAAGCTTGTAGGCTAATAGAGTTGATCTTGTGATTATCACAAATATCTGTTGAACAGCTAATTTGAGGGAAGCTGTTCCTACAGATACAATATTAAATATGACATGTATCTTGATTTGAATGAACTTACCATCTAAAAGATACAATCAGTTGGCAATTGTAACACTCTAACCACCTACAATGGAAGACCAGGGAACCTAATCTCAGGAGCAGCGTGTAGGGCAGACCTCACAAACAAATGGGAGATCTAAGCATCAATAAATAATCTTCAGAGACCTCCATATGAAATCAGAATTTTAATTTTTGAATTCAGTATTAAACGGTCTAGAAATTCAGATTTTTTGTGACCTTTTAGGTGCCAGCTTACTTGTAAACAAGTTCAGTGTATTTGCCTATTATCTGTTTGGAAGAAATTAGATTTTTAAAATTCATTATTAAATTAACTATAAGATTTACTAAAATCATTAAAAGTTTAAAACATGGCATTGTTTCTCCTATTCTGTTTCAGTGAGTACAGGTATTCCCATATCTTATGTAAATACAACAAAAATAAAATAAGTCAAATTTAAAAGTTTATTTGAGAAGTTGTAAGATCTGGTTCTGCAGAAACCTTGGGATAATAAAAATAAGAGAGGAAATAGTTTTAGTTTTGTCTTTTACCAACGTGATCTTTCATAATCACATGAAATGACTTTAGCTCACCTCACCTGTTATCTGATATTTCTCCATTAAGATTTAACTACTTTTAGGAATGGGGAGGAGTCATTTATTCATTCAACGAACACTTATTTTTTTTTATCTACTGTGTATAAAGTACCATATACCATATGGTTTACCATATAAAGTGCTCTGAGTATGATATCAAGACAAACCAGACAGATGCCTCCAGCCACAGGATCTTACAAATACAAGGATCTGACCAATTACAAGTTAAATACTTTATATAGGAAAAAACTATTTCCCAAAAGAGTTGAGATAAGTAATTCATTGGCCACCTGAAGATCTTCATAATCCTCTGTTCATCCTCCAGGTTTTTTTCTGTCCAGATCCCACTTCTTTATAACAGGAAAATTCCTGTTGGTTTCAGCTGAGGTGAATAAAGTTCAAAGATAACATACTTCTTACAGAGTGTATTCTGAAAACCCTCAGCCACATACTGAACTCTCACTAATGGCAAAGCAACAATAATATCTAATTGCATTTGAACTCTAGAAACGAGAAATAAAGACCAACCCGTTAACATCTGCAGCCCTTTTCCCTTCTGTCATTATCTCATCAAATCAGATACCATGCTACTGTTGTTTCATACATGTAGAGATGTGTAGTTGTTTAATTGCTTTTGTAAACTCATATTTCAGTGTAGCGTTTCACTGTATGTGCTTATGGAATAGACTATGTTGCCACGTTTTTGTTTCTTTTAACTTGCAAATCTAAGGAGTAGCCATTCTTTTTCTTCCCTTCTTCAGTTTAAATAAAGCACAACCTGGGGCATCTGGCTGGCTCAGTGGGAAGAGCATGAGGCTCTTCATCTCAGAGTAGAGATTTCTTAAAATAAAGAAAAATTTAAATGAAGGATAGCTTTATCTCCTTTGCAAACATAGGGCTTTAAAAGAGAAGGAAACTCCCTGTGTCGGGCTCCTTGCATGGAGTCTGCTTGGGATTCTCTCTCTCCCTCGCTCTCTGCCCCTCCCCCACTCATGCACGTGCACAGTCTCTCAAAATAAATAAACATTAAAAAATAATAAAAAATATAAAAGAGAGAGAAGCAAAACAATACAGGAGGGAAAAGTTTAAAAAGTAGTTTTGTTAATATAAAGTAAAATATATAGCTGCTTTCTACACTAATTTTCAACGTGTGTCCCTGAAAAATGATCACCCTACATATAATTACTTCAGCAGATGTGATTCTTTTTATTCTACGTCCCCTCGAATGTGTGGAGCTCAGCTTGCGGTGGAGGCAGAACTGGGCAGACAGAGCCTTGTCTCTGCAGGTCTCTAAGTGTATTCCTGTCTTCAATTAGGGAACACACCATGTCCAGATCTGGGTAAATTACCCTGGCACATTTCTCCTTTTTTTTTTTTTTTCCCTTTCTTTCTCTTGCTTCTCCTCTGTTTTTTTTTTTTCCTTTTTCTTCTTTACTCTTGTTATTTACCTTTTCTCCAAGTTCTTATTTTGCCCCAACTTCTTTCAGCATTGGGGTGAGATGGTAAGGATACATATGAAGACTTGGATTGTGAGCCAAACCCTTTAGTCGGCCCTAATTTCCCATTCCCACAGTTGCAGGGAAAGAGATGGGATCATGGTTGCATAATTGACATTTATAATCTGACCCTCCGTTGTCAGATGTGTTAATAAATCTTTAACCTCTCACTTTAGAACTTGGTGTAGAATTTCTAAATAACTGATAAAATATGACAGTTATCTGGCCAGCGTTGGGAATTTTGGTTTTCATGGTTGGAAAGAAATTATCGCTCCAAGAAGATATATATATATAAATATATATATAGATATATATATATATTTTAATGCTTTCATTGACAGAGACTGGCGCTTCCCTTTATGTCAGCTGGGAACATGCTTGCGTAGTACAGGGCTCTCTTGTGAAAGAAAATAATTTGTTAAAGATGTGTCCGCACACATTTTGCCGACAAATAGCTGGCACATGCCATGAAAAAGAACAAGAAATCATTCTCAGATGTTCCCTTACAAGTCACACAGAGCCAAAGGCTACCCATGTAGCAGCTCCTCAAACGTTAGGAAGTCTAACTAGACTTCTGGGAAAAACCTTTCGAGGTGTTTATGTGACATGGAATCTATATTGTTTTAATTGAAAGAGAGGCTGTCAGAGTACTCTTCTTACAGAATAAGCTTACTTAACTGATAAAGAATGAGGATAAACTCCTCCATTAGGATTTTCTTTGTAAATGTCATGGTAAAATGCTATTTGATACACTTATTAATTAGTGCATAACTGGGTGGTTCTCTTCAACAGCCAGCAATCAATCACTAATAAAACATTTCCTACATATATTCGCATGTCCGTAATTGAGATATTGTCCACAACCATGTCTGTTCCTTAAGAGTTCACAAATGGGAGGAAATAAGGTTCTTCTGTTCCATAAAGTCAGCATGGGGGGAGAGTAAAGCTATTTTCCTTGCGCTAAATTGAGAAATTAGAACAGAGTTTGTTGTGAAAGGAAAAATAGCTACTATTTACATGCTCTACCTGCTAAAGGAGAATAGGACTATAGGAACGCTAAGTCAGTAAAACCAGAGCTAGGATGTGGTTGATTTTAAGCAGCAAAGGAATGTATAGACAATGAGGGCAGAGACAGAGTCAGGACCAAAATGGGGCACAGCAACTCAAAGTTATAAGGAATCAAGAACTATGATTGAGGGGAAGTGATATAGAATGAAAGATAAGAATTAGTGCACTGGAGGGTAGCAAGGCCAGGTAGGCAGATCTGTAGAAGGAATGCATAGAATAGAATTGAATTTTAATAATGATGATCATTCCTTATGTTGATGAGTCTCAGATCTATAGATTCTGCCTTGGTTCTACAACTCTCTTCCAGTTCCTGACTGTGAGCTCAGGCTTGTGAAGTCTTTGAATTGTGAACTTCCATATGATTACATCACCTTTATCACTTCACATGTCTTTACATTGACTCTACTGACCTGAGTGAATTTCTGTTCTTCATAATGAGAAGAGCCCTAGATAATGAGTAAGTATGGTCAATGTCTCTGTCAGCTTGGCCTGCATAACAAAAATCCCGTAAACAGTGTGGCTTACGCAACAGAAATATGTTTTCTCACAGTTCTAGAGCTACAAGTTTGCAATCAGAATGCCAATATAGTCAGGTTCTGGTAAGAACTCTCTACCTGGATTGTAGACAGCTGCCTTCTCACTATATTGGAGAGAGAGAGTGAGAGTGAGCATGCGTGCGAGAGCGTGCGTGTGCACAAACTCTCTGGTGTTTCTGCTTATAAGGGCACTAATCCCATCATGAGTGCCCTGCCCTCATGACCTCATCTGACACTCTTTTTCTTTCAGAGGTCTCATCTTCAAAAATCATCACTTTGAGTGTTAAAATTTCAACATTTAACTTTGAAGGGGTCATGATTCAGTCAGCAGCAGAGCAGCGGTCAGGAAAACGTTAAAGAAGGCATTGCATTTGGAGACTGGGGGATTGGAAGAATATTAATGTTGGTGACAGAAATGGGGAAATTAAAATGTGTCTGTTTACATTAGATAAGCTCAGTTTGAGATACAAGTCTTAGTTACATTAACTTGGAGGTGACCAAAAGCAGTGAAAATGCAAGCATTTAGTAAATCTGAAAAGTTTGTCATACTGTGTCAAGATGTGTCCATTTTACTCATTTACCCAGCATTCACTGGGACTTGTAAATCTGAGACTCTAAAACTTTCCTGAGTTTTGGAACATTTTGTTTTATTTACATGTTCCCTTGTTTTATTCTCTTCTCTTTCTGCAAAGCCTATTGTCAAATATTGGACTCAGTCCTTGACATCCTTTGGCTTCCCTTTCATTCTTTCTGTGTCTTTGTATTTTTAACTGCTTCTGTGAGGATTCCTTAATTCATTCCAGTTTGTTCCTCAGCTGTGCCCATTCTCTTATATAGCTTGTCCAATGGGATTTAAATGTCAATGATCATTCTTGTCATTTCTCTGCAAACTAGTCAATTCTTTGCTATGGATGTTACAGCCTCTTATTTCCCTGATGACATTAATTATACTTAATCTAAATTCTTGAACAGATTTTTCTGTTAACTTTGTTTCCATACTTATTAATATTTATTACCTGTTTTTCACGGTGTTGGCTTTCCTGTGTGCGCACCTTCGTCATTGAGATTTTTTTTGTTAGCTCAAGAAAAGGTTTAGTGAAGTGGTTAAGAGCATGAAGTCCAGAGCCCCATGGCCTAGGATGTGACTTGACATTTCTGTGTTTCAGTTTCCTCATGTATATAATGCAGGAAGTTATATCCCTACCTCACAGGGTTTTTGTGATAATTAGATGATGAATATATGCAAAGCTTTTGGAAGGCAGGCTACCCCCTTACCTTACCCCTACCACCCAATAAGTCTTCACTTTTAATGTTAGGAGAGTAATGAAATGTTTAGTACCAATAGATAGTAGCTGTTAATATTATGTGACTACTGAAGCATTTTATGGTAGCCAGCCTCTAGTGACTGCAGGAGATGTTAGGCTCTGCTGCTGGGGAGTATACTAGTAGTTTATCTTCTAAGTATGGGGCTGCTCCAGAATGCAGTCAGCTGCTTGAGACCCACATTTACTGTTCCACGGGGGTGGGTGGAGTCTGGAGATGCGGATGGGAGAACATGATAGTTCTTTCTCCAAGTGTATGTATGTGCACACGTGGAAGACTCCCCCCGCTGCTCCAATCTGATACCACTACTTTTCATGCTCCTATTGGGAGCATGTCTGCTTGTGGGTCTCTATGTTTTATGTCATTTGTAGGGCTTTATGATGAGAAAGTAAAGTATAGCCTGTGCTCTGACTCTCACCTGGGAGATCATCATTGATTGTTTTGAATGCAAGTTGCATAATTCTGTTTGATAAACAATTGTGCTTTGTTAACTGTCCTCTTCTCTCCCAGTAGGTATTTAATATTTGCCCCGTGTCAAAAGGGTCACTTTTAGCTGCGGGTTTGGCAGTCCACAAAAGTGTTATAAAGATAAGATCTTTGTTCCGTTCTCTAGCTTATGATATGTGGCCCTGGTGTCTGAATGTGTCCGTTAATACCACAGAGTATAGATTTTTCCTTGTGAGCTAAGATTTTCACTCACAAATTTGGAAATAAGAGTTGGAAGCAAGTGGAAAACATCTTAAGTCCTTGGCTCTTTGGTACTAATGAAATGTTGGAAGAGACGTGAGGGTTTCTTCAACTGTTACTTAGCTTACTGAGCTGTCTTAATTGTTTTCGTGGGATGAAATAATGTCTTTAAGGGAAGAAAGTCAGCATGAGCAGATGAGAGAACACAGCACCTAACAGTATCTGAATGCTGCCTCCACGTCCCAGATGAGAGTTTGCCCAGGAGCTTGGTAGCACAGCGACAACAGCCAGAAGCACCACGGTGTGAGTGGACTCAATTTTCCAAGCAGGGTGCCAGTGAGTCCTGGGCATTTTGACGAGATGATCTATTCAATGTCTGAGCTCATGCAGGGTGATGGCAGTGACACTTTCATACCTCCCTTGCAGAGTTGTCATTGTGCCAACTCATCACCAACACCAAGAAATGACATTTGATAAAAATGATACCAGTAGAAAGATGTGAAAGGGTGAAGAGAATTGATGTTGATTTTCTTTCCCTTTTGACGTCCTAAGTATTAACATCACCTCCGATTTGGTGCTTATTAAGATTCTCCTTAGCAGAAGAGGGGAATGCTTGCAATACCCCATCTGAGGTTTGGGTGACATGCCTTGAAAACCTCATGCTGCAGTTTCTTTCCTTTGCACATCCTAATTTCGCTGGGTTGGATACAATTCATTGACCCAGAAAGTATCTGATGGCATTGATTTGGCTCTTAAACAAACTCTCTGACTCAGCCAGTTAAAGAAAGTTCTGGTTCATCAGAAGCAAAAGTTTAAAAGGAAAAAAAAAACTCGAGCAGTTTATTTAACAGATCTCAGTGTTCAGTTCAATTTAAAATGCGTTGCCCTTTTGTTAAAATGACAGCATTCCATTTATTATGGTTCCCATCTTTGGGCTTTTTTTCTTTTGCTTAAAGAGCTTTGATAGAGTTGGGTAATAGCACTGTGTAAGAAAAAAGGAAATTTCAGAATTTCCTTTGAAAGAAAGAAAAGGCATTTCAAAAGGAGCCAAAGGTGAATCTTCACTGATCTCAGTAGAAAAGCAAAGGATAAATGGAAGCTTGACTTTCATAATTGATATTTTTGTTTTACAGCCAGTTGCCACTTCCATAAATGTAAAAAGGAAAGCACCTAAGTGTACATACCTATTACATTCTGCTAAAGTGAATATCAGCCTTTATTTATAGCAGGCACAGCATAGAGGAGTATAGTTTAGTGACTGGGATCAGGTGTAAAATCCTGGCGTAAACCCTTTCTTAGCTTTGTGGCCTTGGGCAAGATCCTTAATTGCCCTGTGACTCCATGTCCTCATATATAAACTAGGAATAATAATTTTATCCACTTGATATGATTGTTAAGAGGACCACATGGGTCAATACACAGAAAGCACATGGAACAATGACTATTGTATATATGGAAGGACTATATATGTGTTTGTGTGTGTGTGTGTGTGTGTGTGTGTGTGTGTGTGTGTTTGCAATTAGTGTTTCTTTTAAAGGAAATCACCTGAAATTTGGGGGAAGCTGAAGTTCTTAGACTGTATAAAATGAAATGATTTCTGAAGTTGTTTGTAAAATATATTTTATGGTTATGACATCATGTGTCATAAATGATTGCAAATAACTCCCCCAATTCTTATTAGGAAACATGGAAATTAAACAGTCATTCCTCTTATGAGTATCATTGTTTTCTGAAATTAAAATCATTTTCCTTCCTTTGGATGGATCAGTATAAAAAGTACCAAATATGTGATGTGCTACTTTGGGAAGGAAAATATTATCATACTCCCATAACAATAATATTTGTCATTAATAGCATGGCTCAGTGATACTATTTGTAGCATTTTTATTCATTTTCAGAGCTGATAGCAAAAAAAAAAAGTTTGCATTAAGTCTTTACATGCATTGAATGACAATGCCCTTTAATGTAAATATAAAAAGACTAGTCGTGGAATTGTCTATAATTCTTGGCTTGCTTTCTTTTTGTGTCTTCTTCAGGGTTAACTCTCTGTTGATGAAAATATTCATACCAAGATGTTTATCCAACCCCTCAAATTCAATATACTTTAAACTTAAGTCCTCATGTATGTTTCTTTCCCTCCACCTATCATCTCCGCCAACCCTCCCCTTACTCCCCCTGCGTTAGCACACATAGCCACACACCAATTTCCTTCTCAGATGTGCCTTTGTGTTCCTAATCACCCAATCCTAATCTCTTCCATCCATTCATTCAGCAGGCAACTAAATCTTAGTGGCTCTTCCTTTAAGTACCTCTCATTGTATTCCTTCCACTCTAACGGCCATGGAATGACTCTCCTTATATATTCCTTCTTTTCCATACCTGTCATGACTCTGGATAATATCTTCAATTTCTGATTTTCTTTTTCCATGCTAACACTGTATTTAACCGTCTGTGTCCATTGATCAAATTACTTTTTATTATCAGATCTAGATGCAAGACTCTCATTGCTTTAAAAATATTGTATCAGTTAATTATCCTTTAGGTGTGGGAAGATAAAAGATGGACAGGGGATGAAAAAAATCCTATTATCATATCCTAAAATGACATGAGAAGAAGTTTAGATTAAATGGCTAAAAGCAATTTTCTGAGATGAGGTAGATATTAATTTTCTATTTATAGCTACTGAATTAGTTTTCTGTGGCTGTTACAGTCTATCCCACAAACTGGGTGCCTTAAAGCAACAGAAATTTGTTCTCTTACAGTTCTGGAGGCCGGACTTCTAAAATCAGGATGTTGGTAGGGCACTCCCTCTGACGCTCCAGGATTGAATCTGTTCTTCGCCACTTCTAGCTTCTGGTTATTGCCACCTTCCTTGGCTTGTGGCCACTGCTTTCTGCTTTGTCTTCATAGGGCTTTATTTCTGTCTTTTCTTTTCTGTGTGTCTTTAAGGACACTTGGGTTAATTTTATGTGTAAACCTGGCAAGGCTCTGATGCTCCGTTGTTTGGTCAACTGCTAGTCTGGATGTATCTAGTGTAGGTGTTTTGTAGATGTGATTAACATTTGTAATCAGTTGACTTCAAGATTATCCTCAATAATGTGGGTGGGCCTCATGTTTTTAGCTGAAGCCCTCAAGAGCAAAAGCTGAGGTTTCCTGAAGAAAGATTTCTGTTTTCAAGGCTGTAACATAAAAAACCTGCCTGAGTTTCCAGCATGCTGGCATGCCCTCCTAATTTGAGACTTAAGACTGTGTTAAGTCTTACCTGAATTTTCAGCCTGCTCTACAGATTTCAGACTTGCCAGACCCTACAACTGCATGAGTCAATCCCTTAAACCTCTCTCTCTTTCTCTATTTATACATATTATATTTATTCTATTTCACTGGAGAACGCTGACTAATGACTAATACAGGACCCAACCAGATAATTCAGCATGATGTCATTTCCCAATGCTTAATTTAGTGCATCTGCAAAGACCCTTTTATCCAAATAAGGTAACATTCGTAAGTTTCAGGAACTTGATATGAATATATTTTGGGGCCATTTTTCTGCCTAGTGCAACTACTCTGTAAATTAGAAATTCCTATTCGATTTTAGGAGTATCACAGAATGTTACTGAGTTTTCCAAGAGGTGAGACAATTCTCAAAACAATTACCAGTACAGAATTAATTTATTCACGTCAAAGAATGGATATGTATGCCAGATGTATGACAGATTGAACTTTTATAAGAGTAAAGAAAGTGATAATGTGTAGTAAATTGTGACTTTAAAATTCACGTATGTAGCTGTTTTGTTACATAAATCTAGAATCTGTGCCACACTTAAAAAAGGAATGAAAGTACAAGGAAATCCATCTTTCTACAAACTAGAAACCCAATTTCTAAATATTAGTCCTAGAGGTTAGCACATATTATATTTGTTTTCATAATTTGCATATTTGACAGAGTTTATGAAGAGGTTTTTCCAGTGAATAAATTGTTCAAGCTCTTTGTATAACAGACTGAAATAAATAATGACCGTATTTTTAAGGTATGTATTAACTCCTCTCCTCCTGTCCATTTTTTTAAAGCATGTTGAGAAAATAAGGATTTTTTTTCAAATAGGCGTCAGTGCCTAATAAGAAACAGATTTCTACTTAAAAATAATTTTGCATTCAGTGGATAATAAATAGCTCCTGGATTTTGTTGAGTGTGGTTCCTTTTAGCATTCTTTTCTTTCTTGCGTTTCAAAATTTCTTAAGATTCAACAATAGAACTTGGTCTTCTGTATTAAATAACTACATTTAAAAAAAATTTGTGATGAGGGTATTTAAGGTCCACTCAATTAGCAAATTACAAATATGCAAACAGTATTATTAACTATAGTTACCATGCCTGTAAATTATATCCCCATGATTTTTTTTAAGTTTATTTATTTATTTTGAGAGAAAGAAAGAGACAGGGTGGGGGCAGGCGCAGAGAGAGAGGGAGACAGAATCCCAAGGAGGCTCCGTGCTGTCAGTGCAGACTCTGATATGGGGCTTGAACTCATGAACCATGAAATCATGACCTGAGCCAAAATCAAGAGTCAGATGCGTAACTGACGAGCCACGCAGGTGCCCCTAAATGATTTATTTTATAACTGGGAATTTGTATTATTTTGATTTTTAAATTTATTTTCTCAGCTTTTTGAAACAGCATAATTTTAAAAGATGGTTATACTCAAATATCTGAGTAATAATTTAGTGAATTGTCTACTGGCCTGAAACTCGTCAGGTATTTGATTTGATGAGCGGGAAAGAGCTGAAAATAAAGTAACAAAGTAAGAACTTTCAGTATAAATGAGTGAGCTGTGTGATTTTACAATAGCCGTTAGGGGCACCTGGCTGGCTCAGTCGGTTAAGCATCTGACTCTTGATCTCAGCTCAGATCTTGATCTCAGGGTCATGAGTTCAAGGCCCGCATGGGGTTCTGCAGTGAGCGTGAAGTCTATGGAAGGGAGGAAGGAAGGAAGGAAAGAAGACAGGAAAAGAGGAGGGAGGTTTTTGGAGCCACGCTTTAATTAATACTTATGCACCAATGTCAAAAAGTCCAATATTGGATGTATTTCACTAGTACAATTTTCACTGTACTAAAATGGTTTTCATCTGATTTATTATTGTTGCTACATCTCAAACATACATCTGAGGAGTTCTGTATCTCTCTTCCCTCTTTTTCTCCTAAATTCCCATCTTTCTTCTTGGGAACCTGTCATTGTTATTGTTGTATTAAATATCTGAAAAGAGTACCCAGTCTTTTTCTAAAACTAGTATATTTCCATTTCCTGGATAATTAGGGAAGTGAATGTTGTCTAGGAGGTTTCTAGCAGTAAATTACTTGAAGATGACTGTAGAAGCAACCACCCTAAATAGGTGTTTCTATTCAGGCTCTATAGAAAAAGGAATTACAGGAGGCTTGGCAAATTAACACAGAGGTGTGGTAACGAAGACTTAGAAAAAACTGACTTGTCCTTTGGACTGGAGACATTTTTTTTTAATTTTTTTTTTTTTAATTTTTTTTTCAACGTTTTTTATTTATTTTTGGGACAGAGAGAGACAGAGCATGAACGGGGGAGGGGCAGAGAGAGAGGGAGACACAGAATCGGAAACAGGCTCCGAGCCATCAGCCCAGAGCCTGACGCGGGGCTCGAACTCACGGACCGCGAGATCGTGACCTGGCTGAAGTCGGACGCTTAACCGACTGCGCCACCCAGGTGCCCCTGGACTGGAGACATTTTTACATTAAAAAAATATTTCCATCATTAGCCCATAAGCTGATAGATATTCCTATATACTAGTATTACTAGTAATTATTTTTAAGTATGCATACTCTGTTGGAAACTTGCCAGGTGTTTTACACATATTATTTCCTGTCCCTGCAACAGGACTGTCAGGTAGGTATAAGGTCCAACTTGCATGGAGAAGTTAAGGTTGACATTAGGTTACGGAATTTGCACATGATTATGCAGTGGCTGAGCCAGGACTGGAGGTGAGGTCTATTTCTCCAGTTCTTCATTGGCTCTCCGTTTTGTGTTTGGAGGAAAGGAGATGGTTTTGAAAATTTCTTCACTTGCTCTAGGCATGTCTCAGAAGCAAATCTACTGTGACACATGTTAAGAATTTCAAAACAGTTCAAATAATTTTACTTAATTTGGGAAACAGATGGAAATCTTCCCTGCTCTTCGTTGACTTCACGTTTTACATAATGAATATATGATGTTTAAATATGCAGACGCCTGAATCTTTACCTAGGATCAAATCTGAGAGAGTTCCCAAGGGCAAGGGCTGCTCCCAGAATTCTTCCAAGTAATGTGCGGGGTCTAGAAAGTTAAGTCCAAAGTCATTACCATGAGAAAAGAGAAAAACTGGAGAGGTTACCAAATAATCATGCTGCATATGAAACACTGTTTTCCGTTCCTTTCTTCTGTTGCTGCCTTTTTGTGTTAAGTTTATGGAAGTGCCTGAGAAGCTGCCTAGGGGGAATATTTTTATTTTGAACAGTCAGGGATCCATGTATAGTTTATGCTTTGCATATATCAGTTTGCAAGAGCAGTTTCTTTTTCTTCTCCTCTTTACTGTATGCGGAATGATTTCCTGCATATGCTCTGAACAGAACTTGCTTTCTGTAACTCATTCATCTGGAAGAAGTCCATTATTTTGCCACTACTGAGTCAACAGATGCAAATGCCTCAGAAAAATTGTATTTATTTAGAAATCTGTTGTTTTTTGCAATGGTTGTTTGGATTGGCCCTTAAAATAAGAACTTGATGTTGATTATTTTGAAAGAATAAAGTCACTTTGAAGGAAGAACTCTGTGGCGGGCTAGCAACAACATTGACCTTTAGAACTGGCTTGTGAAGTCCTTTTTAAACAATATTTGAATATTCATTGAACAATTAGCAGTAGCTCTCGGCTCCCTGTCTAATTCTAATAAAAACAAATACAAAAAAAAAAAAAAACAAGTTCTGGAGGTCAGTGGGCCTTCATCTGTTTCTTTTCCTAGAAAATTCTGATTACAGGAATTTTAAGCCATCTCATATGAAATGAAGTTGTTTGCTAGTGGTCTGGAGTTCACTAATGTCCATCCTTTATGTAACACTTTCCCCTGGGGCAGCTTCTTGTTCTTGGGTGCATATGAGAAACTGATGGAGATCAGACTACTAAAGTGTGTCCTTGAGAACCTTACTGATTAACTTTGTAAATCAAGAAAAGCTGGTTAAGTGTAAGAATCCTCAAGCTATCGCCACATTAAACCACAGGGTAGAAGAATCAGAGAAAAAATGTACTTCTAGATTGACATTTCATCCACTTTGTTAATATGTTCCTAAGTTTATTATATGACATCAGTGTTTAATCAGAACTATTCATTCATTTTTCCAGTTTGGTGAGATTCCATCTTACTAACTGAAATGTCTCATTCATAGAGAACTCTCTCTTGTCACATTGGTTCATGGCCCAAATTTTCCTAATTCTAAACAATTTCCTTGTTCAGGTTGCTTTATATTATACTAAGATCTCCCCAATGCTTTCTCAGTTGTATTGCATTAACTCATTGTTCCCAAACGCATACTGGCTTCTGCCATGGAAAATACACCGAAAATTGGACACACCATGTCCTGAGACTGCACCAATCCAAAAAGTCATGAATCTTCGCCCTCATTTCTCCATAGGCCCTCAAATCAGTCTTTTCTATGCTTCTTTTGGAGGTTTCTGCTAATTACTAAAATTACTTCCTTTTTAATATTCCCATTTGTATTTTTCTTTCTTTTATTATATTTTAGAGGATACTTAGGTGATTATTGAGCTCCTAACCAAATTTTTCTCTTCCTATTGATTTCATGTATAACTATACTGGGTATTATTTCAGAACACTCTGAGTATAATCTTTTGCCACCCCCACAATGACAGAGCATGATAGGTACATAGGAACCTTTTGGTCAGCCTCCCTCCTTTTGATTAAAAGAACTAATGAGCATAAAAGCTAAGTGACTTGAACAGAGGTCCACAACAAATCAGTAGCACATCTGAAATCTGAACTTAGGACCCTTCACTGTAAGTCCAATATTATTTCTATGCTGCTCTGCTCTCGAAACAAAGTGGAACTTGGGTGTTTGGGACCGTAGGGCTTGACCACCCCCAAAAAGAATGTGAGGAAAAACCAAAGGAGAGCTCTCCTCATCTCTCTGGGAATTTCACCCAACCCTTGGGTATGTAAAGACTTACCTAGTCTCCTTTTTGTACTTCTAATTTGTATTTAACTTGCACAAGTACCCTGACATTTTTAGGTAATTTTCATTGTATAATCTATCTTTTCCCTGAAGAAAATAAGGAGTCCTCTCTGAGTGTGTAAGCTTCGTTTCAGAACAGGGAAAGGCCTGAAATGCGGGGTAGACGCTACTCACGGTCCTGACACTTCTTCGGCACCGTCCAGGACCCAGAATCTATGATAGGCTTACGGTGGCTACTTCCAGGAGGGTGTTGTTTCTTCCTGTGCCTGGGCTACTGCCAGCCAGACCAGGGTGCTAGATTCCTTTTGAATGGCCTATTAATAGAACAAATGTGTTTCCTAACAGGGCGTGAGAATTTTGGGAGTTAACACTTAGGTCGGTTGCCCTGCTTGCATTTTATTTTTATCGTTTTAATATGCATCTTGTACAATCCAAGTTGTAGTGGGTGTGAATGGCAAATGGTTCTTTGCTAAAGTTGTTGCATTGTAGTTTGCTAAAACTCCCAAGTAGGGCTTTCCTAAAACCTTCTCTAATTCCATTGGCAAAATAGCTCTCTCCCTTTTATGTATCACAATCATTTTGTACCCTGTAAATTTCTCTGTGACTTGGCCACTTTCTATATTTTTATTAGATATACCTCTACCTTTCTGTTTTGTAATAGGTGTGAGTGCAAAGACCTTTTGAAAAATTGGCACATCCTTTATAAATGTAATAGAATGGTTTACACACAGCAGGCCCTCAAATATTTTCTAATCGTATGACTCTTTGAGATAATGAAATTTTGTTTTCTTTCCTGACTTTTAAAATAGCTATGAAATAAAAGCATGGATCTAGACTATTTCTATAAAACAAACTTTTTGGGGTAGAAATGTGCATTTAGAAGAATTCAAGTTGTTCCAAGTATATAACCAGGAGGGAGATGGGAAGGAAAGCAATGTCTTTGAGTAATTAGACGAAATAATGTTATTTTAGGTGTAAATTTGGAATTTATGTTCTTTTGATTTGACCTCCACCTCAGTCCTGTTACCCTCCATGCAAAAAACTATGACACTCTAAGACCAAATATATTATTTCAAAGTGTCGTTTTGCTATGTGATTATTTTCTGCTGGAATAAATCATAAATTCAACAGAGTATGTGCCAGCCTGACATCCCATGAGTATAGAAATTTTCCTTGAGGTTTTATTCACACTCATTGTGATTTTGAAATGGAAACACACCATGGTGAGTGGTGAGGCAGAAGGCACTAAAAGGGGACTGTATACAAGAGACCCTACAAAGCAGCTTTTACTTTTGGACTTATTATGGCTGGACCATGTTTTGTCAGCAAACACCAACATTAAGTCAATATATCGATGAGCAGTCTTTTCTTGAAACAAAATAAACTTACTGCAGCTGATGCCAAAATGGCCCCTTATTAATTAGAAATATGTACAATATCAAACGCAACATATATACATCAGTGATCACTACACTCTTTGCCTGTAGGCCAGTGCCTGAGATACTAAATATAACAACAGTGGTGACTGCCTGAAACACTGAGTAGAATGAACACTTAGTAGATGGGCATTAACATTCAGTGACTAGGGCATTCTGTACTGGAATGGAAAGCTACATGAAAATAGGAATTCTTAGATAGTTTCATGGAAAGCATGAAATATGAAGGTGGTAAGTTGTGTGACTCAAATATGTAACACTATCAAGATCAAACTGCTAGACCCTATGGATCTATCTATATTTTTAAGGACATATCTGTCAATTAGAGAGATCCTTACAGGGGTATGACGGGACATGCTTTTCTCTGGATTTTTTCCTTAGCTTCTCCCCTATATTTGTTTCTTTAGTTTTCATACCTGCTAAATCATCTTACCATCTTCATGTTCTTGCCATCTTTTTTCTAAGCAGTTTATTGGATCCCTTCTTCTATATTATGATACAATAACTACCATCCACTCTGAGAATGTCAACCATGTGGCTCTGGAGGAAGAACATTCCTGGCAGAGGGAAAAGTCAGGGCAAAAGCCCTGGCTTGTGTCTGGATTATTCTGGGAATAACAAAAAGGTTACTGTGGTTAGTAGGCAGTGAACAAGGAGGAGAGTAGTAGGAGATGGTGTGTTGAAAATACCCTAATGAGGCAACGCAAGAAGCAGGAATCCATCAACCCACAGAGGAGATGACAGTTTGGATTAGGGTGTCAGCAGGACAAGTGGTGAGAAGTGTACATGCTAGATATGCTTTATTTATTTTTTATTTTTTTTAAGGTTTTAAAAAATGTTTTATTCACTTTTGAGAGAGCACTAGTGGGCAAGGGGCAGAGAGAGGGGAGAGAGAATCCAAAGCAGGCTCTGCACTGTCAGCACAAAGCCTGATGCAGGACTCAAACTCACGAACCATGAAATCATGAGCTGACCTGAAGTCTGACACTCAACCGACAGCCACCCACATGCCCCTATGCTGGATACTTTTTTTTTTTTAATTTTTAAATGTTTATTTATTTTTGAGAGAGAGAGAGAGAGTGAGGGAGGGTCAGAGAGAGAGGGAGACACAGAATCTGAAGCAGGCTCCAGGCTCCAGGCTGTCAGCACAGAGCCCAATGTGGGGCTCAAACTCATGAAATGTGAGATCATGACGGGAACCGAAGTTGAATGCTCAACCAACTGAGCCACCCAGGCACCAGGGGCTGTATATATTTTAAACAGGTCAACAGAATTTACTGAAGAATTGAAAGTGTGTGTGTGAGAAGAAGAGAGGAGTTAAAGATGACTCCAGATATTTTTACCTGACCACCAGAAACTAAAATTTTCAGAGATAGAGGGACAGTCATCCAGAGTTGCCATAGTTGACTGTGACAAGAAGATATAGTAGATATAATTTGATGATAGCAAATTCTCAAGTGGCTGTTTTTGTGGAGGGAAAAAGGGGAACAAGAGCAGTGGCTGTTAAGATACCTAACAGACTTCTGTACTTGATGGTACTGAGCTCTTAGGAGGGGAAAGAGCCACTCCTCAAGAAGGTTCCAGGAAAAGAGGTGCCCTTGTGAGAGAGACATTAGACAAGGAGGTGAGAGGAATGATGACGGTAGAGGTTAAGAATATGAGTGATTATGGATGTTGATGTATCTCTTTCTTCCCTTTCTTTCTTTCTTTCTTTCTTCCCTTTCTTTTTCTTTCTTTCTTTCTTTCTTTCTTTCTTTCTTTCTTTCTTTCTTTCTTTCTTTCTTCTTTCTTTCTTTCTCATTCTTTTTTTACCCAGTTGTGTATCAGAGCCATAGAATGTATTTTGCTCATATTTGGGTTCCAGGTATCTGTCACAATAAAGCATTGTTGAATAATTTAATGTCGGAGAGGTTCCCAAAAATAATTGAGGACATTTTGGGGAAACAAATCTCAGCCATAGTTTAGGTTTGTGAAACTTTAATATTTGTCACTCTATGAATAACTGTCCCAGTGAATAACTAGGTCCTTGGCTCGTAAATGTCCAGGCAACTGTAAATGTATATTCTGTATAAATAAGTAATATTTAAGATGCCAGCTCCTCTTCTCACCCTTTCTTCATTGTGGCCTGTTTCCACATTGAATTTAATTTCATTTGTAATTCATTATTGGTTTTCCAACCCACAACTAAGTGTCATTATCATACACAGAGCACTACCAATTCCTGTTAATTAGCCCTATAATTACAAGTGAAGGAATTGAATACACTTGAGTTTCCCATGAAAATTAAAAAATAAAATGGAAATCCACTAATTGCCTATTTCACTTTCACAAGATTTCATAATTACTGAAGCATCTCTCTGCTGCTTTGAATGGATGCTTCTGACTATAAATTATGGCCCAGGTGCTCACAGGATGGGCGGTCTTCAGTTGTGCCAATTTCCTATTTGTTAGTAACAAATAGGAAAACACTTTAAGAAAAATACTGCTCCTCTAATGCTCAAAAAACTATGTAACAGAATTTCTACTTTTCCTAACTTAAAAATATTTGTCACTTAGCATCCCTCAGTGTTTGTTGGAAGGAACATAGGAGGGCAAAAGGGATGCCAAGCAGAAAAATCTGGGTAGAAAATAGGAAACAGGATCAGCCCATACTATATTTCTTATGAACAACATAGTCTTGAATAACATAGTTCTATAAAAATATTTTCTGAGAGCTTTAATCAGTTATGGTGGTATGTGATGTTTGTAGTCAATTTATTTAGTCTTCCATTATCAGGGTCTAGCTTAAAGAGCTGATCTTTCACTTTAGGTGAGCCAGTAGAATGTATTAAAAATAATTAACACTTATTGACCACTCTCTAAATGCTAGATACTGTGTTTAGAACTTTCTATGTATTATTTCATTGAATCTTTACAAAAACACAAGGAGATGGGAATTATTATTAAGTCCATTTTACAGATAAAGAAACCAGCATCCAGAAGTAACTTTCCTAAGATCACAAAGCTAGTAGGTGTCAGAGCGGGCAGGACAGGCAGTCTGAGCTGAGAGACCACACTGAACTGCCCCTCAAAGACCTAGTTCCTCATAAACGAGGTGTTAAACAAGTAAGGCTATGGCCAAGTCAGTTTAATTAGTTGCTAAAGATTGTTCTGATATGGGTCCCTGCGTGGCTCAGTCTTTTAAGCAACCGACTCTTGGTTTCAGCTCAGGTCATGATCTCATGGTCAGTTCGTGACTTGGAGCCCCTCATCAGGCTCCATGCTGGTAGCGAAGAGCCTGCTTGGGATTCTCTCTCTCTCCCTCTCTCTCTGCCCCTCCTCTGCTCATGCTCGCTTGCTCTCTCTCTCTCTCTCTCTCACTCTCACACACACACAATAAATAAATAAATAAAACTTAAAAAAACAAGATTGTTCTGATAGTCTTATATATATTCATTCAGTGATTTATTTACTGATTAAAAATATTTTATTAAGTGCTTATGTCAAGACCAGAAATGACCCTCAAGGTCAAGTATGCCAACCATACTTGTATTGTCTGGCCCTGCTGTATTCCTTATACACACTCAGGTATTTTAAGTGAATTATCCGCAAAGAGTTTTTTATCAGGAAAGTGGCTACAAACATTGTTATACATATTTATCAGAGGAATGCACATTACAAATTAATAGAGGCTCTTGTTTCCAGTAGAAATTCATTGAAAATGCATGTTAAGTGAATGAAATAGAGATATTTCAGGTTAATGAAAATGCCCAAATGCATAAAAGTAGTTATTTGCAAAACTGGAACCAAAACCAGTAGTGTATAACTCCCAGACTTCAAGAAATCTTCAGTACAGACATGGAAAAACTAGTCCTCTTGTTTGCAGTGTCCTCTAAGAAAGATTAGACCAGATTCCCTCTGAAGCAGTGTCTTTGTAGGAGGCTTGGGTGACTCAGTCAGTTAAGCGTCCGACTTTAGCTCAGGTCATGATCTCACAGTTCCTGGGTTCAGGCCCCGTGTCAGGCTTTGTGCTGACAGCTAAGAGCCTGGATCCTTCTTCGGATTCTGTGTCTCCATGTCTTTCTCTGCCCTTCCCCCATTTATTCTCTGTCTCTCTCTCAAAAATAAACATTAAAAAATTTTTTTAAAAAGAAAGAAGTGTCTTTGTGAATAGTCTGTGTATATGGTAAGGTATAGTGCCTATAAGAATTCATCTATCCTTAAAGCATCGAAATTTTAGTAAACATCAAACAGAACAGCAAATACATATTTATTTTGGGGTCTTTTTTTTTAAATAAGGTATAGTTGAATACATATCTCAACAGTATTTAATTTTTCTCTTTTTTTAGAAGTAAAGGTCTTTTATTTTCACAAAAGAGATATTCAAGAAAACAGAAAAACATTAACATATGCTCTTACTATATCATAATTTTAATATTAAAAAATAATTTAATGAAAATTAGTCCTTTTTAAAAAAAAGACAGTAGACATCTCTATGCACACACACACATGCAAATAAATATATATATAGCCCATACACTATAATTGTATTTTTTCATTTACCCACAGATCATTGAAAACTTCTTCAAGGCTGGCACATGTCCTTGTAACCATTTAGTGACTAGTCTCATAATTTGCCTAATTATATCCAGCATTCTAAATACATTTCATTCATTCGTTAAGATATTTATTAGTTTGATGAGTTTTAATTTTTCTGTATATTCTAGGATATGATATATATAAGTAGGAAAACTGGAAATTTTGTAGAGTCAATTATTTCTATACATCTTTCATCCCAATTGCACTTCCATTTTCTCTCTCTAATATCTGTTATTTAATTTTTCAGTCTTCAGGACTTACCATGAGTTTTATCTTAAATCTCAGATCCTTTTTTGTGTCTTGTTCTATATTTTATTCTTAGTCTCACAAACTCCAGGGACACTTATTTTTCTGCAGGTCATTCGGATGCCTATTTGTCTCGTGTACACACAGTCCCTATAGCATGGCCGACTGTTCAAGTAAGCCTTTTCAACCCTCATTCTATCTTTCTCCACAAATGATGGCAGTTGGGGGAAGATAAATTAGAGATTTGACATTGTCAAACCCTGGAACTTTTTCTCTTATTCATAAGATATTTTCCCCTTTTCCCTCAGACCTCCCTCCTGCCATAATTGGTAATATTTATGCAGTCAGACATTCATTGTTTCATATATGTCCTTTATTTCTCTCTACTATAGTCTGTTGCTACTTGTTTAAAATGGTTAAAAGTATGGCTTAAATGAGAAAGATTCTTTTAAATATCCACATACTATTTAGAATTTATACAGTGATTTTGTATAGGAATGCTTATATGTCGTTGTCTAAACTTTTAACTCTAAAATATTCATAAATGAAAAAAATTCACTAAAATGAGTTTTCTTTAACCTCACAGTTTTAAGTTAAGTAGACTGAGAATGATTTTTTTTTTAAGTTAAAAAAAGGGAGGGAGATGCTCTGTACCTTTTGCTTTGTCTTGTTTTGTTTTGTATTGTTTTATATTAGTGTTCTCAATTTTCTTCACAGTTTCCTATTTTCTAAACAGACTCTTTAAAAAGGTAATTGTCATCTCACATTTGGTAATATCATCTCTAATGAACACAAACCAGAGGTTAAGTACTTTTATTTTGTGTCTTCATTCCTGCCCTCCACCACATTACTTATATGTTCTAAGTTCAGTGTCTTGCAGGTTATATAAATTGACTATAGCCCACTTCAGCATCAGGGGATTTAATGAGAAAAGACTGGATGGTTTGCTTTGTGAGGAAATTGCTGAACAACATGCATAAATAAGCCAAGAACAAGGATAATTCTGAATGCCACGGCAGTAGGAGTTACTGGCCATCTACAATAGTTGACTGCCAGTGATTTTCAAATTTTAAATTCCTAGGAGAGAGAATCCGAATGCTCCAGCTTGAAACCAGGGTGTTTACCCTGGGTTTACTGAGCTCTGGTCAGGGAGCAGGTTTGGAGCACATACACTATTAGACATCAAAGGCCATGCCTATAGAAAGAGGAGGTGAGTGGGTAGCCATCTTTAGGAGTATTTGCAATAATTGTCCATATTGGCTTCCCTCAAAGGGAAAATGAGAAATTCCACTCAATTTAAAGCATTGACACACACACACACACACACACACACACACACACAGACACACACACACACACACCAGTGAGAACATAAGTTCACTCTACTTCAGATAACTTAGAGTTTAAAACCTTGTTAACACTTAGTAATATTTACATACTATGATGACTTCTGTATTTTGTTGATTTTGTTAATCGAGAGCTTAGAATTATCATGTGTCAAAAACACAAGGTTTATGAGACTTTTTTGATTTATGTATAATTAATTCATGCTTATGTTTTATACTTTCTGAAAGAAAAACTACAGTTCCAAGTGGGGGGTAAAGAGTGACTTATATGGGTAGTTCAGTAACCACTATAAAGCATGCCAGCTGAGGAAAGGGATTTAGTTTTATTCAATTGAACATCTACAGGATCTAGTACTAGAGTGCATTATCAGGCTAGAACTCAATAATTATTTTTGAATGAATAAATAAATGGATGAAATACCCAAAAGATAGGCATATATTTCATTCTGTTTGTAGGCAGGTTGTCATAGAAAGTCCTATTCTCTGTTAGGCTCCTTTAAATCAAGGTTGCAGAAATTGAAAACATAAGTACTAGTTAGCTCATTGGATGGTGAATGGTATTACAGTGACAGATGTGTCCCAGTTCAGGCTTAACATCATAGAGACTGTGTATGAACACATGGACACACAGCCTGTATATCATCTTCCCAGCCATGGGAGATAAATGGATTTGAAGATAGGAGGCTACAAGGGAGGAAATTATCATTAATATTGATTTGCAACCAAAAGAACAGGCAGGAATAAAATATACATTTGAATTCCATTAATTATATTAAACAAAGATATAAGAAAAACTTATAAGGAGCAATTTTCTCATAGAATTCTTTTTTCTTTTTGATGTGCCAAGTCTTATTCGGCAAGTGTATGCATATGAATCTTTGTTGACTTGGCTCTTTAACGTTTATATAATTTCATGGCTGTATTTGCATAGTGTATCACTTATCATTTGACTTCTTACTATTAGTGTTCTCATTAGATTGAAGTTCCAGGAAACACATCATATTGTGGACTGCGCTTTAGATGAAGCTAGTAGGTAGGAATCTTAGAGTTTGGAAAACAATAATTATCTACCACTTACATTTATATTCCTTTTCTTCTCACCAATCTTTTCTCTCCTAAATTAAGATTTTGGTTGACAGTTCCTAGGTCATAAAAAAATAACAATGTCTAAGAAAACAAGAAATAACAAGTCTAAGAAAAATTATCAATAATAGACATAATGGAAAATTGGATTTTAGAGTTTATGAGCTGTCTTACAAGCATAGCGTTCTTCAGAACTTCGGAAACATCTTTTCATTCAATATGAGCCAATGGGATTGCTATGTATGCCAATGTTTCTCTTCATGAAAATCATATGTGTATATATATATGATAGATATGTGAAAGATGTATATATGACTTTCATGAAGAGCCTGCGTGTTTGTTATTATCATTTCATTTGGATTATTGTTATGTACTCATTGTCATATAATGTTAAAAGAAAAGGGAACTACTAAAGTAATCAAGCAATTTGAGTTGTTCCTGGAATTGATGATACTGATTGTATTGTCAGGCTGCTTGCTAGTAAAGGGAGTGGGATTTATCCGGTTTTCAGCCAAAACTGAGCCAAGAATTGGGCGCAGTGATTGAAAAGCAAAAGATGTTTGCTTGAATGAACCCTCCAAATCCAGATTTCCCTGTTTCATCATAGTATGTTTTCTATTTATTTTGCTTTCTTAAAATCATCAAATAAAAAAAATCTTCTAGATACAAACATGCAGTTAATTATTGAAATCGTAATGCAGTTTTGAAACAATTAAATGCAATTGATTTTATTGAGGTTGAAACTAGAAAATAATTTTAAGGTCACTACTCATTTATTTGGCTAGAGGCTGTACTCTTGACTTATTTATTATAGTTTTAGAAAAATAAATTCAGCTTTTACTACTTGGGGAAAATATACAGCTCTTCAATACTGTTGAAATGTTAATAAAAGTAAGATAAATCTCAGTAGTGTTAAAGCTGTCTTCAGCAGCCAAAATAAAACTGGCTAGGAATAAACACAATAAAACCAGTCAGATTTTGACCGCTTTCAAACTCGTATCTGTTTTATTGATACCTTAGTAAAGACTGGAAGTCACTTATAGTTGATTCATTTTCAATTGTAGGGGAAGGGTTTTGAGGTTTCACGGGCTTTTGTCAGATGTCAGTGTGTTCATATGTAATGCCTTTAAACTATATTTTTTAATATGGTACAGCTTAATAGCTTGGCATTCAGCCTGATACCCAGCACTGTCAATAAATCAATGCCGTGTTCTCTCGGTAATATCACTATGAAGATATACGGAACCTCCTAAGCACATCTTTTGTTTCTTAGCTAATTGGAAAATTATCAAAGGCATATTTTGATAACTGTACAACAGAAGTAGCACATTAAGTGAAAAACTAACTAGTTTTTTGTGTGGCCTAATCTTTTAAATTTAGATGTTTGCATGGAAATGAATGAAAGTTTTCATTGAAAATTAATTTTCAAGCTTGATGTTTGCATATTGTCAGGAAGAAAGTTGAGTCCATCCCTTGAACAGCCTGGATGTGAATGAAATGAGTGAAAACACCCACCGTGTCTGTGTGAGAAAACTAAGCAGCTTCACTTCACCCCACAGTACAGGACCAAAGTATAGATGTATAGATGAGTAGAAAAATAGCACCACTGACAAAATTGTATTGAAATGAACTATAATAGTATCCTCCCAAATTTTCATGTTAGGACACTATATATAGTTTTCAAAGCATATTCACATTTACTTTTTTTATTATCGTAATAAGCCTCAAAGCATATTCACATTTATTTTTATTCTCATAATAAACCTCACATATAGGGAGAAATGAGATACAGAGATTTGAAGTGACAAACTCAAGTTTGCAGAAGTCCTATGGAAAGTGCAATATTCTCCAAGTGGGAAATCAGACCTTTTTAGTTCATTGACTTTTTGTTTCCTTGTCTGTGTCCTAGTAAAATGATATCACGTTGGACAGTCTAATAGTTCTCCTTCAGCTAGAATTCAGCTATCATTTCTTTTCCATAATGGTGCACTACCCAATAGAAAGTGTGGTAGACATTTCTAAAAGATACAGCAACAGAGTAAAATAAAACTAGAACAATACAGAAAAATAGATTTGGGAGTAATGAAATTAGCTCACTTAAAATCTAGGGCCTACTGACTGTAAAATCTTGATACAATATAAAGTTGCTCCGTAATTCCCCCAAACGTCAGTATAAAAGATCCAAATGTATGTGTGTGGAAAATACTTGGAATACTCCTGTTTTTTGGTTCTGGGAGTAGGAAACAGTTTGTTCTAGTAAATGCTTTTGAGAGAAGAAATAATTTATTAAAGGTTGTAAGACTGTTCATTCCTTTGATTTTTACATTAACCTAGCAAGTGTCATAAATGTTCAGTACTGCCACACAAAAATATTGCTTCTATGTTTAGGATTCGGTGGTTATTGAATGCAGCTGGAAGCTTTGCTTTTATACTAAATGAGGAGGAAAGCTGAATTTTTGAGAATAGCCAGTTGGAGTTAAATAGATACATAACAATAAGAAAAATTCAAAGAAGGGGATTATCATGGTGTTTGATTTAGTAGCCACATAACTTTGGGGGACTTACCCTGAGGTTCACTGTCATCATTTGTAAATGAATTAAGAATTCTTCTTGTAGGGGCACCTGGGTGGCTCAGTCAGTTAAGTGTCTGACTTTTGATTTTGGCTCAGGTCATGATTTCAAAGTTAATGAGATTGAGTCCCATGTGTTGGGCTCTGTGTTGACAGCAGGGAGCCTGCTTGGGATTCTCTCTCTCTCTCTCTCTCTCTCTCTCTCTCTCAAAATAAATAAACATTAAAAAAAATTCCTCTTTTGGGATGCCTGGGTGGGTCAGACTTCAGCTCAGGTCATGATCTCGCAGTTCATGAGTTCGAGCCCCATGTTGGGCTCTGTGCTGACAGCTCAGAGCCTGGAGCCTGCCTCGGATTCTGTGTCTTCCTCTCTCTCTGCCCCTCCCCCATTCATGCTCTGTCTCTCTCTCAAAAGAAATAAACATTTAAAAAAAGAAGATATTTAAAAAAGTCCTCTTTTATTGGAAAGTTGTCAGGATGAAATGGCGTAAAGCACTTTTGACACTAAAAGTCTAACACACATTGAGGTGCTATACCATTTGTTTTAAAAGTATGGTTACATTTTTTTAAACAACAGCATAAGGATATTATGGTATATCTATCTTAAATGTGTGTAAAATGTTCTAGGCCCAGTGATATACTCAACTCTATTTTCTTCTTGCTTTACAAAATGTAAACATACCTTTTTCTTTGTGATCTTGGATCTAAAATTAAAAAAAAAAAAAAAAAACTCACATTCTGTGTGTGTCTCTCTCAAAAATAAATTTAAAAATTTTTTAAAAAGGTGGGGCGTGCCTGGGTGGCTTAGTTGGTTAAGTATCCTACTTCGGCTCAGGTCATGATCTCTCAGTACGTTGGGTTCAGGCTCTTTGTCAGCCTCTGTCCTGACAGCTCAGAGCCTGGAGCCTGCTTCAGATTCTGTGTCTCCCTCTCTCTCTACCCCTACCCTGATCACACTCTGTGTGTGTCTCTCTCTCTCAAACATAAATGAAAAAACAAAAAAACAAAAAACAAAACAAAACAAAACTCAAACACCCTGTTTTGTTTTTAACATTCTGGTGTTAACAATATTTTACAATGAATTGAAATGCAGTGATAATGCAAAAAGCAGTATACAATTCAAAGAGATTGGCTGTATTTCTATATCATATACTTTAGTGAATTCAGTTTGTGCAGTAGTCTTCACTCTGTGGAAGAACTCCTTTTTGAATATACCGTAGTTCCTCTCTGTGCATTTTCTCTTGATTTGCTTTAGGTTCCTGAGGTAGACTTGTCTTCTTCCCCAATTCGTTAGAGCTTTTACTTTGCAAGGGACTGTTACATGGAGAAGACCTTTTGCTAAGCACCATGAAGAATATAGTGATAAAACGTATAAACCTTTATCTCAAAATGCTCAGCACATAGTAGGATAAAGGCCAATCAGTTAGAGATACATATTAAAATTCAAAACGTGAAGTAAGCAGGAGTGCCTGGGGGAAAATGGAACAGGACTTTCTGTATCATCTCTGAGGAAGACAGGGTCAGTGGTACGAGACTAAGGCATAAGAAGAAGGTGTCTCATCTTAGGTGTTTTTCATATGGGCTGACATAATTTATTCATCTTATTTGTGATTGTTTCTTTTGCTTTCCTAGCACCTCAAATTCAACGATCTAAAACCTAAAGTTGT
Organism: Panthera tigris; assembly: GCF_018350195.1. Lineage (NCBI taxonomy): Eukaryota > Metazoa > Chordata > Mammalia > Carnivora > Felidae > Panthera > Panthera tigris. Next base: position 106,821,992 of record NC_056660.1, read on the forward strand.
CATGGTTTCCAAAAAGTACTATTTGTGTTTAACCTGATTTTCCTGTTTGTTTTAAGGGTATCATCCCTGCCCCACCATCTTGGCTATGGAGGCTTAAAGTCTTTGTAATCTTTGACTCTTCCCATTGTCTATATACCTACTCAACAAGCACAGGATTAGTGCCTTGTTTGCAACTATGCTTTGTCTGCCGCTTTCATGGTTCCAGCCTTGCTTTGAATTAACTACTTCCCACTTTATTAACACACTTGATGCCACTGCTGCCCGGCACCCCGCATATCTCTTTTCCTACACCTGGAATGCCTTTCCTCTATAATGACTTATGGAGGGCTGTCAATAGCAGACTCAGATGCAGCCTTGTCCATGAACCTTGCCTGTCCTCTTTTGTACCACGTACCTTTGCATCTGGCTTCAGAACAGCTGTAAGTGAATCCTTTTTTTCAAAATTCTATATTCCTCAGTTTCTGTTCGGTGGCTCTATCCCATGCTGCACCACATAATGATTAACTGAGAACATTCCTTATTCCTTAACTAGCTTTAAAGGCCCTCAAGCAAAAGGACTGTTCCTTTTCATGTGGCTATTCTGAGTCTTGTGGAGTAAGGTAGGAATATATGCTTGTGTATGAATGAATGAATATATGAATACATAACCATAGATAATGTCAGACGTAAATGGTTCAACATTTTCTTGAGATTAATATTTTTGGAAATATTTCTATATACGCTCTTTACAAATGTTCTAAAGAAGTACATGTATATTTAGATACATACACGCAGGATTTTACTTTTTTTACTCTCAGTATAAAAAGGATGTCTTCTTCCTAAGAATGCTACATTATTCCTTCACGATTTAAATGTAACATGGTTGGGGGTGGAGTGTAATAGTTGTTCCCTGGAGTTAAAGATTTTAAACTAGGAAAAACAGTGACAATAGTTAGAGGGATACATCTTGCTGGGCAGACTTGAGGCCTGCTTTGCAAATTTTTAAAATTCTCCCCATCCTCCACATCCCTGGTGATGCTGGAGTTTGTTTTAATTTCAAGCAGTGCCTCTGCCTTCTAATTTGAAGTAGCTAGATACCATCACATGGCTAGAGTATAGCAAAAGCCAAAGTAAGAATTTTAAACGAAGCTAGGAGATAAACATGGAAGTTCTCCTCGTGGACATGTTGGTCCAGCAATGTCATGTATGCTGTGTGTAAAAGATGTATGAAATATCATTAATTTTCTCCACTATTCAGGATGGTATGTTTGGTTCAAGGTAGGCAAGAAGAAAAGCTGGAAAATTCTTTCTTAGTGTATATGATATTTTGTTTTAAGCACATGCTCTGTACCAATAATTTGAAATTATCAGAGAAGTCTGAGTATCAAGAGATGATCCAGAAGTATCCAGATTACCCACTCTAAGATCTTATAACCTTTAAATTCATGATACCTGACTTTTGTGTGTGCCTTTTTAATTAACTTAGTAGTTTTAACATACATATGTGTGTCTACACACATATATTTATATATGCATTTATATATCCCTTTTTAATTCAGAAATCATCCTGAAGAAAATTTTTTGGCGTTTTATTGTATAGACCAAATAGAAACCTTCTAGTAAGACCGTTTCTCAGGAAAATTTAAAGTGAGTAGGTAGTCATAACAGCTAACATCTTTGAGCACTTACTAAGTAACTTACGTGCATTCTCTTTAGCCACCCTGTAACACTTTGAAGTTTTGAAGTATTGTTTCCATTTTGCAGAGGAGGAAGCTGAGATAGAGAACGCAGAGAACTCACCCCAGGTGAAATAGCTTATGCATAGTTGCAACAGGCTTTTCAGTCAGGCCATCTGGCTCCACATCTTCCATGTGTGCCAGAGAACAATCAGTACAACTTTACCTGTCCTGTCCTTGGTGCCTGAGTCAGAAATGCCTCCTTGCCAGCCTACCAGCTGGGGCTTCAGGAACCCCACATATCATTTCCATAAATTTTCTCTGCTCACCATGCCGTGATGCTTTTACTCCCTGGGTCTGCGTGTTGTTCCAGGAAAATTAACAGTGAGTGCTTGGCTATAGAGCTGCCGCATAAAGGAACACATGTTGTGATCTCTGCAGAGCTGCCCCATCTCAGTGATAAATCACTCTGGGATTAAACAGGGATTCAGTCCTGAGATCGTTGGTACAGGCTTTCAAAGGGTCACACATCTGTTTTGTTACCAGTGGGCGGTGACGCCTCACTTTATCAGATTTTCAGAAAGCATACATATTACTTGTACTTTTTGCTCTAACCAGTCCTTGTTAAGCCAGATTGCTCCCTGGCCACTATTCTAGGAATAGAAGCAATGGTTTAAAAACCATGTGGCGGGAGGATGAATAACTGGACCTTAGAAAACCAAAATGCAGAACCCCAAAGTAAATTCCTACTGACTTCATCAAAGCAGGCCTGATTGTTTTGCTCAGCGCTTGAACCTTTGTTGATGCCCAGCTGGGATCCACAGGAGAGGGAGAAAGACAGGCATCTGTCTGGAAAACTGCCGTGACCATCAGGAATGACAACCAGAGCCTTGGAGGATAAGATGGACCCACTGGTACTTGACCCCAACCTTGTCTTCCCTGTCAGCCTCTTTAATCACCCACCCCTCTGGGCTCGCTTGTCTAATATACTGTAGTCATCAAAGCAGGGCATTAAGTACTGAGATCCCTTTTCCTGCAAATGTTATTCTGAGGATTGATGAGATTATGTTTGTGAAAGTTTCTAGCAAACATCAAATGAAAAGCATTGCCTGTATAGCAGAAGCTACTATGTTTGAAGCGGGACCCCGTTCTTCTCTTTTTCTCTTGTTTCCCTCTGAGACCTGTGACAACATTCATCCTCCGTTTTCCCCATCTGGTGGGGAGACGGTAAAGAGGACAAAGCTCCAAGTGGAGACCAGCTAGGCTTTCCTTAGACATTGATGTCCGACTTGTATGGCTGTCATCTCTTCTAAAAAGAATGTTTCCTTTCAAATATACGTTATGCCCCCATAGATGTAATTAGACAAATGGAACTCTTTTTTAAAAGACTTGAAGCCACCTCTCACAAGGAACATTGTATCTGGCTGTGGTATTTTAAATTTTTGGCATTGGGATAAACTTCAGCATTGGGAAAACAGAATGTTTTGTTAGGTTTAAAAGCAAATATTTTTGCTACTTGCATTTATGGTTTCAATGATGTTCTCATATGTAGAATGTAGTCCTGCTCCAGGTTCTGTGGAAAATGGTTTTAGAGAGAGGCCGAAGAAGATCACAAGAATATAAGAATATTGATGTTAATCTTTCAGACGTGGGTTCAAACACTGAATTTGACGCTTACTAACTGCCTGAATTTAGACACACAGCTCAGTCTTCGTATATCTTTACCTTTTCCTCCATAAAAATAGAATAATAGTCATACTTGTTGCATAGAGATGTTATGAGGAAACCAGGCATTCATATCAAACACTTGGCACAAGTTTCAAATGAACAGTCATTACTCACGATGGCTTGTGTGCTTTTAAAATACGTATCGAAAGCAAAGAGATCGGTGGGTACAGCATCAGTACATGAATTAGAAGGCTAACATTTCTCTCCCTGGCTTCCTTCTAATGATCCAAGTGGTGTTATGACCATTAATTTGTTTGTTTGTTTGTTTTTGGCAAGATTATGGTTAGCCATGCTCGGGAAAATATTTTCAGCGCTAAAGAAATACACCTGAATGTTTATACACATATACATACACTTAAACATTTGCATAAAATGTGTGTGTATAGACATACATACATACATCTATCTGTCTGTCTATGTATCATAAGGCTGATACCAAAAGCCACAAACAACTCAATCCATTTAATGGCTGTGAGGCCAAGATGAGTCGATTGGCTGTCCATTTATTCATCTATAAAATCAAAAGTTGAAAGTAGATGAACTCCCAATTTTCAACCTATAAGATTTTTAATGTATCCTTTCTTTTTATCTTCAAATACAGTCATATATAATATAATATAGTTATATAATACCAACCACCTCACTAAGGCAGCCTTTCCTTACCCTCTAACGAGATCACACCTCTGTTACGCACTCTCATTGCACCGTGTACCCATCCCTCTGTATGACCAGGGCATCTCCACTGCTCTGTAAGCTCGGTGAGATCTATTCTGCCCATTACCCGCATAGTGCCTGTAGGGGACTAGTGCCTAGTAAGGACTTCAGCCACATTGACTTTGAGACTGTTTTATACCTGGGCCTATTTCTGTGAATTTCCAACTGAAGCCGGCTGGAATCTCTTTCTTTTCAAAGTTTATTTCTGCAAGCAAGGTACTTTGTAACAAGCACATTATTTTGTTGATAATGTGTTGGCCCCGTTCTTAGGATATTAGGTAAAATCTGGGAAAGTAAGCAAAATTTCAGCAATTATTTAATGTAATTCTTGGAAAATAATCAAGACCAGAAGTCAGTGTATGCTGAGCTGAACAGATTGGCTTCTTTAAAAAGGACCATGTGTATTGTTTCATTCCGTTAATACCTAAAAATTATGGGAAGCACTTAGGCAGAAAAGAGCTGAGTGCGTCCAAGATGCTTCACTTCCAGTGCAGTCTTAGTCAATCTTTTAGAATCTCCAAGCCCTTGTTTTCGAATTGAACACTATATACCCCAAAGGCATAGTACGAAGATTAAATTAGATACGTTGCATGATATCTCAAAACAGCATCTTGTACCCAACCTCTACTTTTTGCCTCTTTTCACATATTTGCTACAACTATTTGACAGAGGAATTAAGGAAGGAAATTTCAAGTCATTGCTAAAACTAGAAATTATCTCTACTTATGTGCATTTCATCAGAAGTAAATCCTGAAGACATTCTACGTGGAAGCATAGTATTTCTCCCAGAAACACCCACAGACCAGTGCACATTCTAGGAATATGGGGCAGATTGTATTTCTCACCCGAGTCCAGGCTAATGGAAACCCAAGTGGCAGTGTTAATCATCTGTATTGGAGGTTCATGGAGTTAGGATGATGACAGTCACTTTTCAAAAGCTCAGCAGAAATGGCATTTAGGGGAGATTGCTGAATTTTTACTTTTATGTGAAAAAGGGCTTTGATTTTTTGAACGTAACAAGTTATTGATCATTGCAGTATGATTAATTACATTTTTTAAGACATGAATCTGTAAGAAAATCAATACAAGGGATTTGGAATATGGCGACTTTGCGAAGCAGTTGCTAGTATATTTTATTCAGACATAAATCCAAAACACAGTGGAGTTTATTTCAAATCATATGTTTGATCTAATGAAGTATTTTCTTATAATGCTTTATCTTTGGTACTGAATGCTGTGAAAGGAATCTCTCTTCTTCTATTGTTATGAGAGCTTATAAATAAATCCCATTAGTGCTAATCTCTAAATTAAAGAATCTGACCAAAGTCCTTGTCTACTGATTTTTAAAAAATGATTGTTTTCCTGTTGAGTATATTGTGTTTTATCCCCAAAGATCATGGATGGTTGAGTAGGGGTGGGGCAAGAGTGGGAACATATGTTCTCACATTTTGGGCTGTACTTATAAAAAGGCTTCAACAAACGTAGGATAAACATTAGTTTTTTAATTACAGAAGTGTGGTGTGTTTAATTACTCTCATGTGCTTGGGTGACAGCCCTTCTCCTGAGATACTGGACAACTTTTTTTAAGACTTTATTTTTTTGAGAGCAGTTTTAAGTTCGCAGAAAAATTGAGAGGAAGGTACAGAGACTTCTCATCTGCCCTCTGCCCCCACATATGCATAGCCTCCCCATCCACATCCTCCACCAGAATGGCATGTTTGTTACAATTGCTGAGTCTACACTGATGTATCATAATCACTCAAAGTCCAGGGTTTACAGTTCACCCACCATGTTGTATATACTATAGGTTTAGACAAATAATAATGACAAAGATCCATCACTATAGTATCATACACGGTATGTTTACTGCCCTAAAAATCCTCTGTGTTCCTCTTGTTATTCCACCCTCCCACCCCTGGCAACCACTGATCTTTGAGAACCTTTTTTTTTTTTTTTTTTTTTAAAGAAGGAATTGTATTTGTCATAGAAACAGAGGTGATAGAAGTGAGGAGCTTCGTTTATTTTCAGTGCAGCAAGTTCCCACTCAATAGTGAGGAAACGTAATGCACTCAAAACCTGACTATTTGTGTCTCTGTTTCCTTATATAACAAGGGATTACTTTATTCAAAAGTACTATTTTGTCTCCTTTGTGTTACTTTATTTTGTATTTGGGGGCTGTACATTTGATCATCAGTAAAGATGATCATTTCTCAGTTCCTCATCTTCCTACATACATACTCAAGTGAGAATAAGCAAATATTGGGCAGGCAACTCATCTTTTTTCACTGGATCCTGTTCTGTTATTTTAAAAATGTTACTCTGCTGTGTTAGCATTTTATGGAAATGTATGCATAGGAAAACATATCTATCTTTCTCTTTTTTCAAAATTCATTTGTACCGCCCTAAGGCTAATTAATATAAATTCCATATTATAAGCAGTTATTGTCACTTAGCCATCAATGACAAGAAAAATAATAAAATCACTTTGGATCATCACATGTAGCAACATCTAATTTTTATGGAATTATTAAGGAATTAGATAATAAATATAAATGAATATTTTAGATGATAAAGTATTATTTCCTTAAAAGTGCTTTTTTTTATTTTAGTAAGTTTTCTCTAATACATCTTTCTAGAACACATTTATATGTGTATTAATTCTTGAAATATATTATTCTGAATATCAGCAAACATTTTTATGATGAACAAAGATCATTATCAGAAAAAATATTTTTATTGTTTTGGATTTTTTTCTGTACTGAAATAACTCAGAAGCCTTTAATTTTTTTAATGTTTATTCATTTTTGAAAGACAGAGTCAGAGCACAAGCAGGGGTGGGGCAGGGAGAGAGGGGGACCCAGAATCTGAAGCAGGCTCCAGGCTCTGAGCTGTCAGCACAGAGCCCGACGCGGGGCTCGAACTCACGAACCATGAGATCATGACCTGAGCCAAAGTCGGATGCTCAACTGACTGAGCCACCCAGGCGTCCCTGAAATACCTAAGAAGCCTTTAGGGGTGTACATTTTTTGGGCATTTTTATCAGCAGACTTGTGTTGGCCTTTCTGCTTTCTTTTTACATGTTCTTTTTTTTTTTCTTTTTAAGAATTTTTTAATTTTTTTAAATGTTTATTTATTTTTGAAAGACAGACACATGGCATGAGTGGGGGAGGGGCAGAGAGAGAGGAAGACGCAGAATCAGAAGTAGGTTCCAGGCTCTAATCTGTCAGCCTAGAGTCCGACATGGAGCTCAAACCCACAAACCATGAGATCATGACCTGAGCTGCAGTCAGATGCTTAATCAACTGAGCCACCCAGGTGCCCCAACATGTTCCTTTTTTTCCAATTGGAGATTGTATTCAAGTATTTTCCTTTCTCTAAATGTGAAAAATGTATTTTTATCCTTCAAGTAGCCCTATTGTCCACCCCTCATATTTACCTCTCTTTCCTTTAATCTAGCCAAAAGACTAATCCTGTTAAGCCAGTTAATATAATGTAGGCACAACTGAAGTTTCCTATAGTCTAAGAATTTTCATAGTCTCCTTAACATAATTTACATTAGCTCTGTGACTTTATGAAAGAGGCCCTTTCTCCACTTACTTCTGGGTTTATGATTGTTTTCAGATACCTTTAATTGCTAAAAATACCCTCTTCAATAAGTGGAAATTCTTGTATCAGACTTTCAAATAGGAAAATGTAATACATATTGTTAATCAAATATTGATATGGATGTGGAGTGTGTAAAGCACCCTCAAAATTTCACGAACAGATTAAAATTAGTTTGGTGTTAGAAAACTTGTGTATAATTATCACGATTTTCATATTTTTAATTTTTTAAATATTTATTTTTGAGAGCACGCAAGCAGGGGAGGGCCAAAGAAAGGGGGACAGAGGATCCAAAGTGGGTTCTGCACTGACAGGCTGACAACAGTGAGCCTGATGTGGGGCTCGAATTCACAAACCGTAGGATCATGATTTGCTGAGGTTGGACACTTAATCGACCGAGCCATCCAGATGTCCCTAATTATGATGATTTTTAAATCAGAGCATTGTCTATCTCACCTGATATGGCATTATTTTATTCAACACCAAAAAACTCACTTTTTAATAGATTAAGCATGAAGTGAACAAAAGAAAAAATGCTGCCTTCCAGTGGGTATTATAATTTTTTCTTATTAATAGTTTCAATTTGCAAATGTTACAAAATGTGTTAGGTTGCATAACCATGATTTAACTTTCCAGTATCTCTGATCTGTTTGTGACCGTGGACACACAGGCATTGGTTGAAAAATATTTGCCGAATTGATGTTAAAAGAATAGGCGCTGCCTGACTTGACCCTGCCTGTTGGATTTCTTCTCATTTACTTTTCGAAAACTGGATTCCTATTACTTGTGTGTGTGTAACTATATACATTTCTCTCTGTGTGGATATGTGGAGGCAGATCAGTAAGGGAAATACAGAGCCCTGTAAATTGGCAGCCATGAAGTCCTGATGATAAGAGAAATGGAAGCTTATTATTGTCAGCATGTGTCCAGATAACAACGGTGGACTAACAAGGTTGTTCATCCAATATTTACACTTCAATGTGAAAATGCAGTTGTAACTGATTTATTGAACTAGCTGAACACAGTAGGGGACACGCATCTTTATTCTTTAATGTTACTATCTTTCTGTCATGCACCTGGCTAAAATTCCTTGCAGTTCCCACCGCTTGTGCATTCACTCCAGGCACTAAAAAGTGGTTTTGTTTTTCAGGCAATAAAAAGTGCCCTGCAGCCTAATGTCAAATCTTCATTCTCTAACTAGCTTGCAAGTTCCTGTCTTCCCCTGCTCTGGCTTCCCTTAGCTTCTTCACCGTTTGCCTCCTCTTACACTCACTGGGCTGTCTGTGCTTTGGAGAGTTAGATGAGATAGATGAGACAGGGGAGAGGAAAAGAGAAGATAGGACCCTCTGAGAAGGTGCCCTCTGAGAGAGCTGGAGATCCAAATGCAATTTTTTTCCTTGTGTGGTGCTTTTGTGGGTTTCTCCAGGAGCCCTTCCCTGGGGTGTTCCAAGTCTCTCCCGTGCTCAAGGCCCCTCCATTCAGCCCCCAACAAATAACTCCCCCTCGGTACCTGACTGCCAGTGCTTCCCATCTGGTAGCTTCTCCCATCCACTGGTCCACGTGGGCGGAGTCACTTTCAGGAGAAGGCAAGGTTGGCTTCCTTTCTCAAGGGTCCACCTCTCACCATTAATACTCTCACCTCCTCCTGCAGGTTCTAGGAGGTCTGTTGAGCATTTAAACAATTTCAGCTGGTGCTTGTCCCAATCCCCTGCATCCTCCAAACTCTGAAGAGCATGTATCACATTGCATGACCCACCCATTTCTCTGTCCATGGGTTATGTTCCTTGCCCATGGACTTGAATGCACGTTATTTATGTATTTATTAAAAAAATTTTTTTTAACGTTTATTGATTTTTGAGAGACAGATAGAGCCTGAGTGGGGGAGGGGCAGAGAGAGAGGGAGACAAAGAATCTGTAGCAGGCTCCAGGCTCTGAGCTGTCAACACAGAGCCTGACATGGGGTTCGAAGTCACAGACGGCGAGATCATGACCTGAGCCAAAGTCAGATGCTTAACTGACTGAGCCACCCGGGCGCCCCCACATAATTTATTCATGGTGCACACATATTGTGGAGTTGTTTCCATTTAAGAGTGTCGTGCTCCTTCAGTGAAGTCTCACCGGTAGGAGAGAAGGAAGCAATCACTTAATGAAAAGTGCCTCATCTCAGATTGATGCTTCCCAAATGGAAGCTTTATACATTTGTGTGTGTGTGTGTGTGTGTGTGTGTGTGTGTGTGTGTGTATAAAGGGGAACCTAATTTGCTTTCACCTGTGAAGTAAGTGAATGAATTTATGGCTTGAAGCATGCTGTTAGTATAGCCTGTCTGTCTGACATGCTTTCTTCCCTTTCAGATCTGTTTTTTTTTTTTCATTTGGGATGTTCTATTTATGAAGTATTTATAATTCCTGTTTACCAGAAATGAATTTGGATCGTTGCCCAAAGCACCAGGTCTGCTGTTTCTGAACTTTAAAAAAAAAAAATTCTCTGCTTTTGTTCTGTTTAATTATGTAGGCTTTTGCTTTCCTCTTATCAGGACCATGATTCAGTCCCTTTAGTGTGTAATTATCCCAAGTGTCCTTGATTTGCTAAAGTGAGAATCTCTCTATTTTTGTCAGAAAGCAGGACGTTGTTCTGCTTTGGAAACCTTTTGCAGCATTTTGTTTTTAGTTGTGCCTTTGTGGTCCCGAATGTAAACACACAAGTTTGAATTCCTACTCAGTAACAAGAATTAATCTTGAAATAAATTAATAAAAACAAGGAGGAAATGTCTAAGCATCCATTGCCTTATTTGTAAAACAGAGTAATGGCAGGACGAGGCCACATGATCTTTTGAAGATCCTTCTAAGTCTGTCCTTTTATATAGGGTAAGAACATGAAATTCTGAAAAAAAATTCGTGTCTTTAATTTCCACATGCTTTATCTGTAAGATAAGCTGATTCTACTTCATTCAAGTTCATAGGAACATTATATGGCATAATAGTGCCTGAAACAGGAAACATGAAATAAATGCTTGTTCTCTCTAACAATGCAGTATATTTGCTAAAGGAGAATGTTATTTCTAAAACTGCCCTTGAAGAAAGGGAATTTTTTTAATGCCAATTTTATTGTCTTCTTGCAAAGTTAATTAACATTTCTGGATCCCTCAGACTTCATAAGGCTACCTAACCTGGCGTTTGAAATGGGATGGCATTCATAGTGACAATCCCTATCTTGCTGACTCCTACCCATGTCACGTCACCAGCAGTGGCATTTAGGAATCCCCAGAGAAGGAAGGCTTTCATATGTTCTCATAAACAAATGCAGTCAGTACCTGTCTGGAGTCTGTCATTGGCTCCCTTTCTGTGCCTGCCTCTTTGAGTGAGGTCTGTTGCTGAATCGTAGGAAGGCTGCCCAGTGTTTTGGATTCTCCCCTGGCCCCTGTGCTGTTGGGCTCCCATGCTACAGACCCTTCAAGGAGGCATAAGGGCCTATAATCTGTGAAACCTTCAAAACACTGTATCCCATTTATCCCATTCTGGTTCCTTGCCTATGATATGGGAGAATGTTTTCTTCCCATCCTGCTCTATTTCATCACACAGTAGAGAAGAGGTTAGTTTGGGGGATCAATCCAAGTTATGTGAGTTATAAATGCCTAATATAGTAAGTGCTGGAGGTCCACTGTGCTAGCAGTTCAAATTTGCATAAGTTGGAAAAAACTCACAGTGATAGTATCATAGTCTTAAGCTGGGACCTCTGTGATGATGATGTTTGGTTTGTGCCTCTATATAAAATACTTAGAACTTTATTCACTGTCACTGTAATCCTGTACCATAGAGAAAAGGTGCCCCAAACATCTAGCTTTAGAAACCAATGGGGCTTGGAGCACCTAGGTGGCTCATTCAGTTGAACGTCTGACTTTGGCTCAGGTCATGATCTCACAGTCCATGAGTTTGAGCCCTGTGTCAGGCTCTGTGCTGACAGCTCAAAGCCTGGAGCCTGCTTCAGATTTTATGTCTCCCTCTCTCTGTCTCTCTGTCCCACCCCCACTTGTGTTCTGTTTCTCTCTATCAAAAATACATAAACATTTTTTTTAATTTTGTTTATTTTTTTAAGTATTTTAATGTTTATTTCTGAGAGAGAGACACACAGAGTGTGAATGGAGGAGAGGCAGAGAGAGAAGGAGACACAGAATCCGAATCAGGCTCCAGGCTCTGAGCTGTCAGCACAGAGCCTGACACGGGGTTAGAACTCACGAACTGTGAGATCATGACCTGAGCCAAAGTCGGATGCTTAACCAACTGAGCCACCCAGGTCCCCCTCCAAAAAAAATTTTTTTTTAAAGAAACCAATGGGGTTTATGTCCAGGGGACCCTGGCGAGGCTGTGGGGATGTAAGATACTGCTTTGGAGAAGCTCACATGCAGACTCATTCATGCTGGGACCCAGTGCAAAGGCAGCACTTGAAGACATGACTGTGTTATATGTGAAAGATATTTCTCTGTTAATAAGTGTCTTCTGGAGGGGCAGGGACAGGTTTGGACTTTTTTGGGGAGACAGGGGCACTGGCGAGCACCCTTTTTGCACTCTCCCTCTACCTTGCTAGTGCAGGCAGATATTCATGGACACAGCCTCATTACAGCCATAGTCATGCTCTGCCCCCAGCACTCATTTCTGGACTCCTGAAAACCCCAAGTGTGCCTCCCCTGCAGCATGCTTTCCTGGCCTCCTAACAGCTGTTCATGTGTCCTGCCTCTAGTGGTCTTCCCCCGCCTCACGAAACTCACAGACATGGCCTGCTCCGGAACCATCCCACAGCCTCAAGAAAGCCAGCAAACACAATCCACACAGAGAATGCCTTTCATCATCTGGCCATCATTTGTGGCTGGAGAGGCTTGTGTTTCTGGGCCCCACAGGACTGTAACAATCAGAAAAACTATTCTGGCAGGCTACTCCAGTGAGGGCACTGCACAAAGAGTAGACTCAAATACACCACTGGTCTGCCTGTGAAAAAAAGCCCATTACTTGTCCTGTAACTTCAACCTGGGGGACAGGCTTTAGGTTTGCCACGCACCTAGAGGCTGTAAAGGAGCTCTTAGGGAGCATAGGCAGAGAAGTGCCATCTTTCAGCTTTCCCTTTGCCTTGCCACAGCTTGCTTGTAACTCCCAGAAAGGAGTGTATACAATCATCTAAAGCCCAATTTTTGTAAAAATCAAACAGGAACACCTCCAGATATTCTGGGGTGGAGATCAGCAGGGCTTACAACTGTAGTCCCACAGGGTTGTGTATATTGGCATACTTTAAAAGCTGCTACTTGAGGATCTGGCTTCTAGTCAGCCTGAAACTATGTGCTGACTGAGATTCTCCCTTTGGGACACTGACAGGCCTACTCATACCCTCAACAACTGGAACCTATCAAGAATATATCAGGCTGATTAGACAATCACAAAGGCTCAGGAGACAACCAAGAGCTGGGGCAGGGTTGTACAGGGAGGCTCATTTCCTACACTGGCCACTCCTTCAAAACTGGGAGAGATAGGTGTTTCACATAATACACGGAAACAAATACAAAGTCAAACAGAATGAGTAAAGAGGGGAATATGTTCCAAATGGAAGAACAAGACAACTTCAAAGAAAGACTTTAATGAAACAGAGGTAAGTTGTCTACCTGATAAAGAATTCAAAATAATGGCCACAAAAAGCCTCCCTGAACTTGGGAAGATAAATGAATAAACACAGTGAGAACTTCAACAAAGCAATAGAAAATATAACAAGGTACCAAAGAAAAGTCAAAGAGCTGAAGAATACAATATATGAACTGAAAAAGGCACTAGAGGGATTTAACAGCCTACCAGATGGAGCAGAACAGATCAGTGACCTGGAAAAGAGGGCAGTGGAATGCACCCAAAGTAGCAAAAAAAAAAAAAAAAAAAAAAAGAATTTTAAAAAGTGATGATACCTTAAGGGGACCCTGGGGCACCATCAAGCAAAATAACATGCATATTATTGGGATTCCAAAAGGAGAAGAGAGAGAGAAAGGGGCAGAAAACTTATTTGAAGAAATAATGGCTGTAAACTTTCCTAAGCTGGAGAAGGAAACAAACATCCAGGTCCAGGAAGCCAAGAGAGTTCCATATAAGATGAACTCAAAGAAATCCACATGAAGACACATTAAAATGAAAATGTCAAATGTTAAAGAAAAATATAGAATCTTAGAAGGAGCTAGAGAAAAACAACTTTTTGCATACAAGGGAACCCCCATAAGCTATCAGCTGATTTTTCAGCAGAAACCTTGCAGGCTGGAAGGGAATAGCATGAGATGTTAAAAGTGCTGAAAGGAAAAAGCTTCTAACTAAGAATACTCTATTCCACAAGGTTATCATTCAGAATTGAAGGAAAGAGAATTTTCCAGACAAGCAAAAGCTAAAGGAACTCATCACCACTAAACTGGTCTTATAAGAAATATTAAAAGGATTTCATTAAGCTGAAAATAAAAGGCACTAGCCAATAATAAGAAAATATATAAAAGTAAAAACCTCACTGATAAAGGTGAATACGCAGTCAAAATAGCCACGTATAAAACGAATGTGAAGGTTAAATCAAAAGTAGTAAAATTACTGTAACTACAGTAACTAGCTAAGATGTACAAAAAATAAAATGATGTAAAACATGACATCAGAAACAATGTGGGTGGAACAAAAATGTAGAGTTTTTACTATGTATTCAAATTTAAGCTGTTGCTAAATTAAAATAGGCTGTTTTTTATAGATAGACTATTATATGTGAAATTCATGGTAACCACAAAGCAAATGCTTACAGTAGGTACACAAAAAATAATGAGAGAAAAAAACTATACATAACACTAAAGAAAGTCACCAAACCACAAAGGAAGAGAGTAAGAGAAGAAAGGAACAGCATCATTATAGCAACAGCCAGAAAACAATGAATAAAACAGGAATAAATACACACCTATAATAATTACTTTAAATGTAAATGGACTAAATTCTCTAAAACACATGAAGTGGCTAAATGAATAAAAAAAAATCAAGACATCCATATGTTGCCTACAGGAGACTCACTTTAGATCTAAGGGCACACAGACTGAAATCTACAGAAAAAGATATTACAAACAAATGGAAATAAAGCTGGTATAGCTATATTTATACCAGAAAAATAGACTTCAAAAACAAAGACTGTAATAAAATATGAAGAATGACATTACGTAATGATAAAGGAGTCAATTCCATAAGAAGATATAACATTTATAAATATTTATACACCCAACATAGGAGTACCTAAATATATAAGCAAATATTAACAGACATAAAGGGAAAGATTGACAGTGATACAATAGTAGGGGATTTAATACCGTACTTTCGTTAGTGGATAGATCATCTTGACAGAAAATCAATGAGGAAATATTGTCTTTAAATGACACATTAGACTGATGATCTTAATAGATATATATACAGCACATTCCATCCAAAAGCAGCAAAATACACATTTTTCTCAAGTGCACCTAGAACATTCACAAGGATAGATAACATGTTAGGCTACACAACAACACTCAGTAAATTTAAGAAGATTAAAATCAACCATCTTCTCCAGCCACAATGGTAGAAAACTAAAAATCAATTAAAAAAAATAGAAAACCATAAATGTGTGAAAATTAAATAATTTACTGTTGAACAATCAGTAAGTCAGTTAAGAAACCAAAGAGGAAATTAAAAAATAACCTGAAAGAAATTAAAATGGAAATACAATGATCCAAAATCTATAGAATACAGCATAAGCAGTTCTAAGAGGGAAGTTTATATGATATTGGCCTACCTCAATAAACAAGAAAAATCTCAAACAATCTAACTTTATGCCTGGAAAACTAGGAAAGGAAGAATAAATAAAGCTCAACATTAGTAGAAAGAAGAAAATAATAAAGATCAGAGCAGAAATAAATGAAATAGAGATTAAAAAATAAAAGATCAATAAAACCAAGAGCTGTTTCTTTGAAAAGACAGAACAAAATTGACAAAACTTGGTAGACTCACAAAGAGAGGAAACAAATGAGTAAAATCAGAAATGAAAGATAGGAAGTTACAAGTGATACCACAGAAATACAAAGGATCATAAGAGACTTCTGTGAATAATTGCTCACCAACATATTGAACAAAACAGAAGAAATGGATAAATTACTAAGAACATACAATCTTTTAAGACTAAATCATGAATAAATAGAAAATCAGAATAGATTGATTACTAGTGAGAAGATCGAAACAGTAATTTAAAACCTCCCAATAGAAAAAAGCCCAGGATAACACTGTTTCACTGGTGAATTCTACCAAACATTCAAAGAAGTTTTACTATGTTTTCTTAAACTATTCCAAAAAGTTGAAGGAGTGCTTCCAAACTCTTTTCATGAGGCTAGTATTACTCTGGTACCAAACTCAAACATGGACACCAATAAAAAAAAAAAAAAAAAAAAAAAATTACAAGTCAGTATCCCTGATCTACATGGACACAAAAATACTCAACAAAATATCAACAAACCAAATTCAATAATATGCTAAGATTCATTCACTGTGATCAAGTGGGATTTGTTCCAGGGATGCAAGATGATTCAGCATCTACAAATTAATCAACTTGATATACCACATTAACAAATGAAGGATAAAAATCATATGATTATCTCATGTAGAAAAGATATAGAAAAGTCATTTGACAAAATTCAATGTCAATTATGATTAAAACTCTCAACAAAGTGGGTATAGAGGGAATGTACCTCAACATGATAAAGGCCATACATGACAAGCCCACAGCTAACATTACACTCAGTTGTGCAAAGCTAAATGATTTTTCTCTAAGATCAGGAACATGACAAGGATGCCCTCTCTTGTCACTTTTATTCAGCATAGTATTGGAAGCCCTAGCCAGAGAAATATGGTGAGAAAAAGAAATAAAATAATCTAAATTGGAAAGGAAGAATAAAACTGTCACTATTTGCAGATGACATGATAATACATATAGAAAAACTCTAAAGACCTTACCAAAAAACTTTTAGAGCTAATAAATGAATTCAGTGAAGTTGTAGGATACAAAATCAATATATAGAAGTCTATTTTGGTTCCATACACTTATATTGAGCTATCAAAAAGAGAAATTAAGAAAAAAAATCCCATTTATAATGGCCTTGAAAAGAATAAAATACTTGGGAATAAATTTAACCAAACAGGTGAAAGGACTGTACACTGAAAACTATAAGGCATTGATAAAAGAAATTAAAGGAGACACAAACAAAATGGAAAGATACTCTGCACTCATGGATTGGAAGAATTAATATTATTTTGTCCATACTACCCAGTCCACACTTTTGTATAGAATCACTAAAGACCTAAATAATAAAAACAATCTTGAGGAAAAAAGGAACAGAGTTGGAGATATCATGCTTCCCAATTTGAAGATGTACTACAAAGCTATAGTAATCAAAACAGTATAGTATCAGCATAAAAACAGATAGATAAATGGAATAGAATAGAGAGCCCAGAAATAAGCCCATGCATGTATGGTCAATTACTTTATGATGTTGGAGCTAAGAATATTCCGTGGGGAAAAGAGGCTCTCTTCAATAAATGGTGTTTGGAACACTGATAGCCACATGCAAAAAAAAAAAAAAAAAAAACCAACACATGAAACTAGACCATTGTCTCACGTCATACACAAGAATTAAGTCAAAATGGTTTAAGAATTGAAAGTAAGACCTGAAACCATAAAACTTCTGGAAGAAAACATGCAAAGTAAACTCCTTGACATCATTCTTAGCATTGAATTCTTGGATCTGACTTCAAAAGCAAAGAAAACAATAGCAAAAATGGACAAGGGGACTACACCAAAGCTAAAAAGACTTTGCACAGTAAAGGAAACCATTAACAAAATAAAAAGACAACCTACTGAATGGGAAAAAATATTTGCAAATCATATTTCTGGTAAGGTATTAATAATCAAAATGTATAAAGAACTCAAGTCAATAGCAAAAAGCAAAAAAAAAAAAAAGAAGAACAGTTAAAAAATGGACAGAGGATCTAAATAGTCATTTTTCCAAATAACACATACAGTTGGCCAACAATCATGAAAAAATGTTCAACATCCCTAATTATCAGGGAAATGCAAATCGAAACCATAATGTGATATCATCTCACACCTGTTAAATAGCTATTATCAAAAAGACAAGAAATAACAAGCATTGGCAAGGATGTGGAGAAAAAGGAACTCTTGTGCTCTGTGGGTGGGAATGTAAATTGGTGCAGCCACTTTGGAAAACAGTATGGATGTTCCTCAAAAAATTAAAAATAGGACTACCATATGATCCAGCAATTCCACTTTTGGAAACGAACAAAGAAAACAAAAATACTTGCTTGAAATTATAAATGCATCCCTCATGTTTATTGCAGAATCGTTTACAATAGCCACGATATGGAAACAACCTACATGTCCATTGGTGGGTGAATGGATGAAGAGACACACGTGACTACACACACACACACACACACACACACACACACACACGGTAGAATACTGCCCAGCTGTAATAAAAGGAAGATTCACTGCCACTTGCAACAACATGGATGGATCTTGAGGGCATTATGTTAATAATGAAATAGGTCACACAGGAAAGAAAAATACTGTATGATTTCACTTTTATGTGGAATCCAGGAAACAAAACTTATAGAAACCGAGCAAAGACTGGTGGTTATCAGAGGGGAAATGGGTTGAAGTGTGGGCAAAATGGATGAAGGGGGTCAGTTGTATGGTGACAGAAGTTAAGTAGGCTTATTGTGCTGATTATTTTGTAGTATATACAAATACCTAATTATTATGTTCTGCACCTAAAACTAATATACGAATTTTACCTCAAAAAAAAAAAAAAGTATAGACTCAAATGAGCTACAACATACTCACTCATCCCAAGATGGAGTGTCACTCTGATTCCTCAAAGAACTTAAATCATGGACATTTTTAATGTGCCCAGTGTATTTCCTGACTATCTTTCACCTTATATATTGGCCTTACCATGATATGAACATTTATTATTCACTTGTTACAGTGATTTTGTATGCCTACTGTTGGAAGACATATACATACAAACAAGAAACAGGCATGGGTCAGTCTTCCAGGAAATTGCACAGTCTATAAAATAGCAACCACAGAGAAAAATTTAGACATATCAGTACATATTATCTCATCATTTCTGAAAGACGAGCACTACTAAGTTTATCTGAATGATCTGACCACAATGAACTTCCTTGGAATCATAGTTATTTAATAAAAATATATGGATGAAAATATTAAACACCACTACTCTCATATAATCAGATTTCCCTATCATCTAAGAAAATATGTGCATGTTCTAGGTACTGCAAATGCTCGAACTTGCTTAATTATTATAACAACCTTGATAGTTATGTATTATATGGCTTATTTTATGAAGGAAACTCAGTGAGGGACATAGTAGGTTGTGCAGAATCACATAACAGCTGGTCCAGGGCAACTGTAAAGTCTGTGCTTTGGATGTTACCTCCTCCTCTTTAAGGATACAGAGAGTCTTCTCAAAGGGTGGTTAATTTTTATTAATTATTTCATGATCATTTCACTCATTATTCATTATTTCATGTATATCTTTATAGCCAGCCACAGGTAGTAACTACCAGGAAGTACACTTGGAGAAATTGCTGTTTAGGCATAGAAAAAGGCCAATGAGTGATCATCACATCATGATAACGATAATTACAAGTGGTTTTTAAAATTTGTTTTGCTGTTAAAATAGTGCTACATATTTCTTTTATTTCCTTCTCTGAACACGCTCCAGGCACTTCCCTTTCACTCCACTTCACCATTATCCACTGTTACCCACAATAATCACAAAATCATGATTTTACACAAAACTGCACTAGCACACTATGCATGAGCCATTTGCTGTCAGCACACTCTTTAGAGGGGTTCAGTGGGAGTAGATATGGCAGATTTTCTAGGGATCTTTGGCAAATAACCAACTGCTTTCCTGAAACATGGTTGTCTACCACATGGAAGAATAAAGGCGCAAACGAGTATTTCCGTCCTTTTCCGTAAATAGTAATGCTGAACTATATAGACTACTTAGAAGATTCCAAATGTAAGCAATCGAAGAAGGAAAAATTAACAATGACAAAAAATCCATGGTGTAATTTTTGAGCTATTTAGATCCAATTAAAGGCCAAATCTCAGCACTAACGTTGTTTAGAACAACAGCACCTTGGAGCTTTACAGATTAGACTTCGTCTCTTTTGACTTTGAGATGCATTATTATAACATGGTTAAAATGCTCTATTTAATTCTAATTAATTCCAAACCATATATGAGGATAATTGAAGTTAAAGCTTGCTTGGGTCAGTGTTTGGGAGAAGGGCTATTTATACAAAGGTAGCTCCGAGAAATTCAGGCGTTGAAGAAACTGTTCTGTGTGGATTGTGGAGACTGAAACACAGTTCTGTGCCTTGGTCAAAATCTACAGAACTGAACACCACAAAGAGTGGATCTTACTTTGTAATTAAAAAAAAAATCAAAGATGAGGGGAAAGATAGAATGAAGACCATGACAGATGAATCCAACTGTATTACCTATGAACCACGTAGCCACATTGAAGAGGATGTGACTAACTTTGGGAAAAGCAGAGTTTTGACCAGATACTGTAAACGAGGTCCACAAGAACTGTGCATAAGCCCTGGAATCTACTTGGTCGATTTGTTGATGCCAGGGTTGGGGCAAGGAAAAAAACAAGATGAGTTTAGAGCATCTTGTGACGCTAGAAAGTGAGAGGTGCTAAAAACGGGATGGGGGATGAGGCATCTTCCCAACCTGGAAGAGCTTGAGTGACAGAACAATGATAGTATTCCATTATGATCCAATGAAAACAATAAATAGCCACAAGCCTGTACTGATATAAATAAATAATTGAATAAGTAGATAAGGGGGTTAAACAAAAACCTTCTTGTTGAAGAATTCCTATTATAAACGTAGGAGGAAGGACTGCATTAGAAATATCCATTGGAAAATCCCCATTGCTGATTAGCTTTCAACATAAGAATTTTGGAGGGACACTTGGGGCGCCAGGGTGGCTTAGTCAGTTACACGTACAACTTTGCCTCAGGTCATCATCTCATGGTTTGTGAGTTGAAGCCCTGCGTCAGACTCTGTGCTGATAGATTGGAGCCTGGAGACTGGAGCCTGCTTTGGATTCTGTGTCTCCCTCTTTCTCTGCCTCTCCCCTGCTCTCTCACTATCTCTTTCTCTCTCTTTCAAAAGTAAATAAACATTAATAAATTTTTAGAAAAAAAAAGAATTTTGGAGGGGCACAAATATTCAATTTGTAGCACAGGGTATTGGCAGACTCAACATACAGAATATTTCTATCCTCTGAAGGATCTCTCATATTGTCCTTTTATAGCCACATCTACTTCCCTCCTGCTCCACCCCCCATCCCTTAATTCCTGGCAACCGGCAGTCCTCTATTTCTATATGCACTTAAAAAAAATCATAAAGACAGATTGATTTACCTTCTTCCCAATGAAAGGCAGTCTTTCTCCTCTAACTTGAAGGGTAGATAGCACCACATTTGTAGACTATATGAAGAACATTGATTTTTGAGTTGGATGTTTGTGAGAATTGGTACATTCATGGTTTGGTGATAAATTCACAGGGCTCAGCACCAAGCTACCAGGGATCAGATGATCACACTGCCCCTTACTAGCTGTGTGACCTTGGACGACTTAGGAGACTTCTTTAAGACAGTTTTCTCACCTGGAAAGCCAGAGGTAACAAGAAGACCATAATGATATGTACCCTAAAGTCCTGGAGAGAGAAGTACCTGAGATGATTTAACTAGGTTACCCAACATAGCAGTTGGTATACACTAATTGATTCTTCTGGAGTTATTATGAGGTGGGGGTGGCACTGATGGGGTGCAGAGAACAAGGAAAAGGCAAGTGACATCCAAATCTTTAACTCTACTTTTGCGAGTCCAGGAGGAAAAAATAACCAAAAAAACAAATTTATACGAGATTATTCACCAAAAGGGATCATTATTAAGATACTGAGAAAGTGTGAAATTACACCCCCCCCACATTCCACATCTACTGATTGCAGAGTTCTGCAAAAATTAGAAATGATTCTTGATCAGTATTTTAATTTTGAAAGGGACCAATGACATTCATGTTCCATTTTCTACACTCAGAACCTATCCATTAGTGTCCTTCAAGCTTTTTAATTACTTAGAATTTCCCCTTCAAAAAATTCCTGGGGTGCCTGGGTGGCTCAAACAGTTGAGTGTGGGACTCTTGGTACCAACTCAGGTCATGATCTCAAGGTTCTTCTCGTGAGATTGAGGCCCCCCCCCTCCCCCCCCACACACACACAAACAGTGCAGAGTCTGCTTGGGATTCCCTCTGTCCCCTGCTTCTGCCCCTCCTGCATTTGTGTGTATGCTCTCTCAAAACAAATAAAATGTTTTAAAAAGCCCTTATTTTATGATATGGGTTTAACTTTACCTTGCACACACAACCCTAAATGTGCACCTGGACAGATTTAAATTAATTCTCTCTAAAGCATACAG
This sequence comes from Panthera tigris, assembly GCF_018350195.1. Classification (NCBI taxonomy): domain Eukaryota; kingdom Metazoa; phylum Chordata; class Mammalia; order Carnivora; family Felidae; genus Panthera; species Panthera tigris. The sequence continues at coordinate 106,844,303 of NC_056660.1, forward strand.
ATCTTAAGAGCATTTGGGCAGAACACTGTCTATAATTGATATAACATATTGGTAAATCAACACATTTATTCCCCCTCCCCCTGTGAGTCATGCAGCTGTATACATCTAAAATAAGCCTTAATTCTACCTCCCACAAACTGGTTAGAAGGCTCTCTGTTAATGTTTCTTTAGCAGTTGATACAAATGAAATAATTACATTGAATTTTTTTTTTTTTAACCCTGGCATTTCCAGCTCTCCTTTTCAAACAGGTCTCTTTGAGAAAGTTTTTTTTTTGTTTTTTTTTGTTTTTGTTTTTTTTTTGAAAGGCACTGCTGTCCCTTTCTCCTTCTTTGGCATGCTGGTAACAATACAGAGGAAAATAGATGTGTCCTTTGTTAGCAACGTTTTTTGTTTTGTTTTTGTTTTTGTTTTTGTTTTAACTAATACTGGACCACATTTTACCACAGTTGCCAGGGATGTAGTGCCTTTGTGAAGTCTTACATAATTCTCAAAATTACATGGTTTACCAATGACAATGAAATAAGAATTCTCCTCCTTTTGTAAGTGAATAAATACATTGCCTCACACGAGTATGTGACAGTTCTATTTTGAATGTAATGTATTCTTTTCATATCCAGGTCATTACCTATAAAAGTTACATAGAGCATTCCATCTTTTCCTTTCTTTTATGCATGCATGAGGAGATTATTATTATAAATTGCATTTGTGAACCTGGAATTGGGTCAGAGGCAAATGACAAAACATTTCCAGGAGAATCTTCTCTTGCACAGATTCTCAGGATAAAATCATAAAGTAAGGTGTAGCACATGTCAATTTCTTAAAGTTAATGTCTGCCAGAGGTTTAGATCTGACTGGTCACCATAGGAGAAAGTCTGGTGCAGGCTGAATCAGGCTCAGTTATAGACTGCGCAGAGTCTGGTGGGATGTGTCTCATCTCTAATAAATCCCTGGTCATCTGCCATTTATTTTTTACTTTATATGAAATGTGATCACAAGAAATAGACAATGTTTTGCATGGAAAACTTAGAAACTACATAGTGTATTTGAGAAAATATCAAGGATTGATGGGAGAATGTTTTTATGAGCACAAGGACAAAGAATGGACATATTCATAGAAGGACAGAGATAAAAAGGCATTTAATATACTCTATTTGAAGATTTAGACTTCTAATCATTTATATGTTTTATGCTTATTTATACCTAATTATCAAATTATCCATTTGTCAGTTAATTACTGACTTTTCTCTGGATTCCACCTGAAGTTTGAATGGAAGAGTCAAATTTAGGTCCCTTACTGATAATAGTTAAATAAAGTAGTTGCCATTAATTGAGTGCTTGTTATGTTCTAAGCACTGGGTTAAGTGCTTTGCATGAAGTAAATAAACCTGAAACTAACCTTATGAAATTGATATTTCATTATAAATGTTATAGTAAAGTAAATTGAGGCTTAAATAAGATAAATAACTGAGGCAGTTGTAAATATTTGGGAAATGTATACTTTGTAAATTTGTAATTACTATCTCAACACTGTTAGAGAAGTCTTAGAAAAGGTACAATTTGATCAATTAATGTAGTCAAACATCAACCGTAGAATAATGAAAAAGCTTACCTCAAATTTGCTTCAAAGTGTTAATGTTTCATTTATCTAATCTGGTCTAACCTTCTCCGAGTTGCCCAGAGTATAAACTATCTCTTTGTATCTAAGTGTATTAAACAGTTCCTGAAGTGCTCTTTAATAGAAAACCAAGATTGCTAGCAATTGTCTGAAAGGTAGAGTATCTCTAAAGAAGAAACATTCAATGAACTATTTTTATACTTCCATTTTCTCACTAGTGATCACACTGCCCAAAACCTTAAAAAAAAAAAAAACAACTCATCCATGGTTTTGTTTTGTCAATTTAGTTCTGTCAGAGTAATTCCAGCCAGATCAAATAAGTGCCATCTTATAGTTTATCCCTTCCCCCATACAATAATATGGTATATATCACTCATTGTTACCATCAATTCAGCAATTATTACAAGCTTCTGAGAAGCACTGCACAGCACAAAATTTTTCCTGGAGAAAAAAAATCACCAAAAAGACATGACCATGTCAATCAAATCTACATAATTACTTTTCAAAACATATCATTTTTAAAGAAGATACTGAGTAAGTATCACAAGTAAGATAGTACAAGTTATTATATTTAGAAATTCATGTATAGGGAGATTCACTGATTATATGATTATATATGATATGATATGATTATATGTATATGATTATATGATCCAGTGATTATATAATAAAATGGATAATTACAATTGATTTCTTTCAGTATTTTGATTTAGAAGTAACTGAAATTTGCCATTGGCTGAAAAGTAAACCATATTAATTCTGTATCACTCTTCAGTTTAAAAAAAAATTTTAACATTATTTATTTTTGAGAGACAAAGAGAGACAGGGCGTGAGCAGGGGAGGGGCAGAGAGACAGGGAGACACAGAATCTGAAGCAGGTTCCAGGTTCTGAGCTGTCAACACAGGGCTCAACACAGGGCTCAAACTCACAAACCACGAGATCATGACCTGAGCTGAAGTTGGACACTTAACCAACTGAGCCACCCAGGCGCCCCCACTCTTCAGTTTTTAATGAGCTTTCTCAAGGTGACTTGTTCCCTCTGCATTAGCTTTACAGGAGCAAACAATTTCCAAGCATCGTTTTACTTTTGCATTTTACAGCTTGCAATGGATGTTGAAAATAAGACTATATAGAGAAAAATAGCATTGTTTGCAGTATTATTACATACAAGTGCTTTCTTTTTGATGTCAGTGATATTGTTTCCAAGTCAAAGGGTACAAACTTGCAGTTATAATATGAATGAGTTCTGGGGATATAATGTACAGCATGATGACTATAGTTAACAACATTGTAGTATATATTTGGAATTTACTAAAAAGATATTAAATGCTATGTGTGTGCACATGCGTGCGCACGCGCACACACACACACACACAAACATATAACTTATGTTAGGTGATGGAGGTGTTAACTAAGCTTGTTGTTGGAATCATTTTGCAATAATATAAGGATATCAAACCCTCACATTGTATTAAAGGTACACAATGTTATATATGTAAAATGTATCCCAGTAAAACTGGAAACAAAAAAGAAACATGCATTCATGTATAGACACACACCAAGAAATGAGCTCAGTATCGATCACAAGTTTGATAAATATCTTATATCTTATCATTAATCTTGTATTTTATTGCTAACAAATTGACTTTAAATCTTTCAGAATTACTTTATCATCAATCTTGAATACTGTTGTAATTAAACAGTAAAATGTTTACTACTTATAAACTAGTGTCATTTGAAATCCTTTAATAAATCAGTATAATTGAAAACCTTACTGGGACTTAACTGTTGAGAAAGATTCTCTTTTTGTTTTTTAGCCACCGTCCCCCGACAATAAAAGAAAAAACAGAAGTTCAGCTAGTTAGCAGTAGTATTTTCACTTGTTTTATAAATAACCATGTTTGCTTTATGGTCCGGAGCAAGAGCAAGATAATGACTTCAGTTATAGGTAGGGTTAGTGTCCTTGCTGGTATTTAAGCAGGTGCCTGATATTAATTCATAAGATGAAATAAGGTTACTGACCCTGAATAATCCTTGAATCTAAAGGTGAAGCACAAGTTATGAGTATTGTTTAATTGGAATTTAAGCTCCTACATATTGACCTGATTATGGAGGAGGCAAAATGGGAATGGGGTCTCAGGAATCTTCTGGCTTACGTTATTTCAGAAGTTTATTGTGCTCCCTTTTGTGTGAGTCTTCTTACCTACATGTTTTCCTGGAAGCTTGCTTCCTGAGCAAAGGCTCTATGATGACTTGAGCTTACAGTGTCACATGAGGATGAAAATGTTTACCAAGTAACTCAAAGGGCAACCAAAGGGTTATTTATTTGTTTAACAAAAAAGTGAATCCCACGCCCTCCTAGAAAAGTAGGACTGCCTAGCTTCCTTGTTCCTAGATGCAACTATGGATTCCGCCAGAAGAACATATGGCAGAGAGTAATTAAGAGACTCCTACTGGGAACAAGCCATGCACCTTCAGAGCCATTTCCAGAATGTTGAAAATTTCTAGCAACAGCATATTCTGTGGTCTTGTTTAGCCTTCTGGCCGCATTTGCAAGTTGTGTGACAATCCTATTTATGTAGGAGATGAGCTGTACGCAATCCATAGGTGAAGGGATCTGCAGAATTCTGTAATTAATATGTTATGAAGATTATCTTAGGATTATTCCAATTGAATATTTTGCTCCTATGGTTTTGTACCACATTGAGAGCAGAAAGTAAGATCACTGTATGAATGCTGAGTATGTCCTATCAGGTTTACATAAATGCTCCCTTTCTGAGCCGCAATTTCATTATTATTATTGTTAATCTTTTTTTTATATTTTGGTCCACTCAAACTTCACCTTTTTGCTGAGCATACTCCAGACTCAGAAAATTGTGTAGCCTTGTATAATCAGATATGTTAAGGGAGACAGATCTCACTGTTGAGAGAAAAAATGTGTGTGTGTGTGTGTGTGTGTGTGTGTAAAAAGTGTTTTTTTAACTGAAAATGAAAGATGTTTCTATGTGAACAATCTTAAAACTACATAAACATTTACTCCTACAAATAGGGAAATCTTTTATATAAGTTTTTGTTAATGTTTATTTTTGAGAGAGAGAGAAAAAGACAGAGTGTGACCGGGAAGGGGCAGAGGGAGAAAGAGACACAGAATCCCAAGCAGGTTCTAGGCTCTGAGCTGTCATGTCAGCACAGACCCCGATGCAGGGCTCGAACTCAGGAACTGCGAGATCACGACCTGAGCCGAAGTCAGATGCTTAACCCACTGAGCCACCCAGGTGCCCCTACAAATAGGGAATTCTTAATGTTAGGTATAAGTTTACCTGAGGGCATTGGCTTCTTACATATAGGCAAGTTTTGCTTTTTGCATTTGCATTTCACTTTCTTTATAAAATATCAGCCTGATTCTGGCTATCCCTTGCTTTGTATATGCCCCACACGTTTCTAGAGCTCGTGGAGATACATTGTTTGCTCCATGATGATACATTAATAATGGGGTTGCCAGGAGCCTCTTATATCTTAAAAGTGTCTTCTGTCTTAAAAGCAGCAGCTTGCTCTAGGCAAAGAGTAAATATGTGTTGATGGACTTCTAATTTAAGCATTCCTTTTTCATAAATGACCAAATGCATCTGCTATTTTTGTAGTTAAACTGGAAAGCACATTTTTAACTTCAGTGGTTTTTTTTAAGTTGATTTTTGTTTCAGGGGGTTTACCTCTTATTGTTTATATCACTAGCCCATAACACTCAGCGGAAGCACTCATGGCTTGATTATTGTGATTAATAAAAAAAATGCTTCCACGATATTTGCCAGCAGATTAAAATTGAAGCCGTTGATTAAACACATATTTCAGCCTATCTCCACTGTGGTGTTTTCTTATGGGAATCCATTCTCACTAAAGAGCTCTCACACATATATATGTGGCTTCGGGAATGAATTAACACTCTTGATCAAATTAACTAAATGTGTTTTCAAATACCACCTTCCATCTTGGTAATGTGCTTTGTTAGTGAAACACAGTGAAACTCAAAAAAGAAAAATTGGGGCCTTGCGGGCTACGGGGAAGACATAACCTCTTTTCAGGAGAGACCATACCAAAAGCCACAGCAGACATGTAAGGGTCTTAGTCTCGTGGCCTGAATTGTCAGGTGAACAGAGAGAAGGAAGAGCACTGCAAGAACAGCACCGTAAGCAGAGGCAGGGGATGGGGTGGGTAGGGCAACAGCTTCTCTAGGACATCCTTTTTCAGATGCTGTCATGGGTGCTAAAGGCCTCCAGTTGAAGGGGGAGTTTTGGTTACAGTCATCAGGTGTAAGAACCTGTCCTGGCTGTTTGAGCAGGGCAACCTGAGTAATTTTCAGGGGTGATTAAGTGACAACAATAGAAAGTAGAAAATGTGAACATGAAATTCATATATAGACAAGGTATGAACTCTTTCATCAATACAGGCCACTGCACATCCTTCCCATGTTTTGTTTTTTTGTTTTTTGTTTTTTGTTTTTTTTACTTCCTTTTCTCTCTTCTCTTAAACATGATTTGAATAGAATTATTCAGATTATTCTTTGAAAACAAATTTTGAAACTGCAAGGTACTGCTTTATGTCACATATGTGTTGTTTAGACCAAATGATTCAGTTTCACTACCAGAGTAATTCATGGAGATAGAAATGGTCCCTAGGTGAGAGTTGGCCATTCATTTAATGCTTCGTGTTGACGTTTGCAATGTGGCATGGTTTGTAATTATCAGAGTCAGTCCAGATACAACGATACACAAAGATGACAAACAGATTTATTACCAACATCAAGAAGGGCCTGCATGAAGTAACACATTTTCAGAACGCGTTGGCATGGAATTAAACGTAACTTTTAGTCATCTGCACTGTTTCATTCTGAAAATAGGTTGTGGTTATGCCGTCGTATTACGCACATTCCTCTACAGTAACTACTAACTAGGTATTTAAAAATTATGCTTTCATTTATAGCCTCCTGACTGGTGAAAATTCTGTTAGAGTTCAGTAACTATCATCCTCAACCTTTACTTTCCAGATGCATTTCTGCCACTATCATGAGCATTGAATTATCTCCAGATTACCTTATGGAAACATCAAATGTAAAACAAGGCTATTAAAACAAAGGCGGGGGGGCACCTGGGTGACTCAGTAGGTTAAGCATCCAACTTCAGCTCAGGTCGTGATCTCAGGAATTGTGAGTTTGAGCCCCACATCAGGCTCTGTGCTGACAGCTCAGAGCCTGGAGCCTGTTTCAGATTCTGTGTCTCCCTCCCTCTCTGAGCTTCGCCTGCTCTGATTCTCTCCTTCTCTCAAAAATAAGTAAACACTAAAAATAAAAAATAAATAGAACAAAGGGGGGCATCACATTATTTGTACAAGGTGCTGTGTAGCAATTCAAGTATTCTGTTCTGAAAATCCCAATGATTGGTACTTATGTCCATTTATAATTGTGTCAAAATGTCTCCCTGGCATTTCCCAGAAGACTAGGATGATTTTTTTTTCTTTGTAATGAACAGAGTTTTTGGGTTTTAATTTTGGTTTTAGTTGGTTTTCATTGTGATTATGTGAAAATGTTTCACTCTGAGTGAGGCTTTTATTTAGCCTCTCAAAACAAACAACCCCAAATGGATTTAGATATGAAAATGAGAGTCTCAGGCTGCAAAGTAGCTGCCAATTATATTATTTTACTGCACCACATGATGCTTTTAATCAACCATATTAATTGTTAGAGAACGTTACTCTGTTAGTCATATGAAGAGACAATGCTTTGCTTTGCAGTGGCTTAAGTGGGTGTATTATAGTGTCGTGTACTTATGCCTTTTTCATTAAGTCACATAATTTCAGTGCTTTTGAATATGTAAATCACCATCCTTATCACAAAATCCTTTACTTTGCGTTCAGAACATATTTCTTCCCGCAATGCAGGAGGAGATCCACACCCCATGGGCCAACCCATTACTTTGAACACTTGCCAGACGCTGTTCCAAGCTCTGGGGATACAGCAGAGGATAAAATGGATTGAGTCTCTACCTTCAGGCTGCTTTTATTCTATCGCAGGGATATAGATAGTAAACCCATAAACAAATGAATATATTTTAGGCGGTAATAAAGTTTTATGAAGGAAATGAAAGTGACTCGGGGAGTGAGAAGGTATTGCTGGCAGGAAGGTATTGAACACAGTTTAACCTGTCGTTGATGTGACTTGGGATCATCTATTATAAATATTCATACTTGCATGGCACACTGATAGAGTTATGTTTGTCGCTAAAGACAGATTTTTAATCTCAGCTATCCCTGTTCTGGGAGTAATGATAGGTACCTCAAAATGCACCACTTAATGTATTTATTACTTGCATGGGCAAGAAAGCCTGGAAATTAGCCTGGTTAGAAAAATTGCAGTAAGAGAGAATCAGTCTACCTCTGCATGAATACTAGGGAGGGCTCATAATTTTAGTCTAAGTATTTTTATGTAACATATGCCCTAGAATCTCAGTGATCTTTTTGGTTATACTTTGGTTATGCATTGAGAAGTGGAGATTGAACGAAATTTAATTAATTATTGTCCATTTGTCCCCCATATGGATCCATTTCTGGCTTTGCCATTGAAGGATCCTAAGTCTTTTACTAAAATATGAGTAACTAAGATTATTAATGTGGTTATTAATGTTAATAAAGTTATTAATACAGCATGACATTGATAAAAGTTGCTTCAGTTGATGTGTTTTTTTTTTTCCGAGAAACATCATTTTTACTTCTCTAACTTTTATTATTTGGATCAGAGCCTTGATTATTCCATCTTTATCTGTAAAAACAGATAAAACTGATCTGAATTGCAGTTTTGCCATCAAAGCCTTATATAAAGGGTAAATTCTCCTGACCTTCTTCAGAATGTTACCATAGCTAATGTTAATAATAGTAATGCAGAATTCTCACTAGCTCAGCAAAATGAGTAGTATATATTTAAAAATCAAGGTGGCTTGCTCTGAGTCCCTCTTACTGAATAATTAAGCATTCCTTAGAGGGCTAGTATATATCTATATAAAGGAAATGGTACTGATATCAAAATAAATTTGAAAATAAGTTGGTTTCCTACTGCTTTATACATACATATATCACTAGTGTAAATGTGTTGTCAATTTCAGTAGCCCTGACTTCAGTCTTAGAAATATTACATATGTATTGTTAAAGTATGTTTTGCCAATATGTGCATCGGACCCTGGCAGGTCTCAGAAAATCAAGGACGAGACTGGACTAGATACAGTGCAGAACTTAGTGATATTTGATAAATCAGATCAATTCAGTTTAGTAATTAGGTCTAATTATTGGTATCATGTATGCACATCAGCATCTAGCCTCCCACCTCTCCCCACAATTGTCCAAATCAACTGTTTAGTTCTCTCTTCTCACTGACTTCCTTTTGCCAGAAACAGAAAAGCCAACGGGGTATGTCTGTTTCATTGTTTAGCACGCTTTCGTAAGCCTGGTAGATGCCTTCAGTACTCATGATGAGAAGTACTTCGATTATCAAAACAATTCATGTGACTACAAACGTAACACCACCTGACAATTTTATAATTCTTTATAATTTGTGAATGCCTTTCAGAAAGGACTTTCAGATACTTTTTTATTTTGGTACTCCAAATGGCCTTGTAAGTTAAGTGGGGCAAGAATTAATATTCCTGCCTAATTTTATAATTTACACATTCTAGTTGTTGGACATTTAATTTTAAAGCACTTGAAAAAACTTTTTACATAATGAAAATGCTTACAGATACATATATATTTAAATTTGTTGATGATGTGTTTGAAAGTTATCTGTAAAAATCAGACTCAATTTGTAATTTCTATGTATAATTCCAGAGAATCCTTTTTTAAAATTATCCTCCTGCATTAATGTTTTATATGAAATATTATATTAGTGCATATAATATATATTATACCTTTTGGAGGGCAATCCAGAGTCTATTAGCATACCTTAATACAAATAAATAACTTTTCCTTTGTCTAATTTGTATTGAGTGCCAATTTCCCATTTACCTAAGATTGGAGTTTTATTCTTTCAAGAATAGTACTTGTAATCAAATTTCCATAGAATGATAGAAAACAATAAAAGTAGCAATTAATTTAGGTTGTAATGCAATGGCAAAGTTCTATTATAATAAAAACATGATCATATGTATGTGAGGCTGTGATGTACTAATGTGAAGTTGAATCAACAGTAAGATTGAATTTATTGATTTTATTTTGTAAATGTGATAAAGCTTTTATATGATTTGAAAGAATAACTGCATTGATACTTGGGGTTTTTGTTAGAACATTCACATGGTATATCATCAACCAGAAGTAAATTCCTAAATAGAGACCGTTATTAAGCATTGTTATTCAGAAGTATTTTTGAAGATTTTTAAGCGGAATAGCATCTGTAAATCACCCAGAATAGTCATGGTATATATCATCTATTCAATATAAGTAAATATTAATTTCATATTTTCTGGACACAAATGTGCTTTACAAATTTCCTCTACAAATGGGCTCAAATAACCTAAAGCATGGGTATTACTTAGTTGACTATGCCTTTGCTCTCAAGTTTCTTGGACAAAAAGAAGATTGTAATCTACTAAAGTTATATTCCATAATTTACATTGATAGTTACACCATCCTTTGAAAATACAATAAAAAATCGAATAAATTTCTAGTGGAAATAATCTTCAATTTGTACATTGGGATACAAGTCTTTGAAACTATAAAACTATCAACTAATTTGTTCTTAGGCAAATACAGACTCACTACAGTTTAGAAATCTAGTTTGCCTACAGAAAGCCCCTCTTCACAGTCTTTGATTATGAGTATAAACATCATTTTAAGTGTCCTGGATTGCCTTTAAATCTTCACCAGAGAAACACAGACATATATTATATACTGCATTTCCAGTAGGGGGTGACGTACTATTGAAAGTAGTAAGAAGAAAAGGTTTGAAAACACTTGCCCTACCAATGAGAATGGAAATTCTTGCTAGAAGGCTCTGAAATAAAATGTTTTAAGAAAAATAAGAGAAAATAAAATTAATACCTTTGAAGGTGGCTTCTGGAAGGAGAACTCTAAAATCTTCATTACACATACACATAGCTTTGAAGCTTAAATAGGTTAGTCAAGCATTTTTTCCCCTCCATTTCCAAATAGGAGTTCCAGTTTTGTTCTCATCAGTGTAGAATGTAAGTAGAATTTCTATCAGAGAGACCTTTTACCTTGCTTGATTCTTTAAAGAACAAAGTCTCTTGCTCTGAAGAGAATAATTTTCAAAAACCAATTTTTGTACATAGAATACTTTGTAAAACAGCATGCAGATAAATACTGAGAAACACTGGGTGGAAACTTGAGAAAGAGGTTGGAATCTGACAATGACTATGACCTGCTCAGAGCTAGACCCTGTGGGAGGCAGGTTGCATGCACTGTCTCAAGTAGTCTTCACAGTCTTCTTGTCTGACGCATAAATGTGAAAACTGCAAAGCTCCAAAAGAGGAGGCGGGCTGGAGATTAGGTATTAGGCAGTAGAAGAAGGTGGGATAGAAAATTGGAGGTTCAGAATTGTTTGGCATACCATCACTTACCATTTGCTAAAGAAAAAGGCTTTCAAGGGGCGCCTGGGTCACTCAGGGGGTTAAGCTTCCCAGTTCGGCTCAGGTTGTTATCTTGCGGCTCCTGAGTTAAAGCCCCGCGTTGGGCTCTGTGCTGACAGCTCAGAGCCTGGAGCCTGCTCCGGATTCTGTGTCTCCCTCTCTCTCTGCCCCTCCCCCATTCTCTCTCTCTGTCTCAAAAATAAATAAACATTTAAAAAATTAAAAAAAAAAAAAGACTTTTAAAGATTGGAGTTGAAGATTCCAAACAACATGTGATCAGCCTCATGAAGACAAAACATTGAGAGATCGTGGGTATCAATAGCAAACTTTCCTGCCTCTGAATTTTTTTTTCCCCCTGGAATTACTCTAAAAGAAATTTTCCAGAACCTTGTTTTTGTAGTGACTTGGAAAACTAGTCTTGGCTTCTAGTGAACGTGGCTTTGATAGTTGCCACTGTTTAGTTTAATACAATTAGAAACCATTTAATTTCCTGACAACATTTTGGCTAACGTTTTGCCTTTAACCAAACCTTCTGCCATAAAGGGTTGCATCGTAAATGCAATGGATACCTCGATTTAGGATTAAGAAAAAACTGTATCTCCAACTGATCTGCTTCGTCTGGCTGCCACGCCCATGATAACACAAAGAGAGGCAGCTGCTTTTGAGAACTGCTGCTTCTTTAGCTTTTGTAATTCATAAGAAATATGGTCTAACATTTCTCAAGGGAGAACCCAGGTAAACCACAATTTAATCTGTGGCTTTCATTCTGCCCAGAGGGTTTTCTGCAGACATAAATGAGTATGTGAAACTCAGTTCTCATAAGGTCTATCTTCAGGCATAGGGAGATAATAATTATAGTGGATAGACACTTAGAAGCAGTTTTTTATAATAACGTGGATGAAAAATGCATCCAACTTATTTTCTATTTCATATAAGAAGCATTGCTTTTTTACAGTTAATTAACTTGGGGATTTATTAAATCTAAATAAAGTATGAAGCATTATAGAAGATCCAAACTCTGTGTACAGTATATTCTTGGTATCTTCAAAAGGAATATTTGTAGGGTCTTTAGAAATCTCCAGGCTTGGGAATATAAAACCGTTTGGACAGTCTTCTGCTTTTGTTAAGAATTGAGTTTTTGCTGTGGGTATCTTTTTAGAGCTACCTTTTCAACTTTCACTGACACTTTATTTCTTACGTGTTGCCTGTCATCCATCTACAAATCTCCCATGTTTTTTGTCCATGGAAAACGTGGTATGTGACTGTGGGGAAGTATGCTGTCCGGTGGGTGGGTGACGCTCAGTCACTAGCAGAGTAGCTCGTGAATACAGTTCACCAGCCCGAAGGCATGCATTCTTCAAATCTGTTTCAGTAAATCCATATCCCCATAGCTGTGGACCTTCAGGATGAAAAACTGGTAAAGTTAAACCCTCAAATGCCAAGAACCTGCTATACTTTGTTTTCAGTAGTGTTGCCAAGATTGAAGGATTGGTTCTTCAATCAGACAGGTGTTTAATATTCAGTACATGTCAAACTGGAGTGTTTGGAAGGATACCTTTTTTAACCATGAATAGATATGCTTTATTTTATCCTAAGGCCTCAGACATGTCAAGTTCCAGACGTTATTAAGTGTGTGAGCATATTATGCAATCAGCCCAAGTTTTTAAACAGCTCTTATATGGCAGTAGACCTTTGCTCTATGCAGCATAAGGTTCTTCATATTGATTAACAGAGGATCTACAAATATGACCATTGTATTCTAGAAACATACCAATTCAGCTTGGATTGGGGGAATATTTAAAGTCTTCTAAAACCTAGGCTCCAGCCTAGATCAAACAAGTCAAAACCGTGAAATCAAACAAATTTAGAAAGCTTCCAAGGTGCTGCTAATAGTCAGCAGGGACTGGGAACCACTGCATTAAACTGATTTCTTTCAGCCACCTGGAAATAACCTGCTGGCAGAGTATAAGCAGGTAAGACAAGCTGACTGTGGGGGTGAAATATAACAGATGCAATCAATTTCACACATTTTATTTTTTTCCCAACACATATAGAGGACCTACTAGATGTCAGGCAGAATTTAAGCAGTTGACTCATTCAACCCTTCCAGTAATTCCGTAAGTTACGTACTAACTCCTCCCCCTATACAGATGAGAAAATTGAGATAAACAACTTCTTCAGGTTTATTCAGTCGGTCAGGGGCTGAGCCTAGATTTAGAATCTATGTTTCAATTCATTGGTTCTCCAAGTGTGGTCTCTGAATTAGCTGCATTGGTTTCAGTTGGAAACTTGTTAGAAATGCAAATTCTCCGACCTCCCCATCCCTAGAGTTTCTTAAACCTGCTGGGGAGCCTGAAAGTTTATATTTCTACATTTCGAGGTGCTGCTGCTACGACTGCTGATGTGGTTATCACCTGGAGAACCATTGTTATATAATGCAGAGCCTCTGTAAATCGTCCAGCCATGCTCTAATATAGAACACTCTTGTGAATGATGGAACACCATAAGTGTAAAAGTCCAAGTCTCAATAAATATAAAATATTTTTGTCACTCAGAGTCACCTTTATTTATTTGGAGAGGCATGGGCTTGCATCATTTGGAGTTGATACATCAGTGTGTAAATTGCACAGGCTACCAGTGAGTTCTTGATCAGAGACTGGGAAAGTGAGATTTAGCAAACAAAAGGCATTAAAAGACAAATGACATCGTAGATACAGGGCATCCTCGTTTCACTTTTTTTTTTTTTTTTTTTGTGCCACAATCCAACTCTTTACCCCTTTAGGTATTTTGTTTCATGTCATTCTTACTCCTTTTTTCTTTAGCTAAATAATTCAGTAGTTAGCAATATAATGCAGAAAATTACTATTATGGTCTCATTTGTAGCTGATATTTAGAGGCAATTGGAAGTCACATTTTAAGCTGGTAGTAGTATTCTTTTGTTTTTGCACAGCTGTGCTGGGTGAGAGATATATTATATTTGGAATTGTATAATCTTGAGTCCTGCTATAAAAGTGATATAATAAGTGTATACATATGAGAGAGGAGAGTGAGAAGGACAAGGAGAGAGGAAGAGAAAGAGGGAAAAATTCTTTTAAGAACATGAGACAGAATATCAGCTAATATTCATAGCAGGGAAGACAACACATGATGGATTCATAGATTATCTCTCTGGTAATATTTCAGCTCCAAAATGTTAGTGTTTGTATAAATCAGGCATATCGTCCCAATATATTTTTGTCTGAGCTTAGATCTTCAGGATGGCTTTGTCCATTACAAGTGAGTTTTGATCTCTCTAGGAACATGTTTTCAGTACAATTCTGTATATTTAATTATTTCTCAATCGATACATGTCACAATATGTATTTAAACTCACAAGCAAAATACAACTATTAAAAGAACATTTTTTATTCATTCAACAGAATCCTGTTTTCTATTATAAGTAGTAATCCAGAATTAAAGAAAAAATACAGACCCAGCAGGTAGAAAGCATGGATACCCTATTATTCCATGACTTCACACACACAGAGTAGGCATCCAGTGTCTGAGTTCTCCTGTTCCATGATTCCTTTGTCTGGCATATGGTTCAGTCTCTGCATTTTAATCTGCAGTCTGATGCTTCCTGGGAACTACAGGAACGATAGACCTGCAGGAGAGACCGTACCATCCAGAGCTGTTTCACCGACCATAGCTACCAGCAAATGGAATCATTTTTGTAGTGCTCTTTTTACAGGTACATAAAAATCAACCATTTTCTATAACAATTGCTCCTTCCAAAAAAATGTGAAACAGGAAAGTGCTAAAAATTCTATTAGTAGAATCAATAAGAATTGGATAGATAATTCCAGGATACTCTTTTGCCATTGCCACCATAACAACTACATCATGTTTTTTGAATGTGGGGATATGATGCTACCCCTAGTGCTTTATATCACTTACATCATTTTGTGAGACTTGAGTTTTGTTCATATCCTTTTTCTTCATTGTTGCCATAAATGATTTGTGTGAGGCAGGCTGAGAAAAAGTCATTGTAGATCTGAAAACCTCAGATCATAGTTTATCTCAAATGCAGTTATTACTAAACCTTATTTTTGGTAGTTCTTGATATTGGCTTATAAAGTCAACAGAACAGAAGCCCAGGGACTTTTCCAGCTGGAGAATTATGAATCAGTTTGTTCGTGTGATGGCTACTGATTTGGAAGAGAAGGCATGGGAAGTGTGTATAATAAATGAGTAATATAGTGAAGACCTATTGTACGTTGCTGTTTGTTGCAGACTTTGAGTCTGGAGTTCTCTCTTATCCAGCAAGAGAGCAGACAGAGAATTGAATATGAGAGAGGCTAATGTCCAGGGGGAGACAAGAGCCCCAGTAAGGGTCCTCGTTCCATATTTATTAGGATCATAAGGCTTACAAACATGACTGACATGCAGAAAGAGACAATGAAACAGTGATCATTAACTCTTGTGTGCAAGAGAAAGACGGTTTTAGGGGTTTGGGTCAATACAAAACAAAATCCCCGTGTGTCTATCTACCTTAACTTGCCTGTGGGATGAGATAGATAGAGCATGCTACCTCAGGGTCAACAAGGCACCTTTCTTTTGCTAATTAGTTCCGCTCTGGGTAATTTCACCCTGCTGCCTTGGTCTATCACCTTGTTTACCTGTTTACCTAATCTGGACACTTCTGTCCTGTGAAAGCTGCTTCCCACTCTTACACTTTTGTTCTATGCTGGGGGCGTTTACCTATTCTGGACCCTTTCATACTAAGCCTTGTTAACCCATTGGTGCAGGCTCAGGGAATTCCTAAACTTATTCCACACAGTTGTTCTTCTGGCTTCTTAAGACCCCAGAGCCCTTATGTGAGATGAGAAATGTAAAAACATGTAATACTTTTTACATCTCTGCATCCTGAGAATAATTTTATCATCCACTTTACAGAGGTGTCATGAATACGTAGTGCTGTGGAGGTGTTTGAGAAATGAAAAGATGAATTAACCAGAAATAGATTCATTGAAAGCTTCTTTTGGTGATGGTCCTGAAGCACAAAGCTTCACCCTTTAAATTGTCCCTGCCATTTTCAGAATATCTGCAAGAACTCTTCAGATTGTGCTCCCTTCTGGCTGTCCTTTAGGACATCATCCTGCGGTACCGGGCTGAGTGACGTGACCCCCCTGCTCCCCTTTCCTTGTACCTGTTTCTCTTCCTGACTGTTGCCTGCAGGAACATCTGTCCTTAGCTGACTCCTGAAGATGCCACTCTGGTATGGATGAAACAGTTCTCCCTCGATTAGTCCCAGATCTATCAACTCTCAGTGGGGTCTGTAGATATCGCTTTGGAATGTGCAACTGACATGTTAAAACAGAAATGAAGATTAAAAAGATGTGCACAGAGTATGGTCACAACTACGCAAAAATATAAATACACGTATGTGCAGGGGGAAAATTAAGCCAATATTAAATAAGAGTTTATTGGCTTTTAGGCGATTTTATTTCTTTTCTTGAGTTTTTTAGAAATCTTACACAATGGAAGATTATAATATGAATGATTGCAGAGGATTTTTTTTCAAAGCCCATCTCCAACCCTCCCCCCTGCCCACCGCCAACACACACATTAGAATGAGAAGATTTAAGATTTTAGGTTTTTCTTTTTCATTCCGTGTCTTTACTTCCATAAATACAGTTTTATGCTCCAAAATTCCATAAATTTTGTGAGCAAATAACCAACTTTAATGTTTTGGTGGCAATATGTTTATATTCCTAAATTGCAATATTAGGTCTGAAAAAGTCACTTCAATGTGATGCATGAATTTCATATTTTCCCAATTCCCATCAAGTGCTTTTCCATGTTACCAGTTTCTAACATTTTCCATTATTTTTTATATCTCCAGAGTCCCATAGGTTACAAAACCAAATTTTTTCCTCCTCATGATACTGCTTGAACTTGAAGGCCCTGATCATTCTATCTGAGCTAGAATTTGACACTAGTGTTGTTCTTTCCTCCTCTTTCTTAAACCACTGATTCAGCCTTTCACTTTGTTCCTGCAGTATCTTTTACTTCCTCAAGGACTTCTGTCCTGATCTGTCAACAGTTTATCAATTTAGGGCCCAATTATCCATGGCTCACCTGGGTTATGGTAGCACTGTCTGTCATGACTTCCTGTCTATGCCTAGGTATGTTAGTGAATTTTGAACAACTAAGAACAAGGTGCATGTGATTGTTAGTGCTGAAGAACATTTGGACTCACGGCACCAAGGTGGCTCAGTCCATTAAGTGTCTGATTTTGGCTCAGTTCATGATCTCATGGTTCGTGGGTTTGAGTCCCGTTACCAGCTCTGTGCTGACAGCTCAGAGCCTGGAGCCTGCTTCTGATTCTGTCTCTTTCTCTCTGCCCTTCCCCTGCTCGTGTTCTGTCTCTGTCTCTCAAAAATAAATAAATGTTAAAAAAAAATAAAAAATAAAATTGAGAACATTTAGACTGAGCTCAGTCAGGTTATGTGATGATGCTGAAGACAGAACTGCTCTTTGGAATGACATTGTCCTGGGGATTCTTACTCCAGACAAGCAGCCTTCAGGAACCCAGAATGGCCTCTCATGTCAATATCCTTTAAAATGGCTCAGAGACGCCTCTCCTCCTCTTTCCAAGTTGTCTCCCCCTTACTGATGGTGCAAGAGGTTCTCATTTCTGATCTAGGGAAGGCTTTTAATCCTCAATTCATTAACTAGCCCAAAGTGACCCAGTCTAAGTGCATCAGTGCCTCTTTCTTCTCCAGAATCTCCCTGGTGATTCCTCCATTTGCCTCCCGGAATTCTTTTTGAAAAATCTTTCTGGGAAGTTTTAAGATATTTGACCCAAATAGCAACAACAACATTTCCAGCAGTAAAAAGAGGAGGGTTATACTCCCACAGTCTTAAGCAATCATACTAATTATCCTAGAGGACTTCAATGTGTGACAAGGACAGAGTACTAATTGTAATGTTCACTCTCTGACACATTTGGGCTATAAATATGATATTCACAATCAGAGCAAGCACTGTGTTTTTAAATACATTCTTGAAATAAGTGTGTCACTTTTTATATACAACATTTAATTCTTCTGGTGTGTTTGTTCCTATGGAGTAAACAAGACTTCATATGAATCAAAGAGTGGGGAGGATTGATGGGCAGAATTAATCCTGTGACTTTAACAGCCTGGGCAGGAAGCTTAATTGGCATATGCTTTTCTTTATTCCTGATGTAATTGGTCAGTGTACTTGGCGGTGATGAATTCCTCCACCTCTGTGGGCAGTTGGTGCATGCCAGGAGAAGTGCTTCTTCCTGATTTCATTAGTCCATCACTCCTCCTGAAATGGAGAATTCACTACCTGTATGTATCACCTGAGATCACACAGAGCCTATATACATGCCTCTCATAGGAATGACAGCCCGAAGGCAGCACCAGCAAGTGAAAATCATATGATCCACTTACTCAGAATTGGTTCTCCTGAGAGCTCAGTCAGCAGTATAAGGGACCTGGCTGACTGGCCCCAAGTGGAAATCACCTTTGAGCTTCAGCTTAAATCATCTGACTAAGGAAAGTTATTGCAGCAAAAACAGATTCATTGATTGAGTAGTAAGTGTCCTATTTTTTGTAGCTTATAAAGAGATTTGGCATGGTTTCAGAGGGAGACAGGCTACCTTCTGAAGGACAGAGGAGAGAGGTGAAAAAGGAACAGAGAACATCCTGATTCTTCCAGTCTTTTCCTCCTCTACTTAGCAACTCCTTGTCGTTTTAATGGGACTGTGTGGGAGCATGTCAAGGAGAACTAAGAAACCCACAGCAGAAAGTGGTAGAAAGCAATGAGATACCTGTATGGGCACCCTCCTGGTGAGTGCAAGGAATTAGTGGGCATGGAAGGGCAATGGTTTTGATGTGCCTTCAGGATGTAGAGGAACCTGAAAGATGTGTCTTATCTTAGTAATCTCTATACTAAGCAACCATGCACTCATGGAACTTTGGTGATGGAAGAATTGTTGGGAACAAAGCCATACAAACCATTTAAGTTACAGCCAATGAAAACTGAAGCCCAAAGATGCCCCCTTGGGATCTCATGGTTAGATAGTGGCAGAACTAGGAATAAGCAACCCATCTTCTATAACACATACCATACATTGTTGAATATTGATGCTTCCAGACCATTTTTTTTGGTGCTCAGAGTAATACTGCTGCATTTCCACAACATTCTCAATGTTAAGAATTAATATTTTAGCTTTGTTTTCAATATATATAAATCAGGGCATTCGTAGGGTTTTAAATGCAAGTAGACTTACTAGAACAATTAGACCTTGCCAAGTTGTTTTATCAATAATCCAGGTTATTCTACACAGAAAATTAGCACATCTAGCATTACTGCATATATGGATAATCATGATCCACATTGACTTTAGGCTATTTCTATATGGAGAAGAAAAATCGGAGCATGTGAGCCTGGACTACAGAGTATGGTACTTTTCAGCAGTATTTTTGTCAATTACCATCAATTTCTTTTCTCTACATGTAACCTAAAAATGAAGAATTGTGCTTTGCTTCTAATGGAGGTGAAATTTTCCTCCCTAAATTACCCTCAGTAAAGCACTTTCCTAAGTGATTCTTTAGCTAAGCGTCCATGAAATAGGAGTGTGTGATGCTTTTGTATTCCAGGTATGTCATTAAGGGCAACTGCAGTAATGAAGATCCTGCCAATTTTCCCTTCTTCTTTCTTCTACAGATAGGAAGAATGATGACTAAAAACCCAGCTTGTGTCGTTTAATGTCCCTGGGACTAAAAGTAAGCGTACAATTTTCTTTCAAACTGGACACATCTTAGAATGAAAGGGGACATTATTAATAATTACTTAGGACTGGCTGTTGTATGGAAACCAGTGTGACAATAAATTTCATATTGTAAAAAAAAATTTTTTTTAAGTAAGTTCCAAAGGTGAAAACAAAATAATTACTTAGGGGCAATCAGTAGAAACAAAGACACCAGGAAATGAGGTCATCTTATTTTTGACTCCTAGACAAGAACATCAGAGCCTCCCATCGAATAGGTAGCAAAACTGAGGTTTAGAGAGGATAAATAATTTGCCCCAGCATCCTATTTAGAAAGTGAAATGTCCAGGAGTCCAGCTCCAGACTGTCTTGACTGCCAGACAGATGTAGTCTCCTCCATGCTTTCTTTCTGTGGCGTTCAACAGCTCCCAGATGATTTACACAAACATACCGTTTTGCGGCCATGACTGCAGGAGCAAGAGTCAAATGCTTGAGCAAAACAGAACTGTGCTTAACACCCTAGCCATTACTCTGTGCGGTCGATGCATTACGTGGGTATGTAGTGTGTGAATGCCTTTGAGGAGCCTCAGACCTCATCGACAAGCTCCCTCATACCCACTCATACGCCCTCTCCTGCCTGGAGCAGCACTGGCTCCTGAATTTCCATCTTTCTTCCAGGCTTCTGTTTGGCACAGTCAACCTGATACTCCCAACAGAAGGAATTCTCTTTCCCCAGTGGACGTTCATTGCTTGTATTCTTGACTCATCACCTACGACATTTCCTCCATTAGAAACCACCACTCTGCCCCTTCCTGTCCCCACCTGCCCATTTGTGTGGAGAGTCTTTCAGCCTTTGCTCCTTGGTGACCTTGACCTCGTCCAGGGTCTCATTCCCTCTTGCCTAGATAATTCTAGGGACTTCCCTCACATATCTCTTATGTTTATTTTCTTACATTGCTACCAGAGTCATCGTCCTGAAAAGCAAACCTGATCTAGCACAATTTGGTGTGTCCCTATGTGTTCTCTGTTGACTTTAGATAACATACAGTCTTCCCAGAATATTTACAACCCACTCCTTGGGGGCTGAGCGGGGGAGGTAATATCAATCTCTCTTGAAAGAGGAACAGAGAGAGAGGAGGGAAGGGAGGGAGGGAGGAAGAGAAAACGTCTGTCTCAGGGACCCACTGTACAGCACTGTTGTCTGCACAGGTCAACCTGACTGCTCGGCTCTGGCCTGCATGCTGCTTTCTGCTGCCCTGAGTCTAGGCACATGGATTAGACTGCCTGGAAGTAGAGACTTCTTGTTTTAATTTGCACAAAAACTCCTCCACTTGCCAAACCATGTGCTCACAGGGCTTCATCCATCTGGAGATCAGCACCTTTTAAAAATGTGCCCGGCAGGAGCGCCTGAGTAACTCAGTTGATTGAGCATCTGACTTCAGCTCAAATCATGAGCTCACAGTTCATGACTTTGAGCCCCACATTGGGCTCACTGCTGTCTGCACAGAGCCTGCTTCGAATCTTCTGTCCCCCTCTATCGCTGCCTCTCTCTCTCTCTCTCTCTCAAAAATAAATAAAACATCAAAAGAAAATGTGCCCAGCAGCTCTATTTGGATTGGGTGTGGCCCTGGCTGTTTCCTCTGAGAGACTTTGTACACTTCAGATGGAAGGCACTGTGTCTTCCTAGCACTTCCCTAATGCGAATATGAATCACCTGGGGTCTTGTTATAAAGTGCAGGTTCTGATAAGGTGGTTCTGGGTACTGATGCTACTGACCCACACTTTGAATAGCAGGTCCTAAACCCTAGTCATGTTTTTAGCATATAATAGGGGCTCCATAAAGAATTCTTGACTAGATGGGAAAATGGAAGGCAGGGAGGGAGAGAGGGATAGAGGGATGAAGCGTATTTCATACGTACCAGAGACCTAAAGTTCCATTTCTCTAATTTAGGGAAAAGATAAAATTACAGGGGAGAATTGTGAACTTTTTCCTTAGGTAAACTTTTTTTTTTTTTTTAACAATTTCAGGCCAGACCATAAATCCATTAGAGGAGTTCTCTCTGTTTTTGCTCAGAGCTCCCCTGTAGCCCTAATCATAAAGCTTCACCTCCACAGTAGCATAGACATAGATAGAGGGGGTACATCCCATTTTAACATAACTGCTGTAAATTATTTGTGTGTTGTGACATTTATGTAATTTTTGAGGAATTTAGGGCAGTAATCTTGTTGAATAGACTTGAAGCCATTCATTTTAGTGTTTAGTTGTTTTCCCTTAAGAAATAACAAAAAGTACATACTTTGTCATTGGTGATAGACAGGCAATATAAGCAAACACATTTTGTTTTGTTGAGCCACATACATCTCCCAATTGCTGATCTCATTTTGCAAATGGAGAGCTGGTGGCCGCTGAAAAGGGTGAGTCTGGGCATCATGGAGGCGGCAGCATACCTCAGTGCCTTTCGCTGCACGCGTCGTCCTCACAGCACGTATGTATTGAGTGCTTACTGAGTGTAAAGACCCCTCCCTGTACCCGAGGCAGTGTAAGTGAGTACCTTGTATTAGGTGACCCCGACCTCCTTTTCCTGTCTTCAAGTCAGTAATATGTGTGACTTGCCATGATATACATAATTACATGAAGGAATAAGTAATCAAATGAATGAAAACATGTATACATACATACATACATAAATGACACCCATCTGTGGTAACAGGAGATATAGACATTCATCAAATTATTGCTATTTTTGTTGCCCCCCCCCATCTTTGTAATTATTAGATCATATTTCTTCTTGGAGTTGAATTAGAACTTTTTTTAGATTTTCAGCTAAGATTTGGGCAAAGCAAAAGATTGGTCTCATCTGAGCGAAACTACTGCTTTGTGTGGCCTTTACTTAATGGTGAGTATCATTCCACACATGATGGCTTTCTGGAAAGAAAACAAAAAAGAAGTATACATCTTTCTGCAAGCCTGGGGCAAGTAACACAACGACAGCACTCAGCTTCCTAACCACACTGTCTTCCAGAGGGTATTTGTGTCGGTTTATAAAGAGAAACATTCAGACAGTTCCATAGTTGTAGATAGGCAACAGCCAGCCTTTGCTGTTAGGTTGAGAGTTGAGGTTGTTAGTTTTGCTTATGCTGCTTCCAAAATTGAATACTGTTTTCTGGAGAAACTGATAAATATTTTGGCGTACGTAAATATCTAATGATTAAAAAAAGGTGGTTGCCAGCCAGGAATAAGTTTATTAAAGCATACTGTGTGCTTCCCGTTCATGTCATTTATAAATGTTCTTTCATACCAACACATATTAAAAGCAGCATATAATGTGAGAAAATTACGCACATAAGAATTGCATTTCCAGTATCTATTTGCTCTCACTTCAGTGGTCAAGAGAGGTGATGTTGACTCACCGCATGACAGTATTTCTGTGATATTAGATGCTGCCCCACCTTTAGATTTTATGTACTTGGAACAAATATTCTGGCATCCATACTACTGGCCCTTTCTTGAATTGGTAGGTATGATCCCTACTCAATAAAGTGGAAAAAAAAGGTTAGTTTAAAAGTTTAATAGCACAGAGCCATCAATTAAAAACATTTCCATCAGATATTTATAAAATAAAAGATTAATTTTATAGGTTGCCACTGTGTTAAAAATGAAATTATAGTAATTTGAAAACATTTCTTTTGAGACTCAAAATAGGGAGACTGAGAAAAGGAGTAGGTTTTCAATTCACCATTTTCAATCTAATGAATATGCTGGGTTTTTTTTGAATGAGCTTATTAGAGCCCATTAGCTACTGTTCTTTCTGTCTTTTTCTCAAATTCTCAAGTGCCAGGACACGTAGACACAATCAGTGTCCAAAAAGAGTTTATAACAGTGTTAACAAAATTAATGTAAGGAATAAGGATATGCAGTTCTAAGAGCAAAGGAGGGAAAGCACAGAATGGATAGAATACTACAAGATTTTTAAAAGTCATGTGATAAAACAGAAGAGACAGAATTTGCTGGATGGCATGCAGTCCCCAGGATAAGTGCCCTGGTGTCAAGATAGTGTCTCAGAGGTCTGCTATTTTTGTTGTTCCCCCCCGTCTCTGTAATTATTAGACCATATTTCTTCTTGGAGTTGAGTTATAACTTTTTTTAGATCTTCAGCTAAGATTTGGGCAAAGAAAAAGATTGGTCTCAGAGGTCTGAAATAGCCTTTCTAAGCCAGCCTCAGTCTGTATAGTCCAACTTGTATCCCCTATTTTCCTGCTATGTTCTCTGCCCTTAAATTCGCTTCGTGGGAACACCCTACTGAGAATGAACCAACAGTAGTAATCCTTATAATCGTATCTGTAAAATGAGGAAGCGATGTTTGTGTCTTACAGATGTATCCATGCTTCAATTTGCTGGGAAGTTATTTCAATAAGAATACCAAAAACATTCCTGTTGAACTCTATAATCTTTAAAAATGCAGCTTTTTAAATTTGACTCTAAGTGTGATTTCTCTTTCCTTATTCTTCAGGCCTCTCTCTCACATTTTGCTGTCAGTGTCGGTAAAAATTCTAGCAGAGAAAATGCTTGTTAAAAAATAAATGGATTCAATAGCAGCCATGACGCATTTTTCTTCTTTTTCACTTTATCCCTGGAGAACAAAAGAGTAAGGGTTAGAAATGGAATGCTGAGCTATAAATAATAAAATTTCAATATAGAGAAGGTGATGAACTCCAAGTAAATATCTAATTTAAGATAAGAATAAGGGGGGAAGGGGCAAAATTTAGCCTCTTGATCTCCAGTCTGGTCTCAAAGCTGTACACAAGTGTGATGGTCACTTGGAAACAGGTCTGTTTGCCTTGGAATCTGTTGGATTGATGGTGGCAGGACCAAAAGCAAAGCGATAAGTGATCCCAGAGAGCTGCTTTTGTGAGGGTGTGCTGCTGTCTAAGGTCCCCTTGGATAGCAAGCCTGAATTTTATATTTTGTGAATCTGCCTCTTATCATTGTGCAAACTGATCCCATGAATGTCATCCCTCCCACTCTATAGCTGATAAAAATGAGAACAGTTAATTAGAGCTTTTAAGCTGACAGTAGCCTCTCAGCTTTGAAGATGCCTCCCTCACACACACTATTTTTTAAATATATATAAAAATGATATTGATCATTAGGATAACTTGGGTTTAGCTTTTGCAATTCCTTTTTTATATACTTATTTTCTCATTGTTCTTTGTCGAATGCTATTCTATTTAATAATCACATTTTGAAGTTGCATGAAAATTGATTTCATGTCTGCCTCCGGTATGGCTTTCTTATCAATACAGCATCCCTAACACATTGCAGGTACTTGATAAGTATATGTGTATTGATTTTCTGCTGAATGCCCTCTGTTGGGCTCATTAAGGTCACCTGAGGAAGAAAGACCAATGATTATTGGCTATATAGATTGAGTAGAAAATGTTGGGTATTAGGTTGTAGCATTAGATAATCTTGCTGTTGTGCTTCCAAATTCTTATGCAATTTGTTGAGCTTGTGTTTATACTCATTAAGACACTAACTCTGAATCAATGAGGACATAACTATGCTTGTGGTATTAAGCAGAATGTCCTAGTAAGAATGGTGCCCGTGTGTCTTTTCTTTCCTGTAATTATAAGATTGGCTTATAATTTAGTTAGGAGAGAGCAAGAGCTCGACCCTGCTCTGTCTGCAAATGGAAAAATGCACACTGATCTTAGGATTTTGCGTTTTTGTTCTGGTAGGCTAAAACTTGAATGGTTAGATCATTCATATTTCATTCCTTGACGTTTGTTTGTTTGTTTGTTTGGTCATAAAATCCAATAGTAGTAAGACCACATAATAGATCATACAAACCAGGACACTTGGCTAATAAAAGGGACACTTTTGTAATTATGTAAGAATGAAAAGTACAATTGGGCACTGTAAAGTCACCTTGTGATTGTTGGGTTTTTCCCCCCCTTTAAGCTGTTATTTCACTTGTGAGGCACCCCTGATCTGACGTCAACAGATGCCAGAAAGGGCCTTGGTGTGGTTTGGTTGCTCCTGGCTGTGTGGCTCTCCTAAAGCTTTCTGGCTTTGCATCAAGTGGAACATCTTTCAAAGAGATACAAAAGATGTCAGCATCTTCCAGTGAAGGCTGTACTTATTTTTCTTTGATACATATATGGGCACTATCAGGAAATCTAATCCTAATCAAGCAGCAACTTTGTTTTCCAAGTATATATTATCAATATACCACCATGGACAAAAATGCTGTAGCATGAATAAGTGTAACTGATTTCACATTTTTCTCTTGAACCAAATCATCATGGGCTTAATGAAATTGCTAAATTTCAATCTGTGGTAATTATACCAATCATATTAATATTTCCAAAGTAAGCTTCTATTTCATGCCACACACTGTGCTCGACACTTTCCTACATTATCTCTAATCATTAAAACACCCCCACAAGCTACGTGTTATATCCCCATGTGAAATCGGAAGGAAAAAGAAGAGAGAGAAATTAAGAAATTTGCCTAGTCAGGTAAACTGTAGATTGTGGGTTGTATCCTAGATCTATCTAACTATAAGCCCATGTTCTTCTCCTAAACCCTGATGTCTCTTTAATTAATAATCACCATCAACTCTCTAAAACATAATTACATTTTACCTTGAACTATCTGACCACAGCCATTTTCTATACTTTTGTGAATAAAGTATTTTATTCTAATGTTACTTATATCACTGTTAAGCAATAAATTAAGAAAATAGTCACAAAATTAACAAGTTCTCAGGTTAGGTAAGTAAGGACTTGTTAACACAGTGTTAGCTGCTTAAGGGTTAACCTGTTTCTTGTGATTTTTCTCCATGAAGATGAACTAACAAGGTTTTGTTCTAGTCTAAAGATTATCTCAGAGCGTGGGATGCTTTATTATGATTTTACATTATTGGTGCTCTCAATTCTATAAATATATGCTTTAAAATATAGCAGTGAGGTGCAATTCTAGCACCTTATCAACCAAGAAAGGAAGCATGTACCTAAATTATTACCACCACACTGACAATTTGCAGCTTCACATTATTCACAGAGTTTGAAAGAAATATATCCCAACTTCATCCTTAATGGAGCACTTAATACCGAAAGTAATGTTTTTAGCTTGTTCCAAGGAAATGTTTCCAGTTCTAACAATGAACACATTCTGAGGAATGAAAACACCAAAATCCCACAAAGTAAAAAAAAAAAAAAAAAAAAAGAAGGAAAGAAAGAAAGAAAATAATGCCAGTCTCTTTTAAAAATTCTGCTCTCAGAGTTTACCAAGATTGAAAGATTCTCCCTAACCGCCTTTCTCATTGAAGGAAAGGATGTGTGCATTGATGAAACTGAGATTTTTTTTTTTCCTTTTTTCAACATCTCTGCCTAGATAATCCTCAAGCAGAGTTATGGCTACTCTAACTGGCCACTACTCTAGGGAAATGTGCATAGGCACACGTTTATCTGCTCTGTTCTCTTCTAGTGATACACATCTTAGCTGGCCAGATATAGAAAGTCAGTCCCGTGTGTCAAGTTCCCTCAAGATTATCAGTGCTGATTATGTGGAAGGTCTGCAGTGCTTATTGTCTTATTCTCTACTGTTTAATATGCCTAAAGTATAACACTGACAAAAGATATCATCAGCTTAGCTCAGATCTTCCCTGGACTGAAAGGCCATGTCATATGGGTTGAATCATTGTCTGACCAACTTGAAACGTGGCATCTCTCTAAAAGAATGGGTTAAACAAGGACTTCTAAGCTCTCTATTCATAGTGTGCTACCCGTAGCATATAGTTACATGTCCCTAAGGTTTTAGGTGAGCAAAGGAACCACTTGGCTTTGTCAGGCCTTCTCCTTGTTTACAGAACACAAATTAATTTATAACACACAAGAGTTTCATTATCTCGTTTATCTTTCCAAGTCACAAAATGGAATGATAACCTTCCCATGCGTGGTTGTATATGTGCTATTTACAAAACTAAGAAAATCTTGAGGCCTCTAGCCTCCTATAGAGATACAATGATGCAGGTACACAAAGAAGTTTAGAAAAATAAATATTAAAATAATTAATTTTGAGTTTCGTCATAAAACCTGTTATAATGGCAAGAACAATGGGCGATCTGCCACATGCTAACTGTGTGCCTGTAGAAAAAGCTGTAGCATCTGAGGCTCATTTCTCTTATAAGTAAAGAGCCAACGATGCCAGATTTCTCAGAGTGACCATGACTACACAATGAAAGAAAGCACATTACAGTCCTTAAGAAGTTATACCATACTATATACATATAAACTGATATTATTAAAAATATTTCATTTGACATACTTTTCCTAAATCTTAAGTGAAACCAAATTGGCTTTGGATGCGGAAAATACCATCACAATGATTTCTTTTAGAAGATCGGAAGCAGGCTCCACGATGACAGAAGAGAGCCTGACGCAGGGCTCAAACCCAGAAACTGCGAGTTTATGACCTTAGCCGAAGTCAGACACTTACCCGACTAAGCCAACCAGGCAGTCCATCCTCACAATGATTTTTAAAAACCAATTAATTTCACAAATTCCTACACCAAAAGGATTTTATGAGAAACTAGAAATAGAGGAAATTAATTTTCTTAACTATAATATAACTTTTTAAAATGTTTATTCTATTAGGAAATCAGGGTTTATAAACCAATGGTATAAATACATATTTTCATTTGAATGACTGACTTGTTTTAATTTCATACTGTCTCTCTCTCTCTCTCTCTCTCTCTCTCTCTATATATATATATATATCCCTCCTTAAGTTTACTTCCTCTTTCTTTTTCTTTTTCTTTCTTCCCATCTGTCATTTATTCTTTTTTTCTTCTTTCTCTCCTTCCTCCCTCCTTCTTTCTTCCTTTTTTCTGTCTTCCTTTGTTCTTTCTTTTCCCTTCCCTCCTCCTTCTTTTCCTTTTCTTTCTCTCCCATCACCTCTCATTTTGCTTTCTCGACATCAGGCCCAAATGCCATTAGGGCAGAATGACTTGTGCTAGCCCACGACCAGGAGGTTACATACCTGACCAATCTTCCCCTGGTCATCTTGCTTTTATAGTTGTGACAGGACTTTCCCAGTTAATGCATCTCTGATTTCCCAATTCTTCTGAACCCTCTCTCCCAGAATTCCATACCATGTAACTATTTTGAAACCTATATTCTTAAATCTGCGTGTACCTGAAATTCTGCTCTACTCTTCCCTCCCTAGCTCTCGCAATCCCTGGGATTCTAACAATCACTTTTTCTTCGGCTTGTCGTTATTTCACTAACTCATTTCTCCCCAGCAGCCAGTGTTAGGGTTACAAGAGCCCATCTTCCAGTCACATCTCCTCCTTGGGACACTAAGACTCCTCCTAGTCTTTGAGAGAGACTGACAGAAGATGACCCAATTATTGACATTCACTCCAGCACACTTCCTGACCACCACCCCCTCCCCCCGCTTGGTTCACGACGTCAGGAGTGCCTGTGCTTTCCTCCAATCCACCCAGGCAATTGGAACTTATCCCTGTGATGATTGTAATTCTCTCCCTTTCTCTGTGTTCACACGCATGTTTCCCAATCCCTTTATTCCTTCATGACCACAAACATTCACACAAGTGTTTGTTTTCTTTTAAGAGGTACTTCTCTGACCCATTTCTAGCAGAGGTTGTTTCTAAGAAGTAACGTGTCATCTTGTATTCTGTTTCCTGCTGCCCCTATGGCAGTCTCCCAGACATGTTCTCTTGTCGTGATTCTCCATACTCTGTAATTCCTCACTGCTCCCTGAAGGTTTTTCAGAGCTTATTCTTCACCCTTCATCCTTTTTCATCTCCACACATCTCGCTAAGTGATACCATTTACTCTCACTGCTTGTAAAGCCCACTGCCTGCTCATCACCTACTCAAACATCCTAAGGCAGGGCCACCCACAGTTAAGATTATGCTCTGGAATATTCCCCCAAATTCATTTCCTCACTGTCTTCTCCACCTTAGGAAATCATTGAATGGGTCAAGCTGAAAACTCCAGAATGTTCTTGGATTCCTCCCTTTCTCTCACTAGCATCCCTAACATATCCTCATTTGGTGCGCTTTTCTGTCTCCACACCACCATTCCCCACACCACAGTGGGCTTTACTAGGAACATGAGCGAAAGCCTTGTACCTAAGCTCAGCTGTCTCCACTCAGCTCCCCACACAGCAACCAAAAAGCACCTCTACAGTTATAAATCAGATCATGCCATTTGCCTATTTAAAACCCAGGAATGTTTATATTGCTACTTAAAATAAAAAACAAGTATCTTGGCGCCTGTGTGGCTCAGTCAGTTAAGTGCCCGACTTCGGCTCAAGTCTTGATCTCACAGTCTGTGAGTTCAAGCCCCATCTTGGGCTCTTTGCTGTCAGTGCAGAGCCCACTTTGGACCCTCTGTCTTCCTCTCTCTCTGCCCCTCCTCTGCTCTCTCTCTCTCAAAAATAAATAAACATTAAAAAACAACAAGTCTCTTTTTGAAGCCCAAGATAATAATGAATATTTAAATGTATCTTTTTACTTAACTACAAACACCCCATGAGGGAAGAACCATTAATAACCTAATTGAATAGAGAAGAAACTGAGGCACAGAGAAGATCGGAAACTGTCCAACATGACTAATAATAATGGGTGAATCCATGATGAAAACCCAGGCAGCTGCCTCCAGAGTCTCTATCATGAGTGCAGGTTTGCTGCTCAAAAGCACTGCACAGGTGGCCATTGTTTACCCATTCAGCCTGACTATATCCACTAGACCATAACCTCCACAAGGAGGAAGATGTTAATCAACTTGATTAATTGCTATGTTCCCATATGTGGAACAATGTGTGTACTGGCAGGCAAGCTCTACCCGCCCGTGAACTTTGTCCATGCTGGTCCCTCTACCTGCAAACAATTCTTTTTTTTTTTTAATTTCTTTGATGTTTATTCATTTTTGAGAGAGAGACACACACACAGAGCATGAGGGGGAAGGGGCAGAGAGAGAGGGAGACACAGAATCTAAAGCAGGCTCCAGGTTCAGCACAGAGCCTGATGCGGGGCTCAAACCTATAGATTGCAAGATCATGACCTGAGCCAAAGTCGGACGCTTAATCGACTGAGCCACCCAGGCACCCCTCTGGACACAGTTCTTAACCATACCATATAGAAACATCCTCCTTGTATGTAAGATGCTATCTAAACTAATTCCTATTCTCAAATCCCACAAAAAGGCCCCCACTGACCACCCTACGTATACTAAGTTGTATCTGACCATTCTTACCTCATAATTCAACTAATTTCCTTCATTCTGTGTATCCAAATTTAAACCTATTATTAACCAATTTATTATTTTCCTTTTTTATATATTTTTTATTTTTTTATTTATTTTTTAATGTTTATTTTTGGCAGAGAGAGAGAGAGAGAAAGAGACAGAGCATGAGTGGGGGAGGGGCAGAGAGAGAGGGAGACACAGAATCCAAAGCAGGCTCCAGGCTCTGAGCCGTCAGCACAGAGCCCAACACGGGGCTCGAACTCACAAACCGTGAGATCATGACCTGAGCCGAAGTCAGACGCTTAACTGCCTGAGCCACCCAGGTGCCCCTTATTCTTTTCCTTTTTCACTTACCTGGTAGAATGTCAACTCCACAAGAGCATAGACATTTTTACTATTGTAAATCTAGTGTCCCCCATAGCAGACATTTAAGAAATATTTGGTGAATGAACCTACTTTCCATTTTCAACTTTCAGCTCTCGTTACCCTCAGAGATCTCAAACAAGCATAGTTATTCCTGATACCTTCATAAATGCCAAAGATGTTAAGTCATTTATTATGAGGCCCAGAAACTCACCTAGGAACTAGAGATACCACGATGAGAAGTTTAAACATGGTCTTGAACTTCAGAGAGCTCACAGTCCACAAAGGGGAAACATTAAAAATAACGTACCACCAAATAATAATAATATAAGATGATAAGTTATTACAGAATAACCCATGTTGTTGGTATCTTAAGCCACAGTGCCAAAATCCAAGTTGATATATGACCTTTCTGACAGACCTGCAATGTATATACATAATATATGTAGTGTAATATCCTAGGTAGATACTTCAGAAAGGGAGCCATGTTGGATCTAAACTACAGTCTGCCCTAAATCTTTCAACAAGAAGATGCTCTTTGCTTTGATTTTGACCTTCCTCAGAGGACAAATAGCAATTTGCTTTGCACATGATATTGCTTGGTGATTCCTGCTGATGTGAGCTCTTTCTCAAGCTCTGGCTTCTGCCTCAACAGAAATGACTCCACAATGAGTAGACCTTTCTAGAAGGCATGGTTTCTCTCATGTCTGTTGTTCCCCTGCCTTGTTCTTTTTCTCTACTCTTTCTTGTAACACTGTATCTAATTCTACTCTATTCATACATTTATTTGTCCCTAACTCCCCAGAGATCCAATTTCACCCTCTGTCTATAGCATCTCATGCCCCCACTGTAATGAACGTAGCTTTACCCTTTTTTGTTGGATTCCTCAATAATCTGTCTTAAAAATGGAGGGGAGGTGGGGGGAGGGATGAGCTAAATGGGTGATGGGCATTGAGGAGGGCACTTATTGGGATGAGCACTGGGTGTTATATGGAAGTGGTGAATCACTGGGTTCTACTCCTGAGATCAGTACTACACTGTCTGTTAACTAATTTGAATTTAAATACTTTTTTAAAAAAATTGAGCACCAAATCTATATTGAGAGATGGCTGCAGCTATGAGCCACATAAGATCCTTCCCAGCAACTATTGCCATGTCCTGTCTACCTCTAGTCTCCATCAAATGCTTCCACATGGGTGTGTGTGTGCATGTGTTTATGAAGATACATATGTATCTCCCCACAGATATATCAAAATGGCCAACATAGTAAGTAAGATGTACAGTGGACTTCTGTCCACAATGAGAAATTAAACATGAAGGAGAATAATAATTATTATTATAGTAACTAAGGCATTGTTCTAGTTATTTATACTGAAGAGAATGAGTAGGAAATTAAATCAAAATACAACAAAACAAATAGTGGGGGGCCTGGGTGGCTCAGTCAGTTAAGTGTCCAACTTCTGCTCAGGTCATGATCTCATAGTTTGTGAGTTCGAGCCCTGCTTCAGGCCCTGCTTCAGATTTTCTGTCTCCTTCTCTCTCTCTGCCCCTTGCCCACGCACACTGTCTCTCTCTCTCAAAAATAAATAAACATTAAAAAAATTAAAAACAACCAAAAACCTTGTTAGTCAAAGTTTTCATCATTCTGACATAATGGAGCAGCGTAGGTTCATAAATATCACCAAAGGGCTTTTAAAATAGTATTTATAGCTACTGATCGTTTCTTTAGAAATAGAATAAATAAATTGATGAGGGAACAATAATATTGTCAAACTGCTTAAAAGACTGGGACCTCCTCCTTCCCCACCTGCGAAGTAAATTAAATATTTAATATGTACATTCTTAGAGAAAATGAATAGGCTTAAGGTAGCAAGAGTTGAGTTGGTTCATACAAATAGCCAATGCTTCTAAACTGGAGGCAATTTTACCTCCCACCCCAGGAGACATTTTCCAGTAAGACATTTACAATTGTTACAATGGGATAGGTGCATCTGGTCAGTAAAAACCAGAATGCTGCCAAGCATCCTATAGTGCAGGGTGCCCTCCTTTGCATGTGCGTGCGCGCGTGAGCGTGCGCACACACACACACACACACACACACACACACACACACATATAAAATCATTTTCTAGCCCACAAAGCCGATATTACCAAATTTGGAAAACCCTGAGATAGCCTAACACAGGCCACAAAATCAGACTTCTATAGTCTTTCCCCAAAAACATCATAAACATTATAGTTAATATTTCCTAAGCCCCTTTACTAGGTATAATTCATTCAGAAGATCTTTATTAGAAATTACGGTGGGAGTATAAACTGTGCCCCTTATTGACTCTTTCAATAATATAGGACATGTTGGAGAGAGGTGCTATTAGCACTGAGTCCTGGGATTTTTACTTAAAACGTTTTATAGTCATTTGCCAATTTACCAAAAGTTCCTCTTGGTAGATATAAGAAGGACTTGTAGTCTCAGCACTATGACAAGGGCGAGAGTCAGAAAGTTTTAATAATTTTACTTCCATTAAACTCTCAATCGTCTGTGAGATAATTGTGCAGATGACTTGTATAATTTTTCTCCTCTCAGTCAGTCTTGGAATTGACCCTTTGCTGTGCATAGACATGCGTGATTGTTGGGTGGCCTAGGGTGTCATCTGGGACACCTAATTTATACTTTCGGCTGTCGGAAATGTGGAATTAATGGAATATTATGATTTTCACTACATTTCAAAAGAGTGCGTTTTCGGAAGAGGTTAAACATAAAGATAAGTTTATAATGTAAGAAGACAGTCAAAATGTCTCTGATAATGGGCTACCAACCTAAGGGAGAGAAGCAGTGGACAAAGCTGGTTTTGGTTTGCTCCAAAATCTACACTCCCTTTATTCTGATTGCCTGCTTTCCACCTGATGGAAAGCTCTCCACCATAAAGGTAGTCACCATCTGTCACCATAAACATTATTAAAATACTATTGACTTTATTCCCTATGCTGTACTTTTTGTCTCCATGATTTAATTTATTTTATAACTGGAAGTTTGTGCATCTTAATCCCACTAATCTTTTAAACAACTCAGTGAGATATGTTCCCTTGTTTCTGAAGAGGGCAATGGGGCTTAGAGAAGCTGTATTGCTTTCCTGGGGTCACAGAGCTTATAAGGGGATGATTTGGATTTAAGTCCAGGTTTGTCTGGTTGCATGCGCAGTCTCTGGTCCTAATCTCCAAGTTATTGCTATACTAGCATGCATGGTGATTTCTTTTAATATTTGAACAATTTAATTTGTTTTGTTTTTTGCTTCCATTGGTAAATTCATAAGTTTTATGATAATTTTAGAAGGGGAACCTTAGAAATTGAAATATATAATGTAAAATTTTGGTAAGGCACACAAAGATTTAGGATTATTACTTTGACATTGGCAGGTAACAGTCAAGAACATATAGCATTTTTCTGAATCCTGTTGATATTCACCAATTGTAAACTACAATTATGAGGTTATGTAACATTCTACTTACATATGTTAAAGACATTACCTTTCTTGAAGAGGGCCTTCATCTGCTGAGGAGAAACTTAGCTGGGTTTAGAAGGTTGTTCCTGGGGTGCCTGGATGGCTGAGTCAGTTGAGTGGCTGACTCTTGATTTTGCCTCAGGTCATGATCCTAGGGTTATTCGATAGAGCCCTGCGCTGGGCTCCACACTGAGCATGGAGCCCCCTTGGGATTCTCTCTCTCTCTCTCTCTCTCTCTCTCTCTCTCTCTCTCTCTCTCTCTCCCTCCCTCTCTCTCTCCCTCTGCCCCCTCCCTCTGTTTGTGCTCTCTCTCTCTCTTTCTAAAATTAAATTAAAAATTTTTTAATGCTGTTCCTAAAAATCATTATGTCATCTTAAAATCACAAATTACTATTAAAACCACTATAATGATTTATTTAAGATATCTGATTTAAGGTTTTAGCTAAAAGAACAAACAAACAGTAATTCCAATTTTGCTTGCAACATTTACCTACCCACAAAATATCACATACATCATTGTTTTAATGGTAAGGATAACTTTAGCACAGACTTTCCTTAAAACAGTGTGAATGATTAAATTGCAGTCATCTCTGGTTTTATTTACTTAAGGGTTCATTCACATTTTGTGGGGTTTTTCCTTTGAGTATTATGTGACATAAAATTCACATATGTGACTAAAAATTCACAAACTACAAAAGGTAAATAATGAAAAGAATGTTTCTCTGTAACACCAGACTCTTTTTTTAAAATTTTTTAAAATATTTTTATTTATTTTTGAGACAGAGAGAGACAGAGCATGAACAGGGGTGGGGCAGAGAGAGAGGGAGACACAGAATCTGAAGTAGGCTCCAGGCTCTGAGCTGTCAGCACAGAGCCTGATGCGGGACTCGAACTCACAGACTATGAGACCATTACCTGAGCTGAAGTTGGACGCTCAACCGACTGAGGCACCCAGGCACCCCTGTAACACCAGACTCTTAAAGCCCATTCTCCAGAGTCAATCTTACCTTTCCAAAAAAAATTATTTGCATATAGACATAAATAGGCATAGATATAGATACACACATTCACATTTATATACATACCCATACACATACTTGTGTGTGTGTGGTCTCTTCTTTCTGGCTGTAAAGGTGAAGATATTATATGAAAGTGTTATATAAATAGTTTTGTTTACGTTCACTCCATAGTATTTCTTAAAACTTAAATTTCTCTTAAAACCTACTCCACACTAACAAATTTACATTATTCCTTTTAAAGACTACAAAATGAATTGGTTTAGAGATGTTGATATTTGTCTTTGGAAAATCAGGGTATGAAGCATTTTAACTGTCTGAAGTAAACGTTTGATTCTTTTTTTCATAGATTTTCATTTGTTCAGCATTGGAGCTCATGACAGTCATATCCTTTCATGACTTTTTATGCTTTCAGATTCAATTATGTTTGTTGTTTGTTACCATCGTTTTTCTCCACCTCGTTGTATCACAATGAATTGGTTTCCCTTCATGTCAAAACTGTCACTGAAAAACTGTTCAGAAGGCTCTCAGGCTTTTCAGCTAGTACTGAACTCATTACTCATTTCTCTGGAAATAAGGTAGCACTTCTCAAGAGGGACCATGTCTTGATCATATATCTCTCCATAAAGGCAAAAGAGATAGAAAATTATCTTGCTACCCTCATTAATCTTTGACTTAGAGGAAATTTTTAAAAATTCAATTGTTTATATAAACAATTGTTTATATGAACAATTGGTTATATAATTGTTTAGAGACTATCTAAGACCAATATAGCAAAATTAAGACCATTAAGTATTTTTTGTTCTTCCAAACACTTATTGAAGGTTTTCCATTACCTAGGTATTATGCCATGTGTTCAGGATTCGCTAAGAAAATTTCCAGACCCTTACATTTAGTAAAAGTTAATGAAGGAGATAAACAAGTGGGTAAAAATAATCGGCCATGGTATTATATAAACAGGGTTTGCATTGGTACTGTGGGAATCAGAAGACTATCTCATGTAGCCATGTAGGGGTCAGTGGAAGGCTTCACTGAGAAAGCAATGCTTGATTTGAATCTTAATGATTGAGGAGATTAAGCCACAGAGAGAAGGATTGAGGAGGGGTGGTGCCAGAGGTAGAGAAGTGGGTAAGGGTCCAGGCACAAGGAATAAACTCAATCCAAGGCAAGAAGCAGCATAATATATTTGGGAGAACGTAAGTAGTTTTGTGTAACTGGAATGCATTGCGTGTGCAATGGCTACAGAGAAATCCCAGGACGGTCATGGAGCCTCCTGCCAAGGAGCTCTGAGCAACTGAAAACTGGAAGCAGGGAGCAGTACCAATGGATTTTAACTCTGGCAGCTGTGTGGCAGATGGAGTGGAGAAAGAGGAGACTGGGCCATTTCAGAAGCTACTGAAATAGTCCAGGCAAGAGCTGATGAGACACAGACCAAAGTACTGGCAGGGATGATGGAAAAAAAAATAGTTTGAGATTTATCTAGAAATTAAACAGACAGGGCTTAATTCACTCCTGAGTCATTCAACAAGAAAGTACTCACGACCTACTGACTGGTAAGCTCTGCCTCAAATCCTGAGGATCCATGGAGCGTATGAAGAAAACAGACAAAATGGGAGCAATGATATTCTCCGCCCTGCGTTGGGAGTTTATACTTGGTGCAATGAGGACCAAGGGAGAGAGTGATCACTTCTATCTGTGAACTGCTAGTCTCAGGCTAGAGCCGTGCATGTGAATGGCATGGAAAGGAGTCAGTGAACAGATCCCAGAGGCCTCACATGCCTCATAAGAGTTTGGAGTTTGTCCACTAAGCAAGGAAAGCAGTTGGCAGGTTTTATTTTGTTTTTTGGGGGGTTTTGGGGGGTTTTTTGTTTGTTTTGGGTTTGACTGGTTTTTGTTTTTTGTTTTGCCTGTTTTTGTTTTGCTTTAATGTTTATTTTTGAGAGAGGGGGGCAGAGACAGAGAGAAAGGGAGACAGAGGACCTGAACAAAGCAGGCTCCACGCTGACAGCAGAAAGCCTGATGCCGGGCTTGATCTCATGAACTGTGAGTTCATGACCTGAGCTGAAGTCGGATGCTTAACCGAATGAGCCATCCAGGGGGCCCAGCAGTTGGCAGGTTTTAAGCCAGATATGCCTTTTTTGAAAGTTTACCATGAAAATCATATGAAAAACAGCTTGGAGGTGGGACAAGAACTCAGGCGGGGCAACAGTAAAAAGGCCAGTTGAATAATTTAGGGGAGGTGACAATGCTAAACTCATAGTCAGAAGACAGGGAGGACACAAATAAGGCTGGTATTATGAGTTAGAATCAGTAATACTCAGTTATAAATTAGATGGGTGAGTGGAACAAAAAAGTTAAGGATGACTCCTAAATTCTGGAATGGCCAACTGGGCCAGTAAGTACAGGAGCATCACCAGATGGGTTGCATTAGTGGGAAAGATGATATGTTAGGTTTGTGTTCTGTTGGGTTTTGGGAACCTGTGGAAATATCAAGCAGAGAAGTCCAGTTGGTGGCTGAATCTATGAAGATAAATCAGAATGTGCAGGAAGAGAGTGCTAATGGAGCCCCAAAGAAGTTGATGAACAAACTTCTGAAAAACCCTTTGAGTGGTGGGTAAGGCTATGTGACCTCCCCCTGTGACCCCTCCATGGCTTCAGTCTTACAGAACTTGTTGAGTTTTTCTAATAATCCAAAACTTCATTCCCCTTTAAGGCCATTAAACTAGAACTTTTTTTTTTTTCTACAGAAAATGGTCTGCTTGATGGCTTCTTCCTCAGAGAAGACATCTCTGAGCACCCTGTATTAGATTCTCCCCATTCACATCCCTGTTGTCTCTACTACATTACCCTTCTTTTACTTTCTTCATAGCACATAGCACTAGGATTCTGATTGATCACATGTTTGGTGTTGCATATCTGTCCTAAATCCCTCCATCTTGAAGCACATTGAAATAAGATTTTACCTATCATTTTTGCCACTGTACTTCCAGCCCCAGATTTGTGCCTAAGATGTATTAAGTGCTTGAGAAATATATGAACTATGAAAGAATGCCAAATTCCTTATGCCAGATGTGTTTTTATTTATATACATGGGTTGTATAATTGTTGGCTTTATTCCTGTTTTCAACTCAGTGTGCATTTCCAGAAAGATCTTGACAGTTTTTTTATGTTCATATGTCTTATATATGTTTTTATCTTAGCATGTATTACTACAGCACCTAACTTTAAACATTTTATACTTAGAGTTCATAGCGTAAGTGGAGATTTTCATTATCTTTAGATCTGAGACAGAATCTCATTATTTGTACACTGTAGCCACAAAATTTTTGACAGTTCTTTTCCAAAAGAAATTGGATTTTATTTGGAACAGCTTTTCTATTTTTATGTTATTTTATGCACCAAAATATACACGACATTTACTTAAAATATAATGCATCATAATAACATAAACATTTTTGAGCCCATCATCTAACTCAAGAACCAGATCATCAGCAGTAAGTGAGTCTATTTATTTCTTCTTATACTCATCCCCCTCTTTTGGCATAATATCCACTGTATTGGATTGGAGCTCATCTTTTTCCTGCTTTAAAAAAATTAGTTCTATCATGAGAGTATATATGCCTAAAAACTGTATTAATGAATACATTAATTAACCAATTGATTAATTATGTTATTGAGCTTTATAAAATGATGTCACTGTATAGAGACTTCTGGGGCTTGCTTTTATTACTGAGCATTACTTTTCTAAAGATTCATTCATGTTATTTTGCATCATTATCACTCCTTAATTTTTACTATCACATAATATTCCATTGTGTGAATATACCATAGCTTACCTACCTATTTTTCCCTTTATCTTGGGGGGAAGGAGAGTGGGTTGTTTCACTTTTGATTTCAAGGTCTTTCTTGCACTTGTTCTCCTGTTGCAAACGGTATCATGATGAACATTCTTGACAGCCTGCTAGCAGTAAGAGTTCTCTAGGGCACTGCTTCGCAAACTTTGTTGAATAATCAGTTTTGTTTTTCTTGTTTAGTTGTCTTATTTCCAATACTTCAAAGATTTAAAATATCCTGTGTAAAAGACAGAGGGAGAGGGAGAAGACAACAAAAATTATTTCTTTTAAATGAAAAAAGACATGAAAGCCATTTCTAATTTTGGGGTCACATTTAACAGAGGTGAATTACTCTGTCGAAGTAATTTATTCTGTGCCTATCTCTTTTTTTCATTA
This sequence comes from Panthera tigris, assembly GCF_018350195.1. Taxonomy (NCBI): domain Eukaryota; kingdom Metazoa; phylum Chordata; class Mammalia; order Carnivora; family Felidae; genus Panthera; species Panthera tigris. The sequence goes on from NC_056660.1 coordinate 106,884,716, forward strand.
TTTTATTAATTTTTTCATCTTGACTAGGGTACTCTTTCATCTCTATCCACTACTTCCCTCATTCCCCCCACCTGCCTCCCCTCTGGTAACTATCAGTTGGTTCTCTATGGTTAAGAGTCTGTTTTTTGCTTTATCTCTCTCTCTCTTTTTCTTTTCCTTTGCTTGCTTTCTTTCTTAAATTCCACATATGAGTGAGATCATACGGTATTTGTCTTTCTCTGACAGACTTATTACACTTAGCATTATACTCTCTAGCTCCATCCATGTCATTGCAAATGGTAAGGTCTCATTCTTTTTTTTTTTTTTTTTTGGCTGAATAATATTCCATTGTATATATATATATACTACATCTTCTTCATTCATCAGTTGATGGACATTTGGGCTGTTTCCACAGTTTGACCATTATAAATAATGCAGCAGTAAACATAGGAGTGTGTTAGTGTTTTTGTATTTTGGGGGTAAGTACCCAGTAGTGAGATTTCTGGATCATAGGATAGTTCTATTTTTAATTTTTCTGAAGAACCTCCATACTGTTTTCCACATTGGTTGCACCAATTTGCATTCCCACCACCATTGCAAGAGGGTTCCCTTTTCTCCACATTCTCACCAATACTTGTTTCTTGTGTTTCAAGTTCAGCCATTCTGACAGGTGTGAGGTGATAGACAACTCATTGTAGTTTTGATTTGCACTTCCCTAATGATAGTGATGTTGAGCATCTTTTCATGTGTCTGTTGTCCATCTGTATGTTTTCTGTGAAGAAATGTCTCTTCATGTCTTCTGCCCATTTTTAAATTGGATTATTCATTTTTGGGGTGTTAAGTTTTAGATGTTCTTTTATATTTTAGCTACTAACCCTTTATTGATATGTCATTTCCAAATATCTTCTTCCATCCAGTAGGTTGCCTTTTACTTTTGTTTTAGGGGACATATCTAGAAAGATGTTGCCATGGATGATGTCAAAAGAGATCACTGCCTATGCTCTTTTCAAGGATTTTTATGGTTTCAGGTCTCACATTTAGGTCTTTTATCCATTTTAAGGGTGTTTTTACATATGGTGTAAGAAAAGTGGTCCAGTTTCTTTTTTTTTTTTTTTGCATGTGGCTGTCCAGTTTTCTCAGCACCATTTATTGAAGAGACTGTCTTTTTCCCACTGGATGGTCATTCTTCCTTTGTTAAAGATTAATTTGATAACTGTGGTGTATTTCCGAGTGTTCTATTCTATTCCATTGACCTATGTGTCTGGTTTTTTGCCAGTACTATACTGTTTTAATTACCACTGCTTTGTAATATGATTTCGAATCTGGAATTGTGATACTTCAGTTGTGTTTTCCTTTTTCAAGATTGCTTGGCTATTTAAAGTCTTTTGTGACTTTATACAAATTTTAGTATCGTTCTAGTTCCGTGAAAAATGCTGTTGGTATTTTGATAGGGATTACATTAAATCACTAGAATGCTTTATGCATTTTAACAATAGTTGTTCTTCCAAACCATGAGCATGGAATGTCTTTCCATTTCCTTGCATCCTCCTGAATTTCTTTCATCAGTGTTTTATAGTTTTCAGAATACAGGTCTTTCACCTCTTTAAGTTTATTCTAGGTATTTCGTTGTTTTGGTGCAATTGTAAATGGGATTTTCTTCTTAATTTCACTTTCTGCTGCTTCACTATTGGTGTATAGGAATGCAACAAATTTCTGTGTGTTGATTTTGTATCCTGTGACTTTATTGGATTCATTTAGCAGTTCTAGTAGTTTTTTGGTAGGGTTTTTGGATGAGTCTTTAGGGTTTTCTATATATAATATCATGTCATCTTCATAGTGAGAGTTTTATTTCTTCTTTACTAATTTGGATGTCTTTTATTTCTTTGTGGTGTCTAATTGCTGTGGCTAGGACTCCAAGTCCTATGTTAAATAAAAGTGGTAAGAGTGGACATCCTTTCTAACCTTAGGGTAAAGCTCTCAGTTTTTCTCCATTGAGTATGATGTTGGCTATGAGTTGTTCGTATAAGGCCTTTATTATCTTGAGATATGTTCCCTCTAGACCTACTTTGCAGAGAGTTTTTATCATGATAATGTACTTTGTCAAATGCTTTTTCTGCATGGACTGAAATGATCTTATGGTTTTAATCCTTTTTCTTATCTTTCTTTTGTTTTTTTGTAAGTTTTTTTAAATTTATTTTAAGAGAGAGAGAGAGAAAAAAAAGTCCCAAGCAGGTTCCACACTGGCAGCACAGAGCTCTATGCAGGACTTGAAGCCATAAACTGTGAGATCATGACCTGAGCGGCAACCAAGAGTTGGGCACTCAACCAGCTGAGCCACCCAGGCACCCCTATCCTTTCTCTTATTAATGTGATGTATCATGTTGATTGTTTTAGCACTATTGAACCATCCTTGTATCCTGGGCATAAATCCCACTTAGCTGTGGTGTGTGATTTTTTAAAATATATTGTTGGATTCGGTTTGCTAATGTTTTGTCAAGTGTCTTTGCATCAATATTCATGAGACATATTGGCCTGTAGTTCTCTTTTTTCTGGTGTCGTTATTCTGTGCCAATCTTATTGCAGACAGTAAAGAAGTTTGAGGACACACTTTGAGAAGCACTGCCTTATAGTCTTAGAAATCGACTTGCCATAGGGTTATACTTGGCCAAGTAATGAAAATTGTTTCTAAATCACTGTCTTGGCTTACAATCCCAGCAGCAGTGTATAGGTCCCTGTATCATCCAATCATCACTGATATTTTCTGGCTTTTTACTATTTTCAGGTTGGATAAATATAAATGATTTTTTATTGAGGTTTCATTGCATTTCCCTGACTACTTTTGCAGGCGACATCTTTTCAAAATTTACTGACCATTCATGTTCTTGTGTGAAATGTCTGTGTCTTTTGCCTGTTTTTCTGTTGATTTGGTTATTTGTGTGTGTGTGTGTGTGTGTGTGTGTGTGTGTGTATGTGTGTGTGTGTGTGTGTGTGCACTATATGCTAAATTCGTGCCAGCTGTATGTACTGTAAATATCTTTTCCCAGTTTGTGGCTTTCCTTTTCACTTTAGAGGCAAGTTTCACTGCATCAAAAAATATTCGTGCCTATACTTCCTCAAATTTTATGAGAAGACATAAGGTATAGATGGTATTGTAGCTATGTCTATGCATTCCATAAGATGGACACTTTGGACATGTTTAAAGAATATTAATGTAGGCATGATAGTATTTTTTTCTGTTTAGCAAATGAAGCTTGGGCTCAGAGACAGAACAAAGGGGTCCTTGATAAGTGTGTGTATATATATATACACACACACACACACACACACACACATACATACACACATATGATATATATATATATCATGTGTGTCATATATAATCATGCATCCATATATATATACATATGTATATGTACATATATATACACATATATATCTTTTTGATTCCTTTATTCCGTTGCAAATTCAAAATATCAGGGAAATGGATAATCCAACTGTTCCATATAATAACGTGAAGATATACCACAAAATGACAAGTAAGGACTGGTGAATGCATTGTATAACTAGGAAAAAAATGTTGAAATTCCCATGGTGTCATCACATCTTTAAGACTTAGGTTTGAAAGAAGATATGAGAGAAGGCTGTAGAACCAGTAATAAAGTGGGTTTCCCCCTTTTATCTTTGATGAAACACTTCCTTTCCAACTGACAAGTTGTTTTTATTTCTTTCTAAATATTCCTAACATTTCCTCCTCAAAGATAAGAAGTTAGAGCAGGAAAAAAAGAAAGAAAGAAAGAAATCCCACAGAGAATGTTATATCTGGTCTCTGAAAGACAACAATAAGAGAATATCGTCAGAATTGTTTATTAGGAAACCTTTTAATATAGATATCCTTTTGAAGGTCTTGCTAATTACCCTGAGTACACGTTTGCTCTTTTCCAGGGATAGTGGTTCCATTTTATTGGCTGTGATAAAGCAGAATGCACAAATGGCCTGTGCATTCTGAACATGCTAAATCATTTCCTTGTCTTGCTGGAGAGACTTAGATTTGCATAACTACATATTTTGTTAAAGTTATTTTCTTGACACTCTTCTCCCTCCCATTTAGAAAATCGATTAAATGCTTAGACTTCATCTTAATCACTGCTGATCTATACAGATAGCATGATGTGTGAAGGAAATAAGTTTTGAGATTTTAAAGTACTCCATAATTACATGTGAATTTTGAGGCAAAACTAAACTGAACAACTGAAATTACGTGGCGGTCACATATAAAAATGTCAGGGGAGTTATAGATTTCTTTAATAAAATGTGTTCAGTGTTCAACATTTATTAAACTACCCCTGTATACAGGGCTTTGGGTTATGTGCTAAGGAAACATATACCTTAACTCATCAAAAACTTATACATGAGGAGGAAAAAAATAATGAACTATTATATTTTGATTTTTTATTTCTTTCAATGAGCAAAAAGTACTCTAGAGTAAAAGATTCATTTGATATGCACAGAGTATTTTCTAGGGATTATTTTCAAGGACAAGAATATATTTTTACCAAAAGAGTCACTCTTGTTAAAAAGTATATATTATTTAGGGGCGCCTGGGTGGCTCAGTCGGTTAAGCGTCTGACTTCGGCTCAGGTCACGATCTCGCGGTCCGTGAGTTCGAGCCCCGCGTCGGGCTCTGTGCTGACAGCTCAGAGCCTGGTGCCTGTTTCGGATTCTGTGTCTCCCTCTCTCTGACCCTCCCCCGTTCATGCTCTGTCTCTCTCTGTCTCAAAAATAAATAAACTTAAAAAAAAAATTTTTTTTAAAAGTATATATTATTTTGATGATCCTTACATATGTCTAAAGTAAATGTGAAATGGCCTTGGTTGGCATTTAACTTGTACAGAAATGGTAGGTACCTCTATGATGAATCACCAAAGTATGTTCTAGGGATGGAAACCAATAGAAAGACCCAAATGTATTGTCTCTGAATTGAAGAGTGCATTTCAGTGCCAAAAGCCTAATAAGCCTGAAAATGACTGGTATAACTTCAAAATTCTTAGGGTTTTCTTATCTTCCACTGGCCCCAAACAATGCTTAATGTTCAAAACCGTTACCTACCTTCATTCTTTCTGCATTTTTTCCCTTACACACTCCCTTTATCCCGCCTCTACTCTCAGTTTTATATAAAACTGATTTAAAAAAAAATCAGTGTTCTCAGTGTAATGTCTCTTTTTACTGAAAAGTCATAGGCATTTAGGTCTGAAGGCAAAATTAGGTCTGTAGGTGTTGCTGTAGATGCTTCTGGCACACAAGCAGGGATGGAGAACTTGTCACATCCTGTGGTTTTCCATTACTATTTCATGCATCCAAAACATGTCTCCCTACAACTCTTTCCCATCATCAGTCCTGTGAAACCACACAGCAAGAGTTAATTCTTGGGGCACCTGGGTGGGGGAGTCTATTAAGTGTCTGACTCTTGATCTCGGCTCAGGTCATGATCTCACAGTTATGACTTTGAGGCCCACATCGGGCTCTGTGCTGATGGCATGGAGCCTGTTTGGGATTCTGTCTCTCCTTCGCTCTGGCCCTCCCCAACCTGTGCACTGTCTTTCTCTCTCAAAAGAAATAAATAAACATGAAAAATAGTAAAAAAGACTTAGACTTACTTCTTCTAATTACTCCTCAGATATGTGAAGATTATCGTGATCTGCTAAGTTTTCTCTTTTCCAGCTACATATTTCAATATTCTTAGTATTTCTTCTTGGTCTTGAATCATTTCACCATCCTGACCCTTTTCTCCAAAGTGGTCTATTTTATGGATAAAAAAACTTAAATGCCAACAAGAATTGGGCTAGTAACACAAATGTGTGAATTCAACTGGAAAGATGTCAGAAATGTTGCATATTGCACATTTAGGAATGCTTCCATACCATTAGAACTATTCTCTCTTCTTTTTTATTAGCATGTAACTAGATCAATTATTTGTTTCCCACTTTTAGTTGAGACAAGTTAGAAGACTTTATCAACTTTCCACTTAAATCTGGCATATGGAAAAATGCAGCAGTACCAACATGATGTCCAGGGTCATTGACATTTGGTTACAGTTGCAGAAGACAATAGGTTACCCAGCAACTATACCATCTGGAGAGAGAAATCACACACAACCTGAGTAAACAAGGACTGCTCATTTCAAGTAGAGGGTTGCCACGTGGCAGCATGGATCTGACGTGTTACAGCTTCCACCTTCAAGTCAGCCTGGAAATTTGTTTTTGTATTCTTGTTTGCTTGCCTTTTTGTGCGAAATTTTCTAATTTGTAGAAGTCAGTAGTAAACTTAACAAAAAGAAAGAAAGGAAAAAATCTCTGTATATCAATACTGTGCTAGCCAAGCAAAACACATGAATACATCTGTAGGCCAGACATGGCAGGTTTGTAACTCCTGCTTACCAACCACTGCTTCCAGATGTTGTTTTTAGAACTGAAGCTCATTTGGCAGAAGTGTGGAGCCAAAGAGGCACAGCTGGGCTGAGGAGGCCGTGCAAGGGCTGAGCCAGGACCAGGTGCCAGGATGTATCTAGATGAGCCAAGGGCAGCATCTCCTTAGGAGTCTGGTGACAGGCTGTGGCCAAAGGTGACATAGTCTGTCAGCAGCACTAAGGAGGTCTCACAACTACCTAAACATGGGCAGGCTTTACCTGAAAGGGTTGTGCAGCAAAGAAGAAGGGCTCCATAGAAGCCCAGGTAATGGGCATAGCTTAGAGATAGGGAATTCAGAGGCAGTTGGCCAGGGAGAAATTCTGAAAGTGTACAGTTTTCAGGGCAGAAGTAGGTTACCGGGAAGGCAAGACGGAGAGCAGGTAATAGAACAGCAAATCAAGTCTGATTTGGTGCTGAACTATTAGCCGAGGCCCTTACATTCCTTATACCCAGAAATAGGATTGGTTCCAGAGCTGAGAGTGAGGCTGCACCTGGCAGGTAGAAGGTGAGGGATGGGGTGCAGGTGACAAAGTGGAAGGCAGGGCAAACATAAGTGTGGTAAACAAAAATTTTTTTAAAAAGTGCTCTGTTATCACAGAGGCAATTTTATTCTTTACCTAAAAACCCTAGGATTAAAGATAATTTGAAATATGCAAATAGGTGTGTGTGTGTGTGTGTGTGTGTGTGTGTGTGTCTGTGTGTGTGTCTGTGTGTATCTTCACTTTTATTAAAGTAGAGCAATGATGAAACTATCAAAGGAAAATATCTTGATTCAGCCAAGGCTAGAGTTTTTATATATATGAGACATATAAGATATATATTATATAATCTTCCTAACCTATAAATGCTATATATCAAATAACCTATATATATATAAATTTAAAGCCTACATATGTATATTTATATTCCTAAAACAGAATTCCTTGAAGAGCAATTTTTGTATGCAAGATCTCTAGTACATCTTCTTGTTCTTTCTCCCTTGACAAAACTTAAAAAAAAATAAAAATGAGGTTCACATAAGAAAATCAGAGATTCTGGAGAAAGGTGGGCCTTTAGGGAAAGGAATCCTGGATCAAAGATCTCTATTGCAGCTGTAATTCCAAAACTTTTCTTGTATAATGGTTTTATCTTTTCCTTAGGAAGTCAAACAAGGAGGGCTATCACACCCTAGCTATTTTTGAATGGAATATGCCTCAAAAATTATACAAGGTTCATTATATGTAATTATCTGTTCTCCAGAGGTAGACAGGAAGGGGGTTCTAGGAACTTTTACAACATTGAAAAATCACATTCATCTACCCATGTGGATAAGAACCAAAATATAATAACCAAAAATTAGCTGTTTTCATAATTACAGCTAATATTGATAATCCTTGTAAGATTCTGAAATCAACTGTATGAAAAGAAAAAGAAAGTAGCCTAAAGAAAAGTCTGGAGGGCCGTACTGCATCACTGAGCATATACCTAGTCTGGTATAGCATATGGTGTATATTGGTACTTAATTAGTATTTGTTGACTGAATGAATGTTTCACAGTATGGAAGGTGGTTTAAGATCTTCTAAGAGAGAGGTAAATGAAATTTCCCTCTAAATCTGTGCTTATGGGAGATGCATTTTTCATAAGAATGATGATTAATAACAGGATTAGAAGATTTTGTTTAATGGTGAAAAAAATTTCTGAGGTCAGCGTTTGTTTATTTTTACTTGCAGACCCCAAAAGGGTAGACTAGTACATATTCAAATATTAACTGTTAAATCGTAGTCATAAATTTTTAAGGAAATATCTTTTGGGGAGCAATCTTATGTAATATGTATAAAATGGATCATTGTAGCCAATTTGGCTACATTTCATAATCATTGGCATAGATAATATAGAGATAATAGAGGCCACATGGGAAATAATCCCTTCATCTGCTTTAGCAGTCAGCAAGAGATAGCTAAAGTAGTGATGAATTATAAGATAATGATGTATTAACTCAAGAGCTGATACAGTTCCTGCAGGTTGGACCTGAATACCTTTTGTTCAAGTAGAGCAGTGATGAGACTATCAAAAGAAATCTATCCAGGGGCACCTGGGCGGCTCAGTCAGTTGGGCATCCAACTTCAGCTCAGGTCATGATCTCACAGTTGGTGGGTTCAAGCCCCACGTCAGGCTCTATGCCAATAGCTCAGAACCTGGAGCCTGCTTCCGATTCTGTGTCTCCTCCACTCTCTCTGCCCCTCCCCTGCTCACACTGTGTCTCTCTCTGTCTCTCAAGAATAAATAAAAATGTTTTAAAAAATTTAAAAAAAGAAAATAAATCTATCCAAAACAGTGTGATTCCTCCAAGGCTAGTAATTGATTGGATCAGAGTTCCCTTAGGCAAGACACATGGGAAATTACCTTGAAGAGAGAAGTCCAGATAACAGTAATTGATGATGTTTCCCATTTTTTGAGGTTCAGAAGCTCAGAGCAAGCTGTGTGGGCTCTATCATACTTCAACAGGACACTGAATTCTTCGAGTGAGCTCCTGGTTAGAATGAATATGATAACTTTACATCTTGAAACTGAAACCTAGGTAGCTGGTACAGCAGAAAGCTGTTAATCATAAGAGATGAGCGTTAACTAACACTTCATTAGAAGAGCTAAACAAGATCTAATTATTTTTAGAATAATTGCTGTTTTACGTTCAAGAGGTTTTCTTCTGTCCTGCTATTGGGAACATGTGGCTGCCCTCTGAGTTATTACAACAGAATACCAAACCATGCAGTTACACTCTGATTACTCTGTATTTAAAATATGGCAAAGAATATTCACAATAATCATTAGGGGTGCCATTATAATAGATGTTGACTATTGTGGAGAACTGGAAGCAAACCTAATATTTTTTAAAATTTTTTTTCATGTTTATTTTTGAGAAAGAGACGGAGACAAAGAGACAGAGAAAGAGACAGAGTGGGAGTGGGGGAGAGAGAGGGAGACACAAAATTCAAAACAGGCTTCAGGCTGTAAGCTGGCAGCACAGAGCCCAACACAGGACTCAAACCCACCAACCATGAGATCATGACCTGAGCTGAAGTTGGACACTTAACTGACTGAGCCACCCAGGTGCCCCAAACCTAATATTTTTAAGGCTTCTCTCTTACAAGATTTCTTAGTAGTGTGGTTTTAAAACAAATTTTTAGCCAATGTGTTTACAGGAAACCTTAGCCCAAAACTGCAACTACTTTTCATAAAATTTAGCTATCAAGTCAAGGTCCATGGCGGTTTTTGAAGCATTTTTTAAAATTGCAATAGTAATGTGGTTTTCACATCACTAGACTAGCAATCAGTATTTTCTGAATTTCATTTAGATCTGGCTCACAGGGCCAATACTTAAAGCCACAGATAGAAGAGATGAGGATCTTATAGTACTTTGAAACTCAATAGATGGATAGATGGATGGATGGATGGATGGATGGATGGATAGACAATGATTTCATTTATTTAAAACAAATTGTGACTTCATTTGATAGCTATTATTTCACTTGGTGACTCAAACATTTATTCTCTGATGTAAGAATCTTAATCTTTTGTTTATAATTTTTCTCTTCCAATTGGAGAATTGAAACCTTGCTTTCCTAAAATGTTGCTTTTAGCTAAAGAGGAAATAAAATATTCCAGTGTGATTAGATTTGAGAAAATACTTTTCAAGTATGGCATCAAAGTCAATCTGTTTTCTTTTCTTTTCTTTTCTTTTCTTTTCTTTTCTTTTCTTTTCTCTCCTTCCTTCCTTCCTTCCTTCCTTCCTTCCTTCCTTCCTTCCTTCCTTCCAAGAGAGTGTGCAAGGGAAGCAGGGGATGGGCAGAGGGAGAGGGAGAAGGAGAATCTTGAGCAGGCTCCACACTCAGTGTTGAGCCCTATACGGGGCTCAATCCTATGACCCCAGGATAATAACTTGAATGGAAATCAAGAGTCAGACAGTCAACTGACTGAGCCACCCAGGCACCCCAAAGCCAATCTGTTTTTCAAAGAGTTATTGGTAGTGGTGGTGGTGGTGGTGTAGGAATTAATTGCATAATATCAAGAACTCAATCATCAAAACCTTACTTTTGATACTGTTTCTGAGCAAAAGTTATCTTGGCTGCTGTTAAATATGTAGGGAGTTCCTAGAACATCCGGTCAAGTCCCAAATCTCGACTTTCCAAGGGTGGAAAATTGGTGTCCTTCCCCTTAATGGCTGCATTAGTGAGTTTTCTATTGCACTTGGAAGAGCCGAGCTCCTGGAAATAGGACAAAATCAGATGAAATTTTGTGGGTGGAATTTAAGATTTCCCATCAGTCAGAACATAGGAGATGGCAAAAAAGAGACAAGGGAGCCACAGTTTGAAGAGACAGAAATCACGTACCTGGAACTGGTCCTGCGTTCTTCTCTACAAGTATGGAAATCTATTAAAGCCTAAATACGTTTGTTTTCTAACTAATATGTATTGCTATGATTTCCATGTGTCTATCTGAAAAAAATAAATCCTTAATTACAATAGCAAAATGCTTTGTAGATAAAAGTGTAGTGGTTGCTTAGTAGAAGGAGCTAGTACTTTCTTCAGACTATTTCTTTCCTTCGATCATTGTCACAGCTGGTCTGAGTTCCACGAGGTGAAACAAAAAGGAAGCCCTCCTCTGGAGTTAGGTAAGTATGAGAATGGTTGTAATAGCAAGATATAATACTAAACCCACTAGGAAAAATAAGTAGAACATGAAGCCAAAAAGTCTGAAAAGACCCACTGAGGCACCAGAGTTCTAAAGATAGGTCAAATTAATATAAGCTGTTTGAAATCTAAATAGATGAATTCATATAGTATGTGCTGTTTTGTGTCTAGCTTCTGCCATTTAGCATTACACTTGAATCGCCTATGCTGTTCTGTGGAGTTCTGGTTTGTTCATTCTCACCATACGTTCATTCTACTGGCTGATTGATATTTGTATCCAACTTGGGGCTGTTGCTACTATGAGTAATACATACTATGAAAAGTTTTACACCTACCTTTTAGCGAACGTAAAACATGTTTTTTACATATCAAGGAGTAGAATTAATGGTCACAGAAGATACAGATTCTTAGCTGTATTGGATATTCCCAAATAATTTCACAGAGTGGTTAAACAAGTTTTATACTTCCACCAATAGCAGATTAAAATATTACTTTTATATTCAGGAGAACTCATGTCACAAAATAAACTTCAGAGGGGCACTTTCACATTGTCATCTTCTGTTTCAAAGTCATTCAATCTAAGGGTGTATAGCCATTGAAGGGAGTGATTCGTAGGTTACCTTTGGGTCACTATCTTTAAAGAGTTCCAGATGTATTCATTCTTTAAAGATATTCTTCCAAGTTTTAAAATTATTCAGAAGTACTTCCATGTTTACTAATGGCAAACCTTTGAATGACTTTGATATGAATAACGGTACTTTATATGTATGTTCCAATAATGGAACACAGAAATATCTTTCTAAAACCTGTAAGGGTTTTCACATATTGTTATCTAATGACAGTACTGTTCACATGATACAATTGAGATCCTGAGCAGTTAAAAAGTAGAAACCTTTGTTTAGAGAAAATCTTTCTACATTAAATTTTGGCCTGAGATTCAGACGTTCAGGGTGCAAGCTCCTTCTTCCCACAGGTAGACATTGATCTGTGAACGAGTCTTCGAAGTAAATAAGAATTAACGATTGTATTACCTGGGCTTTATTGATTCCAGGTGTTCAGTACCACTACTAATTTGCATGATCACTTTATCTTAATTTATATGTTAGTATTCTTTTGAAAAAAAATTAGAAATCAAGTCAGAGAAAGATTAAGTGTCTTACTTAATATTACTGGAAGGTGATATTCCATTCCTCAAGTTTCAGTTAAAATGTGTTTAACTTCTACAACATTGAGGATTTTGACTGCATGTAATGGCACCTCATTACAACAGGATGTTACATTAAATGGGGACAATTTTGAGCATGCAAAGAATAAGAACTGCATTTTGGATACAAAGTCTGGTATACCAAGGGTCATATCAATTCCAAGAACTGGACAGAGTTGCTGCTGTGCAGTTATTAGTAGAAACACCAGCCTCTATGTCTAAGTTTCTTTAGTGAAGTGGAATGTTACAGTAATTTTTTAAATGTAAATTATGATTGGAATTTTTGTGCAGTCACTAACGATGCTTACGAACTATTTGAAATAACTAGCTTTAGAAGTATATTATGAAATGATATGTGCCTTATGATCACAACTATGTATGATATGTAGAAAAAGACTGAAAACACATATAAAAATATAGTGACTCGTGATCTTGAAAGCAAGAGTATATTTTGACAACTTTTTTATACTTCCCAAATTTTGTACATAAGTATTCATTTTTTTAAAATTTTACTCAATTTGGGGTGCCTGGGTGGCTCAGTCAGTTAAGCATCTGACTTCAGCTCAGGTCATGATCTCACAGTTTGTGAGTTCAAGTCCCTCACAGGGCTCTGTGCTGACAGCTCAGAGCCCGGAGTCTGCTTCAGATTCTGTGTCTCCCTCTCTCTCTGCCCCTGTCCTGCGTGTGCTGTGTCTGTCTCTCAAAAGTAACTGAACAGTAAAAAAAAAAAAAAAAGAAAAAAAAAGAAAAAAAAAAAAACGAAAACACCTTTTAAAATTTTACTCAATTTAAACTAAAAACAAAAAACAAAACAAGTAACAGTTCACCCATTTCTTCCACTCCCTACCCCATGCCTCTTACAATCACCAATATGTTCTGTAGATCTATGGGCATGTTTTTTTGGTGTTTGTTTGTTTGTCACACAGTATTTGTCTTTCTTTCTCTGACTTATTCACTTAGCATAATGCCCTCAAGCTTCATCCATGTTGTCACAAATGGCAAGATTTCATTTTTGTAATTGCTGAATAATATTCCATTGGAGATATATATATATATATATATATATATATATATATATATATATATATATCACATCTTCTTTATCCATTTATTTGTCAGTGGACACTTAGGTTGTTTCTGTAAATAATGCTGCAATGAATATGTAGGTGCATATATCTTTTCAAGTTAGTATTTTTATTTTCTCTAGATAGATACCCAGAAGTGGAGTTGCTGGATTGTATGGTATTCTATTTTTAAGTTTTTGAAGAACCTTCATACTGTTTCCCAAAATGGCTGAACCAATTTACTTTCCCACCAACAGTGCACAAGGATTCCCTTTTCACCAGATCCTTGCCAATCCTTGTTGTTTCTTATCTTTTTGATAACAGCCATTCTAACAGTTGTGAGATGTATCTCATTGTGTTTTTGATTTGCATTTCCCTGATGATTAATGAAGTTGAACATCTTTCCATGTACTAGTTGGCCATCTGCAGTATGTCTTCTTTGGAAAAATGTCTACTCAGATCTTCTTCCCATTTTTTAATCAGAGTGTTTTAATTTTTTGCTATTGAGTTGTCTGAGTGCTTTGTTATTTTGGATATTAGCCTCTTATCAGATATGTGATTTACAATTATTTCCTCCTAATCAGTAAGTTGCCTTTCTGTTTTATCATTTCCTTTGCTGTGTAGAAGCTTTTTAGTTTGATGCAGTCCCACTTGCTTATTTATGCTTTTGTTGCTTTTGCTTCTGATGTCAGATTAAGAAAATCATTGCCAAGACCTATGTCAGGGATCTTACTGTTTCTGTTTTCTTCTAGGAAGTTTATGGTTTCAAGTCTTACATTCAAATCTTTAATTCATTTTGAGTTAGCTTTTGTGTATGTTGTCACTGGTCCTGTTTCATTTTATGACACGTGGTTGTCCAATGTTCTTAATGTCATTTATTGAAAAGACTATTCTTTCCCCATTATATATTCTTGTCTCCTTTGTCATAAATTAATTATCTGTATATTTCTGGGCTTTCCATTCTGTTCCATTCATCTATGTGTCTGTTTCCATGCCAGTACCATACTGTTTTAATTAATGTAACTTTGTAGTTTAGTTTGAAGTCAGGGAGCATGATGCCTCCAGCTTAGTTCTTCTTTCTCCAGATTGCTTTGACTACTTGTGATCTTTTGAAATTCTATACAAGTTTTAGGACTATTTGTTGTAGTTTTGTGAAAAATACCATTGGAGTTTGATAGGTATTGCGTTGAATCTATATATTGCTTTGGGTAGTATGGACATTTTAACACTATGAATTCCTCCAATCTTTGGGAACAAAATATCTTTACATTTGTTTGTGTCTTCTTTAATTTATTAATGTCTTGCAGTTTTCTATATATAAGACTTTCACCTCCTTGTCTAAATTTATTCCAAGGTGTTTTATTCTTTTTGATGTAATTATAAATCAGATTGTTTTCTTAATTTCTCTTTATGATAGTTGGTTATTAATGTAAAGAAACAATAGATTTTGTGTATTGATTTTGGATCCTTCAACTTTATTAAATTTGGTTGCTAGTATTAACAGTTTGTTGATAGTGTCTTTGGCATTTTCTATAGATTATATCATGTCTTTTGCAAATAGTGGCAACTTTACTTTTTCCTTTCCAATTTAGATGACACTTATTTTATTGCCTAATTGCTCTGGCTAGAACTTCCAGTGCTATGTGAATAAAAGTTTGAGAGTGGGCATTATTGTCTCGCTCATGATCTTAAAGGAAAAGGTTTCAACCTTTCCCCGTTTAGTATGATGTTAGCTAGGGGCTTGTCATATATGCCCTTTATTATGCTGAGGGTATATTCCGTCTAAACCCACTTTGTTGAGATTTTTATCATAAAAGGATGTTGAATCATCTTGCATCCTGGAATAAATTCCACTTGATAATGATGAATGAATCTTTTAACATACTGTTGAATTTGGTTTGCTGATATTTTGTTGAGGATTTTTGCGTTTGTGTGTATCAGGGATACTGATCTGTAATTTTCTTCTTTGTGTGTGTGGCATCCTTTTTTGGATCTGGTATCAGAACAATGCTGGCCTCTAAATTGTGCTTGGAAGAGTTACTCACTCTTGTATTTTTAAGAAGAGTTGGAGGATTGGTATTAATTCCTTGAAGAGATAGTAGAACTCACCAGTGAAAGCTTCTAGTCTCAGACTTTTGTTTGTTGGGAGGTTTTTGATTACCATTCCAATCTCCTTGCTGGTAATTGGTCTTTTCAGATTTTCTGTTTTATAATGATTCAGTCTTGGTAGGTTGTATACATATGGGAATACCCATTTTTTCTATGTTATCCAATTTATTGGAATATAATTTTTCATAGTAGTCTCCTGATCCTTTGTATTTGTGTGGTAGCAGTTACAACAACTCCTCTTTCATTTCTGATTTCATTTATTCGAGTTGTCTCTTTTTCTCTTGGTGAGCCTAGCTAAAGGTTTGTCAGCTTTGTTTATCTTTTCAAAGAATCTGCTCTTACTTTTCTTGATCTTTTCTATTATCTTTTTAGTCCCTATTTCACTTATTTCAGCTTTTGAGTTAGGCATTGATAGCTACACATTTCTCTCTTAGAACTACTTTTGTTGCATCCCATAAATTTTGGTATGTTCCATTTCCATTTTCATTTGTCTCATGGTATCTTTTTTATTTCTCTTTTAATTTCTTTTTTGACCCACTGGTTGTTCGGTAGCATGTTGCTTAATCTCTACATATGTGAACATTCCAGTTTTCATCATGTAATTAATTACTGATTTCATTCCATTATGGTTAGAAAATATACTTGATATGATGTTAATTTTCTTAAATGTGTTAAGACTAATTTTATGACCAAAACTAGATATATCTTGAAAAATGTCCCATGTACACTTGAAAACAAAATAAGATTCTGTTGCTTTAGATGGAGTGTTCTGTAAGTATCTGTTTAGTCTATCTGCTTTAACACATTGTTCAAGGCCGATGTTTCCTTATTAATATTCTGTCTGTATGATCTGTCCATTGATGTTAGTGATTTCTACTATTATAGTATTGCTATGTTTCCCTTTACATCTATTAATATTTGCTTTATATATTTAGGCACTCCTATGTTGGGCGCATAATACTTACAATGTTATATCCTCTTGTTAGATTGACCCCTTTATCATTATGTATTGCCCTTCTTTCTCTCTTATTACGGTTTTTGTTTTAAAGTCTATTTTACCTGATATAGGTATAGCTACTCCAACTTTCTTTTGGCTTTACTACTTACTACTTTAAGGTAAAAAAATACTAGAAATTATGATGTGCTAGAGAAACCACTGAAAATACTGCTGATAAGCAGAGAAGGGTGTAGTCAACTGGTATTGATTAATAACAGTAAATACTTGATGATATACTCTTAACAGAATTCTAATGATTACGTGATATTTAGAGCTAAGGCAGTCTCTGAAGGATTACTTTTAGCCATAGTGTTAAGAGCATGGTGACCTTTTATGCTAAGTGTGCTCACTTACACATAAATTAGGACCTCAGTCAGAATCATAAACTGCATTAGCACTTACGTTCTTGCTAATGAAAAGCACATTTGAAGTAGCACTGGATCTGCTCCAGTATTAATGCCATGGATTTTCCATCTCTTCTGAATCCCCAAGGAGGAATAAAACTTACAGCTATTTTGGTTTCTCCTTCTGTGTTTTGTGTAACTTCGAGGCTCCATAAAAATATTTCCATGCACCCTAGAGAAATAATAAAAGATGTTTTAAAAGAAATCATGTGTTTGTGTGGGTCCCCCCCCACCATTACCTCTAGATCTAGTTGCAACACCACACCAAATTCGTTTCAGAGCTTGACGACTAATACAGAAATGTTTCACGAGCTCACAATGTCTGGAAAAAAGAAAAAGAAACTGTAGTCCACTGTCATTAAGATGCACACATTTTCCTGGGATTATGGGTGCCATATTTTAAGTGATATGTGGAATGTGGATGCTGATTCATCATCACCCACCAAGGATGTGCAACTCTTTCAGGCACAGTCTCAGTTTTGTAGGTAGTTAGAGAGGAAAACTCTAATTAATATTATAGTTTCAAGACTGCTGATGGCTGTGTAGGATGTCATCATTCTGAGCATGCTAATACACTGTTGATGAACAGTTGTGATGAGTCCTTTATCTGCCTGATGGTTTGTGTGAGACAGAGAACCAACCAAGTAAAGGTCATGAATTTCAGAAAGCAAGTGTTGACATGTTCAATTCATTCTTCTTGTATTTACTTAACCTATGGTTATGAAGTACCCCCTTTGTGCCAGGTGCTGATCTCATTGCTGGGGACATGGCTGTGAACAAAACAAGCAAAATCCATTCCATCACAGAGCTTGTACTGACTTGCATTATCACTGTGGATACATCTCAAAAGCTTTCCATTCCATGAAGACGTGGCTGGGCCAGACACTCAGTGTGTGTGATTAGCCCAGCATCTTTGAAAAAATAGTTTTGGAAACATTTGCATCATAATCACTTAGGACACCTTTAAGAAAAATGGGATCAGAGGCACCTGGGTCTCATTTGGCTAAGCATCTGACTTGATACGGGCTCAGGTCGTGATCTCACAGTCGTCGGATTGAGCCTCACATTGGGCTCTGTGCTGAGCATGGAGACTGCTGGGGATTCTCTCTCTCCTTCTCTCTCTGCTCCCCTCCCCTCTCAGAATAAAGAAATAAACTCAAAAAATATATTAAAACCAATGATCCAAGAAGATATATCTTATATTAAGTGTTCTTAATGTATGCACATACATGCAAATAATAATATGATAATAATAATAATGATAATAATAATAATAATAATGGTGAAGTGATGAGAGGAAATTCTAGGAGGTAATGGATGATATGTCTGTGGCCTTGATGGTGGTAATGATTTCATGGGTGTGTACTTATCCTCAAACTCACCAAATTGTGTATATTAAATGTATACATCTTTTTCCTGTCAATCATACCTCAATTAAGTGGCTCCAATTTATTTTAATTTAAAATTTTAGATTTAAATTAAAATTTTAATTTTAAAATTTAATTTAAAATTTCTGATGGCACAGAGCCTGCTTGGAATTCTTTCTCTCTCCTTCTGCCTCTGCCCCTCCCCTGCTTTCTCTCTCTTTCCCTCTCCCCCAAAATAAATAAATAAACTTAAAAAATGTTCTTAAATTAAAAAAATACATAAAAACCACTGGTGCAGGCATTTATTTCTAATATTTTTTATGCAGACATAAAGAGAGAAAAGTATTTGAGGCCAGAGTAATTTGCAAATTTGTGACCATAACCAAACCAAATTTTTGATTTGCCATGAAAGGTGTGGTCTTCCCATTATAACACTCTATATTTGGAAAGAAGCAGCTTCACACTGACTACATTAATGATTTCCAGAGCACATATTAAAAATTAAGTAAAATATGTTTAACAGCATGTTTTAATATTCTAATAAATTTCATCATTTTTCTTCTTCCTGTAATTTTTATAGATATTTTTGTGCTGAGTTTTTTTTTTCTTTACTAAAGAGCAATTAAAATTTTTCCTATCAGTTCTATGATGGTGAGCAAGAGGGGAGAGTTATTTAAGTTCCTAATCAATGCACTTTTTCTAACATTGGAGGTAAATAAATAATTAAAAATCACAGATGGAATACTTACAATTAAAATTACAGATCTAGCAATAGACATAAAACTTTTCTTCAAAAGCAGCAAATAAAAGAATCACAGCTGTTGTTTAAAGCTGTTTGGGGAAGAAATATGAAGCCAGCTTGATTGATAATATTTAATGCCCTTTGAACATCTGTTAAAATCTCTTCTTTCATTTTTGATAATGCAGGGGAGGAAAAATAATTTCCCACCACCCTTCCAGGTTCTTGGCTAAGAACCTCCTATAATAAAAGACAGATTGACAGGAGAAAAGTAAACAGAAGTTTAATAACATATATACCTCCTGTATACATGGGAGAGACCCAGGAAAACTAACTCCCCACAATGGCCCAAGCCATCACCTTAAATACCATCTCCAGCTGGAGACAAAATAAGATGTTGGGGGTTGGGGGAAGACCAGTTACAGAAGTTATTAGAAAAGCACAATAAACAAAGGTAAAGTTGTTAGATCTGAGTCATTGCTTTCCCCATTAATGAGTTTCTAGTGATTTAGTCATCCTTTTTTTTTCTTGCTACAGAGGAGAGACATCCTTACAAATGGAGATTTCCCCTATAAATGTGAACATCCCTTACCAAAAAAAAGAATACATTCTACTTGGTTTTCAGTGCTTTTCCTGTGTCTGCTGTTTCTTAAAAATAATCAACTCAAGACAGTCTGTATGCCAAAGAACCATATTTTGGGGCGACAAATTCTGCTCCCCTTCAGTAATTTCTAACAACTGAAGGAATTATTATGAGCCTTTTGGTGTAGCGTGATAAGTTTATATTCAGTGAAATATTATACAATTCTTCTATGTGGATTTTCTCCATATCTCCAGTCAAATCAGATATATCCTACAAAAGCAACTACTCATAAAAGAAGGTTCCCTACTTTTTTTTGCCCCATCCTGGAGAATGATCCTTTTTAAGAAGAAATCATATGGTGTTATTCACCAGCTGCTTAAAGTTAAGCATATTTGTTGCCTGTGTATACTCTCCTCCTGGTCATTCTGAACTCTGCATTTCATCAAAATATCATTCTCTCTCTCAAGCCTTTAAGTGTTGCAAATTAATTTTTCTGATCTGGAACATTTTCTGCCATGTCTCTCTTCCCTTTTACTTTGCACCTTTTGTTCCCTAAAACCTCAGCTCATAATTCCCAATCTGGAAAGCCTTTCCTCATTGCTCTGGGAAATTAGCCTCTTTTTCATCCATAGCTGCCTGCACACAGGCTTCTATTTCAGCACACATCACATTGTGCTTCCTCACACTGTCTGCCCCTGGAAAAGTGACAGCTAGTTTTACTCATCATGGAACCTCCACCGTGAGGTTGCTGCCCAGCTTTTGGTGGGTCAGTATACCCTGGAGTTTAAAGTAGAGGCTGCAGACTTCAGCCCACAGAGGTGTTTTGTTTGGTCCATTCATGTTTGGTTGGTCGGTTGGTGATTGATGGATTGATTGATTGCTTGTACCCAGTATTTAAAAGTTAGGTGATAGCACATGTCCTACAAATCTGGATTTCTGGCTATTTTTAAAAGTCAGAAGATATAGCAGCATTAGGCCCAACAGATTGGAGCTGACTTTTCAAGTAGGACAAATACCTTTTCACTTAATCCCCTTCATCTATTTGCTCCTGACCCTAATCGAATTTGTGTCCCACCCCCACATTTAAATCCCAGATGCCCTAGAATGGAGTGCAAGACATCATATAGCTAATCCTAGAGTATCTGTGTATCTCAATGAACCCTCATATGCTCTTACTTTACCCCCTTCACAATGTCTCAGAGCTTCCTTAAATGCCATGTTTCTCTGTGTCTATCCAATCAGACTTATAAATGAACTCAAGGGGTTTGCCGTTTGCGGTGCATTCACTTGAACACAACCCAAGGAAGTGTTGAAAGCAAACAACTTTTGTTACTTATTACAAGTAAAGAGACGGGGAAATAGCTCTCGAAGCACTGTCTCTCCCTGGGGTTAGTGCAGGAATCTTTTATGTAGTGTGTTGGAGACAGGACAGGGAATGTGTACATATTAAGGGGGAACTTACACATCTTCTGTTAAGCACTCCAGTTCAATTGCACATACCTAGCATGTCAACATACTAGAACATACATCATACATATGTTTTAAAAATGGCAGAAAACCCTACCCATAGGAGGAGATTTTTGTATTATAATGAGCTAAAAGTAATTTCGGGACAACTCAGGGGGGTTTCTGCTAGGGTCCTCAGCTCCAGACCAGCTCAAAATGGCTCACATAAGAGGCTATCAGGCAAAACACCTAGCTGGGTATCTCTCTTGGCCAGAATCGCAGGTTCTGCAAAACAAAACCCATTTCTTCCTTGCTTTTGTTCCTTCTCCCTCCACTCTCCTACTGATAGCTCTCAGCCCTCCTAACTTCTTGCATCCTAGCTAGCAGCAATGTGATCATTCATACATTGATAACTCTTTGGGTTGAGAGTGTGTCTTTTTTATTTGTGAATGTTATATAGCACATAGATGTTCAATCAGTAGTAAAGCCATGTCTCATTGTATTGCGCTTCACAGCTACCACAATTTTTACAAACTGAAGGTTTGTGGCAAATCTACCAGCGTCAGTTATCCAACAGCATTTGTTCACTTTGTGCCTCTGTGTCAATAAAGTATGTTTAAATTTGGTGTGTACATGTTTTCTTAGATGTATCACACACTTAACAGCCTACAGTACAGTGGAAACTTAACTTATATGCGCCGGAAAACCAAAAAGTTAATTTGACTTGCTTTACTGCAATAATTGCTCTATGGCAGTGGTCCAGAACTACACCTGCCGTATCTCCCAGGTATGCCTAAAACGTGTTAATTAAGTAACTTTGACATGAAGTGTCTCTGTGGTATTACTGTATGACTCTCAGATTAAATTCTTTTCCATTCAATATTATATTGTAGCATTATAAGTTATTGTTCTGAAGGTGAGATGAGACAATAGGAGTACTCAGGGACCTAGAGATCTTCCTGAGGACACAGGGAAATGGATAGAACTGACTAACCCTCTGCTACTAAAACTCTTAACTTGCCTGCACATTACTTGGGGATCTTGTTAAACTGTAGTTCCTTATTCAGATGGTCCAGCGTGGGACCTGAGAATGTGCATTTATAACAAGTTCCAAGGTGATACCCATGCTGACACCTTGGACAGGAATTCCTATATATTTGACTCTTTAATAGAGAATTTCAGGGGCACCTGGGTGGCTCAGTCGGTCAAGCATCCAACTTCGGCTCAGGTCATGATCTCATGGTTCACGAGTTTGAGTCCTGCATTGGGCTTTCTGCTGTCAACACAGAGCCTGCTTTGGATCCTCTGTCCCACCCCACCCCCCTCTCAAAAATAAATAAATATTAAAAAAAGAAAGAATTTAAAAAAGTTTTAGAAATAGAGAATTTCATGTTGGTTAAGTGGCAGACCGCCTCTCTAGGACACATTGCAATCTGAAGAAAGGGCGGTGGGAGGTGTTTACAGGAGTTTACTTAACTTTGGCCTTAATTATTCAGTGTGCCAAGAAAATTGAATACTGGACTCTGCATTACAAGTTTGTAATGGGCCAACAGATTCCCTGTGCATAGTAAACATGCTACCTTTATGTATTTAGGATTCCCTTATTCTGAAAAAATGTTCACATAAAGGAAGACCCTTTGATTTCAGTTCAAGGGCAAGCCATCTGGCTCCCTCCTTGTGGAGTAATCAGGCTAATAGTGCCAGTGGCTTCATTGGAGAAAGCATAGAATGGCACTTTAAAATCTGTTCAGGGGCCTATTTTTAGACTCTGGCAGTACAGGAAGGAGTGTTTATTTCATGTTGAATGCAACCTTCTACTTCAAACTAAAAATGTTTCTTTTCCTCTACTGAGTTGCTATCAAGTCTCCCAAGAAACACTGCCAGCTTTGCATATCCCTATCCTCTAAGATGATTAACTGTTTAAAATTGAAAAGCCCTAAAAATGCAAATCCTGCCACAGGCCCCTGATGGGGTAAAAAGACAACTCAAATAAAATGTTTCCAGATGGTTTAGGCATTATGTTCTTTATATTCTTCAAGCAAGGGAGGAATCCTAAACTGGACAAGTTAGTAAAAAGTCATTTTGAGGAATATTTCGCAGCTCTTTTTTTTCCCAGAAGCCCGTGAAGGCCGCTGCATAGTTGCTGGGTATCATACATTAGTGACACTCTGCTGAGCAGCTGTTCATCCCTGGTAGGAGCTGCCTTAGCAGAAGGCTGGGATGGCTCATGTAGTCTCCTGGTTTTGAACGTTTATGCTCCTGATCTATTTTGCAATCTCAAAATGTTGTCTTAACCTGACAGTTTCGAATGTGAGAGCAAGCTGTGTCTGTTAATCCAAATCAATGGCTCTATTGCTTAAGAAGAGTGCAGTTTTACCTTTATTACTAATATTGCGTTTTTATAGCAAAGAATCCTGAGCTGTCAGGTCTCTAACCATATACTACCTGAAATCACCCCCCCTACACCACCCCCCAGCAAAGTAGTTGCTTCTCTTTCTGACATTCCCTTAAAAGATAGCCCCTACCTTTTGAAAAGAGAGACATTCACATTACCGCTTATTTGTAACTTTCAGCCACAAAATCTATAAAAATTGTGTTGCTTCAAAATACAGTAGGAGCCTGACCAAGTGTGTATTTTGAGCAGGTGTAAGGTTGTTTATTTGGTTTCCTACTTTGAGCCAGTGGAGGCCATTTCAGCATCTAGGACATGTTAATCCCGAGGTACACTTGTCTACTGTTGAATACACATATTTAGCATTTAAATAGCAATTTGCATTTTCAAAGTGTTTTCTGAACGTTAATTAGCATTTCTTCCCAGGATGCCTGTGAGATAGGTCACTGTCATTATCTCCATTTTACAGATCAGAAACATGGGATGGCAGAAGAGTGAAATAGAGTGGATTCATTGAACCAGCCTGCGAGTTCAAACGTGTGGCACTCTCTTGAGCATTGGTGCCCCTCCACCCAGTGTTCAGAGGGTGCTTACTATTAGTAAATGCAAAGATAGTTTTGCTTAAGCAGCAAAAGAACGAATTGGTAGAGAGTTTAGTTGACTAATTTTTCAGTGTTTATTTATTTATTTTGAGACAGAGAGAAAGAGAGAGAGAGTGGGGGAAAGGAGTAGAAGGAGAGACATAGAGAATCCCAAGCAGACTCGCACAGTTAGAACAGAACCTGACTCGGGGCTCAATCCCCCCAACCACAAGATCATGACCTGAACCCAAATCAAGAGTCAGAGGCTCAATGGACTAAGCCACTAAGGCGCACCTAGTTGATTATTACACGAACTCGCTCTCCTGTGTGTAAGCCAGCTGTGTCACATGGAGACCTGCTGACTGAAACCATAGAATAGGCTTGTTGGCATCATCTCTGTGACATCATGGAAATTGTTTTTAGTTATAAGGAAATACTTTTTATTTAGCATCCACTCTGCATGCAAATGATCTTAGAATCTACAAAGGTCATTGCTGTGACACCTATGAGGTGGTATTACCAATCCTGGTTGATGGATTTAAGGAATTAAGGTTTATAGGTTAAATTCCTTGTCCCTGTCACTTAACTGACTCAAGATAAGGCTTAAGTCCAAACACAAGTTCACGAAGGGTTTACTTGTGGTCCCAAAATGTGCAAGTGATGAGGTTAAGTGTCAGTCTGGAGGGAGACTTTTCCTGGCAAACTACCCAGCATTGACTTCTCTTTCTCTTGTTCTTATCAGTGGCTCAGGCAAAGACACAGAAAGCAAGCACGTCGTGTTTAACAACCCTGTGTAGATTGGGGCGTCTGGGTTGCTCAGTTGGTTAAGTGTCCAATCTTTCACTTTGGCTCAGGTCATGATCGTGATCACACTTCATGGGATCGAGCCCCATGTTGGGCTCTTTCCTGATGACACAGAGCCTGCTTGAGATTCTCTCCCACCCACCCCCCGTCCCTGCCCCACTCACTCGTGCTCTCTCAAAAAAATAAACTTTTAAAAAAAGAACCCTGTGTAGATTAATAGCATAAATGTTAGGAGAATAAGAATACACTAAATTTTCTTTTTTAAAAAAATTTTTAAATGTTTTTTTATATTTGAGAGAGAGAGACAGAGAGTGTGTGAGCAGAGGAGGGGCAGAGAGAGACAGAGACAGAATCTGAAACAGGCTTCAGGCTCTGAGCTGTCAGGACGTAGCCCGACATGGGGCTCAAACCCACAAACCGTGAGGTCATGACCTGTGCCGAAGTCAGACGCTCAACCGACTGAGCCACCCAGGCACCTTAAGAATACACTAAATTTTCAAAAAGCCAGAACAGTGAGGCAAATCAAATGTTATGCTAATCAGGCCACACTAAAGAGCTGGTGAGTGTTTAGTTTGGTTTATTATACTCTAAGAGTACAAAAGACCAGCCAAAACATGTTTAGAATAAGTAATTAGTGTGCCAATAGGAGCTATTTAGGTTGAATAGCAGCAGATCCAACTGATCATAGCCCTCTTTTACCTGAAAATGTGTTGTGTGGAAGAAGGAATAGGATCTAGGTTTGGCTTATTAAATCACAGAATTCAGGGGTGCCTGTGTGGCTCAGTCGGTTAAGCATTCAACTTTGGCTCATGTCATGATCTCACAGTTCGTGAGCCGGAGCCCTGCTTCGGGTTTGTGCTGACAACTCAGAGCCTGGAGCCTGCTTTGGATTCTGTGTCTCCCTCTCTCTCTGCCCCTCCCCAACTTGTGCTCGGTCTCTCTGTCTCTCTGTCTCTCTGTCTCTCTGTCTCAAAAATAAATAAACATTAATTTTTTCTAATTCAACCAAGTAAATGTGAAGATCTCGTTGTCTTTATTAAACAATTCATGAATTGGCAGGACCCCACCTACCAAGTAGAGAGGCACTCGTAGGAGGTGTACAAAATGGAAAGTTTTTACAGACAGAGGACTGGCAAGAAAGCTATTAGTGAAAGAAAAGGATTGCTCCAAGTGAGGCTGCTTGCTAAGGGAAAAGCAGGGCATCTTACACAGATTTCTTGATCTTTCTTTGGGGGATGGAAAGGACCTGGGTGACAAACTCGTAGGTGCTGATGGAAAGAAAAGTTTTCCTGACTTGACTGGTTCAGGCCCCATTTCTGGGGGAGGTTGAAACTGCAATTTGTTGTGGATTAAGCCTGGGTTTGGGAACTCAGTGTAAGTGACACCATTTTAATCCTGCAGTTTTCTTTTTTCAGTAGGCACTAGACCACTACCTGCTGGAATTAACACCAGTGGTTAAGAGTTAGAGGGCCAAAGATCTTAGGAGAGAACATCTTTATGATGGTCAGCTATATCCAAGCAATAAATCAATGAACCAGCAAGGTACCAGATCCCAACCATTAAAGTCCTTTGACTGGTTTAGTGAATGGCAGGAACAGGCCTTTGGAGCCTGACATGCAAGAGTGTGAGTCTCAACTGTACCACTGGCTCTGATGCTACCTTGCCCTTAAAGAAACAAGTAACCACAGGATCTACCTTACATTAAATTTCCTGGAGTACTTCATGGCCAACAAGAGCAACTGGTAAATACTTAATAGCAGTTTCTTAGTTTAAAGGGATCGAAATGGAATGCATTTAACATCAGTTAGAGACTAGACAAGATGTGCTTCAAAGGGCTCAATATTATACCCTGGAGAGCCTTTGATTTCTTAATCAGGGGCAGACATTAAACAGGGGAATAAATTTTTTAAGTGGTGATATTTCATAAAGGAAAGTACAAATGAGTTGAAAGTTTGTCTCCAAGCTTCTGCACCATGTCTCTGAAAGTGTTACTGAAGTGTAAAGAGAGAAAAAGAAAACTGTGGTCAGGGAGGTTTTCAGTATATTTTTAAAAATGTGTTCCTTAGTTGTGTATTAAGATGTTTTAAAGCATGTTGCACACAGAAGCTGTACCTGAGTCAAGTATAAATTTAGTTGTAAGTACTTTTCTTTTACATATTGGATCTTCTCTTCTGTGTCCTTTCAACACGTTCAATTGAGGCATCATGAATAAATGAAATAAAAGCTGGAATGCAGCATCTTAATTATGTAATATGACTTTTCTCTGTAGGAATATAAATTAAATCTAATGACTTTAAGCAACCAAATTAGCATGTCAGTTATACTTAGCAATTTTTGTACACATGAGTAGAGGTGTGAGGAGTGGGACGTGGGTATTGGCAGTATGTGAAAGGAAGAGCAAGGAAGGTTAGAGATGGGCATCGGTGATTGCTGTAGGTCAACCAAGAAATGTATCCAATGTAATTGGTTACTGGCAATACTTCCCATGGAACAGCATCTTGGTAGAAGTGCATACCTAATGTGACATGGAATGTTTCCAACCAAAAAATCTCTAATCTTAGTTTCTTCGTTTTGTTTTTGTTTTGTTTTGTTTTACAAAAATCATAGGCAGCATAGTGGTTTGAAAAGAGCTTGAAGGTGTCACCCTGGTTACAGAAAAGGGAGGCATATGTGTTTGAAGGATAATCTATTTTGAGATTCATTAGCACCATTTAAAGACAATTCCATCTTAGAAGATGATTTCTGTCATATCTTGCATTCCAGTTTGGATCTAAATCTGGAACAGATTGAGTTTTTGCATCCTATTTTTATTCATAGAAAGATTATGTAAATCAGAACCACAGATTTACTCATTTCAACAAAGCAGAGTTGAATCGACAGCAATCAAGTTCCCTGACCGTCTTATTCCCAATACTTGCCTTACTTAAAAGTAGTTCCTTAGAAGTCACAATGCAAGCAGACCCTCATCGTCCCACCACCAATCTTCACTCCTGCCTGTCTGCACTCCTGTCTCCTCATTGTCTCTTATTGTAACACAGTCAGTGTCTTTTCTCCTATGCTTCCAGTCTCTGAGCCAAAGAGTTTTGATTGTTTCATTATCACAGAAGGAAGATGCTCAGAGACCTCCATTTCCCCCTCTCGTTAAGTACAACACTGTAACAGCTGCTAGAAGGGACCTATATTGGTTTCAGCTTCACGCCTCCAGAAAGGAATCTTCAATTGTTAGTAAGGTTCTAACTTGGATGGCGTTGCTCACTTGGCCAAAGAGGGTAAAGGTAGAGGATGAAGGGGTGGCCAAGAGAGGGCGTTTCATCATAGTGGCAGCTAAACCTTTGGAGGGAAGACTGGGGGCAGCTCCAGAATGTGGAGCAAAGTTTTCTGGTCCTTTTTATTACTTTCCAGCAGGTATAGCCTATGGGCTTACGGTGATATTCAATTACTACTTCTCTTCATGGTGAAATGCTTGTTTATTATATGTTTACCATATGTCAGCCATTCTGAACATGCTGTGTATACTGTGTAACCTTCATGATCATCGTAATGTTTTCCACATTTTACTGGTACGAAAACCAGGATCAAGAAATATTAAACGAGGGGCGCCTGGGTGGCTCAATTGGTTGAGCGTCCGACTTCGGCTCAGGTCATGATTTCGTGCCACATGAGTTTGAAGCCCACATCAGGTTTGCTGCTGTTAGTCTGTCAGCACAGAGCCTGCTTCAGATCCTCTGTCCCCCTCTCTTTTCCTCTCCTCTGCTTGCACTCTCCCAAAAATAAATAAATATTAAAAAAAGAAATATTAAATGATTTATGCTGGGTCCTATCAGGTGGTCTGATACCAGAGCCAGCCTATTCATCCCTGTTGCAAGATTCTCAGTGATCTGTTTAGGAAGACAACATCAAGAAGTCTCAACAAAAAGTGTCCTGTTCTCCCATAGACACATATACTCAGTATGTTTAGTGTGCCTTAGATGAAAGAACAAAGAGTAGAATGTATTAATCTGAGTCTTTTCTTATGAAAGTAAAGTCCCAAAGTAGCAGAACAGAATTCTTGGGTTCCATTTGGTGCTTTTTTTTTTCTGTGTATACTCCATAACGTGTGCTCTTTCCCCTATGAACATCTTTCTTATCATTATTCAAATCTAAAGTATCCCATCTTGGGGCACCTGGGTGGCTCAATCAGTTAAGCAGCCTACTCTTAATTTTGGCTCAAGTCATGATCTCATGGTTTGTCAGCTCGAGTTCCACGTGGGACTCCATGATGACAGAATGGAGCTTGCTTGCGATTCTCTCTCTACTCTGCCCTTCCCCCTGCTTCGCTCTCTCTCTCTTTCTCAAAATAAACAAACATTAAAAATAAATAAAGTATCCCATCTTAAAAGAACACACATGTGAGAAAGTTAATTTTCTTGCAATACTTACATAATTTTGTGTTTTTGCATATAGATTAGTCATCATCCAGAATGTATATTTGCGGGTGTGTTCAAAATTAGGAATCAAATTTATTTTTCTTATATTATGGACATAGCATTTGTTGAATAATCGCTTTACTTACCTATTAGATATACTACCCTTTAATTTATTAGATTTCCATATATGTGTAGGTCTCTTTCTGTTTTTTTCATTCTATTGATCTATTTGTCTGTTCTTGTACTGTTACCATACTATTTACATTATTCAAAGAAATGTGATGACCTTCTTTTCAAAACTTTTCTATCTAGTTTTTTTAAACCAATGTAGATATTTTATGGCAATCCTGCCAAGTTACATTTTTTAAGTTGATATATTTTTGGGAACTGCCTTGTTTGTTTAAAAGGCCTTTTAATAAATTCTAATTAAGTAATTAATTTGTAACTAATATAGCAATTAATTTTTAAAGACTTGCTTCCTCATTCAGGATTTTGATAAATTTTCTAATTTATTCAGAGTTTGTATTCTTAAATTCTCTTTAGTAACTATTACACATTTCTTATTAGGATTTTTGAAGGTACGTTGTAATGCATATTATAAAGTTGGCATGGTTATTTTGCAAAGTGTATCAGTCAATTACACAATCATTACAAACTTGTCACAATAAGAGAATGCTCAAGGCGTCTTCTCACCACTTTCATTTTAACATAATGCTTCTGATTTAGAATTGAGTGATTTTAATCCCTTACAACGTAGTTTGACTATTTTGTTCTAAAAAAAAGACCCTAAAATTATTTTCGGGACTCAGAAATAAGATAATATCTAACATGAAAGCATCCTTAATTTTCCTGATAAAGGAGGGTCATAAGAAATCCTGAGTTCTGTGGTGCCTGGGTGGCTCAGTCAGTTAAGTGTCCAACTCTTGGTTTCTGCTCAGGTCGTGTTCTCAGGGTTCATGGGATCGAGCCCCATGTCCAGCTCTGTGCTGACAGCTCGGAGCCTGTTTGGGGTTCTCTGTCTCTCCTCTCTCTCTGCCCTTCCCCCAGTCTCTCTCTCTCAAAATAAACAAATAAACTTAAAACAAATCCTGAGTTCCAAAGTAAATTATTGAAAACCAAGTTTTCTGGTCTATGTCAACTAACTCCCTAACCTACTGTCCTTCCTTGCTGTTATTTAAACCTTTAAGTTAGGGGCACCTGCGTAGCTCAATTGGTTAAGCCTCTAACTCTTGATTTCAGCTCAGGTTATGATCTCACAGTTCTTGAGATAAAGCTCTGCAGTGACAGGGCTGAGCCTGCTTGGGATTCTTTCCCTCTCTCCCTATGCCCTTCTCCCCTGCTGGTGCTCTCTCTCTCTTTCTCTCTCTGTCTCAAACTAAGACAAAAAAAAAAAAAAAACCCTTTAGATTGAGAAAACATGGTTAATAAAATATTAAAGCAATGATAATTTTAGAATGTGTTCAAACTGTACTATCTATATATCGTACCCAAGCTTTTCATACACTATTACCCCACTGAGAGTTACTGACCTCAAATGAATAACGCTTGATTTTTTTTTTTTACTAGAAAAATAGTTGAAAACTTAACAGTATCCTTGGGTAATGTTTTGAATTTAGGTTAGAAAAGACTTTTATTTAATTATTATTTTGTCAATTGATTTTACTTCTCTTAAGAGCTTTTATCAATAAATATGTCTATGTAATAAATGTCATTCCTTGATTTGTTGGGACATTTATTAAACATTAACATATAACCGAAGATACATATTTTCTACATCTCTTATTTTAAACCGCTCATTTAAATAATGTATCATTGACGGGACGCCTGGGTGGCTCAGTCGGTTAAGCCTCCGACTGCAGCTCAGGTCATGATCTCACAGTTCATAAGTTCAAGCCCCACGTTGCTGTCTGTGCTGACAGCTCAGAGCCTGGAGCCTGCTTCAGATTCTGTGTCTCCTTCTCTCTCTGCCCCTCCCCTGCTCATGCTCTGTCTCTCTCTGTCTCAAAAATAAAGAAAAACATTAAAAAATTTAAATAATGTATCATTGATATAAATATATTTAATGTTTTCACATAACTGTAATTTTAAAAAAAAATTTTAGTGTTTTTTTCATTTTTGAGAAACAGAGTGCAAGAGGGAAGGGGGAGAGAGAGGAAGACACAGAATCTGAAGCAGGCTCCAGGCTCTGAGCTGTCAGCACAGAGCCCGAGGCAGGGCTGGAACCCAGAAACTGTGAGATCATGACTTGAGCCAAAGTCGAACACTCCACCAAATGAGCCACCCTGGCGCCTCAAAACTGTACTTTGATCTTCACACCTACATTGTACATGTGAAGGGGCAATGGTTTATTCTCCCCAATTAGTAGGTGAGAAGATTGACACAGACAAATCATGCGATGTGGTCACTATCACAGGGCTGATCAGTAGACTCTCAGTCCAGTGGTCTTACTTGGAAAATCAACTCCTTCCTATAAACCTTTGTAAAAAGCCATGAAGCCAACAATCAAGATTCATATCCTTGCTTTTGTTTTCGTTTGTATGTTATTTCTCATTATGCTTTCTGCAAGTGGCAGTTCTGGGGCAGAGCTACAAGGACACATAAGAAGGGCTTCTT
The DNA here is from genome assembly GCF_018350195.1 of Panthera tigris. Lineage (NCBI taxonomy): Eukaryota > Metazoa > Chordata > Mammalia > Carnivora > Felidae > Panthera > Panthera tigris. The sequence goes on from NC_056660.1 coordinate 106,916,535, forward strand.
GAAAGTCCATGCCAATCATAGTGTTGATCTCACAGTAATAGAGGGAATAAATTACAATGGCACAATCAACTTAGATCTAAACTCAGGTAACGTGAATGTAGCAATATTGTACCTTCTCTATGTAATTGCAATTACTTTCAAGTTTATTTTGTCATCAAACAAGCAATTTTTCAATCAGTGCAGCTTGTGCAAATCAGCACTCTGGTATATGAATTATTTAATTCATTTATCATGCACTTCTTAATGGCCAGCTACACCCTTCTGAAAAAAAAAAAAGATCAGGAAGTTTAAGGAAAGATTACATGGAAAGCAAATATAAAGGGAATATCTGAGTTGGTTCTTATTCTCAAAATAATTTTTTTTCAAGATAAAACTTAATGTGTGAAGGGTAGAATAAACTTATTAGTAATATACATGATTTTATTTTATAGAGAAATGGAAAATATTTGTCAAAAATGAACATAAAGTATATTTTGTGCTTGGCTAATTTTGTCTTCTATTTATTGATTTATTTGTTTATTTTTAAATGTTTATTTATTTTTGAGAGAGAGAGAAAGCATGGGGGAGGGGCAGGGAGAGAGGGAGACAGAGGATTCAAAACGGGTTCTGCACTGACAGCAGAGAACTCGACATAGGGCTCGAACTCATGAACCATGAGATCACAACCTGAGCCAAAGTTGGGTGCTTAACTGACTGAGCCATCCAAGCACCCCCTTCTTTTTATTTATTTTTAAATTTTTTTCCTTCTTTTTAGATAACTCGTGTAAACATACATAGGAGTTCTGTCTTGACAAAGATGTTTAAGCAGAAAGAGAGTAACTTCGCATTTGATTTCCTACCATAAATGCCAGATGCCAGTCCCATGGGTTTCACTCCCAGTGGATCATGGCATTTTTTCCCTTCAACTTCTGAATATTTCTCAACTTAGGGTCTCAAAGAGCTGCTCTTATTTGTTCTAAATTCTTCTCTAAGAATATTTTTTTCCTAAAACAATGTATTTCTTTTTTCTTCCTCATTAATATCATGATCATTTAATCAGATTTTGTTATCCCTAACCATCTCAACACTAGTCATAGTGAGGTCAGTGTAAAATCTGTTAGATAGTATCTTTGCCAAAATAACTTTACAACCTAACTGTGGATAGGGGAGGATTGAAAATAACTAACTAGGTAAATAGATAGATACATACATACATACATACATAGATCTCTAATTGACAGAAGAAAAAATGAGAAAGCCAGATGTTATAGTAAACACCAAACTGCATGATATAGGGAGCTCTGAGAAAGATAAGCCTGTCCTAGAATGATAGAAGATGCATGTGTATAGTAGGAATGTAGCTGTAATTAAAGGATGAGTAGCATTTGAATTGGTAGGGCTATGCAGAGAGAGCAATCTCAGGTGATTGAGAAGAGTGATTTTCAAACACTTTTTTACCTTTTGCAGAAACTTTTTTCAAGTAAAATATTACTTACAAACCTAGTATCTAACAGCTTGCATGAGAGCTGCTCTGAATGGAGGAGGGACCAGGGTACTGCTAATATGTCCTCCTGCTTTCTCCAGAATTTCTGATTTAGTATGTTCAAAATTATCCATGAAATTTCATTTGTATCTTTATCTTTTGTGATTTCTTTGATGTCTGCATCCCATAATGGGGATGTTTGCAATAATTCAGACTTGAACCATGATCCAAGCCATAAAAGGGAAAGAAAAAGAAAGGATAATTAGGAAGCACTCATTAAAAGGAAATAAAATGTTTTTAAAAGGATGGTGGGAAGTAGAAAAAAGTAGTCTGAGATGTTGCTGAAGTGATATGTATATATGTATACATATCAGTAAAAAAAATAATTGTACCAGGTAGAGAACTGGGAAATCAGAAGAAATTATATTGGCTTCTTTGTTTTACTATGTATATGTTTTATTTATTGTTTGCCCTTTCAATATATCACTGTGCTGAGATGGGTTTTAAGGCACGGACTTAAGGATGAAATTTACACTAGTTGGATCTTTAAGTGTGTATCTTGTCTGAAAATCTGGAATCTCCTCATAGACATGTGATGTACATCAAGGCTCCTATCCCCACACAGCCCTGGTCCTGCATTATTTATGGCATATTAGGCGCTGGAGATAGAATAATAAGAAGGCCTGGTCCTAGCCTTCAGAGAACTCCCAAATTCATTTTTAGATGAATAAACCAATGTAACATTAAAACTGTGCTAAATACGTGGAGCAGAACGGTACCTAGTGCCGGAAGAACATCTACCAGTCCTGAACTAGTCAGAGAAAGGATCCATGAAGCAGTGATAGTCAAGCTAAGTAATAGTTAAATAGAAGAAGAAATGGAATTAACAGGTAGGAGAACATCCCAAGGAAAGGGAAGGGCATGTGCAAAGACACTAAGGAGAGAAGAAGCCATTATGGCTGAAGCATAGAGGGTGAGAGGTAACAGAGAAAGCTGGAGAGGAATGCATTTTTCTAAGAGCATTATTATTCTAAGGGCACTGGATTTCATTGCTAGGGAAAAGGAGAGTCACACGATCATATCTGGGTCTTGGAAAGATGACTAGTGTTGCATCTTGGAGAATTGTTTAGAGTGTGGCCAGATGAGACACAGACAGGTGACTGCTGCATAAACACAGAAAAAGTTCTTGGTATCTTGAACCAGAGCAGCTGTCCTGAAGATGTAAAGCAGAGAATCAAGATCCAAGAGACATACAGGACGTAAAACAGATTGGACTTGATGATGAGGGTTAAAGGAAAGCAAAGTTAGATTAATGATATATTAAGTATATAGTAACTCTTGACATGGCATCATTGTTGCAAAAATCACTTTCTCAATTTAATGTTTGCTTTTTAATTTTATTTATGGTGCTTTTGATATGGGAATATTGTATTATTAAAACCTATTATTTTTCATTTATATTTTTTGTTTATACTTTTGTTTTTGCTTAAAAAGGACTTCCCCGGGGTGCCTGGGTGGCTCAGTCAGCTGAGCGTCTGACTTCAGCTCAGGTCATGACCTCACAGTTCATGGGTTTGAGCCCCATGCTAGGCTCTGTGCTGACAGTTCAGAGTCTGGAGCCTCCTTCAGATTCTGTGTCTCCCTCTCTCTCTGCCCCTCCCTCGCTCAGGCTCTGTCTCTCTCTCTCTCAAAAATAAATAAACATTAAAAACAAAATTTTTTGATTAAAAAAAGGACTTCCAAACATGCTTAGAAAATGTAAATGTTTCCCTACATTTTCTTTCCATTATTTTTTTGTATTTTTCCTTTTTGTAGGTATAGTACTAACAGGATTTAGGTCTTTAATACATCTGAGATACATACACATATATGTACGTACACACACACACACACACACACACATATATATATATATGCATATAATGTATTCAGTATAAGATGTGAGGTAGGGAAAGCACCAAGGACCTGTTTTTCCTTGTAAATAGTTAACTGTCCTATAACCTATATATTAAATTGTGATTCCAAGTCATTTGCCTTTTTGTGAACTATTTTCACAATGAATACGCCACTGACATTAGCCCTACAAAGCATTAAAAAATTGGATTTGATATTCATATGAAAGTTTTAAGTGATCTGTTTTTTAAAAAGAACACTGTAAACATTATGTAAGACAAATTTAAAATGCTGTCCAATATTGGGAGCAGTACTGTTGAAAACAAATCCAATAACTAGTGAGATCTGGAGTGGACAGTTTTCTTATTTATCAAATACAGCTTTTTAACTCACCGAATATACTAATCATTGTTATTTTCCTGAGTTCTCATTCATTTTCTCCTTGGAATTTTACCTTTGACTTTTAGGACTAAAAATAAGTCATTTATTTTATTTTATCTTCTCAAGAAGGACAAAGATTTAAACTCCTTTTAACCCATTTTGAAGGATCACTGTGCAGCTCTGAAACCCAGATTATCCTTTACTCTTTTACTAAAGGTAATGAGTGTATTGTGACACTTACTGGGTCCCAAGAAATGATTTTATTAATTTTTAATGTAAATTACACTTTCCTGTTATGACAACTTTATATATGAGAAACACAGATGAGGTATACCCAGTCTGCAGTAAGGAAATGTCATTGTAATTAGCAGGGTCAAAATGACTCAAGTCCTTGTGTTTTCATTTCCAGAAAACTTGACTTTTAAAAGATTAGGCTTCACTTATTCTGAGTTAGCACCATCTTGGAAACACCTACCTGCTAATTAAAGCTGTGATTCCCATCCATTCCCACAGCAGTGTGTGCCCATGCAGAAGTCTACAACACTATAATTAGGAATTTTCTTCTAGGAAAAACATCATAATAGACATCCTGCCATGCTTATGTTATTTTAATTGGGTGTTTAGCTCTAGGGATCATCATAATTTATCATGAAACTTTAATGTTAATAAAATCAGCTGGAAGGAAGTGCTACTTATCTCCTTGATTACACCATAAGGAATAGGATCTTAATTTGAGCCTTTCTTTTTCTTCTTTTTTTTTTTTTTTTAAGCTAATGAGAGCAGAGTTTTAAGCAGATCAAGGGATCTAAGGGCTGTAACACAATGTTTCACCAAGTGTTGCCAGTGACCCACGAGAAACACTTTATTCAAAACTATTGCAGTATGGAAGAGAGATTGAATTCAAGCACTGCTGAAATAAAAGGCAGGAGAGTTTTTAAGCACTAGGGTGAGCTAATGAAAAGGTACTGGAGGACTTTAGCAAGGATGTTGGTCAATGTTATTAGGCCATCTGTGTTTTTAATGAGTGCTCATTGAACTTGGGCTTCCTCCCTTCCCACAAAGACTGGGAGATAGGGGCTCTTTCCCACTGATTACATTTCGAAGGAATGGTTCCCAGGTCCTTGGGAAAGACATTGTTGGGTTGTAAAGCTGGCGAGAGGCTAGAAGATGTCCACATCAAAGGAGCAGAGGAAGAATGTATGCAATGTTTCTAAAGTAAAGGGTCTAAGAAAAGGGAGGTCAGGGACCTGTAGTCAGGAGAAAGTCTGTCTAAAGTTTAGTGAAATTGAAGGGAGTGTTAAGGCCATGTTGGTCACCCATTGGTGGACTTCTAGATTTTAGCTGATGATCTGGGAACTGATCTAAAAGTACAAGTCCCTTCCTACAGGCAAATGGATATACAATCTTACAGTCTTTAAACTTTATTTATAACTAAAAGTTGTTCATTAGTAACCTGACAAATTAGAGATAATGGGGCTATCTTTGCAATCTGCTTTAGAGTGCAAGAAATTTCAACATCTAAAGTTTACTAAGCAATAATACAGAGACACCTGTTGAGTACTTAATCTATGCCAGATAGTGTTTTAACCATGTTTCATATAATATAGAAAATAGTCCAGCAGTCCCTCTTGTCTTAGAAGTTGTCATTTGTACATCACACTGGAAGTGGAAGAACATATCTCAAAACTGGGCCTGGAATTGCAAAGCCGGGATTTTAGCCCCAGATAGATACACATGAACATGAGCCAAAAGAATGACAGAGAAACAGACAGTAGAGTTTCGTTTTTCTTTTTCCTTTCTTTTAAATGATTGAAATGTCCCCCAAAGCCAGGCCTAGCTCCACAGTCCTTTAACAATTCCTACATAAACCACAGTTCTGTTTCTTGAAGGGAAGACTCTCGTCTCCATACAGGTGGAAAGACCTTCTTCTAGCATTGCTTTTATTCTCATTAACTGTGGTCTCCCAGCAGCACCTCATTTATTTATGCAGAAATTATTAATGTGACAGAACCCACAATGATTTAGAATCAGTTTAGTTTCCTACAATCATTTCACATTCCAGTGGCACAAAGCAGAAATGATGATGGGTGTCCTCGACCTTTCTCCCTGCTTGGATGACTGCATCAATTATGGAAATAGTAAAGAGATGTATGACCACCATCAGTCATGGTACGGTAGTACGGACTGTGAGTACTTAAGTAAGACATAAAAGCTGTAAGATAAGTGCCAAGCCATCCACAACATAGATATTTGAAGTCTTGTGTTACAGGTTACTTTTTAACTTGAGGAAACATTTAGAGGCCTAGGAAATAAAGTGGAACGCTGAGAATTTTCTTGAAGGGAATTAAAGTTCTTACAGTAAATGTTTTGATCCCTGTTTTGGTTACCAACTTGTTTGGTGGGGTGGAATATGTTAACTTACTAAAAATTAATTATAAATATTTCATCAAGTGTTAGACCCAGGCTACCCTCTGGGAGTAGGCCATCTAGAAAGGCACACGGTCAAGTAAAGCAGCAAATACAATATGGTATAATTAGTGCAGTGAGCACCTGTCAAAATCAGACAGCTACTTATGAATCTATATATTTACTGCTTGTCTCCTCATTAGGCAGTTAACTCCATGAGCACAGGGACCATGTTTCTTTTGTGGCTGTATGCATGGCCACTGACACGTTTTGGATACTCAGTGAATATTTTTAAATGGATGAAGGAGTCATTTATTCTGTAAGTAAGAGAGGCAGTCAAAAGGTTGGGGAGGACCGAATCAGGAATGGTGTGGGCAGGGAAAGTTACCAAAAGAAATTGTCATAGAATGTATTATGTTATCTTTCTCATGTGTTCCATGTTTATATCAAATGGATGCCACTAGCTTTCTTGAGCATCTACAATGCACATGCCAGTTCGCTGTGTTCTCTAATCCAATTTATCCAGTTAGACTGTATTCTGAATGTACTGGCAGCTGAAGTCGATTTTATACATAATGAATAAGAAGTTTTTACTCCTAAATCTTAACAATATAATGTCTTATTTTCATTTCAAACTATATTTGAACATACACCTTCTACTGACATAAGACACTGCACAAACCAATTAACATTGAATGCCGTATAATGGCCCTCCTTCTATTTGTTGGAAGGTCATCAAGTTTTAGTCTCTTACAAACAGCACTCCAAGTTGCCCTGAGGGTTACTACAGGAATATTAATGACTATCACTAAAAATTGTCCTGTAGCCAAAGTCCATAATTACAGAAGTGTATGTCATTCTTTAGACAAAATATCGTTAAGTGTGCCCTGTCAAAAGTTCAGAAATAACAGAAGTAAAACCAGTGAATCAGCAGAAGTAGCAATTAGTAAAAGTTTATTGTGCACACACCAAAAAGACAGTGTGAAAACCAGGAGCACTCAAACCAAAACATACAAAGAGGCTCAGTGGTCTGTTTTTATGAAGCAGCTTATATAGTGGGATGGCAGTGACTGTTTATTCTTCAGTGATTGAGTCGAATGTTAGGATTTTTTTTAAATGATAAGGAATTGCTCAGTGGTTACCTTGTATCAACCTTGGGAAACCTTTCAAGTTTTGCTTATGATTTCCAGGGGCATAAGCAAGAAGTGACCCAGATCAAGTTAGTCTTGCCAAATAAGCTAAATTGATGCCTACAGTATGCCTACACTGCTTTTGTCAGCTCAGGGAATTTTCAAGACTGGTCATTCTTCTGTTTTTTTATTTTAACAGCCCCAGTCCTTATCTGTCCCATTCTTAAACCTTCTACATTTGTGGATGACTTGATGTTCAGACAGAATTAGATAAGTTATGATAAGTCTTTCATTAGGATAAATGACTGGTGGCTTGAATTTAGGAAAAAAGGAAATAAAAAATTAGCAACAACAAAGAAAATCTTTGCCTTTAACTTTAGTTAAATAGGACTCTACTTGGAGTTTGAAAGCTTTCATAACTGGAATAAAATCCATGAACTTAAAAAAAGAGATCATTTTCTCTTTTTTTATTTGAAAATCAAGGTATAATTTTATACATGGTCAGTGCCATCAAATAGTCAATGAATTTCCTCCACTGGATACAATACATTCATTAATTATGTTTATGCCTTTCACAATGTTGTCGCAACTGTTATCCATTCATCAGTCGATGGACATTTGGGCTCTTTCCATAATTTAGCTGTTATTGATAGTGCTGCTATAAACATTGGGGTGCATGTGCTCCTTCAAATCAGCATTTTTATATCTCTTGGATAGTCTATTATTACTTATGATGTGACAATCAAATCGCCAGTGAAGGGAGTAGTTAACTTTGTTGGCATTGCATGAATGAAGGTCATGTGCGTGTTTGCAAAGTGGCAACTTGAAAAGGCCTTAAAATTCCTCTTTGCCTCTTCTAACAAATTGTGAGTAGAAAAAAAGGTTTAAGGAAAGAATGAGTACAGAACATTTACTTGACAATTTACCAAAACTTTTAAAATGTCTACAAGGGAAATGAATTGTTTACATTTCAACAATCATCAACTATTATCTTAACTATATATCAGGAAGCATCTTTATGCTAAATTTAGGTAAGTCAAGCTAAATCAGGCAAATTAATGTGCGGCCAAGTTAAATTATCATTAGTTTAGTTTTGTGTTTTTGATTGGAGTATTATTTTATTTATTATTTTATTTATAACAGTATTATTTTATTTATTTTAATTGGAGTATTATTTATTTATTTATTTATTTATTTATTTATTTTAATTAAGGTGTATGGGTTTTTTTAAACTAACAAATGCTTGAGGCACCTGGCTGACTCATTCAGCAGAGCATGAAACTCTTGATCTTGGGGTCATGAGTTTGAGCCCCACATTGGGCTTGGAATCTACTCAAGAAAAATAAATAAAAATTTAAAAAAAAAACTAAGAAATGGTTATGTGCCATGATACCATTATGAAATGAAAGCTCATTAACTTAGTGGTTTCTTTCTGATTTTAAATCTCTTTGCTATTTGCCTTAGAAAGTATGTGTTTAGAATTTCCCTGCTGGGGAATCTATATCACATGATTATTTTCTGTGTTGTCTGAAGTATTTTTAAACTGTAGAGAATACATACTGCTGAGAAAACTTACATATAAGAATTGGTATCTGGAAGCTATTTTCTGTGTTGTCTGACAGTTTTTGTTTTTTTTTTTAACTAACATAGCTAAGAAAATGAACTGTAGCAGGAAGACGAGTACCAGTTTTAATGGTACAGACTGTCCATAGGATTTCAATCAAGATTAAATTAGCTAATTAAACAGGGGAAAATCATATAGAGCATTAGTACAGAGCTGAAATTAAAATGTAGCAACTTATCAGATCATTTATGACAAGATTCTTTGGGTTGCAAGTTAAGCTGCAGAGCTAAACTACCTGAAACAGAGAAGGAAGTACTGTCCCTGGAAACCAGAAAGTCTGACAGTAGTCTGGCCTGAGGTACAGTTCAGTACTGTATTCATTGTTGTCAACAGCATTCAGTCTTTCCTCTATCACTTCTCTGCCCTTGTGTGGGTGTCAAGGTCTGCTTTTCTTACTGTGGAATTATAATGTGTAAAATGTGTACCTGTGGGGGCACCTGGGTGGCTCAGTCGGCTGGGTGTCCGACTTTGGCTCAGGTCATGATCTCATGGTTGGTGGGTTCGAGGCCCGCATCCAGCTCTGTGCTGACAGCTCAGAGCCTGGAGCCTGCTTCAGATTCTGTGTCTCCCTCTCTCTCTGCCCCTCCCCTGCTCTCACTCTGTCTCTCTCACTCTCTCAAAAACAAATAAAGATTTTTAAAAAAATTTTTTAAATAAAAAAAATAAAATGTGTACCTATGGCCAACGGGAGCCATTTTTTGCTATCAGGAGAGACAACTTGCCCATAAATAAAGCTTAACTGAAGTAAACCATTTATAACAAAGTATATTAATTAGCCACACTGTGACTTGTATTCTGGTTTAGGAAAGGTGAGGATCATGTGAAATAAAAAACAAAGAACTTTTTTTGTAAAACCATTTTAATCATGGTTAAGTGTACAGTTCAATAGTGTCAACTATATTCACATTGTTTTGCAATAAATCTCTAGAATTTTTCCTCTTGCAAAACTGAAACTCTATACCCATTGAACAACTCTCCATTCCCCACTCACCCTGCCCCTGGACATCACCATTCTACTTTCTGTTTCTATGAGTTTGACTACTTTAGGTACTTGTATAAGTGGACTCATAAAGAATTTGTCTTTTTGTGACTTATTTCACTTAGCATAATGTCTTCCAGGTTCATCTATGTTGTAGCATGTGACAGGATTTCAACAGGGAAAGACATTTTAAGATTTTTTAAGTTTCTTTAAAAGGATATCCAACAGGGACACCTGGGTGGCTCACTCGGTTAAGCGTCTGATTGCAGCTCAGGTCATGATATTGCAGTTCATGAGTTCGAGCCCCGCGTCGGGCTCTGTGCTGACAGCTCAGAGCCTGGAGCCTGCTTCAGATTCTGTGTTTCCCTCTCTCTCTGCCCCTCCTCCCCTGTTCATTCTCTCTCTCTCTCTCTCAAAAATAAGTAAACATTTTTTAAAAGTTACAAGAAAATGATATCCAAGAACTCAGATACCCTCTGGCAACTGAAATTCATGAAGGAAACATAAAGAAACTCTATGAGACTGACAATAGCTAGAAAATGCACTGCTCACTTAACATTTTTTAAACTCAAATTCATTTAGACCATTGGCTTACCAAAAAAAAAAAAAAAAAAAAAAAAAAAGGCACCATCACATCTGCATTCTTTGAACTACAAGTTTTCAACGCTTGCTGTTTTCAGTATCCTTTGGGGGTAATTTAAAAAAAAGAAATGTGACAAAATTTTTTAATGTTTATTTAGTTATTTTTGAGAGCAAAAGAGAGCATAGGAGGGGCAGAGAGAGAGGGAGACAGAGACTCCCAAGCAGGCCCCTCACTGTCAGCACAGAGCCTGATGAGGGGCTCGAACCCACAAACTGTGACATCATGACCTGAGCCAAAATCAAGAGTAGGACGCTTTATTGACTGAGCCACCCAGATGCCCTTACAACATTTTCTTTTAAATTTTTTGCATGTGATTTTTAGTTAAACCTGTTACTTTTAGGTAATTAGGTGATTTGTGTACTTCTGTAAAAAAAAAAAAAAAGTATTGCAAGGAAATCCAATCCCATATGCGCCTTAACGTGGCAAAACCTTGCAAAACTGTAGTTAAATATCACAACCAGGACATTGACATTGATATATTCCACGGATCCTATTCAGATTGCTGCAATTTTCCTGGCATTTATTTTTGTGTGTGGGTATGTGTGGGTATGTACACACACGTGTCTTTAGTTCCATGCAATTTTATCACATGTTGTACATTGAATTTTTAGAGTATGTGGATTAGATGTGGCTATTTCCAAGATGCTATTATTTTTATTTATCTTAGTAGCAAAATAATGCTCTTAACTTTATGTGACAAACATATAAAGATGATATGAGGAAGAGCATATCTTATATTTAAACTAGATCTTACTAACTAAACTAGTCAGACTAGGTGCCTGACTCTTGATCTCAGCTCAAGTTTTGCTCTCAGGGTTGTGAGTTCAAGCCCCACCTTGGGCTCCCTACTGGATGTGAAGCTTATTTAAAAAAATTTTTTTTTCAAATAAAAATAAATAAAAGTAAAAACTTAAAAAAAATTTTTTTTGACATTTATTCATTTTTGAGAGAGAGAGAGACAGAGCATGAGTGGCGGAGGGACAGAAAGAGAGAGGGAGACATAGCATCCAAAACAGGCTCCAGGCTCCCAGCTGTCAGCACAGAGCCCAACGCAGGGCTCAAACCCACAAACCGCGAGATCATGACCTGAGCTTATGTCAGTGCTTAACTGACTGAGCCACCCAGGCGCCCCAATAAAAACTTACTTTTAAAAATGTTTTTAAATAAAAATAAGAATAAAAACTTTGCATTCAACAACTTATCCAAGCTGTACCTTTAAGATTTTTGTCATTCACTGTATGATTAGAGAATGATATATGAATATTTATTTTTACCAAACTCATTTCTTCTCTTTAATATTTAGAATTGGGTACAGTTTTCATTATGGCATTATCACTGGAGAAGTAGGACATACTGTAAGAACTTTACTATTAATATTTGAAGACAATAATTGAGGGAAAATAATAGTGTTAATTTGAAAATCCACTATTTTGCCTATAACCTTCATATTTACTGGTTTCATAAAATAAAGATCATAAGGCATTTTCATTGAGGGTAATAAGACTCCTCATTTAGTTATGTAGTATTGCATCACTACATCATAGAGAATAAAATGAGTTTAAACATTTGCAAAGCAAATTAACCAACTCTTAGGTACACGTTTGCCATTATATTTTATACCACTTTAATGATTTATTATTTCTTGTTCACATCCCTACATTATTCTGAAATACAGAGAGTCTGTACTTCCTAGAACAAGAATGACTTTTTTTTCTCCTACAAATTCTCCTTAATCTCATTTGTAGGAAGAGAGTCAAAGAAAATTTTCTAAGTTAGAAGATCCTTTCTTATAACAAAAAATGGAGCAGGATAAGGAGAACAAAAGAATTTGCACTAAATTGAAAGAGCCTCTTTACACAAAGTAAGGAAATTTTCTCCTTGGAGGAGAAAAAATTAATGCAGCCACGTTCTTAATAGAGAACAGGAAAGATGTTCATGAACAGGTTTCTGATAATGGCATGGCCTTCACGTTCTCCTTTGTTTCGACAGAGACCTCATAAAGACAATTTAGCTTTTTAGTTTTAAATGATGGCTACACTGAGCATACTTGAATTAATTTTTAAGGAAAACTTAAGGCCATTCTCATTTGCTCACTTTTTCAATACCTACACTAATAATAATAAAAACAAATAACTACAGGAATAATACCTAACGATTATTAATACTCTTGTTAATGGCAATTACTATATACCTAGTACTCTTCTAGGTATGTTAATTTCTCTAATCCTTTGTAACTATTTCTATTCCATTTTTTAAGCTTTCCTACTTTTTTTAAAAAAGATTTTGCTTTTCTTTAAATGTTTATTTATTTTGAGAGAGAGCAACCAAGGGAGGGAGGGGCGGAGAGAGAGGGAGAATCCCAAGCAGGCTCTGCGCTCACTGTGGGGCTCAGACTCACAGACTGTGAGATCATGGCCTGAAGCAAAAATCAAGAGTTGGTCACTTAACCAACAGAGCCACCCAAGTGCCCCTAAGATTTTATTTTTCGTTATCTCTGTACCCCACAGGGGCTCAAACTCACAAACTCGAGAGCGAGTTGCACTCTCCACCGACTTGAACCAGCAAGACACCCCTAAGCTTTCCTACTTTCTATCTTTTCTGTCCCTTACTGAACTCCCCATGATGTCTCTTCTTTTCCTTTCCTCCTGATTTTTTCATATATGTGATAGTTTACTTTTTAAGCTTTCTTTCTTTCTTAGTTCTGTGAACTGACATTTCGTCTCCCTGTCACATCTCTGAGATATTTTATTTCTCCTTTGTTGTTTTCAAAGATAGAGGAAATTGTTTCTTATGTTTTTAAAGCACTTGCTTAATGTTTCCCTCAGTTCCATGGCTTCTGTTTTTCAGTAGGGTGTGTGGAGGAGAGGGCAGAGGCTAGTTTTTCATCTAGTGTTTGTTTGTTTGTTTTTTAATATGGGAACTTTGGGGTAATGTGTACTGTGTTCCTTTTTTGGAAAACATACTTATCCCTGGAAAAATTCCTTTTCCCTGGACAAGCTCTTCACCATAGATATTTGGGCAGGGATGCTTGTTAGTGTTCTAGGCTTACTGATTTCAATGGAGAAAAGGCTTTGGTCCTCTCTACTACCTCACGGTAAACTTGCTTCTTGAAAACATAGTTTAGGGGCACCTGGGTGGCTCAGTCAGTTAAGTGTCGTTACTTTCGTTAAGTGACCTGACTTTTGCTCAGGTCATGATCTCACAGTTCGTGAGTCCACGCCCTTCTTCAGGTTCTGCCCTGAGGACGCAGAGCCTGCTGGGGATTCTTCCTCTCCACCTCTCTCTCCCCCTCCCTGGCTCAAGCTCATGTGCTTGCTCTCAAAATACATAAATAAACTTAAAAAAAATTTTTTTAAACATGACTTCATGACTTAATTCTTTGACGTCTGTAGCTCCTTCTCTTCTCTGAAACAAACCGTTTCCATCCAGGGCTTATTCGGCCCTCCCCAGTCACCTCAGCTCCTACACCCATAATTGTCTACACAGAGTAGGTTTGATACCTTACATTGTCAGGCAGCTGTCTTTCCTGGTTATTTCAACGTTTTTTTTTGTTTGTTTGTTTTTTATTTTATTTTTGGGACAGAGAGAGACAGAGCATGAACGGGGGAGGGGCAGAGAGAGAGGGAGACACAGAATCGGAAACAGGCTCCAGACTCCGAGCCATCAGCCCAGAGCCTGACGCGGGGCTCGAACTCACAGACTGCGAGATCATGGCCTGGCTGAAGTCGGACGCTTAACCGACTGCGCCACCCAGGCGCCCCTTTCCTGGTTATTTCAGACATCTACTGTCCTTTGAACCCTTTTGCCCCTGACATTGCTATGTTTGGCCTTTTGTCCCCAGTTGCTTCCAGATGCCCCTGCTCAATCTCAGCTTTTGGAAAACTTACACATATTTTGGTGACTACATACTGTTTTGGTCTTTTTGCTTTTTAAAGATGGAGTTGGCTGTATATGATTTTTAATATTTGCTATGTCTTTTAAAAATAGTCTTATTGAGGTCTAATGTACATTCTACCAAAGTCTCCCCTGTACATGTACAGATTAGTAATAGTAAATTTATACAGTTGTGCAACCATTGACAAGTCTAGTTTTCTGAACATTGCGATGCTCCAAAAGCGACTTTGTTGTGCCTATTTGCGGTCAACCCCTTACTGTTTCTTTGAAAATGTATTTGCTGATATGGAAGTCCTTTACTGATATGACTATGATCATTCCAAAAATTATCTATGCTATGTTTTCATTATTCATAAATCTAAGGGGGAAATGGAAGGTTAATATAGTAGGAGACTAATAATAATATACAACTGTATCTTGGCATCTATTCTTCTCTCTGATTTTTATAATAGAGTTTTCTATAGCTTCTTAGGTAATGTTCTTATCAGAGAGTGAGATTTGTTGGAGGGGACAGTTGAAGCACTGGGGTCTGTCAGGACCCACTGATGTTAATTGTTGCTGTGATTTTGTTGGTGTGGAATGCTTTTCCCCTTCCCGTATCAATCTCTGGAAGTAGCGAGAAATCAATTGGAAGTTCTAGAAAGAAGCAGCAGCCCGTCTGTATTGGAGTTCCTGAATTATTTCAAACAAGCTAATATAATTTTAAAAGTAAATTTTATACTTTTTCTTAAAACCATTTTGCTACATTCACAATTTAATGTGATAAATAATAAAACCAGCTGTTTATTCTGGTTGTAGTTGTGATCTCTTATATCTCAGTTGACTCAGGGTTAAATCACTTAAGCATGAACCTTGGTTTCCTGAAATTTCCTCAACAACTTATCTTTTGTTAGGAGGACTCTTGTTGGGAGAGGATGCCTCAGTGGCATGTTAGATGTATTGAAGCACTGAGTGTATGCAGCCAAATTGTAACTATTTCCAAGCGTTTCCAGAGATGAGCAAAGATGAGGCAAGCCAATGAAAGGGTGCCACTCTCCTTCTCTGAAAATTCCTAGCTAAAAAGAACAGCCTCAGGAGGAGATTGGCAAATCCTTGAACTGTTACTTATGTACAGTTGCCATTTACTGAGTGTTTTCCATATGCCAGACACAATGTTAAGCATTGTGTATATATTTTTCTTATAGAGCAACATTTTAATATACAGTGTGGCAGTTAACATTTTCTCTTTTATAGATTGGGAGGCTGAGATTTAGACAGGTTGGCTAGGAAATGGCTTAGAAAGGTAGAGCCAGTCTTCAAATCCCAATCTGGCTAACTCCATAGCCAGGTTCTTAAATGTTCTCACATTTATGCTGTATAGCTTGGACCTCCTCCCTACATATAAAAATAGGAAATTTGGATATGTTCTATGTTTCTTCATGGAAAATGTGGCACGAATTCAAGATACTTTCATCATTACTGTACTTCCTGGAATGTGTCTGAATACATGCTTTCCAAGGATTGCCTCCATCATGGTCTTTGTCTATTTGTAATATTTCTGCAAAGGATTACATTAGAAAGATAAGCACCATGGATACAGGTTGGGCTATAATGATGTGAGTGATATGAATTAGTTAAACATTTCAATACTTAGATAGTATTTGTTCTATAACAAAATGTCACCTTTATCAAATTGTGCTGTATTAATCACTTTAATAGCACTAAAAGAGCAAGATTAAGTCAGCAATTTCCCAGTTGGCCTCTGAACATTGTTTCCTGTTTAATTTAACATTGCCCCTTCTTCTTAGTACTGTAAAGCAGGCCTTAAGAAAGAATAGTTTCATATAGCCAATACCTTTTACAGGTGGTATAATTAGTCTTTCATATATGATCAGAAATATTTTTTTTGACTTCTTGCATACAAACAAAAAAAAGCATGGAAAGTTAAATACAGTAAAATATTGAAAGCAATTTCAGGTATAAAATATTAATACCACAGAAGTAGAGATACAACAGCTCACTGTAAATTATGGATTCAGTTTGATTTATCATCAATCAGAATGTTAAATAAAAATTATCATGTGTTTTGAGAAAAGAAAATGGATGCAGTTAAACTATGTCTTGAGTTAAGTCCAAAATCCTTCTCAAAATATCTGCTGTTATATTCTTCGAAGTCATATGATGGTGATTTGAAAATCTGAGTATCTCAGTTTTACTGGAGATAAAGAATCTCCTATAGTATGGGTCCTACCCCTTTTAGGTGACCTTCTATAGGAAAACTTCTATGAGTTATATTCTCTCTCTCTTTCTGTCTCTCTGTCTTCCCCACCCTCCTTTCCTCCCCTCCAGCCACATATCCACACATGTTTCTGTACATACATATCAGAAAATCCTACCTAATTCTACATACATGTATATCACAGTTTCAAAATAAAATATTTTATTAATTGGAACATAACAGACAAACATATCTTAAGTAATATTTCAATGAATGCTCACAAATAGAATATGTACATGTCACCATGAGCTAGATCGACAAAGAGAACATTAACAGCTCCCTGTCCTCTTTCTTGAATTTTTATTACTATTCTAACAGCTAATAGTACAGGTTAGCTTTACCTGTGTCTGAATTCCATGTAAATAGAGTCAAACAAAACGTATTCTTTTGTGTATGTCTTGTTTCACTTGTTTGTGAGATTTGTCCATATTGTTGTAGTAGTATATTTATTTTAATTGATGTTTTATTTGTTATTATATGAATATATGACATTAATTTATGCTACTCTTGATACACATTTGGGTTGGTTTCAGTTGGGAGTATTTTGAATAATGCTTCTATGAAAATTTTTATGTATATATTTTAGGTGTATGGATGGTTGTATTTATATTGGGTATATATCTAAGAGTAGAATTACTGAGTCATAGGAAATGTGTGGGGTCATTTTACTTGATACATTTTCCATACTGGTTGAACCAAGTTACAACCTCATCACACATGTATGAGAGTTCCAAATCCTAACAATACATTATCAATGTGATTAGTTTTAGCCATTCTTATAGGTCTGTAATGTTATCACATCATTACTTTAAATTGCATTACTCTGATGATGAATGAGATAGAGAATGTTTTTGTATGTTAATTGTGCATTTGCATATTCTCTTTTGTGAAGTGCCCATTAAGGGTTTGTTTTTTTTGTTTTTTTTTTTTCCATTTTTCAGCTGGGTTTGTCCTTCTTGCTTACTAATTTGTATACGTTTATTACATATTCTGGGTATTAGTCCTTTTGGTATGATCTGTTAAAAAATGACTTCTCCCATTCTGTAGTTTACCTCTGTGTGTGTATATTTGTGTGTGTGTGTGTGTGTGTATGTGTGTGTGAATTCTTTTTTTTTTCAAATGTACATAATTTACCCTTTATAATCTTATAATGATGTTTTTGAGGAACAAAATTATTAATTTTAATGTAGTCCAGTTCATCAATCTGTTTTTATAGTTGGTACCTTGTGTCATATTTAAGAGTTCTTCACACAGTCAAAAGTCATGCAGATATTTTATTGGGTAAACTCTTATATTTATAACAACAATCCATCTGGGATATATTTTCCATGTGGGGGCAGGGGGAGGAAAGGGACCAGTTTTTCCTTTTTTCCACATGAATATCCAACTATCCTTGCATTATTGACAGAAAAGACCATCCTTTCTCCACTCTTCAGTGTCTTTATTTGTTGTAAATTATCTGATATTGTAAATCATGTGGTAGGTTTATTTATGGATTATTTTGGTCTTTTGTTCTATTTGTTTATCTTTGTATCAGGATCATACTGTCTAAATTTCTATAACTTTAATCTGCAGTATATCTTTTTTTAACGTTGTCATGAATATACTTGGCTTTTCATTTCTCTATAAATTTTATATTTTTATTATTTTTTAAATGTTTATTAATTTTTGAGAGAAATAGAGAGAGACAGAGCATGAGCAGGGGAGGGGAAGAGAGAGGGAGAAACACAGAATCCAAAGCACAGAATCCAAATCCTCTGAGTTGTCAGCACAGAGCCCAACGTGGGGCTTGAACGCACGAACAGTGAGATCATGACCTGAGCCAAAGTCGGACGCTTAACCGACTGAGTTAACCAGACACCCCTCATTTCTGTGTAAATTTTAGAATCATTCTGTTAATATCAAGAGCAACATTTTCTTTTTAATTAAGGGTGGGATTTATATTGAATTGCATTGAACCTATATATCAAATTGAGAATTGGTATTTCACAGTATATTTTGAACAAACATTTGCAAATATAATCCAGCTGTATATAAAGAGGATGATATATCAGGATGATGATGGGTTTAGTCAGTGGATAAAATGGTTGTTTAATATTGGAATTTCAATTAGTGATTCACCATAACAGAAGAAAGAAAGAAAGAAAGATATCACACAGTCTTCTCAATGGATGCAGGAAAAAAAACCTTGGATCAACTTGAAATGTCATTCATGATGAAAGCTCTTACCAAACTAGAAATAGAAAGGAACTTACTTAATGTCTTAAAGAGAGAAAATGACAACTTCTTCTCTGAGTCTGGGATCAGAACAAGGTTGTGCTATACCACGTTTTACTGAAGATCCTGGCCCGAAACAAGGAAACTAACTCAGACTTGTGACTTGGCAGTTGGCTTCTGCAGAGTGGGAGTTCCAACAGACAAGAAGTGGAAGCTGCCAATCTAGAAACGGGTGCAGTGTTGTTTCTAGTGTGGTCTCTTAGTTAAAGTAGTGACAGAATCACTGGGGTCCAAGAGAAAGGGACAAAGACCCGTCTCTCGATGGGAGGAGCATCAGAGAATTTATCACTGCTATTCTGCCACAAGTTCTTTTACAAGTTAGGAACTAGTTATTTTTTGCAGTAAACTTGAGCCCCTAGCTTGATTGACTAAAAAATAACTAGTCATTAATTTGCTTCCTTGGGGTCTTCCTAGGCTGTACTCTACTATTTTTCAGCACTGATGTTGCTATGGAAAATGTTGTGACAAGACTTGTTCTTTTCCCACTTAGAGCCAAAGTGGGTTTTGTTTGTTCATTCTTCTCTTTTTTTTCTCTTGGCCTAATGACACATAGATATATATCTGCCTCTATTTTAAGGGAAACATGTCCCTCAGGTATATTTCACATATATAATTTTATCTTAAATGTGTATCTATGTGTACTGAACATATATTCAAGCGTTTAAATGCATATAAATATTTATATTTATATATGTGTATGCATGTATACACGAAGACTTATATCTCCAAACTTTTTATCCCCTCTTTTATGTTTCCATTATTCGGCTAAATTTTCTCAAGTATCTTTCTCCTGAGTTTTCCACAAATCTCTTTCTTGGGTTCTTGTAATGTAGATTATCTTTCATTTTAGTTCTTTTCTTTAAGCTCATGTATCTATTTCTTGAATTCTTATTTATAGAGATTGTATTTTTTTTAATTTCTTTGACTTGTCTATAATTTTCACTTGCTTTAGATATGTATTCATAAGTTTTCAATATTCTTTTCCTCTTTATTCATCAATATACTTACAGCTATCTCCTGTCGATGCTGCCACTGGTAGTTCTCCTTCTGTTCTTCCTCCGCCCCCTCCTTTTCCTTCTCCACTGGTACTCCTCTTGCACGAGTGTAATGGAGGTTTCTTTATTGACAGAGAAGAAAGAGTCAGCTGGCAGTTTGCAGTATGATCTCATAACTCTAGATTTTTCCTCATTTTGTTTCTATTTGAAGTAGTGAACTTGTCATACACAAGCATAGAAACCTTCTGGCTCATAAGGATGTGAAACATGTCTAATTTGGGACATGATCCTTTAGATCAGTAGTGTAGATCAATATAATTTCTGTTCCACATTACCTTAACGAGAACTTACTCCGAGGGTTCTTGGGTGGCTCACTCAGTTGGGCGTCTGACTTCATTCAGCTCAGGTCATGATCTCGCAGTTCGTGAGTTCAAGCCCCACATCGGTGTCTCTACTGTCAGCTTGGGGCCTGCTTCAGACCCTTTATCTCTCTCTCTCTGCCCCTCTCCCACTCATGCACACATACATGCTCTCTCTCAAAAATAAATAAGCATTAAAGCAAATTAAGAAAAAAAGAACTTACTCTGTAAACATGGTATACCAGAATGCTCAATAAAACTTAGGTCTCCTTTGGGGCTGGTATGGCCATTC
The DNA here is from genome assembly GCF_018350195.1 of Panthera tigris. Taxonomy (NCBI): domain Eukaryota; kingdom Metazoa; phylum Chordata; class Mammalia; order Carnivora; family Felidae; genus Panthera; species Panthera tigris. The sequence continues at coordinate 106,937,127 of NC_056660.1, forward strand.
CAAGCAACAAGTCATGGGGTTTACTCCTCAAGGTTAACCCTCTATTTTGTAAAGCCCATGATCTATCCACACTGCCTCTCCCTCACAATGATCCTTTATGGGTTTTGGATATATTCAATTCATATTTTCTTTGATGTTTTGGGTTGACTTCAAAAGGAATAGAAGGACAAAGATTCTTTACTTTGGAATACACAGCTGGACTTTAGTGTGCAGTATAGGTATGGAACGGGAGGTTAGGTTACAGTGTTTTAGCGTGTGAATTTGACATTTTAAAACTGTTTTCATTTCTTTTATATATAAATTTGACAATTCATTTTCTAACTAATTTCATTAAATATTTTAATTTAAGTTTAAAGGTTTTCACTTATTGCTTTATTAATTTTTAAATTTATTGTAACTTCTTGATTTCTTTTACTTTTCAGATGCAACAACTGTTCCATGAAAATTACGAACATAATCGGAAGGGTTATATCCAGGACCTTCACAACAGCAAAATCCATGCAGCCATAACACTGCATCCCAACAAAAGGCCTGCCTACCAATACAGGCTTCACAATTACATGCTCAGCCGCAAAATTTCTGAACTTCGCTACCGCACCATCCAGCTCCACCGGGAGAGTGCTCTGATGAGCAAGCTCAGTAACAGTGAAGTGAGTAAAGAGGACCAGCAGCTGGGAGTGATGCCTTCTTTCAACCACTTCCAGCCTCGGGAGAGAGATGAAGTGATAGAATGGGAGTTCCTGACAGGGAAGCTCCTTTACTCAGCATCTGAGAACCAGCCTCCTCGACAGAGCATCAACAGCATCCTAAGAACAGCACTGGATGACACAGTCCTACAGGTGATGGAGATGATCAATGAAAATGCCAAGAGTAGGGGACGGCTCATTGACTTCAAGGAAATTCAGTATGGCTACCGCAGGGTTGATCCCATGCATGGGGTCGAGTACATTTTGGATTTACTCCTCTTATATAAAAGACACAAGGGGAGGAAACTGACTGTGCCAGTGAGACGTCATGCCTATCTTCAGCAGTTGTTCAGCAAGCCTTTCTTTAGAGAAACTGAAGAGTTAGATGTCAACAGGCTTGTTGAGAGCATTAACAGTGACACTCAGTCGTTCTCCTTTATATCTAATTCTTTAAAGATACTATCTTCTTTTCAAGGTGCCAAAGACATGAGAGGGCACAATGAAAAGAAAATACACATTCTTGTTCCTCTCATTGGAAGGTATGACATTTTCTTGCGATTCATGGACAACTTTGAAAAAACTTGTCTTATTCCAAAGCAGAATGTAAAGCTGGTCATCACCCTTTTCAGTAGGGATTCTGGCCAAGATTCCAACAAGCATATTGAGCTGATAAAGGAATATCAGAATAAGTACCCTAAAGCAGAAATGACCCTGATCCCAATGAAGGGGGAATTTTCCAGAGGTCTTGGTCTTGAAATGGCTTCTTCCCAGTTTGACAATGATACTTTGCTGCTATTTTGTGATGTTGACTTGATCTTCAGAGGAGACTTTCTCCAACGATGTAGAGACAATACAATTCAGGGACAACAGGTGTACTACCCCATCATCTTTAGCCAGTATGACCCAAAGGTAACTAATGGGGGAAATCCTCCCACTGATGATGACTTTGTCTTCTCAAAGAAGACTGGATTTTGGAGAGACTATGGCTATGGAATTACCTGTATTTATAAAAGTGATCTGCTGGGTGCAGGTGGATTTGATACCTCAATACAAGGCTGGGGACTGGAAGATGTAGATCTCTACAATAAAGTCATTCTATCTGGCTTAAGGCCCTTCAGAAGCCAAGAAGTAGGAGTGGTGCATATTTTCCATCCAGTCCATTGTGACCCTAACTTGGACCCTAAGCAGTATAAGATGTGTTTAGGATCCAAGGCAAGTACTTTTGCCTCGACCATGCAACTGGCTGAACTCTGGTTGGAAAAACATTTGGGTGTCAGGTATAATCGAACTCTCTCCTGACAGTCCAGGCAACACATATTGCCTTTTTAAAGGGGAGTTTACCTCATTGTTGGTTGTTGTTATTTTTATTTTATTATTGTTATTTTTATTATTATAATTATTATTGTTATAACTTTATTTTGTTATCCTGGTCTTAAACTACTCTTGGTTATCTTCCAAAGAGTGTTTGTTGACCTCAAGCAAGAAGAGTCTGCAGTTCACTGATATTTCAGATTTCTACTGAAGTCAATTATGTATTACTTTTATATATCTTTATTCGAGATTGAGTTAAATCGTGGCAATCAAATGACTTTTGAAGCTCATTCATCGTGAGAGACAGCTTAGAAGAATGTTCTCTTGGGGCTTAAAGATGCAATATCGACTTTTATTTCGTTTGTTAAATTCAATGTGATACAAATATTTACTGGTGAAAGGTACCACAAAAGTGCTTTATGCTTCCTATGGGGAAGGGACTCTGTAACATAAACTTGAGTTTTGTAATTTATACAAGGACTTAAAAATATAGACAATAATTTTCTTCATCTTTAGAATTTTTAAAGTAAATGAACACTTATGATTGTATGTTTATTTTTTAAAAAAAAGTTTTAAAAATTGAGGAGTTTTGTTCCACAAGCAACCGGTACGGGCTACCCTGGTCTTCTGACAATTATGTACTCCTCACAACTGTCTGCTATAAATGCGAATGAACTTTATTTTCTCAAGGAAATATGATTTAATTAAATATTCATGTACATTTTAGAAGCTTTATGAAACGATGTCCTTCATTTGCTGGCAAGAAGATAAACTATGACAGAACCTGGTTATTTATAATAAAACACAGGTATAACAGTAGTCTTTTTCAAAAACACTGAAAAGTTTGTGTTGTTTCCTTTCAGTCATACTTGATGTAATTCTTAGGGGTCATACTCACCAAAATGTGCTTATTATAGAGACTGGAAAAGTTAACAAGGGATTATAGGCATATTGTTTGTTTTGTTACACTTTAAATCCTGGCCTTCACAACTGATTAAAATGAGTGGCTTCTTTATTCAATAACTTACATTCCAGGAGAAGCATTCTTCCTCAATCTCTTCAGCTTTGTGATCAAACTGAACCAAGAACAGGTCAGAAACTGCCTTTAATTGGGGTTAATTTGGGTTCTCACAAAATGTAGCATATTGTACATATTGTTCTACACTCTCGTTTTCTTTTTTCGCACAATAGGACCAAAAATTGCATCAAAGTTGATTTGAAAGTTGTTGTAAGTTGCTACCATTATTTGGAACTAATTGCCAGGAGGCCATACAGCATTTGCCTTAGTGATGGGTTTTGTACAGGGTAATAGTCTCTTTTAGAGAGGACACTTGGGGAGCCTCAAAAATAGATAAAATTGCTTAATGTTGTGACAAATATGATGGCACTCTCCTTGACCATAACATATAATCTTAATAATGTCAGACTCATTAGAAAGGAATTACTGGCACTTTTAGACGCTAAAAATCTTGACAGGGCCAACAATTCAGAATTGATCTCTGCTCTAATATTTTCTCAGCCTTCATAAACCCTTACGTTAATAGCTTATTTTCCTACATCATGTGGCTTACTTTTTCAGCGGGTTTTATTTTCCTGAGCAGTAAATATATTATCATGCAATAAAGATAGTCATTTGGAAAGATCTACTGCAAACTAATAATTGTTAATTATTTCATTAATGAAGAAAAGAAATCAGGGTCTGCTCATCTGTTTAGCTTAGACAACTGAAAAAGAGCCCGAGTTGTGAGGCAACTACCCAGGGATGAAGTGGCATTCTCTGTAATACTCATGGAATTATACTGATGAAACAAGGAAATGCAGAGATCTCATGTGACCTTAATTACATACACACATACTGTACTAAAATTAAGATAAGTGCATTTAAGTTCTGTTTTGTGACTTTGCATTAGGCTTTCCTATGATTTTTTTTTTTTCAGGCACTGCAGTATTTCCTGACTGAAGATTTATTGGAATTATATTAGTGAAATTAAGAGTGTTTTCCTGTCTGTGCAGTGTCTATTATTTAAAACTCCTTTAAGGTTGAAGGGCAACACAGGATGAATGCAACCTGAAGCATCATATACGTATGTTACCACCATTACCTTATTTGGATAGCTGCGAGTTTCCTGTTTAAGCATCACTCCAATAACAGTTCAATCCTAGTGATCATCTTCTGTCCACTCAATATCATTCTATGCATTTTTCTTGCATTATCCTTTTATTTTTTTATTTTTTAAAGTTTATTTATTTATTTTGAGAGAGAGAGAGAGAGAGCATGAGCAGGGGAGGGGCAGACAGAGAGAGGGAGAATCCCACACAGGCTCCACACTCAGCGTGGATTTCAACACGGTGCTCAGTCTCATGAAACTTGAGATCATGACCTGAGCCAACATCAAGAGTTCAATGCTTAACAGACTGAGCCACCCAGGTGCCCCTACTTGCATTGTATTTTTAAACATAATCCTCTCAACAACTCTCAGAATACTGATATTATTTTCTTTATTCAACAGATATGGAAACTGAGGCCATGAATAATGAAGTCACATGTCCTGAGTTACACTACTGGCATACTGTCCTTAAGATTTAAGTTAACTCTTGTCCAGATCTGGAGCAGCTCTCTTTCCACGTGAACCCAAGGCTTCTCAGCTGTTGGGGTGATATAGAAGACAGTGGGCAAAGTTCTGGCTGACACCATGAACACGTTTGATCCGCCGTTCAGCTTATGTCTGCTGTATGCTCATTCTGGGCCAAACTTAGTTTGCTGATGTTTGGTCAGTAAGAGCCCGTTCAGGCTTTTCATCCCAGTCTTCCACCACTTTGCTAGCTCCCTCTGAGTAGCACTGTGTTGGGGAAAGGTTTCTTCTAATTGCTTGCTCACAGGTCACTGGATATCAGCCAGTAGAAAAAAAAATGCTGAGCGTTCCTGATGCCAGCAGCAGCCCTTATCTCTGTGGTGTCAGCCTGCTGAGTACAGAAGCTGTCTGCCATGAGCACCACCATGTAATTGTGTGATTATTTATGTCATTTGACCCATACAGACTTGGCATAAAGCAACTTTGTCAGAGCTATTTCTGAATCTAAGAGTTGAACCCATTGTGCCTAGTAATAGACAAAGAACAATAGGAATAAAATCCCCAAGTGTGTGAACTGATAGTCCAAACAACAGAATGGAATGCTCCCTCGAAAGGGAAACTATAAAGTCCCACTGTTTCTAACATAAGAAAACTGGAGCCCATCTCCTCCAGTCAGCAGCTCCATTTCGGGACTACTCTGGTTTCACGTGGTTGCATTTTCAGATCAGGCCTGGGCAGTTCCTTCTTCCAGGAAGAGGACCCAGAAGACAAGGGTCCTTTCTAATGGCTTGGATTGCCCAGATTGCCTGTCATGCTGCCAGGCTTGTTAAGCCCTCACCTGGTACTGTCTTGTTCTTGAGGGAATGGCCTAAGCCAGACATGGTCCTAGGAAGAGACTGGTGTCTTCCCTCTTTACCTCTCTGCACCCAACACAAAATATTTTTAAGCAGGTAAAATATACCAAGATGAGTTGCAAAGAGCCAGTAAAATAGCTATAGCCCTATTTCAGCCATGGTGATGAGATTTGTATAGGAGAAGGAAGGCATCAACACATTTGAATTATGTGGCCAAGTTGCCTTTCTTTCCTACCACTTGCTTTCTGAGTCACTGCAAGTCCCCTTCAAAGTTCTTACCCTAGGGATGTCTGTAAGAAGGGACTGCTAAATTCTGCAGGAAATTGTACACTTAAGCTCTCCTTTGTGCTTGATTATTGAAGGCGTATCTCTGTGATTATGGATATTACAAGGCAAGTGGTCAAAATAATGTCCTAAGGGACAATACGGGTATCTGTTATCACTTCTTAGTGCTGCTGACTTGTCTACCCTTCCCATCTCCACTCTTTTCTTTCTTAGTTTTTTTTAACGTTTATTTATTTTTGAGACAGAGAGAGACAGAGCACGAATGGGGGAGGGTCAGAGAGAGAAGGAGACACAGAATCCGAAACAGGCTCCAGGCTCCGAGCTCTCAGCACAGAGCCCGACGCGGGGCTCAAACCCACGGTCCGCGAGATCATGACCTGAGCCGAAGTCTGACGCTCACCTGACTGAGCCACCCAGGCGCCCCTCCCCATCTCCACTCTTATTAGCATCCCAATCAAACATACAATACGTGCTGAGTCCAGAAGCCTTCTAGATCTTCAGTTTTTGAGCAGTGGCAACAGTAGAGGCAGGATGGAGATGCAGAATAGATGCCAGTGCAGCTTGGCCTGTGTGCCCCCCAGCCTCTCGCAGGCACCAGCTGCACTGCCAACGTTGCCTTGACAGATGGTGGGGATGAGGAGACTTCCTTCGGCGGTGATTCATGCCCCCAGGTGGCGACATAGTCACATCTGCCAACCACCTGGTGCTGGCACAAAGCTGCCAGCATTTTCATTTCCATCTTCAATTTTGACATCCACTTGTCTGTTTCCCTCTTCCTTTCTCATGTCGGAAGCTGCCAAGGGCTGTGCCATATTTAGCGTTCTCTTCCATGAAGGATTTTACTTCAGTTGAATTAAATAGATATGTATTCATCTGTAGGTTGATTTAAAAGTAGAGATGGGACGCCTGGGTGGCTCAGTTAAGCGTCTGATTCGGCTCAGGTCATGATCTCACAGTTAATGGGTTCAAGCGCTGAGTCCTGCTCTGTGCTGATAGCTAGGAGCCTGGAGCCTGCTTCAGATTCTGTGTCTCCCTCTCTCTCTGCCCCTCCCCCCCCCTCAAAAATAAGTAAACATTAAAACCATTTTTTTTACATAAATAAAAAATAAAAAGCAGACATACTGAGTTTTTATTATCCATCATGCACAAGTATACATTCTTGATATTCCATTCCCTGCTGCAGTCATTATAGGATCAATTTTGATGGAATTGGTGAGTATAAGATTGGAAAGAAAAAAAAAATGTATTTACAATGATTTAAAATGGACCTGTTGGGGTGCCTGGATGGCTCAGTCATTTAAGCATCTGACTCTTGATTCTGGCTGAGGTCATGATCTCATGGTTTGTGGAATCTAGCCCAGCAGTGGGCTATGCACTGACAGTGTAGAGCCTGCTTGGGATTCTCTGTCTTTGTCTGTGCCCCTCCTTTCCCCCCCACCCCCACCATGCTTTCTCTCAAATAAACATTTTTTTTAATGTTTTTATTTATTTTTGAGACAGAGAGAGGCAGAGCATGAGCAGGGGAGGAGCAGAGAAACAGGGAGACACAGAATCCGAAGCAGCCTCCAGGTTCTGAGCTGTCAGCACAGAGCCCGATATGGAGCTCAAACTCACAAACTCTCAGATCACGACCTGAGCCGAAGTCGGACACCCAACCGACTGAGCCACACAGGCGCCCCTCAAATAAACATTTCAAAAGCAATAAAATAAAATAGACCTATCATATAAAAAGAGAGTGTTCAACAGAAAAAAAAGATGCTTTTCTTTTTTTCCTAGAATGCTCTTTATTTTGTAAAGTGTTAACCAGTTAGCAAATATTTATTGAGAACTTCTTGGGAACAAAAAGCTCAAGCAGGAACTCTAAGACTGAAAATATGCGTCACCTGAAGGCAAACTTAGAGCTTCACTCAGGCCTCCTATGGAGCTGTTCTCCATTTCCTTATCAGGTCTTCCCCAACTCCTATTCCCTAAATCCCCACAGCCTTCACATTTCCTTATTTTATCCAAGTGGGGAGAAGTATGTGTATCTGCCAAATAGAATCTGAGATCTGCAGGTGAATTTCAAATACAGAAATATGAACCCACCTTGATTCTTGCCTTGATTCTGGCAGCAGGTGTTCAACTTGACATCAGTCAAAAATAACTCAGGGCCAGAAGTTCATATAAAAGTGAGAATATATACCCCAACATTAGGAGTAATAGCTTTCTGTATCTAATCTGTTAACTATTCACAATCAGCCTCAGGTTTATTTCCCCTTCTTTCCCAAACTTACCAAAGTGGCTCCAACACCTGTTTCTGAAAGGAAAATCTTGATAGGTGGTAAGTCAAATGTTAAAGGCAGTAATACTAAGAAAATGGGGGAGGGGGAAAAGCAGTGTTCTGTGTATCCTTGAATTATTTTATTTTTCACTTGCCTCCTAGTTTTCATGCCATTCTAATATGCCGATAACCTACTCTTCTTTTTAATATTTTTATTTTCTCGGCCACCGGGTTCTTCCCTGTCCCTCCCCCCACTCCCACTTGGAGCTACTTGATACTATGTAAGCTTTAGACTGTAAGTTCCTGGTATTGGTTTTGAGAAGTTATATAAATCATGAGCTTGAAGGCTGAAGTTAAGATAAACTTTTCAACTCTTTTTCATTAGCAACCCTGGTCTATTTAAAGTATGCTGGGATTCATTTATCCTCCTTGTTAGCCAACTGGAATCTCAAGGGCACGGATTTTACAAAGCCCCTTGCGCATTTGGACTAGAAACTGAAAGAAGAGAACTTTGAAACTCTTTGATCCGCTCCAAGTGCTTCCCGTTTCTCAATTAATCTGTTCAACATTAAATTCAGGTTTGTGCTTTGATGGAAAAAACGTTGCATCAAAATGTTTACTGAGCTAATCATTCAGTTAAAAGAAAATAGATTTTAGGAATAAATTCTTAATGTGTATTTTTTGAAATCATTTTGCTTTTGTAAACTAAATTTATCACAAAAGATACCAATTTGCATATATTTTATAGTATTTTTCTGGAAATCTATTTTTTTATCAACACAGAGAGAATGCAGGCACACAAGTGGGGGAGGGGCATGGGGAGCAGGAAGGAGAGAATCCACACTCAGCAAGTGAAGCCAGCCACAGGGCTCTATCCCATGACCTTGAGATCATGACCTGAGCCAAAATCAAGAGTGCCACACTTAACTGACTGAGCCACCCAAACACCCCTCTGGTGATCCATTATTACATAGATCTTCCTTAAGAATATCAAATAATTATATGATTTAAAAACTTATCAGTGTGTTTTCCCAGTATCAATAATGTTCATATTTTCATTTGCTACATAAGACAAGCAGAATTCTTTTAAGAAGGCTATGATTCAGAGAGAGCACCGAAGAGAAAGGAACCATTATTGCTCATAATTAATTACCCATACTTTCTTTTACCCCTACCCCTTAGACAATGTGCCGTTAATTTAGAAAAGGATACTTTTGTCTCCAAACACTTCTGCCACGTATCACCTCACTTAGGAAGTCATTTTAATAAGGAAAGGGAAAAGGCAAAGTGATTTGTTAATGTTATTTGACTCCTTATTGTGACTGCAAAACAATATTGTTCATTAAATGTTACTCTGCACTGTTACTTAGGAAACCTCTCCTTTGAGCTTCATCAGCTCTCAAATATGTACCATTATCCCCATTTTACAGATGAGCAAAATGACTTCAGAAAGATGCACTTTGTTACTGTAATTTTAAAAGCTAGAATTTGCTTTAGAAATGTCCAGAGTCACCTTTGTTTTAAAGTAATATTTCACTCATATGGGGAATTTAAGAAACAAAACAGATGAATATAGGAGAAGGAAAAGATAAATCAAATAAGATGAAAACAGAGGGGGAGGCAAACCAGAAGAGACTCTTAAATACAAAGAACAAACTGAGGATTGATTGAGGGGAGGTGGGCAGAGGATGGGCTAAATGGGTGATGGACATTAAAGGAAGACAATTGTGATGAACAATGGGTGTTTCTACTCTTGAAACCAATACTACACTATGTGTTAACTAACTTGCATCTAAATTTTAAAATGTAGAAAAAAAAATATCTGAGGATATTTAATCTCCATTTGGATAAGATTCAGCACTGACTTTTGAAGACCCAAGTTGTGGTTGTTTGAATTAGTATGTTATAAAACTCCACAAGTAAGCAGGATTTTGATTATATATAGTTTCATTGTTACTCTCTTCTTAAAACTCTCTAAAGTTTTCCAAGCTTACTTAGAATAAAACCCAAACGCTTGTGCCTGGTGATCTGTCCTTGCTTCTCCCCTACCCCATCCCCTGTCTCCTCACCCACACCCTGCTGTGTTCTGTTCCCATCACACTGGCCTCTGCTCAGATTTTTAAGCGTGCCAAACTCGCTCCCATGCTTAGGCCCCTGCCCTACTTGTCTCCTGAACTTGGAAAAATCATCCTTGAGATCTTGATCTTCTTCTCATGGCTGGCTTCCTTTCTGTACTTCGGGTCTCACCACAGAAGTCATCTCTGGACAGAGGTTTTGCTCACCACCAGTCTTAAATAGCAACCTGCCACTTCATCTAAGTTACGTTCCTTAACCTCTCTGTTTATCACCATCAGATCATCATGATTACCCTGAGAAAGCATTTCATATACCTTTGTCTGGCATATTGTTTGCGTAAATCTGGTGTTTTTTTCATTGTTTGCTTTTTTATATACCTCTCTCCTTGTCTCCTTCCTTTCTAAATAATACACTCCATTAGAGCAAGGGCCATTACTGTCTTGCTCAGTGCTGTGCACTCAGGCTCTAGATGAGTGCTTAGCTGAACTCTCACTCTGGCTCAGGGATCTCAGTGCTGGGAGCATGACCCTGACTTAAAGAACACTGCTTGTATTGATCAGGCTCCTCTCCATTTCTCTCTTCTCTATCCCTGTAATTATTCTTCTTCCTTAATGCACCTTTTCACTTATTTTAGCTCTGTGAGTTTGTAGCTTCATTGTATTCAGTGTCATGCATAATTTTATTCCTTTTACTCCTCTGCCCATCCATCAGCAAATTTTTCATATTTTAGCATAAGCTGAATATTTGTTAAATAGTAAGCAATACAGGGGGGAAAAATACCTCCCTCCTCATAAGAATAACAAAACACGAGGGGCACTTGGGTGGCTCAGTCGGTTGAGCGTCCAACTCCAGCTCAGGTCACGATCTCACAGCTTGTGGGTTCGAGCCCCGCATTGGGTTCTGTGCTGACAGCTCGGAGACGGAGCCTGCTTCGGGTTCTGTGGCTCCCTCTCTCTCTGCCCCTAACCCACTCACATTCTGTCTCTGTCTCTCTCAGAAATAAATAAACATTAAAAAAAATTTTTTTTAAAGAATAACAAAACACGAAAAAACCAACCCCAAGTTCAAAGGGTTCTCCCCGATATCAGCAAGGATACTATTGCTTATTTCTTTCTTCCTCCTACTCTGCACAGTTGTGGCGGTGCTTCCCTTTAAAAGCTGCTTTTATTTCCAGAATATGGAAATAAACCAGATCTCCAGTTGTCATTGTACTATCACCTAATCCATGCTCTCAGATCTCGCCTATGTTTGAAACTGTAGATCAAAGACTCTAATTTAGGGGAGTCTACACTTCTGTGAAATCGAAACACCCCTGGGGTCTATCAGTGACCGTCGTGGACTCAGGGATCCACCTTATCAAGGGGTTTTAAGCAGATTTTGAGACTGACTGATCTGTGTTAACAAATCTTACAAGGCAAAGAATTCCAATGCTCCTCAATACAATGATAACAAGGCATATTGGCTGGCTCCATGTTATTATCTTTTCAATATCCAAAGCTTCCTAGAAGCAAAATTCAAGAAAAAGGGGTATCTGGTAAGCACAGGCTTGGAGTTAATGAAAACGGATGATGATAAACCATATTGCCATCAAGCTCTGAGGGGCTGAGAGTCAAAGGCGTAAAGCAAGAGTCTCCCTGAACCCTAAGTCTTTATCTCAGATGGGCTACTAATCATCCTTCCAATGCATGTTACTATATTCTCTCTTCAGTTACAGCACTGTTAGAATAAAGTCTAGTATCATAGTGCATGTACAGCCATGTTTTAGAGGGAAAAATATTTTGGACTATTTCAGTCTTCAGAGCTTATTAAATTATATTTTTAAAATATCAACTAGGGCAAACTAAAATCTTGCACTCTATGCAAGAGCAATTATAAAAAAAAAAACCTGCATTCTTACTAATGTGCATCGGTGACTAATGATCAGGCTAAAAAGACAAAGAGAAAAATATTCAGAAGTTTTCAGTGCCTTGAACTCGCTTCAGTTACACACTTTATTTTAACTCAACTGTTTGAACTTTGCAATCAAATGTGTGCTTTGCAACTAAACTGAAAAAGCAGTACATGAAGGCAGCAACTTCTACGTTGTTGAGAAAGTGACTAGCCACAGTTAATGACTAATTGCTAATTGATATGTCATATCCATCACACATGTAAGTACAAATGAGAGAGAATTGGGTTATACAGAAAACAAACTGAGGCATGACTTTCACCTTGACCTTTACTAAATCCAGACCAGCTCTGACTTCTTAACTGTAAGCAAGTAATTACCAAGCAGCTAGAAAATTCCAGTCTGCCAGTCTCTCTAAAATCATGGAGGTACTGTAAGAAATGCCTCTTGTTCTTGCCCCTGTTCTAGCTTGTATGCACATTATTCTTCTATCGTGACAATATGGCTTTATGAGGGATGTGTTAAATACGGTTAGATTACAGATTATTTTATATAATTTTTTTATTTTTTTTAATGTTTATTTTTGAGACAGAGAGAGACAGAGCATGAACAGGGGAGAGTCAGAGAGAGAGGGAAACACAGAATCCGAAACAGGCTCCAGGCTCTGAGCTGTCAGCACAGAGCCCGACGTGGGGCTCGAACTCACAGACAGCGAGATCATGCCCTGAGCCGAAGTCGGATGCTCAACTGACTGAGCCACCCAGGTGCCCCAGATTATTTTTTATTGACTTCATCCTTACATTGAATCCATGAGGTTTGGGGGTGGGTCTGTAGTCCCAGAAACCACACACCTCTATTCGAGTTTATTAAAACCAGCTAATACAAGGCTCTGTGCCAAGGTTAGAGGTATGAAATTGGCAAAGCCTGTACTTCATCCCCATTCTCCATTTCATGTAAGTGGGAGAAATAATTTTCCACTTCACTGGTGACCATTTCTGCCCTTGCAATCAAGTTCTAGTCCTGCACAGAGTATGGGAGTCTAGCTAAAATCTGTATATGATTCTATTTTTAAAATGCTTAATTCTTGTCCTTAATAGTGTTTTCCAACAGATTCCACCGCCTTTATCAACATATTTTATTTTTTGAAAATTACAGAAAAAGAATAAGAATAGAAACCTGATTAAGCAGACTCAGGGACCTCTATGCCCCAAACAATATAACGTTCATTACAAGGCTGGGGACTTAATCCCCAAAGACCCCAATCCCGTTAAGTTTTTAAACCTATATTTATTTTGTGCTGATACAAGAGGTATCTGTCTTAGAGAACAGTCGATCGTTTACTTATGGAACATCGCGCATTGGTTTCCTATACCCCAGCTGCCTACGGGGTGATGCCACGAAAGCAAGACATACCTGAAAGTGTGCAAGGGGTGGAGACTCATATCACAGGAGAGGAACTCTCAAATTATGAATCTTGGAGCTTTCATAGAATGCCTGGCAGAGTTGCCCATTGTCTACTCAGGAGGAGAGACCTTATCTTTCTAATATGAATAAATCCTCTCTGACCAGAAGAGAGCAAGGACGCCAGAACGATTGCCCTTGTAACCTAAACTCTTGTTGGAGGGGCACTATATCTGTAAATCTTTCTCTCTGGTGTCTCTCAATTTAGCTTCCGTGGTGTGTGTGCCACTCTTTCATCTTAACCCCAGTTTCTGGCAATGTCTGCTCAGAAAGCTCTGACCATAAAGAAACATGACAGGAGTCATGGAACAATGTCTCCTGAACCTCGGTGTACTCACTTGCAAGATCGCCTGTTAGTGATGTGACAGTATATGACACAACATGGCAGGGTCTGGAGCCATACACTGGTTTTCTATTGGGTCGGAAAGTAACTATACTTTGTCTCAGTCCCTGTTTCTAAATGCTTCATCTTCTTGAGGCACCTGGGTGGCTCAATTGGTTAAGTGTTCGACTTCGGCTCAGGTCAGTCACGATCTTGCAGTCCATGGGTTGCAGCCCCACGTCGGGCTCTGTGCCGACCGCTGGAAGCCTGGAGCCTGCTTCGGATTCTGTGTCTTCCTTTTTTCTCTGCCCCTCCGCTGTGCTCGCTCTCTCTCTCTCTCTCTCTCCAAAAAAATAAATAAACATTAAAAAAAAACCTTAAAAACAAAATGCTGCAACTTCTTTTAGTCCTTGGAGATCAGGGTGAGTTTCTCGTCTTCTTGTTCTCTTACCTGTCAATAACTCATGAAGTTAGATTTTGAAGGTTCACTTTTATATTGATTCAGAAAACTAAAAGAAGCGATTAAGTACTTTTTCTTTAAAAAAAAAGGGGGTAGGGGCGCCTGGGTGGCTCAGTCGGTTGGGCATCCGACTTCGGCTCAGGTCATGATGTCGTGGTCCGTGAGTTCGAGCCCCGCGTCAGGCTCTGGGCTGACAGCTCAGAGCCTGGAGCCTGCTTCAGATTCTGTGTCTCCCTCTCGTTCTGACCCTCCCCCATTCATGCTCTGTCTCTCTGTCTCAAAAATAAATAAAAAAACGTTAAAAAAAATTTAAAAAAAAAGGGGGTAAAAATCAAGAGTGACTTAATGTTTTTGCCTAGAAAACTTAGAAACTTGCTCCTGAAAAAATACTGCTCATTTGTAACAGGGATTCCCTCTGTCGTGGTTTACTTTGAGATCTGGAACCATTCGTAGAGATTTTATTGTTTAGGTGGCAATGTGACTATTTTATGTTAAGTGTCTACACTCATGAGTAAAGCAAAACAAAACAATTTCACCCCAAATGAAAGTTTAGGTATTAAAGGGTTATTCTCAATTGGAATGGAATTTCAGCATTAGAATTTTATTTAACTTATCTTTCAAATCAAGGGTTTTGTCCTGACAGAGATGAATGCATCTGCTAATGACAGAAGCATTTGTCATTTTTATGAACTTGGCATCCTCTTCTCTCATCAGTTCTAAGCCAGGTCAAAAAGGCACACAACATTCTGCAGAAATTTTTAGGTAGTAGAAATTTTGACACTTTATCACTGCTTAGGTGAAAATTAAGGATAGGTGTGAAGAATATCAATTTTTTGTTAATACTATTATTTCTGTACTCAAAAGGTGTATTTTAGTTTAACATTCTCTGAGTAACCTTATTACATGCAAATTGGACAACTTTTCCAGCCTTTATAATTTAATCATTACTTCATTATTTATCCAAATGCTCTACTGAAACTCAAATAGAAGGCAGAGTTGATGTTACAAATCTATAAGAAGTTTTCAGTAGAGGGTCACCTGGGTGGCTCAGTTGGTTGAGTGTTCAGCTTTGGCTCAGGTCATGATCTCACTGTTGGTGAGTTTGAGCCCCGCATCTGGCTCTGTGCTGACAGCTCAGAGCCTGGAGCCTGCTTCAGATTCTGTCGCTCTCTCCGCCCCTCCCCTGCTTGTGTTCTCTCTCTCTGTCTTTCAAAAATGAATAAACATAAAAAAAAATTTTGAGAAGTTTTCAGTAGATTCCCGTTTGTTCTGGTTAACTCTTGTTACATAATCAACTACTCCCAAAAGCTTTAGTGGCTTAAAGCAAACATTTTTTATTGCTCATAATGTTGTGGGTCAGGAATACAGGAAGGGCTCAGAGGATTCCCATGGCATCTGCTGGGATGGCTGGGGCAGGAGGGTCCACGTCCAGGATGGAGTCTTCACTGCCATTTCTGGAGCTGTGCTACTCTTGGCTGTTTCTCTCCACATGGTGTCCCATCCTCCAGAGCCCTCTTCATGTGACTAGGGCTTCAGAAACATGGTTGCCCCAGGATTGTTAGCTTCTTACGAGGCAGCTTGGGGGTCGAAGAACAAGTGTTCCAGGAGACCAAGAAAGAGTCTGGAAATCTTCCTGTAACCTACCTTTAGAAATCGGCCACACTTGGGTGCCTGGGTGGCTCAGTTGCTTAAATATCCGACTCTTGATTTTGGCTCAGGTCATGATCTCACAGTTCGTGGGTTTGAGCCTTGCATCAGGCTCTGTGCTGAAAGTGCAGGACCTGCTTGGGATTCTGTCTCCCTCCCCCGCTCAGGCTCTCTCTCTCTCTCTCTCAAAATAAGTAAATAAACATTAAAAAAAAAAAGAAAGAAATCTGCCACATTCTGTTTGCTCATCAAGGAAGTCACTCAGGAAGGAGGATTGGAAATAATTATAAAGAACATGTGGCCCTTTTAAATCTACAATACACTCAGTATGCATAGAAATTTATTTCATCATCTCCCTCCCCTAAAAACTGCAGATTAAAGCTAGGGAAAGAAACACCAACTATCTCTGAAGCTTGAAATTTCAATCTCAGTATCATCAGACAAATTGAAATAAACAAAACGATGTACTGAACTGTAAAGAAAAGGAGCAAGAGTTGAACTTTTTTTTTTTTCCCAAGAAGAGGGCAGGTGTATTCATCGAAAATAGGTTTAAAAAGCACTTCACAGCACACTTTTTTTTATAACATTGCCTGTCAGTCTCTCACAGAGACAAAGGATTTCTAGCAGGCTGCAAATGCCATGATGGGAGAATGTGTCAATCAAGAGTCGTGATTAGAGAAAAGTGTTAGACATAGGAAACTTAAATCTCAGAAGAGCGTGTTTACTTGCTTTACCTTTCCAGCCATTTTCAAGTGCTCTGAAGAATGTGGCACTTTCACACAGGTAAATCCAGCATTTTTGTTTATCCGTTCATAAGATAACCTGAAAAATAAAGAGGAACTCTTTTTTATATAAAATAATAATAGATAAATCTCATGTTTAAAATTGTCCTACAATCAAACCATATCACTTATACTCCAATAGATAATACATACATGGGTTTTATAAATCTTGTGATTTGTTTCCTTTCAATCTATCACCCTCTTCTGTACCTATGTTTGGGATTTTTTTTTATCATTCAGAACAGTTTTGATTTCCATACATTTCAATATTCATGGAAACTTTTAATTTTCAATAATGGGATTTTCAAAATTATTTCCTTTCTTTTTTTCCGTTGTAGTAAATAATCATCATCATCTTCGTTTTTCCTCCCTTAAGTCATTGTTGATGAATGGCTCCAAATAACTGCTTATTGCTCTGAAAATGATACATAAAGAAGTTGTTTATTTTTATCTTTATTTCTCAGCATTCTCCCCTTAGGCAGACGCTGGCTCTCCTGCTCGTCACATTATACGTTGATGTAAAGAATAAATGTTTCTGATAACTTTAGATAGCTGTGTGTGTTCTCTGACTTTCCCCTTCCCACTTTCTCTTACTAATTCTAGACTTTTAAATAGTTATTCATACTGTAAATAGTTTTGGTGTGCCCACTATATTCCTCTCCGTATGACCACGGCGCTAATTTCTGGGGCTAATTTCTTAGGGCTGTTGCCCTTAAGGAAATTATAGCCTAGCAAAAGAGGAAGAAGAGCCATTGCAAAACACATGGAATGCCATGGTAGAGGAATGCACTCGAGAGTCAACAGAGTCTGCAAATTACCCTTCTGGACAAAAGAGAGAAGGCAGGCATCATCTTCTCCACAAAAGGCCAAAGACCTTTAGTGTCATACTAAGGACTTTGGAATTTATTCTGTAAACAAGGGCTAGATAACGACAAGAATAAACATGCATTTAGAATTATTTTTCACGACCAAATGTTAAAGTCTATGACCTTTATCTTCAATTTTGTGAAAATTTTCAACATATTGTCTATAAAATTGTCTCTCCATGCATGCATATAAGAGTGTAAAGTGCTCTCCCTTCCCTAGATCTTTCTGTTTGAATGAGTTTGCCTTCCTACATATCTTTTCTTACTTTTTAGAATAAATCCTCAGAAATATTTTATCATGAAAGAATTCCTTATCCGGTATTTATGACCTTCTTTGAAAAAGATACATGGGTTATTCTTAACCAATATTTATATCTGAAAAGGATACAGGTTTAGATAACACTGCAAATAATAATAAAAATAATAAGTTTATTGATGTCTAGTCATTTTATAGTACTCTAATGATTATAGACATTTTCTCATTTTGTTCTATAATAACCTTACGAGAAGTATTATGATTGTCTCTATTTTACAAATGAGGGTGCAGAAACACAGAGATTAAGTTACTCTGCCCAGGTCTCTTGGACAGGAGATGGAACACCAAGGACTGTAATACAGGCACCAAGATTTGAGAGTGTGTAAACTATATCACATGAGACCCCCCAAAATATGGTACCAGTAGCCGCTTAATAGATATTGTCCTACATTCTGACAATTTCTAAGCGTATCATATTTATTATTTTGCTACTTTATTTTTTTTATTTAGCTGTGTCATCCTGAAATTTTCAAAATGTCTCCTTTGCTGTAATAGCCGATGCTAAAGTGTGTCCTCCTTTTATTTATTGCAGTATCATGTGAATTCAATAAAATGCACAAATCTTAGTACAACTCGATGAATTTTCATATGTAAACATATTAATTCCACCCAGATCAAAACATATCCCTTTTCCCCAGTAGTTTTTCCCTAAAGCTTTCTAGTAAATAACTGTGCACCCAGACGTAACCACCATCCTAAGCTCTGCCACCATAAATTAGTTTTGTTCCCTTTCTGAATTTCATATAAACAGAAGCATCCAGTAGGTATGTCTTTGAGTCCTGTTTGTTTCGTTCAGTGTAACGTTTTTGTGATTTACCCATGTAGTTACATGTAGCAGTAATTTTCTTTTTCTTTGCTGTATTCCATTGACTGAGTATGCCACACTCTTAATCAATTATACTATGGGTGGATGTTTGAATTGTTTTCAGTTTGGGGCTATCATGAATAAATCCTTTTTGTGTGTATGTGCCCTTGTTTCCCTTCGCCATGTAATCCAAAGAATAAAATTGCTAGAGTATAGAATAGGTGTATATTTAATCTTATTACTATGTGCAACGGGTTGTTCAGAGTGGTTTACTATTTCACTTGTACTCCTACCAGCTATGTATGAGAACCACTTTTCTTTACAATGTCTTCAGTACATGTAAGTCTTTCTAATTTTAGTTTTTCTGATATTTTATTTTGGTTTTAACCTCACTTTACTCAGCTATCACTGGATCATGACTTAAAAACAGATTGGGCATTGCAAGGAAAACAATCCATTAAAATTTTTATTTCAGTTACTGAGTTTTAAGATCTAAAATGTCTACCTAGTTCTATTTTAGAGTTTCTATTTTTTTTCTTAAAGTGTCCCATCTGTTTACAAATTACATCCATGTTTCCCTTTAAATATTTTAATATATTGTTAGTAACTATTAAATTCCTTGTCTGCTAATGTCAGTAACTTGCCTATTTGCTAGTTCGCTTCTATTGACTCCTTCTCTTGATTCTGAGTCACACTTTCCACTTTCTTTATGTTTTTAATGTATTTTATTGTATTCTGAGAATTATTTATAAAAGAATCTTGGAGACTAAATGTATATGTTTTGTTTATTTCTCAGAGGGTGCAAGCCCTTTCCTGTGTCTAGCAGCTTGTTTCAGGGCTGTTTATGCAGATTCCTTCCAGGCTATGTTGAACTGGAACTAGGCCGAAGCTGTAAATAGATTGAATTTACCGTGATTATCTCAAGTCACTATTCTCCGAGGTGCCATCTCTTTGTTATATTCATTATTTGTGTAGGGACAGGATTGGAAGAAATTTTAGATACTTGTGGTTCACCTTTGGATTCAACTTAGATGGGCTGCAGAATCCAATTACCTTGGTGATGCGTTATGTGATTTCTTTCTGTTCATCAATCCCTCAACATTGTTTTCTGACCAAAATTAAAAGATGGAGAATTAATGATCCAGTTGTTTCTTCTTATAGTTAACTCATTTCTAGTTGCAATCCATTCTATTCTCAAAAACCCAGATGATTTCCCCTCTTCATGTAAAGTTTCTCCAACATCCCCTATATCCATCCCTACGTGTACCCAGAGCAGTCACCTTTCTACGAGTATGAATGCTAATATGCTCTGTTTCCCTATAAAGGGCTTGATTTGCTCTGGAATTCTGTCCATCACTACATCTTTGCTAGTTATGACAATCCACAATATTTAGAAGTATGAAGATGAAAATATTTATATATAAATCAATTAGAAAGATCAAGCACTACCATTTCTGTTGATGGTAGAACACTTAAATATGCCAATTCTAGTAACTCAGTCATGTCTGCTTTAGAAGTCAATCACTTTGGGTAAATATCCAGTCCAATCCAGGTCCCCACCTCCTCTTTCTCATTCTTACTTCTTGGTTACATACCTAGAGTCTAATGTGCCATTTACCATTATGGCACTAAGAGATAGTTATGTGGTCATACCCTTTGGGTCTTGGTTTTGGCTTCTGTTGAGGAAGAGCATCACACCTGATCCCTATCATCCTGAGCTATCAGATAATACTAAAGATATCCCTGTAATTTGTATCTTCTTTGTCTTCCTTATTCTTTCTTAGTCATACTTCTCTTCCTGCTGGGACTCTGTCTAATGTTTTCCATCACTGCTGTGGTGTATAAAGGACTCCAGGAATTTGCCTCTGGACCGTTTGCCTAGGTCACCCACTCAGCCCTTGCCTGGGTACTATTTAGATGTGTATTCCTCTGAGGCACAAGAAAGCCTTAGAGCACACAAGGTGAAGAATAAGTTTATCTATTCTCAGATTCACCCAAATCTATGTGGAATTCCTTTCAGCTGATCCTGAGGATCTCAATCCAATGGAGAACGGAAGACAGGATTTCACATTTGCGTCTATGCTTATTTTTTTCTACTTTTTTTCAGACATTTCTCTCCAAAATACCACCTCCTCCTTTTATAATTGAAAAAGCGTCCCTACTCCACATTGGCAAACAAAAACAAAAACAAAAACAAAAAAAACCCCTATTCTCATAATATTGAATCTTTTCCTATTTTATGGTTTATGTTACTAGCCCATATTTATAGTTCTCTTGGCTTTGGTTCTCAATACGAGAAGTCAATCATTTGGAATTCAAGAAAATCTTTTCTCTAGCTCTTGAAATGAAGACTCATAGTTTTTAAGATGATCTCTTCTGTTAAGAGTTTAATTAACTTCTTTTTTCTACCTATATTTGTCTTCCACATTAACCAATGGATATATGAAATTATTCTACTACCTGAATCATGGGGTCAGTTAATGGTGCAAAGAAGCATGAAGACATGATTCATAAAACTTCATTACACTGGCTCTATTAGTCATGTTTCTGCCAGGAAAGAGATAGCATACTCAAAATGCAGAAATGAAGAAAGTTTAAGGAAGGGAATATTTACTAGGTTTGGACATGGTTGATGGAAGCCCACTAGAGGTGAAGGAAACAGGAATTACTATCTTTTGGTAAAGGATGAAATAACTGGTTTTAAAGAAGAGAGAGCAGCTAATACCCTTTTATATAGCTTTAGGGAAGGAATGATGATGTTCATAAACCATAAGTATTTAATATAGCTAGAAAGCAGTCTTCAAATTGGATTTATGAACTATGGGTATCATATTAAGACTTTAAACGAGTGTGAACACATGGTAAATATTAAAGGATTTATTTCAAGATGTGCAAGTTTTCCAGATTTGATGTGCCTGTCAAAGTGCCTTCTTTTAAGTCCTCCTCAACGTGGATAGAGATTCACGGTATTGCGGCCTGGGTTGGAATGTTCTAAATTGCAATATATTGTGTAGTGAGGCAGAGGGAATGATGTCAATTTTCATTTAAAGACCTTGCCACTTCTCTTATCTCTCTTCTAAAAATGTATCATCCGGAGGGACAGAACTGGTGAGAAGGAGCTGTGGTCTTAGGTAGAGGAACATAGTAATTGTCAAAGCAGGGCCTGGCAGAGAGGAAGCTGGGGGGAATAAATAACCCCATCTTTATTTCCTGGTACTACTCATTGCTATTGGCTGAAACCTTCAAGAAGCCAGAGGACAAGTAGTATAATTGATGCAGTGCATAAAAACCAGCTTTTGGGGACAAGAACCAGGAGATAAGAGTGGAGTCCTAGAAAGGGAAAGGGAGAATATACAGCAGCTATACTACTCCATTATTTTCCAGCTTCTCGATTATTTTCCATGTGAATGTAAGGACAGTGTAATTCCTACTTTATTGTATATGTAACTCCCCCTTTCCATCATTTTTCCCTCAAGCAATTCCTTTTCTCTTTAAGGAAGTGAGCTGGAGAGTATCCTCTGTCCACATTGTATTCCAGCTGTATACCAAGTATGCCCCCACTCCCTTTCTTTTTTCTGCTTTGCCTTCCTGACCAGTCACTATTCATTCTTTGAGATGCTATCAGGAATTATTGCATGGGATTGCTAAACATTGAATGAATGAATAAATGAATGAGGAAAATAACCTCTTGGAAGCTATATTCAGTCTTTCCAGTTTAACCACACTTCCTTCTTTTGTAGTTTTCCTTTATTCTCTTAAAGAACCACGTTTTAAACTCTACAGTTACTTATTCCTTCTGCACTATAATTGGTTGCTTTTCTTGTCTTTCCTCCACTACACTTTGAACTCTGGAAAGCAGGGATTATGTTTTATTTACCTCTTTAGTCTTGGGATTTAGCATAGGACCTAGCACACAGTAGGTAATTGTAAAAATTTCCTGAAGTAATAACTTTGTCCCTGCCCTCGTGAGGTATTTTACTTCTAATCATTTACAGAGTAGAGCCTTTTTATGTCTGCTCCTGTGATCAACATCCAACCTGTTTTTTTTTTTTTTAAGTTTATTTATTTTTGAGACAGGGAATGAGCTGGGAAGGGGCAGAGAGAAAGGAATACGGGAGACAGAATTCCAAGCAGGCTCTGCGCTGTCAGCCCAGAGCTGGATATGGGGCTCAAACTCACAAACCATGAGATCATGACCTGAGCAGAAATCTAGAGTACTACGCGTAACCGACCGAGCCACCCAGGTGCCCCAACATCCAATTTAACAACACATCCATCCCCATCACCCCAACTTTCTACTGAATGTAGATGCCACCTATTCCTTCTCACCCTTTAAATTGTCCTCTGAATTCTCCTGTTTCTTCCTCATCCCTCTTTCTTGAGTGTTTTCTCTTTCTATAAAAGTTATTGCTATTTTGTGCTTTCCTTCCATTAAATTTTTGGGATGCTATTCCCTTCCTTCATGCACTTGTTTTCCTCTTGTGCTGTCCTCCAATGAGATTATCTCTCAGTTGGAGCCCTTTTTTCTCACCTGCATATAAATTGTTTAATACTTTTCATATAGTTATTCTACAGCTTTTTCAACTTTACAATTATATCTATCACTTCTCTGCTTCCCCCAGATCATCTGCATCCTACGTTGTATTTCGTATTTTTTTATACTCATGAATCCCAAGATTCTTTTTATAATCTAAATCTTGATAGCTAACATTACTCTGCTCTTTCATATGCTGTGTACTATTCTAAATGTTTTATATATATATTATGTTAGTTAAGCCTCACCACAACCTTATGAGGTACATACCTCAAGTATTGCCATTTTTATAGTTAAACATGAGGCCCAAAAAACTAGCTGACCCATCACTCAGTTATTAAGTGGTTGGACTGGTATTCTCTGTCTCCAGAGCTCACAATCCTAACCACTATGTGACACTACCTCCTATATTTTCTTCTCACTCTGTAGACACATGTAAGGAGATGGACAAATGTAGCTTCGGTATTCCCATTTTTACAGCCCTTACTGTTGTTTCAGATGTTTCAGATGCTTGTACCTGTCTTATTTTATATCTTTTGTGTAGTTTGCATGAAGGTTCCAAAGCAGACTGATTGTCGCCACCTTGGTAGTCCCCATTTCAGATCGTATTGCAGGGGACACACAGGACAAAATACAGGAGGTTTGGACACGCCAAGGCCCCACAAGCCTGCATAGCCCCGAAGCCCAACGCCTAGGGGAAAGGCCCGTTCCGCGCATGCCCATGCCTCGAAGCTCGGGGAAACTGAGATTTGGAACAGTTGAAGGGTAGGGAAGCGCCAGGTCACTGTAGGGGTTTATGAGGTAGCCAAGGCATCTAACTAATTCCAACCCCTACCCTACCTAATGTCACGTGTTCCCCATGAAGGCAGAGCTGGAGGGAACTCAAAAGTCTTGCCAGGTTACGACGGGAAGGGGATAGCCTGGAACTTCCCGGAAGAGGCATTTGGGAATCCTGGTTGCTGGCGTGGTTGCTAGGGGGCGGGGCCATCGGAGAGCGCGTGCGCATGCCAACACGCCCGCCCAGGATCCCGCGCAAGCTGGCGGGTGGCTGCTCTTTGGAGTGGGGGGAGATGAAACCCAGCGGCATGACCCAGTTCAGGAGAGGCCTGTTTCCAGGCTCCACTCGGGAATTCTTGAGGCAAACCAGGCATCTGGCGTGGTCTCCGCTCACACCTGCACAGAGACCTTTATTCATCTTGAAGTCAGATACAGGAACACGGCAGCCTTCATTGGCGAGAACTGTGGGTCGTAGAATGAGAGGCACCTGGGAGTACTGGTTCGTGGAGAAGCCCGTGTCCAGACAAGCTCAGGTGGTTTGGACAGACCGCGGCCCCGCGGCCCCGCAGCCCTGGGGGGCTCATAGGCCCAGGCCTGCTGAAAGGTTGCATACTCCACACACGCGTGCGCTTGGATGTTGAGTGCATCTCCTTCTGTGGCCCAGCCCTCTCTGCCTCAGCCTGTATCTGTGGCCACATGTCAAGTTCCCGGAGACAGAGTTGACTGAGGAAGTAAATTACTAAACCTGATTTGCAGGTATGTATGCACAATATGATGGTACTACCCAGAAATGAACTTCTGCACTATCTCCGGGGTGTCCTTGAACTGTAATAAGCAAGTGGTCGTGTCTTGTTGGCTGTGTCCTAATATGATATATCTGGAGGGCTTGGAAAAAGATGGCAAGAAGTGTGACTGTACACCGATTCATGAACAGTGGCTGATGTCTAGATGGAATGGTCAGATAATTGGAAGAAGTATTTGAGGATTAGGAACAAGATTTAAGCCCACTTTAAGGATAGTCTTCTCAGAATGGGCCCAGAGTATAAGAACACCTGTGTCCCATCTGAATCGTCATCAAGGGCGCTCTTTGCAGAACAGGCTTTCTGTAATCAAGTGGACAACATGACTTTTTTTTTTTTTTTTTTTTATGTCTGTGTAATTCTTTCCAGTTATCTCAGCACTTTGTTTGCTTTTTGGGTTAATAAGTGGCCAAGGTGGTGAAGGTGGGATTTATAGGATTCTCAACAACTTTGGCTTTCGCTCAGCAAAGTTGAACTGGTTAACCCCATTGCTAAGTGCCTCATCTGCTAACAGCAGAGACAAAAACTGACCCTTTTTCCTTACGTTAGGGAGGGTAAAACCAACCACATCAGCATGGATGGGGCAGAAATTCCCCTTTCCTGGAATAAACATTTATTCTAGATACCGATTTGTCTTTTTTAGACAATCATAAATGCATTATTCCTCATTATTGTATCCCTTATACACTGCTCTTAACAAAGAAACCATTTTATGGTGAAAAAGTGGGAAAACATGCTGATGCTTAAAGAATTCATTACAAAATGGTGCAGTTGTCAATAAATTACTTCAGTAGGACAACAACTTTCAAATTTGAGGTGCTGTCCCACAGGGTGCTCTGTCTGCTTTGAACCGGTAGCTAATATCTGATTCTTTTCTTTTGCCCCAGAGCCAGAATACAGCCACTAAGGGCATAGTACTTTTCATTATTTCACTCTCTTGTAAAGATTTTGCTTTCATTCTCTCCGTCTGTGCTTTTGATAATTTAGAATTTTTGGTTTCCAAAGGCAAGAATGTTTTCACAAGGGTGAAAAATAATGGTTCGGTTGACCTCGCTGTTCATGCTGTTGACCTTTGGGGCTTCTCCTGCCCTTGAATCATTATTAAGAAGGTAGTTGATAAACTTTGGTGACTGATTCCAGAGTGAATGTGATTGATGTTATTACAGAGTAAAGGAGAAATATGTCTGAAACTCCAGAAAATCTCAGGATGCTTCTTAGCGCTTACACATCCAGTTGAAAATGTTCATGGAGGTTTCAAACAAACCAGTGATGATGATGATGATTATGATAATAATAATAATAATAATAATAGTAACTGCAACCACCACAACTATCAAAGTTCAACCCCCCACAGGAAGAAAGATTTGTATCACTCAACTCTACCATCTGAAGTACATGGCTCTATGATCATACCAACTCTGACCTCAGTACCAGTTAAAGAATCAATTTTAACTACAAACTCTGTATTTTCATTTGTTTCCAATTTTGCTGTTTGTATATTTATGAACTTAATCAGTTTTCCCATTTTTTTTTCTTTTTCCTTACTATTTCATGTGCTGGTGGTGGTTAAATTTATAATTTAGTTCTGAGTTTTCAGTATATCATGGTAGCACTGTGACTAAAGTTAGAAATAAAAAATAGCCAGATATTGAAACAGTTACTAATGGAATGAAGGATGTATTTGGATATTTAACAAAGTAGTGGAATGGAATGAAGGATGTATTTGGATATTTAACAAAGTAGTGGACTTGGTGAATTGGTTTAGTTCCAAGCAAATATTAAATGAGAAAAAGAGGGCCCTTTAAATGATAAAGCATGCACTCCACAAGAAGTCTATAACTTTGAGGCATCTTTATTTACCAACTGTCATACCACAAAAATACATAAAGCAAAATGCTAGTGGAAATTCATAATAGTTGTAGGTGAATTTAAATAAACTCTGTCAGTTGATGATTGATGAGGTACCCCAACATATGTAAGAGTGCATTATATGATAAATCAGGTGGTTGACCTAATCAGCATGTCTCAAACACAATACCCTGACAATAGAGAATACTTTTTCTTTGTGTATTCTGATAAAACTTGTACAACTGATTATTTATTAGGCCACACACACAAAAAAAACCAACCTCCATAAATTCACAAAAATAGAAGTCATGTAGATCATATTGATTTCCTTTTTAATCTAAACAACCTAAATACTCACTTTTGTTTTATATTCACGTAACTCCCCTGTTTATTTTAGTGAACATTTTGCTGTTAAAATACTTAATAGAGAACTTGGAGAAAAAGAATGGAAATGCTTATGAAGAAATTGCTTCTGGCTGCTGCAGTGGAAAGAGTAGAATCAAGTTGCTGCATACTTTCCCCCTAGAGAATAAAAATAATGCGTTCTTACTTTTACTTAAAACAAACAGAACCATTTACAAATCTTTCATTTTCTCTTTATAAGCCTTCAGATCAACTCAGGCTAGTACTAACAAGCAGAATTTTCCCTGGGGAAAGATATTTGGAAAAATTATTACTTCATCCTATTTTGCTTCTCAGTTATTTTATTCATTATAAACCAAGTCTGAGAATATTCTGGACTAAATTAAATAGGACTTAATTATGAGATGGACCATACTGGCTGCTGAGTAAGGTGAATCACATAAAAGAAAGAAGGGTCTCATCAGGTCCTCAGTATTTCAATATATTTTAAAAGCTATTGATCCCTCTCAAAGTTCTCGATGAACAAAGTGGACAAAAGATATCTCTGTATATATTTGATTTCTTCGAAATGTGCATGCTTTATTCCTCTAGGTATCCTCTTTCTTATCAAGGAATGTATCTTGTTTCTCTGCAACAATATGCATTTGTTTATCTCTTCCATTCTTATGTGCTCATACTGGGGTTTTGCATAATGTTACTACTCAGAAATCTGGCAGTGTAATATACAAAACAAACCAGGTGTGAATGTGAACTGCAGTGTGAATCTGAGTATAATGAGCAACACAGAAATAGTACCAAATGCTTTAGGAATTCAACCTTCCAGTGAGTATTTAATGAGGATCTACTAACTGTCAAGTACCATTCCAGGTACTGGAGATGAAAAGTGCCATACCCACATTCCACTGGAGGAAACAAAAAACAAACAAAACAGGCAAATATGTCAGAGTATATTATGTGTTATGAAGAAAAGTAAAGTGGGCTAAGGAAGACAGGACCAGAGGTTGCTGCCTTGCACATGGAGGTTGCGAAGTCCTCTCTAGTAAGGTGACAGTTGAGCAGAGATTTGAATTAAGTAAGGATAGACTTATATCTGAGATAAGAGTTTCCTTAGCAAAGAGAATAGTAAGTGCAAAGTCTTAAGATGGGACTGTACTTGAGTTTAGAGGAAGAGCAAAGAAGCCCATGTGGTTATAAAACAGCAGTGGAGATGGAAGTGGTAAATGATGGTAACTTAGAAGTTATATAAGGCATTATAAGGTATAATGACTTTGGCTTTAACTTAAAAAATGGAAAGCCTTAGGACACTGTAAACAGAGAAGTGCTGTGATCTTACTTAGATTATAAAAGATTTTAGGGGAGCTCAAATAAAGGGAGGAAGGTGGACAGATACTCCAAATTTGCCTAAACACTGTCATAGTGAATGGAAACATGTACAGTGGAATTTAATTGTTGCAAGTGGCAAGACATCATTCTTTTAAATGGCTGAGTAATATTCCATTGTGTGTGTGTGCGCGCACACGCACACGCACGTGTATGTGCACACTTACCACAACTTTGTACCCATTTGTCAGTCGATGGACATTTGGGCTCTTTCCATAATTTGGCTATTGTTGATAATGCTGCTGTAAATACTGGGGTGCATGTTATCTCTTTGAATGAGTATTTTTATGTCCTTTGGGTAAATACCTAGTAATGCAGTTGCTGGATTGTAGGGTAATTTTATTTTAACTTTTTGAGGAACCTCCATACTGTTCTCCAGAGTGGCTGTACCAGTTTGCATCCCCCCCAACAGCTCAAGAGTGTCCTCGCCAACACCTGTTGTTTCCTGTGTGTTGTTAATTTTAGCCATTCTGACAGGTGCGAGGTGATATCTCTTTGTAATTTGATTTGTATAACTCTGATGATGAGTGATATTGAGCATCTTTTCATGTATCTATTAGCCATCTGGATGTCTTCTTTGGAAAAATGTCTACCTATGTCTTCTGCCCATTTTTTACTAGATCACTTGTTTTTGGAAGTTCAGTTTTATAAGTTCTTTACAGATTTTGGATATTAACCCTGTATCAGATAGGTCATTTGCACATATCTTCTCCCATTCTAATGGTTGCTTTCTAGTTTTGTTCATTGTTTCCTTTGCTGTGCAGAAGCTTTTTATCTTGATGAAGTCCTAAGAGTTTATTTTTGCTTTCGTTTCCCTTGCCTCCAGTGATGAGTCTGGTAAGAAATTGCTATGGTGAATGTCAAAGATGTTACTGCCTTGTTCTCCTCTAGGATTTCGATGGTTTCCTGTCTTAGATTTAGGTCTCTCATGCATTTTGAATTTATTTTTGTGTATGATGTAATAAAGTTGTCCACTTTTATTTCTTTTGTATGTTGTAGTCCAGTTTTCCCAACACCATTTGTTGAAAAGATTGTCTTTTTTCCATTGGATACTCTTTCCTGCTTTGCCAAAGATTAGTTGACCGTATAGTTGTGGGTTCATCTCTGGATTTTCTATTCTGTTCCAAAGATCTTATGTGTCTCTTTTTGTTCCAGTACCAGACTGTCTTGATCAGTAAAACTTTGTAATATAATTTGAAGTCCAAAATTATGATGCCTCCAGCTTTGCTCTTCTTTTTCAAGATGGGTTTAGCTATCCAGGGTCTTTTGTGGTTCCATGAAAATTTTAGGATTGTTTGTTCTAGTTCTGTGAAAGATGCTGGTGATATTTTGATAGAGATTGCATTAAATGTGTAGTCTGCTTTGGGTAGTATGGACATTTTAATAATATTTGTTCTTCCATTTCATGAGTATTGAATGCTTTTCCATATCTTTGTGTCCTCTTCACTTTCTTTCATCAGTGTTGTATAGTTTTCAGAGTACAGCTCTTTTACCTCTTTGCTTAAGTTTATTCCTAGGTATTTTATGGTTTTTGGTGCAATTGTAAATGAGATTGAATCCTCCATTTCTCTTTCTGTTGCTTCATTATTGGTGTATAGAAATGCAGCAGATTTCTGTACTTTGATTTTGTATCCTCTGACTTCATTGAATTTGTTTATCAGTTCCAGAAAATTTCAGGGGGAGTCTTTTGGGTTTCCTATATAGAGTATCATGTTGTCTGCAAATAGTGAAAGTTTTTCTTCTTATTTGCCAATTTGACTGCCTTTTATATTTTTTTGCTGTCTGATTGCTGGGGCTAGGACTTCCAGGACTACATTAAATAACAGCTTTGAGAGTGGGCATTCCTCTGTTGTTCCTGACCTTAAAGGACAAGCTCTCATTTGTTCCTCATTGAGGATGATATCAGCTGTGGGATTTTGTTACATGGCCTTTATGATGTTGAGATATGTTCCCTCTAAACCTGCCTTGTTGAGGTTTTTATCATGAATGGATGTTGTACTTTGCCATATGCTTTTTCTGCATCTATTGAAAGGTCCGTATGGTTCTTATCCTTTCTTTTATTAATGTGGTGTATCACATTGGTTGATTTGTGAATATTGAACCACCCTTGCAGCTCAGGAAAAAAAATCCCATTTGATGGTGGTGAATTATTATTTTAATGTACTGTTGGATTCAGTTGACTAGTATTTTATTGAAAAACTTTGCATCCATTTTCATCAGGGATATTGTCTTGTAGTTCTCTTTTTTAGTGGAATCTTTACCTGGTTTTGGAATCAGGGTAATGCTGGCCTAATGGGATGTGATTGGAAGTTTTCCTTCTTTTTCTATTTTTCAGAACAGAAGAATAGGTATTAACTCTCCTTTTTTTAAAATGTTTATTTTGAAGGAGAGAGAAAGCGTGTGCCCATGAATTGGGGAGGGGCAGAAAGAGAAAGAAACTCAAGCAGGCTCTAAGCTATCAGTGCAGAGCCCCATGTGGAATTCGATCCCACGACCCTGAGATCATGACCTGAGGTGAAATCAAGAGTCAGACACTTACCTGACTGAACCACCCACATGCCCCCCTATTAACTCTTTAAATGTTTGATAGAATTCCCCTATGAAGCCATCTTGCCCTGGATTTTGTTTGTTGGGAGATTTTTAATTACTGATTCAATTTCTTTGCTGGTTATTGATATGTGTAGTTTTATGTTTCTTCCTGTTTCAATTCTGGTAATTGATATGTTTCTAGGAATTCATCCATTTACAGATTATCAATTTGTTGTATAATTTTTCATAATCTCTTATAATTGTATTTTTATGGTGTTGGTTGTTATTTCTCCTCTGTCATTTGTGATTTTATTTATTTCGGTCCTTTCTTTTTTCTTTTTGGTAAGTCTGGCTAGAGATTTAGTAATTATATTAATTTTGTCAAAGAACCAGATCCTGGTTTCATTGATCTGTCCTATTGTTTTTGTTGTTGCTGTTGTTTGTTTCCATATTACTTCTTTCTGCTCTAATCTTTATTATTTTTCTTCTTCTGGCTTTAGACTTCATTTTTTGTTCTTTTTCTGGCTCCCTTAAGTGTAAGATAAGGCTGTTTGAGATTTTTCTTGCTTCTTAAGTTAGGCCTGTGTTGCTAAATACTTCCCTCTTGTGACTGCTTTTGCTACATCCTAAAGGTTTTGGACTGTCCTGTTTTCATTTGTTTCCATGTATTTTTTTTTATTTTTTCTTTAATTTTCTGATTAATCCATTCATCCTTGAGTAATTTGTTCTTTCACCTCCATGTGTTTGTGGTCTTTCCAAATTTTTTCTTATAGTTGACTTCATAGCATTGTGGTCAGAAAATAGGCATGGTATAATTTCATTCTTTTTGTACTTGACTGAAACCTGATTTGTGACCTAGTATGTGATCTATTCTGAAGAATGTCCCACATGCACTAGAAAAAAATGTGTATTCTGCTTTAGGATGAAATGTTCTGAATGTATTTGTTAAGTCCATCTGGTACAGTGTGTCATTCAAAGCCACTGTTTCCTTGTTGGTTTTTTTGCTCAGATGGTCTGTCCATTGCTATAGGTGGGGTGTTAAAGTCCTCCACTATTATTGTATGATTACCAATGAGTTGCTTTATGTTTGTTATTAATTATTTTATATATTTTGGTGTTTCAGGTTGGATGCATAAATATTTACAATTGTTAGATCTTGTTGGATAGTCTCCTTTATTATGACATATTGCTCTTCTTCCTCTCTTATTATAGTTTTTGGTTTAAAATCTAGTTTATCTGATATATATTTGGCTACTCTAGCTTTCTTTTGATGAAGGACTACTGTTTTTCATATTAAAGCTTTCATTACCATTTTCCCTTCAAATTGTGCATGAATATCTTTTAGAGAAATAAAAGGTAAATTTACATTTTTAAAAAGAGGCCCTAATCTTAAAGCTTCCTAGCTCATAGCTTGTTGGTTATTGCCTGGTAACAGCTCCTTGATGAATCAATCTCCTTTCCTTCTTCCTTCCTCCTTACCTCTTTCTTTCTTTCTTTCTCTCTTGTATAGTTAACAGTCTTATATTCATTTCAGGTGTACATTACAGTGACTCAACAATTCTCTATGTTACTCACTAGTCTTCATGATAAGTGTACTTTTAATGCCCTTCACCTGTTTCTCCCATCCTCCCACTCACCTCCCCTCTGCTAACCAACAGCTTGTTCTCTATAGTTAAGATTCTGGGTTTTTTGTTTTTGTTTTTGTTTTTTTTTGGTTTGTTTCTTTTTTGTTTGTTTCTTAAATTCCAAATATGAGTGAATTCATATGATAATTGTCTTTGTCTGACTGATTTATTTCACTTAGCATTATACCTCTAGAACCTTCCATACTGTTGCAAATGGCAAGATTTCATTCTTTCTCCTGGCTGGGTAATATTCCATTGTATATACTACATCTTCTTTATCCATTTGTCTGTCAGTGGACACTTGAATTAGTTCCATATTTTGACTATTATAAATAATGTTGCAGTGGCCATAAGGTTGCATATATTCCTTCTAATTAGTGTTTTTGTAGTCTTTAAGTGAATACCTAGTAGTAGAATTTCTGTAATTATATGATAATTTTTAATTTTAATGTCTTGAGCAACCTCCATACTGTTTTCCACAGTGCGTACATCAGTTTTCATTCCCACCAAAAGTGCATGAGGGTTTCTTTTTCTCCACATCCTCTCCAACACTTGTTGTTCCTTGTGTTTTTGATTTTAGCCATTCTAACGGGTGTGAGGTGGTATCTTCATTGTGGTTTTGATTTGCATTTCCCTGATGCTGGGTGTTATTGAGCATCTTTTCATGTGTCTGTTGGCAGTTTGTATGTCTTCTATAGTGAAATATCTGTTCATGTCTTCTACCCATTTTTAAATTAGTTTATTTGGTTTTTTGGTGTTGAGTTTTGTAAGTTCTTGATATATTTTGGATACTGACCTTTTCTTTGATACTCTCTGATGAATTTGAATACTCACTCATTAACATTTAGACCAGTGGTTTTCTACTTGTAGCTTGAAGTTTATACCTGGTCCACAGATGGGTGTTTTATGTTTTGCACAATGTTGGCCCAAAGAGGGCTTTTCAAGTGTAAATTGGTTCCATCATCTAAAGTTGGATGATTCATACACACAAAATTTCCGGTCTCCATTGAAAAATCAGATTCTGGCAATACTTGGGTCACCTTCCAATGTGACACAAAGTAGCTGGTGCTGAATAGCAACAGCCCATTTCACTTGGGTCTTGCCCTCTCTAGTTCTCTCCAGTCTCTACCACTTCCTGTTTTTTCTTTGACAATGAAACAAAGTGTCAATTGCCATTTATTACTGTGCTGTGCTCTTGCTTTCTTACAGTGGAGTCAGGAGAAATATTTCTCTCTCAAAATTGGGAAATAAAAATGAGAGAGCAATATATTTTTATTTATTTATTTTTTTATTTACTTTTATTTTTTCTTTTTTTTTTATTTTTTTTTATTTTTTAATATATGAAATTTACTGTCAAATTGGTTTCCATACAACACCCAGTGGAGAGAGCAATATATTTTTAAAGAAAAATGGGAATCACGTATTTTTTACTAGGAATGGAAGAGAATGCTACTTGTTTGTATGCAAACCAAATGTGTCTGTGTTAGAAAAATACAAAGACATTATTATGAAACATGATTACTTGGTCAGAATTACAAGTTTTGAAAATTAAAAAAAATATTTAGTGACCATAGTTTTAACAAGTTTCACTTTTTTTCAGTATGTGAAAAAAATAACTAGTACTATGTGGAATGCAGTTATGTCTTAAGCAAAAATATTATCTAGGTTTTTAAAACCTCTGGCAGATGAGAGTAAGTATTAATGCAGCAAAAATGGTGAACCTAAAAACCACAAATGATGTTTTCTAAATTAATTCTTACCAGAAATGCTACTCATCAGCGTGTTGAAGATTTAGCTGATAATTTCCAGAACAATTGCATGAAAAGAGTTAAATTATTCCTTGGCAGGTGTTGAGAATACAGATGTAAATAATTCCACCTAGATAACATTTTGATAGGACTCTTGCATTTGACATGATGCCCATGACAAGCTCTGCATAAAGAACATTATATTTTTGTTTTAAAAAGCATCTTATAAATTTTATCATCAACTGGTCAAAATTGTTAACACTGCCTACACATAGTACAGCTGAGGAATGGTCCTTCTGACACTGGATCTGTTAGAGAAAAATAAAAGGAGACAACATATTGTGATATTGCACGAACATAAGTTCATTGTATCATTCAACAGGATGGAATTGTATTCAGAAGTTCAAAGTGGGGTGCCTGGTGGGCTTAGTCATTAGAGCGTGGGACTCTTGATATCAGGGTCATGAGTTCAAACCCTACGTTGGGCATAGAGCTTACTTAAAAAAAATTCAAAATGAAATCCTTCATGTATTATATAAGATTATATCAGTGTAAGGAATAAGAGGTTCCAACTCATAATTGGCTTAAAATACGAAAATTGGAGCACCTGCATGGCTCAGTCAGTTAAGTTTTGACTCTTGGTATGGGCTCAGGTCATAAGCTCATGTTTTATGAGTTTGAGCCCCATTTTGGGCTCACTACTGACAGCACTGAGCCTGCTTGGAATTCTCTCTCTCCCTCTTTCTCTGCCCCTCCCCTGCTCATGCTCTTTCTCTCTCTTAAAAATAAATAAACATTAAAAAAAGGAAAATTAATAATTTCATAAGCAGAACTTGCAGAGAAAGGGAGGGCTTTAGGATTGATGGATTCAACACTTCATTGTGTCATTAAAGACCATACACATCCTCAACGTCAAAATTTAAAAAATGTTTATTTAGAAAGTGTGTGTGTGCATGCGAGCAAGCATGGGGGAGGGATAGAGGGGAAGGGGCAGAAAGAGAGAGGGGAAGAGAGGAAGAGAGGGAGCGAAGGCCAAGCAGGCTTCACATTATCAGCACAGAGTCTGTTATGGGCTCCATCTCACGAACTGTGAGATCATAACCTGGGCTGATATCAAGAGTTGGAAGCTTAGCTGACTGAGCCGCCCATGTGCTGCTCCTCCTCAATGTAAATTTTATATTCAGGCTTTAGCAAGATGTCTGATGAGGTGCGGAACACATTTATTTAAAATGTTAATATCCAGACGGAGGAAAAACAATCACTGGAAAGAGGAATTTTATGTACACCAGTGAAGCCTGTCCTGGAAGTCTCAGTTGGGTCACTTTCCCCTGAGATGCATGAACACTTAGATTTTCTAGGAAAAAATCAGGATTCTATTGGGATGGAAGAAAATGGATGTATATACTAGATGAGAATAGACCCTGTTATCTTAGATGTGTTTTCCTGGCTTGAACTGGAGACAGTTCAGTCTTGACTAATGAACTGCAGTCACAGTATGGTGGTTGGCTCTATTCATCTGAGGTTAGGTAGTTTTCTTAAGAAGTGGTGCTGAATCCTTCTATGGAAATTTTAAAACATTTAAAATCAGCTAACCAATGAAGACTGAATCAGAACCTTTTGGATGAATATTTTAACTTCTTGAAATCCTTTGACTGTTTCTTAGCAAGGTCTTTAAAAGAATTTATACCTTTGTATAACGGTATAATGATTTGCTTACTTGTTGTGAAATTATGATTGTGGGAAATCCCGTCAATCAAAAATCAATTATTTGCAAGACACAGACTGGTTTGCCTCTATCAGCCCAAGTTGGTTTTCAAAATGTAAGTAATGGCCTGAGTTGCATTCCAAAAATTTGGGGGTTGGAGATCAATTTTCAAAAAAAATTCTCTTCCATTACAAACTTTATGAAAATAAACTATAATTTTCCAGTTCACTTTCTCTCATACATTTGAAAGTGTGACTGCAAAATTACTAAGGAATATTACTGAATTATAGGATTACATAGTACTTAAAATGAAATGGGATAATATTAGAAACCAGAATTCTATAAATATCTTAGTAGTCGTATCTACTAATACAAAGGCTGCTACAAAATATTATCCATGCTTGTAAGTCCC
Organism: Panthera tigris; assembly: GCF_018350195.1. Taxonomy (NCBI): domain Eukaryota; kingdom Metazoa; phylum Chordata; class Mammalia; order Carnivora; family Felidae; genus Panthera; species Panthera tigris. The sequence continues at coordinate 106,973,440 of NC_056660.1, forward strand.
TATTTTTGTGTACCTCTCTTTCAAGGGATAAACTATTTAAAAATAAATACTGTACCAAGTTAAAGGATCAAAAACTGAAATAATTCCTGATTTTTATAGTTTGGTGCCATAGAAATATGTCAGATTTCAGATTACAAGTCAAAACAGTAACATGTCAGAAAAATTTAAAAACTAAATATTGCTACAATTTAAATTAATGTCCAGTATTACTTTCTTTTTCTTTTCTGTTTTCTTTTTCTTCTTCTTTTTTTTTTTTTTTGTAAAGTATTACTTTCATTTTATTTTGGTAAATGTTTACTCTGAGATTATATTGCCGGTAGTTGGATTTTTTTTTAACACATGCTCTGCTTTTTGCATTTGAATTACCTGCCTGTAGTTATTTAATTTGGAATCTGTTTTAGGTCTGAAGGTGTTAATTTACTTTAAAACTCAATGAAAATTGTATTTAGGACTGGGAAATGATTCTGCCTCCCATGAGGACTGCTTTCTTAATTCCAGATCTGCATTTAGGTTATTTCTTTAATGATTTACGGTTAAACACTCTCTGGTGGAGCTACCAGCATTTAGTTCTGGACCCCACCAGATGTGATGGTTAATTTCATGTGTCAGTTTTCTATGTCTCTGTGGATGTTTCTGGATAAAATTAACATTTGAATTGATAGACTGAGTAAAGCAGTTTGCCTTCTCTAATGTGGAATGCTTTATCCAATCCTTTGAAGGCCTGAAGAGAGAAAGGTCGAGTTAGGAGGGAATTTTCTCACTGCCTCACTGCCTTAGCAGGGCTGTTGGTGTTTTCTGGCCTTCAGACATGAACTGAGACATCAACTCTTTCTGGGTCTTGAGCCTACAGTCTTTCAGACTGGAACTATACCTTTGGGTCTCCTGGGTCTCCAGTTTGCCAATATGGATCTTACAACTTCTCACCCTCCATAATTGCATGAGCCATTTTCTTCCAATAAATCTTATTTCTCATATATTTATACATATAGGTATATTGTTTGCATATATAAAGAGATATTATACAGATAGCTATATATATTTCAGCTATTTTGTATATAAAATATTTATATAAATTTTATATTTAAAACATTTTAAATTATGTATATGTGTATATATACGTATATGCATGGAAAAAATAAAACAAACTAGAGAACAGTTTTACATATCCTCTTGGTTTCAGCAAAAGTTAAATTAGGCAATTTATTGCGTTCATGCTTCTCTTGATTGTAGCTGGACCCAACATTTGTGTATAGTCTATTTTGGGGACCTTGTTGAAATGAACTTCTAGTATTGTAGGTATGGAGGAAAGCCTTAATTTCTCCATTTCTAGCAAGCTTTCAGCTGATACCTGCACTGCTGATCTCAGGACTATTGTTTGAATAATAAAGTGTTTAAAAATTGTAGTTTTACAAACATTGGACTTACCCTTAAACTTTAACAATATATGAAGTCTCGCTTTCTGTGGTCTTTGTAGATTTATGTCTTGGCGTGGCAATACAAAAGTTAGCTTAAACGAGACCACATTTTCAGAATCTTCTATTGCCATCTAATGATATCTTAGAAAAACAGTGAGGTCTGGGGTGCCTGGTTGGCTCAGTTAGTGTCCGACTCTTGATTTCAGCCCAGGTCTTGATCCCAGGGTTGTAGGATCACCCCTGAATTGGGCTTTGCGCTAAGCATGGAACCTCCTTGAGTTTCTCTCTCTCACCCTCTGCCCTTTCCCCCCACTTTTGCTCTCTCTCTCTCTAAAATAAAAAAAATTAAAAAGAAAAAAGAAAACTTTTATTTGGAACTGCTAACTAAAAATAAAAATCTGCAAACCACAAACAGTTGGTTGTATAAACTTGAGATGATTTCATTTCTTCATGGCATTCCCAAATTCATAGAAGCAAGGAAATTCTTAGACCAAGCCTGACTCAGAGAAGAAATCTTTACAAGGAATTTTTTTTTCACTGTAGAATAGTTCTTTAATTCTCCTTTCACGTATTACTTTACCCTGTCAAACAACACTATATGCATATGAGGGAACGAAAATTTTAGAAGGTAGAAAAAACTTTATCAGAAGGTTATTCCTATTTGTACTTTATTCTGGGAACTCTTACTCTTAACTAATGTCTAGTATTCTTACTGAATTGATGTAGGAAACAAAGGCAAATGAAAAATTAAATTTCCTTACTATCTACAGCCTATTTGATGAGTCCTTGAAACAGGCAGAGTGACATTCCTCTAGGGACTCAGCTGCCTTGATGGTGACCCCTTGCTAAGGGCAAAAGGCATTCTTAGCCCAACCCCCAGCATCCTGTAAGTCTACCCTAATATGTAAAAATTCCTTTGGAAACTTGGTTTATATACCTCCCCCCCATCAATATAGAGATTGGTAATCATACTCCAAGCTTCTGGTCCACTGATACATATCTGAAGGGTCTCAGATATGTTTTTACCCATTACTACCTCAGTAAAACTCTATCTGCCCATGGGTCCTGTACCTGTGCTTTAATCACCTTATTGCACCAAAGATATCTCAAGAATTCTTTCCTGGCTATCAGCTCTGGACCCCCACCACTCTAAAACTGCATCAGAATGGTCACAGTACTTTATAATTTTAATTATTTTCCCATAAATTCTGAAGAATTCTGGCTTGTCTTGGTGCCCTGAATCAAACCTTGAAAATCTATTTTAATATTGTACCTTAGCATAATTAATATTTAATTTAATAATGGTCTTTCTTGAAATTTCAGAATATGAGAAAGATTTTAATTTATTTATTTATTTTGATGGAGTGAGTGAGCAGGGGAGGTGCAGAGAGAGACAGAAAGAGAGAATCCCAAGCTCTGCAGACAGTACAGAGCCCAACATGAGACTTGAACCAGTGAACCGTGAGATCATGACCTGAGCTAAAACCAAGAGTCCGATGCTTAACTGATTTCAGCCATCCAGATACCCCTGAAAGATTTTAATTTCTAAGGAAAGAAATTTGAGATCACAGACACATTTATATAAAGACACAATATATTTTTCCTGTAACTACCTATATACATACAATCCCAATTATATGTATAATCTTTGTTACAAAGATGCAGTACTACTGCCTTTGCCTGAGTCTTCTGGAAAACAGAGCGGAGACAGTAATCATGTTGGCAGTACTTTGGGGATAGAAGCCCAAGGCATGCAAGGTGAGAGAAAATGGAGATGAAACAAGGTATAATATGATACATATAGCATGTGATGAGGCCTACTTGTTTACTTGGCCAAGTGCAGGGTTTCTCAGGAAGAAATACACAAAGAATTGAATTTGAAGTAACCTGTAGGAGAGAGAGAGAGAGAGAGAGAGAGAGAGAGAGAGAGAGAGATTTATCTGAGTAGCAACTTCTATCCCATCTATTATTTTTCAGTATTTATCCCAAGAGGGTTGAGGATTCTGAACTGCATCATCTGGACTTAGAGCGGTGACTCAAATAGTGATGTCCCATACCCTGCAGTGTGTTATTTAATCCAAATCTGAAAATAGCAGATTTTCAGTGGGCCACTGACCAAAGGAGGAGAGACAAAGGCAGTTGTAGGAATTGTAAAAACTTGATGTTAGAATATACTGGCATAAAACTTACTGTTTTGCACAGTACTGTGTGTAGCAATTTAGTAACTTAGCTAGAGTTTTATTTAAAACCAGACTCTTAAGTGATAACTCCTAGTGTCATTTGCTTACCCAGCCTTTAAGAAATATTTTTTATTGTCACAAATACCTAGAGTATCTACAAGATTTCTGGGCTAATTTTCATTAAAATGTGGTTCTTCAAGAGAAGTGTGGAAATACACTTTTGGCTAGCACTATATGGCAAATAAAAGTATTTTTTGAATACTGTACATAAGAATGCTCAAAGTTCTTTTAGAAATGAAACTAATTATTTGCTGGGTAGATACTTGACAGAAGTTTTGTGCATCACTCTAGGTAGTGAAGAATGCAGATCCTGACCTTGAGGTTTCCTTTGATAAGTAAATGACCAAACTGGCAGAAAAGGCCACACTAATAATGCATTCAGTCTATCTAAATGCCTGTGTCATTTTAATATCTCTAATACAGCTGGCTGAGCATAATTTTTGTATACTCTATTGGTTCTTAGCCTCCCAATTTTATAGATGAATTTTTTGTGATTTCAAAGGAAATTTGGGTTAGTTTTTCATTGTGCTTGTGTAGTATTTCAGACTATGATCACAGTTCACAAGAGATCTCTGAAAAATAAAATAAATGATGTAATGCCATAAGACAACAAACACCTATTTCCTGATTATTGAATGGAGCACTATTTTTGAGAACAAATCAGAACTTTTGGAAAGATCTATGAAATAGAGACATGAACTTCTATAAAATAAAATAGTATACGAAATTAAAAGTGCTGTAGTACTGTCTCATATACCAGCTGGGTGAATATTTCTGCCAGATTTGGAATTTGCTTAAGGAATGAATAGTTATAACTTTAGGAAAAAAACTATTTGAATTTAGTGTTCATCCTGGGTAGAGCAGATAGATGAGCTTTATTCTTTGAGAATATTTTTAAGATTAATCACATGATACTTTGCTTTTGCCAGAATAGCAGACTTGCTTGTCTGTGGAAATTCTCATAATGAGACAATATGCTTTTAAGGGAGAGAAAAACCTGAAATATAAAGGAATTGGTGGGAAATGAAATGAAAGATGTATGTAAACCTAAACCAACTGTGTGTGTGTGTGTGTGTGTGTGTGTGTGTATAGTGTTTTATTAAAGTATTTTAAGAGTCATATATTCAGGGTGCCTGGGTGGCTCATTTGGTTAATCAACCAACTCTTGGTTTTCGGCTCAGGTCATGATCTCATGGTTCGTGAGTTCAAGACCTACATTGGGCTCTACACTGACAGTGTGGAGCCTACTTGGGATTCTCATTCTCTCCCTCCTTCTCTCTCTGTCCCTCTGTCTCTCTGCCTCTGTCTCTCTCTCCCCCTATCCCACTCTCACTAGCACTCTCTTTCCCTCTCTCTCAAAATAAATAAACTTTAAAAAAAGTCATATATTTTTCTGAAGAACGGTTAATTGTTCAATATTAGAATTTTTTGGTGATCTTCAAGGATAAAAGCTAAAATAAATACAGGATTGGTAAAACAGTAAGAAGAAATAATAAAGGCAATAGCATAGAAATATAGGACAAGCAGAAAAGTTAAGATAATACAAGTAAGCTTGAGGAGATTAACAACCACAGTAAAAATGAATGGGTTGTAAATCAGAGAAAGCAAGGAGTAGAAACTAATTAGAATTTAGAAATATAACTAGGAGAAACACCATTAATAATAGGAATTAATAATATTAAAACAAAACTATTAGTAACCAGATGAGTAAGACTTGTCTGGAAATAAGTATTATTGAAAGTTATTAAAGAAGCTCTGAATAAATAGATATGTATTCCATATTTATAGAAAGAAAAACAAAATCATAAATAGTCTTCCCAATTTTACATTTAAGGTGATTCTCTCAGAATGCCAGAAGTTTTTATATGCAACTTGAGAATCTCTTTTAAAATTTAGGGGCACCTGAGTGGCTCAGTCAGTTAAGCATCCACTCTTGGCTTTGGTACAGATCATGATGTCATGGTTTGTGAGTTTGAGCCCCATCTCAGGCTCTGCGTTGTTATTGTGGAGCCTTCTTGGGATTCTCTCTCCCTTTCTCTCTGCCCCTCCCTCCCTCAAATAAACTAAGAAAAAGAAAGGAATCTCTTTTAAAATTTATATGGAAGCACAAAGCCCAAAGAGTGGACAAGACCTCTTAAGAGAAGAGTATAAGAACTTGCCCTATGAGTTATCATAACTCTCAAATTATAATAATCAAGACTGTATATAATGTTTCCAGCTTGGAAAACGTTAAAATTTTTAATGATTCATAAAATGCTGATGCTAAGTAGTCAGAGGAGACTCCTGACCAATCAGAATAAAGGTCTGACAAGTCAGAAAAACAAAAGTAGATACGGTGTACCAGTTCTGGACAAAAGTATGAATAAATTGGAAAGAGAATAGAATGGATAAACTAAAAAAAGACCTAGTCTTACATGGAAAGTATGTATAGTAGAGGTATCCTCTTATCACTGAGAAATGAATAACTGTTTAATGAATGAGGTGGAAATGAGTGTGGTCAGATATTGAAAAAAAACGCAGAATTCAGTTTCAACTGATTACACAAAAGCAAAAGAAAATACCTAAACATCTTATAAGAATATATTTAATAACATCTGTCATTAAAATAGGCAAGACCATAAAAACGTAAATTAAGTTTATTGCATTAAAATTAACAAATTATGTTCATCAAAACACAGAATTAAAAAGTCAAAAGGCAAGTAACAAACTTGGAGAACTTATTTTCAAAACTTAAAACTTACAAAGCTTAGTGTCCAGAATATATAAGGAAGGGCTAAAAATCAGTAAGAGAAATAATTGTGTAGGAAAAATTGTATAAATGTAGACAGATGAATCATAAATAAAAATTCTAAAATTGTGCTAAACCTTATTTGACATTTGGGATTTGCAAACTAATATCTACTAAATTGAGACTAACAAGTGGTGGAGAGTATATCGATAAATGGAAACTCCTACCCACTGCTGCAGAGTTAATTGATACAACCACTGCAGGAGAACATTTTTGATTATTGTGTCTTTGTTTGCATTACTGAAAATCCAGCAATTCTGCTCCTAGGCATACACCACAAAGAAGGGAAACCACTAAACCTTACAAGAATGTAGCACTATTTATACTAGCAGCAAACCAGAAACATCCCCAAATGCCCACTGGCAGGAGAATGGATAAATACATTGCAGTATAGGTACATAATGGAATACTATATTAAGAAGGACTCTGGGAAATTACATACAAACTTACTTTGGCACTAAACAAGCAAGTCCTTAAAGAGATTCCACATACAGAAATAAATCTCAGGAACAAACAAAACCAAGCAGCAGGTCTTTTTGGAATACATATATGTGTGATAAAACTTTATAGAGAAAAAGCAAGAGATTAATTAATGGAGGATATTGTTGAGGGAATGGAGGAATGAAATGAACTAGGAGAGGAATAAACAGATACAAAGTGCTAGTCGTGTTCTTAGAACTTAAGTTGGTTAGTGGAATTATGGATGTCCTTTTTATTTTACCAATGTGTAACTTACCTGTGTGTTATATATATTTTATATTTATCAAGTATTACATTTTTTATGGCATATAGTAAAAGAGGAAGTAAAATTATACATGTAGATTTCATTGTATTTCAAGTTCTAGATAGAAAAATATTAAGTATAATGATAATCAGTGAGATCCCACTAATTCACAACTTAGGATAATACAACTTAAAGCATACCAAAGTTCATATGTATGCTGTAAGATATGAAATAATGTGTTTAACTATAACACAGTATATAGTAGATAGAGGAATTTAACAGTTTAACAATGAACTGTTTTAGGCACCTGCACAGAATTGTTTGCAAGTGTAAGAATGCTGTGAACTTAGATGGGTCTAACTAAAGGTATCCTCGCAGGTAATCAAGACCCTGTGCTGGTGAAAGGGTGGTAGCAACCTCAGATAATGAAAGAGCGGCTTGAAAATATCAAGCACTTGAAGAAAACACACCAGGAAGGGAAGATGGAGAAAGGTTGTCCTTCTTATGCTGTCAGGAGGGGTGCAAAGTTGAGGCAGAGGATCCAGTAGATAACACTGTCATAGGATCTATGATGCCTACTACCCACAAGGAATGGGATACAACTTCCTGTGTCAAAGGGAACATTTGGGAATATGTGGGTACTCAGTGCAGGACTCATGTCAAAAGGAGCTGGATGATTAAATGGTTTCTCATGGAAAAACACACTAAAACACACCACTCACTTTCTCAAACTTCTGATCTGATTCTTTCAGTTAACCATAGTGATTTATATCAAGCTTTCTTTCTTAATTTAAACTTCAGAATTTAGTTATATTCTAACTTGGCCTTTGATAGTTCTATAAATGCTTTTTTTTAGACTTTGCAGTGTCAAGAACCATGTGATTTTTGGCAAATGCTAACCACTTTATTTATTTACACAGGTAGAAATTGATACAGTTTTTCTAAACGCAGGCAGTGCTCCTACCCTCATTTCGTACATGCTATGCTGATGTTCCTACCGGTTATTGTCTTCTCTCAGGAAACACTGATTGATATATTAGAAAATAGCTTTGACAGTAGCCTACAGTGGAGCATGTGAAATTGAATTCCTTCTGTAATTTTCTTTTATTTTTCCTTTATTATGTGGTATTCAGGAGATGGTAAGGTTAGAAACACTACCAATTTCTATTATCCGGTGATTAATGATAATTAAAGTGAGTCCGTTATAAAGAGCCAAAATTAAAGTATCTCCAAGGTTTAGGCTAATATGAAAGTGATGAAACATTTTGAGCCTTAATATAAAAATAAAGTAAATTATATATATATATTTTTTTTTTTTTCGTATTCGAACCATATGTACCCTTCCTACAAGTGTATTTGCAGAAACATGTTTCTTTTTCATCTGAAAACAGAAGTATGAGATTTAGTGTACTGTGATTTGATGTACAAAATTATAGATATAGACAAACAGAAAATTAGCCATGCTAAAACTACTTTTCCAAGAACCCTTATGGTTTTGAGTAGGAGTTGGCCACAGGAGAAATTCTAAGATTTGGAAGGGGGAAGTAGATTACCCTTTAGCTCCTAAGGTCATTGTATGGTACTAGGTACCATCATCCATAGCTAGCACACATTGCTGATGATCTGCTGGCTTATTTTGTTGGGATAGGGCAGCAATCAGTAAAGCTGATGACCTTCACCACTACATTTTGCCAAATTTCTTTGCTCTATAGACATAATTTTTCCTCCTCTTTCATGTTAGGATTCCCTTACTTCCTTCCCCGGTGGTGGTTTCATTACAAAGGTACTACTGATCCTCCTAAGGACTTAACTACAATACCTCTATTCCTCCTAGACCTGTAACAGGGTTCAAGTCCCAGAAGACCCTGGGGGACAAGGGAGAAAGTACAGCCTCTGAGGAGTCTCACACCACATCAATACTTCCAAGATTTTGCCATTTCATATTGATACAAATCTAGGGAACAAATATGAGAATGAATCACAAGAAATACTCAATCAGGGTTATAGAAATATAAAAGTTGGACTGAACTGAATTTGTAACTTTGGTTTCACTAAGCAGAGATTCTGGATTCAATGTGTTAACTTGGGCAGCTCAGAGTGGCTCTGACAATTTCCTTCACTGGTTAACTGAAAGAAACTTGGACTCAGAGTTGGCCCACACTGAAAAAAGTTGAGTTGTCAGAAGTTATTTGGTATACCATAGAGGAAGGTATCTAATGGCTTAAGGAAATCAGAATTCTAAAATGGATTTATTGTGTAAGTTACTTACACAACTTCAGAGAACAGTGTCTTCAACCACAGTTGTGAGAAATTAACATTAGCATCCTTGAAGGGCTCTGTCATAGCTTTGGTTGATAGGTGAGAAATGACATTGGGTACTGCTGTTATCAAATGTAAGGCATGATTTCAGTGGAGATTATAGGATCCTACAGTGCTGGAAGCTGAGTGGTAGTTGGAAGTTACCAGCAACAAGTTGGGCACTGTAACAGGCACCAGAGGAGGATTAAGTAGAATGGATTTGATCTTCAGAGATTGTTGGTGTTGGCTGATTGATTAAGCTGTCCCTAGAACTGAAATATATGAGGCAAAATTTTAAAGTATTACTTGCTTTGAATATCCAGTTTCTCATTTGGTAAATAAAAGTCTGAATTGAATGTTTTCAGCTGCTCCCAAGCTTAGGCTGATTCATCCACTCCGAGACCTTCTAATGACAGAGTCTGGGTTCTCTTGAAAAAGGATCCTGCTATATTGACAAAAATGTATGCTATTAACACTTAGAATTGTTCAAACCCAGGATCTAAGCCTGCCCCTGCATGACTTGGCCTCACTAGCCTTACCCTAATCTGTGTTGGATACTCACTGTCTTTATTTAAAATGTTGGTATTTTGTCCATCACAGATATTTTTGCACAAATTTTAACTTTTATAATATTACATTAAAACATTATCCATCTACTAAGTTTTTGGCATCTCGTGAGATTATGGGTGAGGGACTCGTTTTTAGGGTCTAGTGTCTCAATTCCTGGCCTTGTATCCAGCTCCTGCCAGATTTCCTCCAACTTCTGTAATGCTGGGACAGACACATGTGCAGCTCTGTCATGCAGGGCATGTTTTTCTTCTGAAGATCTCCCATGTGGTTGAGATCAATGGTGGGGAGAGATAGACATGGGTTAAATTTTGACCTTGTGATTCCAGTTTGTTGCTATGGGTTCTCGACTCTAGCTTATCCTCCTTCTCCCCTACCTCATACCGTACTTCATCCCCTCTTCTGGTCTCACCGATCTACAATAAATTCAGGCCCACCACCAGACAGAGAAGCAGCCGCTTTTCATAGATTTCTTTACCAGCTCCCACAGTTGTGTAAGATCCAGTCCTCATAGTAACCCTCATTCTGTATTGTTCACAGCAGTTCTCCTTCTCTGCTTGAACCTAACTAATGGACCCTCAGAATGCCTTGTTGCTTTTTCTTGATTTTTTTTTCCTTGGAGTTCTTCAGTACTCCCCAAACAGTGAATATTTTGGTTCTGCTTGGATAGCTTGCCAGAACTTCACAGAAGTGTGTGAACTTCACCAACGTATACCACTTGAGTTCTTTGCCAGCGGAATTCTCAGCTCCCATTTACATAAGCATCTGGCACATCCTCTCTGACTAGTCACCAGATATGACCAGACATATCTGGCTTTCTCTTGCTCAGGCTGTAAACCCCAAATACCCAATATTTTACAACACAGTGACATTACTCCAATTAATATATAACCTAGGATATGTCCTTCAAAGATAATCAAACAGTATACAGAGGAGCATTTAAAGTTGCCTGTTAATATTTGCTTAAAATCATATTTTTATGCAAGCATTTTTTTTAGGTAAAAGATGTCTACCTCAAAAACATGATTTTCTAGACTTACCATCTGTATTCATTTCCTAGGACTGCCATAACGAAGTACTCTAAAGTGAGTGGCTTAAAACAAAATAACTTTATTATCTCTCAGTTCTAGAGGCTAGAAGTCCAAAATCAAGCTGTCAGCAGGGCACTGCTCCCCCTAGAATTTGTAGGGGAATATTTTCTTCCCTCTTCCTAGCTTCTGGTGGTTTGCTAGCAAATGTCGGTGTTCCTTGGCTTATAGCTGCATAATGCTAATCTCTGCCTTTGTCATGCCTTTGTGCTCTTCTTCCTGCATGCATTGTGTGTTTTCAAAAAGCTGTCTTCTCATAAGGACACCAGTCATACTGGAGCAGGGGGTCCATCCTACTTTAGTGTGATCTCATGTGAACTAATTACATCTGCCACAACTCAGTTTCCAAATATGATCACATCCACTGGCAAGGGTTGGGGGCTAGGACTTGAACATATCTTATTTGGGAGGAGGACAGAGTTCAACCCCTAATACCATTTTCAGCCTCCTCTGGAGTTACCTTGCCAATGTTCTTAAAACGTGGTGCTAAATTCTAAACAACATATTCTGAATAAGTTTTGACCAGAGCACAATATAGTGGGATTATTACTTGATTCTGCTATTGGCTTATTGTTTCATTTATCCTACAAATATCCATTGAGCTTCTCTTCCATGCCTGACATCCTGCTTGTGCTAGGTGTACACCATAGCAGGAAAGGGATAAAGATGTTATGTTCGTGAAGCCTACATTCTCATGAGGAGAAGTAGACCCTAACCACATAGACTTAGGCTAGAAGTTCAATTATTTCTAAGTGATATGAAGAATAGAATGAGGTAATTGAAAAGAAATGATAGTGGGTGTTATTTGAGATAGGACTCTCTTTGAAAGAGCCAGTAATGTATGGTATGGGTGGGATCATGGTATGTATGGTGAATTTAGGGCATAGAAGGGAGGTCGGGGTGGCCAGAGGACATCAAAGAGAGACCTGAAATGAGGGCAGGAAGGTAATCACAGCCTTAGAGACAGGACTGTGGATTTTATCTTAGAAGTAAAGTTAGTTGAAGGGTTTTAAGCCCCTGAGTCACATGATGGAACATATTTTAAAGAATTCTTCTGGCTGAACAGTGCTCTGTTCTATTCTGCTGTTATAATACAACAGAGACAGCTGACACACCTATTTTGGAGCCATTTACAGTAGTGCAGGTGACAGATAATGGAAACATGGGCTAATGTGATAGCCATAGTGGTGATAATTGGCCAGATCTGGGATGTATTTGGAAGACATTGGCTTTCAGGATTTGCTGATGAAGAGTAAGTGAAGAAAAGATGAGTGTTAGGTAAACTTCTAATACTTGGAGATTGAGAAGGAAAAGGGAACTCCATAAAGGATATTGAGAAGAAATGTCCTATGAAACAGAAGAAGAACAAAGAGTGATATCCAAAAGTCAAATAAAGAAAGTGTATTCAGAAGGAGGGTGTGGTCAAATGGGCAGATGCTACTGGTAGGTCAGGTAAGATGAGGACAGGGAATTGACCATTGGAGGTCATTAGTGGTGTGGTATGAAGAGCCCCAGGGGAATCTCCAGAGAAAATGTGAGCTGAGGTAAAATGTTGAGTGAAGGCAATTCTTAATCACAATCACTATTGCAAACCAAATTATTGAAACACATACTCACCAGTTTCATTTCCACACGTGAACTTTTCCAAATTATCTGACCAGCCGTTTCTGAAGCTTTCCAGATGGCTAATGGGCATGTTCCCAGGAGCAATTTCCTAAATGGTTGTCCACTCAGCCTCCTTATCTGTTCTCCACTGATTAGTTATAAATGTTAGCTTTCACAAAAACTAGCTGAAATACAATATTTTCCTTAAATGTTTTATATGAGTTTTCATTTAAAAAATGAGAAAACTAGATTCAGTTCAGTTTTTATTTGCAAGATGACTTCATCAGTGGTGTTAGGTATATCCTTTAGGAATTGAATGCTGTTTGGTTATTTCTTCCTAATTATAGCAGAAAAATGTTGGATTTGAGTTATCACTATGTTTCATTTCCATATGCATATATCCAAGTTTTTTTTAAGTTTATTTATTTATTCTGAGAGAGAGAGAGAGAGAGAGAGCACAAACAGGGTAGGGGCAGAGAGAGTGGGAGAGAAAGAGAATCCTAAGCAGGCTCCACAATGTCAGCATGGAGCCTGATGCGAGGCTTCAATTCACCAACTGTGAGATCAATGACCTGAGCTGAAATCAAGAGTCAGACACTTAACTGACTGAGCCACCCAGGTACCCTCTTCCAAGATTTTTTTTAAGGCCAAATTTTATACATGCATCTACTAAATTGTTTCTTAGTTCTGTTATGTCACTTTAGTCAGTTGAAACATTAAGCACATCCAAAAGCCATATTTTTCTATTTTGTACCAAAGTCTCAGGAGGAATTTTTGCAAATACCTTGATAAATCAAGGTAAAATATTTCAAGATACTTCTTTTAATTTATACACCTTGGACACAGTTAATCCATTGATAGTTCAGCAATCAACACATCCTTTACAAAAAGATTTAGAACCAGTCTATGTAATATTTAGTTCTACAGTTCTCATAGGGATGAATAATTAACTCAGAGATCCAAAGTTTAATGAAACAATTTTTTTACGCTAATTTAGAAACGTCTGACCAGTTTTTCTGGAGCTTCCTTTAGCTTTATACAACTTCAAAAAGTGGGTAATGATTTGTGATTATATCTGCACATCTTTCCAATACTCTGAAATAGGGTTTTGGGGGAATTTCATTTCTAATTTCTGTTCTATAATTTCTATTCTAATTTCTGTCTTCATGTCTTCTGACCTATTTTTTGCTCTCTATGTGTTCTCTAGCCTTTCTACTTTGAATATGATTCTTCTTGTAGAAAGAAGAAAACAAAATAGGAACTGGAGAATACTTCTCCTTGTCCATCTACCCAAGTTCTAAGGGAATTCCAAGGGAATGAATTTTTGTATTTTTTTCTCATCCAATTTGCTCCTCTCCTGTCTCCATTCTCCCCCATTCAATATCAGCATGATGACCACTGGAATTTTGCTTCATGTCCTGCTGGATTCGCACCACCTGTATCAGTCCGAACACCAGGACGAGCTGAAAAAATATTTGTTGAATGAGTGAAGTGTTTTAGACAGTCTTTTTGTCATGATTTAAAATGCATATCTTGTATATATACAACTTTACACTAAAATCTCCCATTTCCTCTTTGTCAAGAAGAAATCTTGGAATCTTTGTACTTCCATTTCTAATTGTTTCATGTCATAACTCTTATATACAATTCTTCTCTTTTTTAGTTAATAACATATTTTTACTTTAATACTCATGTACATGTAATCCTAACACAGCAACACCTTTTTGGTTTGTTGAACAGTTTTCATCGTTTATTGTCAGTTGGTTTCAGTCTGACTTTGTAGCCCAAGCTTTGTAGAGACTTTGATCAGAGTTCTCCGGGGATTATCAGTTTGATTTCTAACTCAGATACCAGATCTTTTGGACTGCTCGCCTTGTCATATCCTCTCTGACAGCTTATTGTGAGCCAGTTATTCAGCAGTTCAGTTGTGTTGGAAACATATTCAGTGTTTCAGGCTTCCTATCAAAAGAAACTTCTGTTTCACTCTGTAGTTGTAGCAGTGATTTTCTCTTTACATCCATTTCTTTGCACATAGAAACTGGGTAAGGAGGGGCACCTGGGTAGCTCAGTCGGTTAAGTGTCCGACTCCAGCTCAGGTCATAATCTCACAGCTCAGGAATATGAGCCCTGCATAGGGCTCTGTGCTGTCAGGTTGGAGCCTGGAGCCTGCTTCAGATTATGTGTCTCTCTCTCTCTCTGTCTCTCCCCTGCTTGCGTCCTCTCTCTCTCTCTCTCTCTCTCTCTCTCTCTCTCTCTGTCAAGAATAAATAAATATTTAAAAAGAAAAAAAAAAAACAAGAAACAGAGGTAAGAATAGTGTTTACATAAGTCCCATCCTGACTTCCCTGTTTTATTTTCTGTACTTGTATTCAAATAGTTGAAAGTTGCTTTTTTTTTTTTGTAATTGTTATTCTCCACTTATAAAAACTGTCTTAGGATTGATAAAGTGTTACTGATTTAAAAACACAGGAATCTTTTGGTTGAGTTAGTAAGGAGGGAAAAAACCCTACAAGGATGTATAAGAAACTTCAAAGGAGATGGTTGATGGGAGCCATCAGCTGGAAAACAAAGTTGAGGGAGATGTATACTTTCTGTGCATTTTTGTTTTAAGAACCTTGTAAGAAATATTACATATTCAGAAATTAAAAAAAAAAAGAAACCAGGAAATGCAGTAGTTTAAAATACCTTCATCCAAGCATTTAAAATGATGTAACAATAAAAGAACTAGATTAGGAATACTGAGGAACGTGAGAGTCTTGTTAGTTGATAGGATAAAATTGGGGGTAAATCAATTATACATGGGCTCAGGTTTCAAAACGTTCTCCAAAATTTCAGAGTAAGAAATACTGTCTTTCCCTCTCCAGAATTGAGCCAGTTATTTTCAAATTCTATGAGATGTTTTTTTTCTTCAGAATATCCCTTTGGTTGAGCTCTTCCTTTTCATTGCCCAGGGTAATAGCCCAGACTTCCTCAGCATTTCCTCACACCTGCAGGGACATTCCTTGCTCCCTGCTTCCGTGTCCTCACTTACCATCCTCCACCTCACTTTTAATCCAGGCACTCAGCATGATTACATTGTGTCACCAGCCGATCAAACAGTTTAGTGGTTCTTTGCTTCCTTTTATAAGAAACCAAACTCTAATTTAATCTAGGCCATGGTTTGTCACCCTTGGCTCTAGGGCTCTGGGTTTGTCACCCTTGGATAATTCTTGGTTGTGGCAGGCTATCTTGTGCATTATAGGATTTTTAGTAGCAAACTTAAACTCTACCTACTACCCTCTCTACTCTCTACCTTCTACCCCTGTAGTACTGCCCAGTTGTAACAGCCACAAATGTCTCCAAACATTGACAAATGTCCCCTGAGGGGCAAAATAGGCCCCGATTGAGAACCACTGATCTAATCCTATTCTGCTTATTAAAAAAAAAATAAGAGCCTGACATGGGGGTCAAACTCATGGATGCGAGATCATGAACTGTGCTGAAGTTGGATGTTCAGCCGACTGAGCCACCTAACCCTAACCCAACCTTAACCCAATTCTGTTTATTAAACTCAGTCTCTCAGTGGCTGATTGCTTTGCTTTTCTATCAATATGATATATTCACTTCCACACTTTTTTTTAATGTTTATTTTTGAGGCACAGAGAGTGCAAATGGGGGAGGAACAGAGAGAGAGGGGGGACACAGAATCTGAAGCAGGCTCCAGGCTCTGAGCTGTCTACATAGAGTCCGTCGCGGGCCTCAAACTTACGAATCAGGAGATCATGACCTGAGCTGAAGTCAAATGTCTAATGGACTGAGCCACCCAGGCACCCCCCAAACTTGGTTTAAATGGTTCCTTTCTTCATCTTGCAAAGTTCTCTTCCTCTTCCTTCAATGTAGGTGTAAATGCTATTCATCTTTTATTTTCTTCTGATTAAATGATAATACTGATTTCCTAAAAATACTTTATGGCCCTTCCTTATGAATTCAGTTCTTTCATCAGCAGCAGTGAATTAATGCATTTTAAAATAGTTCATTTTGCTTCACCAAGTTCAATCAATCTGTCTCTTTAGTTAATAATTCGGGCCAATGACTCAGTTTTTACCATTGTACTTACTTTTTAAAAATACTCAATAATTTTTTCTTTCTAGTGATTCTTACATACGTCAGTGAAATCTTTAGTTGGTTATCTGAGTCACTTCAGAGTAATCAAAATGATTATTCACCAAAAATGTTTTTGACTTCTTTAATATATTATCCTATTTGCATATAGTTATGATAGGATTCTGTGATGAAGATTAAAACTTGATAAGAAAAGATTAGAAATCCTATGTACTAGATACTTTCTCCTGAGAGATGCCAGTGTTCCTCTATATTTAATGTACTTACCTTTCTTAGGGCTTTTTCCTCTCCATTTCCAAATAAGTCTTAAGCAAACAATCAAACAAAAATAACATACTCATTTTATCCCACACTTTATCCCCTCACCCACCCCTGCACTGTCAACCATTAACAAAGGCAGTCTCCTCAACATACGTTACAAAATGCCTAGCATAAACAACCCCCACCTGCCACCAAAGAGGCACGTTATATTGAAACTAATTTTACCATGGTAGCAAAGACCTCCTAATTGATAAATCTAGTGGCTTAAGATAAATTCTTCTCGGGGAAGTCATAATAAGGTATATAGATCACCACCCTTTTTTTTCTTTTCTAAATATATCACATGTTGTTTGGCCTCCACATGGCCAAGTTTGACAGAATAGCCCATCTTAGTAGTTATTTTAGGAAGTCATCCCCCTCTGTTTTGACAGGACAGAATCCTAGAGCTTAAACAATTCAAGAAAGTTAGAAAAGAGTCAGCTCTTCTGCTGTAATCGACAGTTGTCACCAGCTATGCTGTGTCTCATGTTAAATATGTAATATTTCACAGATAATTCTTTTTTTTAAAAGTTTATTTATTTACTTTGAGAGAGAGAGTGAGCAAGAGAGCAGGGGTGAGGCAGAGAAAGAGGGAGACAGAGAATCCCAAGCAGGCTCCACACTGTCAGTGCAGAGCCTGATGTGGAGCTCGAACCCATGCACTGTGAGATCATGACCTGAGCTGAAATCGAGAGTCAGATGGTTAACCAGCTGAACCACCCAAGGGCCCCCACAGATAATTCTTTAATGTCAACACTCTTATCAGTTGATTAGAGTCTGTCTCAGAACTGTTACTAAACTTTTTAGCCCCGCTTTTGTTTTCTTAATTTAGGCCCTTATCATTTCTTAATACATCAGAGTCCTTCCTATAGTGTGTTTGTACCTATTCTCTCTGAGCTTTATTCTCTCTTCAAATAGAGTAATGCTTAAAAAAATAAAAACTTAGATCTTTCCTTATCCTCCCAAATTCTATTATTACCAAAGTAAATTGGACTATTTCCTCACTTTTTTTTTACCTCATATTTCAGGCTTCAAATGCCCCCTTATGACTTTTCTTTGATTTCATATGTATAAATATGGGTCAGCAATATGGTGCACTCGTGTTTCCAAGTGCAGTAAGGACCACTGCTAATCAAATATCTGATTCTAGGTCCAGATGCCAGGAAACGTGAGAAGGAACTTCTTAAACTTCTATAGTGTAGGAGTCTGTGAGGCACTGATGGGAATGCTTATAGATTTTAATTTACACTGATTCCAGAGCCTTTTGCTGGAGCGGGCGCCATTTAAAGTGGGCTGACTCGTAAGTAGCAGCATCAGTGGGATTAAGTAAAATTTGTGAATGAGAAATATGTTGTCTCCAGAGCCAAAAAGGACTAAAAGATGGTGCTCCTGTATGTCCTTAATGAGTATGTGAACCATATACCTTGGAGGAGGCATCATCAATGTAATACCATACCTGTGCTCATAGAGAAAGATGTATGCACTTAAGATCTTGTCTGTCAAGACTGTGTGTGATGACATGGCTGCTGAGGCACCATGGTAGCCTAATGCTGACACATTGTGCCCCTTCACAGATGAAGGTGAACTGTGACTAAGAAGTTGTGAAAAAGTACTGACCAGAACTTATCAGCCAAATCTGTTATAACATATTTACCGGTTATTGATGAGACAGGGTTAGTAATTTTTTTTTTAATTTTTTTAATGTTTATTTATTTTTGAGACAGAGAGAGACAGAGTGCTAGTGGGAGAAGGCAGAGAGAGAGGGAGACACAGAATCTGAAACAGGCTCCAGGCTCTGAACTGTCAGCACAGAGCCTGATGTGGGGCTCGAACCCACAAACTGTGAGATCATGCTCTGAGCCGAAGTCAGATGCTTAACCAACTGAGCCATGAAGCCACCCTGACAGGGTTAGTAATTTTAATAATACTGGATATTGGGTTTGAGGCCTTAATGGATGGTACCACAGCATTAAGTTTTCAGTAATCCCCTGTGAGGCACCACTTAACTTTTTTCAAATTTAGGAACAGGAAAAATTGGGTTGTCCAATGCAAAAGAAGTGAGGTTAATGACCTGGTCATTAATTAGGTCCCATATGAAAGGTCCTGATCCCAGGAAAGGAAGGCTCAAGAGACCCATCCTCCTACTGCCTTAAGGAGGCTTCACCTGGCCTAGTTTTAAAGTCCCTGGGGTTTAGCCAGTTAGCCCTGCTTGTATTGAGTATTCCCACAGAGAGAGGTAGCAACTTAAATCTTTGCTTATCCTCCCCAATTCTATTATTACCAAAGTAAATTGGACTATTCCCTCCTTTTTTTTTTCTTTTACCTCATATTTCAGGCTTCAAAGGCCCTCTTATGACAGGCAGACAGAGATGTAAGCAGCAAGGCTGACGTGAAGCTCAAGTTCCTGCTCAGGCTGCTCTTGGGTTGCTTTGGAATGAAATTGTAAACCAAGAACAGACCTCCAGGAAGCTATTTAAGAGTCAGCAGTTGGGGCGCCTGGGTGGCTTGGTTGGTTGAGCGTCCGACTTCGGCTCAGGTCATGATCTCATGGTCCGTGAGTTCGAGCCCCGCGTCGGGCTCTGTGTTGACAGCTCAGAGCCTGGAGCCTGTTTCAGATTCTGTGTCTCCTTCTCTCTCTGCCCCTCACCTGTTCATGCTCTGTCTCTCTGTGTCTCAAAAATAAATAAACGTTAAAAAAGAAAGAAAGAAAGAAAGAAAGAAAGAAAGAAAGAAAGAAAGAAAGAAAGAAAGAAAAAGAGTCAGCGGTTATGGTCATGCCATCCCGCTCACTGTGTCACTTGTAAGATTCTTCTGATGGTGAGACCCAACACCCTGACACTTGAATAGATGGAAGCCAACAGAAAGGCTGCCAGGCTCGGCCCACAGCAGGTCACACGTGGGTAAACTGCAGCAGCAGAGGGACACTGGCCTGTCACAAACGAAGTGAGTTTAGCTAGGTTTTGTGTCCTTCCTGGGGATTAGCTAATCTGAGTAATTTCATTGGCTGCAGAGTATTGAGGCTGTGTCTGGTACTTGGCCCTGGGGCAATTAGCGTGGGCTTTTAGTGGCCCAGAGTGTGAATGCCAGTAAGGGAAGTGATTGGTATAGATTTTAATAAGCTGCTCAGGAAGGGCAAGTGATTGGCCTCTAGCCAGGGCCTCAAAACTGGATGGAAGCAGCGCTGGGGAAACAAGAGAAAACCAAACCAACACAGTATTTATTATACCTGTAAAAGAGGAAGGTTGCTGGACCCCTCTTCAGATCTCTTGATTTGACTTTCTTGGGCAGGACTTTGGGAATCTGTGAAGCTAATTTCTAGTATGGTTTCTAATTGCTCATGTTGGGCTCTGGAATTTGGCTATTTCATTTACAGGCTACATCTGCCAGCTCTAACCCCTGTACTCATTACTGTACCTCTTTAGATCCCAACTTTCTCACTGTAAAATTGAATACAACAGTGGCACCTACTTCCTGGTTGAATTGAGCAGTAAATGTAATAATAGATGTAAAATACTTAAGAGGTTTTGCCCCATATCATAAGTGTTTATATTAACCTTAAAGATGTATGAACTTTAAAAATTCTTTGAAAAAAGAGGAGACTCATGAACATTCAGTGTTTCTCAACAATTCATTTATAAGGATTATAATAGTTGCTTCTGATTTAAAGAAATACTAAACACGGGATCAAGTCAAGTAGATTTCTCAATATATATATTTTTTATTTTAGAGAGGGAGAGAGTGTGAGCAGGGAGGAGGGGCGCAGGGAGAGAGAGAGAGCAAGCGAGAATATCTTAACCAGGCTACATGCTCGGCACAGAGCCTGATGTAGGGCTTGATCCTTTGACCTGGGTCCATGACCTGAGTTGAAATCAAGCGTTGGATGCTCAACGGACTGAACCACCCAGGCGCCCCTATTTCTCACTAATTTTTAATATTAGGAGTCACTGATCACAGTAGTCATGAGAAAAATCTTCTTTTTCCATTCTGGTTCATTTGATTTGAAATAAATCATCTTAGAATTTTGGAGCAATCCTACCTTCCAGAAGCCTTTAAAACTGTGCTTAAAGTACATGTTTTGCAGAAAAACAAAAGGGGGCTATTTTAAAAGCCTTTAATCTTCTTTCCATCAGGAGAGAATTGATTACTACTTGCTTACAACTTTAGAAGCTGGAAAGACCCTATTGGCATTTCCCAGATCAATTTTCTCCCTTCACCTTTTAGCCACAATGAAAGCAAAATTGTCCAGTAATGTGATGTTAGTTGTCTGCAAGAATATCTGAAATGGCCCTTTTTCCACTTAAAAGAAAATTATATTCCTTTCTCATAGATAAAACCCCTTTGATGGTTGAAGAGGAACTGCTATTTTTCAAAATCAGTCTTAAAATGATAAAATACATAGTTCTTATTCTGTTAGCAATGGGTTTGCTAGACTTCCACCTGTCTTATTAACTTTATATTAAATTTTTAGTTTATTAGAATATAATTGTTAAAATAATTACAGTTTTAATGTCCTAATTTTACAAGCACTCTCACCGAATAAAATAAATAGAAAGCTACATTTCTTCCCAGTAGGTTAAATTAAAGATTTTTAAATAAGAATATCTTTACATTAAAGATTTTTAAATAATAAGGTATTTATAGAGAAGTGTCCATCCAGTCAACTTACTCATTGAAATCACAAAAATGGGTAATATTTGACATGTTAAATATTTACTAAATTCAAATAGTTGATCAATGTCAAAAGAAACTCTTCTAACAACTTTTAGTGAAACAACATTTATTTCCTTGTTGGTCATAGTCTACGTAAATTAAACTTTTGCAGACTACAGACAAGTACCTTTTAAATATCTTAATGAGTAAAGATCCCTGTACTTTATTCCACCAAACTGCTATCACAAATCATTTTACTATTGTTTTTAGTTTTAACTGATAAATCCTTAATGTATTCAGCACAGTGCCTGGAGCATGGCTGATATTCAAAGAACATGCTTGCTATACATTTTAAATTTTTTTATTTCAGGTGTTGATCATCATTTATCACTGTCTAATCCTTATAGGTATATACTTCATGTATGTCAATAATCATAGTAATCAGAATGCCAACAATACAAGTAGCATTTATTTTGTGCTTACTGTGTACCAAGCCAACAGCCTAGTTGCTTGCACAGCTGTTATTTCATTTGTTTCCCAGAGCACTCCTAGCATAAAAGTAATATCATCATTTTTTTTTTACCAGACATAAGTGTGAGAAATTAAATCAAATAACTTGTCCAGAGCCACAAAACTTTTAAGTGGAACAAAAATTTAAACCTCAACTCTTTTAATGCTGAAGTCCCTTCCCTCAACTCTCAGCCAAATGGCTTTTCTCCATAGGGAAAGCACCCTCTTCTCCAGGAGCCCACCTCTAATAGTTGACATTTGCTCTTGATAATGAAAGCCTCTCTCTCCTTTTTGGCATATGGTTTGCGTGGGCATAGCTTACTGGTACTGTCTGGTAGAAATAGAAAGCATGCTATGTGCCTCATTTAAAATGTTTTAGTAGCCACATTAAAAAAAATGGGCAAAATAAATTTAATAATATATTTAGTTTAATCTGATAGATGCAAAATACTATTATTTCAGCATGTGTCACTAGCCACATTTCATGCATCCTATTGCTGCTTTGGCTGGTGACTACCACCTTGGAAGGACCAGTCTAAAGTTCTTCATATTCAACTATTCAAGGGATTGTTGGTATAAGATAAATTACCTTATTACAGATTAGTGTCACACACATATCACAACACTTAAATCACAAGTGTGTTTAATAATATTCCATTAATTTTCATAAAGAAACTTTCAATGAGTAGTATAAAATCTGTTACTGAAGATAGGAAATCATCTATCCAAATAAATGCTGATTACTGAGGCTAAAAACCAGGGTGGCATCTTGGAGGACAGGACTATGAAACCTTACCATGTACTTAAGCATCTTCAAGTTGGTTGCATTGGAGCCCACAGCATGAGGCAATATTATCATTGGGGGTTATACCCAGGGCTTTTCAACATTTGTTTCAATAGCTTCAGAAATGACTTTATGTACAATCAGCATAGTCTGTATTAGGGGTAATATATTATGAGGGAGTTTGTTTTCAGAGAAGGCTTTATGTGGATAGTAACAGCTTGATAATTTTTATGCCAGTAATATTGCAAAAACATCTTGCATACTTTTAAAAGTAAAGAAACTTCAGATGGTTTCACCCTCTTTAGTTGATCGTTTTATTATGGGGCACTTATTAATAACCCCATCCAAATGCCAGTGCCAACATACTTCTCTAAAGCTTTTAATGAAATGATGCATGAAATTTTATATTTTTAAATTATCAAAGACTGCTTTAATGTCACAAAGTATCCTAAATGCAATTAATTATTATGATATATTATGGTTGTAACTACTTTTAACTGAATTACATTGAATATAATTACTACATCATGTTTATTTTCTATGCCAACTTGCATGTTTTCCATAACCCTCACCTCCCTCAATCTGTAAAAGTCAGTAACCAATTATTTGTCCCTCTATGGCTTAAGTAAAAGAAAAACATGTAAGTGTAAGTGGCACTAATGAATTTTCAAAATATTAAAGTGAAGATATATTTCCCCTGCTTTAATGTATTATAAATTTGGGACATAAGGAGAAATTATGAAAGGGAATTTTTTAAAAGAAAAATCATAACTGATGACGATTATCTTTTACTTCATGGGGCTTACTTTTGCCCTGGGGTTCCTCATTTCCTTGATTCTGTGGTCCCATGGGTTTATTTGTGAAATTAAATAAAACAACACATATAAAATGCTCACATGTTTCTGATAGCACAAGCACGTCTCAAACAGATTTCTCATCCTCCTCTTTCTTTCTGCATAGTCATGGTAATTATGATAAATTCTACCTATTTGCCTATGATCAGGTTCAGTTGTATGCCATAGCCAACTTGTGAAAGCCAGTTGTAAATTTTCACGAATTTGTGAGACTGTTATTAAACATAGCTATAATTAAAAATTTAACTTTATAAGCTTACAATTAAATTGTATGAAATATAAATGTAATAGACACTAAAAAGATCTCTGTTTGTGATCATTTTAGTATATTCTATAGTATCTATGCTTTTGAGGTTAAATGCACAAAGTCCATTGCAGCTGTATGGTTAAAACACAGTATAATGGTGTGCTACTACTGCATGTTCCTTCCCAACTGTGCATTCAGTAACTTTATACTGGTAGTTTGAAACTGACTGCAGTATAGCATTTATAGCACAGAAATTAGCAAGTGCAACAAATTAAGGCTTCCCCTCTACCCTGAAGAATCATTTGTTAAAATTTTTACCTGGGACAGGAAATATACAAAATATTCCTGAGGCAACTTATAGTGACAGAAACTAAGGAAGTACTGAAAAGAAAGAAAGAAAAAGAAAGAAAGAAAGAAAGAAAGAAAGAAAGAAAGAAAGAAGAAAGAAGTGAAGGAAGAAAGAAAAAGAAAGAGAAAAAGAGAAAGAAAATAAAAGAAGAAAGAAAAAAAATCTGTAATTATGGAGGTATGCAAAAGTGATGCACATATCAACTGAAAGAGCTCCCTATGACCAAAGCTAGAACAGTTTGAGTGACAAAGTAGTAGTGTATTATAACACAAAGTATGAAATACATATCCATGAGGCCATACTGATATAAATAACTAATTGAATAAATAAATCAGTGGGGGAGAATAAACAAACCTCACCTGAAGAAGAATTCCAAATAACTTACATAGATACTCTACCCTCAAAAAGGTGAAACAGAATTCTCCGCTCCTTAACTCTTGGCTGCACATGGAGACTTCCTTCCAAGAAGTGTGGTATAAAAAGGAGAAGAAAAAGAGTTAACTTGCAAGTAGAGTAACCTTACAAATACTATCTTAGGTGGTCAAGGTCATCATCATCAGATAAATGATACTGACAGTATATGCCCTTGATAGACATGACAGAAATGGCTCTTTACTTCTGTGGTCTTCATCCCAAATCCAATAACCTCGTTCTAATCATGAGGAAATTTAAGATAAATCACATTGAAAGACATTCCACAAAATATCCAAGCAGTACTCCTTATATCTGGCAAGGTCATCAAAAACAAAGTCTGAGAAACTGTCACACCAAGAGGAGCCTAGGGAGACACAGTGAGTGACTAAACATAAAGTAATGTCCTGGATGGGATTCTAGAGCAGGAAAATAATTATTAGGTGAAAGCTAAGAAAATCCAGGCAAAGAATGAATTGTTGTTAATAATATATCAAAAATGATTCGTTAAGTGAACAAATTCACCATACTAATGTGAGATATTAATAGAGGAAACTGAGTATATGTTGTATGGGAACTCTACCTTCCACAATTTTTCTGTAAATCTCAAACCATTCTTTTTTTTTTTAAAGAAAAATGTATTAAAACGCAACTAATCTACCTAGGTTACTGATGCTGTCATTAACTAGATTCTGCCCTAGTTAGCATCTGGTGAAGTTCTACCCAGTGCCAACAGGTCAGTAACTCTGGGCAGACATCAAACTATTTTGTTGATATGCCAATGGACCCTGACATATCTCTCAAGTGTCTCATGCTGGAAGGACAAAAGGAACCTTGATGAAGTAGGCATTAATTAGTTTCTGTTAAACACATTATAAATCTATATCACATAGTTTGAATTCTTATCACATCACTGTTAGCCTCAAATATATAAGCCCAGGATAGCAAATAAACAAATTTTAGCACACCTCTTTAAATATATGGATTAAAACTCACTGTGTTTGTCCTACATTTTGCTCAATATGGCCAGAATAGAGTTCTAATTCAAGGATATAGACTCTAAACCTTCAGGGTTAGGCTGGTAAAGGAGCACATTGACATAGGGCACAGGGGAAGCTTCATCAACCTAGAGAGTGCTGCTTAACCTGAAAGCATTCAAGTCAAATATTTATTAAAAAAATTTTTTTTTAATTTATTTTTGAGAGTGAGAGACAGAGCGTGGGCAGGGGAGGGAGAGGAGACAGAATCTGAAGCAGGCTCCAGGCTCTGAGCTGAGCCCAATGCAGGGCTCAAACCCACAAATGACAACATCATGACCTGAGCCAAAATCAGATATTTAACCGACTGAACCATGTAGGTGCCCCTCAAGTCAAGTATTTATTAAAATGATTTTGTAGGCCTTGGAAAATTTGTCTCTTTTTTGGGAGGAACGTCTACTCCTCTAGATTGTCAGTTAATTCCAAAGGAATTTTTTTGACTGTCTTCCAGTGAAATTGTTGTTTTTTTGTTTTCATAGTGTTTATAGAAATGTAGGTCTTGAGAAATGTTGATATACACTAGTAAATTTCTTCAATTTGAAAATAAAGTTTATCATGTTGATAAGTAGTGTACATTTTGTGCAAACTGGCAAATAGGAAATAAGCCACTTTCTAGAGTCTTTGTCAAAGTCTGTTTCTAAAGTATATTGTTTGAAACATTCATTACTAAAATTTAAGGTATTTTCAGCTTCATGTTACTGGAAAATCAATAGTTTTTCTGTTTATTCCTTTTAGTTCAGCGCTCTTTTGAGACTATACCTTTAAATAATGCACTGATAAGTGTTTGTTTGCCAGAAAGTATTAAAAATAATGAATTCCACTACTTCCTTAATGCTCAAGCACATGCCTTTTATTTTTCTCTGATGTGAGTCCTATTGAAATTAGTCAAGGGCAATGGGTGAGCTAAATATAAACCATTATTAGGAAAGACAAGAATTAAGACTTCTAGCCATGGCTTAATACAAAAACATTCATAGAAAAAGAAAATACATTGGGTAGATTCCTTTGGGTTAAAACAATATTTTTTATTTTAGAAGCTGCAGAGACTACACAGAAATAATCATGTAAATCTCATGTAGAAATAAACTCTATTAATCTATTGGACAAGATTGTTTGTGTTTGGGGGCACTAATGCTAGAGTATAATTTTTCCCCACCTATAGATAGTATCTTTTAAGTTTCTTAGCTATTTGAGATACGCTTGTAATGCACTAAAAAATCACCAGTGACCAACTTTATTACTACATCCAGTAGATACGACTTAGTTCTTATCTTACTTTACTCACAGCAGTATTTGATGATAGTGGGAATTTTTTTGTTTGCTTTTTGCTTTTTTCCTTCTTAAAATGTCTGAATCCTAAGCCCCCACTTGAACTTGTCTCCTACCTCTCTGGCTTCTGTCAAATTAAATTTTATGGCTCTTTTCCTTCTTTTCCCTTTCTCAGTCCTCTTGTTCTTAAATATCTCTTCTGCTCTCCCCCTCCACGTGGCCAGATGACTGCATCTGTTTTCTGAGGTTCTCCAACAAAAATATATTTAAACATTGAAATTGATTTGATTTTCCTGTGACCAATGGATTTTAGTGTTAAAATATTTATTCTGGATTGAACTAATGATGCAAGTATTAATAGTAAATATTCCATCAAAACAGCATATATTGGTCATTTTAATAGTAAGTATCCAAGTTAAAAATTAACGACTTATTAGAAACCCATTCCTTAAATATATAGATGGCATTGCTTTTCTTTACATAGATATAAAATCTGAGAAGCTTCATTCTCACAGATAACTGGATGGGATGGAAGAAATTTTATTAGTTCAAAGTCACTCATTATTTGAACTCCTGAATTACAGGACAATAACCACATTGTTTTCTATCATAAAATATTACTTAAAGTATTTGACTGTTTGATTAGACTGCCTTCAGTTTTGTTGAATGCAAAAAATCAAAATCACCTGACCTGAAAAATAGCTATTATTTTTGTCATTACAGTCATTTGGTTTTCAGTTTCTTGGAAATTATCCAAAAACAATTTTACCAAGACTTATTCAATGATAATTTTATTTGTTGTGCTTTCATTGGAAGGCACATTGTTGATGGTATGCCCCTGGGGAAAAATAACTTGTACCTACTGGAAGACTTTTTTTTTCCTCTTCATGAACAAAGAGCTGTACATTCAGGCCAAATTTTATATTTGCTTTAGATTATCTAGAAGGACCTTATGAAGGCATGCCACACAGGCCTGCAATATGAACACTTAAAGATTATTACCCTTAGTTATATTTTAAATACTATTTCATGGTTGATAATCATCACACTTATAAACCTGGTTTAACAGAATTAAAACACTATGTCAACATGCAAGATGGAGGAATTAATCATAATGAAATAAAACTATTTTCTAAAGTTAAGGACATTATGTCTTAAATTGGATTCTGGGAGCATTTTTGTCCTATGAGTATATGAACAAATATTATTATTCCATTTTACAAAATGAAATTTAGTCTAATTTGTTGAAGTTAGCAGCCAAAAAGAAGGCATTGACCCACTGGTACCTAAGGGCTTCATAACCTTGTTAATGACTTAATATATGTGTTATTTAAAGTAGAATTCAGAACATTCAGAGTAAGCTAATCTATATTTAATATGCATTTGGTTCAAATGACTAAAGAAGCAGAGAAGTGTTTGACAAGTAACAATGAGTAGGAAACTTTCATTTGAATGAAAAATGAGAATGGATTTATAGCTTCCAATAAATCTCATGGCAAACTTTAATGGAACCATATCTTAAATGAGTCTGAATAAATGTTCACGAATATTTCAAGCATTAACTAGCTTCTTTTATAAGTTTTCTTTTATTTGAAAATGTAACATTCATCTGTCAGAAATAAAAGTAGGATTATTAAATTTCTTCATGCTTAATATTATGCAAAACATGTAAGACACTGATGTATGAGAGTTCTCCCCATGCACTTTTTTTAATGAGGATGTAGGAGAAAACTTTCTCAGACACTCTTCACTCCCTGCTTCATATAAGTCTTAGAAAAATCTCATTGTAAGGTAGATGGGCAAGACACAGAACCTTGCCATGACTTTGTCACCAGTAGAAAATAATGTCCTGTTGGCTTCCATATTTTTTACTAATTCTTTCCCTTGAGAGTGATATGTTTTTAGAAAGCCCAATATGAGAAGCAGCAAGGTTTTTTATAGGATAATTGGCATTATTCCCTCTGTCCCAGTGGACAGTACATTGAAATGTAAGACATCCCAACACAGGCCCTAATGTTCCGATTCTCCATCCTCCATAAGGTCTTAAAAAAAAAAGGTGATTTCTTAAGTACGTCAGTTTTATGAAAACAAATTTAGAGAATTGAGGATTTAAAAATAAATCCCTTAATATTTACCATGTGTTCATATGCTTTCAAAGTCTCAATATTCTGCCAGGTTTGTAGACCACTATTGAAGCTGAAATACATTACTTGTGGTTTATGAACATGGCCATCTCTTTCCCATGGCTATATGAAAGTACAAGCTGTTCTCTCTCCTGTAAAACCAATCGTTTTACTCTTTTAGCTGACATTTCTTCTCTGTGTGGAAACAGTCTCTTAACCTGAATTAAGAGGGCTGGGAATGTTAGTCAATTTCATTTTCCTTAGTATTCTCAATATTCTTTGGATAAATTTACATGCGGTTACTGCACTATACTATAATCATTTGTGTATGTCTCTAAATTAGGTTCTAGATCCAATTTCAATGTGTGTGTTGGGGGGGGGTGTTCCCCACACACACTACCAGGCAATTCTCTGGACACCAGCTAAGTGTCCCAAAGTTCAACTCAATTCTGACACTATCTACCTGGAGATATCATCAGAAGCCACAGAATGCAGGCTCAATCCCACAAGACTATCCCGCCTCACTTTAGATGCCAGTTGCAAGCCCAGTTTGTCACCTGTGCTTCTGACCAATCGGCTCAGATTCCCATGACCCCCTCCTTGGGTTCAATTAATTTGCCAAAGCAGCTCACAGAAGTTAGAGAAACATTTTACTTACTAGATTACCAGTTTATTGTAAAGGGATGTAATTCAGGAACAGCCAGATGGAAGAGATGCATAGGACAAGGTGAGTGGGAAGGGGCACGGAGCTTGATTGCCCTCTCCTGATACCTCCATATGTTCACCAACCTGGAAGCTTCTGAACTCAGGTCTTTTAGATTTTTATGGAGGCTTCATTATATAGGCAGGATTGATTAATTCATTTGCCACTGGTGATTGATGCAATCTCCAGCCCTTCTTCCTTCCTCAGAGTTGCTGGGAAGAAGGGTTGGGCTAGAAGTTCTAATCCTTTAATGACACGACACATTTGGCTGCATTGGCAACCAGCATCCATCCTTAGGTTCAGTCCAAATATATCATTAAGAAAACAAAAGACAGGGGCGCCTGGGTGGCTCAGTCGGTTAAGCGGCCGACTTCAGCTCAGGTCACGATCTCGCGGTTCGTGGGTTCGAGCCCCGCGTCGGGCTCTGGGCTGATGGCTCAGAGCCTGGAGCCTGCTTCCGATTCTGTGTCTCCCTCTCTCTCTGCCCCTCCCCCGTTCATGCTCTGTCTCTCTCTGTCCCAAAGATGAATAAACGTTAAAAAAAAAAAAAAAAAGAAAAGAAAACAAAAGACAACTTTCCTGCTCTTATCACTTAGGAAATTCCAAGAGTTTTGGGAGCCCTGAGCCAGAAACCATGGGCAATGACCAAATACATATTCCTTATTGTAAATCACAATATCATGTTACTCTCCTCCATCAGGCATAGAAAATTTTTATGAGGAAGGCTGAATGCACTAGACTGTCCCTAGTGCACAATGCCTGTCTTAGTATTAATGTTCAGTACATTGATAGTTACTGCATGAATAGTCATGACCACTAGCATAGCCCCTATAATTAAATTGCTCATCAATAAAATAATCTCTTTCAAAGCATTCTAACATATGGTTACCCAATTTTTGACCAAAGGTATTCAGGTATAATTATGTTGCTACTTCTTGTGAAGTCCTTTAGTTGTTGGCTGTCTTTATTTGGTACCTAAGCATGCCTCATTATAGCTTCAACATCATGTCTAGGTTCTCTGGGGGAAAAAAGTGTACAGACTGGTGCTTTTTTGTGGCACTTGTATTTTCTTCTCTCCCTTTTAAAAAATAATTATTTTAAGTTAAACCTTTTTTTCAGATATTCAAAATACAACATGGTTATCAAACACTTAATTTTGGACAACTGCTTCTATGTCTTTTTTTCAGATATCCTTTTTGAAATATGACATAGGAATTGAAAACATTAGATAGGAAATGATCAGCATAAAGCATATTGGTTACATGGCCTCCATAATGTTGATTTAATAATTCTATTATAAGGCCAAATGTTTAATATTGAACTACTGTTACTTACTGCTTAAAGTGCTATCACATCTTAACTATATCATCTGCTCTTTAGATTAAAAGGTCAGTGCCTTTTTAAAACAAACCCTCCTTTGATCCACGAGGCCTAATAACTGTTGATCAGTTTTCTCTTCCTATAGTTTTGCTCACTCAAGAGTGCCATGTAATTGGAATTATACAGTGTTTGGCCCTTTGAGTCTGGCTTCTTTCTTAGCATAATACATTTCAAATTCATCCATCTTGTTTCCTGTATTAGTAGTTTATATCTTCCTATTTTTTAATGGCATTCCTTTGTTAGTTTATTAGTTTACCAGCCTAAGGAAATCTGAATTATTTCCAACTTCTGGTAATTATGAATAAAGCTGTTATAAGCATCCACACATACAGTTTTATTGCACTTGGATAAATCTCTAGGAGTAAGATTGATGGCTTCTGTGAATGGGATGTTCAGTTCTATAACAAATATCAAGATACTTTCCATTTTGCATTCCCATCAGTAGTGTTTGAGAATTCCAGTTGTTCAGTTAGAAAATTCTGTTTGCGAGGCGCCTGGGTGGCTCAGTCGGTTAAGCGTCTGACTTTGGCTCAGGTCATGATCTCAGGATTTGTGGGTTTGAGCCCTATGTCCGGCTCTGTGCTGACAGCTCAGAGTCTGGAGCCTGCTTGGAATTCTGTGTCTCTTTATGTCTCTGTCCCTCCCCCACTCTGTCTCTCAAAACTGAATAAATGTTTAAAAAAAAAATTCTACTTGCACAACAGCCTCGCCAGCACTTGGTATCATCAGGTGTTAATTTTTATAATTTTATTACAGTCATTCCAGTATGTGGTTGGTGACATCTTACTGATTTTAAGTTTAATACTGATTTTAATGTTTAGCATAGTACATTATCTTTTCTAGTGATTATTTCCCATTCGTGTATCTTTTTGCTTTTTCACATCTCTTGTCCGCTTACTAATTGAATTATTTGTTTTCTTATTAAGAAGTTTTGAGAATTCTTTATATCTTCTGGATATATATGTACTTTTTTTTTAATGCAGGCTTTGCAGATATTTTCTCAGATTTTGTGGCTTGTGTATTCTCTTTTTGAACACTGTCTTGCAAAAAGAAGATTTCACATTTCTTTGAAGTCCATTTTGTCTACCATGCCTTTTCTTTTATGGATTGTGCTTTTGGCATCACATCTAAGAAATCGTTTTTTCCTTTATTTTCTCTAGGGGTTATATAGTTCAATTTTAAATTTAAGTCTGTGGTCCATGGATAGATGTTTAAAGGTTTTTGCATATGAATGTCCATTGTCCAGCACTCTGTGTAAAAAACTATTTTTATCCATTGAATTTTCTTGGTCAAAAATTGATCTTTGTCAAAATCAGTTGACCGCATACATGTGAGGTTTATTTTGGACTTATTTTCCTGTTCCATTTATCTTTGTGTTAATCCTTTTGCCTATACACAATGTCTTGATTGCTATAACTTGAGGGTAAGTGTTGATAGTTGTTGTTCCTCTACCTTTGCTTCTTACCAAAATTGTTTCAGCTATTCTAGATAGTCTGTTTTTTCCATACAAATTTTAGTATCTAATTCCCAACTTCTGCAAAAAAATTTTTTTTGCTGGGATTTTTTTTTTTTTTTTTGTGATTGCATTATATCAGTTTTGGGAGAAATAACACTATTGGGTCTTCTATATATGAATACAGTATATACCACATATTTAAGTTCCCTTTGCTTTCTTAAGTGTCTTGCAATGACCAATACACTTGTTTTACTAAGAATTTATTAGATTAATATGTAAGTATTTCACATTTCTCTGTACTATTATAAAAAGGATTTTTTAAAGTTTCAATTTCTAGTTGTTCATTGCTGGTACATAAAAATACAGTTGATTTTGTACATTGACTTTACATTTTACTACCTTGCTAAAACCCCTAATTAATCCTAATAGCTTTTTTGCTTTGGTAGGCTTATTGGAATTATCTACATAGGCAATCATATCAGCTCTCAGTAGAGACAGTTTTTTATTATGCCTTTTATTTCCTTTTTGCATGCCTCTTTGCATTGACTAGACTCTCAGTAAAATCCAGAGTAAGTTTTATTGATGATAAAGAAGATATCTGTAACTTGGAACACTGAATTTTCTATTGAAAGACTCAAATTTGGATATCCTTTGATGATAGGCTGTTTTTAGAGAAGTTTCTGTTATTACATGTGCACATCAAACTTCTTTGTTCCTTCTACCCACATTCTGTGATATTTGCTATTCACAAAAGCTGGACAGAAACCTTGGATAATGCAGCAAAAAGTTCTTAAAAGCAAGACATGACAATTTGCATTTAAAATTAATAAACACCAAAGATACCAACCCTGCTCATTCATCTCAGTTTAATGTAGGGAGATTTAACCACTTACCTTAACCTTTTGTACAAAGAAGAACAATTGGAATATTACCCAAAAATGTTTATATTTGAAATAACATTGAAATGGATTCTGTGGGGAAAATAGTCTGTCAGCGCTCTGGCAAGGGCAAGGCCTCCATGAGTGGGAACTGTCAATACTCTGCCTTCAGGAACATTACTGAGTGCGACATTTGAAATAAATTTAGCAAAAGAAAAATAATGATAGGGTGTTCGAAGATACTTTGTACTGTTTGTCTAAAAGGCTTCCAAGAACACTGAACAGTTATAGCTCTTTTTATAATGTGTATTATCAAATACACTTAAAACTATCCTAAATATTATTAGCAGATTAGTTACTGCTCCAGGCTTGTAAAGGACTGCATGACAGACCTTTTCTAAAGCCATCATTTTTTTTTGTTCTTATAACCATATAAAAACTGAGGAGCAAAATGCTTTCAAGAATTGTCAAACATCCACACATTTACTTCCTTCAAAGGTAAAACAAAATAGAAAAATGATAAAGTACAAAATGGTAAAATTGAAAAATGGAGACTTTTGAGTAGCTCTCATGGGTAAAACCTTGTTTATTTAAATCATATATTTTAAAATTAACTCTTGGGGGATAATTTTAACTTCATAGAAAATTTACGAAGATCGTATGGAGAGATCCTGCGTATGCTTCAGTTAGTTTCTCCTCTTGTTCCCGACTTACGTAACCATGAAACATTTATTCAGATTAAGAAACAAATACTAGTACATGAGTATTAACTGAAGACATAATTTTGATTTCAACAGTTTTTCCACCAACATCTTTTCTGTGTTCCAGGATTCAATCCAAGATATCAAATCGCACTTAGTTGTCATGTCTCTTCATTGTCCTCTGATTAGTGACAGTTTCTCAGACTGTCCTTGTTTTTCATGACCTTAACAGTTTTGAAGAGTCCAGCAAGTTTCCTTGCTTTATAAGTTTGACAGTTTAAGGAGTCAAGTTCATAGAATGTGCCTCAATTTGGAATTGTCTGGTGTCTGTTGCATGATTTGACTGGGCTGTATGAGTTTTGGGAAAGAGATGAAGTGTTCTCCTCACATCATGTTAGGCGATACAAGACATCACTGATGATGTTAAACTTGGTCACTTGGTTGAGGTAGTGTCTGCTCATTTTCTCCACTATGAAGTTACTATTTTCTCTTTTCATACTTTGTTCTTGGAAGCAAGTGACTAATTCCAACCTATAAACTATATTTCAAATATACGTATCTTGAGTATTCAAAGAACTTCACTAATACTGGGCAAAAAGTTCATTGTATTCCTGTTGTCCTCATATGAAAAAGGAGAGCAAAGACACCACCAGGATTCTTGACAGTTAAAATGCTGAAAGCAAGGATGAACTAGAATTTCAACTGCATGACTTCTTTTTGTCATTGTTAATTTCTCAGGCTTTTGCCACACTTCTAATGAATTTACCAATAATTCAGTAACTGTAAGATTTCTAGGATTGAACATTCAGCATCCCTGCCTAACAAAGTGCCTTTCACGCTGTAAACTAAATAAGTAATTTTATTATTCATTCATTCATTCACTTGAAGCAGTACTAAGCCAGTGATACAAATAGTGCAGCAAATACATCTCTCTGGGGAGTAAATGGAAAAAAAAATAGGATTGAAGAACATTCTATGTTGTAAAAGAATATGTATGTTTTTATTAGAACCGGTGGTTCAAGAATAAAAAGCAGTGTATTTAAAAGTTTGGCTTATGCAAGATGCTTTCATGGCTAAGTTTGCTACCTCAATACTCTCTGAGAATTTGGTGAATAAAATTTACCAAATTTTCTGAGAATATGGTAAATTGCTGAGACTATATTAAAGAAAATTGCTAATGCTTTGTTAAAGTTATCACATGTATTTCAAGTCATAAATCATCATGATTTATTATAAAGGATGGACTAATAACTCATTAGTTTAATTGCTCGATTTTATATACCACTTTAACGATCTTCTTAAGAAAACTTGTATACTTTAAATCTATGATCAACATAATTGGTTAGTAGAATTGGGTAAGATGCATTGATGATCTGCAAGATTTCTTGACTCAGGATTCAAGTCGCATGACAAAAGGAATACTATAACGTAACTAGTCTCAATAGTAACACATGTGGCTAATGATTTGTTTATTTATTTATTTATTTATTTATTTATTTATTTATTTATTTATTTTTTAATATATGAAATTTACTGTCAAATTGGTTTCCATACAACACCCAGTGCTCATCCCAAAAGGTGCCCTCCTCAATACCCATCACCCACCCTGCCCTCCCTCCCACCCCCCATCAACCCTCAGTTTGTTCTCAGTTTTTAACAGTCTCTAATGCTTTGGCTCTCTCCCACTCTAACCTCTTTTTTTTTTTTTTTTTCCTTCCCCTCCCCCATGGGTTTCTGTTATGTTTCTCAGGATCCACATAAGAGTGAAACCATATGGTATCTGTCTTTCTCTGTATGGCTTATTTCACTTAGCATCACACTCTCTAGTTCCATCCATGTTGCTACAAAAGGCCATATTTCATTTTTTCTCATTGCCATGTAGTATTCCATTGTGTATATAAACCACAATTTCTTTATCCTTTCATCAGTTGATGGACATTTAGGCTCTTTCCATAATTTGGCTATTGTTGAGAGTGCCGCTATAAACATTGGGGTACAGGTGCCCCTATGCATCAGTACTCCTGTATCCCTTGGATAAATTCCTAGCAGTGCTATTGCTGGGTCATAGGGTAGGTCTATTTTTAATTTTCTGAGGAACCTCCATACTGTTTTCCAGAGCGGCTGCACCAATTTGCATTCCCACCAACAGTGCAAGAGGGTTCCTGTTTCTCCACATCCTCTCCAGCATCTATAGTCTCCTGATTTCTTCATTTTGGCCACTCTGACTGGCGTGAGGTGGTATCTGAGTGTGGTTTTGATTTGTATTTCCCTGATAAGGAGCGACGTTGAACATCTTTTCATGTGCCTGTTGGCCATCCGGATGTCTTCTTTAGAGAAGTGTCTATTCATGTTTTCTGCCCATTTCTTCATTGGGTTATTTGTTTTTCGGGTGTGGAGTTTGATGAGCTCTTTATAGATTTTGGATACTAGCCCTTTGTCCGATGTGTCATTTGCAAATATCTTTTCCCATTCCATTGGTTGCCTTTTAGTTTTGTTGGTTGTTTCCTTTGCTGTGCAGAAGCTTTTTATCTTCATAAGGTCCCAGTAATTCACTTTTGCTTTTAATTCCCTTGCCTTTGGGGATGTGCCGAGTAAGAGATTGCTACGGCTGAGGTCAGAGAGGTCTTTTCCTGCTTTCTCCTCTAAGGTTTTGATGGTTTCCTGTCTCACATTCAGGTCCTTTATCCATGTTGAGTTTATTTTTGTGAATGGTGTGAGAAAGTGGTCTAGTTTCAACCTTCTGCATGTTGCTGTCCAGTTCTCCCAGCACCATTTGTTAAAGAGACTGTCTTTTTTCCATTGGATGTTCTTTCCTGCTTTGTCAAAGATGAGTTGGCCATACGTTTGTGGGTCTGGTTCTGGGGTTTCTATTCTATTCCATTGGTCTATGTGTCTGTTTTTGTGCCAATACCATGCTGTCTTGATGATGACAGCTTTGTAGTAGAGGCTAAAGTCTGGGACTGTGATGCCTCCTGCTTTGGTCTTCTTCTTCAAAATTACTTTGGCTATTCGGGGCCTTTTGTGGTTCCATATGAATTTTAGGATTGCTTGTTCTAGTTTCGAGAAGAATGCTGGTGCAATTTTGATTGGGATTGCATTGAATGTGTAGATAGCTTTGGGTAGTATTGACATTTTGACAATATTTATTCTTCCAATCCATGAGCAGGGAATGTCTTTCCATTTCTTTATATCTTCTTCAATTACCTTCATAAGCTTTCTATAGTTTTCAGCATACAGATCTTTTACATCTTTGGTTAGATTTATTCCTAGGCATTTTATGCTTCTTGGTGCAATTGTGAATGGGATCAGTTTCTTTGTCTTTCTGTTGCTTCATTGTTAGTGTATAAGAATGCAACTGATTTCTGCACATTGATTTTGTATCCTGCAACTTTGCTGAATTCATGTATCAGTTCTAGCAGACTTTTGGTGGAGTCTATCGGATTTTCCATGTATAATATCATGTCATCTGCAAAAAGCGAAAGCTGGACTTCATCTTTGCCAATTTTGATGCTTTCTATAGTTTTCAGCATACAGATCTTTTACATCTTTGGTTAGATTTATTCCTAGGCATTTTATGCTTCTTGGTGCAATTGTGAATGGGATCAGTTTCTTCATTTGTCTTTCTGTTGCTTCAGCTAATGATTTGTTTGAAAGGCACTACAAGTAGCACTTATTCATAGCATTGAACTGCAACTATTCAAATATATATTAATGCCATTCTTTAATCAAGTAATAAATATCAAAGAAAAAGCTTCCAGAAGCTTTGCAATCATTGGTCTCTTTGATAATTAAGTTATTAAAATTCCAAAAATATTGCTGTAATACAATCTAATGCTTCATTAAGTGAGCTACAATGTGTGTGGGGATGGAGAAATCATGGCCTTTCAACATACTCTAGTGTATTCAGTTCATATCTGAAATACCATATTACAGCTATAGATCATTATAAGAGGGAAAAATATTGTCAAATTTCTGTTCATTCTACACTCTCCTTTTGTGAAAACACTCACTCCCACCTTCAATCCATAGGTGAATTCCTCCTGTCAAGGTAGTTGACCAAATCAGTAGATATCAATCCATAGTCTAAGCTAAGCTAATTATATGCTTCCTCTGGGAATTTGGTATTAGGACACAAAGTCTAAATTATTTGTTGGTCAGTTCAACACAACACAAAAAGTGATGTAAAACTGAGTCTGAGTCAGTCATGCTGGTCTGAGAGGATGTTTTGCTGGAGCAAGAGGACAA
Source organism: Panthera tigris (assembly GCF_018350195.1). NCBI lineage: Eukaryota > Metazoa > Chordata > Mammalia > Carnivora > Felidae > Panthera > Panthera tigris. The sequence continues at coordinate 107,012,163 of NC_056660.1, forward strand.
GAGAAATCTCTCTTCAGAGAGAGTGGTGATTGAATCTGATCCACTGAGAAAAGCAGAGGTGAAAGAAATCCTGATAGTAAGAAGACACAATAAAGCACAAATGCCTCTATTCCTGGTGGCTTTTATTCCCTGTTAAAATCTTCAAGGAACATGTCTGCCCTTCTCGTGTAGTCTTTGATATATCCATGTAATTTTCTAAGAATTCTCCCCCCCCCTTTTTTTTTTGTTTAAACAAACTGTGTTTTGTTCTTTTCTTTAGTACAAAAAATTACCACCTAAATAGAAAAAAATGGACTAATCCATTTATCCTTCAAACAATAGAAAGTGTATAAATCAGAGGGCAAGAAGAGGGAAGTGAGTACAGTAACTCTAATGGCTAAAACGCTTTCACATCATGCTCCAGATTTGAAATAAATAAATAAATTTGAATCAAGAGATGGAAGTTCCAGTTAGAGAAATAGATTCAGGCTTAAAATAATGTAAAAATATACCAACATTTTGAGAGTAATCAAAAAAATGAGAAGACCTTCCTCATGCTCTCTAGATTTGTTCTATTTGGGAGCAAGAATGTCCTGTCCCTTTCAAGTTCTTTCTAGTTGGACTAAGAATCAAATTGACCCGAGACAGATTAACGGGAGAAAATCACATTTAATAGTGTATGTAACAGGAATCCACACAGACAAGGAAATTCCTAAGACAGGCAATATGAGGTGTATAGTCATCCTGAACGGAAGAGAAGGCGTTAGGGGTCTGGGACTTCAGAGGAATGAAATGCAGTATACAGGGCAAGAAGAAGGGCAGATTCTTGGTAATTCCATGTGTGCCCTAACATACCAATGGGTCACTGGGTGAAATTTATCTCTGCTAATAACCCCTATTCTGGGAAAGACCCTCAATTTAGATTCTTCTCTGTAGTTAAGGGAGAGGCAAAAGTTTCTCTTGAGACTGATGAGGGAGCATAAGGTATGCTGAGAGCGAAATACAAGCTAGCACCCACACCCCTCCACCCACCCCAGGTGGGATATGTGTGATATTCCTCAGATATTCCTGGCTGCACAAGGACAAAGGAAAGGAAAGAAAACAAATGGCCAACTGATACAGATCACAGTTATACAGGACATGGGTCTCCATCAGTTTACAAATATCTTAGTAAATTACAAGAAAAAGGGAATCTTATCAATAGCCTCATCTCCAGAAACCTGTAGACTTCAGTTCCTGGAGCCCCAGCATCACACCTCCACAGTGATAAGGGGAACGAAGCCAAGAAGGAAATGGCAGGTAAAATTAAATTTCTCTATAACCTGCAGCCCATTGACAGATAAGAGGAAGGCAGGATAAAATGTTTCTCTTGGAACTCCCTACTGTCTTAATGTTAATGCCTTACTAGAGAGAAAACAACCTTAGCTTGACAATAACAAGGGCTCAAGTATTTTAGGAGTCCTCTTTAGCATATCAAAGTCCTTTTGGAGGCCTCCTTTTTTTTTTTTTTTTTTACCTCCCCCAACTCCATAGTATATAACTCTTCACAATCCCAGTGCAGCTCTTTTTGCCCAGGTGTCCTTTCCCCATACTTTAATAAAATCACCTTTTTGCACCAAAGATGTCTTCAAGAATTCTTTCTTGGTCGTTGTCTCTGGACCCCCTTCCATCACCCCAAAACCTCATTAAGTCTGTAGGGTCTCTATTGTCTTCAGCTCAGAATAATCTTCATAATAAAGTCGCCTAGCTTGGGGGGTAGCCTGCCATTGGCCCCTACATTTTCTTACCAGGAGTCTTCCAGAAAAGACTGCAGGCATCCACCCTGGAATGTGTTACACTGAGCGAGAAGCTTTCCTGAGTTCTAAGTATGCTATGACTGTAAGTGATGATAAAATGATTCATCTGTTTTGGCCATTTCTGGAGGATGCTTAATGATGTTGCACAGGAAAGATGTAAAAATGAGGAAGCTTATTTTCATTTCAAACGAAAAGAAAAAAATCCTTCTCTCCAAAAACTACAAGAAAGAAAAGATCCTTCCCTCCTATAACTGTACAGAGAAAATACATCCATTGTAACAAAGATTGCTCATAATAAAAGACTGAGGTCAGAAAGCCAGAGCTGAAACATAGTCATAGTCCTTTCTGGAGAGGATAAATAAAGTTCTGCTTCTATAAACCTGTCCATAAGGAAATTCTAACAATTATCCGATACAGGAATAATGGCTGTGAAGAATAAAGTATCTATTTCGGTCAAGTCTAGAGTCTCTATAGATCAAGGTCTTTCTGGAGCCCCCTACACCTCCCCAAAATAGAGTACAGAGACTCTTCACCTAACCATTTCAATTAAGGATTGTCACTGATGCCTTAGTATAGAATGTCTGGATGTTGATACCAGAATCCACTAAATACTCTTTGTAACTTGAATTCATTAGTATGTATCAACAAAATGTTTATAGCTCTTCTTGCATAAAATTAGTATTGTGCATCTAATTAAGTCTTCATAGAGTCCTAAATCAGTGAGTCATAAGTTAAATACTAACAATTCTGGTCATTTCCAATGTGTATTTCGGTAGGGGTGATCCTACGCCACCAAGCAATTCTCTAGCACCATCTTGAGATTCAACTCAATCCTGATGCTACCTGGAGATAGCATCAGATCTCACAGGTTAAAGTTTATCCTACAAGACTGTACCCTTCCCTCCAGCTTCGGACACGAGTCACAATTCCAGGTTGTTACCTATGCTGCTGACTGACGGGCCATAGATTGGAAGTTCCAGCCACCCCTTCCATGGGTTCAAATAATATGCTAGAGCAGATGACAGGACTCAAACATTTTACTTAATAAATTACTGGTTTATTGTAAAAGGATATAACTCAGGAACAGCCAGATGGAAGAGACGCATAGGGCAATGGGGAAAGGGCACGGAGCATTCATAAGTGCTCCCAGTACCTCCATGTGTTCACTAGCCCAGAAGATCTCCAGATTCCATCCTTTTTTGTTTTAATGGAGGCTTCATTACATATTCACAATTGATTAGATCATTGGCCATTGGCAGTTGATTCAGTCTTCAGCCCCCTGTCCCCTCTTCCTCAGGGTTGGGGGGGGTGTTGTGACTGAAATTTCCAACCCTTTAAGGACATGGTTGAATCCTTTGGTAACCAACCCCCAATTTTAGGTGTCTGTCTCTTCATTAACATAACAAAAGACACCTTGATGGCTCTTACTGCTGAGGAAATTCCAAGGGTTTTAGGAGCTCTATGCCAGAAATAGAGACAAAGACCAAATATATATACTTCTTATCACAATATCACAAATACTATCTTGGTTAATTGTACCTTACCAGTCTGTTAGATTCTGTACATGCTTCCCAAGAGTGGGTCTTATGTAAGGAGCATTCTTGTGCGTTTATTTGGCTCTGTCTGGTATAAAACTGGAAAAAAATTCTGAAAAAAAATTTCTGTGATAAAGCAAAATTTTAAGTTTAGGTATATTAAAGAAGACGTTTCTAAGACTAGTCCTTTGGAGATGTGGATTTCTTCCTCAGGCAAACCTCCCACTGAGAACCAGTCCTGGAATGAATTCTTTTGAGGCAGACTCACTTTTTTTGTTTGTTTAAGTTACTTGACAATAATATTAACCCCACTTCTTCCAGTTTTCTGATGAAACATGTTACACATCTCAGAGATAATTTAACTTTACTAAGGGGTGACAGATTTGATAGGACTATGTCAGTAAGTTTTTAAAACATGTTAAGGAAAGTTTGATCCTGTGAAAGGGTTGGAGCTTACCAGTGACTTCAAAATCACTGATTCAAAAAGCCAAAGAATAATAGGGCATTTCGTGAGCCTGATGCATATGGACCTCAGGTTACATTTAAGTAACAACATCTCAGTAAGAACGGACTAAAGTGGTTTAATACCTGTAATAAATAATCATCTATTGACCCAAGAACTCTCCTAATCCTGGTGAGATTCCTAACTCAGTTTTACCCTCTCAGTTTTTCACTGCTCAAAATTTTTGTGAATTTCAAACTCTGATAATTGCTTTTCTTGTCATTGCCTTAGGCACTCTGTGACAGCACTGGATAGAGTACAGGAAGTGCAACAGAACTAGTATTTATTTAGTTCCTAACTTGCTCTAGGCTTTAGTGTGCAATTTCAGAATGGCCTTTGCAAGGTGAATAGACTTCAGCCATTAGGATTTGATAGTGTATGAGCAGTATTTGAGAGTAAATAACATTATTTATTTATTAACTTTAAATTGCTATTAATGCTTCATGTTACTTGTTTTAAAATAGTTCTCATTATTTCTTAGTAAAGAATTTGTGTTGGCAATTTGGTTATGCCAATCATTTTCAGGCTTCTTGACACAAATTTATTTAAATAAAATAAAATGTATTTCATAGTCGTTATTTGGTGTCCTATAATTTACACCATATTTACACTCCTGTCAAATTTTCCATCTTCACAACCCATGTTGGAGTACAGGACAGTGTGGGAGAGGACGAAGTCTGAATATCTATCACCTACCTTCGTAGATTATGAGCAAACTCTTCAAAGCAGAAGGACACATATTTTCTACTTTATCTCCTCAGAACCTGGTTGAATTCTTAGCAGAGAATAGGCTCTCATTAAGAGTCTTATGTATGAGTATACAATGAGTCATTTCTATTGCCGTTTTATTTTATAGATGCATGTAATCACAAGTGCACATTTTTGTGTATTTTAAAATTCTGCCCCAAGTCTCAATTCTGATTTCTAGAACCACATCTTAAAATGTTCTTAGGAGCACCTGGGTGGCTCAGTTGGTTAGGCGTCTGACTTTGGCTCAGGTCATGATCTTGCAGTTCATGAGTTTGAGCCCCACATCCAGCTGTGTGCTGGCAGCTCAGAGCCTGAAGCTGCTTCGGATTCTGTGTCTCCCTCTCTCTCTGACCCTCCCCTGCTCACTCTGTATGTCTCTCTTGAAATAAATCAATAAGCTTTAAAAAAAAAAGTGCTTGCTCTCACACAGTAGTAGTGGAAGAAGGAGTAGCATCAATACCAAAGTGATTCAGAGTTTTGCCAAATGACTCTGCTTTGTAGGAATGGGCATATAAATAGGGAGGAGTGTTTGGTAAGGAGAGGTTCATCTTATTTGTATTGGTCTGGAAAATATGTGGAATACAGAGGATGGCTGAGAGATTAGGAGGAAATAGGTTGGGGATAGTAGTTATTGTGATATGAAATGAATGGTGGAATTTGGGACCTAAGAGGGTAGAAAGATAGAGATGAGGGGCGCCTGGGTGGCTCAGTCAGTTGAGTGTCCGACTTTGGCTCTGGTCGTGATCTCAGCGGTCTGTGAGTTCGAGCGCCGCATCGGGCTCTGTGCTGACAGCTCGGAGCCTGGAGCCTCCTTCCCATTCTGTGTCTCCCTCTCTCTCTACCCCTCCCCCATTCATGCTCTGTCTCTCTCTACCAAAAATAAACATTAAAAAAAATTTTTTTAAAGAAAAAGATGAAAGAATGATGTGTTTAAGTTTTTTGATATAATGTATTATAACATGTATTGTTATTGTATTCATTTATTTAATAACTGTTTAAAAACCTAATCTATACCAGATGCTATGCTAATTGTTGATAACATAATGTTCAACCCTGGAGATACTATAATAAGCTAAAGGAGCTTATTCTGTAGGGCGTCCTAGGTAATAGCAACATTGGAATTGAGGATGTATGTGTGAGTAGCTATAGTTAGAATGGGGCTGAAGATTCCTGGACCTGAAGAAGTGAATAAATTGGAGAGAAGATCTGTAACAGAGAATAAAGGGGGAGTGTTGAATCAGCTGCCCAAAATATGGGGTAAACTTCAGAACAGAAGTTTAGGAGGGTATTATGCTATAGATCCCAGTGACACAATCTCAGAAATGCAGGGATTTTAGCTTGAGGCATGGGCAGTGATCCAGGGAAAAAAAGCAATGCTGTGCAGACTACCAGTCTTATCCTAACCTGAGTCTTGAGGTAACTAAGGTAAAGAAGGTTGAATGGCCCCTTCAGCAGAAAATTGCAGAGTAAGTAAAGTTCAGTTAAGCTGAGGAAGGGCACTAATCATTTGATGCACTGAGTAAAGATGGCAGAAAAGGAAATCTTGGCAAGGTAGGAAACAGCGCTAGAGGAAGACGTTGTGCTCTGTCCTCCATGAAGTAAGAGATGCTGGATTTTTCCAATCATGTATTTTCACTATTGAGCTACGTGAGTGTATCTACTGGACTCAGTTTTTTTTTTTTTTTTAATTTTTTTTTTTCAACGTTTTTTATTTATTTTTGGGACAGAGGGAGACAGAGCATGAACAGGGGAGGGGCAGAGAGAGAGGGAGACACAGAATCGGAAACAGGCTCCAGGCTCCGAGCCATCAGCCCAGAGCCTGACGCGGGGCTCGAACTCACGGACCGCGAGATCGTGACCTGGCTGAAGTCGGACGCTTAACCGACTGCGCCACCCAGGCGCCCCAGTTTTATTAGTTAATACTGAATTAAATTCTCTGGAAGAAAGAATTTCTTTCTTTAAAAAAAATGTACATCTCTATCAAAATGCCTATCCAGTATGTTTTTAGCATTTCACAAATGCAAATAGAGTTAGAATGGTTGTACAGTTTTGCACCCTAGGTGGTATTTGTAACTGTGTGAAAAAGCATGAGTATTTTAGGTGTAACAAAATTTGCCTTTGACCTTTTGAATATTTTACCACATCCTTGTCCTTTTCAAAATGACTACCCGTTTTTAATTCCAAAAATTTACTGAGGTTGAGGCACATTTTAATATATTCAACCTGTTCTTGTTAGGACAAACTTAAAACATTATGTGTTCTGAACTGCAAGGCACCATAGTGACCAACTAAGACTATAATACCGTGGTATTTTTCTCGAATTTAGGCCATCTCCCAAAACAATTTTAGGAAAACAAGCAGTTCAGTGTGGATGGTATTTTGTTTTCTAGATTTTTCCGCCAAAACAAAGCCATTTTGTGAGAGGGAATAAGTTCAAGTATATGAAAAAATATCTGGTAATTATTTTAAATTAGACACAATTACTTTTCAGTTTTGTTAGTAGAGCAGACTGGTTTTTAAAGTTGTGTTATAAATTACAGCTGCAGTGAATCTTTGTCATAGATGGCATGGCAGCTTACCGCAGTGATTAGGAGGACATACCGGGACACACTGCTCTGCCTTGGGACTTCATCTTCATTTCTTACCAGGTGTTAGAGATGTCTCTCCAGTTTTTTTCTCTGTTCAATAGTGTTACCATATACCTTTATACGTGCATTTGTGTGTGTGTTAGCTAGTAACATAGAAAGCATTTTAAAACTTGAGGAATTAAAAGTACATAATATTATATAAGCCAAAGAAGTTAAGTATAAATATAAGAAAGGAAGGAAACCAATTTGTGAGTGCTTAACATGTATAAAGCTTGTATGTTGCATTGTTTAATCTTCAGAACAGTCTTCTGGGGTATGATCTCATTTAAGAAATTAGGAAACTGTGGATAAGTGTTTAAGTTTTTTTGTCAAGATTTCACGCTGGTAAATGTCCTAGATGGAATTCAAATCATGATCTAAAAAAAAACCCAAAATATATAGTCTTTGCATTTCTCCACACTAACAAACCTTGGTTGTATAAAATGAAACATTTTAAAATGAGATTTCTTGAACGTCAGTTAGGTATAATATCACAAGGTTTTTTGTTTGGCTTCTATTCCATTCCAGTATTTTTTCCAGTACTGGAGATACTCACAAGGAGGAAACGTTTCTTTCGTGTTCTCCAGTTTGCCTACAAACAGAGCCACATTGTTCATTTTCCCCCAAGCCTATTCACTAGTCCCCCTCACCCCTTTATCCATGGTTTTACTTCCTATACTTTCAAGTTATCTGCAGTCAACCGTGGTTCAGAAGCACATGATTCTCCTTCTTACATATCCTCAGTAGGTCACTAGTAGCTTAACACTGTGTCACAATGCCTACATCATTCAGCTCACTTCATCTCATTACGTAAGCATTTTATCAGCTTACATCATCACAAGAAGAAAGGGGAATACAGTATGGTAAAATATTTTGAGAGAGAGACCACATTCATAGAAGTTTCATTACAGTGTACTGTTATAGTTGTATTTTACTATTAGTTATTGTTAATCTCTTACTATGCTTAATTTATAAATTAAATGTTATCATAGCTGTGTGTGTATAGGAAAAAGCATAGTATATATAGGGTTTAGTAGTATCAGTGGTTTCAGGTATTCCCTGGCGGTCTTGAAATGTATCTTCCCCTTGAATAAGGGGGGACTACTATAGTCCAACCAGGTCATGGACAGAGAGATATGTTGGAAATTCCTTGCATTCTTGCTTCAGTGTTGCCTACAGGATGAAGTAGAAATAATACAGAATACTAGTATTTATTAGAAATACTAGTGTTTCATTTCATTTCATCATGGCACAGAGCTTCCTCTACCCTGTGAATCTGGGTGTGGTCCCATGGCTGTTGGGATCACATTAGCAAACATGATTTAGGCAGAAGAATGAAAAGTGCCTGTAAGTTGGAGCTTCACTTCTGTGGCTGCTTGGAACATGTCTTATATCATGTATACAAGACTGGACTAGCCTCCTGGAGGCTGAGAGACCACAGGAGGGAGACCATCTCAGCCACCCCAGTCAGGGTTTCATAGACTAAGAAACATGTGGGTAAGACCATTTTAAACCCAGCTAGTCTATACTGGAGGAAATGCCAACTTAACCCCTGAATTGTGAGAAATAATAAATACTTGTTGGTTTAGATACTAAATTTTGGAGTTATTTGTCATGTGGCAAAGTCTTTCTGATATGACAGACATGTGCTGGACACTTTGCTTGTCACTTTGGGGGGTTCAGACACAAGTAAGTCTTTGTCATCCTAATATTGGAAAAGATAGCACAGTAAAATAACTAAAATTCATGTTGGAGTTAGGGAGTGATGGAAACTTATTGTTCACATCAATCTCAAAGTCAGTGTAAGAAGAATGTTTTCCGAGAATTGTGGAACTCGATTTTAGAGGCATAAGGAACGTTAGTTACCCCAATTCTCAAATTCTGTGGATGAGAAAATGGAGTCAGGGTGGTCATGGCAGTGACAGACACTCATCCAACCAACAGTTTAGGTTTCTGTTGTTGGGTTCCATTAGATGGCTGCCTTTGGATTAAAGAAGAAATGTTTTTCTTTTTTTCTTGTTCTCCAGTCCTTCCTGGGAAACCCCACGCTCTACCCACCTGAAAAGAACCTGGCCCATTCTATCCCCTATGGAATTCAAAAAGACAGAATGTTGCATGATGGAGGATATTGGGTGAAGGAGCCAGCAGTTCACCACTGCACAGTGCTCATAGATGTGCTGGGTCAGAAACAGAGAGACACTAAGGCCCTGAGGCTGCTCTTCAAGGCAAATGCTCCAGGAACAGGCAGAAATAGTCCCTTGGGACAAATTTTAGACACTTCGCAGATGCCGGGAGGAATGAGTCACGAGGATGTGCAATGGAAAACACATCTGGGTTGCTGAGGCCTTGGACCTTGGGAGACATTAGATTGGGGCCCTGGCATTCCATGGCAGAAGCTGGGGTTACTGCCCTGAGCCCTTAGTGCTCTGGGAAAGCTATAGGATTTTACTCCAGAGCAAGCGCACTTGACCCTCGCATTCTGGCTTGGGTGGGTCCCACACACAGCAGGGCCAGAGTGAAGTCCCTGCACCTGGCCTGATTTCTGGGGCAGGTGAACCTACACTGTGACTGAGCGGGGGAATAAAGAGGCATCCACAAGCACTGGGGATTTTGTAGTGGCTACTGTGAGTTCACGACCTCATAGAGAGTCTGGGAGGAAGAGTCCTAGGCGGTGAGGTCCCAGGTGTTTTTCATCCCAGGACTTCCCTGCCAGTGTCCTGGATCTCTTAAGATCCCACAACAAGGGGCTTCAGCTGCGCGCCTCCAGCCTGATTCCGGCATTCTCTGCACCACCACTCATGCTCAGTGCATCCCGTCTCATCCTCTTCCTGCAAAACCCAAGTACGATTCTTTTCCTCCTAATTCATTTCTTCATTCACTTATTTATTTGTTCATCCTCTTCAAATTCTTTAGCCTAAATTATCCATTTTTAGGTGACCTGCTTCCTGCTTTCCTCAGCAACTTCGTCTCCTGTTAACTCTGTCGAACCAGGATGCTTAGAACTTCTGTTTGCTCACCTGGTCTACACTCGGAGCCCTCTCTGCTTGGCCACCTCCTAGAAGCTGCCAAGTTGTGGAGCTAATCATGGTAAAGATTCAGGATCCCTCACAAGCGCAGCCTTCCTTCAAGGGGTTATTCATAAGCTTGGATTTATATTTTTGTCTTTTTCCTGATGAAGTCTCCCAGGAATTAGTGAGGATAGTATCTGTCACTACTTTTCCTGCTGACCACTTGGTGTCTCAGCCTTCTAGCGGTAAGAAGGGACAGGGCCAGTCCCAGGAGAGGGTCGGAGTAAACGGGGGGAATTAGAGGGAGGAGTATGTGAAGGGGAGATTCACTGTCTCCCGGCAATGACTTGGCCACTTACTCTGTGCTGTTAATGTACAGCTATTCATTTTATTGTTTGGTAATATTTTCATTTTTAAGTCATTTTGACAGCAATATGTTTAAAAAACTAAAGCACATATTTAATGAAAAAAATGAATACATTTTTGTTTTTCAGTATTGTTGATACTCCATGTTTAACTTAAAATGTTTGTGAACATATACCATCCATCCACCAATGGCACCAAAGTGATAACATTGATAATATAGATAGCAGACAACACAAATCTGCTTAAGAAACTTCCCCATTTCAGAACTTATTATTTTAGGATGGTGACCAAAGACAATGTTTTAACACTTGTATCTACAAAGGTCAATTTGCCTATCACTTTAGTGACACGACTTTTCTTTTAGGTTAAATAACTCTTCTTCATGAATACTACTTTTGCTCATTATGACTTCATGTTTTCTTGTGTATGTACATAGAATGAATTGATAGCTATCAATGCATTAGCAAAAGGGCATTTGCTCAGTGATAACACTTTTAGGTCGATATCGTCACTTCCTTGAAATAGAAACCAGTGAATTTTAACATTGATTGCATTTTTTCATTCAATTCATGGAAGAAAAGAAAGCTTTCACAAGTTAATTCTCTCAAAAGTGACATTACTGGAAGACGTATCAGTTGATTCAGGAGTTAAAATGAAGTTAAAATGATTTGTTTTGTGCTGATAATATAAATACAGATTTTGGTAGTTCAGAGCATCATAGTTAAAAAAATGTTCTTAACAAATTAAAGCATTTATGGGGCAGAAATGAATTCATAATGTATCCAAAAAAGTTGAAATGCATTACCAATTTACATGGAAGCAAAAATAATGAAAATAAACAAGTGACATTGTATATAGTAACTGGACTTCAAGTTGTTTCCTAATGAAGCCATGTTGCTTAGTGCTGATCTTTGGGAGAACATTTCAGTCTAAATGCTTTCATAGTATAGACCACTGCTAGAAAATAAATTTTGGTTTCTTTTTTTTTTAATCAATTAAAAATCTTTAATAAAAGTATTCAACATATGGTGCACAAAAAACCTTAAGCTTTATCAAATTGAATTTTTGAAAAAAAAAGCTTGCAAATAGAGAGGCATTGAAATTTGTCCCTACAAAAGCAAGGGATGTACTAAAAAAATGGAATGATGAGAAATTGAAATGATGGATGAATTTTGAAATTCTTTAACTGTGCTTTGGAATATCTCCACTTATGAGAAGAATCTTTGAAGTTGTATTTGTAGCTTAAATTGATATTCTATACTGCACTGGGTTGAGATTTAGAAGGCTTATGATTAAAAAAAAAGAAGAAGGCAGCCTTGATTTTTTAGAATCTAAATTTAGTGAAACATTAAAAAAATAAATTTGGGGGGGTTCTTAACCATAACTTAATGAAATGAATTTATCTGGAAGTAAAAATATTTGAAAAATTTTATAACATTATTTTAGTGCCTCCTTTTACTCTCAAAAGTCCTGATGTAGATGATAAATTATATGGTCACTCCACATATAAGGAACTAGAAGATTGCTTGGGTGCCCCCCTAGGGTGATATGAGTGTGTCTTGTAGGCATCAACTGGAGACACTGGAAACAGAAAAGTGAATAAAAACTTTCTTTCTTCCCGTAGGTCACAGTCCAAGGTAATAAAAAATATTCATAACTTGGTGTTATTTGCTCTATGTTGGAAACATACACAAAGCAAGTAATAGGCTATAATGGCTAGAGTGGGTATTGCAGATACATTGGCAACTTGATTATAGAGTGGAATGTAGAGCTTTTAGAGAGTTGGCCATCCTGCTGTATATTTCTGAAAGAAGTTGTTCTCTGGTGTCAAAGAAAAATTGCACTGGATAGAGATAAATGTATAAGGAAAACTTGATTCAAGACTACTGCAAGAGGACTAGAGATTGAACTGAACTTTTTTGGGAAAAAAAAAGGTTGGGAGGTGCCTGGCCGGCTCAGTCCATGACATGCAACTCTTAATCTTGGGGTTGTGAGTTCAAGCCCCATATTTGGTGTAGATATTACTTAAAATCTAGGGCACTTGGGTGGCTCAGTTGATTAAGCGTCTGACTCTTGATCTCGGCTCAGGTCATGATCTCACAGTTGGTGAGATTGAGCCTCACATCAGTTTCTCCGATGATAGTACAGAGCCTCTTTGGGATTCTCTTTCTCCCTTTTTCTCTGGCCTTTCTGCACTCACACACATCCCCACTTTCTCTCTCAAAATAAATAAATAAACTTTTTTAAAAAATCTAAAAAAAATGGGAGAGTTTTTCACACTGAAGCAATCTAGTAGAGAAGTACTAGATGATGTTGGTGGTGCAGAGATAGATCATGATTAGATCATCTGTGTTTGCTAATTGGCATTTATGTTAGGCTCCCACCCTCGCACTGAAACTGGGAGTTAGGGGCTTTGGCTGTATCTTTCTTGATGATTTCTTTTCCAAGCGATAGCTCTCAGGACCTTGAGAAAGACTTTCTTGAGTTGTAAAAGTGGCAAGAGGCTGGGAGAAGATTTGCATTTCAGAGAGACAGAGAATTTATAACGTCAAGTTTTCAAAAGTACATGGTCTAGGTAAAGGAAATCAGGGTCGTAATGCGAAAGGAACTTGTCTAAAGTTCAGTCACACAGGAGAATCTTAAGGCCGTCTTAGTGAGTGGACCTATCACTGTGTATTTGACTCTCAACTTAAAGGAAGATAAGGAAAACTGACTCTTCTTTTCTAGATTGACTCCTTAACTGCTTTTCCTCGTGGAGCCAGCTTATTCTCACCTGCAGGATAGATCCTAATGAGGTTTGTTAGGCCATTTATGTCTGATCACAGGATTTTAAGATTAACTGTGAATAAATAAATGCTTTTCATGCTTTTATAGTCATCTTGGGAATAGGCTTTTCCCCTTGGAAAAGCTTCCAGGGTTTCTCTATTAACAAAGATCTTTTTCACACAGTAAAGCCAATGAAAGTGTACTTTTTTGCAAATAGGATGACAATGACAGGATCTAACATCTGCTTTAAAAGAGACAGTGACACATAGTAGCTCCAAACTAAATTTCATCTACTTACTAAATCTTAGCTATGTTGCAGAGGAAGCATGACTAAAACCATAGACTTAGTTTGTTCCCAAAGCTTGGATGTCCAATAAAGATGCCAAAAATGTTTTAGTATTTATCTTTGATATTTGAAAGAAAGCCACATTTACTGATGATATTTTAACATCTTTACTAATTGCCTTCAACATGTTAAAAATGCAACCTTTAACAATTATCTTTCTTTTGGAAGGTATTTTGTGCTTTTGAATAAGGAGTAAAATATACAAGAATGAAATGAGGTGGTGTAATATTCCAGTCACACTTCTTGCTTTTCTTGCTGTGTGATTTTGCTCAAGTTCTTTAACTTCTATGAGTTTCATAACTTTGTATGAGGTTTTCTGAGCTCAAATGTAGTTGATGAATTTCTGTATTCTTAAAAAACAAAGTATTTGAAGATGCTCGTATCAAGCAATTACATTACTATTCATTTGTGAGTGAACCTTTTCCAGAGCATCTGAAGAGATGATGACTGTTTCTTGCCTTGGTATTCACAAGCACTAATCCTTGGCTAAAGTTTTGGTAGGCAGTATCATAGCTTGAGTAGCCACCAGTGAAGGTATTCGGGTAACTCCAGAAGATTCATGCATGCATGCATGCATGCATTTATTCATAAATTAGGTATTGAGTGCCTGCTATTTAACCAGCACTGCAGTAGGTGTCAGGAATAGACAATAGCTGACTCTTACTAAGTCCTGCTGGTACCAGGATATGGTTTAAGGACTTTATTTTTTACCCATTTACTCCTCAGTACTTGTCATAAGGTAGATATTATTGATATCCCCATTTGGTAGAAAAGAAAATTGAGGGGCACCTGGGTGCCTCAGTACGTTGAGCTTCTGACCCTTGATTTTGGCTTAGGTCATGATCTCACAGTTGATGAGACAGAGCTCTGTTTCAGGCTCTGTGCTAACTGCGTGGAGCCTGCTTGGGATTCTTTCTCTCCCCCTGTCTCTGCCTCTCATCTCCTTGTGTGTGCTCATGTGTGTTCTCTCTCTCTTTCTCTCTCTCATTCTCTGTCTCTCTCAAATAAACATTTTTTAAAAAAGAAAATTGAGATAGAAATTAAATAACTCAGTCATGATGACATTGGCTAGCAAAGCCAGGATCTAGGCAGTCTGGCTGTAAATGCTTTTGAGCATCACTCTATAATGTTTCTTCTCAAATAATCATAAGCAAAATAAACATGGTACTTGGCTTTCACTAGTGGTGGAGAAAGAAATTAATCAAATAATCACAATGAATAGATGATTATAAAATAAAATGGGGTATGTCCAGGACTTGTATTATTATATAGAGAGATCCTAATATATGAAGGAACATAAAGAATATGAGAAATTGGAGGAAGGCCAAAGTGGCTGGGACACAGAGAACTAGGGGAGGAATGTTTTAAAGTATTTCCATAGAGATAACGCTCTTTGGAATCAGGCCGAAGGAGACCCGTGTTCCAGTTCTGGCCTTGCCACTTCTTGGCTAGTACTTTGGGCTAGGGACTTAACCTCTCTGAGCTGGTTCTTTACTTTAGAAATAGAGATAATAATAGAATCTGCCTCAAAAAGTTGCTAAAAGCAACAAATGAAATATTTCATGTATAACACTTAGCATAATGCTTGGCACACATGTAATATCTAAGTAATGTTTAGTTATTATAATTATCTTAAATACTAAAAATGGTTACAATTTTAATTCCTTATACTGAATCTAATTCTTTTCCTTAGCCTGAATTGATGCTCTGTAGTTTATACTCTTAATTTCCATAGAGCAAGATGTGAGCTAAACTATTCTGCTTTTTTTACCAGACTGTGGGCTAGAAAAAATATTTTTTGTAATGTTTATCTCTGAGAGAGAGAGACAGAGAGAGAGAGAGCAAGGGAGGAACAGAGAGAGAGGGAGACACAGAAACCAAAGCAGGCTCCAGGCTCTGAGCTGTCAGCGCAGAGCCCAACGTGGGGCTCAAACCCACAAACTGTGAGATCATGACCTGAGCCAAAGTCAGACGCTTAACTGACTAAATCACCCAGACGCTCCTAGAAAAAAAATATTTTACAAGATAGCGTAAAATAAAAAAATAGGCTAGTTGTCATGAAAACCCTAGCACCATCACCTGCACATATGCACACATGCCCTTGTGTCTGTGTGTGTGTGTGTGTGTTTACACGTGTGCATACACATGTACTCTGGTGCAGAAACCCTTCTATATATACTCCAGTATATATAGACACGCCAGTAAATTTGCCATAGACCAGGTCACCCATATTATTACCTACAGCACAGTTAAGTTGAATCCCCAAATCAGTGGTTTCACTGGTTTAGAGTCACCAAAGCAACCCAAGGAAAACTAGACAAACAAATTTCTAAGTTTAGCTTCAGGGATTGTTCACAGCAGTGACTATCATTCTAAGGAATGCTGTGGGTTAGTGAGTGGATTGCCCACACAGGTGGCACATTTCCTCCATTATACAAGACTAAGGTAGTTAGGGGGATTCATAAAAACTCAGTGGCAATGTAATTCTTTATTTGATTTGTTCTATGTGAATGGAAGAAAGGAAGATTTCTCTTTTGTAATCAAGAAGAAGGTAGCAATTATACTGAATTCGCTTCTCAAAAAGACAAGTCGCGGGGCACCTGGGTGGCTCAGTTGGTTGAGCGTCCAACTTCGGCTCCGGTCATGATCTCACGGTTCGTGGGTTCGAGCCTTGCATCAGGCTCTGTGCTGACAGCTCAGAGCCTGGAGCCTGCTTCAGGTTCTGCGTCTCCCTCTCTCTCTGCCCCTCCCCCAGTCACGCTCTGTCTCCCTCTATCTCAAAAATAAATAAACATTAAAAAAAAAAAAAAAAAAAGACAAGTCGCCAAGCTTACCCAGTGGCAGAGGTAGTGCAAGCCTATTGGACAATCCTGAACAACAGGCTTTTTTCAGTGGATGGGGAAATCAGACAACTTTCTGTATGAGCTATCATCTTACTGAGTCCTCTGTAATGAATGCCTTAAGAAGAATTCATTGATAGCACAAAGCAAGAACATGTAGAAGCAGCCAAGTAAGTGGTTGAAGAGGGAGTCTGAGGAAACAATATTCATAGGAAGCGAGGAGTGCTGGCAAACGGGGCCCCTGGGAAGATGCCATAACAAGATTTGGCCCAGAGCTGTGTCATTAAAAATCTTTTTAGGTGACTCCTTGGCAGAAGTTCCTTCGTTTCCTGTTTCCTGCAGGTATCCAAGTTGGGCCTTTCAAGAGGCTGATGTCATTTCAATAGTCATGTCATCTAAAGAGCAACCAGGAGCACTATGAAAAACAGTAAAAATAAAACCATGTATTAATTGTCTCTATTTGAGTGTCTGATCTAATTAAGAAGCTTTGCAAGTTCAAGAACTTCACAGTGCTACCAGGAAGATTTGCATGTGGCTGATGACTTTTGTGTACCTTTCTGCTGTCTCCATCATAGGTTCATCATGCATCTGGTCACATCTCCTTACTGTCTCTGTGCTACCAGTCAAGTCATGGGAGAGAACATAGGGCATACCTCATTTCGTGGCCCCACGTTCATGAGGTTCTTCAGTAACTACTCTAAATACAGTCAAGATCAAGTTCATGTTTAGAACAACCAACCAGAAACTCAGGGTAGTAATTTTAAGTAGTAAACACTGTGTGGACCTTTGACAATTCCAGTTTAAGTGGACTATCTTTTCTTTTGTTAAAAGGGAAAACTTTGTTCCCATGTGTTTTTGGAAATTGCTGATTATTGTGTTTAGCTATCTAAATTGTCTATAAAGCCAAATCAGTTTTTGCTACAGTTATTATCAGTAGAGTACTAAAATGTAGATATATATGGGTTTTTCAATAGCTAATTGCTTTCTATAACTATTTTAAAAATGAATATGATTTTAATAGAAAATTTTGCTTTTAGTAATATTTGATGTTTCATTGTATTGAAGATAATGGACATACTTGTTTCTAAAAGGGGCTGTAAGTCTGCTGAGGATTTGAACTTCATTGTTTCTGAAATGTGTACTTACTGATTAATTCAATTTTGAATCAAAGTAATTTATCACTTTTATAAATTAAATGACTTTCTCTTTCCTCTGAAACAATGAAGTTGTTAATCTAATGGTGCTGCAATATAATGATCTCTTTCGAAAGAACACTCTAGGCAGTTTAATTCTGATATGCTGCCAGAACCTAGGAAATTTGATTAATTTACAATATGCATATAAGTGACCTGTAAAATTATGACCAAAAAAGCACTCTAACTTGCCAAACTGATTGGCTTTTCATTATCTGTCCAAAATATCATTTGAATAATTTTGATAATAGTATAAAGGGATCTTTATAGACTCTTATCATGATGTAATTCCTCATGATTTTGTCTGTGATTGTTATAAATGTTATTGACAATGATAGAGACCATTTTGGCAATTGCCATATGTCAGGCACTATTTTTAAAAACTGAGACTGAGTAGTACTGAAGGACATTACTTTGGATTCACACAAACCATGTTTTTCATTATAACTTTAAGGAGTATATCTTTATTACATTACATAGTCACCAAAATATAGCTTATTCATGTCTTTTTCAGGCAAAACCTTGTGTAACCTCTGGGAACTCAGTTTCCATGTTTGAAAAACGAAGATGGTAACACCTATTACATAGGAATATTATTATGATAGGGAATTTATGCACAGCACTAAGCAGAGTTTTTGGAAAATTAAATTAGTGAAAAGCAGATCAAATCTACTTAAAAAAAAATTAAGTTCAGGGTGCCTGGGTGGCTCACTCATTTGAGTGTCTAACTTGATTTCAGCTCAGGTCATGATCTCATGTTTCATGGGTTCGAGCCTTGAGTCTGGCTCCACACTGTCAGAATCCCTGCTTGAGATTCTCTCTCCCTTTCTCTCTTTGCTCACACCCCCTCTCTACATACATACATACATACATACATACATACATAAGTAAATAAGTAAATAAGTAAATAAGTAAATAAGTAAATAAAGTAAGTAAGTAATAAGTAACTAAGTAAGTAAGTAAGTTCAAAAGCAATTACTTGCAGAAAAAAAGGCATTTGGGCTTGAATTGTTCAAATAATAATACTAATATTCCATTTCAGTTATTTTACATATATGTGGCATTTGGCAAGTTGGCAATTTTAAAGTTTTAAATTAACTTCTAGAATTTATTTGTGTTGAATTATATGCTAAAGACTTATCCTGCTCAGTAGTTTTAAGTTGGTTCATCATACATGTGCTGCCTGGAGAGATCATTATATATTTTGGGGAATAACTTGTTTGGCTATCCTACATATAGTTAATCATTAAAATACTTGAAATAATTATTAATAGGCTTCTACATGCTAAGATTGAATACTGAAATTATATTACTATACTTTTCAGTGTGATTTTACTAACATAATTCCATTGAAATTCAAAATTACTGAGATGTAGACAGATATATATGTATATACTTTTTTAGAGGAAAACATTTTCTGGTGTTCAGAAAAATAACAGTGGGTATAAGTTACTTGAGAACTAAGAAGCAAAGGTGACTAATTGGCTCCATATGCAAAGCTCTTATCCCATTGTTTATGGGATTCTGCTTCTTTATCTTTGGAAAATTACTGATATATATATGTATATATATCATATATACATATATGATATACATGTATACATATATATATATTTTTTTTTAAGAGGAAAAATTTTCTGGTATTTAGAAAAATAACAGTTGGTATAGGTTACTGGAGAAATAAGAAGCATAGGTGACTAATTGTCTCCATATGCAAAGCTCTTATCCCATCGTCTGCTTCTTTATCCTTGGAAGACAGGTATGGAAAGAGAATGAAATTCTATGAGGAAGGAAACAAACAAAAAAGAGGATAAAATTTTGCATTTATCAGTAAAGAGTTATCAATAAAACTATGAACCATGGTACTATCAACATGTATGTAGTAAGAATATATGTCTTTTGGTTCTTTTGATAGGCTTTCTAATTAGAACAGAATTCCTTTCCTATTCTCTTCCCATACCATTATTTACTTGATAATTATAGATATCTGAAAATCAGAGGCCCTCAATACAAAATCCTAAACATGAGAAATTACATTATGGCATATTACACAAATTAGCTTATTATGTTTTGCACTTTTGATTTCCACTGTATAATTTTTGACTTCCATGATGATTTCAGACTTTTATAAATTGAAATACCTACTGTATATGAGCAAAACTGGGACTGCCATCAAGCAAATAGCAATTACACTAATCAGTCACAATTTTTCTTAATAACGTGCTCTTTTTCTTTTCATTCTCTTGTTGGAATATGCTGGTTTTGGTCTTTAATCATGTATAAATAGAATTAGTGTGAGAAGAAAATTTTCTCATATTTTAAAATAAGTTTTAATGAGCATTGAAATATTTTCACCTGTCACAATAGACCAATTAGACATGGTCATTTGTCTTATGTATTTTATTTCAACTATGCATGGAAGTACTAACAAAATTTAGACACAAATTGAAATCATTAGGATTTAGGGATAAAGAACTTTGGCCTTTATGAAACTTAATTAGCAAAATTAAATGATATAAAATCTGTGACTCTACAGAAGTACCAAATGCAAGGAATCCTGTAGACCTGTATATTATGAATGTCTTAACTGTGATTAGACGCCTTTCTATTCATACCATTAAAGACTGGAAATAGATGTCATCCTTGTATTGTAATGACCTTTTTCCTTAAGGAAAAACTCTCTATTAAAATAGTTATGTAAAAACTGAAGACAATTAAACAAAGCTTTAAAAAGTGATGGAATGCTTTAGGAAATTAAGAGAAAGGAACAAACTAAATTCCAGGCTTAGTGGGATAAATTGTTTTGGGTTTCTCTTGTTGCTAGCCTAAAAAACTAAATTTGGGTGTTGTAGAGTTTTCCATCAGCTTACATATATGACACTGTTTTGCGTCTGATATCATATTTGGGGGCAGTAACATTAATTGTATCATGGTTGAAGAATATATTGGAAAAACAGAATACAGTTCTTGGGGTAAGCATTACACTGTCAAATAAATCAGTTAATTAAAGAAAAAAATCTAATCTGTCAGATGTGAGAAAAACAAAATTATTATTCTTTATTGTCATTTTTTTGTCAATTGATTGTTTGGTTCATTTAAATTCAGGCTAAAGAAGAAACAAATGAAAGAAAAGCTGCAGGAGCTGTAAAAGAATTTCCAGCTCATCAGGAGAGGTAAGTGAATGCAATGAAAATAAATAATATCTTGAAAGAGAAAGAAATGGACACTTTTGCAGAGCCTGGGTGATGCTAAATAAAATTTACATTTTATAAAAGTGCAGTGTACTGCAAGATTTATAATTTACAAGTTGGAGGAAAGTAAAAAGAAGAGAAATACACATTATTGATGGCATCGGCTCCTAAGGAAAAACTTTGGTGATGATTTTGGTGTGTATCTGTGCATAGGCTGTGGTTTACCTACATAATCAAATTTTGTATGCGAATTTTTGTGCTAAGTGTTATTAGTTTATCATTATAACAGTGTAAGATTTTCATGTTACTTTAAGTGTAATATAAGCATCTTTAATTCCTACACAGTATATCTTTTAGGATATCTGCAAGGGTAATGTGGTCATTCTTTGATATTTAGATTTTTTTCTCATTACACAAAAATAAATAATGATAGATAGATAGATAGATAGATAGATAGATAGATAGATAGATAGGATAAATTCATTGGAGGGTGCCTGGGTGACTCAACTGGTTAAGTGTCCTGCTTCAGCTCAGGTCATGATCTCATGGTTTATGGGTTTGAGCCCCATGTCGGGTTCTGTGTTGATAGCTCTGAGCCTGGTGCCTCCTTCAAATTCTGTGTCTCCCTCTCTTTCTGCCCTTCCCCCTTCTCTGCTCATGCTCGTGTGAGCGCGCGCTCTCTCTCTCTCAAAAATAAATAAATGTTAAAAGTTAAATTCATTAGGGTAAATACCACAACGTTATGTTTCTTTTTTAAAAAATGTAATGTTAATTTATTTTTGAGAGAGGGAAAGAGACAGCACACGCATTAGCAAGCAACTGAGCGTGGGAGGAGGAGGGCAGAGAGAGAGGGAGATACAGAATCCAAAGTAGGTTCCAGGCTCTGAGCTGTCTGCACAGAGCCGGATAGATGCAGGGGCTCGACCTCAAACTCATGAACCATGAGACCATGACCTGAGCTGAAGTCGGATGCTTAACTGACTGAGGCACCCAGGCACCACCACATTTCTTGATATACTTGTTCCTTGGTGCTTTTGGAAGATGTGCCCTGTAGTCACTAGTGAATGCAGGTACCTATATTGATATGCTATTTAATATTAGGATTTTTTATTCTTGGTTATTTGTATAAAAACTAAACCATCAGTGATCAATTTCATGATTAGGTCACCAGGAGTATTTTCCATCTTAGAATGTGTCATATTAAGTTTCATCATTCATAAGTAGTCTATTCTCTGTTTTGTCCATCAGTCTATGGAGGAACACTCTCGACTTACACCTTTATACTTCTCAGTCACCTGTATTCTGAGACTTTTCCCTGGGAAACCTGAGTTTACTAATTTGACTAACCTTAACTTCCAATCTTGTTTCTAATTTACAGTAGATTATAATAATACTTGTTATTTATTCAGCTTCTAGTATTGCCCCAGGGCCTGTCAAGTCCATCCGGATAAATTCTTAATAAACATGAAGTGGGACTCCTACAAATTCAAATATATATAGTTAAATCTTTCTATTTTCTTTCCCCAAAACAGAAAAAAGACAAAAAAGAAAATCATCCATTTTGATCTTTGTCTAACTTTAGCTTTGTTTTGTTTCATTCAACTCTTTCTAGAAAATATGCACCTACTATTACTAATAGAATACTCCTGCTTAAACATATTTTTAAAATTTTGATTTCTCCTTAGCCATCTTAGGAAACTTTATTAGACGCCCCACCCCACCACCCTCACATACGCATTAGGAGACAAGGAGACAAGGAAAGTCCTTTTGCTTAAGTGAAGAATCTCTGAAAAGTCATGTGTTCTCATAAGAAGAATTTTTATGGTGCCTTTGAAGTAAACATTCTGGTGAAGTACAAGGATCTTCAAGAAATAGTAGCAAACAGATCAGATTTCAGCATTAATAAAACAGGGGTCAAAGTCTAATTGCATCTAAATTCAAATTATACTAGTGGCACCAGTGACATTTCTTTGGCCTCTTCCGAAGGCAGTGGGTGTTGTTCAGATTGTTAGTTTTAATTTGTTCAGATGTGTTTTCATTACCAATTGGTACAGAGGTGGCAAAGTGAAATGATCTCTGGAGGAAGAACAAATGGTGAAATGTGTTTTTTGAGTCTCTTCCAGTGGCAACCAGTTTGATACCCCTTAGGAAATGTTTCTTGACAAAAATTATAAGAAAAATACCAACATTTGATTTCCAAATGTTTGACAAAATGGAAACTCTTTTGTTTGCCAGGAAAATAGAACCAGTGGACCCTTTAATCTCAATATTTAATGGAGTTTTAAGAAAAGTTTATAAAGGAGAGAATATGTAAATTGTGCCCCAAATAGTCTGTAAAGTCAATTTAACTAACAGACACTCTGGGTTTGTCAAGATCTACATTATTATTTTTTTGAAGTTTGGGGTTTTTTAAAAAATTTTTCTATCTTTCCTGCCTTTTACTAACTCATTAAGTTTTCTTTGTTCTTTTCTCTTTATTCTAGTTGTTTGGAAATTAGGCATTAAACATCTTTTGGTGGTTAGTAGAGATAAACACATTTTAAATATATTAATTTTGATATCAAGCTAGCCTGAAATTGTGAAATTTCCAAACAGTTCAATAAAATAAATTTAACACATGGAACTAAAATTACTGTCACCAATTCTTGGAGTCTTTTCTTTTTCCAAGAAAATGTTAATGAGAAAAGTGGCAGAAAGAAAAGTGACCACAACAATTGGCAGATTTAGTTATTTTTCTAGCTTTTAAAGTTTATTTTAAACACGAAAGGCAAAAATAGAGGCCAAAAACAAGCACCACCCAACCAATAAAGCACATTTAAAAAAAATCTCAGTGACTTCAGTCCTCTGTTATTTTATTCATCTTGCCCCTTTTTCTTTCATTTCCTTCTCTATTACACTCACTAATAATAAATAAACAAGGTCTACTAACTGAATGTGATTCAAGATAAAGCTTTTTCCATAAATCATAAATCACTTAATATCATTCTGCAAAGTGCCTTTATTTGCTCTATTTAACATCTGACTGAGAATGTTCACTTTTATAAGTCTGATAAATATTTGGCACCAATAGAAAGCTATCTCGTTTGAAATTTTATTGCATTGCACATTAGCATTTCGTAGACACTCATTTATCCAGTCAATCCGTAATTAGTTAGTTCATTTCACTTGAGTCATCATAAACCCAGTTCTCTTGTTCCCAGTATACTTGATAAACCTTGAAGCTTTGCAGGTGAGTTATTCAGCGCTTATCGCCAGGGTGTTCACACAGTTCTGCTTTTTCTCCTGTCAGTGTGATATAAAATCTATCCATGGCCCTCTTTTGTTTTTAATACCATATTGGATGGTAATCCTTTGTGGTTAAAAAAAAGAAAGAAAGAAAAGAAAAAAGGACATTTCAAGATGCCATTATTAAGTCCACATGATGAATATTTATTGTTGTTGCTATTTAGATGTCTCAGAGGATATTCAAATTAATTTGATGTAGCATGGGGAGACTAGAAAAGAACATCTTTAGTCTTGGAAAAAACACTGATTAAAATAACTAAAATCAAACACAAGCCAAAAAAGGGACAGAAAGGGTAACACTTTCTCACAAACTTGTTTTGGAAATTTCTACAAAAAAATTTTGACCATTAGTCAGCAGAGCAATGTTTTTCAGATTTTTTTGGATTCTTATATATTCACCCAATAAAATCATGCTTTTATTTGTTTTTGAAAGTTGGTACATGATGACAGATTTGTTCTTCTAGCAGGAACAGTATTTTCCTGGGCTTCATGCTCCTTCACTTCTTGTTACACTCATTTATAATTATCAGGGAAGCACAAGGTAAACGAATGTGACTTAAAAATTATAAGTTATAGGGGTGCCTGGGAGGTTGAGCATCTGACTCTTGATTTTAGCTCAGGTCATTATCCCAGGGTTATAGGATGGGACCCCACATCAGGCTCTGTGCTGGGCATGGAGCTTGCTTAGGGTTTTCTCTCTCTTTCTTTTGCCCCTCTCTCCTGCTCATGCACTCTCTCTCTCTAAAAAAAAAAAAAAAAAAAAAAAAGTATTAATTGGAAGGGCCTCCAAACTGATAGAAATGTTGAGCCACTGCCAAAAATGTAAATAAAATTGTGCCCCTGCTGCTTAAAATTCAGTGCAAATGTTAGAATGTTAGGCTTTATTTTCAGTTATTGAATAAACATTGCCTGAATATGTAGAAAATCCTGTGCATACATTGGGAATAGAGAAATGAATAAGCCATGCATTCCATTCTCGAAGAGTTCAATGTAAATGTAGGGAAATATTCATCCAAGTTTTAGTCTAAGTTAGAAATTTGGTACCATACTTTTATAGTCCCTTTTATTGGCATAACTTCATTTTTACTTCCTGTAGAGCATCACAAATTAAACTGATTTCACCAACTGTTCTTCAGACAACTAAATATTGTGATGGTCTTTTCCTGAACCCATCATCCATGGCCAGTTTTCTTTTAAATGTACAGTTGGAGTTACTCAAAATTGTACTTAATGATTATCTGATTGAGATGGCACATTGAAAATGTGGCATTACCATTTCTCCCTGTTTCCAAATTCCTTTTGAAATAACAAAGAGTAACTAGAAAAAAAAAAAGCTAACAGGAATAGTTGTTTTTTGAGGAACCTTCAGTTAACAGTAAAAACATGGTTTGGGATTGATAGGTAAATTTAAAACAAAGTCACTGGAGACCATGTACACAATGCACATACCTCCTGCCGAGATGAGGATTGGTTTTCCTGCTAGAAATTCCAAATGTGGAGTTAAGGGGAGAATGTAGGTGATCACAGACCTTCCTGTCAGGTATTGGGTAGGACATGCCATTTACATTCTCAGAAACTCTCAGAATGGGAAATTTGACTCAAGCTTTATGATTCTCTGTATGTAGAAACATATACACACACAATAATTTAACTTCTTCCTTTAAGATTTAGATATAATTTATTCCTTTGCCTTGCCTTAATTGCTGTTAACTAGGACTTCTAGTACTTTGGTGAATGAGAGTGGTGTGGTATTCATAGTCTTAGAGGAAAACTTTCACTGTTTCACTGTTGACTATGATGTTAGCTGTGGGTTTGTGGTATAGGACTTTTATTATGTTGAGTTATGTTCCATCTCTACCCAATTTGTTGACACTTTTTATTATGAAAGGAAGTTGTATTTTGTCAACTGCTTTTTCTGCATCTATTGAGGTGAACATGTGATTTTTAGCTTTCATTTTATTAATGTGATATACCACATTATTGATTTGTGGATTTTGCATCCCAGATAAATCCCACTTGTCCATGGTGTATGATCCTTTTAATATGTTGTTGAGTTCATTTTGATTAATTTTGTTGTGAGTTTTTGCGTCTTTATTCATCTGGGATATTCACCTGTAGCTTTCTTTTCTTCCACTGTCTTTGTCTGGTTTTGGTAATCTCAAGCCCAGGTGATACAGTAAACTAAGCAAAGTGGGTATTCACCTCACTAGGCATATGGGATAGAAGAAAACAAGTCACAGCCTAAGGTAATACCAAAATGAAAATAGAGAAAATAGTAAGAAAAGGCAGATGCATTTGGTGTTCTTCCCAGTATAAGTCATCCATTGCGTTAGCTATCTTAGAGGCCCCATCTTGAATGCCTACTCTCCATCTATTTATCTCAAAAAAAGTTCCACTTATACAGAGTCAATATTCATCCCTTTCATTATAAAGAAGCCTGGTGGGGAAATTAGTTTCACAGTTATTTAAGCAATTCAAGTAACGTACCTATGTCAGTTATTATAAATGTCTCTTTTTAAATCATTTGATTCAGCTAAAACATTTTTGAGTCCATATGATACGACAAGCACTGATCTAGGCATGAGATACTCAGACATGAGCAAACCAAACAAGGTGCTTGTCATCAAAGAGTTAAAATGTAGGCGCAGCAGTGGGGCAGAGGGGTGGGGGCACCAAGGCAAGTCGGTTCACGGGGGCGCTCCTTCAATGGGAGCATGCAGCATCGGAACTGGGCCACAGAGGCGGGGAAGGAAAAGTGCGCCAGCAGTCTTGGCGCGCGCACCCCACCCAAGGGCTGTTACTGCCTCTGCTCACCCTCCCTCACCCTCCCTCGGCTGGCAGGCCTCTGGTGTGGCGGTCTCTGATGGTGTCATCAAAGTGTTCAATGACATGAAGGTTCGTAAGTCCTCAACACCAGAGGAGGTAAAGAAGCGCAAGAAGGCGGGACCCTTCTGCCTGAGCGAGGACAAGAAAAACATCATCCTGGAGGAGAGCAAGTAGATCCTGGTGGGTGATGTGGGCCAGACTGTAGACGACCCCTACGCCACCTTTGTCAGGATGCTGCCAGACAAGGACTGCCACTATGCCCTCTATGATGCCACCTACGAGACCAAGGAGAGCAGAAGGAGGACCTGGTGTTTATCTTCTGGACACCTGAATGTGCACCCCTTAAGAGCAAAATGATTTATGCCAGCTCCAAGGACGCCATCAAGAAGAAGCTGACGGGGATCAAGCATGAATTACAAGCAAACTGCTATGAGGAGGTCAAGGACCGCTGCACCTTGGACGAGAAACTGGGGGCAGCGCCATCATCTCCCTGGAGGGCAAGCCTTTGTGAGCCCCCTCTAGCCCCCTGCCTGGAGCATCTGGCAGCCCCAGACCTGCCTGTGGGGTTGCAGTCTGCCCCCTTCCTGCCAGACCCGAGGGGCTGGGGGCATCCCAGCAGGGGAAGGACAATCCCTTCACCCCAGTTGCCAAACAGCCTCCTCACCCCCTGGACCTTCCTCCTACCTCCATCCCTGACAGTTCTGGACTTCCCAAACTGCTTTTAATCTTCTCATTCCTCTTGGGTTGAAGCAGACCAAGTTCCCCCCCCCCCAGGCACCCCAGTTTTTGGGGGGGCTGTATTTTTTTTAACGATACCCCAGTTCCCCACCTGTACCCTCCTTTTCCCATGCTGCCAACTTTTAACAGCAATAGTGACTGTGTTTGTCTGTTTAGTCCTGTGTATAAAAGGAATGTTGTGGAGATGAACCCTCCTTGTGCCACTGGTTCCCTTCCCTTTTGCCCCTGGTCTTCGCCACTGATGGAGGCAGGACCAGTAAGGGACCTTCACTTAAACACACACACACACACACACACACACACACACACACACACACACCAATAAAAAAAATAAAGTTAAAATTTAGAGGACACAAATGGTAAATAAGCAAACAAAGAAATTTACATATTATGATAAAGTCTGGAAAAGATTAAAATTCAGGTGAGACGCTGAAGAGCAACGGAAATCACTTTTATGTGGGGTGATCAAAAGAGTCTGTGGCGATGTGAGGTCTTAAGTTGAAATCTGAAGAAAATGACCAAACATGAAAAGTTAGAAAGCAGAGCATTCCAAGGAGAGGAATAGTAAGCAATGGGGCCTGTTTATATGGGAAGGGTGAAGGAAGTGGTCTTTAAGAAATTTAAATGAGGTCAGTGTGACTGGAGCATAATGAGAAAGGGCATGAATGATGTAAGGCCAGGTAGTGTACATATCAAGAAATGCCCTGTGGAACAATGTAGAGTCTGGATTATATTTCTTATCAGTGAGTTTCCATTGAAGGTTTTACCCAGAAGGTGGCATCATCTGGTTTTTATTTTTTTACAAGACCAGTATATCAGCTATGTGGAAATTGAATTAAATAAGGGCAGTGTAAAAGAAGGGAGACCAATGACTGGTTTGTGACAGTAGTCTGGACAAGAGTGATGGTGTCTTGGACCCACGTAGTGGGCTGATTCTTAGATTTTTGGTTTGAGCAACAGGGTAGATAGTGGTCGTATCTATTGAGATGGGAATACCAGGAATTAATAGTTTTAAGTAAGAGGTAACCCAGAGGTTAGTGTTTAATAAGTTAGGTTGAGATGTGTAACATGTTATATTTAAAGGTGCTGAAGATCTTGTCTTTTTTAGTTGGGAGATTCATGTTTGACCACAGTGATGAAAAAGTATGCTTACGTAAGTTTACTGAAAATTCAAAAGTAATCGGCAAAAGTTTAGAAATAGAATTTATAATTTCCAGGTAGCAAAGAAGAGTTAAGAAAACCTTATCAGCATGACCAACAGCTAGGGAAGGTCAGTGAAAACAAGAAAAAATAAATCATATTATAAACAAAGTGTCAGAATATATCTAGACATCTCAGTAATTATACTAGATATAGTTACTTTGGTTGCTTATAAGTTTTTGCTATAATGTTTCATGCTAAAATGAGTATATAAATTTTGGTAAAAATTCATGAGTATTATATTATATAGGAAAATTCCTAGCAGTGGCATTGTATGTCAGAATGTGCATTTTAGGTATGGCAGCTTATCAATTACATATCAATTGTTCTTTAAGACAAACAACTTTTGTCTTCACTTATTTTCCTTATTGATTGTGTTTTCTATGTTACTGATTTCTGGTCTGATGTTTATCCTTTCCTTTTTGTATGCTTATTTTGGATTTCATTTACACTTCTTTTTTGGGTTTGTTTTTGTTTATTAAGGTAGAAGCTGAAGCCATAGTTTTAGTATCTCTTTATATACAAATAGATATTTTATACTATAAATTTCCCTCTAAATCCTGCTTTAGTTCCATTACACAAATTTTGATGTGTTCCCTGTTCTCTTTTCATTAAAGATAGTTTCTCATTTCACTTGTAATACCTTCTTTGATCCATGGATTATTGAGAACTAAGTTTTCTTAGTTTCTGAATGTTTAGAGATATCCTTCTGTTATTGAAATTAAATCCATTTTTGTCAGTGACCATACTTTGTATGACTTGAATTACTTAAAATTGATTGAGACTTGGCTATAGTTTAACTGGTAAATATTCCATGTATAGTTAAATGCAAACTGTATTCTTTTGTTGTTGGGGGAATATTCACCCTTCCTGATATTCTTTTGTTTGTTTGTTTATTTATTTTTGAGAGAGAGACAGAAACAGAGACAGAGTGTGAGCAGGGGAGGGGGAGAGATAGAGAGAGAGAGAGAGAGAGAATATGAATGAATCCAAACCAGGCTCCAGGGTTTGAGCTGTCAGCACAGAGCCCAATGTGGGGCTCAAACTGATGGACTGTCAGATCACGACCTGAGCTGAAGTCACATGCCTAACCCACTGAGCCACCCACACGCCCCTCACCCTTCCTGATTTTCTGTTCCATTAATCATTGAAAGTGGACTGTTAAAATCTCTGACATCTAAATATGTATTTGTCGATTTCTCCCTGCATTTTTATCAATTTCTGCTTCATGTGTTTTAAAGCTCTGTTATCAGATGCATAAATGTTTAAAATTATTTCCTCTTGATAAAGCAACCCCTTTATCATTATAAAATGACCTTCTTTTACCCAGATAATATTTTGCTCTGTAATCTACTTTGAGCGTAGACTCTAATCTGTGATTACTGCTAGCTTAACATTAAATATCTTTTTTAAAATGTTTATTTTTGAGAGAGAGTAAGAGAGAGAAAGCACACATGTGCAGGGGGAAGGGCAGAGAGAGAGAGAAAGAGGGAGACAGACAATCAGGAGCCATAAGCACAGAGCCCGATGCAGGGCTTGAACTCATGAACTGTGGGATCATGACCTGAGCTGAAATTAATAGTCGCATATTTAATCAACTGAGCCACCCAGGTGCCCCAACATTAAATATATTTTACCATTGATTTTCTTTGTGGTATTATATTTAAAGAGTATTTCTTGGGCAGCATATAGTTGAGTGTCATCTTTTCATCCAATCTGACAATCCTTGCTTCCCCCCCCCCCATTTTTTCCCTTTAATCTTTTATTCCATTTTTAAAATTATAATTCCAGTGTAGTTAATATACAGTGTTATATTAGTTTCAGGTATACGGTACAGTGATTAAACAGATTAAACAGATCCATATATTTATTCAGTGCTCAGTAAGATAAGAGTACTCAATCCCTTTCAACTATCTCACCCATTCCCCCATCTGCTTGTTCTCTATAGTTGAGTCTGTTTTTTGCCTTATCTCTCGCTCTTTTTTCCCTTTGTTCACTTGTTTCTTTTCTTAAATTCCATATTTGAGTGACATCATATAGGAGGTGTCTTTCTCTAACTGGCCTATTTCACTTAGCTTTATACTCTCTAGAACCATCCATGTTGTTGCAAGTGACGAGACTTCATTCTTTTTTATGGGTGAATAATATTACCTTATATATATAAACCACATCTTTTTTAGCCATTCAACTTTGGATTGACACTTGGACTGCCTTCATAGTTTGGCTATCTTAAATAATGCTGCAGTAAATACAGAGCTGCTTGTATCCCTTTGAATTAGTGTTTTCATATTCTTTGGGTAAATACCCAGTAGTATGATTACTGGATCATAGGGTAGTTCTGTTTCTAATTTTTTGAGGAACCTCCAAACTGTTTACCAGAGTAGTTACACCAGTTTGCATTGTTATCAACAGTGCATGAGGGTTCCTGTTTCTCCACATCCTCATCAACAATTACTGTGTCTTGTGTTTTTGATTTTAGCCCTTCTGACAGATGTGAGGTGGTATCTCACTACAGTTTTGATTTGCTTTCCCTGACAATGAGTTATGTTGAGCATCAACATCATAAGCATCTTGTGTCTATTGGCCATCTGGATGTCTTCTTTGGAGAAATGTCTGTTCATGTCTTCTGCCCATTTTTAAATCAGATTATTTGCTTTTTGGGCATTGAGTTGTATAATTTCTTTACATATGTTGGGTATGTTGTTTGCAAATGTCTTCTCCTATTACATAGGTTGTCTTAGTTTTGTTGGTTGTTACCTTTGCTGTGCACAAGCTTTTTATTTTGATATAGTCCCAATAGTTTACTTTTGCTTTTGTGTCCTTTGCCTCTGGAGATATAACTAGAAAGATACTCCCTTTTTTTGTATGAAATTTATTGTCAAATTGGTTTCCATACAACACCCAGTGCTCATCCCAACAGGTGCCCTCCTCAGTGCCCATCACCCACTTAGAAAGATATTCTTACAGCAATGTCAGAGAAATTACTGGCTGTGCTTTCTTCTAGGGTTTTTTTTATGGTTTCAGATATCACATTTAGGACCTTAATCTATTTTGAGTTTATTTTTGTGTATGGAGTGAGAAAGTGGTCTAGTTTCATTTTATTGCATGAAGAGGTCTGGTTTTCCCAGCATCATTTGTTGAAGACACTGTATTTTTCCCATTGCATATTCTTGCCTCTTTGGTTGAAGATGAATTGACCATATAATTGTGGGTTCATTTCTGGGTTTTCACTTCTGTTCCATTGATTTGCATGTCTATTTTTGTGCCATTACCATACTGCTTTGGTTACTACAGCTTTGTAATATAACTTGAAGTCTGGAATTGTGATACCACCAGTTTTGTTTTCCTTTTTCAAGATTGCTTTGACTCTCCTTGGTTTTGTGGTTTCATATAAATTTTAGGATTGTTTGTTCTAGTTTTGTGAAAAATACTATTGGTATTTTGATAGGGATTGCATGAAATGTGTACATTGCTTTGGGTAGTGTAGACATTTTAACACTACCTATTCTTCCCAACCATGAACATGGAATGTCTATTTCTTTGTGATTGTCTTGAATTTTTTTCATCAGTGTTTTCATAGTTTACAGAATACAGATCTTTCATTACTTTGATTAAGTTTATTTCTAGCTATTTTATTATTTGTGGTGCAGTTGTAAATGAGATTGATTTCTTAATTTCTCTTTCTAGTGCTTCATTATTAATATATAGAAATGCAACAGATTTCTCTACATTGATTTTGTATCTTATTACTTTACTGAATTTATTTATTGGTTCTAGAAGTTTATGGTGCAGTTTAGATTTTCTCTATATAGTATCATGTCATCTACATATAGTGAAAGTTTTACTTCTTCCCTAACAACTTGGATGCCATTTATTTATTTAGTTAGGTATCTGATTGCAGTGCTAGAATTTCCAGTACTATGTTGAAGAAAAGTGGTAAGAATGGGCATCCTTATTGTGTTCCCAGTTTTAGGGGAAAAGCTCTCAGTTTTTCACCATTGAGTATGATATTAGCTGTGAGTTTTTCATAAGTGGCCTTTATTATGTTGAGCTATGTTCCCTGTACACCTACTTTATTGATGGTTTTTATCATGAATAGATGTTGTACTGTGTCAAATACATTTCTGCATTTATTGAAGTGATCATATGGTTTTTATTTTTCTCTTATTGATGTGACATATCATGTCAATTGATTTGCAAGTATTAAATCACCTTTGTATCACTGGAATAAATCCCATTTGATCATGGTGAATGATTCTTTTCATGTACTGTATGATTTAGTTTTCTAATATATTGTGGATTTTGCATCTGTGTTCATCAGGGATATTGGCTTGTAGTTCTCTTTTTTTTTGAGTTTTTATCTCACTTTGGTATCAGGGTAATGCTGTCCTCATAAGATGAATTTGGAAGTTTTCCTTTCTCTTCTAGTCTTTAGAATAATTTGAGAAGAATAGACATTAATTCCTGTTTAGATGTTTGGTAGAATGTACCTACGAAGCTGTCTGGTCCTGGACTTCTGTTTGTTGGGAGTTTTTTTTATTACTAATCGAATTTTCTTGCTGTTAATCCATCTGTTCAAATTTTCTTTCTCCCTGTTCCAGGAATGTATCAATTTCTTCTAGGTTGTCCAGCTTGTTGGCATATAATTTTTCATAATATTTTCTTACAATCATTTGTATTTCTGTGGTGTCATTTATTTTATTTTATTTTGATAAATCTGGTTAGAGGTTTATCAATTTTGTTGATCTTTTCAAAGAACCAGCTCTTGGTTTCATTGATCTGTTCTATTGTTTTTTTAGTTTCTAGATCATTTATTTCTGCTCTAATCTTTATTATTTCCTTCTTTCTACTGGTTTTGTGTTTGTTGGTTCTTTTTTTAGTTCCTTAAGGTGTAAGGTTAGGTTGTTTGACATTTTCTTGCTTTTTGAGATAGGGCTGTATTTGTATAAACTTCCCTCTTAGAATTGCCTCATCCCAAAGATTTTGTAATGTTGTGTTTTCATTTTCATTTTTCTCCACGTAATTTTTGATATTCTTTGCTTTCTTGCTTGACCCATTTATTGTTTAGTGACATTTATTTATTTGTTTAGTAGGCTCTTTACTTGTAGCCCAACATGAGGCTTGAACTTACAACTCTGAGATCAAGACCTAAGCTGAGATCAAGAGTCAGATGCCTAACTGAATGAACCTCCCAATTGTCCCAAATAGCATGTTATTTAACCTTCATGTATCTGTGTTCTTTTCAGAATTTTTCTTGTGGTTGATTTCTACTTTCATAGTGTTGTGGTCTGAAAAGATCTATTATATGACTTTGATCTTTATGACTTTTTTGAGACTTGTTTTGTGACCTTATACATGATCTTTTATGGAGAAGGTTCCATTGGAACCTTCCATTGAACATTGGAAAGAATGTGGCAGTGCCTGAGTGGCTTAGTCACTTAAGCGTCCAACTTTGGCTCAGGTCATGATCTCATGGTCTGTGGGTTCAAGCCCTGTGTTGGGCTCTGTGCTGACAGCTCAGAGCCTGAAGCCTGCTTCCGATTCTGTGTCTCCCTCTCTCTCTTCCCCTTGTGGTCTCTCTCTCTCTCTCTCTCTCTCTCTCTCTCTCTCTCTCTTTCTCTGTCTCTCAAAAATAAATAAACATTTTAAAAAATTTTTAAGAGAAAAGAATGTGTATTCTGGTGTTTTAGGATAAAATGTTCTGAATATATCTGTTAAATCTATCTGGTCTAATGTGGTATTCAAAGTCACTCTTTCCATGTTGATTTCCTGTTTGTGTGACCTGTTAATTTATGGAAGTGGGGTATTAAAGTCCTGTGATATTATTGTATTACTATCTTGCTTCTGTGTTGGGTGCATAAATATTCACACATTACATCTTCTTGTTAGATTATCCCCTTTATTATTATTTGTTGTTCTTTTTTTGTCTCTTGTTACAGTCTTTGTTTTAAGGTCTATTTTTTCCAATATAAGTATTGCTACCCTGGCTTTCTTTTGACATTCACTTGCATGGTAAGTGTTTCTCCATCTCTTCATTGTCAGTCTGCATGTGTCTTTAGGTTTGAAATGAGTCTGTCATAGGCAGCATATAGATAGGTCTTGTTTTCTTAACCATTCTGTCACCCTACATCTTTTGATTGGAGCATTTGGTTCATTTACATGAAAATTAATTATTGATAGGTATTTATTACCTTTTTGTTACTGGTTTTGTAGTTGTTTTTGTAGTTCTTCTGTGACCTTTTCTTATGGTGTGCTGGCTTTCTTTAGTGATATACTTTGGTTCTTTATTATTCATCTTTTGTGTATCCATTACTGGTTCTTTAATTTGTAGTTACCATTAGGTTTGTACATAACAACTGCATATAGTAGTCTTTGTTAAGGATGGTCACTTAAGTTTGAACCCATTCTTTACTCCTCTTACCACCTTCCCTCCCACCCCAACATTTTAGGTATATGGTGTCCTAGTTTACATATTTTATTCTGTGAGTCCCTTGACTGATTTTTACAGATATACTTCTTTTTACTGCTTTTATGTTTCCTACTTTTGTTACTCTACTTTACAGTGTTTCATTTCTACACAAAGAATCCCCTCCAGCATTTCCTGTAGGGCTAATTTAATAGTCATAAACTCCTTTAGCTTTTGTTTGTCCTGGAAACTCTTTAACTCTCCTTTTCTTCTGAATGATAGCTTTGCTGGGTAGAGTATTTATGACTGCACTTTTTTTTTCCTTTCAGCACTTTGAATCTATCATGTCTCTTCCTTTTAGTCTGCAAAGTTTCTGTTGAAAAATCTACTTATGGGGTTTCCTTTTGGGGTTTCTCTTGTATGTAACTGTCTTCTTTCACCTTGTTGTTTTTAAAATTCTCTATCATTGCTTTTTGCCATTTTAATTACTATGTGTCTTTGTGTGAAGCTCCTTGGGTTGATTTTGTTGGCGGATCCTGTGCTTCCTGGATCTGGATATCTGTTTCCTTCTTCAGATTACTGAAGTTTTTGGCTATTATTTCTTCAAATAAATTTTCTGCCCACTTTTTCTCTGTTTTTCTTCTAAGATTCCTATAATGGGAATATTAATATGCTTGATGAGTCACTGAGTTACCTAAGTCTATTCTTATTGTGTATCTATTTTTTCTTTTGTACTACCTGCTCAGCTTGATTACTTTCCATTAGTCTGTCCTCCAGGTCACTTACTCATTCCTCTGCTTCATCCAACCTGCTATATATTCTATCTAGTGTATTTTTACTTTCATTTATTGTATCCTTCATCTCTGATTGGTTCTTTTTTAATCTCCTTGTTCAGGGTCTCACTGATGTCTTCCACTCATCTCTCAAGTCCAGGGAGTATATTTATGATCATTATTTTAAATTCTCTATCAGACGTAATATTTATATCCATTTCTTTTAGATCTCCTGTTGTGGCTTTGTCCTGTATTTTCACTGAGGACATATTCCTCTCCTCATTTCATCTAATTCTCTGCATCTGGTTCTGTGTGTTTGGAAATTCATCTATTTCTCCTGCTCATTATAATAATAACCTTATGAAGAAGAGTTCTTGTGGTACACTGCAGTGCCATGTCCCCTGTTCACCAGAACCTGGTGCTTCAGGTTTTTTCCTATGTAAGTTGTATGTGCCCTGCTGTTATGTTCTGGCTGATTTTTCTTTCAGTCCACTCATCTGCAGTGGCTCTCTTTGCTTATTGTGAGCAGTGTTTGATCCCTGGCTGGGATTGTTTACATAGTTTTAATAAGGTATGCACCAGTCTGCTTATAAAATAAGACCTTCCCCTCCTGCCACTTGGACCAGGGGTGCTTCGGCCCATCCACAGTGTGTGCCTGGGTGGGGTGCACAGTTTTAACAAGGTGTGGGTGGGGTTCAACAGGGCTCCCTGCTGGCAACAGACCAAGGCAGGTGAAATGTACAGGTGGAGAGACATTGTATTGGCAAGGTTTGTGTCAGTCCTCTGGTGGAGTGGACCAGCATTACCAGGACCAAGGCAAATGTGACTAGAAATGGAAGATCCCCAGAAGTTCATGGGTGACAGGGCTTGGTGTAAGCAAGTTAGGTAGTGTGTGTGGGTGCTGTGCTGCTTCCCACAGGTGGCTCTGAATTTATGCTGCGAGTCAAGGGAGGGAAATGGTGACTGCCAGCTCCTTTGTTACTGGAGGAGTCTTCCTGTGAATCCTGACCCTCCAGGCACTCTGTGAGATGAGTAAATAATTCCCATGTGTTCCAGGCATTTTTCAAATTGCTGGTTGTACACTATATTTCTGCAGATTGTTTGTTGTGCTTTCTCTTTAAGGGCAGTCACTCAACTTCCCATCTCCCTTGGGACCCTCCCAGAACCAAGCTGGTTTTTTTTTGAAATTCCAGGCTTTAAGTCCCATTGGTTGTAAGAACTCATGAAATTTGGCACCTCTTGCTTTCTTAGCCAAATGTTAGGGGGATTCATCTTCCCTGTGTGGGCTGCTTGGTGTGATAGTCTGTTTCTCTCACTTATCTGTGCCTACAGGTCCCTCCCTTGTGTGGATACTGTGGTCCCTTTAGCTTACCACTGCATGTCTGCCCTTCCTACTGTCTTTGATGTGTCCTCTTCTCTACCTTTAGTTGTGGAGTTCTGTCAGTTTTCATGTAGTATTCTGGGCTATTTATACTGATATGAATGTTATCTAGTTATATCTGTGGGACCAGGTGAAGTTAGGGTCCTCTTACTCAACCATCTTCCCAGCCTCCCATTCCCTGATAGTCCTTGCTTTTTGATGGGAATGATTAGATTAGTTATATTTCATGTGATTATTAATATGGTTAAGTTAAAATCTAGCATGCTACTAATCTACTATCATGCTGTTATTTCTGTTCTTCTCTGCCTTCTTTGAATTAATTTTATTAGTATTTTGTTTCTCTTCTTTGTTATTTTATTAGCTATAACTTTTTTTGGTATTATGCTTATAGTTGTTTTGGGGTTATATATTATCCATCATTGATATATCACAATCAGCCATCAAATAGATGTTATGCCACCTCATTTATGATGCATGGTCCTTAAAACTGAATATATCCATCTCTCCTTGCCTGACTTTTGTACCTTCATTGTCATATATTTTTCTTCTCCATGTGTTCTAATTCCCTCAGTGCATTGTTATTCCTTTTACATTAAGCGGTCCGGAATCTTTCAAAAATATGTAAATAATAAGAATATATTTTATTGGTACCCATTGAGTTATTTCTGGCATTTTCTCTTTGTGTAAATTCATATTTTCATTTGGTTATCATTTTCCTTCGGCTCTAAGGACATCTTTAAACATTTCTTTAATTACAAGTCTTCTTGTGATAATTCTTTGAGATTTTGTGTGATTAAAAAAACCTCACTTTTTTCTTATCTTTTAAAAATATTTGCTGGAAATATAAATCTAGAGTGACAAGTATTCCCCCGTCCCACCTCAGTCCTTTAAGATGTTATTCTCTTGTCTTCTGGCTTGCCTTACTTCCAATGAGCAGTATGCTGTCATCTCTATTTCTTGTCATGTGTATATACTGTGTATTTTCCCTCTGGTTAATTGTAAGATTATTTATTTACCTCTAGTTTTAAGCAGTTTAATTTAGATGTTCTTTGATGTAGTTTTTGTTCTTTTGCTTCTGGTGATTTAAGCTTTTTGGGTCTGTGTGGTTGGTAGTTTTAATTGAGATTGAAATTTTCAAGCATTATTTGTTCAGGTACATGGTTTTTTCCTTCTCTTTCTACTTTTTCTTAATGAACTATGGGCACATATATATTAGGCAATTCAAAGTTGTCCAACAGCTCACTCACACACTGTTCGTGTACTTTTATTTTTCTATTTTATTTTGTACAGTTTTTTTTTAGTTTTTAAGTTCACTAATCTTTTTGGCAGCAGTGTCCAATTTGCTATTAATCATAGCCTGTGTGTGTGTGTGTTTGTGTGTGTGTGTGTGTGTGTGTGTGTGTGTGTGTGTTTTATCTTTGATATTATTATTTTCATCTCTAAAAGTACAATTTGGGCCTTTTTAAAGAATGCATATCTCTCATCTCTTTTTAATAAGTCATTATTTCCTATGGTTTTTTTTAAGTTATAAAGTACAGCTATAAACCTGTTTTAATGTTCCTGTCTACTAGTTTTATTATCTTTGTTATTACTCTGTCACTTTCTCTTGATTTATTTTTCTCCTTCTTATGTACCATATTTTCCTTCTTCCTTGTTTTTTTTTTTTTTTTTGCCAGTAATTTCTTGTTGAATGGTAGGCATTGTGAATTTTAACTTTTTTGGTGCTGCATGTTTTGTGCTATATTTTTGTAATTGAGATTTATCACTTTGGCTGAAGCAAGACCATTGCTGTTTGTTTCCTCTCCTTTTTTTCCCCATGATGCTTTCTCTTTGTTCATATAGTGTCCTCGTACACCTGTGCTAATGAGTCCTCAACTGAAGACTTGAAACCTCTGTAGGTTTCCAGAGTTTCTGTTGGTGTAGCCCTCTTGTCTCTGGAATTCTACTGTATATGTCATAGCTTTGTAGGACTCACACCTCTGTTACCTCACCTCAGGGAACCAAGGCACTATTGGCTTCCCACTCTTTGTACATGAACTGGATTCTTTATCCAGGATGTAAATTCTGGCAGTTGTAGGCCTCAGCTCATTTATTTCCTTCCTTTCAGGAATTACTGTCTTTCATTTCCTGATGTGTTATATATTGAAAACCATTCTTTTGTATATTGTGTTTCAGTTTTAACTTGTTTCTTATTTTTTGGTGAATCTGGATAGAAGTAGAAATCATATGTTTTTATTTTGATTTAACTTGTTGGGTGCTCTGCAGCTATGGCTTGATTTTTTTCCTTCAGTTTCGAAATTTCTCCACCATTTCTTTTCCAGTCTTGTTCCTACCTATCTTCTATCCCTTTTTCTCTGCCATTCCAATTACACACATACATATATTGCAAATTTTCTTTCTGTCCCCTGGGTCTTTTACTCTTTCTTCTGTGTTTTTCTTTACTTTTTTTTCTTTTCTTTTTAAAAAATCTTTCCATATTGCTAGAAAATTTCTGTTGATTATTTCCAGTAAGTGAATAATTATTTTTATAATATGCTATTAAATCCATTTTTAGAGTTATTACTTTTGAGATTGTATTTTTCAGTTCTAGAATTTAGACTTTCTTTTCCAGTTTTCTCCTGTAAGCCTTATTTTATTTTCATCTTATCTCCTTGAACATTGTAACTACATTTATTTTAATTATAGGCTTTGTGCCTTCATTATCTGTATTCCATGAGCATTCATTTTTATTGTCTGTTGTTTCTCTTCTTTTATATTTATGTTGTTTTATTCCTCATAGTCCACTTTAATTTTGAAAGGCAGTCATACATGTAGTATGAAAACAAAATGTAGAAATAATTTTAAGTTTTGGATGATGTTCTTCCTTCAGAGGAATGTATTTGCTTCCAACAGGTAGCTCAAGCAAGTCAAAGTCATAGAGCTAGTATGTTTCCACATTTATGCTTATTCCCATGTTAAATGACCTCAGCACAGAGAGTGGAGACATGTGAGGTGCCTCTTCTTACGTTCTGACTCTAATTTTGTTCCACTAGCATGCGGTTGTCAAAATCATACCTCAGCTTTTCAGCTTCTCAACCTCTTCTCAATTTAGCAAGTAGCATTTGGAGAAATGTAGCTCCAAATGCTGGACTCCCCTCACTGCCTTCTTTTGGGTCTGGGTTTCAAAATTTTTAGTGCCTTGTTGGGTCTCCAGTGCCTTCAGCAGATACTTTTAATATTTTGTCCAGTTACTAGTTATTCTCTCTGGGACTATTGGTTTGAATTACCTTACTTGTGATTATTAGAAGAGGAAGTTCCATTCTTACTCTCATCTTATTATATTAGTAAGTATCTGTAACCGTTTGATCAAGATAAAATTAATTTATAATTAAATATTTTCTGAAGTAAGTAAATTTTATTTGACCAGAAGTAAGAAATGACTCTAAATTCTTTAAGCTAGGGACATGAAGAAAATGTTATTGGAGAAATGATCAAAATTAGAGGTGATAATTGGCAATGGGTATCCATAATTTTGAGTGGGGCTAAACTTTGTATAATGATTAATTTAGCAAATGTGGTTTTGACATACTAGTAAAAATAAGTTCACATCCCAGTTAATTGTTCACAGATATTCTGTTACTGTGCTTTTGGTAGTGATAGTTTGAGCCTGAGCTGAATCTAATGTAGTAGGTTATTTGTGTGTGTGTAGGTATGGTCCGTGTAAACTCTAGTAGGGGAAATTGGGAAAAATTAAAGCTTGGGAGAATGGTCAAAATCAAGAAGGTATAATGTAGAAAGATTACTTAAAATTTTATAATGGAAAAAATTAAGTGTTTTATTAATTGAGGTTCATTAGGAAATATGAGTATGAACTAATGACTCTAGTAAAAGTGTATTTTTCAGCATTGTCACTAAAGAGAACCAACAGAATGTAAATACCAGTAATGGGTATTGAGGAAAAAATATAATATTCATACCTACTACTTATATTTTAGACTCTATTTCACTGTACATTAGAAGTATTATTTGAAGAGTACATGATTTCATGTCTCTGGCCAGGGAAACGTTAAAAATAAAAAGTGTTTGAAATATCTTATTGCAAGAAGTCAAAGGTCTTTTGAAATACTAGCATAGCCTTGAAGAAGCCAAGTTTATGGTGTTTCCATTAGCTAAATTGGTACAAAGTAAGACTTGAAAAGACTAATAATTATTGCTAATTGGAACAAATTGAGTCTGTGAGAATCTACTACTCCTTAATGATATTCAAAAGGGAAAAGTTAATATGATTTATATAAAAACATAGTTGTATTACAAAATAATTAAATATTCTTAAGAGATGAGTTAAATGTACAGGTCAGTCTATTATCTGCTGGACAGTAAAACCTCTTAGGGAAACTAATAATAATATGCTTCTTATTTTTTGTCTTCCTGGCCTGGTAGGCTATCAAAAGCACTACTCATTTTCTTAATCTCTTTGCCTCCTCTTCTGGAATCGTCATGTTTGCAGGAAGAAAGCAGATTCAAATGCTAGTATCAACTTACAGGGGGATTTCTATCTTTATTTTATTTTACTTTATTTTAATTTTTAATATGAAATTTATCGTTAAATTGGTTTCCGTACAACACCCAGTGCTTATCCCAACAGGCGCCTTCCTCAATACCCATCACCCAACCTCCTGTCCCTCCCAGCCCGCACCATCAACCCTCAGTTTGTTCTCAGTTTTTAAGAGTCTCTTATGTTTTGGCTCCCTCCCTCTCTAACCTTTTTTTTTTTTTTTTTTATTGGAATTCAGCCTCATGATTCACTACTTGGAGGGACTGAAATGTATCTTCAAAAAAAATCTCAATGCTTAGAAAAGAGTTAGGTGATCTTTGATTGCTCATGCTTCTTGCCACCCACTAAAAACATAAAATCATTGTGATTTGCAAATCATTAATTCATAAGTTTCCATTACTGCTGACTGATATGGTAAATATGCATTAATGCAGAACCATTGATTATTTAGGCAGACTGAGAAAAACTTGAAGAATTGGCCTTTTGGAAAGAAAACACGGTAAAACAAAATTAAATAAAACCTACATGAAAGAGA
This sequence comes from Panthera tigris, assembly GCF_018350195.1. NCBI lineage: Eukaryota > Metazoa > Chordata > Mammalia > Carnivora > Felidae > Panthera > Panthera tigris. The sequence continues at coordinate 107,054,740 of NC_056660.1, forward strand.
TAGGGCCAGAAGTTCTGTTTATATAATGAGGTATTTATAATGTTTTAATTGTGGGGATAAAAATCCCCCTTTATGTACTTTGGAAGCATGGTAGTGGTGACAATGAATGTCACTTAAGTTAATGTGACCTCATTTGGACATAAATGCTCTTACATTTGGGGTCATTTGTGTTTTATACTGAACATTGCAATAAATTCTGAGGGCATAGAGTTGTAGCACCGTTATTCCAGGGGAAATTCTGGCTGTGTTTAAAAATAGAGAATCTTTTAATATTGAACCTTTAAAACTCTTGAGTATTATAAGTATTTTTCTATCATAAATTAGTAATACAAAAATAGTTTTAAAAATGTTATAAACAACAAATATAAGGTAAAATTCATTTTACTGCCCTGATTGTCTGGTCACAAATAAAAACAATTTCATAAAAGTGGATACAGGGGGAATGCAAATTCCTATTAATTCTGATAAAAATGAACCTATACCATATGAAAGACCATATTTGAAAATTTGTTAGTCATCCTGTACTACTTTTGGCAGTATTCTAAATGCTCAACCTTAAAGTAGTGAAGGAGACAGAATGTCTGTGCTCCCATGGAGAGCTACCATTCCAGGGAGGAAGAAGTATCCAAAGAAGAAACAAAAAAGGTAATCCATAATTGTAGATTTTACTTTGATGTTCTTAGAGAGCAAATGTCATATATAAAAAGTCTCAAGGAGGGGTACCTGGGTGGCCACATTGGTTAAATGTCTGACTGTTGATTTCAGCTGAGGTCATGGTCACATGATTAGAGAGATCCAGCCTCATGTCAGGCTCCAGAACTCCATGCTAATCATGGAGCCTACCTAGGATTCTCTGTCCCTCTCGCCCCTTCTCCTGCTCACTTGCACACATGCTCTCTCTTTCTCAAATAAATAAACAAACTTAAAAGTCTCAAGGACATTTCCCTTTTATAATGACAACTGTATAATTTATTGTCTAAACAAGGGTACTAAGGTACTAAAATAATTGAAGTAATTTAGTTGTTAAATATTTGTTGACTGAGAAATTAGCTTTATTATCTGTATGAATTTATAAAATATTTTTTCTCAAATTATTTTTAATTGTAATTTTCTCAAAATGAAAATAACATGCATTTGTGTACATTTTTTTATTTTTTTATTTATTTTTAAAAAATTTTTTTATTTTTATTTTTTTTCTTTTTTTTACCTTCTACCCCTATTTCTCTCTCTTCCTCTTCTGGCACCCCTATGATTCTGAGGTTGTTCCTTTTTAATGAGTCACTGATTTCTCTAATTCTTAAATCATGCTCTTTTGCCTTAATCTCCCTCCTTTTTTCTGCTTGGTTATTCTCCATAAGTTTGTCCTCTGTATCGCTGATTCTCTGTTCTGCCTCATCCATCCTTGCTGCCGCAGCATCCATTCATGATTGCAGCTCAGTTATAGCATTTTTTATTTCATCCTGACTAGTTTTTACTTCCTTTATCTCTGCAGAAAGGGATTCTAATCTATTTTTGACTCCAGCTAGTATTCTTATTATCGTGATTCTAAATTCTGGTTCAGACATCTTGCTTGTATATGTGTCGGTTAAGTCCCTGGCTGTCGTTTTTTCGTGCTCTTCCTTTTGGGGTGAATTCCTTTATTTCGTCACTGAAGGGAGAAAAGGAATCAATGAGGTAGAAAACATTAAAATAAAAAAATTAAAATGAAAAAGTATTAAAATTCAAAAATTAAAAACACAGACACACAAAAAAATCGAATAAATGATGCTACGTTCTAGGTGTGTTTTGGTCTGGGTGTTGAAAGTGGCTTGATAGATCAGAGAAAAAAGGGGAAAGAAGAAGAAAAAAAGAAATCGTTTGAAAATTTGACAAAATGAATACACTGAAGCAGACTAAAATGAAATGATGGAAGTAAACCAGAATTTGAAAAAATTTACACAAAAGTAAAAAATATAGTAGAAAAAAATTAAAGAAAAATATTTTCAATAAAAATGAAAAATAAAGATGAATTTTTTCTGTTTCTGTATTCAAGAAAAAGAAAAGAAATGAAAAAGAAAAAAAGAAAAAAAGGAAATTGAAAATTTGAAAAAAGGAAAACATTGAAGTAGACTAAAATAAAATGATGCAAGTAAAATAGAATTTCAAAAACCTTACACAAAAGTAAAAAATATAGTAGAAAAATTGAAAAAATATTTTTAATAACAATTGAAAATAAAAATGAATTTTTTCTTTTTCTCAAGAAAAATAAAAGAAATGAAAAAAAGAAAGAAAATTGAATAGATGGACCTGCTAACAGATTGAAATATGACTGAAATTACTTTGTTTACCCCTAGAAGTTAGATTCTGAATCTCTTTATAGTCCATAAACTAAGCAGGCGGTGAGACTTCTGTTCTTGATGAGCAAGTTTGGCCCAGTTGAGCGGGTTAGTTAAACGGCTCTGTTCTCCACTAGGTGGCGCTGGTAGCCTGCTGGGGTGGATTGTTGTGGCACTTGTAGGTGCATATGCCCATGTGTGGGAGTGGTGAAAATTGTGTCACCCAGCTACCCAGTCTTTAGTATCAGAACTCTGTTCTCTCCAATCAGCAATTGTGCACCCGTCCTTTGTCTTCAGCTTTTAGCTACTCCCCTCTTTTATACTGCCTGTGACAAAGCCCCAGGTAGTACCTCTTTCCTGAGTTTTGTTTCAGTTACAGCTGTTTTCCCCAGCCCCTTACTTCTGAGGGACTGCAGCTTTGACTCGTTGTTTCCCTCTGTGGGAGGGTCTCACTGAGCAATGGACGAATGCTGGCTGTACCCAGGAAAGTTTGTGGGTACTGTGCTGCTACTGAGGCCCAGAGATTGCGGCCAGGTGCTAGCCCGCCCCAGAATAAGTTTGCAAGATAGTGTAGCAGCAACCTTTCAGGGGTTATGGAATATCACAACACACATCTGGCACCAGGCTTCACCCTTAACGACCTTATTCCAGTGCCAGCAAATGTGGCCATTCTCTGTGGTCTGCTGGGCCCAGGTTGCCTTACAGCTTCTACCAAATGTCCTTCCAGCAGTGGAACTGCTTCTCCTTGTGTGGCCCGAGAACCTCCCTCACCCCACTCTGCTCTTGGGGATTCACCATTCCCACCAGAGCACCGCCAGGTATCGAGCTGTGGAGCTGCAGTCTCTGCACTCCCCTGTTTGCAGTCTTAATGGAATTTAAACCCTTTCCTTTCTCCTTTCTCCCTTTTTAGTTCAGTCCCTGTGTCTGTTTCCAATTTTCCACTTTCTCTCCAGCTGCTTTTGGGGAGGGTGCTTTTCCCATATTCTCCCCACCATCTCCATCCTCTCTCTGCACGCAAAAGCACCTCCCTGCCCTCCACGGCTTCTCTCTCCCCACGTTCACCTCTCACCTCTGTGTACCTGCTGAATTCTGTGGTTCAGGTTGTGCAGATTGTCGTGTTAATCCTCAGATCAGTTTTGTAGGCGTATACGATGGTTTAACGTTGGTCTGGCTGTATTTCATGTATGCGAGACACACAAAAAACTTCCATGCTGTTCTGCCATCTTGACTCCCTCCCTTAAGTAATTTATTTATTTATTTATTTATTTTTTATTTTTTATTTTTTAATATATGAAATTTACTGTCAAATTGGTTTCCATACAACACCCAGTGCTCATCCCAAAAGGTGCCCTCCTCAATACCCATCACCCACCCTGCCCTCCCTCCCACCCCCCATCAACCCTCAGTTCTCAGTTTTTAACAGTCTCTTATGCTTTGGCTCTCTCCCACTCTAACCTCTTTTTTTTTTTTTCCTTCCCCTCCCCCGTGGGTTTCTGTTACGTTTCTCAGGATCCACATAAGAGTGAAACCATATGGTATCTGTCTTTCTCTGTATGGCTTATTTCACTTAGCATCACACTCTCCAGTTCCATCCACGTTGCTACAAAAGGCCATATTTCATTTTTTCTCATTGCCACGTAGTATTCCATTGTGTATATAAACCACAATTTCTTTATCCATTCATCAGTTGATGGACATTTAGGCTCTTTCCATAATTTGGCTATTGTTGAGAGTGCCGCTATAAACATTGGGGTACAAGTGCCCCTATGCATCAGTACTCCTGTATCCCTTGGATAAATTCCTAGCAGTGCTATTGCTGGGTCATAGGGTAGGTCTATTTTGAATTTTCTGAGGAACCTCCACACTGCTTTCCAGAGCGGCTGCACCAATTTGCATTCCCACCAACAGTGCAAGAGGGTTCCTGTTTCTCCACATCCTCTCCAGCATCTATAGTCTCCTGATTTCTTCATTTTGGCCACTCTGACTGGCGTGAGGTGGTATCTGAGTGTGGTTTTGATTTGTATTTCCCTGATAAGGAGCGACGTTGAACATCTTTTCATGTGCCTGTTGGCCATCCGGATGTCTTCTTTAGAGAAGTGTCTATTCATGTTTTCTGCCCATTTCTTCACTGGGTTATTTGTTTTTCTGGTGTGGAGTTTGATGAGCTCTTTATAGATTTTGGATACTAGCCCTTTGTCCGATATGTCATTTGCAAATATCTTTTCCCATTCCGTTGGTTGCCTTTTAGTTTTGTTGGTTGTTTCCTTTGCTGTGCAGAAGCTTTTTATCTTCATAAGGTCCCAGTAATTCACTTTTGCTTTTAATTCCCTTGCCTTTGGGGATGTGCCGAGTAAGAGATTGCTACGGCTGAGGTCAGAGAGGTCTTTTCCTGCTTTCTCCTCTAAGGTTTTGATGGTTTCCTGTCTCACATTCAGGTCCTTTATCCATGTTGAGTTTATTTTTGTGAATGGTGTGAGAAAGTGGTCTAGTTTCAACCTTCTGCATGTTGCTGTCCAGTTCTCCCAGCACCATTTGTTAAAGAGACTGTCTTTTTTCCATTGGATGTTCTTTCCTGCTTTGTCAAAGATGAGTTGGCCATACGTTTGTGGGTCTGGTTCTGGGGTTTCTATTCTATTCCATTGGTCTATGTGTCTGTTTTTGTGCCAATACCATGCTGTCTTGATGATGACAGCTTTGTAGTAGAGGCTAAAGTCTGGGACTGTGATGCCTCCTGCTTTGGTCTTCTTCTTCAAAATTACTTTGGCTATTCGGGGCCTTTTGTGGTTCCATATGAATTTTAGGATTGCTTGTTCTAGTTTCGAGAAGAATGCTGGTGCAATTTTGATTGGGATTGCATTGAATGTGTAGATAGCTTTGGGTAGTATTGACATTTTGACAATATTTATTCTTCCAATCCATGAGCAGGGAATGTCTTTCCATTTCTTTATATCTTCTTCAATTACCTTCATAAGCTTTCTATAGTTTTCAGCATACAGATCTTTTACATCTTTGGTTAGATTTATTCCTAGGCATTTTATGCTTCTTGGTGCAATTGTGAATGGGATCAGTTTCTTTGTCTTTCTGTTGCTTCATTGTTAGTGTATAAGAATGCAACTGATTTCTGCACATTGATTTTGTATCCTGCAACTTTGCTGAATTCATGTATCAGTTCTAGCAGACTTTTGGTGGAGTCTATCGGATTTTCCATGTATAATATCATGTCATCTGCAAAAAGCGAAAGCTGGACTTCATCTTTGCCAATTTTGATGCCTTTGATTTCCTTTTGTTGTCTGATTGCTGATGCTAGAACTTCCAGCACTATGTTAAACAACAGCGGTGAGAGTGGGCATCCCTGTGGTGTTCCTGATCTCAGGGAAAAAGCTCTCAGTTTTTCCCCATTGAGGATGATGTTAGCTGTGGGCTTTTCATAAATGGCTTTTATGATCTTTAAGTATGTTCCTTCTATCCCGACTTTCTCAAGGGTTTTTATTAAGAAAGGGTGCTAGATTTTGTCAAAGGCCTTTTCTGCATCGATTGACAGGATCATATGGTTCTTCTCTTTTTTTTTGTTAATGTGATGTATCACGTTGATCAATTTGCGAATGTTGAACCAGCCCTGCAGCCCAGGAATGAATCCCACTTGATCATGGTGAATAATTCTTTTTATATGCCGTTGAATTCGATTTGCTAGTATCTTATTGAGAATTTTTGCATCCATATTCATCAGGGATATTGGCCTGTAGTTCTCTTTTTTTACTGGGTCTCTGTCTGGTTTAGGAATCAAAGTAAGAATGGCTTCATAGAATGAGTCTGGAAGTTTTCCTTCCCTTTCTATTTCTTGGAATAGCTTGAGAAGGATAGGTATTATCTCTGCTTTAAGCGTCTGGTAGAACTCCCCTGGGAAGCCATCTGGTCCTGGACTCTTATTTGTTGGGAGATTTTTGATAACTGATTCAATTTCTTCGCTGGCTATGGGTCTGTTCAAGCTTTCTATTTCCTCCTGATTGAGTTTTGGAAGAGTGTGGTTGTTTAGGAATTTGTCCATTTCTTCCAGGTTGTCCAATTTGTTGGCATATAATTTTTCAGAGTATTCCCTGATAATTGTTTGTATCTCTGAGGGATTGGTTGTAATAATTCCATTTTCATTCATGATTTTATCTATTTGGGTCATCTCCCTTTTCTTTTTGAGAAGCCTGGCTAGAGGTTTGTCAATTTTGTTTATTTTTTCAAAAAACCAACTCTTGGTTTCGTTGATCTGCTCTACAGTTTTTTTAGATTCTATATTGTTTATATCTGCTCCGATCTTTATTATTTCTCTTCTTCTGCTGGGTTTAGGCTGCCTTTGCTGTTCTGCTTCTATTTCCTTTAGGTGTGCTGTTAGATTTTGTATTTGGGATTTTTCTTGTTTCTTGAGATGGGCCTGGATTGCGATGTATTTTCCTCTCAGGACTGCCTTCGTTGTATTTTCATTTTCGTTTGTTTCCATATATTTTTTAATTTCTTCTCTAATTGCCTGGTTGACCCACTCATTCTTTAGTAGGGGTGTTCTTTAACCTCCATGCTTTTGGAGGTTTTCCAGACTTTTTCCTGTGGTTGATTTCAAGCTTCATAGCATTGTGGTCTGAAAGTATGCATGGTATAATTTCAATTCTTGTAAACTTATGAAGGGCTGTTTTGTGACCCAGTATATGATCTGTCTTGGAGAATGTTCCATGTGCACTCGAGAAGAAAGTATATTCTGTTGCTTTGGGATGCAGAGTTCTAAATATATCTGTCAAGTCCATCTGATCCAATGTATCATTCAGGGCCCTTGTTTCTTTATTGACCGTGTGTCTAGATGATCTATCCATTTCTGTAAGTGGGGTGTTAAAGTCCCCTGCAATGACCACATTCTTATCAATAAGGTTGCTTATGTTTGTGAGTAATTGTTTTATATATCTGGGGGCTCCGGTATTCGGTGCATAGACATTTATAATTGTTAGCTCTTCCTGATGGATAGACCCTGTAATTATTATATAATGCCCTTCTTCATCTCTTGTTACAGTCTTTAATTTAAAGTCAAGTTTGTCTGATCTAAGTATGGCTACTCCAGCTTTCTTTTGGCTTCCAGTAGCATGATAAATAGTTCTCCATCCCCTCACTCTCAATCTAAAGGTGTCCTCAGATCTAAAATGAGTCTCTTGTAGACAGCAAATAGATGGGTCTTGTTTTTTTATCCATTCTGATACCCTATGTCTTTTGGTTGGCGCATTTAATCCATTTACATTCAGTGTTATTATAGAAAGATACGGGTTTAGAGTCATTGTGATGTCTGTATGTTTTATGCTTGTAGTGATGTCTCTGGTACTTTGTCTCACAGGATCCCCCTTAGGATCTCTTGTAGGGCTGGTTTCGTGGTGACAAATTCCTTCAGTTTTTGTTTGTTTGGGAAGACCTTTATCTCTCCTTCTATTCCAAATGACAGACTTGCTGGATAAAGGATTCTCGGCTGCATATTTTTTCGGTTTAGCACACCGAAGATATCGTGCCAAGCCTTTCTGGCCTGCCAAGTTTCAAAGGAGAGATCAGTCACGAGTCTTATAGGTCTCCCTTTATATGTGAGGGCATGTTTATCCCTTGCTGCTTTCAGAATTTTCTCTTTATCCTTGTATTTTGCCAGTTTCACTATGATATGTCGTGCAGAAGATCGATTCAAGTTACGTCTGAAGGGAGTTCTCTGTGCCTCTTGGATTTCAATGCCTTTTTCCTTCCCCAGTTCAGGGAAGTTCTCAGCTATAATTTCTTCAAGTACCCCTTCAGCACCTTTCCCTCTCTCTTCCTCCTCTGGGATACCAATTATGCATATATTATTTCTTTTTAGTGTATCACTTAGGTCTCTAATTTTCCCCTCATACTCCTGGATTTTTTTATCTCTCTTTCTTTCAGCTTCCTCTTTCTCCATAACTTTATCTTCTAGTTCACCTATTCTCTCCTCTGCCTCTTCAATCCGAGCCGTCGTGGTTTCCATTTTGTTTTGCATTTCGTTTAAAGCGCTTTTCAGCTCCTCGTGCCTGTTCCTTAGTCCCTTGATCTCTATGGCAAGAGATTCTCTGCTGTCCTGTATACTGTTTTCAAGCCCAGCGATTAATTTTATGACTATTATTCTAAATTCACTTTCTGTTATATTATTTAAATCCTTTTTGATCAGTTCATTAGCTGTTGTTATTTCCTGGAGATTCTTCTGAGGGGAATTCTTCCGTTTGGTCATTTTGGATAGTCCCTGGAGTGGTGAGGACCTGCAGGGCACTTCCCCCATGCTGTGGTGTATAACTGGAGTTGGTGGGCGGGGCCACAGTCAGACCTGATGTCTGCCCCCAGCCCACCGCTGGGGCCACAGTCAGACTGGTGTGTGCCTTCTCTTCCCCTCTCCTAGGGGCGGGATTCACTGTGGGGTGGCGTGTCCCGTCTGGGCTACTTGCACACTGCCAGGCTTGTGGTGCTGGGGATCTGGCGTATTAGCTGGGGTGGGTAGGCAAGGTGCCCGGGGGCAGGAGGGGCAGGCTTAGCTCGCTTCTCCTTAGGTGATCCACTTCCGGAGGGGCCCTGTGGCAGCAGGAGGGAGTCAGATCCGCTGCCGGAGGTTTGGCTCCACAGAAGCACAGAGTTGGGTGTTTGTGGGGAGCGAGCAAGTTCCCTGGCAGGAACTGGTTCTCTTTGGGATTTTGGCTGGGGGATGGGCGAGGGAGATGGCGCTGGCGAGCGCCTTTGTTCCCCACCAAACTGAGCTCTGTCGTCCGGGGGCTCAGCAGCTCTCCCTCCCTTTGTCCTCCAGCCTTCCCGCTTTCTGAGCAGAGGTGTTAACTTATGACCTCCCAGACGCGAAGTCGCGCTTGCTGTTGGAACACAGTCCGTCCGGCCCCTCCGCTTTTGCCAGCCAGACTCGGGGGCTCTGCTTGGCCGGCGAGCCGCCCCTCCGCCCCGGCTCCCTCCCGCCAGTCCGTCGAGCGCGCACGGCCTCGCCGCCCTTCCTATCCTCTTCCGTGGGCCTCTCGTCTGCACTTGGCTCTGGAGACTCCGTTCTGCTAATCCTCTGGCGGTTTTCTGGGTTCTTTAGGCAGGTATAGGTGGAATCTAAGTGATCAGCAGGCCGTGTGGTGAGCCCAGCGTCCTCCTACGCTGCCATCTTCCCTCCTCTCTCACATTTGTGTACATTAAAGCAAAATTTTTTTTGAATCATTGATTTTCTAACATTGAAATAGCACAATTTGAATGTTTAATTTTGGTACATATGCACATATTTTAATCATTTTTCAAACTTTATTTATAACACTGTGTTATAGGTATTTTTCTGAAGGGCCCTTTTTTCAACAGGTTTTATTTTTATTTTGCCAGATGATTCCAATACTTTAAAAAGTAATTTTATTATTGGTGTACCTAGCTGTGTCAGTCAGAGAACATGAGACTCTTGATCTTAGAGCTATAAGTTTGAGCCCCATGTTGGGTGCAGATTACTTAAAAAATAAAATATTAAAAAAACAATTTTATAATTAGTAATTTTGAAACCTTTTATATTTTTAATGAACTCCTTCTCTAAAGACCATATTTTTTAAATAGAGAAAATATTCTTTCCTTGGTGAGTCACCTGGAAACATCCAAGCAGGTTTTTCTCTAAATGGTAAATATTCTCAATCTTCATTCTCCCCCTATTGATATATATAAATATTTTAATCCATGTAGTTTCCAGGTACGGCCTTTTTAGCCTCCTTTAGAAGTTTCTTTGATAAAACCTTTCTTTCTAAAGCCCAAACTCATAAATTCTATTTAAAATCCTTTTGAATATTTTACCATATTTGAATGCAAATCATAGGCCTTCACAATTTAATTCTCTAGTATAGAATGTAAATTTTTCCAATTAAAAATAGGTGTTCTGTCAAAAGATTCTTCCAGCAAGTCATGATATTATACAATTCAATTGCAGAATTTCAGGAATAAGTCTTATAAACTGTTTGATATTTTAGCATTCAGTTTGTTCAGTTCCTCACTTGTTCTGGAATAAATTTAACTATTTTCTGATTTGCAAATTTTGTCTTCATATTATTGATAGAAATAAAAATAGTGATTGAGGACTGATAAAAGGAGTGAAAAGAAAATTTTGTGCAGTGATGGAACTATTCTATATCTCATTGGGGGTAATGGTTATACAAGTTAATGCTTTGATTGAAACTCATCAAAATGTACTCTTAAGATCTGTGCATTTTACTGTAGGTAAATTTTATGATACAAAAATGAAAATCAAAGCAAAACAAAAACCTAAGTGCTCATGTGAGGAGAGTTAAACAAACCAAAGTAAGCTATGAAGTCCATTAGCATTCATAAAAATTAAAAATACATATACATAATACAATAATACATGTTTTATAAAACACATATGAAACAAAAAAATCACTTAACAGTATAGAATGGTTGTTTGGTTGCAGAAGTTGAAGGAGGTGTAGAAATAGGGGGAAAGGGGGATAAAAAATTAAAATAAGAGTTTTCTTGCATTGTCCTTTGAGGTAGTAACTTGTATAGTAAAGTCCAAAATTTAAAGAAAAGAATGTTATTAGAAGTGTGTGAATAGTCTTTTTTAAAGGACATTTTATAAACATGTTCACAATGAGAATTTGTCTCAGTTATTCTCATCTACTTGAGAGTAAAGTTTCATGAAACTTGGTCCATGAAAATTCTTCTCAGTGTAGTCAAAAGTAGTGATACAATAATAAAATAACTGAAATGCACATGGCTGACTTTTTTTTTTTAGTAATAGAACAAGGGAAAAAAGGTCTGTGCCAAAGCATTTGAACCCCATTTCTCTGTTTTTTGCACATATTAAATACAGGTTATTGATTTGAAGAATATTTACACAAGCATGGTAGTCCATATGTGAAGACAAAATTACAGTTCTTTAGGGCAGAGATGCCCAAGAATGCTGTCATCTTTAGATGGTATTCAGGTACCGTCTGAATTAAACATGGGTTTGTTGGTTCTACATTAAGGAAAATAGTGGATTTTGAACTATAGAGTCACTATCATAGGTTATAAAACATGATACTGCAAAATGCCAGCATACTAACTTTTATTTTTCAGTCACTAGTGAGCATACACTTGTAGACATTTAGCTGAGAAGTATGAGAAAAATTATACTCTTTCTGACACACTGTTTACAGGCTTCATAATACGGGTTTTGTAGTAGTATGAAGTATTCTTATTTGTTTGTTTTCATTATTTTATAATGTGTCCTCAAAACAGCAAATATTATTGTAGTGTGATTCTAGGTAAGCAAAACTTCTGTAGAATTATTAAATGTTAGATTCAGAAACTAACCTGTAGGTTGGTCAGACCTTTACTCAAAACCTCTATTTGTTACTTGAGAATGGGTGTTGATACTATGCAGGTGATTTAGAGGGTCATTAATTTAACTTCTGTTATCAGTAACACTTTCTAAAAATCACACTCAGATTTCCTCCTACCTAAAAGTATTTAAACAGGTTTGTATAATTTTGTATGTTTAATTTGATTTTAACATATAATATAGATGCCATTTAAAATTTTTTTTATAAATTGGCTACTTCAAATATTTTTGTTTAGTTCAATATGGAAAATAATTTTAAAGAAAAAATATTTGATTTAAGGGTACAAAACACCATATAATGCCATCTGGACTTTTCATTTGCAAGAATAGGTATTTATCCTTTATAATAGGCATATATCCTTTAGAATAGGGAAATTTCATGTATGTTCTTTAATACAGTATTAGAGTAAGTTAGTAAAAAGAAAAATAGAGTAATGTTACTCAGTACCCTATGTCTTTTTTTTGGAGACTTCATTTTTAAAAAATTTTTTAAAAATTTACATCCAAATTAGTTAGCATATACTGCAAGAATGATTTCAGGAGTAGATTCCTTAGTGCCCCTTACCTATTTAGCCATCCCCCCTCCCACAACCTCTCCAGTAACCCTCAGTTTGTTCTCCATGTTTATGAGTCTCTTTTGTTTTGTCCCTCTCCCTGTTTTTATATTATTTTTGTTTCCCTTCCCTTATGTTCATCTGTTTTGTCTCTTAAAGTCTTCATATGAGTGAAGTCATATGACTTTTGTCTTTCTCTGACTAATTTCACTTAGCATAATACCCTCCAGTTCCATCAATGTAGTTGCAAACGGCAAGATTTCATTCTTTTACGTTGCCGAATAATACCCCATCGTGTGTGTGTGTGTGTGTGTGTGTGTGTGTGTGTGTGTGTGTGTGTGTGTGTGTATACCACATCTTCTTTATCCATTCATCCATCGATGGACATTTGGGCTCTTTCCATACTTTGGCTATTATTGCTAGTGCTTCCATAAACATGGGGGTGCATATGTCCCTTCAGAACAGCACACCTGTATGCCTTGTATAAATGCCTAGTAGTACAGTTGCTGGGTTGTAGGGTAGTTCTATTTTCAGTTTTTTGAGGAACCTCCATACTGTTTTCCAGAGTGGCTGCACCAGCTCGCATTCCCAAAAATCTGTCAAATTATTATAATAATTAGAAATGTCAAAATGTGGAGAATCAATATGACAATTTTATTTAAGCTTTAGAAGTACTATTGAGGCACATTTCCCCATTAAATGCCAAATCAGGCAGAGGCCTTTGAAGTAAATTGTTTACATTGATTTGCAATCCCATAAGCCTTTATAGGGAGCTATCCTCTTTGAGTTTACATCCTTGCTTAATTCAGCAGAAAATTACTTTCCGCCTATTTCAGAGACCCACTTAGAGGACTTGCGCTCAATTAAGAGAATTCTGCCTGTGATGATGATGAAAGAGGGCCTGAGAACCCCTTTGATAACAAGACATACAATTATGTGTGTACACAGAATAGCCTTTGCTTATGGAGAGCTGATTCTATACCTCTGAGTAAGGGGATGATAGAGGTGAAAAAGTATTCACCACGGGGCCTGGTACAGGATAGGCACCCAAATTATTATTCCTGTGAAACAGCAGTGAAGAAAGTGTTAACCTCCTCAAAACCTTTCATCTCTAGCGAAGGGGTATATAGAACTAAGATTCTTCCCGTGGTTAAGCAACTCTTAAATAGCAAACACTTTCTGGCCTTTCAAAAGATTGAATGCATCAGAGTACCTATAACACGTGAAATTAAAAAAAGGAAGTGAGCAGTATCTTAAGAATACCCTAAAGATAAGAAACACAGCTGTTACGAAACCAAATGTGCTAATAGAGAAATTTTTAAATAATTTTTTGGTTTACTTATTTTGAGAAAGAGAAAGCACGAGTGGGGGAGGGACAAAGAGAAAGGGAGAGAGAGAATCCCAAGTAGGTTCCTAGTGTGGAGCCTGACGTCGGGCTTGAATCCATGAACTGAGATATTGACCTGAGCTGAAATCAGATGCTTAACTAAATGAGCTACCTAGGCACCCCAAGGTAGAGAAATTTTTAAAGAGAATTAAAATCGTTCCTTAAAGTTTACCCAGAGAAGGGTAGTGTTTCATGATGAAGAAAAAAGAAAATATACAAGGCTTTTCTGTTATAATGCCTATATTTTGTTGTGTACTCCCCATTCTGAAAAGTCATATTGTGAGCCAACTACATACTGAGATAAAGGAAGCATAGGGAGAGGTGATCACATTCCACAGCAGACAGTGACTGAGTCTCAATTCTAGCTCTGCTGTTTACTAACCTCTTAACTAGCAATATTAATAATAACTTCATCACAGGGTTGTTGGGAAGGTTAAATAAGTTAATATATGTGTAGCACTTAGAACAGAATGTAGCAAATAATGAATACTATATAAATGTTGACAATTATTAATATTTTATTTTCACTTCATAAGCATGAATTTTCTGTAATCAGAGACTGCCAGCGCAAAGCAAAGAATGCTTGGTGTGCTAAGCACGTACATATTTTTGTTTATCCACTGGAATTTCTATCACATGTGAGAGGTCTTTTGTTTACTTGATGGAGTTTAGGGTCAAAGAAAAGAACTGGTTTGCATGAGGTCATGTCAGTCCTTGATTCATTTGCTTTTAGAGCTTCTCTTTTTCTTCCCATAAGAAACATTCACTCTTTTATCTGCTGAGGATCATTTCCACCTTCTTGTAAGTACACACAATTTCCTTTGAAAATTTCCCTTCCCTGACGGGATGTCAATCATATTCTATCAAACCTAACAAGGGTAATATGATCAGGATCTGGCCAGACAACCAGTGTATTGTCTAAATATTACAAAAGAAGGGCTAGCTTATCTTTATGTAGATATAATATATAGAGCATACTTGCGGATGCAAGCTGGCATCATGTAAACCTGAGGCTGTCTGCAAATATGTCATCCCCCATCATCTTTTGCTCACATACGGAGGACGGAATGAGACACACACATAGAGGGAAGCAGAAGGGTTCACCTTGTGAGGGAGGTACAGAAATGCAAAGACTACTAGAATATACAATTGGTAAAGGATACAGTCTTCAATATATGATGTTGGGCAAACTGGATCCCTGTTACACCACACACGAAATCAACTCAGTTGTATTAAAATGAAAAGACAATTTGTAGAATGGTAGAGAAAGTTTGCTAATCATATATTTGGTAAGCACTTAATATCTAAAATATATTGGAATTCACACAGTTCGGTAGCAAAAAAAAAATTCTGATTTGAAAATGGGCAGAGGAACTGAATTTTTTCAAAGAAGAAATGCAAATGGCCAACAGGCACATGAAAAGGTACTTAGCATCATTTATCATCAAGGAACTGGAAATCAAAAACACAATGAAATGTCACCTCATACATACCTGTTAATATGGCCATCTTCAAAAAGACAAGAACTGACAACTGTTGGTGAGGGTGTGGAGAAAAAAGGAATTCTTGTGCACTGATGGTGGAAATGTAAATAGGTGTATCTACTATGGAAGAGAGTATGGAGGTTCCTCAAAATTTTAAACTAGAACTACTATATGATACAGCATTGCCGTTTCTCAGTATTTATCAAAAGGAAGTAAAAACAGTATATCTACATTCCCATGTTCCTTGCAGCATTATTCACAACTACCTGATGCTGTGCAATCCTCTATGCTGTGCAACATAATAATTTCCTGCATTAAAATATGCATTTCCTGGGATGAAAGCTGGGGATGGGGGAAAGTACAAATTATCTTTCCTTCAAATCCCAGCATATAATTTTATCTTGCTGTTAGGCAGCATGCAACACTAGCTCTAAGTTGGTAATTAGGACCAAGGATAAAACCCCCATGCCAATTGCTAAGGTATAGAAAATACTCAACATTCCCTCACTTCAAAGCTTCCACTGATAAAAATTTTGACTTTGATTTTTAGGCGATAGAATCCGTAAGAGCAAAATGAATAGCCAGCCAGCTGGAGTTTTATGAGAGTTGGATTGTCAGAGAAGTCTGAGGGTGACATCCAGGGGCATTTTATTGCCCAATACCTATGTTGATTTTTAGGCCATAAAACTGGCAGCAAGAGCAACTGGACTGCTGACCTGGCATAGTCACCAGCATTGGAAGTTTTCCCAGTGCACTTTCAAGTGTGAGGGAGAGAGATGCTGCAGTGAGCACAGCCAGAGACAGCCAGATAGGCAGAATGAGAAACTTGCACTAAGTGCAGAGTAAGAAAACTTTGCTGATACTGCCCATCTGGAGGGATATGAGCTAAGTTCTGGACTATAGTCACTACCACAAGTACCTTTTCCTCTATTTGTGTTTTAGATAGATTCATCACACTTTATGGAATCCCAAGAAACCATTTCCAAATCTGATCAGTCAGAGGTGCGAAATTTGAAATAGTGTAGAGGAAATAGATATTACTGGACACTAACTGGATGTTATTGGATAGAAAACTAGATGTTATCCTTTGGTGAAGGGATAATTCCACTGCTGTTTATACATTGAAGAGTTCGTTGGAGCATTTTTAAAATAAGTATGCCTTAAAGTCCTCACATGAGTGAAGTCATACGATACTTGTCTTTCTCTGACTAATTTCCTTTAGCATAATACCCTCTAGTTCCATCCACGTAGTTACAAATGACAAGATTTCATTCTTTTTGATTGCCGAGTAACACTCCATTGTGTGTGTGTGTGTGTATACATATATATATATACATATATATACATATATATGTGTATATATATGTATATATATATATGTATATATATGTATACACACACACACACACATATATATATATGTATATGTATGTGTATGTATGTGTATGTGTATATATATATATATATATATACACATACACCACATCTTCTTTATCCATTCATCCATCGATGGACATTTTGGGTCTTTCCATACTTTGGCTATTGTTGATAGTGCTGCTATAAACATTGGGGTGCATGTGCCCCTTCAAAACAGGATCCCTGTATCCCTTGGATAAATACCTAGTAGTGCAATTGCTGGGTTGTAGGGTAGTTCTATTTTTAATTTTTCGAGGGAGCTCCCCACTGTTTTCCAGAGTGGTTTCACCAGTTTGCATTCCCACCAGTGGTACGAAAGAGATCCTCTTTATCCGCATCCTCACCAACATCTGTTGTTGCCTGGGTTGTTAACGTTAGCCATTCTGACAGGTGTGAGGTGGTATCTCATTGTGGCTTTGATTTGTATTTCCCTGATGATGATGAGTGATTTTGAGCATTGTTTCATGTGTCGATTGGCCATCTGGATGTCTTCTTTGGAGAAGTGTCTATTCATGTCTTTTGCCTATTGCTTCACTAGATTATTTATTTTTGGGTGTTGAGTTTGTTAAGTTCTTTATAGATTTTGGATACTAACCCTTTATCTGATATGTCGTTTGCAAATGTCTTCTCCCATTCCATTGGTTGCCTTTTAGTTTTGCTGATTGTTTCATCCATTTTGAGTTTATTTTTGTGTATGGCATAAGAAAGTGGTCCAGGTTCATTTTTCTACATGTCACTGTCCAGTTTTCCCAGCACCTCTTGCTGAAGAGACTATATTTATTCCATTGGATATTCTTTCCTGCTTGTGGGCAACAAAACATTAGTGGGCCATATGTTTGTGGGCCCATTTCTGGGTTTTCTATTCTCTTCCATTGATCAGAGTATTCTTATGCCAGTACCATACTGTCTTGATGATTACAGCTTTGTAATACAGCTTGAAGTCCGCAAAAGTGCACAGTTTAATAAATTTTGACATATGTATATACCTGTGAAATCACCACAATCAAGATAGTGAATGTATTCATCATCCCTCCTCAAATTTCCTTGTGTCTTTTATAATCCCTCCATCCTTACCTCCCTGTCCCTTGCTAGGTATAGATTTCTAGTTGACAGGTTTTTTTCCAGCACTTAGAAGATGTTATTCCACTATGACTAGGCTCAAATTGTTTCTGATAAATCTTTTGTCATCCTTGTCTTTATTCCTTTATATGTAATGTGTCTCCTTTTTTCTGGTCACTTTTAAGACTTTGAGCAATTTGATCATGACATGCTTTGGTGCAGTTTTTAAATAAGTGTCTTGCCTTTTGCATTTGGGGAATTTTTCATACTGTCCTCTCTAGTTTCCTCAAACTTGTAGAATTTTAGCCATTATTCTTCAATTTTTTTTTCTGTACACGCTCTTTTCCTCTCCCTATGGAACTTTTAATTACACATCTACATTACTCTGTTTGAAGTTGTCATATAGCTCAGTAATTCTCTCTTCATTATATTTTTAGCCTTTGATCTCTGTTTCATATTCTATAGTCTCTACTGCCAGGTCTTCAAGTTGATCATTTATTTCTGCTATAATATCTAATCAGCCATGCAGAGGATTTTTCCATTTCTAACATAGCAATTTTAAGCTCTAGAATTTTGATTTGGAGTCTTTTTAATATTTGTTATATTTTCCATGTCTGTACTCAGCATACTCTATTATAATTCCCTTAACTCTGAAGCATGTGGAATACAGTTGTAATAACCAATTTAGTGCCATTACCCTTAATATTAATACCTTGTTCTGGTTTACATTTGATTGATAATTTCTCTCTTAATTTGGGGTTGTATTTCTTTTCCCATTCCTTTTTATTTTTTTTATTTTTTTTAACGTTTATTTATGTTTGAGACAGAGAGAGACCAAGCATGAACGGGGGAGGGTCAGAGAGAGGGAGACACAGAATCTGAAACAGGCTCCAGGCTCTGAGCTGTCAGCACAGAGCCTGAGGCGGGGCTCGAACTCAAGGACCGGGAAATCATGACCTGAGCCGAAGTCGGCTGTTTAACCGACTGAGCCACCCAGGTGCCCCTCCCATTCCTTTTTAAAATGGAATGCTAGATGTGGTAACTTTTACCTTCTTAGGTGCTGGACATTTTTGTGTTGATATAAGTATGATTGAACTTGTTCTGGGATGCAGTTAAGTTACTTGGCAACAGTTCCTACTTGTGAGATTTTTTAGGTGAATAACATAGCATCCGTTTAGGTCAGGCCTATTTAAAGCTACCTGGGTTTCCTTGGATTTCCAGCTCCAGCAT
Source organism: Panthera tigris (assembly GCF_018350195.1). Classification (NCBI taxonomy): domain Eukaryota; kingdom Metazoa; phylum Chordata; class Mammalia; order Carnivora; family Felidae; genus Panthera; species Panthera tigris. The sequence goes on from NC_056660.1 coordinate 107,073,555, forward strand.
CTCAAGTCAGGAAGTCTACTAGACTGTGCGTGGGCTTCTCCTCCTTGCTCCATTTTCTGAAACACTCAAGACAGTGGGCTATGGCGCTTGTAGGGCTAATTTTGCTTGTTTCTTGGCTGTGAGTGATCACTCTTTCCTTTTTTACTTAAAATTAAATGTCTTGAAAAATATTGTTGTATGTATTTCATTGTTTATGTTAGGAGGTTAAGTCTGGTCCCTCCCATTCCATCTCAGTTGAAAGTAGAAATCAACTAAGACAATTTACAGCTAAGATAGGAGAGAATTTGCCATAGTAGAAAATAATGAAAATACTTGTTATTTGGTACATAATTAAAAAAACTGATCATTTGGAAAGAAAATGACCTGCATGTATATGGAAAATTATTACCGAATAATTATAACTGATTTGAATTAGTAGAGAACCTACAGACTACTTAAAAATTGGAAAAATTGACAAGTATTTGGTAAAACCTAGAGTTATCCATCCTCACCACTTAAGTCACAAAAAAAGAATTCTAGTTGAATTAAGGTTCTAAAATATAATGAACAAAAATTTTAAAGTTTTAAAAGGAAATAATTGAGAATGATTTTATGACTTTGGGTTATGTAAACCAAAATTATAAGCCATAAATCTAGATTGATAAATTTGATTATATAAAAATTAAAAAGTCTCTGTTACCAAAAAACCCTACCATATATAGTACTAGAAGGAAAATGCAGATAGGAAAGAGTACATATATAACAGACATTGGATTCATATTAAAATATGTGAAGCGTTTATGAAATGAAAATAACAGACTAATGGAAAATAAGGCAGGTAATATAAACACTAATTTACACAGCAGAAAATGCGTATGGTCAAGAAACATGAAAACAGTCAAGTAATTGTTTTCACTTGGCTAAAGAGTTTAATATTAAATATGATAGACTTATGGGAAATAGGGAATCTCAAAAAATTTAAAAATTGTGTGTTTTATTTCTTGTTATATATCCAGTTTTAATACACTTAAGAACAAGGTGGAATAACAAAGATTTTCATTATATTGTTGTTTATTATTGTTAAAAAAAACTGGAAACAACCCCTATTTCTGTTAGTGGGAAATAATTAAATTACAAATCATGGTCTATACACATTATGTCATACTATATGTCAGTTTTGAAAATGGCATGGAAAAGTTTCTGAGGGAATTGTGGTTGGAAGGGGGAAGAGGGAAGGAATCGCCTTTTATAATAATACATGTAATAGGGAGTTTCTGCCAAAAATATAAACATACACATACACACATTAACACTGTATATTTCTCTAAATACTTGAGTGAATGTGTGTGTGTATATTTAAAACATAAAACAGCCTGGAAATATACTTATTAATCTGATAACATGGATTACCTGTGGTAGTCAAAGTGGATTTTACCTTAATCTATAATATTTCTTTTTTTAACAATGAGAATGTATTCTATATTCCTTGTGTAATGGTATAAATAATACCAAACAAACAGTAAAAAATGCACTTTATATTTGGGAGAAAGTACTTGTGGGTGCATGCAAGGAGGCTAAGTAGTGGAATGTGGTGCTTGCCTGCCATTTTTGTAACATAGCATCCTTTGCTGCTTTTCCAATTAATAGAGCCTTTGAGGTCCTTTTAGTTGTTTTGTTTTATTTTGCTTAAACTAGTTGAAATGGGGTTTGTATCACTTAAAATTGAACAGGTCTTTATTTTCTTACTAGGACTTTTCCTGTTCTGTTGTCCATTATGTTTCAAAAATAAGCAAAACAGCACATTACTATCTTCTCTTCTCTTCAAGAATTGAGTCACTAGGCAAGTATGGAGCATGACTTCAATCTCATGAGAGGCAAAGGGTAGACCAGGAAAGGAATGATACTTTGGAAATTTTCTTTGAGAAATGTCTACATGATTAAGCAGAGTAAAATTTTCATTTCTCTCTTTTGTCAGTGAGGCTAAAGATTTGAACCAAATTCCACTTTAAGTGGAATTAAAGTGATAGACTAATGAATTAGAAAAGTCAGAAATATAGGATTAAATAAGGTATATAAGATTCTAACAGTAGGGTTTTGATAATAGTTCGATATCTCCTGTTTCCCTGCTGTCACTGGCCACGCCATCAGAGTGTAGCCCTGAGGATCTGAGACCTGGGGAAGTTCCCTTGATACACCACTCTGCTCTCTTGCATGCCACTGCAGATTGCAGGATTGTGAAGTATCTCGATACCATGGCTTAGTATTTCATTTTTTGAGTGTTTACAAATTGCTTTTAATGTACTGCTGAATCTATGATATACACCCATTGGAAACTATTTTTTAAAATTCTTTTGAAAAATAGGGATAACATATCTATGTACATTAAAACAAAAACTTCTTTATATTGATTATCAGATCATGAAAAGTGACATGAGCAAAATAATTATTTTTGTTACATATTTGTAATTGTAACTTTTTCCAGCCTTACGTCTCGTATCAGGTCAATGGAGTTCTTGTCAAGAATGCATGTTTTATGGCCTTATTCTTTCTTTTCTTTCTCATAATGTTTCCTCTAGTCTTATTAAAATTGCATTCTTATGGCTAAGAAATTCCTGATAACCTCAGATAAAATTCTCCTAAATGAAAAATATGGTCAGTTATAATTTTTGTAATAAAATATGGAAATATTTTAACAGAAGTATTGTTGCAGGTACAATCTTTTTGTTTTCATGCACACTACAATTTCAGACAAATAATGTTTAGAAAACATCCAATAATTTGCCACCATTTGTGATTATTTTCAGTATTTGTCAGGTGTAATTGCTAACAAATATAGAATATAGAGCTTGTCAGTATTATAATGTTCCAGTGGAAAATCTAAATACATCCAATAAAAATAGGAACTTAATTCCTTTTACAAATATTTTAGGGTTCAGTTAAATTTCCAATTTAACTTTCATCCACTCTTTGAGCTTTCAGTGTTTAATTTGTTTGGTTCTTACGTGACTTTTAAAGTAAGCTTCTTTCTTATATAACATACATATTAAAGAGTGAACAAATCACAAGTCGTACAGCTTGGTGAAACTTCACTAAGTGATCAATGTCAATGTAACTGCCACTCAGATCAAGAAATAGATCATTATGAGGTTTCCAGAAGCTCCTATCATCTCTGTTCCCCATCACTATTAGGAGTCCATTGTTGTTTTTTTCAGCTTGGAAAAAACGTCTTCACCTGCTGTCCATTTTATGAGGTGGTGTAGCATTCACATTAATTCATTCTGTGTGTGTGTGTGTGTGTGTGTGTAGAGAGAGAGAGAGAGAGAGAGAGAGAGAGAACACATGAGTGAGAGGAAGACTGTTGATGAGTAACACTTCATCTACTTCTGTTTTAATTTGAAGATGATTCATTATATAAACCCATCTTTACACAAGTTCATTGATAAGGATGGCCATTATAAGAACTGGATATTTACTGTAGGTGTAGATCCTTGACATAAAGCCAGAACAACCTATTGGAAATGTCAGTGCCAATTGCTCAGAGTAATGTAGTAAAATGGGTTCCTCTCATTGCATGGCTGCAGAGTGCCAGGTGCTTGGAAATCTTAAGAAAACAAGAGGAGAGACAGGAAGTAAAGGTGCAGGGGTGTGGGAAAACCAGTAAATCATATCTTTTTTCCATCTTGAACTTAGAGCCCTGGAAAAGAAACTGGTAGAGATCTAATATTGGCTTTGATGCTGATAAAGCTAATCATAGAATATGGCTTTAATGTGCAGACCAAAGGACTTGCTAAAGAAACTTTGGATCTCTTAAAGCAAATATACTATCCAGGGGTAACTGCTTTAAATGGACAGAGAAGAAAAAAAACTAATCCCTAGTTCTTACAGATGTTTAATAGATTAGTTTTGCTAATTAAAAAAAAAAACATGAATCAATGCCTATCAGACCCTTGGTAATCAAGGACATATATATTCCACTCCTTATATATGGAGTGGAATAAACAAGGGATGAGAAAAGAAGACTAGGTATTACAGGGTCATTGTCATTCTGCATGAAGAAATGAAACCAGGGGAATGGAGATTCCTCCATAATATTACATGTTAGTCATAACAAATAACATCTTTACAGACTGCCTATAGGTCTAAATGCTGTCTTCTGCTGTTATCAAGATAATTTCAACTTAATGTTCAAAAACCCTTAGGTAATCACATATGCCTATACAGAGAGTAATATAATCCTCCTTAGAATATATAAAATGAATTACTTAGACAAATTAATCAGTACTTTGGTGGTCTAAATAGCACTGAAGTATTAATCACTCCTGCCTTTCAAATAAATAGAATTTAATTAATAATTTGACCCCAGAATTCCAAGAATTGTATATTTCTCTTACCGATAATGTTAAGTAAATCTAAGGTACTCTGCAGAAACAAACAAACAAACAAAAACAGGAAGAAGTAGTTCTAATATGTACAGTCTGTAAGCCAGAAAACTTGGCCTTTATTCTAGGCTCAAATTTAAAATCCATTATTAAAAGGTTGATATATGACCAGTTGGGAAGAAAAGCAGTAATCCTTAAAGCCACATGGCCTCATTAAAATAAACTATGTCAGAATAACTATTACAATTTTTTTTCTGACAAGGTTATGAGATTGGTAGTTTATAGAAATACTAAGGACAATAAAAATAGAAATAATTGTAAGGATACTAACAATAGCAATAATGTTCACTTTCATCTTTTGAGCTCTTATGACATGAATACTAGTTTTAAAGCCATTAGAACACTGTGTGATACATGATAGCAGCTCAAAAAGTGTAAACTATTTTTATGGCTGTTATTGTTGCTATTGTTTTTTAAGGAACTTGAGGTAGATAAAAATATACCAGGTGCTATGAGCTGAATGTTTGTGTGTTCTCAAAATTCATATGTTGTAATCTTAATGCCCAAGTATTAGGCTATAACAATAATAATAATTATTATATTATTAGTATTAGGCTTTAATAATAATAATAATAATAATAATTTTTATTATTATTGTATACTAGGAGGTGGGCCTTTGAAAGGCCATTAGTTCATGAGGGCAGATGCCCTATGAATGAGATTAATGCTCTTTTTTAAAAATTTTTTTTTAATGTTCATTAATTTTTGAGAGAGAGAGAGATACAGAGTGTGAGTGGACGAGGGGCAGAGAGAGAGGGAGACACAATCCAAAGCAGGCTCCAGGCTCCCAGCTGTCAGCACAGGGCCCAATGCAGGGCTCAAACCCAGGAACTGTGAGACCATGACGTGACCCAAAGTCAGATGCCTAACTGCCTAAGCCACCCAGGTGCCCTGAGATTAATGCTCTTATAAAAGAGGCCTGAATGAGTTCCCTCGTGTCTTTTACCATGTGAGGACAGAGAGAAAAGTTGGCAGTCTACAACCTGGAAAGGGGCTTTTACCAGACACAGAATCTGCCATTGCCCTGATCTTGGATTTCCCAGCCTCCAGAACTGTGAGGAATATATTTCTATTATTTATAAGCTACCCAGGTTATGGTGTTTTTGTTAGAGCAGTCTAAATAGAGTAAGAAATGGGGTATTAATAAAAAAAAATTGTGCAAAGTTCTTAATATTGTATAAATTGATTAAATGGGACAGAGTTTAGTATAAAAAGGTGAACCTGTAACTCGGTGGTATATAAAGAAATATGTTCAGTGGAATAACAAAGGTCTATGATGTAGACCCTTTTTATTCAACACTTTCATTAATGACTTTATGCAGACATGTCCATTAGTAGATAAATTAAACAGAAGGGTAGAAAATCAGGGCCCCAGGGGTTTTGTAATCCTGAAACAACATACAGGGTGCCATATATCCTTTTAAATTCATGTTTCTGTTTTCTTCATATAAATACCCAGAAGTGGAATTACTATATCATATGATATTTCTATTTTCAATTTTTTGTGGAATCTCCATACTGTTTTTCTTAGTGGTTACACCACTTTATATTCCCAACAACCATGCATGGTTCCCTTTTATCTACATCCTCAACAACACTTGATATTTCTTATGTTTTTAATAGCTCATTTTGATTTTGATTTGCATTTCTCTGATGACTGGTAATGCTGAACATCTTTTCATATACCTGTTAGTCATCTATATGTCTTTTTTGGAAAAATATGTATTTAGTTACTCTGGCATTTTTCATCAGATGGTTTTTATTTTGTTATTGAGTTGTTTGAGATCTTCATATTTTGGGGATATTAACCCCTTACTGGTTATATGATTGGCAAATATCTCCCATTCATTAGATTGCCTTTCCTTTTGTTGACAGTTTTCTTCACTGTACAGAACTTTTATAGTTTGATATAATCCTATTTGTTTATTTTCGCTTTTGTTGACTTTGCCTTTGGAGTCAGATCGAAAAAATCATTGCCAAGACCTGTGTCAGGAAGCCCACTGACTATGTTTTCTTCTAGGAGTTTTATGGTTTCATGCCTAATGTTCAAGTCCAGTTGTGTTATTTTGGATCTGGCTGTCCAGTTTTCCCAACACTATGTATTGAAGAGACTGTCCATTCCTCGTTGTAAATTCTTGGCTCTTCTGCTCTAAATTAACTGACCATATGCATGTGGGTTTATTCCTGGGTTCACTGTTCCATCAATCTTTGTATTTGTTTTTATGCCAATACCATACTATTTGATTATTACCACTTTGTACTATTCTTTGTCAAGATTACTTTAGCTATTCAGCATCTTTTGTGGTTCTGTACACATTTTAGGATGGTTTGTTTGATTTCTTTGAAAACTGCTTTTGAAATTTTGGTAGGAATCACACTGAATCTGTACATTGCTTTGGGTAATATAAATATTTAAACAATATTAATTCTAATATGTGAGCATGGACTATCTTTTCATTTATTTGTATCATTTTCAGCGTGTTATTGTTTCACTGGATAAGTCTTTCACCTCCTTGATTAAAATTTATTCCTACATATTTTACTGTTTTTGTTGCAACTGTAAATGGGATTGTTTTCTTAATTTCTTTTTCTGATAATTTGTTTTGGTGTATAAAAGCACAAACATACAACTTTGCTGTATTTATTAGTTCTAATAGTTTTTTGTTTTTTGCTTTTAAAGAACCACCCAAGTGCTCAAGTTCTGTTTTTTTTGTTTTGTTTTGTTTTTAATGCAGTCTTTCGGGTTCATTGTATATAAAACCATGTCATCCACAAATAGTGGCTCTTTTACTTTTTCCTTTTCAATTTGCTTATCGCTTCTCGGCCTTTTAGCTAGGATCATGTGTAGTATCTGTTCTTATCAGTTTAATATCTAATATGTCCTCTATCCAATTTGGGTGACTTTTATTTATTTTTTCTGCTTAATCACTCTGTCTGGGACTTCCAAGGCTATGAAGAAAATTGGCTAGAGGGGCTCCTGGGTGGCTCCGTCGGTTGAGCATCCCACTTTGGCTCAGGTCATGATCTCACACTCCATGAGTTCAAGCCCCGCATTGGGCTCTGTGCTGACAGCACGGAGCCTAGAGCCTGCTTCCGATTCTGTGTCTCCCTCTCTCTCTACCCCTCCCCTGTTCATGCTCTGTCCCTCTCTGTCTCAAAAATAAATAAGAACATTAAAAAAAAAGTGGCTAGAGTGGGTATCCTTCTCTTCAAGGAAAAGCTTTGAGCTTTTCACCTTTGGGTATGATGTTAGCTGAGAACCTATCATATATGGTTTTATTATGTTGAAGTACATTTTTTCTGTCCACTTTGGTTTATGTTGGTATCATAAATGGATATTGAATTTTGATGTGCTTTTTCTGCATCTGTTTAGATAATCATATGGTTTTATCCTTTTTTTGTTAATGTGGTGTATCACATTGGTTGATTTGTGGATGTTAAACTGTCTTTGGAATCCATGAGATAAATCACACTTGATCATAGTAAGTTATCCTTTAATGTATTGTTGAATTTTGTTTGCTAAGATTTTGTTGAGGCTATTTGCAACCATTTTCATCAGGGATATTGGCCTATAATTTTCTTTTTATGTGGTATCCTTGTCTGGTTTTAGTAATGCTGGCCTTGTAAAATAAGCTTGAAAGTGTTCCCACCTCTTCAGTTTTTGGAAGATTTGAGGAGGATAGGTATTCAGTCTTTTAATAGTCGGTTAAATTCAATGCTTGGATGATCTGGTCCTGGACATTTGTTTGGGAGGTTTTTTTTAAATGTTTATTTATTAATTTTTGGTGAGAGAGAGTGAGCACACACAAGCAGGGGAGGAGAAGAGAGAGAGAACGAGAATCCCAAGCTGGCTTTGTGCTGACAGCCTGGAGCTTGAACCCACAAACTGTGAGATCATGACCTGAGCTGAAATTACAAGTTGGGCAGTCAACCAACTGAGCCACCGAGGCACCCTTGATTACTGATTCAATCTCCTTATTAGTAGTTGGTCTATTCAGCTTTTCTATTTCTTCATGATACAGTATTGGGAGATTGTATGTTTATAGGAATTTATCCATTTCTTCTGGGTTGTTATATTTGTTGGTATATAATTGTTCATAGGAGTTTTTTATGATATACTTCACTTGTAACTTTTCTTTCATTTCTGATTTTATTTATTTGAGTTCTTCTTAGTAAATCCAGGTAATGCCACCTTTATCTTTTCAAGTAACTGGCTCTCAGTTTCATTGCTCTTTTCTGTTGTCTTTTCTAGCTGTTCTCTATTTCATTTATTTCTGCTCTGATCTGTATTTCCTTCTTTCTTAATATTTTTGGGTTTTATTTATACTTCTTTTTCTAGTTTCTTTGGGTGTCAAGTTAGATTGTTTATTTGAGATGTTTCCTCTTTCTTGAGGTAGGCCTGTATCACTGTAAACTTTCCTCTAAGACCTGCTCTTGCTGTATTTCTGTGGATTTTGAATTGTTGTATTTCTATTTTCTTTTGTCTCAAGGTACTTTTTTATTTCCCCTTTGATTTCTTCATTGACCTATAGTTTGTTCAGTAGCTTATGGCTTAATTTCCACATATGTGTGACTTTTTTCAATGTTCTTTAAATGGTTTCCATGTTTTGGGGTGCCTGGGTGGCTCATTTGGTTAAACATCTGACTTTGGCTAAGGTCATGATCTCACTGTTGATGAGTTCGAGCCCTGCATTGGGCTCTGTGCTGACAGCTCAGAGCCTGGAACCTGCTTCAGATTCTATGTCTCCCTTTTTCTCTGCCCTTTCCCTGCTCACACTGTGTCTATCTCTCTCAAAAATAAATAAACATTAAACAAAATTAAGCGATTTCTATGTTTATGCTACTCTTGTCATGGAAAATACTTCTTAAAATTTCAGTCTTCTTAAATTTATTGAGACTTGTTTAATGGCCTAAAATATGATCTATCCTGCAGAATGTTTCATGCGCACTTGAGAAAAATGTGTATTCTGCTGCTTTTGGGTGGAATATTTTGTATATATCTAGCAAGTCCAGTATGGTCTAATATATCATTTAAGACGAATATTTCCTTACTTATTTTTTGTCATGATGATCCAGCCATTGGTAAAATTAGGGTATTAAAGTCCCCTATTATTATTATACTGCTCTCAATTTCTCCTTTTAGTTCTGTTAATATTTGTTTTATATATTTAGGTGCTTTACTGTTGGGTACCTAACTATTTACAAATATATTTTGGTTTTTTGTTTTGTTTTTGTTTTTGTTTTTTGAGGGTTAGAAGGGCAGAGGGAGATGGAGAGAAGGAATAAGAAGGCTCCAGGCCCAGAGCAGAGACTAAGACAAGGCTTGATCACATAACTGTGAGATCATAACCTGAGCCGAAATCAAGAGTTCGATGCTTAACCACCTGAGCTGCCCAGGCACCCCACAAATGTTCTGTTTTCTTGTTGGGTTGACCCCTTTGTCATTATGTAATACCCATCCTGGTCTTTTATTACAGTCTTTTTTTTAAATTTAATTGAGCAGGCGAGAGGGACAGAGGCAAAGCGAGAATCCCAGGTAGGCTCACACTCAGTGTGGAATATGACACAAAGCTCGATCTCACAATCCTGAGATCATGACCTGAGCTGAAATCAAGAGTTGGTAGCTCAACCAACTGAGCCACCCAGACATCTCATTATGTTTTTGTTTTTTTTTTTAAGTCTGTTTTATCTGATACAAGTGTAGCTACCCCAGGTTTTTGTGTGTGTGTGGGGGGGGGGGTGGGTGGCAGGATTTCTGTTTGCATGAAACATCTTTTTTCATTCCTTTATTTTCAGTTTGTGTGTGTCCTTACATCTGGAGTAAGCTTCTTAAAGGCATATTATACATGGGCCTTGTTTTCTTCCATTCAGCCATTTTATGTCCTGTGATTGTATAATTTAGTGTATTTATATTTTAGTAGTTTTTGATAGATATGCACTTATTGCAGTTGTGTTCATTGTTATCTAGCTGTTTTTATACTTCCTCTCTGTTCCTCTTTTATCTTGCTTTCTTCCCTTGTGGTTTGATAACTTTCTGTGGTGTTATGATTAGACTCCTTTCTCATTATTTTTTATATATCCACTATATGTTTTTGCTTTCTGATTACCATGAGGCTCAAATAGAATAGTGAACCTATATAATAGTCTCTTTTAAGTTGATTGCAAGTTAAGTTTGAACACACTCTAAAATGCTACATTCCCATTCTCCCATTTTATGTTTTTGTTGTAACATTTTACATCTTTTTATTTTGCATAGCCCTTACCTAATTATTCTAGTTATAGTTACTTTTACCATTTTTTGTCTAACCTTCATACTAGTTTTATACATGCTTAGCCTACTACCTTTACTCTATATTTATCTTTACCAGTGTGATTTTTACTTTCACGTGTTTTCTTGTTATTAATTTGTACCTTTTATTTTTAGCTTAAACTTAAATTTATCTTTGTTTCATTAAGGTGCTTTATTTTGGTAGGGTTTTATCATGTTCTTTGGGACATACTCCTCTCTTTCCTCATTTTACTTGACTCTGTGTTTCTTTCTATGTATTAAGCAAAATAGCTCTTTCTTCAAGGAGTGGCCTTGCATAGGACATGAACCTCACTATTTCATCTTGCTTTAGCTCTTAATTGTCTCTGGAAACTTGTGATTATCTAAGCAGCCTGATTTCTTCTTGGAAGGGTCCAGCTATTGAGGATGTGCTAACAAGATCATTGTTCCAGAGGGAGGGATCTTAGCACCTAGTTTCAGGCTGATTGGAAGCTGTACCTTAAGGCAGCATCTATTAAGGTATGAAAATATATACAGACCTATGACACCACAATTATAAATCCCCCTGGCTTCCAGACCAGGAACTCTAAAGGGTTCCCTTGACAACAGTTGAAAAATCAGGGCTCCAGACAAGTGTATAAGGTCCTTTCTGGGAGGTGCTGGCAAGCTGTAGTGCCAAGAGAGAGTGAAAAGATGGCATCTTCCAGTGTATGTTTCTGGAGAGCATGTCCATAGACTCTAGATATGTGGTAAGCCTGAAGCCCATCCCTTAGCCTGAAGCTCCAGAACAAATAAATAAGCCTTTTTTTTACAGGAAGACTAGAATTCTCTTTTAGACTACTTTCTTTGTATTGGCCTAAGGGCCTGCCAACAAGTGTTTCTGTGGTTATCTTAAACCCACAGGGCCTAGAATACAATTTATCTTGGCCATCAGAGCCAGGTGCTCAAGGGGATGCTGTGTGGGCCATGCATGTGGCCATAGGAGTGGTGTGGGGGCGAGTCATTCCCCTTGTCCTTACTCAGTCCCTGGGAGTGGCATGGGGGTAGGTTGTGCCTCTAGTGCTAGCAAGGCAGAGGGAGAATGCAACAAATTGTGTGAACCAGTGCCTCAGTCCCCACAGAAAGTTCTAACAGACACCTGCTCCTATAGAAGATGCTTTAAGATTAGCTAGTGAATCTCTTTCTCATATGGTGTTTGTGCTTTTCAAATGCTGTGTTTGCACTGAGCCCGGGGTAGTGAATCTTCAAGCAAGCCCTCAAGAGTTGAATCTCCATTCCCTACAGCCCTATGGTTCTGGATATAAGCCCTGTTGGTTTTGAAAGTCAGATGTTTTGTGGGCTTGTCTCTCAGAGGTAGGTCCCAAGGCTCAGGGACCTCATGTGGGGCACAAACACCTTGCTCCTCAAGGAGAAGCTTCATGCTTGTGAGATCCGTCCCATTTGTGGGTTGTCATGCTGGGTGTGGGGGTTTTGGGTGATATCCCATCTCTGCCTCTCCTCCCCATCTTGATGTGGCCCTTTTATCTTTTGTTGTGGAGAAGCAGCTCAGGTAGTTTTCAGATCTTTTTCAGAGGGGATTGTTGCATCTGTAGCTGTAGTCCTGTTGTGTCCATGGGAGGAGGGGAATTCCCCATATTTCTACACTGCCATCATGAACCACCTCCTCCTATATTCTCTTGCTGTTGTGTGGAGTAGTCCATAGGTATCTATTAGGTCTAGTTGGCTTATAGTTGTGCAAGTCTTCTATTTCTTTGCTGATCTTCTGTTTATCCAGTTTGTCTATAGTTCTGTCTTATTAATGAGGCAACCTACAGATTAGCCTAATCTGAAATCACATCCCACTTGGCTTTCACTGCACCCTCTACTGTTTTTTTAGAATAACCTTAGGCTTCACTTTCTCTGGTGAAATCAATTCCTTTGGGAAGAGATTAGGAACTGTTTCTCCACAACCCTCCCCTCTAAAATCTCTAAATCCAGGGCTCTGGAGCTAAGGGTGGATACAGTGGCAATTCTTTGACCTTGAGAAAGTCATCTGAACAGGTGTATTTCAGTTTGCTCATCTGTGATATGAGGGTGTTGATGAATTGATTCTGTTCTGGTTCCAGTATTCTTTGACTGCATGTGAGGTTACATGCTTTGGTGAGACATGGAAAGTTAACACCAATGACCCCTAACCACAGATTTTGAAAGACATGATATTCAAAAGAATATCTAAATATATAATGGAGTATAGTAAATGTTACATAAGCATTATAGAAAATATTCTCTCCCTGCCACATTTTTACATCCTGAATATAAATCACCTATAAATTCCAATTTTCTGTTTAGCTTTCATTGCCCCCAAATAACTAAACTGTGGGAGAGAGAAGTCACTTTCCCAGTTGCAAAATATGAGGTCCGAGGAAATCCCTAGAACAGAGGGACAGATTTTTAATGAACCGTAACATTTTAGTGTACACAAATTAAGATCTCTAATTGTAGAAACTTTAGAAGCAGAATTTCAATTGAAGAATCTGCTAAATGCAGTGAAAAAATCTAGTTGCATTATAATTCAGTGCCGACTTAGCCAATAACATTTTTAAAATGAAGCAGCAGAAAAATTGATTTCTAGCTGCAGCTGCCTTGGGTTTCTTTTTTATTGGTTAAATGATGCAGGTACAACAGAATCAAACAAGTAATTTCTGATGGCCTCTAATAGCTCCTTCCTGTACCTCTGAGCTGTCAGAAGTGGAAATAGTTGTTCTTAAGGGTAATAACATATATGGGACCATTTGTCTACTTTGAAAGCTTTATGAATCATTTTCAATGATTTCCCTTGATACCTTGTAATATCAGCTATTATGGCCCTCTTCTTTTTCTTCTTAACTCCTACCTCTATGCTCCACGGTCTTACTCATTTTGGATACAACTAAGTGTACCATCATCAGTAACTAGGTTCAGGGAATAGGTTTTATTTGTGACTTTCCCTGTAATTTATTCTCTGAATAATGGGAAAGAAAGATTTGAATGTGCTACAAAATTTTTAGGTGCTAAAACTCAGCGTAGTTGCCTCATGCAGTTAAGTAAATTTGGGTTAGGATATGATGCAGTATTCTTTAATTGCAGTTACACATTAATTTCCATAACAAAAATATTTTTAATAAAATGTGACAGTGTATTATAACATCCCATGGGCTTAGTAGCAATCAAATGAGAGCTAAAAGAAATGAGCTTGAAACAATGAATAAAAGCTGTATTTTAAAATGAAAACTTGCCAACATCTATATTTTATAACTATTTGCCATATATCCTGCAGGAAAAATACCCAACTCATTTGGAAGTGAAAAACTGAGTCAAATTAATTATTCATTATCTAGTAGATTTTTAAGTACCTTTTTAAAAAGTCATTGGGTTGAATTCAGTTAAGCTTGTGTGTTCTAAATATGAAGGTACAGTTTTTGTGTCTTCAGAAATTCAGAGTGTATAGATTCATGTAACTGCATGGTTCCAGTGGTCTCCAAGCTCAGATGTCAAAAAATGGAATTTTATATATTTTATAATTAAGCCCTAATTTGCATTATTGTATGCAACTTAGTCTAGATGTTTTCAAGAAATTCATTTCAGTTCAGGAATTTCCTGACCAAATTTAAATTCTGTTTTAAGTTTTGCACTTCTTTTTTATAATGTATTTTTACGTCTTTTATTCTTTCTCATGCTGTTGTAAATTGAATTTTTTCAATAATTTTGTTCTTCTGGAAGTTATTCCTGGAGGTATTGCTTATGCTTACAGTCAGCTCCTTCAGTTCTTTGAATGCTGTTATAATTCCTTATATTAAGCTTCTTGCTTAAATACCTTGAATGATATCTTTTGTCTGCAACAAACTCTGAATGATAGAAAATGACGGGTCATTTGTTGGATCATGGTGACCTTCTATTAACTTTAGAATATATATGAAGATTTCACCTTTAGAAGTTGGTATTCTGTGTCACATAGATGGTGGGAAAATAATAATACATCAGTCTCATACATAAGATATAATAAGTATTGCCTGGGAGATGTGAAGTAAGACACTTGTTTTGGGATTCAGAAAATATCAAATATCACACCATATCAAACCAGTGGTGAAATTCACTGAAATGTTCTAAATGGGAAAGAATTTAATCATGTAACATCTGTTCCTATATGTCCTATGAATACAAGGGATATTTATAGTCTTTGATGTTTAGGAAGAGACTGGCTTCTGCAAATTTAAGAGACTTGATCTTATAAATAAGATTAGGAAAGCTGAGCTTGAAGATGGAGCAGCTGTTTAATTACATAGGATGATGTGAAATTTTCCACTTTTCACAGCTCTGATAAAGAGAGAAGGAATATAGGATTAAACGTTAGAACTCCCAAGATAAATTTTAATTAGTCAAAAATTTTTTCCATATCAAAATTAGCTAATGATTTGGAGGATACTGTTCTCAGGAGTCTTCATAAGAGATCTAACAGGTATTTTAACAAGGTCTTATTAAATGGTAAAGATAGCTGTTATTTTATCATTTATCTGATCTTAATCATTAAAAAGACTGTTGGCAAGATTGGCAAGATTATCATTTAGGTTGCACACAAAAGTTTATATTAAAATACTTTTGGGTGCCTGGGTGGCTCATTCAGTTCAATGTCTGACTTCGGCTCTGGTGATGATCTTGTGGTTTATGAGTTTGAGCCACGCTTTGGGTTGTCTGCTGTTAGCACAGAGTCTGCTTCGGATCCTCTGTCCCTCTCTCTCCTCACCCCTCCCTGCTCATGCTCTCTCTCGTTCTCTCTGTCTCTCAAAAATAATATATAAATTTAAGTAGTGTGTGTGTGTGTGTATAGTATTCAAAAAAATACTTTTTAAAGGGTAAATACGAACTCATATTTAGTTGAGATTGTCAGATGTATTTCAAAGAAAATATGAAATTTTATTTAAAAAATTTAAAATACTAAAGTGGTATGGATGTTAGCTTGATTATTATACCACATATCATGTACCAAAAATTTGATTAACCTGCTTATTCTAATGTGAATTAGAAAAGTAAAAAAAAAAAAAAACACAGGAGTTTACTCTTTTTATTAAGTATAAGAGATATGTCTTCTCACCCACAAAGCAAGTAGAAATTTAAGCCGGGGTTCGCCTTTCATTTTAGAACTGCTTTATTATTGATGATTTTATTTTTACCAATTGCCATGTAGAGTGTCCAGATTCTCTTCATATTTTTTTATGTTCCATTTATTAACATAACATAAAATTTCTTATTTGGAGAAATGTTAGAGAAAGTCTTTGTATATATGAATTAATTGGCCAGAGAATAGTAGGAGAATTTTAATAAATTTGTTTTGCTTACATGGAAAGGCCACAACTTTTCTTAAATCAGGCTGTCAAAATTCTATGATATTTGTGTTTCTCACATACTCCTTGGCCCCACATCCATTATATGGAGGGAAAAGCAGGATTTATTTCCAACTTGGTTTTTCTGATTTGTATCCCTCCTCCCTAACCAGTAGATTTCCAAAATACAGTTACATTTAACTCTGTTTCGTTCTTTCCTAACCGTATCTTATTCTTTATGTTACTTTTTTCATTTTGTGCCTTTGACATTCATTATAAATAATTTTTCTTTTAAGATTTATTTTTACCTCTTTTCATCTTCCTCCTATTCACTGATTCCAAAATATTTAATGGATATCTATTATTTGTCATATACTGTCCTGAGTGCAGGGATACAGCGATGGGAAAAATTGTAAACAAATTGAATGTTTTTTATACTTCTAAAAAGTAAATACACAATAATAACATGAATATAATATATTCCCAGGATTTAAAGGAAAGAGTAGGGATTTTGCTTTATTAGACTCTACTCCAATCCCATTCCAGGGACACTTAACTGCTTTAAAGTTTAATGTCCCCCTTTCAGACTTTTGTATGGATTTATAAAAATAAATAATTTATATAGAAAGAAATACCAACTTCTGCCTGAGCGGAATCATGCTATAAATGCTTCTTAATTTTATTTTTACTCTTAGCAGTGTGATTTCGCAGTCTTTCCATTGCAGAACATGCAGATTCATTTAACTACTATACAAATTTCTATGGAGGTAACTTAATTCATTTTACCATTCCTTTACTGGTTAACATTTAAGTTTCTACTAATTTTCTACTAATATAATCATTACTATAATGAATATATTTATACATATGTTATAGATATTTTTAGAGATTCTATTTTATAGTGGGGCACCTGGGTGGCTTAGTTGGTAACCATCCGACTTCAGCTCAGGTCATGGTCTCACGGTTCATGAGTTTGAGCCCCACCACAGGTTCTTTGCTGATGGCTCAGAGCCTGGAGCCTGCTTTGGATTCTGTGTCTCCCTCTCTCTCTGCCCCTCCCTTGCTCACATTCTGTCTCTCTCTCTCTCTCAAAAATAAACACACATTAAAAATTTAAGTACACATATAGATAGATTGATGTAGATATTCCTGTGAAACAGATTACAAAATTAGATCTCTGTGTCCAAACAATATATAAATCCCAAGTTTGTTTCAATATTTAATTCCAAAAAAGATTGTACCATGTATACTGCTGTCAATAATTTTGTTAATTTCCTGTGACTTTCACATATGATCTCACGATAGTTGTAATTTTTTGAATCTGAGAAATGAAATATATTATTGTTTTAATATGTATTTTTCTGATTTTTAGTGAGGTGGGTCATCTTTTTGTATAAATATGGTCTGCTTTTATTCCTGTGTGTTGTTACTTAGTCTTTTTCCACTTTTAATCATTTACCTTTTGCTTACTGCAATGTAGACATTATTTATATATGACGAGTATAAAACCTTTGTGTATCCTATACAGGGCATCTATTATTTAATATATAATTAATACCAAATTTTTTATATTCCTATTATATTAGTTTGCTAGGGCTACTGCATATTAATTACATTTCTTAAGACATGAGTTATACTTCCTTTTTAACTGTTTTTAGTGATTGCCCTAGAGTTTACAATTAACACAACTAATTCAAGTCCACTTTCATATAAACACTAAAGCAGTTCATTGGTTGCGTAAGTTTCTTATAGTAACCAAATAATCTTAAACCCTGCCTCACATCCCTTGTACTGTTATTCTCATTCAGTTCACTTATATATAAATATACAAAGCATGTGTGTGTATGTATGTATATACGTATATATACATATGTATATGCATATATACATACATATAAGCTTGCATAATCAAATATATTATTGCTATTATTTTGAAAAATTATCTGTTAGATCAATTAGGAAAAAGAAAGAGAAAAAAAAATTTTTTTACTTTCTTTGATGTTCATCCTTTATGTTGATCCGAGCTTCTGACCTATATTATTTCCTTCTCTCTAAGAATTTTTTTTAATATTTCTTACAAGCCAGGTTTACAGGCAACAGATTGTCTTAATATTTTTGTCTGAGAAAGGCTTTATTTCTCCTTCACTTTTGAAAGATAATTTTTCAGGGTATAAAATTCTAGGTTGGTGGTTTCTTTCCCTCTACACTTCAAATATTTCACTCCACTCTCTCCTTGTTTGCATGATTTCTGAGGACAAGTCAGATGTAATTCTTCTTGTTCCTCTTTGTGTAAGGTGTTTTTTTCCCTTTGACTTATTTTCGCATTTTTTAATCTTTAATTTTCTGTGTAATTTTTTTGGCACTTATCCTGCTTGGTGTTCTCTGAGCTTCCTGGATCTGTGCTTTGTTATCTAACACTAATTTGGGAAAATTCTCAGTCATATTGTCCAAATACTTTTTCTTTCTCTTTTTCTCTTTGTTCTCCTTTGGGCCATCTCATTATATATACATTACATACTCCTTGGATATTGTTTTTTTCAATATTTGTTCACTTTGCTTTTCAGTTTTAGAGGTTTCTTTTGAGATATCCTCACGCTGAAATTTTTTTCTCAGTTGAATTCAGCTTGCTAATAAACCATTTAAAGGCATTCTTCATTTCTGAGAGTATATATTTGTGTCTAGCATTTCTTTCTGGTTCCTTCTTGGGATTTGCATTTCTGTTTACACTATCTTCCTTTTATTGCATGTTGTATGCTTTCTTTACCCATGGGAGTCCTCAGCATATTAACCATTATTGTTTACATTTCTGATCTGATAATTACAACATTCCTGCCATGCTTGGTTTTGATATATATCTCTTCAAATTATGTTTTTTTGCCTCATGCTATGCTTTGTAGTTTTTTCTTGAGTACTGGACATGAAATACTGGGTAAAAGAAACTGCTGTATTTGGCCTCTAGTAATTGATGTGAGGTGTGGGGGAAGGAAGATGAGCTATAGTCCTTTGATTTGTTTTAGTCTTTTAGTGCACCTATACCTCTGGACTATGAGTTTCATAAGTGTTTCTCAGTTTTCATCTTCTTCCTCAGGTAGGAGAGAATGACTAAAGTGGGCTAGAGTTCAGTATTTCCCTTTTTCCAGGCCCTTTAAGCTCTGATAATACCCCAGCAAGTCAGGTTCTGGTTAACTGGCTTCTCCTACCACCATGACTTGTTAAGAACAGGGTGTTCTCAAGTTTTTCAAAATGGTTCCTTTGTTCCTCCTCCCTGCAGGAAGCATGAGGGTGTTTTTCTCTGATACTTATTTTGAGACTGTGGTAATGATCTTGGAGGTAAAACTTAGAAAATTGTGCCATCTCCCCACCCCTATACTGAGTCTCTTAGGATTTTTAACTCTCAGACTTTTCCTCTGAGCCTTCAGCAATTTTTCAATTATAATTCAGCTTTTCCTCCCAGAAATTGTTTGCCACAGAGTTTTGGCTCATGAGTTTCTGTTGCTAGTAAGTTATGATTCTCTGTTTACCTGTTGGTCTCTCTAGTTTTAGGAGTAGCATGTTGCCTTGTGACCTCACTTCTCTTATGGCTCTAAGAAGAATTGTTGATTTTTCTTTCTTTTTTTTTTGTTTTTTGAGTTTATTTATTTCTTTTGAGAAAAAGAGAAAGAGAGAGTGCGCACATGTGCACACACAGGAGGGGCAGAGAAAGAAGGAGAGAGATAGAGAATCCCAAGTAGATTCTGCACTGTCAGTGCAGAGCCTGACCTGGGCTCAAACTCACAAATCAGGAGCTCATGATCTCAGCAGAAATCAAGAGTTGGCTACTTAACCAACTGAGCCATCCGGGTGCCCCAAGAGTTGTTGAGGTTTCAGTTTATTCAGCTCTTTACTTTTTAGAATGTAGTGGCAATTTGCAAGCTCCTTATAAGAGCCTGTTATAAAGGGATATAAAGGAGTGTAAAGCGTTGAGTGATAGATTGAGTTCCCAACAAGATAGGTTTGTTAACTATGGTCTAAGGTTCCAGAAAGAATAATGAGAAGAGAAGGAAAGAAGTGGTGGATAGTTGTGTCAGGAGGGAACAGCCTTCTCAGGCAGAAAAGAAGGGGTTGCCAGTTTGTTAAGATGACTGCAGTACCCTGAAGTTTGGACTTTTCTAAATTATCCTAATATACTTATGTGGCTCCCTTTTTAATTCCTAGGGTGCCACTCTTGTCTTTTTTTTTTTTTTAATTTTTTAACGTTTATTTTTGAGAGACTGAGAGAGACAGAGTGTGAGCAGGGTAGAGGCAGAGAGAAAGAGGGAGACACAGAATCCAAAGCAGGCTCCACACTCCAAGCTGTCAGCCCAGAGCCCGATGTGGGGCTCAAACCCATGAACCCTGAGATCATGACCTGAGCTGAAGTCCGGTGCTTAAGCAACTGAGCCACCCAGGTGCCCCATGGATGCCACTCTTTTCTAACCAGTATTCTAATTATCCCATAAAAGCCCAGCTGATATGTCAAATTAAAATGATATAATTTAGCAATTTATAAAATTAAATTATTATTGATTTTTAAGTTACTTCAGCACCATGAAAGCAAGAGATTAGAAAGTTTCTTGGTAGGTTGTAAAAGTCCCTGACTCTTCATCCATGATTTGAGCCATTAATTTAGAGCACTGAACATGTCAATCTATTTCTTTGATCTTTCCAGTATTTAAAGAGTCCTTTATATTGTTAATAGGCAGCAATTACAAGTTTTCAGAAGTTTTGCCTTCACTCTATTCTTTATTCCAGGAAATTACACTTGTTAATTCAGCTAACTATTTTACCTCTGTCACTGGTGGGTTGCCAGGGTTGGATGCTAAATACTAGTGAGATTTTCACTTATGTCAGATAACCACTTTTTAATTCTCATTTCCTTCACATTCTGCTTCTTGCCACCACTGTCGGTACCAATTGCTACATTAGCGATTTTTCTACATTTCAAATGGCACAATCTATTATGGGTGGTTTAAACAGAAAATAAATTCGTTTACAGATTCTGTGCTAGGGCAAGACAATGAGGTTTGCAAGCAATATAAGGAGCAACACTGACAAATAATATTGTGAAAACAATCCAGCGGAGCCTCCTTGCTACCACCCAAAACCCAGTTGCCAGAGTACATGTGTATATCCTAGCCACTTGATGTTTAAACTTCTGCCTCTTCTCTGTTGATTCATAATTTGACCCCATACACAAAAGGCAGGGAGAGACCGAGGGCATGGTGGACCACCCCCTGCCCCCAGACTGGCAAGTGGCAGTTTTAATAAGCAAGAGGACTTACATATGAGGCTTGTCTGGAGTGGTCACACGATGAGAAGATCTCCACACCAAGCGGCCAAATTTTAAAAATTTATATGTAGACACTTTAACTGGGTTCCGTCATATGTTCTACCGAGAGAGTTTCAACACTTTACTCTCTCAGGACTGTATCCTTGGAACAGCACCTACTGGGGAAACAGTAGGGAGAATGTGTATTCCAAGGACAGAGGAAAGGGTGAGAAGCCTCTAATTGCCCAGGTCCTGCTCATTGGTCAGCCTGTGGTCTGTCCTCTCTATCACTTTCTCCAACTGTATCTCAATCAATGCTGGACATTCCTGCCAACTCCATGATGGACAGTAGTGCTTGCTTCGTCACATTATCTGCTTTTCAGTCAAGGTTTTTCAAGGTTTTACAAGGTTCTTCTGAATGGCAGAGCCTGGATCACAAATGAGACTGAAAGGAAGGCTGCAGAAATCACTTTGGGATTTCTGCCTTGGGGTTGGTTATATACAGGGACAAAAACTCTCCAAGCATGGAAGGGATATGCAAAAGGTTTACGGCAGCCAAAAGGCATAATATTTGTCTCTGATACATCCTATTTTCTAACACAAAATTGCTAAAAATTACATGTTTTGAACATGATTTCCTTGTGCTACTGTCTGCATTCTGTAGCTCTGGAGTTTGTAGTGACCTTTCTTTTTTCTTGATGAAAAGAAGAGATTAAGAATTACTTTTACCCCTAAGCTTGTTAACTGTCTTCATCATATTATTTGTTGCAGTAAGTCTACTTTCTTCCTAAGTATAGTCTTGAAATTTTAAGACTTCCCTCATCCATTTTGGACTATTTACTTTTCAAGCTTACTGCCTAGCTGTCTTTCCTGTTTTCTTCCATTTGCTCTTGTGGTTTAGTTTCCCTTTTTCTCTGATTCCATCTACTTTCTCTCTTGGATTCTTTTGCTTTTATAGACTGCCTCTTAGTTAATTTTCTCAGAAAGAGTATAGAGGAAGAAAGCTTTCTGAGTTCTTCTATGCCTAAAAGTTTGGCTGTATATAAAATTCTAGATTCAAAATTATTTCACTCCAGAGCTGTGAAGATACTTACTTGTCCATTTTCTTCTAGCTCTTAGTTTCTTGAGTATTGATGGTAATTATATTTATTATGAGAATTCTAATATCTTTGGGGGCAACCTGTTTATGTAACTAGGTAATAACAATATTGGCTATCAATCTATGGTTTTAACTGCAGAAATAGTATTTTATTAAGTATGAGAAAAAGAAATGAAGATAATTTATATATGCATATTTTTAAGTAAATACACTGATTTCATGAAAGGTGAGAGAAACAAGATGCTAAATAAATAAAGAAAGAAAGAAATGAAGATAATTTTAGATGTGCATATCTTTAAGTAAATACACTGAGTTCATGAAAGGTGAGAGAAACAAGATGCCAAATAAATAAATAAATAAACAAACAAACAAACAAAACAAAACAAAACACACACACACAAAACCCAGGAGGATACTGTATTCACATGCTTTTTACCATCCACAATCTTAGTCTCTTCCCTTTCCTTTTTTCTGGATACAGCCGTCCCTTCTAGCACAAAAAATACCATACCTCCCACAGCAGATACAGGGTTGATTCTATATTCTTCGGCTAGGGTCAGTGCTTGGTTAGGAATTCTGGCTTCAACCAGGGAAGTAGACTCAATAAGAGACATTTTATGTACATATACATACCTATATATACTTACATACATTTGTTACAGGTAATCAGCTTACACAATCATCAGGACTAGTTAAACAGTCTTTTTAAAGTTATGTTTCCACATTTAAAACTGGACTTGAAGTCCACAGTCAGACCCTTAGGAAGGGAAAATCGTGAGCATAAGTTGAAACCCCATGAATATGTGCTGAAACTCCATGAAGATGAACTGAAACTTAGGTCTATTCTTGTTGCCTCTGACCTTGGTGAAAAGAGTACCCTGCACAAGTCTTAACTGCAGAGCTAACCACGTACCTTGCCTTAGGAATCAGAAGAACTGGAAGTGAATCTAGAGAACGTAGAACAATTGCTGGTGCTTCATGCCTTTGAGATGTGTTAAGCAATCAGCAGCAGTAGAGGTAAGCAGTAAAATGCTTGCTTCCTTTCCTAGTTCTTCCAAGTCTTGCAAGAATTTCCTTCTGGCTCACCCTAACTGGAAACATACAAAAAAGGCAGTTCTGGGTAATGTAGTTTTCAACTTAACCAAGTGACACATTACGTAGCCATTGCTATTCCCCCCAAATGATAAATGATTTATTTACCTGAAATTTTATCCACCACAACTGGAAAAAATATTAAGCAAATGGCCAACAAAATGATCTTCCCACATGTCTAACAGAATGAGTTAGGCTAGAAATGAACCTAAAAGTAATAGTGATAGTATTTTCTATAGGAATTTGTGTAATAATTAATGGCTTTTTAAAATATTTGCCAGTGGAAATTCTTTTTGTTTAATCCTAGTTTTTTTTTAATATATGAAATTTATTGTCAAATTGGTTTCCATACAACACCCAGTGCTCATCCCAAAAGGTGCCCTCCTCAATACCCATCACCCACCCTCCCCTCCCTCCCACCCCCCATCAACCCTCAGTTTGTTCTCAGTGTTTAATCCTAGTTTTATGTTAGTAACTTTTTTGTAATAATTTATTTTTTAATTTACATCAAAATTAGTTAGCATATAGTGCACCACTGGTTTTAGGAGTAGATTCCTTAATGCCCCTTACCCATTTAGCCCATCCCCCTTCCACAACCCATTCAGCAACCCTCTGTTTGTTCTCTGTATTTAGGAGTCTCTTATGTTTTGTCCCCCTTCCTGTTTTTATATTATTTTTACTTCCCTTTCCTTATGTTCATCTGTTTTGTATCTTAAATTCCTCATATGAGTGAAGTCATGATATTTGTCTTTCTCTGACTGTATGTCAATAATTTTTGAATAGTATAGGTCCCATATTTTCAAAACTATGAGCAAAACCATAATGTTAGTATATACAAAGTTTTTCTCTTTTTTCTTAGCTCTGGTAGAAGAATCATCTTCTGTTTGATCAAAAAGTGGCATCACGTTGTTATTAGATAATTTAACATCACTTTAAGTTATAATCTGTTTAGTTAAGATACCCATTCTGATTTCTCCTGCAGTGATGGTATCATAAGCACCAAGACATTATAGAAGCATTAATAATCAAATTCACAGCTGGGTCTTGTCAACACAATCAAAGACTAATGAAAGTGAATTAAAGCTGAAAGCAATGGTTGGAACAGTTCTGGAATCATTCTGCTACTCCTCACATAGCCAAGGCCATTACATGGTTCTCCAAATGTATAATCCAAAATGGAAGGAAAATGAGATTCAGCTGGTCTCCAAGACACACAGGAGACCTGATGAAAGCATTGTAAATAAGCCAGTGGACTCCATCTATCATAAATAGTAGGCTGGTTTTTCATAAAACAAAGGACCTGGCAGAGAACGTGCCAAAATGCTGTTCTTTAATAATGAGATGGAGCTGATAGTTTGTTCAATTTACACATCAATTTGTCCAGAAGATTTTTTTGAAAGGCAGAAATGTTTGAATGCTAATCACTTCATATTTGAAAGGTGTCTAAATCTCTAGCCAGAGGGTATTGTGGAGAGATTAAAACGTTCTTAGTTTGGTAGAGGCTGAATTTACAGCAGTGAGTTTGGAAAGCTAAAATGTAGTTTCCCATGGATAAAGCTGTCATTGAAATAGATATGTCCTGGGCATAAACATGATCATTTTAAGGCCTTGACTTGTCACATCTTGCGTTGGTTTTCATGGCACAACAATACATATTTCTTTTCTTTCTTCTTTTTTTTTTTTTTTTTGATGCTGGGAGTTGTTTCCCCCCCCACCCCACCCCCACACCTCTAAAAGATTTTAGATGAATTTAATTATACACAGAAAAAAATAACTTGTATGCTTTTACCAAAGTGATATAATGGCTCAGTCTCTCGCAAGAGAACTATTTTAGTTGGTATTATGAAGCTAAATTTCTTGAAAAACCTCTTTGAATATCCTAAAATCATAACTAATTATTTTCAGGGGAAAATGTGAGAGCAAACAAGGTGTTGAGTCTTATTCTAAATATGTAGCTGAGAGCGGGAACTAGTATATTTATCTCTATCAGATGAATTAGAAATTGTATGTATTTTTTATTTCAGTATTTTTATGATAACTCTTTCTTTTAAAATAATGCCTCAGGTGGGTGCTAAGTTTCTAGAGATGGTTCCTCAGATTTCACAGAATTTCACTCAAATTTCACTAAATATGTTTATACATTATTAAAAACATAATTAAAAACACAAATGTTTTATGTAGCCTAGTTTAACATACTAAGATGATTAGTATGCTGATTTCTTCATATTTATGCAGTTTTCAAGGAGAAAATCTTTTCTTGGCAATTCTGTTTAACTGAAGAATATTCTAAGATTTCAAGATAAACTTTAAAAACATTTTACCGGGGCGCCTGGGTGGCTCAGTCGGTTAGGCATCCCGCTTCGGCTCAGGTCATGATCTCACGGTCCATGAGTTCAAGCCCCGCGTCGGGCTCTGTGCTGACAGCTCAGAGCCTGGAGCCTGTTTCAGAGTCTGTGTCTCCCTCTCTCTCTGTCCTTCCCCTGTTCATGCTCTGTCTCTCTCTGTCTCAAAAATAAACGTTAAAAAAAATAAATAAATAAAAAATAAATAAAAATAAAAACATTTTACCATAACCCCTCAGTTGTCTATGTAAGTGAAATTTGGATGCACGTATTATTTTCAGCCATTGCCCATGACTCCAAATTGTAAATGCCTATGTTCATCAAAAAGTAACTTTGTCATTTCATTTACTTTTTAAAGAGCACATGTTATGTATTTAATCCTACATAGTTAAATAATATTAATAAAATTCTTTTCTTTTCTCTTGATTTTTGAGATGCCACTTAACATTTCTTATGAAAAAAGATTTATGCTGCTGAAAAATTTGAAAATTCACTTCTTAAAATGTGTTAATTTTCAGTAAGCCACTTATTCCTCTTTAAGTTTAAGGGCATGAGAAAAAAAGCCACTCTTCCTGATCTCCTGTGCATTCATGGCAATGGTTATATCCTCTGTAATAGAGTATAGCCCATAGCCCTTTACCTCCTTTATAGCTGTTTAACAAGTAGGGCAACTAACCAGGGCTGACAGATCAGTTTAGAATAACCGAGAACTCCAGTCAGGAAGAGAGGCCATCTTACTTGAAGGCTCTTTTCCATAGTTATTTATCTACCTGGTGCCCACAATACAGCAGGAGTTTGGAAAGTGCCTCCTTCACTGTTCAGGTATGCAAATGGTTATCAAACACCATTTGAGTCAGGCACAAAACACCGTCTACCTTTTTGGATCCTACTTTCATTTAAAATAAACACCCCGCCCCCCCAATCCTAAGACTCAGAAAAAGATCCACTGCTTCTAGAGAAGGGTAGAGACAAAAAGGCCTTCTGTCTGAGGTGAGATGCAGGAAATTCACTTGGTTCCAGGCTTTGGCATCAACACAAAACAGGAATCTGTTCAGTTGGTAGAGAAGCAGGAAATTCTCTCCTTCTTCTTCTTCTTCTTCTTTTTTTTTTTTTTTTTTGAATTTATTTATTTATTTATTTTGAGAGAGAGGGAAAGAGAGCGCACCAGCAGAGGAGGGGTGGACAGAGAGGGAGACACAGAATCCCAAGCAGGCTCTGTATCGTCAGTGCAGAGTCTGACATGGAACTTGACCCCATGAATCTGTGAAATCATGACCTAAGCCAAAATCAAGAGTCAGATGTTTAACGGATGGAGCTGCCCAGGCACCCCTTCTCTTTGGCCCAAGACCTAGCATGGATACAGGTAGAGTTTAGCTGCCAAAGAGAGGAGGAGTGGAAATGCTGAAAAGGCCCATATACAGTGCTCAGCACAGGCCTGCATAATATTGAAGCGCAGCAAATAGAACTGAGAACTTGCCCGCTGCATCACATAAGCCCAGAAGTTTATCAACAGTGAAAAGCAAGAAAATGCCCTCTCTATGGCACAGACATCAGGAAGCACTGGAAACTGAAGGTGGAATAGAGTGAGTAAAATACTCTGGCATCTCAGGCCCTATACTGAACATATGCTAACAGCAGCCTAGGGCTGGAAGAATTTGAAACCTATGATGCACAGACAGCTGTGTGACAATATTGAAGAGTCTAACATAGATGTGATTAGACTTCAAAAAAGACAAGACAGAAAGAACATGACAGAAGGAATATTTGAAGAGATAATGGCCAAGAATTTTCAAAATTAGTGAAAGAATACACTGAAGAAACTTATAAAACCCTAAGAGAATAAACAAAAATTTAAAAAATAAACAATAAAACAAAAGAAAACACTACTTAGACACATTATAGTCAAGTTTCTGGACACCAGAAATATAGAAAATGCCTTGAAAATATACAGAGAAAAAAATTGTTAGGTACAGAGAAACAAAAGTAAGAATTATAGCATACCATTCATCAGAAAATATGTAAGTCAAAAAATAGTAAACAAATAATATCTTTTTATTCTGAAATTAAAAGAACTCGGCCAAATTACTATAGTCAGCACCTATATCCTTCAATAAGAAGGCAAAGATTTTCTTAGAAAATGTGAGAGAAGGCATTGTGAACACACCTGCCATCGAAGAAATATTAAAGGAAGCTCTTCAGGTACAGGGAATTTTATAAAAACTGGAAATTTGGGTCTACATAAAAAATATGAAAGGACTAGAAAAGGTAAAATTAAGGGTAAATATAAAAGACATTTTTGTCTTAATTTTAATCACTCTAAAAATAATTGACAATTTAAAGTTTAAAGAACACAATGTATTTGGGATTTATGTAACATCAGTGGGTGGTTTCTTGTTTAGTGGCAAGGTTAGTAAGAGGTAAAATGTTGGTTGCACCATCTTAAGTAATTCCCCCAAATTTCAAACTGTGGGTCAGCCCTTGAGTTTTAGGTGGCTTTGTCAACCATTCTTTGTCATATGAATGATTGGAGTCCTTAATTGCTCTTCCTAATATTTCTGCCCTTAAAAATTTAGTCACTAGGATATGCTTCAATGTAGTATGTTAAAATATTCTTGATAATTATCCATTCCAAGTTGCTCCATACTTGATTATGAAAGCATGCTGATGAATTGAAATATCTCTGTCATAAAACCATACACGTATATTGAACATCATTCTGTAAAAATATGTATTGTGCCTGATGTGACTTTGAGACAGAAATTAAAAGAAGATAATTGCCAAACCTATCAGCATATCAACCAGCTTGGCTCTGTTGGACTTTTGGTACTATCTTTACACCTAAAGTGTAAAGTGAGCACACCTCAAGTGCTGGAGTAACCACCACATTTCCCCTCCATAGCCTACTCTCTATCTCCAGAAAATATGCCTTGCACTGAGGCATCCCAGGAGTATCAGAGAGCTTTTGAAATCAGTGCTTCACTTTCAATCATTTCTCTGATTAGGGCTATTATCTCTTGTTGCTCTCCTGGAAATCTGTATTGCTTATAGGGAAATCAGGATAAGGGTATTAGCACATTTTCAAAGAGTTCAGGAGCCCCTCCTTCACTTGCCAGTGTGGAATAATGTACGTATCTGTGTTTTATCCTTTGTTCCTTCCCCTTTCCCTTCCCCCTCTGCCTCCTCCCCTCCTTCCCTCAGTCCCTACTTTCCCTCCCTCCCTCTCTGTCTCTCATCATTCTAGTCCAGTGGGTGACTTTGAACAATCCTTCTGAAGATCACGGCCAGATAGAAAGAATTCTCACCAATTTTCTATACCCAAGTGATGCATGTGCCTGAAGCTATGGTTTTGTCCTGGATTCTCTTCTTTTCCCCTGTAGGTTGAAGGAAGTATTAAAAACAAGTGATGTATTTTTCATATGCGAGGATATGGTTATTTTTTTCTATTTCCTTCTCTCCACCAAAGATGCTACATCTTTCATAAATGCTGATGTAATTTTCTTTGGTAAGTTTAAACTGTTGTGTTCACTTAGTCACACACTTTGAAATGCATTTGTGTCACAGAAATGTGGTATTCTGCTTTAGAGAGATCCTCAGTCCTAGTGACAAGGGGTTGAGATCAGGACCCCATTTTCCTCCGCTTAGCTTTCTCAGGAGCATTTTTCAGCAGTTTTGTCCTCTGTTTATTATTGTCCTCTGGTTATACATTGTGCCAAGAGCCTTAGAAATTTTTTTAAAATTTATTTAAATCTCAGTACACCTTAGAAAGTAGTCAACATTGTGATCTCCATTTTATAATTGAAATTGAAGCTGAATATGTTAATTAAGTGATCCAAGATCACACAGTTAGTAAATGAATTTAAGGGGAAATGGCATTTTTGTCACCAAGCAACAATTTACTTCACCTGCAATAATAGCCTTCAATTTTCAGGACATGTGTTTTGCAAACTCTACAAACCCATGGTCTTCTTGGCTGGTATGTAACCTGAGATAATATGGAGCTGCATTTATTTTCCAACATAAATTAAATCATAACACGGAAGAGAGTATCATGCCAAGAGTTGGAGAGCAATTCAGTCCTGATGATACTGTTTGATTCCTGAATTTTGATTCTCCCTAAATCCAGATTCCCCTGGAATTTTTCTTTTTTTCCTCCAGTTTTACTGAGGTATAATTGACAGATAAAATTGTATATACTTAAGGTGATGTTTTGATATATGTATACATTGTGAAATGATTTTCACAGTCACGCTAATTAAAATATCCATCACCTCACAGTTACCTTTGTAAGTGTGTGTGTGTGTGTGTGTGTGTGTGTGTGTGTGAGTGTGTGAGATGAGAACATTTAAGATCTACTGTCTTAGCAGATTTCAAGTACACAATCCACAATTAACAACTTTGGTCATCATGGTGTACTTTTCATCTCCTGAACTTACTCATCTTCCATAACTGAAACCTTGGAAATGTGTTCTGTACACACACACACACACACACACACACACACACACAAGCATATTATTCAGTCTTGAAAAAGGAGGAAATCCTGCCATTTGTGACAACATGGATGAACCTGGAGGACATTATACAAAGTAAAATAAGGTAGAATGAGAAAGGCAAATGTGTGATACTACTTATATGTGGAATCTTGAAAAGTCCAACTCATAGAAGCAGAGAGTAGAAAGGTGGCTGTCAGGGGCTGGGGAATAGACACTATAGGGAGATGTTGCTCAAAGGGTACAAAGTTTTAGTTAGGCTGGAAATTTTCAATTATATGTGCAAAAAAATTCCCTTTACTTGCTTAGGCTAGTTGAAACTTCGTTTTGTGATACAGTAAGGAAGATAGGACTTGAACTCAGCTCTGCATGACTCAAAGTTTATGATATAATTCATATGCTACTGTGCCTCTCCATGGGTGTTATACTGAGGACAGAGGAAGTTCAAGGAATTCTTTACCAATATCTAGTGACTAAACAAGTAAAAGATACTCTGTAATTTCCTCCTATATCAGTAATGAGAAAATTGTCTTATACAAAGTTTAATGTACCCTATGTGAGCATTTATTAGGGAAGTACACAAGTATTAGATATCTTTCTCAAAGCGCTGACCTATGTTATGAGTGAATTATCATTACAAATGCCATTATATAATTTTCTGTAGACTTGAGGTATATTTTACTTTTATATGTCCAAGAAAGAGAGATCTCAATATTATTCTCTTGTTTCTTCATAAGGACTTCTCTCACAAGTGACCATTTTTTTGTCCTAGTTCAAATTATGTCAATGTTTGTTAAAGGGAGTTAGACACATAGCCCACATGGCCCATTTGTTTTACTTCTTTCTAGTACCAAATCAATATATTCTAGTGATGGGACAAATGACTCTTTTCTCCTACTCCTACTACTAAAAGGAAATCACTTCACCTGATTCAGACTCTGGACCTGAGCATACACATTTAAGCCACCAGAATAAACTGAAACCAAAGGAAAAAGGACTGTTCTCAAATACACAGCCCTTAGCAGGGCTAATGCAAGATTCCTTTTTCACTTGACACATGGAGAATTTACTACTCCTGGATGATGAAAACACAGTGTTGATTGTTGACTGATACTTATACTTACTGGCTTTGAAATGAATCAAGTCCCTGTAATTGTTTAAGTGCCCAGTTAAAGACATTCGTTCCTTAGCTTGGCACAGAAATACTCAACAGCAAACCTGTGTCTCATGCACTATAGCTGCCTTTACCACCTTCTGGAGAGTTCCTGTATATAGTTTCTCTGAAGCTAGTGCCAGCCACTTAGTGAGCAATGAATAAACATAGGAATAATTTTGTCTGAAAAAAGGCTATAACATAAAGCAGCTCTAGAGAGCTCTCAGGAAAGCCCCAAGACACAGAACTGCTTGACAAAACAGACTTAGCCTACCACCAAATTTTAGCACCCTGTTAACTACTTTCTCAGGTTCTCCCTCCAGGGAGGCTGAGGGGATGTTAAATAGTATTTTTCATGGTTAAAGACTCCATTTCACCTTGATGTCCCTTAAGCATGATACCAATTCTCCATTTAGATCATTTTGAGGTACAGAAGTTGGGAGGAAGTAGAGGGAAACTACAAAAAAACTTTGCAGGATGGAATAGAGGGAGGAGAATCAAGACTTGTGTATGCAAAAGGCCAAGGTTACACTTAAATGCCTGGAAGCTTGTGCACCCTTAACTAGGGGAAAAGGAAAATAGCATCTGTTTGTCAGCCCACTTAGTGGGGTCTCCCAGGAACAGTCACTGTAAGTGGAGGGTACTAGGGTAGAGGTTTAGAAAGCTAGAGTGGAAAGGAAGAAAAATCCAAAGGAACATTAAAATATGATCTCTGTCATTAAGAAATAACAATGAAGTGGGAAATGGAACATGAACAAATTTTTTAAAAGATCAGTATAGCAGCAAACAATCAGAGGAGCTAAAAGTTTAGTAGGACTTGTCATCACTTCTCTCCATTACCCAAATCCCATCACACATACTTTGCCCACTAACACTTTCCAGTTTTGCCAGGCCTTGGGTTCATATCTATCACATTCTCAATAAGCTCCTTGACTCAATTCCTGTCTTTTTCAGATTCTGAGTTCACCTCCTCCAGGAAGGCTTTCCTGAAATGCCATCCCCACTGGGCTCTATCACACCATATGTAACTTGACTGTAAGTACTTTGAAGAATATATCTTTACCTTTATCTTCAGAACCTGAAATACAGAAAAGATTCAAGAAATATTTGATGAATAAAATAAGGTCCACCCCCATTATTTTGTGGATGGGTTGATTAAGACCTTGGGTTAGATAAGACTTTTGCCCAAGGTTCAGCATATAGAAGACTTAAACTCTGGTTTTTGTTGTTGTTCATGGCCCTGTTCACTCCAGTCTGTCTGATGTCTTTGCATCATAGGGCTTACCCAATGTGTAATCTGTTACATACTCCAGGCCCAATATATATGTTAATGACTGTCTCGCTTCCCACATTTGTCAAATGACTTTTTCTTTAAAAACTGAGGGTAAAGATTTTTTTCCTCCCAGAATTAGAAGGGCAAAATACTATGAAATATTACCTTGGACTTCAAGAGACTTTAATAGTTAGCTTGTATAACCCTCAATGGATGAATACAAATCTCTTTGACATTTAAGACAAATTGGCCATTTGCCATCTGTTTGAAAACTCTAGTGGTGGCAACCATAATTTCTGAGGGATGCTGAATGGCTAACATTTTAGAATTCTTCCTCATAATGTGCTGAAACATGCCTGAAGTTTCACAGGTCTGGCCTTCTTCCACATGGCGAAACTGCAAATGTTCATTGCGTGTCCTTTTTGAGGGCTGGCCAGGATTGGACCTTCCATAGCAGTAACAAATCCCCTCGTGGCTGTGACTCTCAGGAAGATGGGTCTGAACATCAAACAAATCACTGTTCCCAGGTGCTGATGGCAGTACATGAGTATATAAGAATCTGTGGGTAAACAGGAAGGAGGTAGAAACTATGGCCATGGGAAGGATGAGCTAACTGATGACCTGTTTTGGGTGAGGCTGGTGAGACAGAGTGTTTCATGAATATGCTAAGAATATGCAGTGTATTTGAGATAAATGTGCAACTTCTTCTTAAAAAGAAACATTTACATAGAATGTTAACCTCTAGAATACCTAGGAAGGCTATCTTTTTGATTCAAAACAAACAAAAATACAAGTCACAACCATTCTACATATATGAAGTCCAAGTAATTTCAAATAAAATTACTGCTCAGCTGAATGCTTAAGCAATTTTGGATTGCTGGAGTGAATCAAAGAATACTTATAATGTAAGCTCATTAGGTTCACAGGCAGATATGCTGATTTAATTCAAGTGTTATCCTCATTTAAATCTCACTTTTTCTTACTTTGGATTACTAGATGCTTTGGCTAATACCATTTGGTAAGCTACATCTTATAAAATTGCCTGTTTGTGAACTGTCTTGCTATTAAAACTTCCATAGCAAAAATCACTTGAATCAAGTGAAATCATTAAAAATGTGTGGTTCTTAAAAGCATGCCTTTCTCCCCTCCATCATAGTATCTTCCTATGCACAAAATAAGCTAGACTATTTATAATGGTTTATATGTCATGGCTTACATATGGCTTTTATATTTATGATGGTTCCTAAATATAAAATTCATTCCAGTGTTAATAGAGACCCAGTTGATATGGTGGTTCAGTCTTGATTTTATAGTCTAGGATTTTCACGGGAGAATTAGGGGAAACCTTAATCTCTTTTCCACCCACACAATAACTCTGCTTATAGTAAAAGATACCTTTTTTAATTATAAACTGTGCTCTCACAAAGTATTCCCTTTTTTCTGTAAAAATATGTAACAAGTTGGTTGTATAGTATTGAATGTATGTCCTGGTTTTAAGTTTTTTAGTTCAGAAATATTATGATTGCTCTTTATAAACCTATTTGGGAAAATATCTATTGTTCTTTTTAAGAAATTACTTAGGAATTACAGCATACAGCAGTGTAGCATTGTATGAATTTTATCATTTGCCTCAGCTTTGCACTCTTAGATTGTGGACACATTAGTCTATTAAAAATAGACTGGCAGCGTGCCTGGGTGGCTCAGTTGGTTAAGCGTCCGACTTCAGCTCAGGTCATATCTCATAGTTCATGACTTTGAGTCCTGCATCAGGCTTTGTTCTGACAGCTTAGAGCCTGGAGCCTGCTTCAGATTCTGTGTCTCTCTCTCTCTGTCCCTCCCCTGCTTGCACTCTGTCTCTCTCTCAAAAATAATAAAATAAACATTAAAAAAATTAAAAATAGACTGGCACATCATATTTACAGGCAGATAGAGGATCCACCCTCTCCCCAGTTTGCCCCCAAAATATCAAAACAGCAACAGCTTGGGGCCTAAGTCTGCATGGACCATTGAATTTGCCACAACAGGCAGAGATAGTGGAAAGCATAATGAATAAAAGCTGAATGTGGTTTACACATTTTTCCCCCATAGGGCATGAAAAGAAATATAAATCCTTTAACTCTTTCCTATCTGTTAGTGTTCTGAAGTTTTTTACTCATAGCAACTAGAAAAATCACAGTGAAGCTTGTACCAAAATGAGAAGTTGCTTCAAAACAGTAGGATTAAAACACAAAATGTGTCTTTCCGTAATGTAATTCTTTTATGATAAATATTTCTTTGCTATGAGGTGCCTGGGTGGGTCAGTCGGTTAAGCGTCCATCTTCAGCTCAGGTCGTGATCTCACAGTCCGTGACTTCGAGCCACGCATCGGGCTCTGCTGACAGCTCAGAGCCTGAAGCCTGCTCAGGTTCTGTGTCTCCCTCTCTCTCTGCCCCTCCCCTGCTCATGCTCTGTCTCTCTCTGTCTCAAAAATAAATAAAAACACAAATATTTCTTTGCTTCATAATATTTCAGTTATTCACTAAGGTTCTACAGAAGAGAGAAAAATAAACATATAAATGTTAAAATTTATCTCATTTCATACCTCATCTAGCATGGTTTGTTTTCATATTACTACTTACAGAGTCTTTTTACTAGCATTCTCCCCAAGATACAGAATTGTAGAGATAACACTGATTGGAATGAATTTCCACTTTATACCTAAGGACAAATTCTTGGGTCTTATAATGGCCAAAAATAGACTGAGTCTACACCAAAACAAAGTAAACAAGTACAACATTGGGGTTATTTGGGTTCAAAACAAAACAAAACAAAACATTTTCTATTTCAGTTACCTGAAAATTTCAGCCCAAAGGAGCATTTAATTAAGATCTGAGTTATCTGTTATTTGATCTGGCCATCTGTATCATTGTCATATATTTGGTATCATTGTCATTTTAAACATCCATTTCATTTTCAGCATTTAGGCACAGGTTTTGTTTACATGCATGTGACAAAATCTAGCACATTGTGAAAATATTAAACTGGCTAGTTTAGCATATCACAACATATTTGATTTGATCTATTGTGTTGTTTAATTTAACCCAAACCAAACTATGAAAAACAAGAATGCCTAGAATAGCTTTTTCTTTTTCAGAAAACTTGACTATTTTTTGCATGAAATTGTAAAAACTTTGAATATTCTTTCACACCTCAATTCCCTCATTTCAAAAATGAGCAAAGGATATTTATAGACCTATTTTTGATAGATACCTCGCTGACAGTTGGAAGTCACCTTTAAATTATGAGGTGGAATATGAAATTATAGGTGAAATTTGACATTTTAAGGGGTTCATCGTCCTCAAATGCAATTATAAGAATCAACCTAGTTTGAAAATAGCAAATGCCTTTCACTATCCTCAGGATGGATATTTTGAAAAGCCTTGGTATGTTCTTGACTGGTATATCAAAGATTACTGAGGGTTGTAGAATAGTGATATATTGAATTATATATTACCTTCACCATTTTTTCCAGCTTTATTGAGACCAAATTGCCATATAAAGGTTACATATAGTTAAGGTATACAAAGTGATGATTTGATACATGTATACATTGTGAGATGATTACTACAGTCAACTTAATTAACACATCCATCACCTCATAGTTACCTTTTGTGTGTGTGTATGTGTGTGTGTAGTGAGAACACTTAAGATCTACTCTCTTAGCAAATTTCAAGTGTAAAAAAATTTGTATTAACTATAGTCACCATGCTGTACATAGATCCCTAGAACTTATTCATGTTACAACTGAAATTTTGTACTCTTGACGAATATCTCACCATTTCCCGTACCCTGCAGGCCCTAGCAACCTCATTTTTATTCTCTGGTTCCAAAAGTTCAGCTTTTTTAGATTCTACATATAAGTGAATTCATACAGCATTTGTCCTTCTGTGCCTAGCTTATTTCACCTAGCATGCTATCTTCTACATTCATCCATGTTGTTGGAAGTGGCAAGATTTTCTTCTTTATGACTGAATAATATTCCTGTGTGTGTGTTTGTGTGTATATGCCAAATTTTCTTCATTCATCCCTTGATGGATACTTCTGTTATTTTCATATCTTGACTGTGAATAATACTGGAGGGATGATGAGTGCACAGATATCTTTTCAAGGTACTGACTTCATTTCCTTTGGATTATGTACCCAGAAGTGGGATTGCTGGAACATATGGTAGTTCCATTTTTAAGTTTTTGAGAAATCTCCATACTGTTTTACATTTTGGCTCTATCATTTTACCTTTTCTAATTTGAACCGAAAATTGTATTGCTTGATTATTTATTAACTTAAATCCCATTTTTTTCCTAGTACAGTTTTAAGAGAAAAATATCAGTATGGTTTACATTAAAATATTTTTAGGGTGCTTTAGAAGGCTGTATATCAGTAAATGTACAAAAAAAAAGTCCATGTATTTACTAAACAGATAATACTGGAGTGCCTATTATGCACTAGTATGCTGTGTGTTGGAAATATAGTAGCAAATCAAGCAGAAATGGTTCTTGCTCTCACAGAATAAAAGACATAGACATAAAAGCTACCAAATGAAAAAATCTTTATAAATTGTGGTCAATGTTACTGACGAAATGAAGTGGAATGGAGAAAAATGTGTGTGTGTGTGTGTGTGTGTGTGTGTGTGTGTGTGTGTGGAATGGAATTACTTTGTATGTGGGAAAGCGTCTTTGAGGAATGGGTGTTTAAACTGAGAATTGAATAAGTCAAAGGCAGTAGCCATGTGAATAACAAACAGAAGTCAATAATGACAAATGTGGCCGGATCATGCTGATCATTGGTATCTTATGTAGTAAGGTCTTTTGAAGCAATAAACCAGGGTGAAAGCAAAGAATGACCAGAAGGTGTGTTCGTCATTTGAATTTCAATCCCAAGTGCAATGGGAAACCTTTGGGTTTCAAGTAGATAAGGAACAGAGGTGATATGTAGGGAAGGATTGGTGGTGTCACAGGTACAAGCAGGGGGGACAACTGGAAAAGAGGCTACAAGAGTTCAGGTGAGAGATGACAGGATTGACAGGTATAGTAGGAGTAGATATAGAAAGGTAGAGGTATTCATAATATGTTTCAGAGGTAGATCAATTAAAACAAATTGTTGAAACTTGATGACAAAGTTCATGTGGTAGCAAGCAGGGATTGGCAACA
The DNA here is from genome assembly GCF_018350195.1 of Panthera tigris. NCBI lineage: Eukaryota > Metazoa > Chordata > Mammalia > Carnivora > Felidae > Panthera > Panthera tigris. The sequence goes on from NC_056660.1 coordinate 107,111,499, forward strand.
AACTGGAAGAATATACTAACTTCTAAACTTCTGCCTTAAACTGGATATATGGTAGAATATTTAATCATAAGTGGGAAACTGATATATGAGTGAAAATAAAAGGATTCTGTTCTGCATGTTGAGTTTGACCTGTTTGAAATACTCAGTTATAACTGTTAGGAGTTCATGTGGAAATGGGAGTGTAGAACCCAGAGGAGTGATTTGGGTTGCAAATATATATTTATTTATTTATTTATTTATTTTTAAAATGTTTATTGATTTTTGAGAGAGACATAGCGCCAGTGGGGGAGGGGCAGAGAGAGAGGGAGACACAGAATCTGAAGTAGGCTCCAGGCTCTGAGCTGTCAGCGCAGAGCCCAACATGGGGCTTGAACTCACAAGCCGTGAGATCGTGACCTGAGCTGAAGTCCGATGCTTAATCAACTGAGCCACCCAGGTGCCCCGCAAATATATAATTAGAGATCATCAATATATAGATTTTGTGAGAGAATTCTCCTTTCTACTGATAATGTCATATGTTCAGAACTAAGTACAACTCAATTAAAACTCATGCAAATAGCATTTGTGTCCTTGCTATTAATCTTGATTATAGCCACCCTTACCTGTCTTCCTATATTATTGAATAAAAAACTGCACACTGCTTCTGATACCAGTGACCTAGAAGTCCTCCCATTCCTCATCCTCCACACATGTAAAAGCCATATTCAGATGTTTCAGGCCACCAGTCAAATAATCTGTGTCAGGTCTCTGGAGGGTGTATCACAGAGCCTTTCCTTTTCTGTAGTACCTTGGGTTAAATAGTATAGTAATGAATAAGTTGTGTTTTTTTAGAATTTCCTGTTGTTATTGTTGTTTTTTTTATTTCCAGTCAAATCTATTGTCTCTGTGTCCCATTCTGAGCCAATCTAATAAGACAGTTGGTTAATGTTTGGTTCTCATGAGTTAAAATGTCATCTTAAACCAGCTACCTACTTGCTCTGTTCTGCAGGGCTCTAATAGTGTTCCATCTTACAGAGGACCATGGTCCATTTCTAGCCCCTGCCCCTCACTTTAACTATTTAATTTCTACCTACCCTACAAGGCCCAGGCAAGCATTTGCTGTCCATGAACCAACTTGAAACCTTTAGCTTACTCTTAAGTCCTTCTTCCTAAATTTTCCAAGGCCCTTGCTGCATACTTTACTTATTTTATTCTTGCTCCTTTCTGTTTCTCCAAATGTGTCTGATCTTATTTTCTAGAAAGTCCTCATGATTTGAATTATGACATACAATGTTATTATTTCTCTTGGAAGCTGCATGGCATAGGGCCAAGTTAAAAAAAAATGTTCAACAGATGGTAACTGAATAGAACTTTAAGAGGTGCTTACTAGAGATATTTTTTAAATTCCAGTTAGTTAACATATAGTGTAACATTAGTTTCAGTAGTAGAATCTGTGATTTGCTTACTGGAAGTATTAAATAGAGTGATGTTTAGGCAGGAATTTCAAATCATCATAACTGTGGAAGTAAATATTGGGGGATTTATAGGCTTCTTGACACTTTCTATAAAGCCGTATTTGTGGTGACTTACTTAGCATTTCACACGAACAATTTTACACAGAATCATACAGAATAATACAAGACCCAGTTTGCCACACAGTAGTATAAGACACAGAGAAATGGGGTTTTTGCTCTTACTGTGGATGATACATTTATACTACCAAGTATAAAGTTTCCTTGAAATAGACTAAAATACAAGCTTCCATTACACCATGGATTTTGTGTCCATTAACAGTCATCCTCTAGATTTCTGAGTACTTTCTGAGTTCAACAGTTAATCAGAACTTTCTGGAATTAGTGATTTTAACTTATTTTTAGCCGTTTTTTTAATTTTCCTTTGTACTCACATGCCAATTTAACAAAGAGAATATTAATCAACCTCCCCCCCCCACATATTCCATAATACATGTTTAGAATAGCAATTCCACAGTCACAAGGATATTACACAATAAATTCATATGGGTCCCTCACTAAACAACCGGAACTGAATCTCAGATTTTATTTAAATGGATATTATGTGATCATTATGTAGCTCAAAAGAGTTCACTGATGTCCATCATATGATAATTTGGAACATGCACTTGGGAAGGCACTAGGGATACAAAAAATTAATAAAATATTTTATCAGCACTCAAGAGCTCAAAGGGGGAAATAGATAAGCAAAGAAACATAATGTCAGAAGTACAATAGTAGAAACGTGTATAAATCGAGAAATCATTGGTATGCCTTGAAGCTAGCATGGAAGAATAAGAATTTACTAGAAAAAAAAAGGAGAGCAGCATATGGAGAGAACAGCTTGAGCAAAGGTGCAGAGGTGGCCATGGGGGAAATTCTGGCCTCCAGCCCACCTTCCTTTTTTTCCTTCCCCCAGCTGTATGTCTTATCCAGCTTCACTTTCTCAAACAACTCAATGGTCTTTGGCTATTCCTATAATCTAGGAATGATCGCCCGGAAGATGTCTAAATTCAAGAAGGTGTTCCTACGGAAAAGGGCTGGTTACAGGTATTGGATATGCTATTGGCGCCATTTGGGCTGGGAATTTACCAGGGTTTCAGGCACCAGATACATGGCTTTACTGGTGGGGGTCGGGGGCAGCATACAGTATCACAGTGAGTTTTGTCCCTTGGCGTCCCAACTCATAGCCGTTAGGGCACAGTGAAAGACAAACCAGAGAAGGGCCATATGAAGTATGTTATCTAAGCCAAGGTATGATCTTTCCCAAGTTTAAGGATTGTCTCTGTGGTCATTTTTGTTTTCTGTTTATGAGAAGTGCCAGTGTGTATTCACACCTTGGTTCCTAAAGATACTTTTCCAGATCCTAATGTTGGTAGTATTGTATTTTCCATGATAGGATGGTCAATAATGGTTGACTCAGTGAGACAATGAATAATGAGCAGAATTATTTAAAATAAGTGATGGGGGTGCCTGGGTGGCTTGTTCAGTGAAGCATCTGACTCTTAATTTTGACTCAGGTCGTGATCTCACCGTTTGTGGGATGGAGCCCCACTTGGGGCTCTACACTGACAGCACCGAGCCTGTGTAGGCTCTTTTTGTCTCTCTCTGCCCCTTCCCCACTAGGGCACGTGGGTGCACACTCTCTTTCTCTCTCAAAGTAACATTTTTTTAATTAAAAAAGTAAAATAAGTGATGAAAATGTAGCCCTGCTTATAGTTTGTCTTTGTTTTTAAAGTCATGTTTAGTTTTTTGTTGCAGCTTCATACAACTAAATGTAACAAGATGTTTTTCCTAATTTTCACCAAGAATGCAACACTTTTCTCTAAAAGTTCTGATAGTTAATATTGTCTGTGACCTTCTCTGGGGGAAAACAGTTCAATTAACTGCTGTATTAAAAAGTCATTTTCTGTGAGAAAAGAGCACTCATCTTGATTCCATCTCATTTTCATAATCCTTTGAAACACCTTACACATAATGGAAAACAAATAAGTATGCCAGACAATTTATCGAGTCAAATAGCAGTTCACCCCCTTTTCTCTCATGTATTTATCTTGCTATTTCTGCTTGAATGTTTTATCCTCTGGGTGAATGCAGTGTTTTTTAATTATTTTGAAGAAAGCTTAACAGAGATAGGAATAATCCAATTAAAAATAGTCTTGTTCCTGCAGCTTTGTTACCTATTGTAGAAATTTAATTCTTGCTATAACTTTGGTTGATAAACATGTTAATAAGAGATTTTACTGAGAAAAATTAAAGCTTAAGCAAGAGATATTCCCTAGACACAATAGCCTCCTCTACAAATGATAATTTCTTACATTTTTTTTTCTGGTGAAAATTCTAACATGTCCCCAATGATTAAATTCCATGGTCCTCTAATAAAATAACTTATCTTACTTCGATATGAATAATCAGAGAAACTAATTACTTATTCTTTCTGTACTTGTTCACCCTGTCTGTTAACATTTACTTTTCAGACAATGGCATTAGTGATTATTGGTTTTAAATATCTGAGTATTATTGAACATTAGCAACTGATAATTAATTAACATTAATTAACATTGTCATCTCAGTAATTGTTTACAAACTTCATTTCTGTGTGGAATAGAATTTTTTATATAAACTTACTGATTTTTGCCTTTGTAGTACCATGACAATTACATAATTATGTTGGGAAAATATACTGATACATTTTGAATATAAGTAGCAAACAGGAAATACAGACACACTGGAGCTTATATGCAGAAAACAGGCTGCCCAAGCCAGAAAGTTACCTGTATTTGATTCATTCTTAACAATATTTTTTGTTACTATCCTTTGATTTCAACTATTAATGTAAAAGTCCCAGAGCTCCTAGAAGTGATGCTGTGTCTAGTAGGTATTCTTTAATGTAAAATTGCTGAACCATCTATGAGCTGTATTCTGGCAAAAAGACACTCAGCAGCAGCTAGTTTACATATCTTTGTGTTCATTCCTATATCCTTGGTTAAGATTAACACATGATTATTAAACTTCATCTGGGGAAGTGAACCCTATTTTCATTTCACCATGTGATAGATTTGGGAAGTGAATAATTCTGGAAGAACTTAAAAATAGATTCTGTTTTATTTCATGGACGCGTAGTGGGAGATAAAGTGGCAATGAATCCTACAGTTCTGTATCACTTTGGGCTGGATCATGAAAGCCAAGGCAGAAGAAGAGTAGTTTAACCTTTCTCAGAGATAACAAAAAGTAGCAGAAGGCAGAAAGCCTGAGGTTCAATGCCATTGAAAGGACATGGTGTGGAGGAGACTTCTAAGAGAAAGCCAAGAAACTGAGAAAGGAAAGGTTTGTATGAAGAAAAGGTGAATGGTGTGAAATACCATTGAATGGTCAAGGAAGAGGGGCTGAAAAATTTTATCTGTGTTTATAAATTTGGAAATTTGGGTGACTTTACAGAGAGATTTCAATGGAATGATAAACAGCAAATATAGACCTTCCAAGAAGCTCGAATAAGAAAGATAATTGTTTTGTGAAAGAGAAGATTGAGAGGGATTAGTTAAGTTTGAAAGACCTCTTTGAGAGTGTGTTGTATCGTGTCCTTTTCTAACATGCACTCTAGTATAAGGTCTTAAAATTTTTAAGGGAAAATTTTAATTTTTACATAAATTTTACTCTACATAATTTTTAAAAGTAATTTTATGAATATAACACTATTTTCACCTTCAATTTGAATAAGTTATTAAGCAGTTTTTCACATAGATACCTTACCCAGCTTAATGTAATATGGACTGAATTCATAACTTTAAGTAACATATAGCTGTGATTTGTAGTACTTTATGGTTTGTTTGCTTCCAGTGACGTTAGTACAGTAAAGATTCTAAATAATAATAAAAATGTGTTTCTGACTAACCATACTTGTTATGTACAGTGTACTTAGAATTGCAGACAGTAGTAGTATCCATAAATTCACTAGTATACCAGTTTTTCTTAACAAAAATGAGTTTTAGAATTTTTCCTGTGCCCTCAACTCCAAAAGCTTCCTACATTCTGATTCCAATGATATGTTGTAATCCATCACTTACTTGCTCTGTTTCTTTTGACTTAGTTTATAAAAGTGGTAAAAACATAGTTCTGAGACATGAGCTAGACCTTAGTGCAGTGTGGTCATCATTGACACATGTAATCTGGAGGGAGGATGGGGACAGAAAGGTATGAATAATACAGCGCATTCATTCAGTCTGCATATGTCTCAGCCCAGTGAACCTTGTGGGATAAAAAAGTCATGACAAACTGTGAGTAAAGGCTAGCCTTCAGAGCAAAGAACCTCAAGTGTATCAGAGGTTTCATTGTATCAGATGAGGAAGGAAGCCACAAGGTCATGGTGTATAAATTTGCATTAGAAAATTTGGGTATGAAAGTGGTAGAAAAAGAAAAAAAAAGATTTTGAAAGAAATTAAGTTTCCCCCAATCCCTGTGCATTATCAGGCTGTTGTGGCTTGGGAACTAAAGTAGACAATCTTGGGTTTGTAATGAGTGAACACTGGTTTGAGGATATATGGACAAAATAAAGGCAACTTGTTTTTAAATTTGAACAGTATTGTACTATAAATAATAATATGAAAAATTAGTGTGTATTCAAAGTTAAATAATGACAGATTTCCTCAGGTATCCTTTTAGGTGAATAATCAGTCACATCTTCCATTTGTCCTGAATCACACAGTGCACTCATCAAAAGGCATTGATTTTTTTTAAAGTGTTTATTTAAATTCCAGTTAGTTAACATATAATGCATTATTAGTTTCATGTGAACAGTATAGTGATTCAGCCCTTCCATACAACACCTGGTGCTTATCACAGCAAGTGTATTCCTTAATCCCCATCACCTTTTTTACGCCCCACCCACCTCCCCTCTGGTAACCATCAGTTTGTTCTCTGTAGTTAAGAGTCTCTTTCTTGGTTTGTCTCCCTCTCTCTCTTTTCCCTTTGTTTGTTTGTTTTGTTACTTAAATTCCACATATGAGTGAAATTATATGGTATTTGTGTTTCTCTCCCTGACTTATTTCACTTAGCATAATACTCTCTAGCTCCATCCACATCATTGCAAATGGAAAGACTTCTTTTATGGCTAATATCCCGTTGTATATTATATATCTAACACCTCTTCTTTACCCGTTCATCAGTCAATGGACATGAGCTGTTTACATAGTTTGCTGATTGTAAATAATGCTGCTATACATGTTGGGGTGCATGTATCCCTTTGAATTAGTATTTTTGCATTCTTTGGGGAAATACCTAGTAGTGCATTTGCTGGATCATAGGTTAATTTTACTTTTCAACTTTTTGAGGAATCTTCATTCTATTTTCCAGAGTGGCTGCACTGATTGCATTCCCACCAACAGTGCAAGAGGGTTCCCCTTTCTCTACATCCTCGCCTACACCTGTTGTTTCCTGTGTTAATTTTAGCCTTTATGACAGGTGGGAGTTGATACTTTATTGTAGTTTTGATTTTTATATCCCTGATAATCAGTGTTTTTGAGCATCTTTTCATGTGACTGTTGGCCATCTGTATGTTTTCTTTGGAAAAATTTCAATTCCTGTCTTCTTCCCACTTTTTAATTGGATTATTTGTTTTTTGGGTGTTGAGTTTATAAGTTGTTTATGTATTTCGGATACTAAACCTTGATCAGATATGTCATTTGCAAATATATTCTCCCATTCTGTAGGCTGCCCTTTAATTTTGTTGATTGTTTCCTTCACTGTGCAAAAGATTTTTAGTTTAATGTAGTCCCAATAGTTTATTTTTACTTTGTTTCCCTTGCTTCAGGAGACATATCTAGGAAGAAGTTGCTACAGTCCATGTCAAAGAGATTACTGCCTGTGTTCTTGTCTAGGATTTGTATGGTTTCATGTCTCACATTTAAATCTTTTATCTATTTTCAATTTATTTTTGTGCATGGTGGAAGAAAGTGGTCCAGTTTCATTCTTTTGCATGTTGCTATCCAGTTTTCCCAGCACCATTTGTTGAAGAGGCTATCTTTTTCCCATTGGATATTCTTTCCTGCTTTGTGAAAGATTAATTGACCCTATAGTTGTGGGTTCATTTCTGGGTTTTCTATTCTGCTCTTGATCTGTGAGTCGGTCTGTCTTTGTGCCAGTATTGTACTGTTTTGATCACTGCAGCTTTGTAATCTAACTTGATGTCTGGAATTGTGATGCCTCCGGCCTTGGTTTTCTTTTTCAAGGTTGCGCTGGCTATTCAGAGTCTTCTGTGGTTCCATAAAAATTTTAGGATTGTTTTGGCCTAGTTTTATAAAAAATACTTTGGTATTTTCATAGGGATTGTATTAAATATGTAGATTGATTTGGGTAGTATAGACATTTTAAAAATATTTTTCTCCCAATTTCTGAGCATGAAATGTCTTTCCATTTCTTTGTGTTCTCTTCAGTTTCTTTCATCAGTGTTTTATGGTTTCCAGAGTACAGATCTTTCGCCTCTTTGATTAGATTTATTTCTGGATATCTTACAGTTTTTGGTGCAGTTGTAAATTGTATCAATTTTTTGGTTTCTGTTTCTGCTGCTTCATTATTGGTGTATAGAAATGCAACAGATTTCTGTGCATTGATTTTTTATCCTGCAACTTTGCCGAATTCGTGTATCAATTCCAGTAATTTTTTTGGTGGAGTCTTTCGAATTTTCTACATAGAGTTTCATGTCATCTGTGAATGGTGAAATTTTGACTTCCTCCTTGCCAATTTGGATGCCTTTTCTTTTTGTTGTCTGCTAGCTGTGGCTAGGACTTCCATTACTATGTTAAATAACAGTGGTAAGAGTGGACATTGCTGTCTTGTTCATGATTGTAGAGGAAAAGCTCTTAGTTTTTCGCCATTGAGTATGATATTATCTGTGGGTCTTTCATATATGGCCTTTATGATGTGTTATGTTCCATCTATCCCTACTTTTTTGAGGGTTTTTATGAAGAATGGATGCTGTATTTTGTCAAATGCTTTTTCTGCATCTGTTGAGAGGACCGTATGGTTCTTATCCTTTTCTTTATTAATGTGTATCACATTGATTGACTTGCAAATATTGAACCACCGTTGCAGCCCGAAATAAAACCCACTTACTCGTAGTAACAAATTCTTTTAGTGTACTGTTAGATTCAGTTTGCTAGTATTTTATTGAGAATTTCTGCATCCATCTTCATCAGGGATATTGGTCTATAATTCTCTATTTTAGTGAAATGTTTGTCTGGTTTTGGAATCAAAGTAATCCTGGCTCCATAGAGAGAGTTTGGAAGTTTTCCTTCCATTTCTATTTTTTGGAACAATTTGAGATGAATACGTGTTAAGTCTTCTTTATATGTCTGCTAGAATTCCCCTGGGCTCTTGTTTGTTGGGAGATTTTTGATTACTGATTCAGTTTCTTTGCTTGTTATGGGTCTGTTCAAATCATCTATTTCTTTGTTTCACTTTTGGTAGTTTGTATGTTTCTAGGAAATTGTCTCTTTCTTCCAGATTGCTCAGTTTGTTGGCCCGTAATTTTTCATAATACTCTCTTATAATGGTATTTCTGTGGTTTTGGTTGTGATCTCCTCTTCCGTTTGTGATTTTATTTCTTTTGGCCCTTTCTCTTTTCTTTTTGATATGTCTAGCTAGGGGGTTATCAGTTTTATTAATTCTTTTGGAGAACCAGCTCTTAGTTCCATTGATCTTTTCTACTGTATTTTTTTGTTTGTTTCTTTTTTTTAAGTTTATTTATTTATTTTGAAAGAGAGAGCACCTGTGCATGAGCAAGGGAGGGGCAGAGAGAAACAGAGGGAGAGAGCAGGAATCCGCAGCAGGCTGCATGCTGTCTGCATAGAGCCAAATGCAGGGCTTGAACTCACAAACTGTGAGATCATGACCTGAGCCTAAACCAACAGTTGGATGCATAGCCACCTGAGCCACCCATGTGCCCCTGGGTTTTGTTTGTTTGTTTGTTTGTTTGTTTGTTTGTTTCTATATTGTTTATTTCTGCTCTAATCTTTATTATTTACCTTCTTCAGCTGGCTCTAGGCTTTATTTGCTGTTACTTCTAGCTCCTTTAGGTATAAAGTTAGGTTGTGTATTGAGACTTTTCTTGCTTTTTGAGATAGGTCTCTATTGCAGAACACTTCTGTGTTAGAACTGCCTTGTTGCATCCCAAAGGTTTTGGACTGTCATGTTTTCATTTTCATTTACTTCCATGTACTTTTTAATTTCTTCTTTAATTTACTGGTTAACCCATTCATTCTTTAGTATGATGTTCTTTAACCTCCACGTGTGGAAATTTCTTTCCAAATTTTTTCTCATAGTTGGCTTCAAGTTTCATCTTCAAGTTCCATAGCATTGTGACCTCAGAAATGATACGCAAAATATCATCTCAGTCTTTTTGTAGTTGTTGAGGCCTGATTTGTGACCCAGTATGTGACCTATTCTGGAGAATGTTCCATGTGCACTTGAAAAGAATGTGTATTCTGGTGTTTTAAGGTAAAATGTTCTGAATATATCTGTTAAGTCCATCCAGTTCAGTGTGTCATTTAAAGCCATTGTTTCTTTGATTTTTCTGCTTAGATGATCTGTTTGTTGCTGTAAGGGGGGGGGGTGTTGAAATCCCCTACTATTACTGTATTATTATCAATGAGTTTCTTTTTGTTTGTTATTGTTTTATATATTTGGGTGCTTCTAAGTTGAGATTATTAGATCTTACTGTTTGATAGACTCCTTAATTAGGATATAGTGCCCATCTTCATCTATTGTTATAGTCTTTGGTTTAAAATATGGTCTGTCTGATAGAAGCATGGCTACTCTGGCTTTAAGGTCCATTAGCATGATAGATGGTTCTCCATCCCCTAATTTTCAATCTGCAAGTGTCTTTAGGTCTAAAAATTAGTCTCTTGTAAGTGGCATATAGATAATTCTTGTTTTTTTATCCTATATAATACCCTGTGTCTTTTGATAGAGCATTTAATCCACTTACATTTAGAGTAATTATTGGTAAAAATTTAGTGCCATTGTGTTACCTGTAAAGTTGCTGTTTCTGGAGATTTTCACTCTTCTTTGGTAGTCTTTGTTGCTTTTGGTATTTCTTTCCCAGCCAAAGCATCCTTTTTTATATTTCTTGCAGGGATGGTTTAGTGGTCATGAACTCCTTTAGTTTTTGTTTGTTTGGGAAACTCTTTATCTCTCCTTCTATTCTGAATGACAGCCTTGATGGATGAAGTATTCTTGGCTGCATATTTTTTCTCTTTGGCACACTGAATATATCATGCCACTCCCTTTTGGCCTGCCAGATATCTGTGGAGAGATCTGCTGTGAAACTGATTTGTCTTCCCTTGTAGTTTGTTTTCCCTTGCTGCTTTCAGGATTCTTTCCTTATATCTATAGTTTAAAATTTTTACTATAATTTTTTTGATGTTGATCAGTTTTTGTTGAATTTGATGGGAGTTCTTTGTGCCTCCTGTATTTCAATGTCTATTTCCTTCCCAGATCATGGAAGTTTTCAACTGTAATTTGCTCAAATAAACCTTCTGCCACTTTTTCCCTCTTCTTTTTCTGGGACTCCTATGATAGGAATATTATTATGCTTTATGGAGTTGCTGAGTTCCCTAAGTCTACATTCATGGTCCAATACCTTTCCTTCCCTTTTCTTTCCTGCTTAATTATTTTCTCTAATTTTATCTTTTTTTAAGTTTATTTATTTATTTTGAGAGAGACAGAGACAGTATGAGTGGTGGGGGGTGGGGAGCAGAAAAAAGAGAGAGAATCCCAAACAGGCCCTGCACTGCCACCTGTAAGGCACAACACAGGGCTTGAACTCAGGAACCTTGAGATCATGACCTGAGCTGAAACCAAGAGTCAGACACTTAGCTGACTGAGCCACCCAGGTGCTCCCATAATTTTATTTTCTACATCACTCGTTTGTTCCTTTGCTCTGTCCTTGTTGTCATTACATCCAGTCAGTTTTGCATCTTGATTGTTACATTTTTTATTTCAGCCTGACTGGTTTTTAGTTCTTTTATCTCTGCCATAAGAAATTTTCTAGTGTGTCTTTGCTTTTCTTGATCCCAGCTAGTATCATTATGATTGTTGTTTTAAATTCTGGTTCAGGCATATTACTTATATCTGTATAAATTAAATCCGTGGTCATGATCTCTTCTTGTTCTTTCTTTTGGCGTGAATTTCACCATCTTGTCAATTTGTCTAGGTCAGTATGTATTTTTGTGTTGGAAAAACATATTAAATTTCTTACTCCTGGGGTGCCTGGGTGGCTCTGTTGGTTAAGTGACTAATTTTTGGTTTTGGCTCGGGTCATGATCTCTCAGTTCATGAGATCAAGCCCTGAGTTGGGCTCTGTGCTGACAACACAGAGCCTACTTGGGATTCTCTCTCTCCCTCTCTCTCTGCCCCTCCTCGGCTCGTGTGTCGTCTCTCTTTGTCTCTCTAAATAAATAAACTAAACTAAAAAAAATAAATAAATCTTGCTCCTCAGAGTAATGGCTGTATTGAGAAGAGGTCCTCCACTGTCCAGCCCCTGGCACTTCAGGAATTGTATCAGAGTGTGCACTCTGCTGTTGTGTTGTTTTGACTGCTCTTTCCCTCAGGTCAGTCCTCTGTAGAGTTTCTCATTGCCTGCGATGGGGAGTGTGTGGACTTTGTCCCACGCGTGGTGTTTTAAGTAGGTATGCTTTGGTCTACTTTTTAAAATAAACCTGATCATATTTCTACCAGTGATGAAGCTTTGCAGCACTCTATATAATTAGTAGACTTGGTGCATGTTGGGAGTTTGTGTTCATCTTCTTGGGGAGGGGTGTACTGCTCAGGTTCTCAGGATGACTTGCCCTACTAAAGATGCACCTGCAGGGAATGGTAGGGCAGGACTTGGTGTAAGTGGCTCCAGCCTCCATGGGGGGCACTGTGATGCTCACTGAAGTCTGTCCATGCTAATGTGGAGGGAGGGGGGATTCCATCATCCTATTGTCTCCTCCCTGGAGAGGGGGGTTCACACCTGCCTCTGTTCAGGAAGCCTTCACAGGTAAGTGAACAGTCTCCCTTCATGTGTCTCAGGCTTCCATCAGAACCCTGCTTTTACGCTGTATGTCCAAGCCATCTGCTTGCCTGGAGCCATAGTACTCCTGTGTTTTATTTCAGCTGCATGGCTGGGTTTCAAGAACTCTAACTTTTAAGGGCATGGCATTGACCCCTGCTCATCCTCTGGAGGAGGATCTCAACATGCTGTGGCTAGTGCCAGTTTGTCATAGAAAAGCAGTTGCATGACTGTGCAGGGGGCTTGGGGTTTATGGTAAAGCACGGCCAAAAGCTGACTTCCAAGTTAGCTGGCTTCAACAATTGCCTCTGCTGCTATGCTAGTTAAAGGGAGGCAGTGCCACTTCTCCCAAATGCACTCCAAGAAGACCCAGAGATCCTCAGACCATGATGTCCACTCCCACGCCTCTGCCTTCCTTCCCCACAGGAGTACTACTGGGCCTGCCAGGCAAAGGCACGGACTTCTAAAACTTCAGATTTTGAGCTCTGCTGCTTATAAAAACTCATGAAAATCATCTGTTCTTCTTTTCCCAGCCTTCTCTCCCTCTTCCTTTCCCTCTCCTCTCTCCCTATCAGGGCTCCCTCCCCTCTGCAGCACCCACAATTCTTATCTCTCCCAAATCTCTCCAAAACTCCTACCTTCCACGATGTGGCCATTTTTCTCCCTCTAGATGTGCAGTTTGTTCTTTCAGTCCTCACATCAATTTCTTGGGTGTTCAGGATGATTTCATATTTATCTAGCTGTGTTTGAGGGATGAGGCAAGCATAGGGTCCTTCTACTACTCCTCCATCTTAACTCTAAAATTATACTTGATTCTTCATCTTATTTAAATCAAATATGAATGGATAAGCCAATCTTTATATTATTGATTGCTAAAATCTTTATAATAAAAAAAACAACTACTTAGGAATTAAGAGAAAAGAATATTTCTACACACATGCATATAAACTTAGCTTTGATTTAAAAATAAGATCTTTAAGGGGTGCCTGGGTGGCTCAATTGAGTGTCTGACATGATCTCGCAGTTTGTGGGTTCGAGCCCCGCGTAAGGCTCTGTGCTGACAGCTCAGAGCCGGAGCCTGCTTCGGATTCTGTGTCTCCTTCTCTCTCTGCCCCTCCGCTTCTCATGCTCTCTCTCTCTCAAGAATAAATAAACATTAAAAATAAGATCTTTGTAGATGTTGTTTCCTGGGAGGAAAATACAATTTAGAAAATCAATTAAACATCAGAAGACATATCGGAAAAAGCATAAATTTGAGAGCTTTTAAAAAATACCTCTTTTGGGATAATTGTATTAATTTGTTGTTTTAATTTAAAAAATTTTTAATGTAAAAATTAGGAAGGATTCCTTGATATGAATACTGAAATATTTTTTTTATCAGAACTGTTCTACAAAAATGTGACATTGTTGACCATATATAGTCTTGATTTACTAGTCACACCAAACAATGTGAAAAAACAAACATACGATGCCTTAGGATTTAGGAATTTTTTTGTGTGGCACTCTGTTTTTTTAACCCCAAAATAACTTGAAAACATTTTGTCAAAAGAAAATGCTATAATTATTAAGGAAAATGATATGATTATGAAGGGGAATATGTTATAAGTTATGGCAATCAAGTTCTAGGTTTTACTATGTAAAGTATCAAGAAATACATCTAATATTCCCTTTATATAAAAGAGTCTAAATGTTGTTCTGATCCATGCTGTATTCTTCTATCACTTTAATTATGAAGGATTCAAATTATATGGTCAACTACAGAGAATAATATTAAAAAAGCACTTACCTTTTATGTTTATCAAGAGAAGTAAAATAATGTTTGCCAAAATTACTTCAGTGATATAGAGATCTTACCAAGAAATGAAAAGAACTATGAATGTAACTGAAAGTGATGCACGTTAATAAATAATATCAGCTTCCAAATTATTATGGTATAGTATTAAGAGCCACATCCTGCACATTAGGATAATTTCAGGAGTTTCTATTGCTCGCTAAGCCCGGAAAAATCCTTTTACCTATCTTTTCCTGGTCTGATATTCCAAAGTTACATGATACTGTCTTGAATAAAAGTTAAGGTTTTCAATGGAAGCTACTGGAAGCAAAATGTATAAACTTGTGCGGGTATGGTATCATGTAGTAATAAAAGCTGTCATTAATTCACAAGAAATTAAGAGTTAAAGTATATAATTATTAAGGTATGATGAAAAATGCTTTATGAAAATATCAATTGTATTTGAGGTTTACAATGACTTTTTGAAAAATAATAAAAAAGGACTAAATAGAATAAGGAGTTAATACATAAAATAAATGCAAAAAAGGAGAGATTTTGTAATTGATAATAAAGAAAATGTATCTCTCATATATATCACAGATTGACAAATTATGTCCTACAGGCCAAGGCCAGCCCACCTTATGTTTTTGAAATAAAGTTTTAGGAGATCACAGTTACAATTTTTTTTAACATTTATTTATTTTTGAGAGAGAGAGAGACAGAGTGTGAGCAGGAGAGGGTCACAGAGAGGGGGAGACACAGAACCTGAAGCAGGCTCCAGGTTCTGAGCTATTAGCACAGAGCCCAATGCGGGGCTCAAACTCATGAACAGTGAGATCAGACCTGAGCCGAAGTCCAACGCTTAACGGACTGAGCCATCCAGGTGCCCCTGTACTCACTTGTTTATGCATTGTCTATGACCACTTTCTGATTACAACTACAGAATTGAGTAGTTGCTACAGAGAATGGCCCTCACCTAAAAATTTTAGTACTTGACCCCTTATAGCAAGTTTGTTGACATCTGGCATAGAGGAATTCCAAGACAAAAATGTTAATTAATGCCATACTAAAACTACAATCCACATCAACTAACTGTCTCTTAGTTTAAGTAGTGTCTTTGGGCTTCATTATAAATAAATACATCTATAAACCTCTTATGACATGAGCAATGATAGAGCATTAAATATAACAAATTTGAATTCCTAATAAATAGTAAAAAAGTTATTCTTTGTAGGTATAAAATTCACCATTAATCTACATTTAGAACAATTTTTAATACCTCATTTGGTTTAAACTATTTAAAAAAAGAAAGTTTTACATTATGAATTGCATAAAATCGGTACACTTCTGAAATTAGTTTCTTTATTCTAAATTACAATGAAAGTATACTTTTTGAATTGCAGTCATCTTCACTGTCTTTCTTCTCCCATACAAAAGCCTTCCATTGGCACAGAGTTTAGTTATTTTCAGGGCCTTGCCTGGCATCTGGTAGGTGCCCTACAAATATGTTAAATAAATGAATTCCTTCTGACAAAACTTTTATAACCTTTGTCTCTTATTACCTGTGAAAGGAAGATTTGGGTAGTTGTTCATTTTTCTGCAGACATTTGGCAGGTTAGTAAAAGGCCATGTAAATTATATTAATCATAAGCACACAATTTCCAGAGATGGCCTTTCACTTGGAGATAATGAAATAGCCATGGCCGGTTAGCATTTGATTTACTTTAAGTTTCTATGGCTGATCTTTCCATTTAAATAGATTTGTGAGTCTCTTTCTTAAACATTTAATTTGTCCAGAAACAGTCTTTCTTTCCATGAATTTAAATGAATATTGATTTTTCTTTTGGTTTTAAAAGCCATCAATTGAGTTTTTAAAATGTATCAGTGATTATTATGAGAATTAAATAGTGCAAGTAAAAAAACCCACTTTAATTAATCCATTTCAGCAGTTAATGATCACAGTTTTACATGAGATCCTGTTCCCTTCTTTAGTTGGTCCAGAGGCATTTTGTCAGGAGAAAATAATTGGTATAGTACAGAGTCTTTACATAAAGAGCTGATCTTAATGTAGAGGCTCTGTAACTGATCCTTTCAGAAGCTGATAGAAGAAAGGAAGAATACAGACAGTGACTCGGCCCCTTAGAAACAATTTATAATTCATGAGGTAAAAAAAAAAATCAGGTTGTCTTCCCACTCAAATGTTCTTACATTTGAAAATTAAGAGGCAAAATTAACCAACCCGTGAGTGATGTGTCATCTTTACTGCCATTTAAAAAACTATAATTTTCCTTTTTTCATTTACCTCCTATTCAAATATTTATATTTTTTTCATGAGAATCAGCTTTTTTCCCCCCATTTTCTTTATTTAACCACTAAAATTGGCTTAAGTCCTTCAAGCAAGAGTTTTAAAGTGATTTTATTTAAAAATCTAGTTGAGATCAGATTAAGTCATGGATGCAACTCTGAGTCTGTCTTTGAGAAATTTGTGGTGGCCTCTATAGCTTCTCAGCTAGACAAAAGAGCTTCAAGGAAGTGAAAGGGCATTGTCTCATAGCTCCTTGACTTTTCAGTAGAAATGAGCCTGGGTCAAAGATATGTATAGGAGTGGCTTGTGTCTAATGTAGTGGATTATATCTACTATGCAGTAAGCCCACAAATTTTTAAAGGATTTGTGCTATCTTGGGCTGAAAAGGAGAGAGACTATTCAAATGAAAAGAGGTGTCTTGGTCCCCATCCTTCCATGGGGAGAAAATTGAGAGAACTACTCACATGCAAATATGGACCATTTCTCCTAGAAGACAAGTAACTCAAAGGCTGGAACCAAATTTACAGAAGGCAGAGTCAAAAACCCTGAGAACTAGTCTCAGGGAGCCAAATGGGTTTTAATCAATAACATTACCAAAGCCTCAGAGCATGATAGATGCAGAAAAGGCATTTGCTTTCAATATGTGATTTAATATGCTATTACAATGCAAACAAAAAAATTAAAACACTTAGTATGTTAGATATGTGGGGATTTCTAAAGCCTAATGAAAAAAAAAATTCATGAAAATCTAGAGGAAACATTTTCTTAAATAGGGTAACAATAGGAGCAGTATCCTGTAAGACAAGTCAAGTATGTTTGTTCACTATTACTACAACTATTCTACGTTTTATTGGAGGCCCTAGGTAGTATAAAAAGAAATGAAAAAAACTATTAGGAGTATAGGATAAGAGAGCAAAAAAATTATTTGGAGATAATGTTTATCATTCACATAGAAAATGCAAAAGAATCCTTAACTCTAGCAAAATTACAGAATGGAGTTATCATTTATATACATCAAAAACAAACACCTAGAAAACAAAAATAAAAAGACACTGTTTACAGTAGTGGAAATATCATAGAAGAATATAAGAATAAGCCTATCATAAGATAAATAAAGTCTCTATAGCTAAATTATAAAACTTTAAAAACTACTAAAATAATAAAAAAAACTGTAGAAACACTATATATGTAGTTAGGAAAACTTAATATTATAACCTACAGGTTTAATGTAATTCCAATAGAAATTTCTGTTGAATCATTTTTAATGGAACTTGTTCAGATTATTATTAAATGTATACGAAAGAATAAAGAGCCAAAAAATAGCCAGAGCTCTTCTGAGTAAGTCCAGGATGGGGGTTTGCCAAATTACATATTTTGAACCATAATATTGTAGGTAGTATAGTACTGGAGCATGGATAGATAATATAAGAGTGTAAAATTAATGATAAATACGGAATTCAGAATGGTTTTTGTTTAGACTGAGGTAGTTAGGAAGATGGGATATACAGTAATAAAGATATTTTTCAGTATAGAAATTCCTTAAATTACTTGTCCTTTCATCCACTGACACTGAATAAGGCATTAGAGATTAAAAAAAAAATGGTGATCTCTCATGCATATCAGTTCCTTAAAACCATGTAATGTGAGAATCCAACCTAACTGGGTGTGATTCTAGTGTATAAAAATTCTAGTGTATAAGCTGATGTGGTATCTTAATTCAAAACCAGTGTCTCTTTTGGAACTCAGCTGGAGAACCAGCCCCTGAAATAAACAGTATACTTACTGAGCAGTGGTATCTCATGATCTGACCTGACACTTGAGTAAGATACATTGAGAATAATTTTTTTACTCTTAATTTTCATCTCATTACATTATTAACATGTACACTCATATTGTATCATAACTTTTGTGTGAATTAACAATTTTTCCCTTAAACATTTTCTTTACCAAACAACATTTAATTAGGTGGAAATTAACTATAATCGTATTCATAATAAGAAAGGGCTTCTGTAATTATTTTTATTTTATTTTAGATTTTTATTGAAGTGTAGTTGACATAGAGTATCATATAGTTTCTAGGTGTACAACATAGTGATTAGACAATCCCATACATTATAGAATGCTCACCAAGATGAGTGTAGCTACCATTTGTCACCATACAAGTTTACTACAATATTATTGACTATATTCCCTATGATGTACTTTTCATCCCCATGACTTATTTATTGTATTATATTTGACTTCTTCCCTATTGTAAGTTTCTTAATAAGATTTTGTCTTTGTATCCACCCTCAAGCACTGTACCTCCAGCATATACTAAGCATTCAAGACAGTTTGCTGAGAAAGTGAATAAACGGGAGAATGAATGAGGAACAAACTTACATGAAGATTAAGAATAAAAGCTTTAGAGTTAGGAAGACCTCTAACTCAAGTCCTACTTTTTTTATTCATTATATAAATTTGTAAAATTTAGTCCTTTTTAATTATTTAGTAAAGAGGTAGACGATGACAGCCACCACCTCATTGAGTGTGGTGATGGTTAAATGAGTACATGTATGTGAAGTACTTAATAGAGTGCCCAGAACATATTAAACACTCCATAAATTTAAGTTATTAGTGCCATCTATATTATTATTATTACTATTATCAAGAATGGTTGCCTCACTAGAACTTATCGTTACTCGATGGTACCCAATTACGAGAATTTATTGTAATATTTAAAATTAGAGAATGTATTGTAATCTCTAAACCAAGAAATTTATTACATTTATGAAGTCATAAAGACTAAAATGTTCTGTTAGGTAGTTTATTAGGCCCTAAAAGTTTTTCATCTTAGCAGTGGTCTTTATGTCCTAGAAAAGATCATTTAAACATCTTTGATTTTTCTTTATGAAGCAGTAAATGTTGATTATAGAATAGACATTTGGTATAGTTCTTCCTTTCTGAATAAAAAGGATAGGCCAATTTTTCTAACGAACCGCAAAGAGGTAGGCCTTTCCAAAATCCTCTGTTGACTGCAAAATTATTCCAAGTGGTTTCCAAAAGGTTCTGATTAATCTTTGAGGAAGAAAACATATCTCCAGCACCCTGAATGATAGTGCTGGAAATTTCTTTTCCTTCAGTTTGGCAATAAGCCAGATCTGTATTGTATTGTTAGATGTTAGGGAAGTTCTATAGGTGGCCTAGAAGCTCCATTCTTAGGTTCCCCAGAAAAATGACAAACATGACAGTCAAGGAGGCCATCGGCTTCTCTTGACTTTGACTCAGTGCTTTCCTCCAGAGAACCAGACAGGTAGGACTTGTGTTAGACATTGAAGGTCCTAAAACTGTCTTCTAAACAGAATTCTAATTTTTAGTATCTTGTAGTTAATTTCAAATTCCAAAAGAAACATACCAGCTCAAGCAGTGTAATTTGGCCAAGAAAGAGAGTGGTAGGAGATGGTCAGAGGGATGGTCCGGGACAGCATCAGGTAAGGACCTTGCAAGTCATGATGAAAGGTTAGATTTTTTTTAATGCACATTATATTTTGAAAATCGAGGTAAAATGTATACATATATATCATGAAATACACAAATTATTATTTGTATTTTTTAAATTTTTAAAAATGTTTGTTTGTTTTTGAGAAAGAGAGCATGAGCAGGGGAGGAGAAGAGAGGGAGGGAGACACAGAATCTGAAACAAAGATAACGCAAGTTTTTAAATGTTTGATTTGTTAAGCTTAACAACTATATGGTAATATAATTACCATCCCAGTAAAGATACAGAACATTTCCATCACATCAAAAGTTCCCTTGTCCCCTTGTCCTGACAGTGCACAACCCCCATAGAACCAATTGCTTTGGTTTATATCATCGTTGATGAGTTTTGCCTGTTTTTGAACTTCATACAAATACAATCCTACAGTATTAGGGTGCCTGGGTGGCTCAGTCGGTTAAGCATCTGACTTCAGCTTAGGTCATGATCTCTCTGATCATGAGTTCAAGCCCTGTGTCGGGCTCTGTGCTGACAGCTCAGAGCCTGGAGCCTGCTTTGGATTCTGTGTCTCCCTCTCTCTCTGCCCCTCCTCCCCTGGTCACACTCTGTCTCTCTCTCTCTCTCTCTCTCAAAAATAAACATTTTTTAAAAATTAAAAAAATTAAGAATCCTACAGTATTAACAGTGTGTGCTATTTTGTGTCTGGTTTCCTTCTCTCAACATAATGTTTTGGAGATTTATCCCTCTTGTTGCATGCATGAGTAGCTTCCTC
Organism: Panthera tigris; assembly: GCF_018350195.1. Classification (NCBI taxonomy): domain Eukaryota; kingdom Metazoa; phylum Chordata; class Mammalia; order Carnivora; family Felidae; genus Panthera; species Panthera tigris. Next base: position 107,132,359 of record NC_056660.1, read on the forward strand.
AAGTACAAGTCTTTGTACAGACATACTTTCATTTTTCTTTGGGTGAATACTTAGGTATAGAACGGCTAAATCATACAGTAGGTGTATGTTCGATTTTTTAGAAACCACCAAACTATTTTTCACAGTGCATTTACCTCTTCACATTCCCATCAGCAGTGAATAGGAGTTCCAGTTCCAACACATTCTTCCTAATACCTGTATGAGCTGTCTTTTTAATTTTAGCCTTGCAAACAATAATGGTATCCATTGCAGTTTTAATTAGTATTTTCCTTGTAATAATGATGTTGAACATCTTTTTAAGTGCTTATTTATCAAATATTTATCTTCTTTGGCCAAACGTCTATACAGTCTTTTGCCCATTCTTTTCATTGTATTGCTTGTTGTGTTAATAATGAATTTTGAGGGTTCTTTATGTATTTTAGATACAAGTACTTCATCAGATATGTGATTTGTAACTTCTTAATAATGAATTTTGAGAATTCTTTATGCATTCTAGATACAACTACTTAATCGGATATATGATTTGTAAATATTCTCCCAGTTTGTGCGTGTGGTTGGGGTGCATGAGCATGAATGCGTGTGCTTGTTCTTCTAAAAGGATGTTTTGTAGAGCAAATTATTACATTTTATGAAAGCCAATTATGTATTTCTTTTAAGGACCTTGCATTTAGTTTTATCTGTAAGAAATCTTTGATCCAAAGTCACAAATATTTTTCTTTATATTGTCTTCTAGAAATTTATAGAGGTTTTACATTTAGGTCTGGCATATATTTTGAGTCAATTCTTGTAAATCGCAAGGTACAGGTTGATGTTCATGTCAGTGCATATGGATATCTAAATGTTCCAGCACTATTTGTTGAAAAGACTGTACTGTCTTCACTAAATTGTCTTTTTACCTTTGTCCGAAATCAGTTGTTCAAACATGTGTATATTAATTTCTAGTGTCTCTTTTCTGTTTATTTAATGTCTTGATTTATGACACAGCAGCACTGTCTTTATAAACTGCAGTGTTATAATAAATACTGAAATCAGATAATGCCGTCTTTATGGAAGTTTTAAAGACTCTCCTATGAAGTCGTCTTTGATGTTGTATTTTCTTTGTATTTCCACTTAAATTATAAAATCAGCTTATTTAGTTCTACAAAAAATTTATGAATTTTTTTTTATCACAATTGGCTTGGATCTATCAGTTTTGGGGGAATTGACAATATTGAATCATCTGATTTACAAACACAGCAAATTTTTATTTATTTAGTTTTCTTTTATTTCCCTAAGTAATATTTTAGAGCTACAGTGTCACACATATCTCTTTTAATATAGTTCCCTAAATAGACAGTGTTATAAATGAATAAAGGCAGTTTTAATTTTTTCTTTACAATCTAGATGTATTTTATTTCTTTTTCTTGCCCTTACCATACTGGGTAGTATCTTTAATACAGTGTTTGGTAGAATTCACCAGGCAAATCATCTGCTCCTGGGCTTTACTTTGTTGGGAGGTTTTGATTACTGGTTCAATATTTTACTCATTATTGGTGTGTTCAGATTTTCTATTTCTTCATGAATCAGGCTTAGTAGCTTTTAGGAATTTATTCTAGGAATTCTTTCTAGGAATTTATCTGTTTCTTCCAGTGTATCTAGTTTGTTGACATTTAATTTTTCATAGTTGTCTCTTATGATGTTTGTATTTCTGTGTTAACCAGTTGTAATGTTTCCTTTAATTTTTTTATTTTATTTACTTGAATCTCTCTTTTCTTTTTCTGACCTAGTTAAAGATTTGTCAGTTTTTTGTATCTTTTCCAAAAAATCACTTCTTAATTCTGTTGATCTTTTTTATTGTTTTTCTGGTGTCTATTTCTATTCTATTATTCTATTCACTTATTTCTATTCTTGCCTTGGTTATTTCTTTCCTTCTCACAACTTTGGGCTTGGTTTGCTCTTGTTTTGCTAGCTCCTTGGGATAAAAAGTCAGATTATTTGAGATCTTGGTTTTTTCACTTCCATTTTTTTTCTTCGTTATGTAGGCTCCACACCCAGTGTCAGGCTTGAACTCATCACCTTGAGATCAAGAGTCACATGCTCTACCAACTGAGCATCCCTTGCTTTTTTCTTAATGTAGGTGTTTATCATTATAAACTTCCTTCTTAGAATTGCTTTTGTTGCAGCCCATACATTTTGGTATGTTGTGTTTCCATTTTTATTTACTTCAATATATTTTTTTATTTCTTTAAAACAGTTTTTTTGACGCATTGGTTGTTCAGGAGTGTGTTGTTTAGTGTCCACATATTTGTGAATTTTTCCAGTTTTCCTTCTTTTATCAATCTCTAGTTTCATACCATTTTGATCCAAACAGATACTTGGTATGATTTGTCTTACATTATTTGCTAAGACTTGTTTTATGACTAATATCATCTGTCTTTGAGAAGTTCCGTGTGTGTGTTTGAGAAGAATGTGTATTCTGCTGCTGTTAGAATGGTTGTGTCCATTGTTTCCTTACTGATTTTCTGTTGGATGACCCACCCACTGTTAAAAGTAGAGTATTGAAATCCTCTACTATTAGTGTTCTTTGTTCATTTATTTCCTTTAGATATGTTAGTATTTACTTAGTACATTTAGGTGCTTCATTGTTTGATACATAAATATTTACAATTGTTACATCCTTTTGATGAATTGATCAACTCCTTTATCATTGTATATTAATGTGCTACATTTCTTGTTATTTTTTTTTTTAACGTTTATTTATTTTTGAGACAGAGAGAGACAGAGCATGAATGGGGGAGGGTCAGAGAGAGGGAGACACAGAATCCGAAACAGGCTCCAGGCTCTGAGCTGTCAGCACAGGGGCCCGATGCGGGGCTCGAACTCACAGACCGCGAGATCATGACCTGAGCCGAAGTCGGCGCTCAACCGACTGAGCCACCCAGGCGCCCCTCTTGTTATAGTTTTTTAACATGAAATCAATCTTGTCTGTTATGGGTACAGACAACTATGTTTTCTTTTGGTTTCCATTTGCATGTAACATCTTTTTCCATCCCTTCACTTTGAGTCTCTGTGTGTCCTTAAAGCTGAATAAGTCTCTTCTAGGTGACATATAATTGGCCTTTTTCTCTGATCCATTCAATCATTCTTTATCTTTTGATTGGAGAATTTTTTTCATTTACATTTAGAGTAATTATTCATAGGTAAGGATTTACTAATATCATTTTGTTAATTGTTTCCTGGATAGTTTTTAATTCCTTTGTTCCTTTCTTACTATTTCCCTTTGTGAATTGATGGTATGCTTTGATTCCCTCCTCTGTCTTTTGTGTATCTACTATAGGTTTTTGCTTTCTGGTTACACATCAAACATCTTATAGATGTAGCAGTCTCTTTTGAGTTGATGGCAATTTACCTTTGATCACATAAAAAACTTTAACCTTTTATTTCTCTTATCTTAGATCTTTTATATTGTGTATCCTTTAACAAAGTGTTATTTTATATTGTGTATCCTTTCACAAAGTGTTGTAGCTATAGTTGTTTGTAAATATGTTTCTCCTTTAACCTTTTAATAGTTAATGATTAACACACTCTCACATTGTAGTATAGTATTAGAGTATTCTGAATTTGACTATATATTTACCTTTACCAGTTTTATATTTTCGTATGTTTTCATGGTATAAATCCTCTATTCCGCATTTTGTGGGAAATAAAATGTGCTTCCCTTATCTTGTGAAGTGTGAATGTGAATTTCAGAAGGATTATAAGAAGATCTTTTATAGTAAAATTTTTTCTTGCTTTTGATTTATTATTCATATTTCACATCATTTAGCTATGTTCTTCTCTTGCTCCACAGGTCACAGAGCATAGTCTTTCCAGGCCTTCACAGAAAAGAAAGCACACTAACCATTTGTGTGTAGTAGGTTTTAATAAAGATGTGGTACAATGCAAAGGGGGCTGTGTTGCTGCACTTAAAAAACTCTTTTAGGGGCGCCTGGGTGGCGCAGTCGGTTAAGCGTCCGACTTCAGCCAGGTCACGATCTCGCGGTCCGTGAGTTCGAGCCCCGCGTCAGGCTCTGGGCTGATGGCTCAGAGCCTGGAGCCTGTTTCCGATTCTGTGTCTCCCTCTCTCTCTGACCCTCCCCCGTTCATGCTCTGTCTCTCTCTGTCCCAAAAATAAAATAAAATAAGATAAGATAAGATAAGATAAGATAAAATAAAATAAAATAAAATAAAATAAAATAAAATAAAATAAAATAAAATAAAATAAAATAAAATAAAATAAAAAAATAAAATAAAATCCTCTTTTAGTTAAGCCTACCCCTAGGAACATCTTACTAATAGGTTTCTGTAGTCATGTAGAACAGTCCCTGTTTACCCTATTGGTAAATCTCTTCTTTTTGTTCTTACTTTACTTTGAAAATGTCTCCCTTTTATTCCTTGTCCTTATGAATTCATAATGGAGAAATTACCACTTTGTTTTGCTGTCTCTTTTCAATGCATGATCTTATATTTGCTTATTCAGGTATTCTGTCAGACAAAAGCCTATATTCTCTAGAAAGAAACAACGCAACTTCCTAGGAGTAGTAGCTATTATTTGTGATCTTAAAATAGCAATTATTGATGTTACATTTAATAATGTGATACATTTCTCTTCTTTTATTTGACTGTCATAACAATAGATGACTATATTTGTCATTATTTTCTTATGACCCCCTAGCTTTCATCTAGTGAGCACCTTTAAGAAACCACATCCCTGTGGTCCAGCTTTGCACCAAGTGCTGGAATATACATTTCATGCCTAGTTAGGGCTGCCACTTAAATCGGATTTTCTCATTTGTGACCTAGGGCTAGCAATCGCTAAAACAAAGTTGTTCTGTGGTTCAAATATGTAAATTAATATGACTTATTAAATACAGATTATAAACCTAAAATACTATGTAGGTATGAGGTATTGTTCTGTTTGTCATGCATTCTTTCATTCAAAAACTATTTCATGAGTGTCTGAAATGCTACAGCAATCTCACTGACGTTCTATATATCGAGGACATAAAGGAAAAGTCCTTACCCTTATCAGCTTTATATTTCTCATATATTGAAGAGGGATATTTCTTTGTAAAATACAAGATTTTTATTTTTTTTGTTCTCTTCTGTGTGAACTTATTTCTGTGGGACTCTGTCTAGTGTCTAGTTAGAAAATCTTATAGACATCACCTCTATATAACTATCGAAAAAAGGTTATCTAATTGTTGAAACATCTTATTTAACATGCAAACAGTAAGAATAGGCATAGGAGGCAATGTAAACAGTACGTTGTTTGACTGTACCAGTGTGAGAAATGAACATAATTGTGCGTATATGGTGGAGGGTGGGGGGACTTAGTTGTGGAGGTTTTTCTTTCTGAGATTTACCCTTTAATATATTGCTTTTAAAGACATTCATTTATTATGATCAAAGAAATGGAGATTTCAAAGCAAGGCATAAAGGTAGAAGTAAGAGCTATGAATTACCTGATAATAAATTGGAACCAGCCCTATGAGCCAAAATAGATAAAACATAGTTTTCATGACTTAACATCATTCCTCCCAAATGTCAGTGCTACATATATATTATATTGGAATTTCAAAATTGAAGCTTGTGCTAACTTCCCATATGATCCAGAATATCTTCATTCCAGGTTATAATAAAAAAAGGACAATTTATGAATAAGAAGCCAGAGAATATGGTTCTTTTGACTCTTTGGCAGTAATGCTATTATCTCTCACGTAAATCAGATGACATCTTCTTCATTAGCATCCAGGAAATCAATATTTAAAACCCTTTAATTCTCAGGCCCGTGGACTTAGGAGCACCCTTTTATGATATCATGGAAATAAGATACACATATATTAGTCTCCACTGCAAGAACCATTAGTTACTGGGCACATGATCACATTTAGATTGTTGTTGAAGATGGAAAAGTAAATTCCTCACGCTTTTGCTGGAGAAATACTGAATGCAAAAGAAAAACAAGAAAACTCCATTGCCTACGAAAATAGGAGATAGCCACACTTCTAAACCATAATCTGTGAAATGGTTGTGCCAAAAAGAATGAAAGATAAATAAAACTGAGGATGAGCAAACACACACCCCTGCAGATAAAAATCATTGTACAGAATTGTTCAAGAGGTGAGGGCACAATTTAAGTATCTGAGCTAATGATGCCTTTCTTATAATCATAAAAACTAAATGTGCATTCATTATTGTTTTAATTAATAAGTTCATTAAAATATCAGAAACACACAAAACCTAAATAAATGTGCATACAAGCCATCTAATGTGTTGCCCTTATAACAAAGTAAGCAAATTAGGTTTTAAACATACACACACCCAGACATCATAACTGTGAGAATCCATTTCAGCATGATTAGATCATGAAAAAATAATACATTACAATTAGCTCTGCAATAGACACTGAGATAGGTCAACTGGGAAGCAAACATTCACTATATAGGAAGACTGTGGATATGGGACTTCCCTTTAAACAAGGCAGACTTCTGCCAGTTCATGGAAGACCAGAACCCCAAAGTGAAATATTAGTGAAAATGATTAACATTTCTTCAAACTTTCTGCCTCATGGAATTGAGCCCCAGTTGCTCACAAGACTAACCCACCTGTTAATATACTCCCTGAAATAGAGGCTCATGGATCCAGTCCTGTAAAATACCAGGAGATCTGTGCATCCTAATTCTTCGCTCACCATTTTTGGATTGAATCAGTAGATCTTTTTCTACTGCTTTCTCCTATGCTCTGATGTTCTGTTTCAAAATTCAGTTTGTTTGTTTGTAAAGTTTATTTATTTATTTTGAGAGAGACAGCGAGCATGAATGGGGGAGGGGCAGAGAGAAAGGGAGACAGAGAATCCCAAGCAGGCTCCATGCTGTCAGTGCAGAGCCCAATGTGGGGCTTGAACCCATTAACTGTGAGATCATGACCCCAGCTGAAACCAATCGTCGGCTGCTTAACCGAGCCACCCAGGTGCCCCAGTTTTTAACTACTTCCAAAATTTCTGTAGTTTCCTAACAGACCCTTCCATTAGAGCAGGTAGCTCACCTGTGGGAAAAAAAAATCCATGAACAATATAATATTGATAATATAATATGAAAGTAAATCTGTGTTATTTGAATGAAGTCCTTTTCAATGTTAAATGAAGTCCTTTTGCTTCATTTATCTGTGGTGATTGATCATCATTTCCTCAAGATCCATATCCCAAGTCAATCTCATTATCTCTGGTTTTTTACACTGAACACTGTTCTCATATTCGTCTCCTGGGACTCCATTTTCTGTGGCTGCTGTGACAAATTTCCACAAACTTGGTGGCATAAAACAACAGAATTTATCGTTGCGTACTTCTGAAGGTCAGAAGTCTGAAATCATTTTCATTGGGCTAAATTCAAATTGTCACGAGGCCCACACTCCCTCTGTAGGCTCTAGGGAAAAATCCATTTCTCACCTCTTCCAGTTTCTGGTGACTTGGCTTATAGCAGCACTCTGATCTCTGCCTCTGTCTTAACATAGCCTTCTCCACAGTGTTAAATCTCCCTCTGTTTTGATGGATCCATGTGATGGCATTTAGGGCCCATCCAGATAAAACAGGGTAATCTGCTCTTCTAGAGACCCTTAACTTAAACTTAATCACATCTGTGAAAACCTTTTTTCCAAATAAAGTAACATTCCAGGGGTTAGGACCTGATACCTTTGGGACCATTATTCAACTTTCTGTAGACTCCATAGATCTAAATTTTTGTTTATTTGTTACGGAACCTGGTCTGGATCACCTGGCGGAAGAACCAAGCAGCACTCAAGAGATCTCGGAAGGCAGGAGGTTTATTTCACACCCACAGGTTCAGAGAAGATCACTCTCCAGAGTTCTGAGTCCCAAGCTTAAGCAGAGGGAACAGTTGATAGTCTGTTACTTCTGCATTAGTAGGAATTTGGCCTGTGGCAAGCAGGGTAGGAAGAACTTGGAAGGAGAGTCTTCGACCAGGGACTGGAATTCCCCTATCAGTACTGTTGGCTATCTTATAATTTTTCCCTATCATTCCCCACTTTGATGCCCCTTTAAACAGATCTAGGCTGTCCTGGAGGACATCATCTTATTTATTATGAGCTGGTCCTTTCCCTTAGTTCCCTGACTTAGGTTGTGACTATTCTGGACTGGTTTTCAAAGTAACAGCATTCTTCTCCAAGGAGGATGCAGGTGTCCCCTTTCTCAGCAGTGAGGAGGTCAAGTGCCTGTCTGTTCTGGAGGGCAACTCCTGCCAAGAAACTTACTTGGCTCTGGAAGGACACTAGGGAGTTGGCCACTTGTTATTCCCACAGAAGAGTCTATGCCTCCTATGCCAGTCCCTGTTCCCCATGGCTATTCCTGCCCCTCGGAGGACAGGTAGCAACATCGCTCATTTAGCCTGGGCCTTAGGGCTGAAGGTTTACACCTGGGGCCCAGAATAGAGGCAGCCAATACCAACAAAACATCCTACACATAAGAGGAAGGTGAGTGTGAACAGGAACCTCTTGCTGTTTCCCCAGCTTTCTGGGGAAACCTCTGCCAATCCGATGGCAAGGAGTAAGGACAGTCTATTTATTTTACCGGACCAGGGATTCCTCAAGCTTCTGTCATGCTTAGACCAGACAGCTTCCAGGGTGTGGCTAGAGCAGGGCTCAAGATCCTAAGAATCTAGGACTCTCCAGAAGGTCGCTTTGAGCAGGTTCTTCAGACTTGGGTCAGTCTTCCAGGTCTGGGGCTCCTCAGGATTGGCCCTCTTGAGTCTAGAGTAGCAGACCCATGGAGTGATACTTGTAACCTTGAGGGCAGTAGGGTGGTGGGAATACCCATATGAGGCCCAGTCTGCTGTGGTTTGAAAGGGTCTTTTTTTTCCTCAATCTTTGACCCAGACTGAGTCCCCTGATGAGAAGGGAACTTTAGGGGGGATCCTAAAGAGATTGGGGCCTTCTCTATAGTATATCGTTGCAACTTATTTAGGGTAGCTCCTAAAGCTTGAAGTTGTTCTCTTATTCCCTTATCCCCTATTTTGTGTAGGTTCACTGGTAGGCTCCCTAGACATGGAGGGGGCATGCCAAATATTAGCTCAAAAGGGGAGAGAGAAACCTTGAGTTCCTGGTGTGCAACAGACACTCAGGAGGGCCAGGGGCTACAGGTACAGCCACGGGAGGTCTGTTTCCTGGCAGAACTTGGCTGAGGTTCCCTTGAGGGTGTGATTCATCTGCTCTACTTTCCCTGAACTTGGAGGATGGTCCAAGTGATGTTAAGGGAGTTGGTGAAAGTTTGTATAATGTCCGCCATGAACGCAGGCCCATTATCACTGTGGATTATGGCTGGTAAGCTGAAGGGGGAAACACTTTCTTTCAGGAGGACTTTAGCTACTTCCCGGCTCCATTCCATCCTGGTTGGGAAGGCTTCGACCTATACAGAGTGTGTACAGACTATCACTAGGGGGCCAAACAGGGTAGTTCCTATTCTTTGGACTGCTGGTGGGAGTCACAGCATGAATCCGCCATTATTCTTGGCACAAGTCTCACATAATTAGACTGATGTAATATTGTTTTTTGAGGAGGGCCTCTGATGCAGTTTTTATTCGCTGTCTGGATGCCCTCCCATTGTTGCTGGGATGAAGATGCTTCCATCTGGCAGTTTCCACCATCCTTTCTTGGTCTGGATAGCCCCTTCGACCTCAGCCTATTTATTTTCTTTTTTAGTGTATCTGAGTGGAGGGGTTTCTGCCGGGGGCGTCAGGGCCATAGTAAGGGAGGGAGCTATGTCTACCTCTTTATTACCTGCTATCTTGGCTGCTTTGTCTGCTAGACTATTCCCTCATGCTGTAGGGTTGTCTCCCTTCTGGTGTCCTTTGTAGTGTAGAACTGCAACTTCTTTTGGAAGCCGGACGACTTTGGGGAGCTTTAGTATTTCCTCCTTGTTTTTGATGGTCTTCCATACCATGGTGAGGAGGCCTCTCTCTTTTTAGATTGCCCCGTGTATGTGTACAGTAGAGAAGGCATACCAGGAGTCAGTATAGATATTGATTCATTTGCCCTCACTGATGGTGAGGGCCTGGACTAGGGCATGGAATTCAGTCCATTATGCTGACCATCCTGTGGGTAGGGTGTCAGCTTCTAGGGTCTCATCTTTGGTCATCACTGCATAACCCGCTTTTCTAGTGCCCACTGTACAACAGCATGGGGGACTTTAACATGCAGTTAAAGCTTGCCCTTGTCCCAGGGCAAGCTTATCTGCCTCTTTAATGAGTAGAATCATTGCCGCCAATGCCCTAAGATGTGCAGCCATCCTGCTGCAACTGGGTCCAGCTTTTTGGACAGATAGGCCACTAGCCACTGCCAGGGGCCAACAGTCTGTATGAGAACCCCAAGGGCAACCTTTTCCTTCTTGTGCACAAAGATGTTCTATACCTGGCAAGCCAAGGGCTGATGCCTGCCCTAGGATATCCTTTATTGCTAGGAAAGCAAACTTTGCCTCTTCTGTCCAGACAGGGGGTTCTTGATCTGGCCCTACCAAGAGATTGTAGGGGGGTCTTGCCATTGCTGAGAATCCGGGAATCCAGATTTGGCAGAATCCCACAGCCCCCAGGAATTATCATAGCCCCCTCTTAGTTTGGCGTTGGGGTAGGGAGGTGATGACCTCTTTCTCTCTGGCCCTAGTGCTCTTTTCCCTTGGGTGAGGAGGAAGCCTAAGTATTGGACTTGCTGTTGGCATATCTGTGACTTTTTCCATGAGACCTGATATTCTAAGTCTGACAAGAGTTGGAGCAGGGCCCTTGTGCCCTCTGTACAGTTCTCTCGGTATCACTGGCAAGGAGGAGGTCATACTAGAGAAGGGTGCAACTTGTGACTTCCCTTGGAAAGCCGGCAAGGTCTCCAGCCATTGCCTTCCCAAAGAGGGTAAGCAAGTTTTTAAACCCCTGTGGGAGTCACATCCACGTCATTTTAATCTGATGCCTCGTGTCTGGTTTGGTCCATTTAAAGGCAAACAAGGATTGGCTCTGGGGGTGGGGGGGTCAAGTGGAGGCAGAAGAAGGCATCCTTTTAAGTCTAGGCAGGTAAACCAGCTGGCAGATCCTTGGATCTGGCTGAGGAGCATGTACAGGTTTGGGACCACCTGATGCAAGGAGACAGTCATTTTGTTGATAGCTCATAGGTCTTGAACTGATTGGTATCCTTCTCCCAACTTCTTGACTGGCAAGAGTGGGGTGTTCCAGGGTGATTGGCATTCCACGAGAATGCCTGCTTCTTTGAGTCTGGTCAGGTGTTCTTGGATGCCTGCCCTTGCCTCTTGTGAAGAGAGGGTATTGCCGCTGTCTCTGCAATTGAGCCCCTGGAATTAACTCTGCGATGACAGGGGCCTGGTTGTGGGCAAGTCCTGGGGGGTTGTCCTTGGCTTATACAGTGGGGAAGGCAGTCCTGCATTTGCGCAGGCCACTCAGTTGGGTCTGGGGGCAGAACAGCCTCAATTCTTTCTCTCTTAGCGCAGTGATTGCCGTTGTAAGTGGGCTTGATTATTCTCTTCTTGGATCTAATTGGAGGCTGGCGTGTCCCCTTCACTCAAAGGTTATTTGGGGCCCCAGTTTTGAGAATATATCCCAGCCAAGGAGAGGGATAGGGCACTCAGGTAGGTAGAGGAATTCATGCTGTACCGTGTGGCCCCCAAGTTTACATTGATGGGCTTGGCAGAGGGCTGCTGCACTGCCTGTTTCCCTGTGCCCTAAAGATGGTTGCAGTCTTCTTGCTAAAAGGGGCCATGTGGGAGGTGACCACAGAATGTTCAGCCCCACTGTTGACAATAAAAGTCATGGTTTGGCCCCCTACTTTCATTTTGACTGTGGGCTCATGGGGGCTAAGAGGAAGTGGGCCCGGCCCCCCTCAATCTGAATCTATTCCTGCTAGGCCTATGAGGTCTTTTCCACAGGGTTCTTCTGTGTATCCACTGGGCATCTGGGACTTTCCCCTATTAAGAATTTATTCTTCCAATGTCCTTTCTCCTTGCAGTTGGCACATTGATCCCTTGCTAAGGAGGTTCTGTACCTCCCCCCTTTTGGCAGCTCTCTTGTGCCTTGGGATCAAATGGGGTGTAAATGTGGAAAGCCTCGGATAGCCTCTCCTAATAATCCCCAGAGGATTCCCCTTGCTGCTGGGCATATTCATGGGCTTCTTAGCCCCTGCTTGGATCCCCTGGAGGAGAGCCTTTTGGTAATGCCGGATGTGGACTGGCATCTGGAGAGCAATTGCCTCTGGCCAAGGGCACAATCTGGCCAAGTCCGGAGGTGGTGGGGAGACTGAAGGTGACAGAGTATCAGGAACCAAGGGGTTCCTATGGCGGGGCAAGATTGGTTCTTCCTCTGGATCACTGGTGAGAATTTGTGGAGGTTGGGACTTCTGTTGACCTTTCCTAGGGCGGTTTTGTCAAGGAGACTAAGTCCCTAGCCTGTCCCTGTTTGTTGCAGGTAAATCGCACCCAAGGAGGAAGGGTTTGGGCAGTCTCTAACCAGGAACTTATCAGGGTGACCTGGATCTCCAGTGACAATACACCAGATGCGGTGGGCCACTGAGACATCTAAGGTTCCTTCCGAGGAACATCTTAAACCAAAAGTAGGCCATTCCAACTCACATAGGGTCCTTAACTTGCTGGGGGTCATCTTAATTCCATAGTCTCTCAAAAACCCCTGTTTTGCTCTGTCCTGATCCCATAATGTTTCTGTGAGATGAAGTCACAAAGACAGAGGGGTAGGGGTGCCCCCTCTAATGCGGATAACAGTCAGATGGCCATCTGACTGTGTCCCCGAGGAACTTAGTTGACGCTTAGCCGTATTGGTCTCAGCTTTGTGATTTATAATCAGAAACTATTCTGATGCCACCATGGACTGTATGCTGTTCACCACAGAATCGCAGATGGGCCCACTCAGACTCCATAGGCTTTTGGCTACCTTAAGGGTGCCTGCCGTGGAGCCACAGATCAGTCCCAACTGGAGGACCACCTTGGGCTGCACATTCACTCACACATTCAGACCAGAGGTTAATACATTCCCTCTCTGGGAATCCCTACCTCTGACACCTCTAAAAGTTCTCTGGGAGGTGATCAGGCTCCCCTTCCACCCTGGCAAGTGGGTCTGACAGGGGCCCCAGGCCTTACCTGTATATGATGTCAGACCCAGGTCCTCACTTGCCAAGTCTCCTTGAGTCTGGCAGGAACAGTGGAGGGAGGCTGGCCTGAGACAACCGAGGGGGAGACTGCCAAATATCAGGCAGGGCGTGCTTTCCTCGTTCTGTCACCACCTTGCCATTTTCCCAAACCGGTGTCAACAATGAGCCAGCACGGCTGGGTCCCGGTCAGGGAACCAAATTTTACAGAACATGTTAGGGATCACCTGGCAGAAGAATCAAGCAGCACTCAGAGATCTTGGAAGGCAGGAGGTTTATTTCACACCCGCGGGCTCAGAGGAGATCACTCTCCAGACGTCTGAGTCCTGAGTAAAAGCAGAGGGAACAATTTATAGTCTATTACTTCCACATTCTGCATTAGTAGTTATTTGGCACAGAGCAAGCAGGTTAGGAAGAAGAACCCAGAAGGGGAGTCTTCGACCAGAGACGGGAATTCCATCAGTCATGTCAGCCATCTTACAATTTTTCCCTATCACATTGTTCAATATCAGGTGTGTAGGTGGTCTTTCTTTTTGCTTTAGATCTCTTGTGCTTGATTAATTAACATCCTCCTCTAAAGTCGGTCCAGTAGGGTCTTCTATTTATTCATAGAAGAACTTAGGTATCATTTAAGAAACAAATCCTTCCTCTCATTACCTCTTTGGGAAAATATACCCAGAGATTCAGACTTGTATTGACCAGCATTTAAACCAGACTTCTATTGTGCCTACTGTGGACATGCTTGACTCCGTGTTACTTTGTAACCTGTGCTGTAAGCCTTTACTTGGATTCCTGACTCCAAAACTGTCTTGGTTTTGCTTCCTGCCTAAAATAACTACTACTATAAAACACACTGTGTAAAGCTTCATGTGTTCTCATTGATCTTCTTGGCCTTTCTCTTTGAATTCGTCAAAATTGTATGTTGTCACTTCGTAAGTTGAATTTTAACTGTGTAAAAGGAATTTTATAATAGCTCATATCATCAGTTTCCTAAGGCTTTAAGAGATTTACTCTTAAAGAGGTCTTGGACCCAGTTTCCTTTTGTGGAAACAATAGACTGTGGGTCCAAGTTTTATCTTTTAGCATATATTCTTTTTAGTAGGGGTTGAGTTGCATCTCTAAGACATTAAGCCTTTTAATCATCCCCCTTTCTATTTTTGTCACCTGATAATCTTCCAGTTTGCTCTCTTATCTTTCTGAAATTAAACTATGTCCTGAGATTAATTCTTTATTCACACAAAATATCTTGTCGCTAGATATCCTTGGCCCTTGCTAATCAGACTATTGTGCTTAGATTGACATAATTTGTGTTACAGAGGCATCTGCTAAGAATGAAAATTTTCAAATCTATTAAATTAGACCTACTGAGTTAGAACCTGAAATATAACAAGATTTCGAGGTGATTTGTACATATGTTAAAGTTTGAAAAGTGCTTTGCTAACTAAACAACTTCTAATGTAGTACCTAAGCATACAATTTATAAGCTTAGTAGTTGTGTTTATATTTAAATTTATAATAATTTCATTCAGGTTTTTCCTCTACCTCAGTCCAATTGGTAGTTACTAATTACGTCATTCTTAAGTGATTTCTCTTACCTTGAGGAAGGGAGAGAAGAGTGAGGTGGAGAGATTAGTAAGTTCCTTCCTACACTCCAGGAGTTAGGAGGAAAATTATTTTGAAGGGCAACAACTTTGATATTGGATGAGTAAACAAATATAAAATATTTAATAGATGAAGTTTTAATAAAAGTGATATATATTAAGAATCTTCCATTATATTTAATGTAATCAACTTTACCACTTTTTCTGATATGTTTTGAAGTTTTTGTGTTTTGTTTTTTTTTCTCCAAGTTCATAAGGATAATCTACTACGTTAAGTTTTAAAGTTTTTACAAATACTTTTTCACACTTAGATCTTTATTTTTTTTTAATTTTTTTAACATTTATTTATTTTTGAGACAGAGAGAGACAGAGCATGAATGGGGAGGGGCAGAGAGAGAGGGAGACACAGAATCGGAAGCAGGCTCCAGGCTCTGAGCCATCAGCCCAGAGCCTGACGCGGGGCTCGAACTCACAGACCGCGAGATCGTGACCTGAGCCGAAGTCGGCCGCTCAACCGACTGAGCCACCCAGGCGCCCCACACTTAGATCTTTAATATTAGCAGAAATATATGTATATCCTATGTAGTGTGGGACATGGTTTTAGTTTTTTCCTTATTAACTATTGTTTTGGTAACATTTACTGAAAATTCCATTTTTCTACTTTTCTGCCTTTCACGAATGCTCTAAATCATTTCCATGCTCTTATTTCATTACTGTTTTTATCCCTATGCCAATACATAACTTTAATAGAACTTTATAGTTTTTTTTTAAATATCTGGTAGAGCAAGTCTTCTACTTCTGCCTTATTATTCGCATTGAACAATGTCTTCACTTTTTAACCCCTCCTTCATAATATTCTTTGTAGGAAATCAAATAGCTATATCCTGGGTTAGGAGATTATAGGGAAGCCATTGCAAAGCGGAGAACTGCTTTCTAGCCTTGCTAAGAACAGCATGCTATGCTTCGCTTATCTAGTTAATGTATATCTAGGGGTTAGGTCCTGTCTGTGTTCAAAAATTCCTTAGACCATGTTATCACATGGAATATTTTACCATCTTAACTTGTTTCTCTGCACATTTTCTATATATTCTTACTGGCACGTAGCTCACTGAGTATTGCATACTGTTACCCTAAACGTATGCTCAATAAATACAGGAGCTTGAGAGCAGCTCTGGGAGACTTCCCTTAGCCTCCCTCTCACCTCTCTTGCACAGAGTCTTGAATAATCCTTTCTGCCATCCTCGGCCTTTGCTGGACAAAGCTGAAAGCTGAACCCACAATTCATAAGCTTTTCCTTATGAATATTAAAATCAGCTTGTCAGGTTTTCCACCCCATCCCTAAACCTCCATCAAAATATTCTGTTTGGTTTTTGGTTGAAGTTCCAAAAGAATCTATTTAGGTCAATTTGGGGAAGATTGCCATCTCTGTTTTGCATACTCCAGATCATTAAATGTAAAATGGTACATCTCCTCATGTTTTTAGAAGTTTTTCAATGATTTGCAAGAAAGATTATAGTTTTATCTATATGGTTCTTGCACATGTTTATGCATGTTCCAAAGAACTTATATAGTCATTTTGTATTGTACAGAGTAATTTTTTCATTATAATTTCTCATTGTATATTGATGAAGTTTGGTATTCAAATGATTTTAGCATATTGAATTTGTATTTTAAGCTAATATAATTAGTTATGAGTGAATGTATTTCTCCCGCTTTGTGTTTTCTACTTGTCCTGCACTATGTTTCTTCTCTCTTTTCTTGTCTTCCTTTGCATTGTTTGCCTTTTTAAATTCTGTTTCCCTTTCCTACTTTCATATTGTACAATCTTTTCTTATTCCTTAATAGTTACTCTAAGAATTTTAAAAGAGATACTTAAGGTTTTAATAGCTAAAGTTAATAATAACTTTATCTCCCAACTAAAGACTTCAGGGATCTTAGAACACTTATGTTCCAGAACCCTTTTCCTATTTATATGCTATATTGTTGTCATGTATATTATCTCTAACTTTGGTTTTCTCATAAGGTGTTTTATGTGTTTTTTATATATAGACATCACTGTATATATTTATATAGGTATGGACTGAATGTGTTTCTTCAAAATTCATATATTGAAATACTAACTCCCAGTGTAATAGTATTAGAAGGTGGGGCCTGTAGGAGGTACCTGGTTCATGAGATTGGAACCCTATGGAAGGTTTAGTGCCCTCTTAAGAGACACAGAAAGCTTGCTTACTATCTCTCTGCCCTTTGTCATGTAAGGATAAGTTGAGAAGATGGCCATGTGTAAACCAGGACACAGACCCTCACCAGACACCAGACCTGGTGACACCTTAATCTTGGACCTCCCAATCTCCAGAACTGAGAAATAAAGGTTTTCTATAAAAGCCACACACTACAGTAATTTGTTATAGCAGCCTGAGCTGAATGAGACACATATTGACCATTTGTCAACTCTTGTCTTGTGGAACAGACCTTTCCTCTGAGAAGCCTTTTTCTCCTGCCAGAAGTATGTGTTTAAATTGTCTTTTAATGAGGATTCCCTAGTGGAACACAGTTTTTGTTTGTCTGAAGATACCTTTTTTTCCCACTTGGAATACTGAGTCATATTTTTGTTGGATGTAGAATTCAAAGTTGACAGACAGCGTCTCTCAGCACATTGAAGATACTGTTCCACTGATATTTAGCTTCCAGTTTTACTTTAAAAGTAATTTCTCCTTTATTTATAGCTATATTTTATGTCTTTATATAGATTTATTTTTATCTGTCTACCTTTATGTAACTGGGCTTCTTAATTCTATAGATTCTGAGACTCCTCAACCATTATTTCTTCACATATCATCCCGGCTCTATTTTCTCTCTACTCTCCTTCTGTAACTGCTTCTAGTTGATAATCACTGACAAACATTCTCTCCTTGACCAAACTGTAGTCAGGTTCCTCTGAACTCTCTTTCTACTAGGTCACATCTGAGAGCATGTCTTCAAGAGCCCAGTTTTAGCAAGAATCCTGCTAGGTCTTTTTAGCCTGAATTCCCACTTACAATATCTGTTCACCCTTAATTCCTCATCGCCTGCTATCTCCCAGGTTATGTGTGATCATAGTGGCTTGCCTTCAGCTAGAATCCTATTTGGACAGTTTAGCCAGAATTCTCTCTTACCCCGATGTTTCCTGTTAATAACTTTCTATATGCCACACACTCTGCTCCTTGACTAAAAATTCCCACTTTTCCATCATGTATTTAGAGTTGAGCACATTTTCTCTCCCCTACTGAAAAACCCCACTGCAGTAGACCCTTTACCTATTGTGATAGTCCTGAGTAAAGTCTGCCTTTCCATTTTGGGGTCACAATAAGTTTTCTTTAACACCATCTATATAGGGTGAATTTTTGTAGTAATGTGTGTGATAAGCAGCTTATGGTTATAAATTATAAAAATGTATTTCTTCTCCTCTTATACGCAGTGCCAGAGTTTCAAACAGACAATTTTCTTTAAGGGAAAATTAAAGTTTACTACTAGACTATAGGTGTGGACCTTAAAGATCTCATTTTATGGTGGTGATCTTTTAATAGACATCTCAGTTTAGGTGGGCCTGAGGCTTGGTCTCCTAACCACTGAATTCTGAAATGCTTCAAAATTAAAGCTCGAATTAATTCATTTTGGTAATGTCCTTAAGGGTTAAAAAATCAGCTTTCATGTTCCATTTACCTTTATCAGCTTCTGATTATTGCTTACTTTTTTGACAGTTCTTCAATGCATTTAAGATATTTAGCTTTTTTAGTTATATGCAATGGTCATATCTGTCCAGAGAAAATGCCATACTGTTGGACAAGCATAAAAATGTCTTACCTTGGTAAAAGAAAATAGTTTTATTTTTTGAGTCTATACGTTTTACCCAAAATAGCAAAGGTGTGACTCTGTCTAGGTAATCTCTTATGTAAATACAATTCCATGTGGCTTGACTACTTACATGTGTAGACCTTTGCTTTTGCACCTTAAACTGTATTTTTCTCTTTTCAGTGTTTGGTTTATTTTATTTCTTTTAATCAACTTCATCCTAATATAAGGGACATAAACAGGCAGCAAAGAGAAGCAGTTACCAGCCCAAATTCTGGAATCTTGGTTTTTCTACTTAATAGCTGTGAGATCTTGGGAAGTTATTTAATCTCTAGTTGCCTTGCTTTCTTCATTTGTAAGAAAGGAATAATATATTTAAGACATGGGTTTTCCTGAGGATTAAGTGGGTTACTATGGTTAATGTGTTCACAACATTGCCTTGCACGTATTAAGTGGTTTGTAAATATGTAATATCATTATTATAAAGAAAAGCATTTAAACCCCAAAGCATAATAGTCCTTATAGTCCTTTGGACTTAAAAGAAAAAATGTAAAATAGTAACTTAAAGAAAAGTTTAGACTTTATTATTCATGCCTTTTCTTCCCAGTAACAAACACAGTCAAAACTTAGCTGTTAAAAACTATCTTGCAATTGTTTTTAGACTCTTTCCTGGCTCCTAACATAAAGAGGGAATATGTTTGGGTATTCAAGGTGCTTTTGGTGGTTATTTCATTATGGGACATCCAAATGTGGAGCTTGCTTTCAGGACATCCCTATGATAATTACTAATGAAGCCTCAAATTTGCCATAACCCTTCAAGAAGTAAGAATAGCACTGCTGTTGTTTGTGGATAGCTGTAATTTTCATAAAGTTCTACTTCCTCCTGTATCATAAACAATCTCCATCTAACTTCTATGCCTTGTATTTTGTTCTGCCACCTAAGTGATGTATCTACTCCATCTTCCTGTCAAAACAGAAACTACCACTTCCTCTACAAATAAATGAATCGAATATTTTAAAAGCTTGTTGGGAAAAATAAGTATTTAAATGTTAGCTCCCTTCTTTAATTTTATTCTTTTTTAGAAAAATAAATCCTTCACCTTATCCCCCCCTATCTTCTCTCCTTCCCTCTTTCCCTTACTTCCATCATAGCCTTCATAAAATACATATCATATGCCTTCAAGTCTTCCCTTCCTTACAGTTTTCCACAAAGCTTACCTTTATGAAATAGTTTCACAACTATTCACTGTTCTGTTTCTTTCAACACTTCACTTTTCCAACTGCTATCTTTAAAATGTAGCTCAAAGTAGTGAAGAAAGTGCTCATTTCATTTCCTCCATTGCCCTGGCTACCCTGGTGCTGATGTTGTAAACCTTCCTCAGTTTTTATGTACCAAATCCCACTTGGCTCACAATGAGCTTGAGGTCCTTCAAAATCCTCAAGGACTTTCTACATTAATTGCTTTAATTAATGACCCCAACATTCATATTGCAGTTGTGCACTTGAAAATTTACCCTAAAACAGGAGTTTTATATTTATTCCTGTTAAATTATATCTCACTACTTTCTGGTCATAATTTGAGGCTATCAAGGTATCTCCTTGTTGATTTGACACTTCTTCCCGTTATGTGCCAAACAGAAATTTGAAAAATCTGCCTTCCATTGTTTTGTCCACATTATTGAGCACATTTTCCCATATCCCTTCACATATCCTTTTAGCATGCACCTCAGATATCAATCTGTTGATAAATATTACTTTCATTCATTTATTAGGTCTCCCCAAACTCTATCACTATGTGAAAACATTTTCTGTTCTTTCACTAAGGATGTATTAAAAGGCTTTATTAAATGCCATACAAAATTTTAAATTTATTTTATATACATGCTATTCATCTGATCTGCCAATTTGGAAACTATCCTCAAAAAACAAACTATTTTAATTTTCCATGACATTCTAAGTCAATTCATTCTTATTCCTAGAAAATGTATCTTTATTTAAATGTTCATGAGCCATCTGTACAAAAATCTTCTCTAGAATTTTGCCAAAGTATATTTTAGATGTATTTAACTGTAGCATATAAAATTCCTTTTTCCATGTCTGAAAATCTGGAACAACATGTGCTAGTGTTTAGATATCTGGCACTCTCTTATAGTCAGTGGGTTCCCAAAACTTTCTGAAAAGGCTTTACGTTATCTTCATGTCTGATGAATTTATTTTCTCAGCACCCTATAACTTATTTCCTCTGAATGCAGGTGCTTTGAATTCATTTAGAAAGATGCATTACTTCACAGTCTTATTTGGTATCTCACTTGGTGATCACTTTATAATGTTGGTAGTATCTGTCCTACTCCTTCCAATGTGAATGTAATTCTGGTAGATGGAGAAGATAGAAGCGGACACAGCTTGTGTAATACTATTTCTTTTTTTCTCATCTTTCATTACTGACTTAATGAAAAATTGAGTTGGTTCCTTGTATTTTTTTTCATTCACTCATATATTTTGAAATTGTTTTTAGTCTTCTTAATTTTCTTTATTTTTAAGCTTCAATAAAACTTTGTGACTGTTGGTCTAGTGAATTACATCTTTTAACATTGGTAATGCTCTTTGATCATGTGCCCTTATTTCCTAATTCTTTAAATCATAGTCTTTCAGTAGGTTTCTTATTTGGGCAAATTTTTTATTAATTGGCTCCTTCTTGTCCTCATCTATATTTTATAAAACTTTATTTGAAGACCTTACCGTCTTCAGTCAGAATACACTTTAGAGTTTCTAGTTGTGAGATAAAACATAGCTTTTCTCATATTAAAAATTAATCTGATTTCTTAAAGTCTGGTGTGCATGTATCTATCTGAATGTGTTAATTACTCAGTTCTCGTATTGTTAGAATAATCAAAATTCTATTTTCATTTTCTCCCAAACTTTCTATTACTTCTGTACTATTTGTCATTTTTAACTCCAGAAACAAATCAAGGTTAACAATAACCCCTGCTCCTTATTCTAACTTCTATAATCACTTTTAGTAGATGATTACCATTAGAGGTTTAGATAGTTGATATTTTTTAATCACTGATATATTTTGCTGCTATAATGATCCATATTCTTTATGTATCTAGAATATCTGTAGCATATTTATTTCCCCTGAAATACTGCTTTTTTCTTCCTTGGTGTTAACTTGTATGTAGACTGTCAGCCTCCACCCTTAGTCCATCCCACAACTCTTGAATTTTTGTACAAATAAATGCAATTATTTTTAACCCCTAAATGCCAGTTTGTTTCTTATTCTCATGTGAAGGCCATAAATAATGCTCGGAAGTCTCAGATTTACTCATGAGAACAAATAAATTCTTTTTTTTAAAGCTTTTTCTACCATCTACACTGTGTACAATAAAACATGTATATGAAATCATCTATCTCTGACATGTATTGTGTGTGTATATACAGTGTCATAGATATATGATTGTATGTGTTGTGTGTGGATATATTTACACACACACACACACACACACACACACAGCACATGTATAATATGAACATATGTAAGTATTGTTCCTGACCGCCATCTTTAGTTTCCCCCTGGCGATTACTGAAATATTTTCCACACTCTTTTCTTCCTGTTTACAATACAACTTTGTCCTACATAGTATATGGGTGTCTAATGTAATTTTGTATTGTAGTCTTCTCTTGGTTTCAAAGTTCACTTCAGTGCTTTGATAAATTCTATTGCCTACCAAAAACATTCATGCTAATTTCCTAGAGAGTACCTTGCTTCTTGGTGATAGCCCACCATCTAATATTCTGACCCTCATTTATGAAATAAGCTTTTCTACAGTGTCAAGCATGTTAAATTTTGAATTAAACAGTTTGGAAATTATTACTTCAGCAAACATGTAATAGGTTCTGGGGTTGAAGTGGTATCAAGACTGACATCATTCTTGTCCTCATGGAACTCACACTTCTGTGAGCATGACAGCTAGCAAATGACTAAATAAAAAAATTATCGAATGTTACCAGAGCTTTAAAGGAAATATGCAAAGTTATGTGAAAGGGAGTAACTGAAAAAGGGGAGACTCTGTTAGTTATGTGACTGCCAGAATAGATGTCAAGTTGAAGAAAAGATAAAAACAAAATTAACGTTTTTGTTCTACTCTATTTCCTTTCTGTGTTTTTAAGAGAACTTGAGATATATTCATTCCCATGTGAGTCAGCTGAAGTCAGTGGATCTGAAATTTTTTAGGAATGTTTTTGAATACATTAATATTCAAGGGTGAGATGTACAGAGGCCTGGACCCAACTTGATTCTGGACATGCTGATTGGTGTGTTCAGCTTGGCTCTGGGCATAGGTGTCTGGTGGTGATGGGCTTGCTGTTTTGGGAGACATAGAGTTCTGCCTTGCCTTGGACTTGCAGTGTGACTCTTTCCCCCTCTTATGTTATATCGAGGTGATGAGCTCAGTTGCAAATAAATCATTTTTTGTTGTTAAGAAACCTAAAACTTTGAAGATAACGACCGCCATTGTTAGTTCTCTCTTCTTCCATGTCTGTTTATAGACTCACTAAAAATGAAAACCCTTCTTTTCTCCATGTGGCTGTTAAAAGGATGCAACCATTTTTATTTGGGACTCTTTATTCATCTTAAAGTTATACTGGATATTTGTTGTTGTTATTTCCTCAGAACATCCAGCTTTATTGTTCTTTTCAATGGGTAAAAAATATAGCTCAAAAGGGTTTTTATCTTCCTCCTTTTTCTTCATTATGTGATTTGATTTATCAGCCTCTTGACACTGGTTTTGGTTTTCTTCTTTATTTTTAGATTCTTTGTTTTTGTAAAATCTCTTTTATCTTGCCTAGTAAAACTCTTTATCTCTGTTAAGAAGTAAAGGATACATAGGTGTTTCTCAAGATTACTAATGATATTCACAGGCATAGTGATTCCCATCTCAGTCCCGTATGGGAGGCTTACAGAGAAACATCTCCTGTGCTTCTATGTATTCCATGCCTCCAGAGAAAACCAAATGACTGACCCAGCACTGAAATGGGTCATTCAATTCCAGTCAAGTGGTCTTTTCAGCATACAACAGGATGAAGTAGAGATTTGGTTAAGTTTCCAGTTTCTCAGCATGTGTACTGACCGTTGGTGTTTAAGACCCCCCAAACCCACTTTGAGTTTGTATTCTGAGTACATAGACACATTGATTAAATAAAATGGGTGATTTCCACACTTCATCTGTTTTGAGAAACATGGGAAAAAGGCAAAAAAGGAACCAATATGTAATAATTAAAAGAATAAAGTTGAGCATCTGATGAAAGTTTTGAAATTATGATCAACATATTATGTCAGTGTGTGCATTCAAGCAGTTAAAATGGTTTTAAATTAAAAGCCTTATATCTTTAAGATACCAACTTCTTTATATTTTTTATTCTTTACACAGCATATTTGTTAAATATTCCTGAACGTAGTTGTGTCATGTGGAACTGTGCATATCAAACCTCACAGCCACAGTGATTTTTCCCAGTTTATCAACCTTTTAGAGAATTAATTCAAAATCGAACTCTTTATGATATTTTAGGAGTGGAAATATGAAGTTCTGTAGACCCTAAGATGACCATTTCTCCCTTACAGTAGGCACTGGGTGCATTTATCTTTTTATGGATTTGGAGATTAGGCATAAAATTTTGATGGCTATGGTATATTTTTGCTATGATGTGTATTATTGTCAAGCTTGTGTTTATAGCCTAGTTGATTTTTAGGGAATTTTAATCATAAATACAATCTTCAGCGAAATAATAAATGACATTATCTACTCTTGACAGATTAATAATATAAAGTTTAATGTTTGCCACTATGAACATAGGAAAAATAAATTTGGTTAACACATTAAAATTGTATTTTGAAAATTAATCAGTCAGTTACTTTTGCCTAGAGCTTTTCCATCTTTTCTGAAAATCAGGCATTGTAACAGGCAAATATATGCCTGAAACAAATTGACTTATTTATTTTGCAAGCTGTTATCTCTTCAAATTCTCCCATTTTAGAATATCAAAACAGCAGAACAGAGTGACTAGTGTTCAAATTAGGTGAATGTCAGGGTACTCACTGGAAAAGACAGGATGACTAAAAAGTCTTCTCTCATTTTGGAAGGCACAATATGCAGGCAGCCTTTTATGGGTCAATCTTTGCTAGTATGTAAAGATAGCTTTTGTGAACTCTATTTTCTTAGCTCTCCTTTACTGAGCTTAATTCTACCAGAAAGAACATGGTTCCTTTGAGTTTAAATGTACAAAAGTATTAGGATCACTGGGCCAATGGGTACATTGAAATTTGAAGTTTCTTCTTGAGTACTATAGTTTTCTCAATATTGAATTGTCAGTAAACAACCACATATTCATATTAACCTCTATAATGTTTTATTGTGTAACTAATTAATGATACATGTCCATTAAGAATATTAGAAAATATGCTGTAAACAAAGTGAAAAATTAAAACATTCATATTACTACCAACCAGAGATAACATTTTGATGTATATTCTCTTTATATTTTTTGAAATATAATTTTGAATTTTTATCTTAACCTGTTTTTTTCTTTATTCTCATTCTTTGCTTTTTCTCCTTCACTAAAAATAGCTCTTTCATATACAGAGATATCTTTTAAAAAACCATTTAAATGCAGGTCAAAAAATGATGTTTAATGGCTAATGATAGAATTTAAACAAATTTTAAAGCTGAGAATTTTAAAATGAGAACAGTTCATTGAAAAATACTTAAGAATTACTCTTCAGAAACTTCCTAGAAACAGTAGCCAATGAAAAGTCCAAGCATGCAACACATTCTGTACTCATATTTGATTCAGTAATTTTAGGAAACCTTGCTGAAATTGATTTAAGTCTTTAATACTTCAGGGTCCATCAAAATGCTGCTGCTGCTGCTGATGTTGATAATGGTAACAGATTGTTCTCAGTTCCACCAGGCATGATATATAAACTTATGGTATGTTTATTTCACTTACACAAAATAAATACATTCCTTTGTAATGTAATAATCACTATGGGGGCCTACACTGCTCACATAGTTCACAAAATGTTTTTTGACCCAGAAGGTGAAATAGCCAATAAGCCTAATTTGTGCTCCACTGACCAAATTGCTTTGTGAATATTCAGTTGATTTCCTCAAATGTCAGAAAGCATGATGAATTATCCGAATTATGAAAAAATGAACACATCTGTGCAGTTATAAACTAGATTTTAAAGTAGAACATTATCTCCACTGCACAAACCTTTCAACATTCTTTCCCATTCACTAACAACCCTTCTCCATTCTTTAGTCATATTCTGGCATTCTGCCCTCTGACCCCAGAGATTAGCCCTAAACTTTATGTAGATAAAATCATACAGTTTGTAGTTTTTACTTTGTAGCTCTTACTTCTTTTGCTCATATTGTATGTGCAAGTTTTTTCCACATTGCTCCACATGGAAGTAGTCTATTCATTTTCTTCACTGGCTCATATTCCATCATATGAATATGTCACAAGTTATTCATTCAAGTATGAGTAATACTGCTCTTAACATTCTGGTTTATGCCTTTTTACCTGCACATGTACCCATTTGTTCTGGCTTTTTACTTGTGATTCACATTGTTGGCCTGTAGGTTACATTATATGCCCAACTTTAGATACTGCCAAATAGAATTAATGGTTTAACAAGAACCACATGATCCTCTTAATAGATGCAGAGAAAGCATTTGACAAAATACAGTATGCTTTCCTGATAAAAACCCTCAAGAAAGTAGGGATAGAAGGATCATACCTCAAGATCAAAAAAGCAATATATGAAAGACCCACCACTGATATCATCCTTAGTGGGGAAAAACTGAGAGCTTTCCCCCTAAGATCAGAAACACGATCAGGATCTCCACTCTTGCCACTGTTATTCAACATATATTGGAAGTCCTAGCCTCAGCATTTAGACAACACAAAGGAATAAAGTCATCCAAATCATCAAGGAGGAAGTCGAACTTTCACTCTTTGCAGGTGACATGATACTCTATATGGAAAACCCAAAAGATTCCACCAAAAAATGGCTAGACCTGATCCATGAATTCAGCAAAGTTGCAGGATATAAAATCAGTGCACAGAAATCAATTGCATTTCTATATGCCAATAATGAAGCAACAGAAAGAGAAATCCCATTTACAATTGCACCAAAACCCATAAAATGCCTAAGAATAAACCTAACCAAAGAGGTAAAAACTCTATACCCTGAAAACTATAGAAAGTCTATGAAAGAAATTGAAGACACACAAAAAAGGAAAAATATTCCATGCTCATGGATTGAAAGAACAAATATTGCTAAAATGTCAGTACTACCCAAAGCAATCTACATATATAATGCAATTCCTATCAAAACAAAACAAACAAATAAACAAAAACAGCGTCTGCACAGAGCTAGAACAAAGAATCCTAAAATTTGTATGGAACCAGAAAAGACCCTGAATACCTGAAGCAATCCTGAAAAAGAAAACCAAAGCAGGAGGCATCACAGTTCCGGACTTTAAGCTTTATTACAAAGCTGTAATCATCAAGACAGTATGGTACAGGCACAAAAAACAGACACTCAGATCAGTGGAACAGAATAGAGAACCCAGGAATGGACCTACAAACGTATGGCCAGCGCATCTTTGACAAAGCAGGAAAGAATTTCCAGTGGAATAAAGACAGTCTCTTCAGCAATTGGTGCTGGGGAAACTGGACAGCAACATGAAGATGAATGAACCTGGACCACTTTCTTACACCATACACAAAAATAATGGCAAAATGGATGAAACATAAGACAGGAAGCCATCAAAATCCTAGAGGAGAAATCAGGCAACAACCTCTTTGACCTCGGCCACAGCAACTTCTTACTTAACACATCTCTGGATGCAAGGAAAACAAAAGCAAAAATGAATGACGGGGACCTCATCAAGGTAAAAAGCTTCTGCACAGTGAAGGCAACAATCAGCAAAACTAAAAGGCAGCCGACAGAATAGGAGAAGATATTTGCAAATGACATATCAGATAAAGGGTTAGTATCCAAAATCTGTAAAGAACTTAGCAAACTCAACACCCAAAAAACAAATAATCCAGTGAAGAAACGGGCAAAAGACATGAATAGACCCATTTCAAAAGAAGACATCTAGATGGCCAACCGACACATGAAAAAATACTCAACATCACTCATCATTAGGGAAATACAAATCAAAACCACAATGAGATACCACCTCACAGCAGTCAGAATGGCTAACATTAACAACTCAGACAACAACTGATGTTGGCAAGGATATGGAGAAAAGGAACTCTTTTACACTGCTGGTGGGAATGTAAACTGGTGCAGCCACCTGGAAAACGGTATGGAAGTTCCTTAAAAAATTAAAAATAGAACTATCCTATGACCCAGCAATTGTACTACTAGATATTTATTTCAGGGATACAGGTGTGCTGTTTCAAAGGGACACATGCATCCCAGTGTTTATAGCAGCGCTATTTACAATAGCCAAAGTATGGAAAGAGCCCAAATGTCCATCAACAGATGAATGGATAAACAAGATGTGGTATGTATATACAATGGAATATTATTCAACAATCAAAAAGAATGAAATATTGCCATTTGCAACACCGTGAATGGAACTAGAGAGTATTATGCTAAGCAAAATTAGAGAAAGACAAATATCACATGACTTCACTCATATGTGGAGTTTAAAATATAGAACAGATGAACATAAAGGAAGGGAAGGAAAAATAATATAAAAACAAGACATAAGACTCTTTAAAATATAGAGAAGCAACAGAGGGTTGCCTGAGGGGTTGTGGGTGGGGAGATGGCTAAATAGGCAAGGGGCATTAAGGAAGACAATTGTTGGGATGAGTGCTATATGTGGGAGAAGAATCAATCACTGGATTCTACTGAAATCATTATTGCACTATATGGTAAGTAACTTGGATGTAAATTACAAATAAAATAAATTTTAAAAATAATGTTTAATTATACTAATTGATACTTCTAACAGCAGTGTAGGAATGTCTCAGTTGCTTGGCATGTTTACTAATTTCGTAATTACTTTAAAACTAATAGCCATCATGGTGTGGGTAAAGTGGTATTTCATTTGGATTTTAACTATAATTCTGGATGACTAACAAGGTTGAGCACCCTATCATATGTTTATTGGCCATTTGGTCATATTCTTTTGTGAAGTGCCTCTTCAAATGTTATCTTGTTCTTCTGTTGGGTTGTCTTTCTTTTTTTCATATTGGTCTACAAGAGTTGTTTATATATAGTTGGATGAAAGATTATTGTGGGTTTTATATGTTTTGAAAATATCTTCTCTTTCATTATACAGCTTGACTTCTCACTTTCTTAAGGGTGGCCTTTAATAAACTGATTTCCCTAATTTTAATGTAGTTGAGTTTATCAATCATGATTGCTGTCTGTTCTGTGTTGTGACATATTTTAGAAATTTTTGGTTATATAAAAATCAGTAAGATATTTGTCTTATTTCCTAGATGTATCATTGTTTTATCTTTCATAATTAGATTTATAATTCCCTTGAAGTTGACTTTTATTTATAGTATGAGGAGGTAATGTTTAGTTTTTCATTACATTTGAATATACACTTGACCCAGGCTTTTTTTTTTTGCTCCACTGCCCTGCTCTTCAGAGTCACCTTTGCCACTAAAGTATTTATAAATATGTTAATTGGGGCGCCTGGGTGGCTCAGTTGGTTAAGCGGCCGACTTCGGCTCAGGTCATGATGTCACGGTCTGTGGGTTCGAGCCCCGCGCCGGGCTCTGTGCAGACAGCTCAGAGCCTGGATCCTGTTTCAGATTCTGTGTCTCCCTCTCTCTGACCCTCCCCCATTCATGCTCTGTCTCTCTCTGTCTCAAAAATAAATAAATGTTAAAAAAAAATTTAAAAAAATATGTTAATCATCAGAATCTGTTCTCTTCCATTGGACACTTTGTCCTTATTCTTTTCTTCTATTCTTACAAAGAATGTGACTTTACTATAAGAGTTCCTATTCAGTAGCATAAATCTCTAATTTTGTTCTCCTTCAGGACTGCCTTTGCTATCCTTAGCTCTTGGTATTTCCATATAAATTTTAGAAACTGCATGTTAGTTTTTTAATGTAATGGTGTTAAGTCTATAGATCAGTTATGAGAGATTTTAGTCTTGAATTTTTTATTCCATGAACAAGATGGTTTATCAGGAAAAGGCCAAAAACATCACCTTGCATAATTTTCTGGGTAATCATCCTCTTTTCTACACTGTTCAGGGAGTGCATGAAGTTCCTGTGCCAGAGACTAGGGAGCTGAGTGAAGCCATTTCCACCCTTCTTGCACATGTGCACATGCACACTGATCCACGACAGTGAGCTAAGCAGTGCCACCTAGTGGAGAACAAAGCCAATATACCAAGCTCTGCACAAATGCACCCTCCAAGCCACATCCCCCAGAAGACCAGCACAAGTCCCTCCACCTGCTTAGTGTAGGGACTATTGAGTGCTTCATAGTTTCACTTCTAGGGGAAACTGAATGTAACTACATTCGGGTGTCATTCTGTTTGCTGGCTCATTTATTTGTTTGTTTTCTTTGCTTCTCTTTTTGCTTAAATCGTTTTCTTTTTTCTTTCTTTTATTTTTCGTTCTTGGATACGTAAAGAGAAAAATTGGTTTTTATTTTTTTACTTAATTAAAAAAAGTTTTATTCTATTTCATTTTCTTTATTTTATTTAACTCTATTATATAATTTTTTTAGTTTTAAAAATTGTTCTTTTTTTTTCTTTTCTTTCCCTTTTTTCTCTATCCTAGCAGGCTTCTTTCAACAAGCAGACCAGAACACACCTAGGATCTAGCTTCCTTTATTTGATTTTTTGTTTTGTTTTTAATTTTTAATTTATATTTTATTATTTTTTTTTCCTCCAAAATGACAAAATTAAGGAATTTAGCCCAAAAGAAAGAACAGGAAGAAATAGCAGTCAGGGGCTTAATCAACACAGGTATAAGTAAGATGTGTGAACTAGAATTTAGAACCGCAATAATAAAAATACTAGATGGGTTTGAAAAAAGCATAGAATCATTTTCTGCAGAGATAAAAAAAGTAAAATCTAGTCAGGGTGAAATTAAAAATGCTATAACTGAGATGCAATCTCGAATGCATAGCATGGCAGCAAGGATGGATGAAGCAGAGCAGAGAACCAGCAATATAGAAGACAAAATTATGGAGAATCATGAAGAAGAATAAAAGGAAACTAAGGCAAAAGAGAATGATATAAGAATTAGAGAATTAAGTGACTCATTAAAAAGGAATAACATCCAAATCATAGGAGTACAAGAAGATGAAGAGGGAGAGAAAAAGGTTTATGTGAGCAAATCATAGCAGAAAACTCCCCTAACCTGGGGAAAGACACAGGCATAAAAATCCAAGAAATAAAGAGAGCTCCCACTAGATTCAACAAAAACCAACCATCAACAAGGCATATCATAGTCAAATTCACAACATACACAGACAAGGAATGAATTATTAAAGCAGCAAGGGGAAAAAACTCATTAACCTATAATGGAAGAAAGATTCCCAGCAGACCTATCCACAGAAACTTGGCATGCCAGAAAGGAGTGGCATAATGTGCTGAATCAGAACAAAACGCAGTCAAGAATTCATTATCCTGCAAGGCTGTCGTTCAAAAGAGGAGAGATAAAGAATTTCCCACAGCCCTGCAAGAAGTTTTAAGGGGGAGTTTGGGTGGAGAAAAAAGGAACAAAGCAAAAAACAACAAAATAACAAAGAAATGACTAGAAAGGACCAGAGAACATCACCAGAATCAAAGAAAGACTAGAAAGGACCAGAGAACGTAACCAGTAACACCAACTCTACAAGCAACACAATGGCGCTAAATTCATATCTTTCAGTACTCACTCTAAAATTTTTTTAATGTTTATTTATTTTTGGGAGAGAGAGAGAGACAGAGTCTCTCTGTGAGTGGGGGAGGAGCAGAGAGAGAGGGAGACACAGAGTCTGAAGCAGGCTCCAGGCTCTGAGCTATCAGCACATAGCCCGACGCAGGGCTCCAACCCACAAACCATGAGATTATGACCTGAGCTGAAGTCAAACGCTTAACCAACTGAGCCATCCAGGTGCCCCATTTCAGTACTCACTCTAAATGTCAATGGGCTAAACTCTCCAATGAAAAGACATAGGCATCAGAATGTATAACAAAACAAGACCCATCTATATGCTGCTTACGTGAGACTCATTTTAGACCTAAAGACACCTGCAGATTGAAAGTAGGGAGATGGAGAACCATCTACCATGCTAATGGTTGTCAACAGAAAGCTGGAGTTGCCATACTTACATCAGACAAACTAGATTTTGAAATAAAGACAGTAACGAGATGAAGAAGGACGTTTTATCATAATTAAAGGGTGTATCCACCAAGAAGATCTAACAATTGTAAGTATATATGCCCCCAATATGAGGGACTCCAAATAATCACAAACATAAAGATCAATTAATCATAAACATAAACTCATTGATAATAATACCGTAATAGTAGGGGACTGCAGCACCCCACTTATAACAATTGACAGATCATCTAAGTAGAAAATCAATAATGAAGCAATGGCTTTGAATGACACACTGGACCAGATAGATTAACCAGATATATTCAGAACATTTAATCCTAGAGCAGTAGAATACACATTCTTCTTGAGTGCACATGGAATATTCTCCAGAAAAATCACATAGTGGGACACAAATCAGCCCTCAACAAGTACAAAAAATTGAGATCATACCTTACATATTTTTAGACCACAATGCTATGAAACTAGAAATCAACCACAAGAAAAAATTTGGGCAGACCATGAATACTTGGAGATTAAAGAAAATCCTGGTAAAGAATGAATGCATTAACCAGGAAATTAAAGAGCAAATTAAAATGTACATGGAAGTCAATGAAAATGATAACACCACAGCTGGAAACCTCTAGGGTACAACAAAGGTGGTCATAAGAGGGAAGTATATAGCAATCCAGGCCTTCCTAAAGAAGGAAGAAAGGTCTCAAGTATACACCCTAACCTTACACCTAAAAGAGCAAAAAAAAAAAAAAAAAAAAAAAAAAAAAGAACAAATAATGCCCTAAACCAGCAGAAGACAGGAAACAATAAAGATTAGGGCAGAAATCAATGATATCGAACTCAAAAAATAGAACACATGAATAAAACTAGGGGCTGGTCCTTTGAAATAGTTAATTGATCAACCCACAGCCATATTGATCAAAAAGAAACAGGAAAGGACTGGGGTGCCTGGGTGGCTCAGTTGGGTAGGTGCCCGACTTCGGCCTAGGTGATGATCTCACCATTGGTGGGTTCAAGCCCTGCGTCAGGCTCTATGCTGACAGCTCAGAACCCAGAGCCTGCTTTGGATTCTGTGTCTCCCCCGCTCTCTCTCTCTGCCCCTCCCCTGCTGGTACTCTATTTCTCTCTCTCTCAAAAATAAATAACCATTAAAATTTTCTTAAAAAAGAAAGAAAAAAAGAATCAGGAAATGACCCAAATAAAACCGATAATAAAAGAGGAGAGATTACAACCAACATTGCAGAAATACAAACAATAATAAGAAAATATTATGAACAATTATATGCCAACAAACTGTGCAGTCTCACAATCTGGAAGAAATGGACGACTTACTTGAAACATATAAACTACCAAAACTGAAACAGGAAGAAAGAAAATTCAAACAGCCCCACAATTCAGTAAAAACATTGAATCAGTAATCAAAAATCTCCCAACACACAAGAGTCCAGGGCCAGATGGCTTTCCAGAGGAATTCTACCAAACATTTAAAGAAGAGTTATCACCGATTCTTTTGAAGCTCGTCCAAAATGTGGAAATGGAAGGAAAACTTCCAAACTCATTCTATGAGACCAGCATGACCTTGATTCCAAAACCAGACAAAGACCCCCTTAAAAAGGAAAACTACAGACCAATTTCCCTGATGAACGTGGATGCAAAAATTCTCAGCAAGATACTAGCAAACAAGATTCAGCAATACTTTAAAAGAGTTATTCACCACAGTCAAGTGGGATTTATTACTGGGACGCAGGGCTAGTTCAGTATCTGCACATCAATCAATGTGATATATAACATTAATAAAAGAAAGGATAAGAACCACATGTTCATCTCAATAGATACTGAAAAAGTATTTGACAAAATACAGTATCATTTCTTGATAAAAACCCTCAAGAAAATAGGGATAGAAGGATCATACCTCAAGATCATGAAGGCCATATACAAAGACCCACAAATAATATCATCTGCAATGGGGAAGAACTGAGAGTTTTCCCCCTAAGGTCAGGAACACAAGGATGTCCACTCTCACCACTGTTACTCAACATAGTGTTGGAAGTCCTAGCCTCAGCAATCAGACAACACAAAGAAAAGGTATCCACATTGGTAAGGAGTAAATCAAATTTTCACTCTTCACATACGACATGATATTCCATATGGAAAACCCAAAAGATTCCACCAAGAAACTGCTAGAGCTGATCCATGAATTCACAAAGTCACAGCATATAAAATCAATGCACAGAAACTGGTTGCATTTCTATACACCAGTAATAAGGCAGCAGAAAGAGAAATCAAGGAATGAATCTCATTTACAATTACACCAAAAATCATGAAATACTTAGGAATAAATCTAACCAAAGAGTTAAAAAATCATGAAAACTGTAGAATACTTATGAAAGAAATTAAGGAAGGCACACAAAAATGGAGAAAGATTCCATGCTCATGGATTGGAAGAACAAGTATTGTTAAAATGTTGATACTCTATGAAGCAATCTACATATGCAATGCAACCCCTATCAAAATAACACCCACATTCTTCACAGAACTAGAAGTAATAGTCCTAAATTTTGTATCAAACCAGAAAAGACCCCAAATTGCCAATGGGATCCTGAAAAAGAAACCAAAGCTGGAGGCATCACAGTTCTGGACTTAAAGCTGTATTACAATGTGGTAATCATCAAGACAGTATAGCACTGCCACAGGAATGGACACACAGATCAGTGGAACAGAATAGAAAACCCAGAAATGCACCTACAAAAATATGGTGAACTCATATTTGACCAAGCAAGAAAGAATATCCAATAGAAAAAAAAGTCTCTTCGGCAAATGATGTTGGGAAAATTGGACAGCAACATTCAGAAGAATGAACCTGGACCACTTTCTTACACCATACACAAAAATAATGTCAAAATAGATGAAAGACCTAAACATAAGACATCAGAATTCTATAGGAGAAAGCAGGCAACAACCTCTTTGACCTCAGTCGCAGCAACTTCTTACTTGACCTGTCTCTAGAGACCAGGGAAACAAAATCAAAAATGAACTATTGGGACCTCATCAAGATAAAAAACCTTCTGCACAGTGAAGGAAACAACAGCAAAACTAAAAGGCAACTGACAGAATGGGAGAAGATATTTGCAAATGACACATCAGATAGAGGGTTAGTATCCAAAATCTATAAAGAACTTGTCAAACTCAATACCTAAAAAACAAATAATCCAGTGAAGAAATGGGCAGAAGATATGAATAAACACTTGTCCAAAGAAGACATCCAGATGGCTCAACATTAGTCATCATCAGGGAAATACAGATCAAAACCACAATGAGATTCCACTTCACACCAGTCAGAATGGCTAAAATTAACAACTCAGGCAAACACACATGTTGGCAAGGATGCAGAGAAAAAGGAACCCTAATGCACTGTTCATGGGAAGGCAAACTGGTGAAGCCACTCTGGAAAACAGTATGGAGTTTTCTCAAAAAATTAAAAATAGAACTACCCTACGACCCAGCAATTACACTACTATGTATTTATCCAAAGGATACAAGAGTGCTGATTTGAAGGGGCACATCCACCCCAATGTTTATAGCAGTACTACTGACAAAATATGGAAAGAGCACAAATGTCTATTTACAGATGAATGGATAAAGCAGAGATGTGTGTGTATATATATATATATATATATATATATATATATATATATATACACGTGTGTGTATATATATATATACATGTGTGTGTATATATATACATATGTATATATATATATGCCCACACATTGTGTGTGTATATATATATATATATATGTATATCTGTATATGTGTGTGTGTGTATATATATATATATACACACACACACATATACAGAATGGAGTATTACTAGCCAATCGTGAAGAATTAAATCTTGCCATTTGCAACAACATAGATTATGCTAAGTGAAATAATAAGTCAGTAAGAGAAAGACAAGCATCATATGATTTCACTCATATGTGGAATTTAAGAAACAAAACATATGAACATAAGGTAAGAGAAGCAAAAAAATAAGATAAAGACAGAGAGGGAGACAAACCATAAAAGACTCTTAAATACACAGAACAAACTGAAGGTTGCTGGTGGGGTGTTAGGTGGGGACGGGCTAAATGGGCAAGGAGCATTGAGGAGGACACTTGTTGGGATGACCACTGGGTGTTTATATGTAAGTAATGGGTTATTAAATTCTATTCCTGAAATCATTATTACACTGTGTGTTAACTAATTTGTTAAATTTAAAAAAACACAATCAAAAAGGATGTAACAGCCACCCATTTGGAAGGGGACAGTTGGAATATATATATATAGAATGAGACAGTTGACTAGGTATTTCTTAATATCCCACTTTGCTTCAATATTGAAGTTTATTATGGGGCGCCTGGGGGGCTCAGTCAGTTAAGCACCAGCTTAGGTCATGATCTCATGGTTCATGGATTCAAGCCCCGTGTTGGGCTCTGTGCTGACAGCTCAGAGCCTGGAAGCTGTTTCAGATTCTGTGTCTGCCTCTCTCTCTGACCCTCCCCCTCTTAAACTCTCTCCCTGTCTCTCTGTCTCTGTCTCTCTCAAAGATAAATAAGGTTTAAAAATAAAAAAAATATATATTGAAGTTTATTATTTTTTAAATACTATTATTTATACTCCTGTTTCCATGGAAAATAAGTGGTAATTATCTATTATATGTGAATCGATAGAAGCGTTAGTGAAAAAAGAGAATAGAATAGGAATAGAATAGAATAGGAAGAGAATAGGAGAGAGCAAGGAAGAGGGGAAGATGAGAGAGAGAGATAGAGACAGAGAAAGAGTGACTTCCCTTAAAATGTATTTTTAAAATTTTGAACCAAACACATCTCTTTTGGTTCACAGCAGGGGGCATGTTCAATTCTAAAAATCCTGTCAGTCTTTGTGTAATTTTTTTCTCAATAAATATACATATTCACTGTTTTGTATGCATTTTATTACTTACTCATCGCAAGGCCAACGAAACAGGCTTTTTCTTTCTAAAATTAAAGAAGTTAAGGTATACAGAGGTCAAATAATTTTCCAACATTACCAGCATGAATGACAAAGCTGAGGATGAAATCCAAGGTTGTTCTCTAAAGGTCACATTGTCATCTGCTTTGGTATATATCTTTTCCCCGTTAACAGACCACTCCCAGTGATTCCTAAGGAGGGGCCCAGTGAGAATATTGTACAACACATGCTCTAGGACAAGATATGAAATGTCAATGGAATGATATCATTTATTTCTAATTTAAAGGTTATCCTTTCTTGTACTGCATTCTTTGAATTTTTAATTTGGCAAGCTAAAAGTTTGGGAAATGTTTCAAAATTGAAAATTCTTAGCAGTCAGTGGTGCTCAAATAATCCATAAATTTATATCAAGTGCATGGCACTTGAATATTTATTGAAAATACAGATAGGTTCAGAAAGATAAAATTTCATAATTAATGTGTTTTGTGACTTATAGTACCTCTGTAGTGCAAAGGTACTTTAGTGCTTTGTATGTATAAAGCTTGTTACCTAAATGTAATTTAATAATGGTTGTTTTAGTTGTGGTGAAGCTTGAAAGGAGAAAATCCAGATAAACTGCTGTGTTTTCTACTGGGCACCTACCTTAGAGTGCATCACCCAATCATGAATGAACATCTCACAGCAGCCTTGACCTGCTCGCCTCCTCTGTTTTCCTTTGCAGTGGGTAAATTTTTAAAAATCTGTTGGCACCCTGGATTCACTTTTGTCTTAGATATTTTATTGTCTTTTACTGGGGTATATTTGCAGATGTTGGGTAGGGTTCTTTGAACCTATACAGTATTTTTATTTGCTAAATATTTGAATTCCCTGCAGAACTTTTGTGTGACAATAGTAAGATGCTGAATGAATCCATAATTTCCAAAGATTAAATAGGCTTAATGGTGGAGCATGGATTGAAGTATATGGCTACTCTACTCAAAATGGTCACTGTTTATTATAAGATAAGGAGAGCTCACAATGAGATGATATCACCACATGGGCCCCTTGAGTCCTGGAGCTTGTGATTGGAGACAGTGTTTAAACTGACAATTTCCTGTTTTCCTAAAAAAATTCCAAATTCCTCTTATGGCATGTAGGTCGGATTTTTTTTAACACAGTAAAAAGGTGATTGAAAATAAGTTCCAAAGGAGGAGAGTTTATATTTTTGAGCTAAACTTGTCATATTGAATCACCCACATGTAGGATGTTCACTCAACAAGTTCTCCTAAGAATCTAAAGTGAGAATTGTATCTGTTTTCTTTCTATAAGGAGGCTACAAATAATTTTTAAAACTGCTTTTGTTAAATCAGACACAGACACACACACAGACACACACATACACACACAAACACATACACACATATATAATTTAATTATTCTGTGGCAAACATTTGTCTTTGAATTTCCTTACTAATACTGATTGTCTTAGTTTCCTCCAGAAGCTGACCCAGAGTCAAAGATTGAGGTGCAAGCAGTGTATTTGAGAAGTTGTAAGGACATTGGTAGGCTAGTGAGGAAGAGAAACAGAAGGGGAACCAACCATGACGGAGCAACTGGAGCTAAATCGTGTAGGGAAACTCTGGAATATGATGCCTAACACACATCTCAGAATTGTACCTCCAATGGATACCGCATAGCCATGGCTGAAGAATTGCTCCTTGGTGGGTGTTAATTCTTTGTCTTCTGATCTGGTCTGCTTCTGGTCAGAGCAACCATGACAGACTGTATTTTTCTTTTTCTTTTTTTTTTTTCCAATCTATGAAGTTTATTGTCAGATTGGTTTCCATACAACACCCAATGCTCATCCCAAAAGGTGCCCTCCTCAATACCCATCACCCACCCTCCCCTCCCTCCCACCCCCCATCAACCCTCAGTTTGTTCCAGACTGTATTTTTCAAACATGACCACAGTGAGATTTCTCATCCTGCATGCTGTTCAAACATTATGACTGTGACATTCTTCTCATCCAGATAAGGGATTTTTATGTATCCTTTTCTTGAATT
The DNA here is from genome assembly GCF_018350195.1 of Panthera tigris. Classification (NCBI taxonomy): domain Eukaryota; kingdom Metazoa; phylum Chordata; class Mammalia; order Carnivora; family Felidae; genus Panthera; species Panthera tigris. Next base: position 107,171,383 of record NC_056660.1, read on the forward strand.
TGTGCATAATTATGGTCACAGTGGAAACAACGCTTTATGACTTCTAAGCCTAGATCATAAAAAGTGATACAACTTGTACTTGGTTCTTTTGGAATACTTTTACTTGGAACCTAAGTGTCATGCTGTGAGGAAGCCCATGGCTTCCTGTGGAGAAACCCACATGGAGAAGAACAGGCCACCAGCATCAATATGCCAGCTATGTGAGTGAGCCATCTTGAAAGAGAATCCTCCAGTTCTAGTAGAGCTATCCCACTTAACACTGCATGGAACATGATCTAATCCTGCCGAGCCCTGCTCACTTTATTAAATGTAACAAAATAAGTGACTGTTGTTGAATCAAGCCATTACTAATTTGGGGTTGCATTTTATTTTTATTTATTTATTTTAATTTACATACACGTTAATTAGCATATAGTGCAATACTGATTCCCGGAGTAGATTACAGCGATTCATCCCCTGTGTATAACACTGAGTGCTCATCCTAGCAAGTGTCTTTCTTAATGCCCCTTTACCATTTAGCCCATGTTCCCACCCACAACCCTCCAGCAACCCTCTGTTTGTTCTCTGAATTTAAGAGTCTCTTATGTTTTGTACTCCCTCCTTGTTTTTATATTATTTTTGCTTCCCTTCCCTTGTGTTCTTCTGTTTTGTATCTTAGATTACTCATATGAGTGATGTCATGTGATATTTGTCTTTCTCTGACTAATTTTGGTTAGCACAATACCCTCTTGCTCTAACTACATAATTACAAAAGGCAAGATTTCACTCTTTGATTGCCGAGTAATACTCCATTGTATATACATACCATGTTTTCTTTATCCATTCATCTGTTGATGGACATTTGGGCTCTTTCCGTACTTTGACTATTGTAGATAGCACTGCTATAAACACTCGGTGCATGTGCCCCTTTGAAACAGCACACCTGTATCCCTTGGATAAATACCTAGTAGTGCAATTCCTGGGTCATAGGGTAGTTCTATTTTTAATTTTGGGGGGAACCTCCATACTGTTTTCCAGAGTGGCTTCACTAGTTTGCAGCCCACCAGCATTGCAAAAGAGCTCCTCTTTCTCCTCACCCTCACTACCATATGTGTTTGCCTGAGTTGTTAATTTTAGACATTCTGACTGTTGTGAAGTGGTATCTCATTGTGGTTTTGATTTGTATTTCCCTGAAGATAAGTGATGTGGAGCATGTTTTAATGTGTCTGTTATATATTTGGATGTCTTCTTTGGAGAAGTGTCTATTCATGTCTTTTGCCCGTTTCTTCACTGGATTATTTGTTTCCTGGTGTTGAGTTTGATAACTTCCTTATAGATTTTGGATACTCTTTATCTGATATGTCATTTACAAATATCTTCTCCTATTCCGTTGGTTGTCTTTTAGTTTTGCTGATTGTTTCCTTTGCTGTGCAGAAGGTTTTTATTTTGATGAGGTCCCAATAGTTCATTATTACTTTTGTTTCCCTTGCCTCCAGAGATGTGTTGAGTAAAAAGTTGCTATGGCTGAGGTCAAAGAAGTTTTTGCCTGCTTTCTCCTCGAGGATTTTGATGGCTTCCTTTCTTACATTTAGGTCTTTCATCCATTTTGAGTTTATTTTTGTGTATGGTGTAAGAAAGTGGTCCAGGTTCATTTTTATTCATGTTGCTGTCCAGTTTCCCAGCACCATTTGCTGAAAAGACTGTCTTTTTTCCCATTGGATATTCTTTCCTACTTGGTCAAAGATGAGTTGGCCATACGTTTGTAGGTCCATTTTTGGGTTTTCTATTCTGTTCCATTGATCTATGTGTCTGTTCTTGTGGCATTGCTATACTGTCTTGATGATTACAGCTTTGTAATAAAGCTTTAAGTCTGGGACTGTGATACCTCCAGCTTTGGACTTCTTTTTTAGGACTGCTTTGGCTATTCGTGGTCTTTTCTGGTTCCATACAAATTTTAGGGTTGTTCTAGCTCTATGAAGAATGCTAGTGTTATTTTGATAGGGATTGTGTTGAATATGTAGATTGCTTTGGGTAGTATTGACATTTTAACAATATTTGTTCTTATCCATGAGCATGGAATATTTTTCCATTTTTTTATGTCTTCTTCAATTTCTTTCATAAGCTTTCTATAGTTTTCAGTGTATAGATTATTCAGCTCTTTGGTTAGGTTTATTCTTAGGTATTTTATGGGTTTTGGTACAATTGTAAATGGGATCAATTCCTTGATTTATCTTTCTGTTGCTTCATTATTGGTATATAGGAATGCAACTGATTTCTCTGCATTGATTTTATACTCTGCAACTTTGCTGAATTCATGGATCAGTTCTGCCAGTTTTGGGGGGAATCTTTTGGGTTTTCCATATAGACTATCATTTCATCTGCAAAGAGTAAAAGTTTGACTTCCTCCTTGGTGATTTGGATGCTTTTTATTCCTTTGTGTTGTTTGACTGCTGAGGCTAAGACTTCCAATACTATGTTGAATAACAGTGGCGAGAGTGGGCGTCCCTGTCATGTTCCTGACCTTAGGGGGAAAGCTCTCAGTTTTTCCCCATTGAGGATGATCATTAGCCGTGGGTCTTTGATATAAGGTTTTTATGATCTTGGGGTATGATCCTTCTATCCCTACATTCCTGAGGGTTTTTATCAAGAAAGATGCTGTCTTTTGTCAAATGCTTTCTCTGCATCTTTTGAGAGGATCATGTGCTTTTTATCCTTTGTTTTCTTGGTGTAATGTATCACATTGATTGTTTTGCGGATATTGAACCAGCCCTGTGTCCCAGGAATAAATCCCACTTGGTCGTGGTGAATAATTCTTTTAATGTATCATTGGATCCAGTTGGCTAGTATCTTTTTGAGGATTTTTGCATCCATGTTCATCAGGGAAATTGGTCTGTAGTTCTCCTTTTTAAGGGAGTCTCTGTCTGGTTTTGGAATCAATGCCAATGCTGGTGTCATAAAATGAGTTTGGAAGTTTTCCTTCCATTTCTATTTTTTGGCTCAGATTCAAAAGAGGAAGTGTTAATTCTTCTTTAAATGTTTAGAATTCCTCTAGAAAGCTATCTGGCCCTGGACTCTTGTTTTTTGGGAGATATTTTATTAGTAATTTGATTTCTTTATGGGTTATGGATCTGTGTCAATTTTCTATTTCTTCTTGTTTCAGTTTTGGTAGTTTATAGGTTTCTAGGAACTTTCCCATTTCTTCCAGATTGCCCTTTTTATTGGTATGCAACTGCTGATAATATTCTCTTACTATTGTTTGTATTTCTGCTGTGTTGGTTGTGATCTCTCCTCTTTCATTCTTGATATTATTTATTTGGGTCCTTTCCTTTTTCTTTTTGATAAAACTGGCTAGGGGATTATCAATTTTGTTAATTATTTCAAAGAACCAGCTCCTGGTTTCATTGATCTGTTTTTTGGTTTTTTTGTTTTTTTTTTTTTGTTTTTTTTTTGGTTTTGATATCTTCGATTTCTGCTCTAATCTTTATTATTTTCCATCTTCTGCTGGTTTTCATTATTTGCTGTTCTTGTTCCAGATCTTTAAGGTGTAAGGTCAGGTTGCGTATCTGAGACCTTTCTTTCTTCCTTTAGGAAGGCCTGAATTGTTATATACTTCCCTCTTATGAGCGCCTTTGCTGTGTCCCAGAGGTTTGGGGCTGTGATGTTATCATTTTCATTGGTTTCCATATACTTTTTAATTTCCTCTTTAACTTCTTGGTTGGCCCATTCATTTTTTAGTAGGATGTTCTTTCGTCTCCAAGTATTTGTTGTCTTTACAAATTTTTTCTTATTGATTTAGAGTTTCATGGCACTGTGGTCTAAAAATATGCAAGTTATGATCTTGATCTTTTTGTACTTGTTGAGGGCTGATTTGTGTCCCAGTATGTGATCTATTCTGGAGAATATTCCATATGCACTCGAGAAGAATGTGTATTTTGCTTTAGGATGAAATGTTCTGAATACATCTGTTAAGTTCATTCGGTCTAGTGTGTTATTCAAAACTATTGTTTTCTTGTTGACTTTCTGTTAAGATGATCTGTCCATTGCTGTAAGTGGGGTACCATAATACCTACAATTATGGTATTATTATCAATGAGTTTCTGTATGTTTGTGATTAAGTCATTTATATATTTGGGCATTTCCACGTTTGGAGCATAAATGTTTACAATTGTTAGTTCTTGGTGGATAGACCCCTCAATTATGATATAATGCCCTTCTTCATCTCTTGTTAAAGTCTTTATTTTAAAGTCTAGATTGTCTGATATAAGTACGGCTACTCTGGCATTGTTTGGCAACCATTAGCATGTTAGATGGTTCTCCATCCCCTTACTTTCAGTCTGAAGGTGTCTTTAGGTCTACAATGTGTCTCTTGTAAACAGCATATAGATGGATCTTGTTTTCTTATCCATTCTGTTACCCTATGTCTTTTGTTTGGAGCATTTAATCCTTTGACATTTAGAGTGAGTACTGAAAGATAAGAATTTATTGCCATTATGTTGTCTTTAGATCTGGAGTTTCTGGTGGTGTTTTCAGTCCTTTCTAGTCTTTGTTGCTTTTGGTCTTGTTTTGTTTTTGGTTTTTGTTTTTTTGGTTTTATTATTATTATTATTATTTTGTCTTTTCTCCCCTCAGAGAGTCCCCCTTAAAATTTCTTGCAGGGCTGGTTTAGTCATCACAAACTCTTTTAGTTTTTCTTTGTCTGGGAAACTTTTTATCTCTCCTTCTGTTTTGAATGACAGCCTCGCAAGATACTGAATTCTTGACTGCATGTTTTCAAATACAGCACATTGAATATATCCTGACACTCCTTTATGGACTGCCAATTTTCTGTGGCTAGGTCTGCTGTGAACCTTATCTGTCTTCCCTTGTATATTAAGGACTTTTTTTTCCCTTGCTACTTTCATAATTCTTTCCTTGTCTGAGTATTTTGTGAATTTGACTATGATATGCCTTATTGGTGGTCAGTTGTTGTTGAATCTAATGGTAGTTCTCTATGCTTCTTGGATTTTTTTATGTCTGTGTCTTTCCCCAGGTTAGGAAACTTTTCTGCTATGATTTGCTCACATAAACCTTCTATCCATTTTTCTCTCTCTTCATCTTCTGGGACCCCTATTATTCGGATGTTATTCCTTTTTAATGAGTCATTGAGTTCTCTAATTCTTATATTGTGCTCTTTTGCTTTAGTTTTCCTCTTTTTTTCTGCTTCATTATTCTCCATAAGTTTGTCTTCTATATTACTAATTTGCTGTTCTGCTCATCCATCCTTGCTGCTGTGGCATTCATTCGAGATTGCATCTCAGTTATAGCATTTTTAATTTCGTCCTGACTAGATTTTACTTCTTTTATGTCCTTAGAAAGCGATTTTATGCTTTTTTCAACCCCAGCTAGTAGTCTTATTATTGTGATTCTAAATTCTGGTTCAGATATCTTGCTTGTAGCTGTGTTGATTAAGTCCCTGGCTGTCATTTCTTCCTCTTCTTTCTTTTTAGGTCAATTACTGCTGAGTTCTGTGCTTCAAGTTGTGCAGACTGTTGTGTTAATCCTCAAATCAGTTTTCTACGTGTGCAAGATGCTTTGGTGTTGATCTAGCTGCATTTAAGGGAAGAGAGAGGCAGAAAAACTTACTCGCTGCTCTGCCATCTTCACCCCTGGACTGGCTTTTTAGATAACAATAGATAATTGATACACTTTTTTTCTGTACCAGCTGCCATGAGTGGCACCTAAGTTCTCCCCTTGAAACCATCACATGAACCTCTGTAGCTGCCGTAACCATATATTTAAATTGAGTATTTTAAGTATAATACTGTATGTTAATTATACTGGATTTTTAAAAATAAATAAATAAAAATTTAGAAAACATAGGATAAATAGAAAAAAAATGTAGTTGCAGTTGTAGATCAGCATTTTGATGTTTAGGAGTATAGTAGATTGCATTTAACAAGGTGGCTAGAATAGTATCTCCCTTCCTGCATCGTTTTCTAGAATTTTACCTCCAGTCCATCAAAATGTGCTCCCCCCCCCACCGCCAGAAATTCAGTGGATGTTTGTGACTGACTTGTCCAACAGTATATGGCAGAAATGATGTTATGTGACATCCAGGGTTAGGTCTTAAAAAAGTCAACTTCTTCCTTGTTCACTTTAGACACTTATCCTGAGAATCCAGCCACCATATCCAAGCAGCCTATGGAAAGCCCACATGGAGGGAAACTGAGATTCCCTGCTCATAACTCCAAGTGAGTCTCAGCTGACACACAGTATCTACTTGATCTGGACAGTCTTTTTGGAGTGATTCCCAATTTTCATTCAACCTATGACACCTGATCGCATATCATACCACTTGGAGTAAAGATAAGCTTCCCTATTAAGCCCTGGGAAAACTGCAGACTTGTTGTGAAAATTAATGATTATCATTTTAAGTTACTAAGATGGGGGTGACAGTTTACACAAAGAGTTGTGTACACTGGGTTAGGCAAAGAGATATTGTGACACAAAGCACAATCTATAGAAAATATTGATAAATTTAATTTTCTCAAAATTAAAATCTCTGCAATTCAAAATACATGGGTAAGGAACTTTAAGGACAAACCACAATGTGGAAGAAAATATTTGCAAAACAGATACCTGATATAGGACCTGTATCTAGAATATATAAACCTTCTTAAAACTCAACAATAAGAAAATAAATTTTTAAAAGGGTATGAGAGGGGGACAAAAGACTTGAATGGACACTTTACCAAAGATGACACATGGATGAAAATAAGTGTGAAAAATGATGCTCAATGTTATTAATGTTTAGCAAAACACAATTAAAACCCACAATGAGATACTTGTATGCACCTATTAGAATGTCTAAGATTAAGAAGATTGAGATCCTGGGAAGATGGCGGAGTAGGAGGACGCTGGGCTCACCGCGCGTCCTGCTGATCACTTAGATTCTACCTACACCTGCCTAAATAACCCAGAAAACCACCAGAAGACTAGCAGAATGGAGTCTCCAGAGCCAAGTGCAGACGAGAGGCCCACGGAAGAGGGTAGGAAGGGCGGCGAGGCGGTGCGCGCTCCACGGACTGGCGGGAGGGAGCCGGGGCAGAGGGGCGGCCCACCCACCAAGCAGAGCCCCCGAGTCTGGCTGGCAAAAGCGGAGGGGCCAGACGGACAGAGTGTGTTCCGACAGCAAGTGGGACTTGACATCTGGAAGGTTATAAGCTAACAACTCTGCTCGGAGAACTGGAGGGTTGGAGGACAACGGGAGGGAGAGTTGTTGAGCCCTGGACAACAGAGCTCAGCTTGGCGGGGAACAAAGGCACTCGCCAGCGCCATCTCCCTCTCCTTCTCCCATCCCCCAGCCAAAATCCCAAAGGGAACCAGTTCCTGCCAGGGAACTCGCTTGCACCGTGCAAACACCCAACGCTGTGCTTCTGCGGATCCATCCCTCCAGCTTCAGGTCTGACTCCCTCACTCCCGGTGCCGCAGGGCCCCTCCCAAAGCGGATCACCGAAGGATAAGCGAGCTAAGCCTGCCCCTCCTGCCCCTGTACACCTTGCTGATCCACCCCAGCTAATACGCCAGATCCCCAGCACCACAAGCCTGGCAGGGTGCAAGTAGCCCAGACGGGCCACGCCACCCCACAGTGAATCCCGCCCCTAGGAGAGGGGAAGAGAAGGTACACACCAGTCTGACTGTGGTCCCAGCGGTGGGCTGGGGGCAGACATCAGGTCTGACTGCGGCCCCGCCCACCAACGCAAGTTATTCAAGACAGCACAGGGGAAGTGCCCCCACAGTCCCGCACCACTCCAGGGACTATCCAAAATGACGAAACAGAAGAATTCCCCTCAGAAAAACGTCCAGGAAATAACAACAGCTAATGAACTGATCAAAAATGATTTAAACAATATAACAGAAAGTGAATTTAGACCAGTAGTCATAAAATTAATCGCTGGGCTTGAAAACAGTATAAAGGGCAGCAGAAAATCTCTTGCTACAGAGATCAAGTGACTAAGGAACAGCCAGGAGGAGCTAAAAAATTCTATCAATGAACTGCAAAATAAAATGGAGACAACTACAGCTCAGATTGAAGAGGCAGAGGAGAGAATAGGTGAACTATAAGATAAAATTATGGAAAAAGAAAAAGCTGAGAAAAAGGGAGGTAAAAAAAATCCAGGAGTATGAGGGGAAAATTAGAGAACTAAGTGATGCACTAAAGAGAAATAATATACGCGTAATTGGTATTCCAGAGGAGGAAGAGAGAGGGAAAGGTGCTGAAGGGGTACTTGAAGAAATCATAGCTGAGAACTTCCCGGATCTGGGGAAGGAAAAAGGCATTGAAATCCAAGAGGCACAGAGAACTCCCTTCAGATGTAACTTGAATCGATCTTCTGCACGACATATCGTAGTGAAACTGGCAAAATACAAGAATGAAGAGAAAATTCTGAAAGCAGCTAGAGATAAACGTGCTCTAACATATAAAGGGAGACCTATAAGACTCGTGACCGATCTCTCTACTGAAACTTGGCAGGCCAGAAAGGAACGGCAGGAGATCTTCAATGTGATGAACAGAAAAACCATGCAGCTGAGAATCCTTTATCCAGCAAGTCTGTCATTTAGAATAGAAGGAGAGATAAAGGTCTTCCCAAACAAAAACTGAAGGAATTCATCACCATTAAACAAGCCCTACAAGAGATCCTAAGGGGGATCCTGTGAGACAAAGTACCAGAGACATCACTACAAGCATGAAACCTATGCACATCACAATGACTCTAAACCCATATCTTTCTATAACCCTGAATGTAAACGGACTAAATGCGCCAACCAAAAGACATAAGGTATCAGAATGGATAAAAAAACAAGACCCATCTATTTGCTGTCTACAAGAGACTCATTTTAGATCTGAGGACACCTTCAGATTGAGAGTGAGGGGATAGAGAACTATTTATCATGCCACTGGAAGTCAAAAGAAAGCTGGAGTAGCCATACTTATATCAGACAAACTAGACTTTAAATTAAAGGCTGTAACAAGAGATGAAGAAGGGCATTATATAATAATCACAGGGTCTATCCATCAGGAAGAGCTAACAATTATAAATGTCTATGCTCCGAATACGGGAGCCCCCAGATATATAAAACAATTACTCACAAACATAAGCAACCTTATTGATAAGAATGTGGTAATTGCAGGGGACTTTAACACTCCACTTACAGAAATGGATAGATCATCTAGACACACAGTCAATAAAGAAACAGGGGCCCTGAATGATACATTGGATCAGATGGACTTGACAGATATATTTAGAACTCTGCATCCCAAAGCAACAGAATATACTTTCTTCTCGAGTGCACATGGAACATTCTCCAAGATAGATCACATACTGGGTCACAAAACAGCCCTTCATAAGTATACAAGAAGTGAAATCATACCATGCATACTTTCAGACCACAGTGCTATGAAGCTTGAAATCAACCACAGGAAAAAGTCTGGAAAACCTCCAAAAGCGTGGAGGTTAAAGAACACCCTACTAAAGAATGAGTGGATCAACCAGGCAATTAGAGAAGAAATTAAAAAATATATGGAAACAAACGAAAATGGAAATACAACAATCCAAACGCTTTGGGACGCAGCGAAGGCAGTCCTGAGAGGAAAATACATTGCAATCCAGGCCTATCTCAAGAAACAAGAAAAATCCCCAATACAAAATCTAACAGCACACCTAAAGGAAATAGAAGCAGAACAGCAAAGACAGCCTAAATCCAGCAGAAGAAGAGAAATCATAAAGATCAGAGCAGAAATAAACGATATAGAATCTAAAAAAACTGTAGAGCAGATCAACGAAACCAAGAGTTGGTTTTTTGAAAAAATAAACAAAATTGACAAACCTCTAGCCAGGCTTCTCAAAAAGAAAAGGAAGATGACCCAAATAGATAAAATGACGAATGAAAATGGAATTATTACAACCAATCCCTCAGAAATGCAAGCAATTATCAGGGAATACTATGAAAAATTATATGCCAACAAATTGGACAACCTGGAAGAAATGGACAAATTCCTAAACACCCACACACATCCAAAACTCAATCAGGAGGAAATAGAAAGCTTGAACAGACCCATAACCAGTGAAGAAATTCAATCAGTCATCAAAAATCTCCCAACAAATAAGAGTCCAGGACCAGATGGCTTCCCAGGGGAGTTCTACCAGACGTTTAAAGCAGAGATAATACCTATCCTTCTCAAGCTATTCCAAGAAATAGAAAGGGAAGGAAAACTTCCAGACTCATTCTATGAAGCCAGTATTACTTTGATTCCTAAACCAGACAGAGACCCAGTAAAAAAAAGAGAACTACAGGCCAATATCCCTGATGAATATGGACGCAAAAATTCTCAATAAGATACTAGCAAATCGAATTCAACAGCATATAAAAAGAATTATTCACCATGATGAAGTGGGATTCATTCCTGGGATGCAGGGTTGGTTCAACATTTGCAAATCACTCATTGTGATACATCACATTAATAAAAGAAAAGATAAGAACCATATGATCCTGTCAATCAATGCGGAAAAAGCCTTTGACAAAATTCAACCTTTCTTAATAAAAACCCTCGAGAAAGTCGGGATAGAAGGAACATACTTAAAGATCATAAAAGTCATTTATGAAAAGCCCACAGCTAACATCATCCTCAATGGGGAAAAACCGAGAGCTTTTTCCCTGAGATCAGGAACACCACAGGGATGTCCACTCTCACCCGCTGTTGTTTAACATAGTGTTGGAAGTTCTAGCATCAGCAATGAGACAACAAAAGGAAATCAAAGGCATCAAAATTGGCAAAGATGAAGTTAAGCTTTCACTTTTTGCAGATGACATGATATTATACATGGAAAATCTGATAGACTCCACCAGAAGTCTTCTAGAACTGATACATGAATTTAGCAAAGTTGCAGGATACAAAATCAATGTACAGAAATCAGTTGCATTCTTATACACTAATAATGAAGCAACAGAAAGACAAAGAAACTGATCCCATTCACAATTGCACCAAGAAGCATAAAATACCTAGGAATAAATCTAACCAAAGATGTAAAAGATCTATATGCTGAAAACTATAGAAAGCTTACCAAGGAAATTGAAGAAGATATATAGAAATGGAAAAACAATCCATGCTCATGGATTGGAAGAATAAATATTGTCAAAATGTCAATACTACCCAAAGCTATCTACACATTCAGTGCAATCCCAATCAAAATTGCACCAGTATTCTTCTCGAAACTAAAACAAGGAATCCTAAAATTCATATGGAACCACAAAAGGCCCCGAATAGCCAAAGTAATTTTGAAGAAGAAGACCAAAGGGGGAGGCATCACAATCCCAGACTTTAGCCTCTACTACAAAGCTGTAATCATCAAGACAGCATGGTATTGACACAAAAACACACACATATACCAATGGAATAGAATAGAAACCCCAGAACTAGACCCACAAAAGTATGGCCAACTAATCTTTGACAAAGCAGGAAAGAATATCCAATGGAAAAAAAGTCTCTTTAACAAATGGTGCTGGAAGAACTGGACAGCAACATGCAGAAGATTGAAACTAGACCACTTTCTCACACCATTCACAAAAATAAACTCAAAATGGATAAAGGACTTGAATGTGAGACAGGAAACCATCAAAACCCTAGAGGAGAAAGCAGGAAAAGACCTCTGACCTCAGCCGTAGCAATTTCTTACTTGACACATCCCCAAAGGCAAGGGAATTAAAAGCAAAAATGAACTACTGGGACCTTATGAAGATAAAAAGCTTCTGCACAGCAAAGGAAACAATCAACAAAACTAAAAGGCAACCAACGGAATGGCAAAAGATATTTTCAAATGACATATCAGACAAAGGGCTAGTATCCAAAATCTATAAAGAGCTCACCAAACTCCACACCCGAAAAACAAATAACCCAGTGAAGAAATGGGCAGAAAACATGAATAGACACTTCTCTAAAGAAGACATCTGGATGGCCAACAGGCACATGAAAAGATGGTCAACGTCGCTCCTCATCAGGGAAATACAAATCAAAACCACACTCAGATACCACCTCATGCCAGTCAGAGTGGCCAAAATGAACAAATCAGGAGACTATAGATGCTGGAGAGGATGTGGAGAAACGGGAACCCTCTTGCACTGTTGGTGAGAATGCAAATTGGTGCAGCCACTCTGGAAAACACTGTGGAGGTTCCGCATAAAATTAAAAATAGATCTACCCTATGACCCAGCAATAGCACTGCTAGGAATTTACCCAAGTGATACAGGAGTACTGATGCCTAGGGGCACTTGTACCCCAGTGTTTATAGCAGCACTCTCAACAGTAGCCAAATTATGGAAAGAGCCTAAATGTCCATCAGCTGATGAATGGATAAAGAAATTGTGGTTTATATACACAATGGAGTACTATGTGGCAATGAGAAAGAATGAAATACGGCCCTTTGTAGCAACGTGGATGGAACTGGAGAGTGTGATGCTAAGTGAAATAAGCCATACAGAGAAAGACAGATACCATATGGTTTCACTCTTATGTGGATCCTGAGAAACTTAACAGAAACCCATGGGGGAGGGGAAGAAAAAAAAAAGAGGTTAGAGTGGAAGAGAGCCAAAGCATAAGAGACTGTTAAAAACTGAGAACAAACTGAGGGTTGATGGGGGGTGGGAGGGAGGGGAGGGTGGGTGATGGGTATTGAGGAGGGCACCTTTTGGGATGAGCATTGGGTGTTGTATGGAAACCAATATGACAATAAACTTCATATATTGAAAAAAAAAAAAGATTGAGCATACTATGTATTGGTGCAGATGTGAATAAATGGGCCCTCTCATACACTACTAGAAGGAATGTAAAATGGTGTAGACATTTTGGAAAATAGTTTGGAAGTTTTCGAAGAAAAATGAAAGCATATGGCCATACAAAGACTTATATTTTAAATGTTCATATCAACTATTTATGTAATAATCACAACTGAGGAAATGTCAATGTCCATCAACATGTGAGTGGGTAAACAAAGTGGCATATCCTTATATATTCTTCAGCAGTAAAAACAAACAAAATGTGAATGCATGTTACATACAACTTAACTGGATTTCAGAATAATTATGCTGAGTGAAAGAAGTCAGCCCCCAAAAAACTACACACTCTGTTATTCCATGTATTTAAATTCTAGGGAATGCAAATTTTATGTTTAGTGACAGAAAGCAAATCTGCAGTTGCCTGGGGCTGGTGGTGGGGATAATAAAGATTATAATTGCATACACGGAAACATTAGGGATGGTAGATATATCGATGGTTTTTACACTATTCTTTTTAATTTTTTTAATTTGAGTATAGTTGACACAATGTTAACATTGTTAGCTGTAGGTGTACACTATAGTCATTCACCATTTGTATGCATTCTGCCATGCTTGTCACAATTGTAGCTGTCATCTGTCACCATACAACACTATTACTATACCAATGACTATATTCTTTATACTATGCCTTTTATTTTCATGACTTACTCATTCTATAACTTGAAGAGTGTGTCTTTCCCAGTCCTACACTCATTTTGTTTATCCCTTCACCTCCCTCCCTTCTGGTAACCATCAGGTTGTTCCCTGTATTTATAAGTCTGATTCTATTTTTTGTTTGTTTATTTGTTTATTCATTTGTTTTGTTTTTTAGATTCCACGTGTATGTGAAATCATATGGTATTTGTCTTTTTCCATCTTTTTTTCATTTAGCATAATACTCTCTAGGTCCATCCATACATCCACGTTGTCACAAATGGCAAGATCTCATCTTTTTTAATGGCTACATACTATCCGTGTGTGTGTGTGTGTATGTGTGTGTGTGTGTGTGTACACCACATCTTCTTTATCTATTCATGTATAAATGGACATAGGTTGCTTACCTATCTTGGTTATAGGAAATAATGCTGCAGTAAACACAAGGGTGCATATATATTTTTGGATTAGTGTTTTTGTTTTCTTAGGGTAAATACCCAGTAGTGGAATTATTAGATTACATGGTATGTCTATTTTTAAGTTTTTTAGCAACCTTCATACTGTTTCCCACAGTGGATGCACCAGTTGGCATTCCCACCACCAGCGCTCAAGACTCTCCACATCCTTACCAACAATTGCTATTACTTGTCTTTTTTGTTTTAGGCATTCTGGCAGGCATAGACCTCCCATTGTGGTTCTGATTTGCATTTTCCCAATGATTAGTGATGTCAAGCATCTTTTTGTGTGTCTGTTGGGTATCTTTAATGTCTTTCTTTGAAAAATGTCTGTGCAGGTCCTCTGTGCATTTTTAAATTGCATTGTTTGTTTTTTTGGTGTTGGCCTCTATAAGGTCTTTAGATACTTTGGATATTTAGCCCTATTGGCTCTATCATTTGCAAATATCTTTTCCCATTCACTTGGTTGCCCTTTTTTTTTTTTTTTTTTGATGTTTGTTTCCTTTGCTGTTCAGAATCTTTTTATTTTGGTGTAGTCCCATTAGTTTATTTTCGCTTTTGTTTCCCTTCCCTTAAGGGATACATCTAGAAAAATGTTATAGCAGCTAATATCAAAGAAATTACTACCTACATTCTCTTTTAGTGCCTTTCCACTATTCTAATTAAGTGAGCGGTATTGTCTTTTCCTCTTCCCCCATCTTCACTTTAAATGCACCTGAATAAAAAGCAATGACAGTGAAAAATTAGAAACCTGGAATATATTTCCACTACTCACATAAATTGTCAGTTGTTTGGTAGAATCCTTTAATACCTCTGGGTCTTGTTTTCTACATAGATAAAATAGGAATAGTCATATTCCATACTCTTACTGGTTTGATTATCTTTTTTAAACCTGGAAAATGATTATTTATTTACTTTTAGTTAACTTTTTAAATTGAAGTGTCATTGGCTTAAATTCATGAACCTGATCAAGAGTCACCTGAGATCTAAGCCACAGACTTAGCCAGCCAAGAACCCCCCATTTTGATTCTTTTACATGTGGCTGTCCAGTTTTCCTAATACCATTTATTGAAGAGACTGTCCTTTACCCATTTTATATTTTTCCTCCTTTATCATAGATTAATCTGTCATATAGATATTGGTTTATTTCTTGGCTCTCTGTCCTGTTCTGTTGATATGTTTTATTTTTATACTAGTACTATACTGTTTTGGTTACTATAGCTTTGTCATATATCCTGGTATCTGGAATTATAATACCTTCAACTTTGTTCCTCCTTCTCAAGTTTGCTTTGACTCTTTGAAGATTTTTGTGGTTTCATATGAATTTTAGTGTTATTTGTTCTAGTTCTGTGAAAAATGCTTTTGGTATTTGGGTATATATTGCATTGAGCATATAGATTGCTTTGGGCAGTATGGACATTTTTGCCATATTAATTCTTCCAGCTCATTACCACCTTATATTTTTTTTGTTTGTGTTGCCTTCAGTTTTTTTTCATCAGTGACTTGTAGTTTTCAGAGTATAGGTCTTTTACTTTCTTGGCTAAACTTATCTGTAGGTATTTTATTCTTTTTGGTGCAGTTGTGAATAGAATTATTTTATTAATTTCTCTTTCTGCTACTTCGTTATTAGCATATAGAAATGCAAGAGATTTCTGAGTATTAATTTTGTATCTTGCAACTTTACCAAATTCATTTATCACTTCTAATAGGTTTTTGGTAGAATTTTTAGTGTTTTCCATTTATCATATCATGTTATCTGCCCATAGTGATAGTTTTCCTTCTTCCTTACCATTTTGGATGGCTTTTATTTCTTTTTCTTGTCCTACTGCTATGGCTAGGGCTTGCAGTACTATGTTGAATAAAAGTGATGAAGGTAGACATCCTTGACTTGTTCTTGACCTTAAAGGAAAAACTCTCAGTTTTTCACCATTAAGTATGATGTTAGTTTGGGTTTATTTATGGCCTTTATCATTTTGAGGTACACTCCTTCTGTACCCACTTTGTTGAGAATTTTATGTTTATCATAAATGGCTGTCTGGGGCGCCTGGGTGGCGCAGTCGGTTGAGCGTCCGACTTCAGCCAGGTCAGGATCTCGCGGTCCGTGAGTTCGAGCCCCGCGTCAGGCTCTGGGCTGACGGCTCGGAGCCTGGAGCCTGTTTCCGATTCTGTGTCTCCCTCTCTCTCTGCCCCTCCCCCGTTCATGCTCTGCCTCTCTCTGTCCCAAAAATAAATAAAAAACGTTGGAAAAAAAAATTTTTTTAAATAAATGGCTGTTGAATTTTTTCCACATGAGTTTTCTGCATCTTTTGAGATGATCATATGATCATCTTTCATTTTGTTAATGTGGTATATTACATTGATTGATTTATGAATATGATCTGCCTTTGCATCTGTGGAGTAAATCCTACTTGATTGTGGTGAATGATTTTTTAAATACATTTTTACATTTGGTTCGCTAATATTTTGTTGAGGATTTTTGCATGAATGTTCATCTCTTCTCTTTCTCTCTCCTCTTTCTGGGATCCCTATAATAGGAGTTTTATTATGCCTGATGATGTCACTGAGTTCCCTTAACATATTCTTAGTTTTTATTATTCTTTTTTCTTTTTGCTGTTCAGCTTGGGTACTTTTCATTACCCTGTCTTCCAGATTGCTGATCCATTCTTCTGCATCCTCTAAATCTGATGTTAATCCTATGTGAGCTCTATGTGCCTTACTATTTTTCTGCACTGCATTTGCCTTCATTCTTGTCTGCTGTAATGACCCACTTTGTCTGCTGTGGATGCACTAGGCAAGATTTGGTTCCTGTACTGTTGAGAGGCCTTTCTGAGGTCACTGTGGGCTTGTTAGTGGGCAGGCTAACACATACCTTAGCTGTCTGTCATCACCCCCTCTTCCACAGCTGTAGGCATACCAAAGATCAGGGCCTGCTCTCTGCACACCCAACTCAGAGGCTTCATTGGTGTGTGGGGCCACCAGTTAGACTGGGTATCTGTAACCAGCTCTCTGCCATAGATGCAGCCATACACAATGGCAGGGGTTGCTCTCTATGCAGCCACCGGAGGCCCAGCTGCTAGAACTGTGAGTGTGCTGGTCTAAGGGGTTCTCTCCCCTTCTCTCCAGGGCAAGGATCACTTTAGAGTATGTGGGTGCAGTTGTTGAAAGACATAAATGTTATAAGCCTTGATAATGTCCACTAAATGCAACTGAGTATTAAGAAGGGTGCGCTTACTACCCTGTCCTCTCCCACAGAGAGATAAGAGCAATAGACAGAGCCTAAGAGCAAAGTTGAGGGATTTGGAGAGACATCATTAGCTGCAGCAGTAGGAAAAAGGATTCTGAACAAGCGAGGGTAAGTTTTCAGAACACAAAAGAAGCTGTATAGTTGTGAACTCTGCTCATCTGGCAGGCGAGATAAATTTTGTTAGTCCAAGTGATTTTTAAGGCTATTTGTAAAGCTGGCTTTAATATACCTTAATAGGGATTCATTAAGGAAATGGCTTGTTACCATTCATGTGTTTAATGATTATGGCATATTTTCTTAACTAGACATGCAATTGATTGCTTTAAATACCCAGCTCTGCAAGGCTATTTCTGTACTTTGCTACGTAAAATAAGCTTAGTTATAGAAATGTTTCTATTTACTGGGAAGAGACAGTATTTAAACAAACTATAAAATAAAAAGGGGTATATATTAAATACAAAGATAGTGATTTTATTATCAAAACTATAATTTTTCAGTGGCCTTATATTTCATTTTGGTTATTAAGTGATATTAGGTGCACATGCAGTGTTGGTAGATTACAGAAAAATTAAATACAGACAAGGAAAGATTCAGAGTCTTATCAATGCTAATATATTTGTCTGTGTTGTTATTTTCTCCTTCTTGACTTTATTAGGATAACTATCTTAATTATTTCTAATACGCTCCTGTGAAAGCGGTTAATAATGGTTTTAGTCCTGGTGACTCCATCAATGAGCCTGTGGCAAGTAGCAGACATCCAGCAATTTAACATCTATATGTTATCTGCAGCCATCTTCCACATCCTTTATTTGTTTATTTGACAAATATCATTACTAGAGAGAGGCAGGCATTGTTGTGGAGTAAAAGTAACCTAGACAGGAAGTCTAAATGGAAGTCTGAAGATATCAATTCTAAGTTCTTCTTCTACAACCTGAGTAAGCTTGAAAATCATTAAAAACTATCTAAGCCTATACTTTTCCACCTGTAATATAGAGGTAATACCTTCACTGTCTTACCAAGTTGTTGTAAGAATCCGATACATTCATTTCAGCCAATATTTATTCTTCTATACCTACCATAAGGTCTGATACACACTATGACATAGAAGATACATAAGACAAATGAAAGGATGCATTATAGTATCATATTAGGTCACTTTTTTTTCCATCTAGGCTTAAGTTATATCTAAGGATCTGGTAGTAACATTAATTCTTTCTGGCCAATAAAAGATATGCAGGCTTGCAAATTTAACTTTTTCATGTTGTTCCTATAGGGCAAAGGAAGATTAAAAGTTAAAATATGGGGGAAGAAACATCAGACATTTATAAACAAAAGATAAAACTGACCTAGCTACTATATTAACATAAAAGAAGCTTATTTTAAGGCAAAAAAAAGTGACTGGTAATTAAAGATTACTATAAAATAATTTTAAAGGTTTAATTCAATGGGTGATATAATGCTAAATTCATAAAGACATAAAACAGAGCAACACACATATCAAGGAAAATTGATAAATCCACCATTTGATATTTTCTGAGAAATTTTAAATGTATTTTTCTTAGTAATTGATAGATGAAGCAGACAAAATAATCAGTATGTATACAGATTTAAAAGTCTGTCTAAATGATTTTATAGATCCATGTACTGAATGCTTAGAAAATAAAGATTATTTTTCAAATACATGTGGAAATTTGCAAAACTTGACTAAATATTATGACATAACCAGAGAGGAAAACAATTTCAAAGAAGTGCTATCATTGGACACATTGTTTTGCAACAATAAATTAATATGGAAATTGTTAGCAAATTAATTACTCTCCATATTCTTTGAAAGATAACGTGCCCAGTGCATCCCATGTCAAAGAAAAGTCATAAAAGAAATCGAAAAGGAAGTTTAAAATATGTGAGATGACGACATTATGATGTGTCAAGCAACGTTCTAGGATAGGTGAACAAAATAGACAAGGTTCTTGTTTTCATAAAAGTTTACATTCTTGGTGGGTAGGAGAAGACGATGAATAAGATGCCAGACATGGTAAACGTTAAGGAGAAAATAAAGCATAATAGGTGACAAAGGAGTCATAGGGGGAGAATGGGGCAAGAAAAGAATTCAATCTTAAGTGGAATGGTTACAGAAAATATCGCTGGGAAGGTGACATTGGAGCAAAGACATAGAGTTGATGTGAGAGCAAGCCGTGCATAAGTGTGTGAGAGAACAGCCAGAGTTTGGTGTGTGTGTTTTATTTCTGATTTAAATCAAGTTTTTCTAAAGGCAAGATAAAAGTGCAATGAAGGAGGTTAATTCTTACAACATGTCATATCCATTTAGGTTGAAAATGTCTTAAAGTCATAAATAGTTAATTTATTTTCTCTTTAGCATTCTATGGATGATTTAGCTTATTAAAATGGAAATTTTTATGCATTTCCTATGATGCCATTTTATCATTTCACATTTCTAAAATAGAATATGCCATTTACTTTACATTTGAGCTAATATTGGCTGGGAATATAAAGCAGCGATTGTCTGGCCAGCTGCCAAGATAAAAACATATTTAGAAAAGTAATTCAGGGATGTACTCTAAGTTAAAGGGTATAACAATTTTTGTATTAGTTCTATTATCTTCTTCTTAATACACCTTGTAAGGGACATGTGAACTGCCTCTTTTGCATTTCATTAATGCAGAGTCTCTGCAGTTTCTCAAGTTCTAAGTAATGCTCTCCATGGAAAAAATGCCAAGTACAGAAACCTGGTTTACCAAAATCAGCTACTTTGATCCTCAATCTAGTGTTCAAGACAGTTTTAATCTTAAGTAATGCCACTTTAAATATTACAATGAAATTCAAGGTTATAAATAAAATGTAAATGAATGATGATGGTTTAAGACAAAATCATGTAGGGTTTTTCTCTCTGTTAAAAAGCAGCTTTCTAAAATGACAGACCTGTTGATGTAGGATTATTGCTACTTGAAAAAAAGTAAAACTGTAGACTTTGGCTTCAGAGTACTGAATCCTGAACTTATCACTAATTTAATAATTAGACAAGTTATTGACTTCTCTTAGACTTGGTTTCCCCCTCTGTCAAATTGGCATAATAGTACTTAGTGTCAAAGATAATTGTGAGAATTGAACAAAAATATAAAACACTTAGCACATTGTATTGTAAGTGTGTAGTAAATGTTACTGTAATGTGTTTTTAAAATGGACTGGACTTAATGAAGTGCATGTAGGGATCTCTATTACTCACCATTCCCTGGAGAAACAAAACCACTAAGATATGTGTGTGTGTGTATATATATATATATATATATATATATATATATATGGAGGTATAAGTGCTAAGTACATGATAGGTATTACTATATAAAAATGTTAAAGTAAATAACTATAGGAATATAATTAAGAGAAGACATTTTTTTCCCTGGGGAGGTGCCTGGGGTTAAATGTCTGACTCTTGATTTCGGCTTAGGTCATGATCTCATGGTTGTGAGACTGAGCCCCACGTGGGGCTCAGTGCTGGACATAGAGCCTGCTTAAGATTCTGTCTCTCACTCTCTTTCTGCCATAAAGAGGCAGCAACATTTCTTCAATATACTTTTTTGTAGTGGTCTCACTGTTAGTATTGTGGTAACAATTAACATATCAATAAGTCCATCAATCATTCATTTCAACCAGGTGTGTATGTAGAAGTTGGGGAGGAGAATGGGAAGGGATAAAATACAAACAGTAACAAATGAATCTAACTCTATAATAAATGAATAGTAGACCCACCCTGACAGCGGCTGGGAACAAAACAGCCAAATGACTTTGGAATGACCAAAACTCTGCAGTTTTCACCAAACTGTACAGTTGATTGAAAATAATGTATACAAATATTGTGTGCTATTTAGTAAGTTTGTTTCTCACAGAGTTAAGGATTAACAATTAAATTCTGGATCGACGTTATGCTTATTCTATTACTGGGGAAATAAATAAATATTTTGTGGTTGAGAGCCAGGTTTCTCACCAATAGAAAGAAGTTAAAAATTAGGAGAAAGGGAAGGCTAAAATAAATACTGTGCTATTATATTAGTAATGGAACTATTGCTACATACTCATGAATTTTAATATATGGACAGACAAGAGATATATAGGTGTGTGTGTGTTTTGTATTGTGTTGTATGTGTGATCAATGCATATTTTTCCTGGCTTTTTCTGCTATGAGAGCCAGGAATCAATGACATCATAGTAGCAATATGTACAGCTAGCACACATGTATTGTGTATACCTGTTATAGATACCATTCTCCAATAAAAGGAACCAGAGATTTTTTAGACTAATGGTTGATTCCAAGGATGGAACAGAGAAAATACTCAATGCAACTGTATTATCTTGAGGGACCAGAAAGTAAAAAAAATATTGTAAAAACTTTGTTTTAATCTTTATTTATTTTTGAGAGAGAGAGAGAGAGAAACAGAGAGTAAGCAGGGGAGGGGCAGAGAGAGAGGGAGACACAGAATCATAAGCAGGCTCCAGGCTCTGAGCTGTCAGGACAGAGCCCTAATGCAGGGCTCGAACTTAAAAACTGTGAGATCATGACTTGAGCCAAGGTCAGACTTTCAACCGACTGAGCCACTCAGGCACCCCAAGAAACATTTAAAACATGATACCATGGAGTATATAAAAAGAACATAGAAGCTAATTTGAAGGTGTGCCCACTGACTAAACCTGGGACAGTTTAAGGTGAAATAATAACAATAGTGGTGAGTTATACCCCATCAAATAAAATAAATGCCCATAAATCTCTACTGATATAAATAAATAATGCAATATATAAATTAATGGAGAAGAAGGGACAACTCTTCTTTAATATGTAATTTCAATAAATGTAGAAATAGTGAAGGAAATTAAAAAATTGCCATTTAGCAAACACTACCTCAATTTGATTTTTTAGTGTTTACATGTTACATGTTAAATATGGTTATATAAAATGCTAATATTTGGGAAAGCTGGATGAAAAGTATACATAAACTCTGTATTTTGCAACGTTTTTATAAAGCTAAAATTATTTCAAAGTAAAAAGGAAGAAAATATATGCACAGGGGAAAAAAAAGATTTAAAAAATGAAAGAAGCCACTGTAGGGTAGGGCTGAGTTTTGAAGGCTTAGTAGGAGTTAGTTTTGGACATATTGAGTTTTGATTCACCCGATCACTAAAGTAGGAAAGACTAGAAAGCAGTTGCATGTATGATGTCAGGACTAAAGACACATTTAAGAGTTCTTGACTACTGGAGGATAGTAGAAATAAAATAGTCAAACAAAATCAACCAGGAAGAATGCATACAAGGAGAAGTATGGAAGACGAGGTCCTAGAGAATATGGGCAGAGTAGAAATAACAAGAAAAAAGTTAAGAAAACCAAGAGAGGTGGCATCAAAAAGCAGACTTTAAAGAAGGATGAAGTTTGCTTGCCAAAAGTTTCAGTGGAGAAAAGAGAAAAGAGGAAAAGGAAGAGAAAGAAAGAGAATGAGGAGACATGCTCTTAGATGTACTGTGGCTAAATTGCTGAACTTTAAGGTCAAGAAGAAAATTTTACAAGCATCCCGATAGAAACGCTTTTTAAAAAGCCCTTGTGAGGTAGAGAATTTGCCATCTTCCACAGAGGATGCAAAGATATGGGGTAATTAGCTACAGATTATTGAGACCTAAGAATTGTGTTTCAAGAAAACTCTCTCCAGCTAAGATACAAGTTATCTGTCAAGTTAAAGAGGAACATTTTAGGCATGAAAGGATTTAGCAGGTCTACCAAATTATTTATCTGAGAATATGTTCCAGAAAACATTCTAACCATTAACAATTAAATTAAACACAGTTCTCACAAGATGAAGAGACAGAAGATATGCAAAAGACTGTTAGAATTTTTTGCAATTCAATTCTGAAGGGGTTATAAAGTTTTAAGATTCCCTAATACATGTGTTAATTATTTGTGAAATTTGAAAATAGGTGAAAAGAGGACTCTAATAATAGTTTAGAACCAAAACTTTTTTACTGTCTCTGGAAAGCACAAGATTCAAGTAAAGATGAGGTGAAGGAATGAGGCTCATGTACAGGAGCAATCACACATACAGTGTCTTAAGAGCATCCCTATTTTCACATTCACATAATTACATATTGTTTGTAAAATACAAAAGTTACAGAAGTTTTTGGATGCCAGAGATGGGAAGATAAACTTTTATATAACAGAAACTCTTCCTAATACCATCAAATTAACAAGAAAAATATAGTTAACATTGCCCCAATTTGGCAAATGGCAAGAAAAAGAAAAAATAAACATGGAAAAAGAGGCTTGACTTCCTTCCTAGAATTCAATAACTTTACTTACTCCAGCTTATTTTTTTAAATTTCTTTAATGTTTATTTTTGAGAGAGAGACAGAGTATGAGCGGGGGAGGAAGAGAGAGAGAGAGAGAGAGACACAGACAGACAGACAGAATCTGAAACAGGCTCCAGTCTCTGAGCTGTCAGCTCAGAGCCTATGCGGGGCTCGAACCCACGGACCATGAGGTCCTGACCTGAGCCAGTAGGACACTTAACAGTCTGAGCTACCCAGGCACCCCTTTCTTAATCCATTTTAAAATAAAAGTAGAAATGTAGGTGTAGAAATGAATAGCAAAATAGCATTTTGAAAAGAGCAGGGTAATATTTTGAAACAATTTGGGTTGTTTATCTGCTCAAGATCTTTGATTCCTTCTATGTAAGCATATTTCTTATATTCCTCTTCTTCATGTGCTTTCTCATTCTACAAAACCATATTATTTCACATTCTAAAGAAATACATATCATTTCCTATGGCTCAAAAGTATGAGAAATTCTTATTTTGTAAATCTCCACTAAAGGATTCATTAGGATTAGTCTTTTGCTGTTTGTTTAAAGAGATAGATACGCTTCTTTTTTATGCTGCTGCTTTGGTTACTTCCTATCACTGCCTCACATATGTCCCTGAAGGTTGACCCTATCCTTCAATGATGCTGTGTCTGCAACTCTGGTGATCTTTCAGTAGGTACATGACTCTGCGGAAAGACGCTTCTGAAGTGGGAACTTGAAAGAAGTGCAAGATATCCACAATTCTTCTTATTTTAAAAGAGTGAAGTTCTTCGTTACAGTAACAAAATGCACATTTGAAAGCAGAATATACTTGTAAGATATAAGCAAATAAATGTAGTGTAAAATAAGATTTAAAGAAATATATGCATTAGACTGTTACTAGTTAGCCTTGTTTCCTCCCTAAACTCAGCTACTAACTAGAGTGCTCATGTAAATTTCCTAAGAGAAAAATTTGAGTTAGCTTACTCACATTTGAATATCCAAAATTTTCTCCATAATTTCAGTATACCTTTAGTGTCGTCTCTTGCAGAGCTAAAAGGAACTTGACTTATTCCAACCCGCCCTGTTATTCTTCAGCCAACTTCGTTATTAACTGCTTTTCTCCAAATTCAGCTTTAACAAGGGCTTGAATCGGACATTTCAGCCTATTATTCCTCATCCCAGGAAATCTCTCAGTAAAAATAAGAGGTTTCAGAGAAGAAGGTGTTGTAACATATTTCATTTATGACTCCACTTCTTGCACAGTGCTTGGCAAAGAGAGATCCATCAGCAAATGTTTATTGAATGATTGAACAAGTGAATAAAGAAATCAAGTAATAGAGTTAAAATCCCAGTACCTGCATATAGTTCTCTGATTTTTCAGAGTTCAGAAATGGAAGAGAATTAGGACTCTATTTTAAAAAGCCTTTAGTTAGTTTTCTCACCTTAAGAAAAGTTGTTTTGTGACGATCATTTATGTAACCTAAATAGCCTCTTATTAAGCTCTGCTAACAATGTTCCATCAGTGTTTTTTTTTTTCATCCATTTACTGAAACTGAAATGTTGATAACTGTCTTAAAAGAAGTTTTTGTGTGTGGCCAATATTTTCTGCTCTGAACAGTGTCAATCACATTTTATAAATAGCAGAATGGAATTAATTCACATGTTCATTGATAGGAGTTTTTGTTATTTTGCCCTTAGATCTGTATAAATTTTCTGTAGCTGCTGTAACACATTACCACAGACGTAGTGGTTTAAAACAATACAAATTAACTATTTTATAATCTGTAGGTCAGAAGTCCGACATCGGACTCACTGAGCTAATGTGAGGGCAGCAATGCTTTCTGGTGCCTCTAGGAGGAATCTGTTTTCTTACCTTTCAAATTTCTGGAGATTGCATGCATCCCTTGGCTTATCCACTCCCCCCGCCCTCCCCCCATCTTCAAAGCCAGCAATACTGCAATGCTCTGTTCCTTCTTCTGTTGATCATCTCTGTGCACAGCTGGGAAGCGTTCTTACTTTTTAAGGACTGCTATGATTAGAGTAGGACCCCTGGGTAATCTGGCTAATCTCCCCAGCTCAAGGTTCATAACCTTAATCATATTTGCAAATCTCCTTTTGCCATGTAAGCTAACATATTCACGGGCTCTGGTGGTTAGGGTAGGGACATCTTGGGGGCGGGGCAGCGGGGGGGGGCGCATTATTCCAGTTACCAAAATACTTTTTAGAAATTTTAGAGACCTATTAGAGAGGATGGACAGAGATTCCAGAGTTTGTACCCTTTAAGGATAAAAGAGGGTAAGATTGAAGGAAATCATCTTTGCCTCCGAAAAAACAAAAACAAAAACAAAGTTTGCCTCTTGTGGCAAAGTGAATGCTTGTGTCCCCTTGAAATTCATATGCTGAAATTCTTACTCCCAATGTGATGGTAATGGAAGGTAGGGCTCTTCCTCAGAGCATTCATGAATGGGATTAGTGCCCTGATAGAACAGACTTAGAGAATTCCCTCATTCTTTCCACCATGGGAGAACATAGAGAGAAGGCATTTGTCTGCCACCTGAAAGCTGACTCTCACTAGATACCGTATCTGCTGGTTTCTTGTTCTTGGACTTCCCATGCTCCAGGACTCTAAGAAATAAGTTTCCATTATTTAAGCAACTCAGTATATGGTATTCTTGTTATACACAGTAGCCTGAATGGACCAAGGCACCTCCTTTATGTCACCCTGTCCAGTTTTTCCTTTAGGACCTCTTCTATTTATGACTAACCCATCTTCTAGTCCTCGTGAAACTTGTTGAGTTTTAATCTTATTCCTCCAGGTACAGTTCATTCCCTCCAGTGTTATGTCACTAACACACTTTGGTCCATAAGTCCAGGATATGGATAAAATAAATAATAGTATCAATTTTATTGTTCCCCAGATTTATTTTGAGCTCATGGTCGTGTGCAATATGCAATTATTCATGGATAATGGGACAATGGATAAGAAAGCATTTCACACAGCATAAATTATTATGCAAATGTATTGTTATTATACCTGAAACATGATTAAAAAATTGAATAGAGACTTTAAGGTGAGTTATAATGGGACAGTGCTATAGCATATCCTGAGAGACATTTTCTCATGGATTGTACTGGACATAGTTTCTGTAATTGCCACTGGAAAAAGTCACAAGGAGGCTACTGTATACCTCATTTGGCAGTTGATGGTATATTGCTTTCTGAACATGAGATACTGTGTGTATTTTAGTCACCAAGAGCTCTATGGCTTATAGTCTTGTACAATTAGCTCATCTGTTTTTATATTTTGAAAGGGTCTGAGTTCACAACCTGCTGTATTTTTTCTCCCTTATCTCCAGAGTTGTGTCTCAGGAATCCTCAGGATCAGGGATTTCAGGCTGGGAGTGACTATATAAGGTTTATGCAGTAGCCAAACAAGGTATAAATTGGTTTATCCTAATTATTGTGAAAACTCACAGATCTCTATATCACATTTGTTACATTTGAGATTTATTACAGATAGGATTTCCTCGTGTGCCTTCAATGGGTATTTCTTATTTATTGCTTCTAATCAGAGGTAGGAGCAACACGGAAAAAAGAAATCCTTTATAAACCTTTTTGTCACCGCTCTGGAGCCAGTAGTTCTCTTGGCTTACTCTTTCAGTTTAAGTTAATTTTTATTTTTTATTTTTTTGGCTGAACTCAGAATTTTAACTGTAGCCTTGAAAACTAAGGTAAAGCCTAAACGTACCACCATGTTGACAGCAGAAATGCCCCCCACCCAAATTGAGAATACAGTGAGCTGTTTAATATTCACCTACTTCCTAAAATAGCTATCCTGTTTATCTGGAAAGAAATCTTACCTGTTTATTTTGGTTTGGTAAATTATCTGTACATGTGACTCTCACTCTATCTCTCTGTAAAGAATGATAGAGTGGTGCCATATTGAAGAGGAATTGCTCTGTGTTCCCAATTAATTATTTCAGTAAAATTTCTTCACCAATAGCATCACTCATACTGACTGCTTTTTAAGCCATTAAGTACTGGCTCTGGGTGACTTTTGGACATTATGCAGGAGTGTCATATGAATCTTCTGTTTTTATTGTCCTTGAAATAGTCCTTAAGGAACCATATGAACTCCCATGTATTTTTTAAAGATTTGCTTGAATTGGATTAGCAAAGAACATAAAATTCGTATGTATTATTTGGCATTGAGAGAACATTTATTTCAAAGTGCACAATTCATAGCTAAGTTGCCACAGAACATATACCAGGAAGTTACTTATTGAACAGAAAACGTAAAGGATTTTTTCTCACTTATGCTAAGTTGACAAACTGCAATCTGCAGGAAGCATATTCAGGAGTGTGGAGATCCCAGTTTTCAAGCTGGTTGACTACGTTCAACAGGGATTGGTGATAAACTGGGAATTCCAAAGCAGCAGCCCCTATTGCTGTTTTCTCCTGCATACGCAGTTCTTGGGGAGTTTTGTGGTTGTTGTTATTAATCAAACCAAGAAAATAATGTTGTTTTTGTTCCTTTTAGTAAAAATTACAAGTATAATGCCATAGTTATGCCATAAGTAAGACATTTTTTAATAATGGAATGGGTGAAGAGTGAAGCCTAACTGGTGAGGACAAATATTTTGTCATTTCTGTCATTTTGTCATTTAGTCAGTTCCTAGTAAAGCACCCCCACAATCCAGGTGATATAACTCCTTGCTAACCTCCATGACCTGCCAGGGAAAGAAAATAAACTCTATACTATGATTTATAAAAGTTAACAGATAATTAGTATGTATTTTTAGAAGAGTTTTGTTGCTTACCCAGAGGTTTAAGCACTAAATTTACTCTTTCAAAAACTCAGTCTCAACAAATTATCTTGCAAAGTGTTCAGATACAGGTCTAAAATACTGTCAGCTAAGAAACTCTGCAACCCACATACTTTGCAGACGTGCCCAGAGAATATAATCCCTGAAGGGCTATTTTTCAACTTATCCCAGGAAAGAGTGCAGTAGGCTTACCCAAAAAAAGATGGAAATGCTCCAAAAGCATGGTGAATTTAGTAATAGAGAAGGACATAGAAAATGGCGTGAGAATGTAATGAGTGATAGGTAAGACTTAGTTAAATGTAAGATTCAAAAGCAACAAAGAAGGCTGAACTGGAATAGATGCCACCTGTTCTGCTACAGTAACATGGAAATACAGATAAAATACATTTTAAAAGAAGTAGAAATTGAGTCTCCAGAACTTTAACACAGCTCACAGGAGATTCCCACAGAATAGACATGTCTTATGGTAGCTGAATTCACAGTAGGATATTGTATGTCATGCAAGAAAGTGAAACATACTGAGGAAGGATCAACAGATGCAAGAATTAGCACCCTCAGAAGTGGAAGTAGTAGGAAGATCTGGAAGAGGCTGTGAATGAATATATTTCACATGATTAAAAAAATAAAGAAACTGAAAACATAATTTTTTCAAAGATAGTATAAGGTAGAACAAATAAAGAGATTTATAAACATAACCGAAAAGAGGGACGCCTGGGTGGCTCAGTCAGTTAAGTGTCCAACTCGATTTTGGCTCAGCTCATGATCTCAGGGTTTGTGAGTTCAAGTTCCACATCAGGCTCTGCACTGACAGTATGGAGCCTGCTTGACTTCTCTCCCTCCACCCACTCTGTGCACTGTTTCTCTCACCCCCAACTTGCACTGTTTCTCTCTCTCTCTCTCCAAATAAATAAACTTAAAGAAAAAATAACCAAGGGGTGCTTAGGTGGCTCAATTGGTTAAGCCGACTGACCTCGGCTTAAGTCATGATCTCACAGTTCATGAGTTCGAGCCCCACATAGGGCGGGGAGCTCAGAGCCTGGAGCCTGCTTTGGATTCTGTGTCTCCTCTCTCTGCCCCTCCCCTGCTCACCCTGCCTCTCTCTCCCTCTCTCCTCCTCTCTCTCTCTCTGTCTGTCTCTCTCTCTCCCAAAAATAAATAAACATTAAAAAAATTTTTAAACAATGCAGTATAGTCATGATACTTTATTTTTTCTAATTTTTTTTTACAGTTTATCTTTGACAGAGAGAGAGACAGAGTACAATCAGGGAAGGGACTGAGAGAGAGGGAGACAGCATCTGAAGCAGGCTTCAGGCTCTGAGCTGTCAGCGCAGAGCCTGACACAGGGCTTGAACTCACAAATGGTGAGATCATGACCTGAGCTGAAGTTAGTCACTTAACTGACTGAGCCTCCCAGGCGCCCCAGTCATGATAATTTAGGGAAGAAGACAGAGAAAAAGGGAGAGGGAGGTTTCAAACTATTTGGTGTAAAACTTTACTTATTTTCAAAATAGATTTGAAACAAATAAGGAAGAATGTTAAGTTTATGAAAAAATTTTGAGAGTTACCTCAGTTCTTTTAGGCTTTATTCTCTATTACTTCATAAAAAACAATCTTGAAAAAAATAAATAATAAATTATAGGTTACAAATCCTGTAGTTACTTGGCAGTCATTTTGCTTGGCTTCTCAGCAGCATTTGACACAAATGACTACTTGCTGTCTCTTGAAACACTTGACTTTGAAGGTGTTATGTTCCCATTACACTTTCAGGTGACTCTCTTTCTGGACACTGTGTTGGGGAACCCCACGGCCTACAGATGCCCACTCTTCTCATGTGTAATCCTTGGGTGATCTGTCTACTGTCATGACTTTTAAGTGCCATATTTACTAATGACTCCCAACTGTACCCTCTAGTCCCAACCTCTCTCCAGAACTCCCGATTCACATGATGCAGTGGCTTCCTCAGCACCGCAGATTTAACATAACTAAAACAAACTGCTTCCCCCTACACCCATTCTTCACACAATATACAGAATAATAAGTCAGTCCCATGCAGAAATCTCTATTAGTATATCATGTCTATATTCCTTGCTATCATTTATTGGGCTTCACATGACCTGGCCTCCAGCTACTTCTCCAAATAGCTCCACAGCTTTTTGCCAAACAAATCACAAGTGCTTTTGCCTTAAGATCTCTGTTCTCACAGTTTTTTCTGCCTGGAAGTCTTCTCCAAAAATATTTTTAGTTCAAGGACTCATTTCCTTCAGTTTCCACTTAAATGTCGCCTATTCAAAGATGCATTCTGTGATCGTGTGTGATTCTTTGTATTCTATATGCTTACCCTGCCTTATATTTCCTTCATGATCACTTTTAACCTGAAATTTGATAAATAATATATTTATCTATTTTTGTCTTGTATGCTTCCCCCATGAGAATGCACATTTTACAAGGTCAGAGATCTTTGACCATCTTGCTCACAGGCTTGTTCAGTTACCTTCAACAGTCTCACACAAAGTAGGTGTTGAATAAATATTTGTTGAATTGATAGATCAGTCATTGGTATATGACTGCTTTTCAGTGTGTTTTAATTCTTCTATTATGAATAAAGTACCAGTCATCTTACTAGAAAAATAAGATTTGCTAGCATTGTTTTCATCAAAAAATTATGTTCTGTAGACTTACAGAACCTATTTATTGAATACGTCTGTGGTACATGAACATTATATTCTCACTTCTCCTCTCTCAGCAGTCTATTGCATTAAAATGGGGAAATGACTCTTCCTGTGAAAGACTGAGCAACATTCACTTTCTAAAGCTATTGGGTTATAATTTAATACTTTAAACGTGGCATATGTATCAAATATTACCTTTATATAAGATTTAGTTTAACTCTAAATGGGAAATGTTATAGAAAAGGACAGAGGAAGCATAAGAGACTGTTAAAAACTGAGAACAAACTGAGGGTTGATGGGGGGTGGGAGGGAGGGGAGGGTGGGTGATGGGTATTGAGGAGGGCACCTGTTGGGATGAGCACTGGGTGTTGTATGGAAACCAATCTGACAATAAATTTCATATATTAAAAAAAAAAGAAAAGGACAGAGGATCACTTTGTTTTTAGTTATCAGTCAGTCATGAGACGTGAGTAGTAGATATTAAAAACAAACGATATATGTGGTGTTATTTTATTAATCAAGAAAAATAACCAAAAAAAGGAAAAGTAGAATCTAAGCACTCTAATGGCACATTTGAATCTCTAGATGTGTAAAGAGTGGTGGGTGGCATTCACAGTGGGCCGTGGGAACAGTACAAAATGGAACCCTGAAAAGCCCAAACCCTGGTCCTCCACACTCATTCTAAGGAAAGCTCCCTGATGACATGCTCGGTATGCAATTAAACACACACACACACACACACACACACACACACACACACACACACACAAACAGAAACAAAAAACCAGACAAAAAGCTTTTTTGATTTACTGATTAGTTTAACATTAGAGGGGCCTATTGAAAGTAACCTATTAGAAGCAGTTTTTTAGCCAAAGGGCAAGTAAAATCAGATCCTTCAGAGTTTTAATTACTGGAAAGAAGTGTAAAGTTAAAAAAAGAACAGTAGTGAATGCATGCATGGTTAACGCATGGCCAATTCCCAGATACTAATCCTTGAGAGTTTCCTTCCCTGATAAAGCTAGCAGGAGTTGGGGACCTGACAGATGGAAGGGGCATGGCTGATTGGATTGGTTTTAAAAACAAGTAACCAAAAAGTTTCTAGATAAAATAAATATGAGTCATAAAACAGTTCTTAAAGTCCTCTGTGGCTGAGGATCCGGAGAACCTTGTCTGATTCAATGGCAATAAAGGTAATTGTTTTCTAGAGCTGTCAGTCTAGGTCTTGGGCTCTGAAGGTGAAAAGTAAGCGTGCTATGTTCATAATTTTAACAAATCCTCCTTCCTCTGAAGGCTAATCATTGTTAATTTCTTGTTTCCTCTATTAAAGTAGTAATGCCATAATTACAAAGGGAGGGGACTGCATGCCCACTGGATATAGATCTGTGTTTATGGATCACTCAATTTCTGGCAAGAAAAAAAGCTAAAAAAGACTGCAGCTGAGAATTCTCAGAGTTGAAAAGCAGTGGTAATTGTCACAAATTACCACATGAAATTGTTAGTTATATTCCTAAACAATGGCCCTACTTTAGCAATGTACCCCAAAATTTCTTGTCACTTTCCTTTAGTAGAAAACTCGAGTGTTAACCTTTAATACTATTTTGAAAGTTGCTAGTTTGCAACCTGATTATACCCTGTTAAACTTAGAGGTATTTTAAAGCAGATGCTCTATCATTTCCCAAAAAGACTGTGTTGATCACAAAGCTCACTTGCACGTTGCTCACTTCTTGATTTTCTCCATAACCATACACATAGAATAATGCTACCACACTCGAACATTTGTGTCATTACTAGGAATCATTTTTCCTAGTCAGTCCTGGATGTTGAATTTTTCTCATGCAAGTCATTTTGACTTAGAAAGATTCTAAATAGTTTTTTCAGAAAATATGAGTAATATTCACTGTGTTTACGCAGAAACAAAAATTTCAGGTGAAGCAGTATATCTATTTTTGTTAATTCTGATCAACAAAATGAGAAACGTGTCGTCAGTCAGAATCAAGTAAGCTGAAGTCCTTGAAGATACGAGCTTTTCTGTCATTACATTGAACGTGCATAATTAACTGATCCATTTAACTAGGATTTGGTTAATCCTTGTAAGGCCGAAACGGATACTCTTTCATTGTGGTTAACTCCACAATGCTATTGAACTACAGAACATTAAGAGTATCACTTGACTTGCTGGCATTTTTCAAACATCAAAGGCTAACAATTAAATAAAACTAATACTTGTATTGAAAAAAAAAATCACTCCTTATCTCAGGTTCCCCAAAATGGATGCCTTAAAATGCAAACAAGCAAAGAGATCCCATATTTTAAGAACAAGTGAGTTAGAATAATCTGAACAACTCTTTTAATTCTTACAACAAATCACACATTGGCGTAACTATTACCTCCTTATTACAAATGAAGGAATGGATACATGTAAGTGGTTTCCCTGAGGTCACATAAGTAATAAATGGCAGAGCTATGACTAAAACCTAGGTCTCATTTGATTCCAGTGCTGAACAGTTGGTATCCACACTGGGGAGGCAGTGCAAAACATACAGCTCTAGTCATTGCCCAAGGTCAAACCCTTGCCTCATAACTGGCTACCTTTGTAATCTGAGGCCTTTAATTTATTTTCCTACATCTACAGATTCTAAAAATGCAAAGTGAAGAGGATATTAATATAAGTTATCTCATTGGGGTGTTTTAAACTGTAGCTGTAGGAGAAAAGACATATAAAGTGCTGAGCATTATCTCCAGCACATCCTAAGTGCTCAATGAATATTTTCTATCCCAATGTGCATGGAATTAGACACTCTCTAGGTGTCTAGGTGTAGGATTTCCTGGGTCTATCTTAAGAGATATTGATGGCCCAGTAAGGAAGCTATAGATGGAAAACTTCGTTGGCTATTTAGTTATCATAAAGTCTAATCAGTAATGCAACATATTTGTGGCATGTCTGATATTTTCCAATTGATTTACAAGGACCTGGAGATATGAAAAAGGAAGACATTTCATCTGTATTCAAGTAAACCACCCCCCATTTGTTGGAATACAGCCAAATAATAAATAGAAAACGAAAACTAAAACCTGTTGAGAAAGGAACTCACAGATTCCCAGATCATCTCAGAAAGGGCTTTAAAGTGGAACTTGGAAAATCACACATGACTTTTCAGAAGTCTACATATCATTTCATGTATTTGGAAGGGATCTGAGTTGGAGACAGAGACGAAGCTGAAGATTTAAGAAAGGGTCATATAATAAAGGATAGTAAATGGTAGTCTGAAGAATTTCAGTTTTATCCTGTAAATAATAAGGATTTAATAAAGTATGATAAGTAGGAGATGGACACAGTTACATGGACACTTAGGAAGTCCCTACAGAGATGGAGATTGGCTTGAAGATGCACTGTATCAGCTGGATTAAGTTTGGCTGAATCTAACAGAAATCACAAAACAGCTGTGGCCACGTGCAAAGGTAGGCACACACGGAATGGATCTAGCATCTCTCTGTCATATTTTTAGTGCATGGCTAAAATCATCAAGGTCACATCAGAATGACAGCTGAATATCCACTCCTTTTGGATCTACATCGCGGTCATCAAACATGAAAAGAGGGAAAGAGGGAAAAATTGGTTGACCCAGCTGAGTCAGCCTCCCTTAAAGAGATTTATAGGGATCCCACCCCACATCTTACTTACTTACTGCCTACTTCATAATGGAAAAAAATCTGTTATACACTGCTATATGCAACAATATAGGGGCTCAGTTACTATAAAAAGGGGCAAAAGAATTATTAAGTGGTTAACTAGATGCCTGCGTGAGTAACGCTGTTAAACACTTTTAAAGTAGTAGAATTCCAGTGAGAATTGCTGCTAAGGTAGTATCTGTGAAAGTAGGAAGAAGGGACTCTATTCTTAGATCTCTTAAGAAAACAATTGTGCTAAGAAAAAAAAGCTACTTTTATCCCTTAGTATTCTACATGAATATAAAAATAGTTGTTCAGGGACACTTGGGTGGCTCAGTCAGTTAAGAATCCAACTTCAGGTCATGATCTCACACTGTGAGTTTGAGCCCCGCGTCGGGCACTGTGCTGACAGCTCAGAGCCTGGAGCCTGCTTTGGATTGTGTGTCTA
Organism: Panthera tigris; assembly: GCF_018350195.1. Taxonomy (NCBI): domain Eukaryota; kingdom Metazoa; phylum Chordata; class Mammalia; order Carnivora; family Felidae; genus Panthera; species Panthera tigris. The sequence goes on from NC_056660.1 coordinate 107,206,515, forward strand.
TTTCTCTCTGTTCTCCCCTACTAGTGCTCTGTCTCTCTCTCTCTCAAAAATAAACATTAAAAAATTTTTTAAAAAAATATTTGTTCAGTCTTTTTTTCCCCCAAAATATCTTATAGGAATTCTATTTGAAATTGCATTAAATTCCTTTATTAATATCAGTAGAGAATTCATACTTTTGTGACTTTAAGTCTTCTTATCTAAGAATATGACGAGTCTCTGTCTAAACCTTGTTTTATAATTTTTTTAATTTGTATTTTTCTTTAGATAGCTCCAGTGTCTTAATAATATAATAATATTTAAGAACGTTTTCCTAATTCTCTTACATTCTAGGTCATTCTTGAAAATTAATTTTTATTATTACCACATGTAGGAGAATATTGCTTATATAAAGAAAAAGTATTAACTTTTCTGCACATACCTTGAATCCAGCCACATTATTCAAATATATTGTTAATTTTAGCATGGTGTTTCTGAATTCTCTTGTTTTTTCTAGTGATAAATCTTTATCATTGTAAAAATCAGTCTTTTAGCTCTACCTTTCTCATATTTATACTCTTACTTTACTCTTACTGCATTCACTTGAATCTGCAATTCATTGTTGAAATGTAATGGACATATTTAGGGGCATCTGGGTGGCTCAGTTGTTTAAGCATCTGAGTCTTGGTTTCAGCTCGGGTCACGATCTCATAGTTTCATGAGTTGGAGCCCCCACATCAGGCTTTGCACTGGCAGCATAGAGTCTGCTTGGGATTCTCTCTCCCGCTCTGTTTCTGCCCTGCCCCCCCACTTACGCTGTCTCTGTCTCTCTCAATACAAATAAATAAACTTAAAAAAATTTTTTTAAATGTAATGGACATGTTTATTTTTGCTTTTTATTCAAAAATTTAACATTTGTCATTTAAAGTATGTATTGTTAGGTTCCGGAAGATGGCGGCGTAGGAGGACGCTGGGCTCACCACGCATCCTGCTGATCACTTACATTCCACCTACACCTGCCTAAATAACCCAGAAAACCGCCAGAGGATTAGCAGAACGGAGTCTCCAGAGCCAAGTGCAGACGAGAGGCCCACGGAAGAGGGTAGGAAGGGCGGCGAGGCGGTGCGCGCTCCACGGACTGGCGGGAGGGAGCCGGGGCGGAGGGGCGGCTCGCCGGCCAAGCAGAGCCCCCGAGTCTGGCTGGCAAAAGCGGAGGGGCCGGACGGAGTGTGTTCCGACAGCAAGCGCGACTTAGCGTCTGGGAGGTCATAAGTTAACAGCTCTGCTCAGAAAGCGGGAAGGCTGGAGGACAAAGGGAGGGAGAGCTCCTGAGCCCCCTGGCGGCAGAGCTCAGGTTGGCGGGGAACAAAGGCGCTCGCCAGCGCCATCTCCCCCGCCCATCCCCCAGCCAAAATCCCAAAGAGAACCAGTTCCTGCCAGGGAACTTGCTCGCTCCCCACAAACACCCAACTCTGTGCTTCTGCGGAGCCAAACCTCCGGCAGCGGATCTGACTCCCTCCCGCTGCCACAGGGCCCCTCCTGAAGTGGATCACCTAAGGAGAAGCGAGCTAAGCCTGCCCCTCCTGCCCCCGGGCACCTTGCCTACCCACCCCAGCACCACAAGCCTGGCAGTGTGCAAGTAGCCCAGACGGGCCACGCCACCCCACAGTGAATCCCACCCCTAGGAGAGGGGAAGAGAAGGCACACACCAGTCTGACTGTGGCCCCAGCGGTGGGCTGGGGGCAGACATCAGGTCTGACTGTGGCCCCGCCCACCAACTCCAGTTATACACCACAGCATGGGGGAAGTGCCCTGCAGGTCCTCACCACTCCAGGGACTATCCAAAATGACCAAACGGAAGAATTCCCCTCAGAAGAATCTCCAGGAAATAACAACAGCTAATGAACTGATCAAAAAGGATTTAAATAATATAACAGAAAGTGAATTTAGAATAATAGTCATAAAATTAATCGCTGGGCTTGAAAACAGTATACAGGACAGCAGAGAATCTCTTGCCACAGAGATCAAGGGACTAAGGAACAGTCACGAGGAGCTGAAAAGCGCTTTAAACGAAATGCAAAACAAAATGGAAACGACGACGGCTCGGATTGAAGAGGCAGAGGAGAGAATAGGTGAACTAGAAGATAAAGTTATGGAGAAAGAGGAAGCTGAAAGAAAGAGAGATAAAAAAATCCAGGAGTATGAGGGGAAAATTAGAGACCTAAGTGATACACTAAAAAGAAATAATATACGCATAATTGGTATCCCAGAGGAGGAAGAGAGAGGGAAAGGTGCTGAAGGGGTACTTGAAGAAATTATAGCTGAGAACTTCCCTGAACTGGGGAAGGAAAAAGGCATTGAAATCCAAGAGGCACAGAGAACTCCCTTCAGACGTAACTTGAATCGATCTTCTGCACGACATATCATAGTGAAACTGGCAAAATACAAGGATAAAGAGAAAATTCTGAAAGCAGCAAGGGATAAACGTGCCCTCACATATAAAGGGAGACCTATAAGACTCGTGACTGATCTCTCCTTTGAAACTTGGCAGGTCAGAAAGGCTTGGCACGATATCTACAGTGTGCTAAACAGAAAAAATATGCAGCCGAGAATCCTTTATCCAGCAAGTCTGTCATTTAGAATAGAAGGAGAGATAAAGGTCTTCCCAAACAAACAAAAACTGAAGGAATTTGTCACCACGAAACCAGCCCTACAAGAGATCCTAAGGGGGATCCTGTGAGACAAAGTACCAGAGACATCACTACAAGCATAAAACATACAGACATCACAATGACTCTAAACCCATATCTTTCTATAATAACACTGAATGTAAATGGATTAAATGCGCCAACTAAAAGACATAGGGTATCAGAATGGATAAAAAAACAAGACCCATCTATTTGCTGTCTACAAGAGACTCATTTTAGATCTGAGGACACCTTTAGATTGAGAGTGAGGGGATGGAGAACTATTTATCATGCTCCTGGAAGCCAAAAGAAAGCTGGAGTAGCCATACTTATATCAGACAAACTAGACTTTAAATTAAAGGCTGTAACAAGAGATGAAGAAGGGCATTATATAATAATCACAGGGTCTATCCACCAGGAAGAGCTAACTATTATAAATGTCTATGCGCCAAATACCCGAGCCCCCAGATATATAAAACAATTACTCATAAACATAAGCAACCTTATGGATAAGAATGTGGTCATTGCAGGGGACTTTAACACCCCACTTACAGAAATGGATAGATCATCTAGACACACAGTCAATAAAGAAACAAGGGCCCTGAATGATACATTGGATCAGATGGACTTGACAGATATATTTAGAACTCTGCATCCCAAAGCAACAGAATATACTTTCTTCTCGAGTGCACATGGAACATTCTCCAAGATAGATCATATACTGGGTCACAAAACAGCCCTTCATAAGTTTACAAGAATTGAAATTATACCATGCATACTTTCAGACCACAATGCTATGAAGCTGGAAATCAACCACAGGAAAAAGTCTGGAAAACCTCCAAAAGCATGGAGGTTAAAGAACACCCTACTAACGAATGAGTGGGTCAACCAGGCAATTAGAGAAGAAATTAAAAAATATATGGAAACAAACGAAAATGGAAATACAACAATCCAAACGCTTTGGGACGCAGCAAAGGCAGTCCTGAGAGGAAAATACATTGCAATCCAGGCCTATCTCAAGAAACAAGAAAAATCCCAAATACAAAATCTAACAGCACACCTAAAGGAAATAGAAGCAGAACAGCAAAGACAGCCTAAACCCAGCAGAAGAAGAGAAATCATAAAGATCAGAGCAGAAATAAACTATAGAATCTAAAAAAACTGTAGAGCAGATCAACGAAACCAAGAGTTGGTTTTTTGAAAAAATAAACAAAATTGACAAACCTCTAGCCAGGCTTCTCAAAAAGAAAAGGGAGATGACCCAAATAGATAAAATCATGAATGAAAATGGAATTATTACAACCAATCCCTCAGAGATACAAACAATTATCAGGGAATACTCTGAAAAATTATATGCCAACAAATTGGACAACCTGGAAGAAATGGACAAATTCCTAAACACCCACACTCTTCCAAAACTCAATCAGGAGGAAATAGAAAGCTTGAACAGACCCATAACCGGCGAAGAAATTGAATCGGTTATCAAAAATCTCCCAACAAATAAGAGTCCAGGACCAGATGGCTTCCCAGGGGAGTTCTACCAGATGTTTAAAGCAGAGATAATACCTATCCTTCTCAAGCTATTCCAAGAAATAGAAAGGGAAGGAAAACTTCCAGACTCATTCTATGAAGCCAGTGTTACTTTGATTCCTAAACCAGACAGAGACCCAGTAAAAAAAGAGAACTACAGGCCAATATCTCTGATGAATATGAATGCAAAAATTCTCAATAAGATACTAGCAAATCGAATTCAACAGCATATAAAAAGAATTATTCACCATGATGAAGTGGGATTCATTCCTGGGATGCAGGGCTGGTTCAACATTCGCAAATCAATCAACGTGATACATCACATTAACAAAAAAAAAAAAGAGAAGAACCATATGATCCTGTCAATTGATGTAGAAAAGGCCTTTGACAAAATCCAGCACCCTTTCTTAATAAAAACCCTTGAGAAAGTCGGGATAGAAGGAACATACTTAAAGATCATAAAAGCCATTTATGAAAAGCCCACAGCTAACATCATCCTCAACGGGGAAAAACTGAGAGCTTTTTCCCTGAGATCAGGAACACGACAGGGATGCCCACTGTCACCGCTGTTGTTTAATATAGTGCTGGAAGTTCTAGCATCAGCAATCAGACAACAAAAGGAAATCAAAGGCATCCAAATTGGCAAAGATGAAGTCAAGCTTTCGCTTTTTGCAGATGACATGATATTATACATGGAAAATCCGATAGACTCCACCAAAAGTCTGCTAGAACTGATACATGAATTCAGCAAAGTTACCGGATACAAAATCAATGTACAGAAATCAGTTGCATTCTTCTACACTAACAATGAAGCAACAGAAAGACAAATAAAGAAACTGATCCCATTCACAATTGCACCAAGAAGCATAAAATACCTAGGAATAAATCTAACCAAAGATGTAAAAGATCTGTATGCTGAAAACTATAGAAAGCTTATGCAGGTAATTGAAGAAGATATAAAGAAATGGAAAGACATTCCCTGCTCATGGATTGGAAGAATAAATATTGTCAGAATGTCAATACTACCCAAAGCTATCTACACATTCAATGCAATCCCAATCAAAATTGCACCAGCATTCTTCTCGAAACTAGAACAAGCAATCCTAAAATTCATATGGAACCACAAAAGGCCCCGAATAGCCAAAGTAATTTTGAAGAAGAAGACCAAAGCAGGAGGCATCACAGTCCCAGACTTTAGCCTCTACTACAAAGCTGTCATCATCAAGACAGCATGGTATTGGCATAAAAACAGACACATAGACCAATGGAATAGAATAGAAACCCCAGAACTAGACCCACAAAAGTATGGCCAACTAATCTTTGACAAAGCAGGAAAGAACATCCAATGGAAAAAAGACAGTCTCTTTAACAAATGGTGCTGGGAGAACTGGACAGCAACATGCAGAAGGTTGAAACTAGACCACTTTCTCACACCATTCACAAAAATAAACTCAACATGGATAAAGGACCTGAATGTGAGACAGGAAACCATCAAAACCTTAGAGGAGAAAGCAGGAAAAGACCTCTCTGACCTCAGCCGTAGCAATCTCTTACTCGGCACATCCCCAAAGGCAAGGGAATTAAAAGCAAAAATGAACTACTGGGACCTTATGAAGATAAAAAGCTTCTGCACAGCAAAGGAAACAACCAACAAAACTAAAAGGCAACCAACAGAATGGGAAAAGATATTTGCAAATGACACATCGGACAAAGGGCTAGTATCCAAAATCTATAAAGAGCTCACCAAACTCCACACCCGAAAAACAAATAACCCAGTGAAGAAATGGGCAGAAAACATGAATAGACACTTCTCTAAAGAAGACATCCAGATGGCCAACAGGCACATGAAAAGATGTTCAATGTCGCTCCTTATCAGGGAAATACAAATCAAAACCACACTCAGATACCACCTCACGCCAGTCAGAGTGGCCAAAATGAAGAAATCAGGAGACTATAGATGCTGGAGAGGATGTGGAGAAACGGGAACCCTCTTGCACTGTTGGTGGGAATGCAAATTGGTGCAGCCACTCTGGAAAGCAGTGTGGAGGTTCCTCAGAAAATTAAAAATAGACCTACCCTATGACCCAGCAATAGCACTGCTAGGAATTTATCCAAGGGATACAGGAGTACTGATGCATAGGGGCACTTGTACCCCAATGTTTATAGCAGCACTCTCAACAATAGCCAAATTATGGAAAGAGCCTAAATGTCCATCAACTGATGAATGGATAAAGAAATTGTGGTTTATATACACAATGGAATACTACGTGGCAATGAGAAAAAATGAAATATGGCCTTTTGTAGCAACGTGGATGGAACTGGAGAGTGTGATGCTAAGTGAAATAAGCCATACAGAGAAAGACAGATACCATATGTTTTCACTCTTATGTGGATCCTGAGAAATGTAACAGAAACCCATGGGGGAGGGGAAGGAAAAAAAAAAAAAGAGGTTAGAGTGGGAGAGAGCCAAAGCATAAGAGACTGTTAAAAACTGAGAACAAACTGAGGGTTGATGGGGGTGGGAGGGAGGGGAGGGTGGGCGATAGGTATTGAGGAGGGCACCTTTTGGGATGAGCACTGGGTGTTGTATGGAAACCAATTTGACAGTAAATTTCATATATTAAAAAGAAATAAAAATAAAAATTAAAATTAAAAAAAAAATAAAAAATAAAGTATATATTGTTTTCAAAAAAAATTAATATCGCTTAACAAATTTTATACTTTTTATTTTCCTTAGAGAGTTTCTTATAAATCACTACTAAATTAGATTAAATGCCTTAACAAACTTATTAAGTGGGTTTTCTTAATTTTCTTAGTTAGTTTTTTATTAACCTTATTATGACATTTTTCATTATTTAGCTTTTTTAGGGACCCCTGGGTGGCTCAGTCAGTTAAGCATTCGACCTCAGCTCAGGTCACGATCTCATGGTCCGGGGGTCCAAGCCCGCATCAGACTCTGTGCTGACAGTTGCCTCTCTCTCTCTCTCTCTCAGAAATAAGTAAACATAAAAAAAAAAATTAAAAATTTTTTTATACCTGGAGTAAATGTTGACGGGTCATAGATGAAATCTTTTTACTTAAATCTCTCATGTATTTTCATTTGTGACTTTTGATCTGTATTTTTTAACTGTATTTGCTGCATTTTGTTATTATTTTATGCTAACTTTATAAAATAAATTGGGGCATTTACCATCATTTTCTATAGCCTAGATTAGTTTAACACTGGAATTACCTGTTTCTTATGGATTAAATTTGAAAATGGCAAAACGACATGGTCTTCATTCATGCCTTTTCCCGTGATAGATTTGAATGGCGTTTCCAGCATTTTCTCTGATAATTGATCTTTTCAAACACAAGCAAGGAATAGAATTTGAGGAGCCACTGGACTTTAAGAAGGATGTGGCCTTGGGCAAGTAAAGACCAGGTTGACCACGAAGGTTGACTTCCTGAAGATCCTTCCTTGCAAAGATGTTTGGGATCTTTGCATACCCTTGGGCAAGGGCATGGGCTGGAGTACCAAGAATGGCTAAAATAAAATTTTCTATCAGACTAGGCAGATTGAGATCAGATTAAGTCAGATTGAAAGAAAAGATAAAAAAGAAAAATAGGTATGACCTTTCTCATATACTCAAGTTCATGAAGCAGAATTATATACCTGCATTCATTATTAACACTACCTAAGCTAGCAGATTCAGCCAACTCAGATCCTAACCTTGACCTGTCTGCTAAGCCAGAGTTTGTCCATTTTTTTATAAAACACCCTGACCATGTCCACAGCTGCATATGTACAGCTATATACACACACTTTATCACTAATACCACATTATTTTTGAGTAAATTTTCTTTTTTTTTTAATTTAAAAAAAAGTTTTTTTCAGGGTGCTTGGGTGGTTCTTTTGGTTAAGTGTCCAACTCTTGGTTTTGGCTCAGGTCATGATCTCATGGTTTGTGAGTTCGAGCCCCACATCAGCACTGTACTGACTGCGTGGAGGCTGCTTGGGATTCTCTCTCTCTCTCTATCTCTGCCCCCTCCACTTATGTCTCTCTCTCTCTCTTTCTCTCTCTCTCTCTTTCTCTCAAAATAACTAAACTTTAAAAAAAATAAAAATAAAAATAAATTTTTTTAATATTTATTTATTTTTCAGAGAAAGAGACAGCATGAGCAGGGGAGGTGCAGAGAGAACAGGGAGACACAGAATCTGAAGCAGGCTCCAGCCTCTGAGCTGTCAGCACAGAGCCCAACGTAGGGCTCGAACCCACGAACCGTGAAATCATGATCTGAGCCAAAGTTGGGTGCTTAACCCCCTGAGCCACCCAGGCGCCCCCTTTTGAATAAATTTTCTATTATTGAACGCTAAAGATTCCCAAATCAACAAATGAATGTCTCATAATTCCTAAAATAAATTGTGGGTATCCCATTTGAGAATTATTTTAAAACTTTAAGAATAATATGTATCCTGTATCTCTCTGTTGTCTTTTATTTTCATCCTCTTATTTTCATGCCAATCTCATTTTTTCCCTCAGATACATTCTGAAATACGCCCTAATATTTACATTGATTATCACAATATTTACATTGATTATGCATCTGCCATAAGAAGCAAAGGATAAGATAGGTCTCAACTATGAATATTACTAGTTTGCTGCAATTTTTACCAACTGCCAGGTTGTGTGACTGAAACAGCAAATTAGTTCAGTCAAATTGATTATGCAAAGTGTTGAGACTTTGCACAAAGAATTGGCCCCTACTCTGCAGAACATGGAATCATTGTCACCCTCTCTCCCAGAGCCATACACTCGCTGGAAATGTGACTTTGTTTTGAAGACATGCCACTTCTGTGGCCTTAATAAGATTTGTGGAAACTTTGGCTATCTGATCTCTCATAGAGCAGAAGCCAACTTTTCCAAATCTGAATCCTTTGATCCTTTGATGTAGACATTAATATGGAGTCTTCTTTCTATGGAGTACGGTAATCATTTCTATTCAGGGAAGTTGGTGATTTCGAGCTCCATGTTGGGCTCTGTGCCTAACGTCTCAGAGCCTGGAGCCTGCTTTGGATTCTGTGTCTCCCTCTTGCTGCCTCTCACCTACTCATGCTGTGTCTCTCTCTCTTTCTCTCTCAAAAAGAAATAAACATTAAAAAAAAATTTTTTAAGAAAAAAATAAATTAACACCCTCTATGTTTCTGGCCTTACCCTAAATGTTGTCAGTATAGCCGAGAGCAGCTACCCATGATAATATCATGGAGTTTGCATTCTATTTTTTTTTTAGTTACATAAATAATACAGAGGATTTATGTTCTCTCCCTTTAATGTTAACATCTTACATAATCAGAGTGCATTTGTTAAAACTAACATTGATACAGTATTACTGACTTTATTCAGAATTCACCAATTTACCCACACATAGCCTTTTTCTATTTCAGGATCCAATCAATGTAGGATACCACATGGCATTTAGTGATCTTGTTTGCTTAGTCTCCTCTGATCTATGACAATTTCTCTGTCTTGTCTTTCATGAAGTTGACAGTTTTAAAGAGTATTATTGGTCAGGTATCTTGTAAAATGTCCCTTAATTTAGGTTTGTCTGATGTTTTCTCATTGTTAGCCTGGGGTTATGGAATTTGGGGATGAAAACACCCCATTTACTTATTTTTCAAAAATAAGATTTAAGACTTTATTTATATTTGACCAGTTTTTACCAAGATTTTCCTCTTCATGTTCCAAGCTCTGATCCAGGGTACCGTTGTACTTAACTGTCATGACTCTCCACTTGCCTTTCGTTTGTGCGTTTACAGTCTAAATGGAGAGAGAGGTAGCAAAGAAGTAGATAGGCAATAATAGTATAATGTAGTGATAATTGCCAGAAAGAAAATAAAGCAGGATAAAGGGATCTTGAAAGCAGGATAAAGGGATCCTTGAATGCACAAGGAAGTGACAAGTATGGGGACACTCAAATTATGAGAAATAAGGCAAATCTAGGTCTGGGGTAAGAACAAATGCGAATGGATGTTCTAAAGTAGGGAATAGTTTAACATGTCTAGAGCAGCTTGCAGGGCAGCTCAAGGTGCAGAAAACTGAGGAAGGGGAACATTGGTAGGGAATGAGGTCAAGGAGAGGCATAGAAACTAGGTAGGTGGGGTCTTGTAAGACAAAATGTAGATATGGGCTTCATCCTCAGTGGCTCACCAGAGTTCCAAACAGGACCACAATTTGATTAATTTTAATATGGCTTCTTTGCTAATATCAAACTATATGGGACAGTATGTTTGGGGACAGCAGTCAGGAGGCCATTGCAGGCATCCAGGCTAGAGATGTTGTTTGCATGAGAATGTTATCATGGAGAAGAGAAGTTGAAATTCAGAATGTGTTTTAAGGAGGAGGTAATAGGAGTTGTTGATGGACTGAATGGGTAGTGGGAAGGAAAACAATAGGTCAAGGATGATCCATTTGCTTATTTCAGTCTCTGTGGAAGAAACAGCAAGATCAACCTGAATGAACTGCAAAACGCCCAAATACAGATTACAGTTATTAGAGAGTTGAAAACATAAGTAACTTGTAATCATCATACTGTTTCCATTTCGCATCAAGTTTTTATTTCCAAGCAGAATTTCAGCAAGATTTCCATTGATTTCTCCTCTTTCGGTTCAGTAATTTCAGTGTATTCTGCTTGCTTGGGAGGGAACCTCTGGGCAGTTGAATCTACTAACATTAATTTTTCAGTAGTCCATCTGGTTTCTCTTCTTCTGGCTAAGGTAGTTTATCAAACATTTGCTAAAGTGAACAATTTTAGTAATACTTAAAGCATTTCACTTCTTATTTTTCTATAGCTGGATGCCTTGCCTAATCAAATTTTCAGAAGGATATTGTGCTTGGCTTGTGAAAAATTATGAGATTTTGAGTCATCATGACTTACACATCTTGATCTTCAGAAAAAAAAAAACCCTCAGGTGGAGAAAAAATACATGGTTTCTAATCATTTAGAACAGTGAAATTCCTAAAGGAACGTGGGGGAAAAAAAGGCATGCGATTATCTCCAGCTCTGATCTCAGGACTAAATTTGTGATTTACCTGTAACAAAGAGGTTATTAAGGTGGTATATGTGACAGTGGAATGAAAGCATGTGGCACCAGGAACGTGGGGCTGTCCTGAGACCTAGAATGTCTTATTCTCTGCCAGATCCTTAGTGCCTCACTGTTTTAATCACACAGCTCAGCTAGACCAAGAGGAGAGAGCCTAAAGAGCATTTTGGTTTAAGCACGAAGACCTTTAAAACAGTTTCAGCCATCATTTCAAAGCATATAGCAAAGCTTCCAACAGGAACGCAATCACATTTGCAGCTCTGGCCACAGGTGGATGCCTATTGAATGGATTTTTATTGTTCATTGCAAAAGTCCACCAGGGAATTAAGTATCAGCTTCCTGTTATTCAAACAAGGAAATTCGCTTCAACTATTTTCTGAAACCCTTCCTCTCTGCAGGTGCAAGTGCTGGGTTTGATTTTTGAGGAAGTAAAATAGATTTTTCTAAGTGGCTCAACCCTATAGCAAGAAAAAAAGGCTGCTGTAGCTTCACAAGGTGCCTCCGTACCCCTTTCAGCTGGTGAGAACTGCATTTCATGACCAGATGAAAGTTATTTACCTTAGACACCCCCCACCCCCTCCTGGCAACTGTTTGGCCTGGAGTCTGGCCCCTTCTGCCCTCATCATCAGCTTTTCAAGTTTACTGTCCTCTTTGTAAGTCTCAGGTCTTGTAGATGTTTGTCTTACCTGCCATATTTCATAATTTTTGCCAAGATCTGAAAAAAATACTATATTTACTAGGTAAGAGTAAGGCTTGCAAACTGAATCCGTCCTAAAAGGTGCCTCAATAAAGGCTTTCTTGATTAAGAGAAATATAGTTCTATGGATCTGTATTACTCAGAGACTGTGTAGAGCAGGATGGGAAAAAAAGGAATAAAAAAAGGGAAAAGGGAAGAAAAAGGAGAAGGAATCATGACAAACCCCAAGGGATAGGGACAAGGTGGGAAGAAACTGTCATGTACTGAGTGTGTAAAGGTGTGTGGCATATATGAGTGTTGAGGACAGTCAACACCACAGGTGAAGTTATTATTTCTTGACCAACCTTGTGTGTACGTCAATACCATTTATGGATAGCAATTGATTAATTAAATTTATTTTTAAATTTATTTTATCATTTATTTATTTTTGAGAGAGACAGTGCACAAGTAGGGGAGGGGCAGAGAGAGAGGGGAGACACAGAATCTGAAGCAGGCTCCAAGCTCCTAGCTGTCCACACAGAGCCCAATGCGGGGCTTGAACCCATGGATCTTGAGATCATGACCTGAGCCAAAGGCGACCACTTAACCTACTGAGCCACCCAGGCACCCTCTTAGGAAAAATTTTAAATAAAAATTTGACCTTATATATTAGAGTGAAAATGTTTTCTTAATAAAAAAAAATAACACATGTGGTTTCTAAAAATAAGATAGGAAATAAGATTCTTGAACACATAAATAATGCTTTCTCATAATTAAACACATTCTTCAAGGACATTTTCTGCCCTTTTCTTCTCTTTGTGCTCTTTCTAGGCAGTGCCATTCAGCTTCACACTTCAACTCTCACTTTGCAATGGGTGAATTAAACTTCCTCTCCAGGCCCTGACCTCTAGTCCTAAAACTGCCATCTCCATCCTGCCTGAAATCAACGTTGTGAATTTCTGCAGTATTCTTTTACAAGACAATCAGATGGCATCACTATTCTGTTTAAAAAATTAAACCTGTAACAAGTCATTATGCACTCTCCGTTTTACTAGTTGAGGTTTTTTGAATTTTGCTGTCAGGCTGTCTTTTAAAACCTGTTTTTACACTACCTTTCACATTTGCTATATTCCGCACGGTCTCATCTTGCCATTTGTCACAGACAAATGCCGTTTCTCTTTCTGTGCCTGATCGCCTTTACTCCCTAGGGCAACCATAGAGATTTGTCATTCAGTCTCTTTAAGAGAAACTGCTACAGAGAGCAGAGTTAACTGAAAAGCTGCAGGAGCCAGCCCTGTAAGTGCTGAGGCCACATTTCCCTTGGCTACTCCCAGCCAGTGACTGATCACAGCACATAAAGAGTACTGGCTTCTTCCTGCCCTATGCAGTATTTCTCAGTCTACTTTTGGTCAGGAGCCCCTCTCCTGCCTGAGACTTTCTCAAAAGTGTGCTGTCATCTGAAGCTCTGATTACTTAATCCTCCTTCCCTCTAACCTTTCAAAAGGGGCAAGATTGCAACACAATCTCAAGCTCTCCCTGTCTACTCTTGCATTTTCACTCTTTATTCTTCGTTAGTATTCCCCCCAATAAATCTCTAGCATGCGTAGACCCATATTGGTGTCTACTTCTCAAAAGAGCTTCTCATCCTTCAAGATCAAATTCAAATGCCATTCATCAACACTTTTCCAGTTAACTGAAATTCTTTCTTCCTCTCATGTCTCATATTCTATCATTTCTCTTCTCATGGTATTTTGCACCTTTTAAAATTTATAAGACATGTTTAACGGTAAGATGAAATAAGTCATTGTTTGCAGTCGCCTAAAGGCAGCTATTCCTATCAGAGGAAGAGGGTGAACACATAGGCCAAGCTTGAGAAAGAGGTTTGGTAACCTTAGCTTGAAAAAACGTGGGTAGGCATAAAACCAATTGGAATATTATAACCATTCATTCACATTTGACATTGTCTTGTATGATATATAAAGGTATGATTACTTTAAAAATATTTTAATTTGCTCTTCAAGGAAAATTGACATTCCAAGGATCAGTAACAAATCAATCCTGTGTATTCTCATTCTCTTCACACATGGCAGTATGTATGCTCTACCTTGGGGTGGATGATATAGGACTATAATCTTTTTAGATACCCAGATTCATATGAGGGTCTTTTCCCTTTGTTTCTTTATCTTTCTTCCCTTTTTTCTCCTCTCTCTTTGCTACCACATTCTATCCCTCTCTCCTTGTCTACTTTTCCTTCTCCCATATTTATCTCTCACCCTTATCACTTGGAGATAAAATGCAAAAGTAGCATGTACAGAGCTCAGATAGAACCATGAAAGTGCACTATTAGAGCACTATGAACAAGGAGATTATATCTGGAGAAGTAACTTGAGGAGATGAACTGCAAGCTATCTTAAAGAAAAAGTTAGGGGTGCCTGGATGGCTCAGTTGGTTAAGCCTCCCACCTCAGCTCAGGTCTGTGGTCTCATGGTTTGTCAGTTCAAACCCTGCATTGGGCTCTGCACTGGTGATGCAGAGTCTGCTTGGGATTCTCTCTCTCCCTCTCCCTGTCTTCCCTTTCCCCACTTGCACTTTCTCTCTCTCAAAATAAGTTAATAAACTTTAAAAAGAAAAAGGCATAGGAAATTTCTAGGCAAAAGTAAATGTTTATACTGATAAAATTGACAAAAAGAACTTGTAATTTGCTGGTACTGGTGAAATGTATTTCATTTAAATACGTTGCATTGACATGTATTTGGAATTTAAGTTGCAAAGAATAGGAGACAAATCTTTGATGTCATAATAATGCATCAAAAAATTTTTCCTAAGTCAGTAGTCCACTGATGAAGATTTTGTTGTTGTTTCTGTTGTGGGTTTTTTGTATTTTGTTTTATTTTGTTTATGTTGGGATCTAAATAATCAGATTTGGATTTGAGCAAAATAACTCTGATGGTGTTGTAAGGGTAAACTTGAGGAAAGGGGCTGAGTAATGCCTACCATAATGTCCTTAGGGTGCCAGTACATGTTTGTGGGCTAGAGACTGTATATATACATGAATGGATATATAGTCAATTCATTAAGGAAGTTATTGACACCCACTGAGATGCTTAGTTTGTAAAGAGGAGAACTCTGCCATTCAAATATTCCCAAATTATTGCCCAGTGTTTGGCTATTATCTAAGGCTGAAAATTAGTTCCTAAATTCAAGACAATTAATAAGCCATATGAAAGATTGACATTCTTCATGGTTTATCAGTGGTTAAAGGAAGGTGGGAATCATGGAGTGTGAATCAAGTCAGAACATTTTCATGGCTCAGTGTTTCATGTTAACCCACATGAGAAGATCTATATATAATCAGGTCAGCCATGGCCTGCGAGGAACAAATCACAGAGACATTTGGAGGATTTCTTTATGTTACTTTTGGAATCTGAGGCCAAAGGACCGGCAGCATTAGTAAAGAATCCTCAAAGAAGCTTCCTACCATCCCAGCACAATTTCCTTCACCACTCAGGTGCTCAAAACTGTTATGCATTTTAGAACACCTGGAGCTGCAGGTAAGTATGTGACCTCAGGCCTGGGTGCCAAAGCCTGTCCATGAGATGTGGGTGCTACCTTTTGGTGCCAAATTGGAAGCCACCCAGGAAGTATACGTCAGCCTGCTTACTGAGTGGGTGCTTAGTAAACATATTTTTATTTGAAGATGAAATAAATTATTACTCCCATTTTATAGGCTTTGAAATTATAGCACAAAAAGGTTAAATAACTTGCCAGTTATCACAGAGCTAGAATGAGGTGGAGTAGGCAACAAAAAACTCAGTCTGACCAACTGCAAGGTCCTTTCTTCTGTAGCATTCTCATAGTGTGATGAAAAGTGTGACTATCTTGACTGATGAAGGGATAAAGAAGATGTGGTATATATATGCAATGGAATATTACTCGGCGATCATGGAAAATGAAATCTCGCCATTTGCAACAACATGGATGGAACTAGAGTGTATTATATGCTAAGTCAGAGAAAGATAAATATCATATGATTTCACTCATATGATGAAACAAAATGGATGAACAGAGGGGATGGGAAGGAAAAATAAGATAAAAAGAAAGAGGGAAGCAAACCATAAGAGACTCTTAAATACAGCGAACAAACTGAGGGTTGCTGGAGGGGTGGAGGGCAGGGGGACAGACTAAACTGCTGATGGGGAGGGCTCCTCTTGGGTGAGTACTGGATGTTATAGGTAAGTGATGAATCACTAAATTCTACACCTGAAATCATTATTACACTGTATGTTAACTAACTTGGATTTAAATAAAATTTTAAAAAGTGTGAATATCAAACTCAGGAGTGAAAGGTACGTACCTCTTGGCAGATAGGCTAAGACATCGAAGTGTGAGCTGTATCTCAGGATCTAAAATATTAAACAAATTTAATAAAATCTATAACAATCCTTCTTACACTCATACTTTGTCTGTCATCCCACTCACACCAAATCACACACATATATTCTAGTAAGGACATGATTCAAAACACTTAATTTTAAATATGGTAACCTTATAAGAAAACCCTTCAGCTTATTCCATTATATAGCAAAACTTAGAGGAAAACATATGGAAATTTACCGAACTGCTTTAACATACCTGTTTTCTGCAAAATAAAGAAAAATGTGACTGATGCTTTATAGGTCACAAGAAGGTAAATACTTCTTTAAGAGTTTTTTGAAGCTGAGAAAAGAGGCTGTTATTTAGAAACTCAAAAGAATATTACAAAGATAACTTGCATGTTTACAAAGTAAAATTGAAGACTTTATTTTTTAAGAAAGTCATTTTAATTAAATCAAGATGTTTCAAGTACAACCCATAGTTCTGTACAAGCTTAGCAAAGGAAAATTAGGAATATAGCAATCAGTAACATGATTAATTGATGGTGAGTAAATAGTTTTATTGGTATCAGAGTTAACATCCTACTAACAATGTATTGAGAAGTCATACTTGCTGTTTGCTTTTGTTTTCCACTGATAGTAGGCATAGTAAGTTTCATTCAGTGATTTGTTCAGTATATTTAAGTGCTTATCATTTGCCAGACACTGATGTGGGCTGGCACTGTGAGTAAAGCCCTGTAAACGAGAAAGCCATTATGGCTCACATTTTAGCAAAAGAGAAAGAAAAAATTTTATTCCAGGAGGTGCCTGGGTGGCTCAGTTGGCTTAGGCATCCATCTTCACCTCAGGTCATGATATCATGGTTCCTGAGTTCGAGCCCCACATCGGGCTCTCTGCTCTCAGCACAGAAAAGAATTTTATACCAAGATGATAGGTGGAGATAAGTGGTAAGGAGTAAGGAGGAGAGAGTGCCAGGAGAGGATACCATTTTATATGAGACAAACAAGGCAGGCTTCTCTGACAAGGCAAAATTTGAAAAGAGGCCTGAAGCAGGTGAAGAAAAAGCCAAACATATATCAAGGGAAAATGTTTCAAGCAGAAAGAACAACAAGCACAAAAGTTCTGGGTCCTTAGTGAATTTAAGAAACAACAGGAAATTGGGGCACCTGGGTGGCTCAGTCAGTCAGTGTCTGACTTTGGCTCAGGTCATGATCTTGCAGCTCATGAGTTCAAGCCCTGTGTTAGGCTGTGTGCTGACAGCTCAGAGCCTAGAGACTGCTTCAGATTCTCTGACTCTGTCTCTCTCTTCCTCTACCGCCGACTTGTGCTCTCTCTCAAAAATAAATAAGCGTTAAAAAAAATTTTTTTTTAAAGAAACAACAAGGAAATCAAGTATGGTAGGCATGAAGTTAAAAAGGTAATGAAGCCAGATCCTCATAGGGCATGGCGGGAGCTTTGGTTTTTACTCTGAGTTAGATGGGAAACCAAAAGAGGGCCTTGAGCAAAGGGTTCATAGATCTGAACTTTTCTGGTAGGCTTTCTGGCTACTGCTGCTTGTAGAACAAATTATAGGGAAGTAGAGAGACTAGCAACCCACATTGTAGTTATAATGTCCTAGGCTAGCCTAAGAGTTAAGATGGTAAGAAATTTTTGGAATCTGGTTATATTTTAAGGACAAGACTAATGAGATTGGCTGTTAGGGATGTACAGCAGAAAGACAAGAATCAAGGATAGATGGAACTAAGTATTTTGGCCTGAGAAACTAGTTGAATGGAGTTACTATTTACTGACATGGAGAAGACCATGATATGAAGGTAGAAATGTCACTGTTCATTGTTGGACATTTTAAATTTAAGTGATAGATGTCCAAATGGAGATTTAATGAGACAATTGGATACATGAGCCTGGAGTTCAGGGAAGTCCAGACTGGAAATATGAATTTGGAATTAATCAGCAAAAATTGTATTTAAAACCAGCATATTGAATAAAATTGTAAAAGAAATAAATGTATTATATACTTCCTTATTTAAATTGATAATGTTTGGTTATCAGAAGTTTAGGCTATTTTATGTAAATTGATACTCTGGATATTTATTTGAAGATCTGAATGTTTAATAAGATACTCAGTAAGAATTACCTGTTATAATTCAGCATTTTTACTTGTATGTTTCTGAATGAATTTTAAGCTTTGTCATGATAGATCTCAGTATCTTACATTCTCTCATAATGCTTAGCAAAATATTTGGTAGGAGTTTCAGAAAGGTTTTAAACACATAAATTTATGAATATCAACAAACCTAAATAAGAACTCGGATCATTTATTATGTTAGGCCTACAGTTTGGTGCTCTTGTTAAAATACAAATTTAAAAATATAATGTCATTCACACTGTAAGAGTTTCCTATTTCTTTTACTCCTTTATAGAGTACAGAAAAGTTAAGTTTGGTGGTAGAATTACAGCTGTTGCTGTTGTTGGGATATTGAGCCACTGTTGTTGCAACCACAGTTGTAGTAATTTATTGAACATTTAGTACATGTTATTTGACATATATCATTTCTAATTTTTACAATAATTTTACAATAAGAGTTGTATTATGCCCACTTTACCATTTTAAATTTGAAGACTAAGAATAAAAGAAGGTGAATTATGTGTGAAGAGTTATAGGCTAACACATTGCAGAGTCTGGATTCAAACCCAGATCTTACTGACTTGAGAGAAAAGAATTTTATTTTTATTTTACCATCGCCCTGATCTAAGCAATCTACATATAAAACATACACTAATATATATATGTGTGTGTGTGTGTGTGTGTGTGTGTGTGTGTGTGTGAGAGAGAGAGAGAGAGAGACAGAGACAGAGACAGAGAGAGAGGGACTGTTATAGAATAGAAAAGACATTGATTTTGAGGAAATTTGAGATAGGAAAAGAAAAAAAAAAAGAAACTCAACCTTACAGAACATAGAGAACATTATCTTTATCCTTGGCAGTGTAAGAGTAGCAAATGGGAAGAATTTTCTCTTTGTTCCCTAAGATTTCATAGATATGCTTCAAATTTATAATAGCCAGGTTTAGAAAGTCATCATGTTTGCTCTTATGGCTTACATTGCAGATATTGATTTAACATTTGCCATGCACCTAGTATGTGCTACCTTCAGTGCTGGAAGCTGAAATCACAAAGATAAATAATTCGTGGTCTCTTCTTGCAAGAAGATTCCACTTTAATAGAGGGAGACAAATGAATAACAAAAATTATAGTTAACTGTGATAAATGTTTATGTAGGAGGCATACACAGTTACTATATTACATCGTGGAGGGAACTGACACACTTCCTTGAGAATGTGATACCTGAACTGAATCTTGAAGGCAGGAGAATGTTAGCCAGGCCCGGAAGTACTCCTGGCACAGGGATGGCGTAAGCAAATATCTGCTCACGGAACTGTAAGCATCTTACTTTGACTAGACACGACATCAGAGGGTAGGGGTAGGGGCAGGTGGGTGGGGAGGAAGTGAGCTGATGAGTATTCAGGAAAGGTACTAGACAGGTAAATAGATGAGATTGTTCAAGTCTGCATGATTTATACTGAGGAATTTGGACTTTGGCCTTGAAGGATATCTAGCTTGAGAGTGACATGACAGGATTCATAATTTAGGAAGCTACCTAGCTGAAGTATGTGCAATTCACCAAAGAAAGGACAAAGCCATTCATCAACAGAAAAACAGATTAGAGGGGTGCCTGGCTGGCTTAGTCGGTAGAGCGTGTGACTCTTGATCTCAGAGTCGTGAGTTCAAGCCCCGTGTGGGGTGTAGAGACTACTTAAAAATAAAGTCTTAAAAAAAAAAAAAGAAACTTGACATTATTTAGAAAAAAAAAAAAGTAACCCCAGGGAGCAACGATGATGGTATGCAGCAAAGAAGATGGAGACCTACAAAGCTTAGAAAGTTCAGAACTGATCAAAACTGTTGACTGGATGGGTATGAGAAAAAAGATAAGCCCAAATTTCCAGGCTTCGGGGAAAGGAGGTGCCATGCTCTGAAAAGGCAAGTCAGGAAAAAGAGCCATTTGGAACATGAATAGTGATGAGTTATTTTTTATGTGTTGATATTGAAGAACACATGAGTTTGGTTGTATAGAGCCAGTAGCAATTGTATCTGTAAGTCTGAAGCTCAGAAGAGCAATACGGGCTAGCGTTACAAACTTAACAGTCACAAATATTTAGATGACAATTGAAACCATGAGAATAGATGAGATCATCTCCTAAGTACGATCTAAGATCACCATCTCTAAAAAGAGGAGAAAAGACGAGCAAAGAAGGGTAGGGAAGAGAAAAGAAAGGCAGTAAAAGAGAAGGCAAGAAAAGGCAAGGCAGAAGAAGAGGATTGGGAAATCCCCACACTGAAGTAGCTTGTTAGATTCCCAAGAAGGAGTTTTTAGAAGGATATATTTGAAAACGAAAAGGAAAGTGAGAGAGAGTGGTGTCAGTGAAGAAAAGTGGAAATAATTTCAAAAAGGTTAAGAAGGTTAAAAATGTATCACGGATCTATCAGTTAGTTCCTCAATCTCAGGCTACATGATCCCATCCTTGAAAACTCATGATATGTGAAATGAACTCTCTAACAAATTATAAATACAGTAAAACTTAAATAAATTTAAAAAAAATGCAAAAAATCCTGGGGAGGATAGCAAGTAGAGGATCCCTGACTACGAAGATAGTTTTGGCTGAATTCAGTAAACCTCTGAAACAATTTGAAAATCGTGAATTTAAGTTTTAAAAGTAGTTTGTATTTAGCAGAGCACTGAGGCTACTAGCTCACGTCTGGCAGTTTCCACTTCTAAGCGGAACATGTTTCCATCCTGACATTTCTCGTTGCTCTTAGGTTGACAGAATTTTAAACCTCAATGTTTTTGCTTAGAAATAGCCTAGGGGAGCCTGGATAGCTGAGTTGGTTAAGCGTCCGACTCCAGATCAAGTCATGATCTCACAGTTCGTGGGTTCGAGCCCTGTGTCTGGTTCTGTGCTGACAGCTCAGAGCCTGGAG
The DNA here is from genome assembly GCF_018350195.1 of Panthera tigris. Lineage (NCBI taxonomy): Eukaryota > Metazoa > Chordata > Mammalia > Carnivora > Felidae > Panthera > Panthera tigris. Next base: position 107,227,876 of record NC_056660.1, read on the forward strand.
CCTGCTTTGGATTCTGTGTGTGTCTCCCTCTCTGTCTCCCCTCTCCCTGCTTGTGCTTTGTCTCTCTCTCTCAAAAATAAGTAAACATTAAAAAAAAAATCCTAAAATTTAGACAACATTCTTATGTCAGAAATGGATGGACAGAGGAACATACAGTTAAAAAGGCCCAAGTTTTTAAAAACACCTTAACTTCTCTTGTTTCATCTCATGTTTTCAAAGACCTTTACAAATGCTTTCTCTTTCTCAGTGCTAGGGTGACCAACTGTCCCAGGCTGTCCAAAATTACCACTGAAAGTCCAGTATCTTGGACGACCACTCAACCCCAAGCAGACCAGGAAAGTCAGTTACCCTAGCAGGGTGCTGATAAAGTGTACCATAGCAGAAAATAATGGGCCTGAAAGGTTAAAAATCTGCATTGACCATTCAGTTGAATGAGCAGAAAATTAACACCAAAAAATAATCCTTGATAACAAAAACCAAATTAAAATCAAATGAGTGAAAAAAACATGATTTCAAAATAAAATGGTGAGAAGCAATCAAGCTACTGTTAATTATACCAGGTGTTGGTGCAAGAAAAAGTGAGAAAAATAGAGTTGTTTTCCTGTATTGGCAAAATAACAAATTAGAGGCAGGGTCCAACATGGTGTTTAGACTCATCTTTCATTTGCATCATACACTATGAATTTGTTATTCATTTCCAGTTGTCGGTGTATCTTAAATGACCATTTTAATTCTTCTATCAAATGGCTATTTAATCTTTATAATTTCCTTCAAATCTGTCAAGTGCTTCACATTGTTGTTATTTTTTTCCTGTTTTCTACTTTTATCTAGGTGGGAGATCAGAAGACAAATAGTGATATGACCTTCCTCAGGTCACCAAGGACATGGTCCCTGAGATGATGAGATGGCAAAATAATTAAAGCTAAATAGAAACAGCTCTCTTTCCCATGAGGCTATAGATACTACAGTGGAGACTACAATGTTTCCATTATCATTGTGAACACATAGATCTTTTCCAATTATTCATAACATCTCAAGACCTGCCTATAAATCTCAAACTAGCATTATTAGCAACTAAATAATTTTTATTAAGAGATACTCAGAATTTTCAATGAGTAGAAAATACCTTCTCAGTCATTAGATATCAATAATTACTTCTGATTCCCTTTAAACATATGGGATGACTCATAATTCCATGGTTACTTAGCCCACTTGAATGAGTACCTTTCCTTGTTAAATTTTAGACTGCCAAGTATATATTACAAAGTACAGACACATTTTTTTCATTCCTGTGGATAAAGAGTTTTGGGGGGCGCCTCAGTGTTTAGTGGACTAAGTGTCCAACTCTTGATTTCAGCTCAGGTCATAATGTTGTAGGATTTTTTTTTACCTCAATACCTGGGGTTCGTTGTCTCGCCGCTTCCAAAAATGAACAGGTGGACACAAAATGAGGAGCAGGCAAAAGTTTATTAGAGTGTAATGTCAGAATAGTATGAAGGCTCTCCTTACAGAGAGGGCACATTCAAAAGTAAATCTCCCGGGGCGCCTGGGTGGCTCAGTCGGTTAAGCGGCCGACTTTGGCTCAGGTCATGATCTCTTGGTCCGTGGGTTCGAGCCCCGCGTCGGGCTATGTGCTGACAGCTCAGAGCCTGGAGCCTGTTTCGGATTCTGTGTCTCCCTCTCTCTGACCCTCCCCCGTTCATGCTCTGTCTCTCTCTGTCTCAAAAATAAATAAACATTAAGAAAAATTAAAAAAAAAAAAAAAAAAGTAAATCTTCCCCTACCTACCCTTCCTCCACCCCGCACCCTCAACTATAGTCAAGAGTCTTTGTTTTATAAGGTTCTGGTCGCCCCCTCTTCTGTTCCCCCATGTTCCTTCTCAGGTTTTACCCTTATTGGCTGGATAACTCTGGGAGCTAGGTTGTCCATTCCTGATTAGCTCATTTCCCTTGTATGAGGGTAGTCTATGGCCATACGTTTCTTGTGGGTCATACACACAATTTATGCTCTATTTTTAGTCAAGTCTTTTGTCAAATTCTTGAGGGAAACCTGAGGGGGAGTAGGTGGCATCTGTTAACATTCTTAAGAAGAACCTTACCCCTGAGGGGGTTTGACATGTTCACATATTCCCAGAATTGTTCCAAAATATGTGTTTTCCCCCACACAGGGACTTTAGGTCGTAATGTTTCCCTGTCTGCCTATTTTATCCTATCTTTTCCCTATCAATAATCTTATGGTTTGTGGGTTTGTGAGTTCTATGTCCAGCTTTAAGCTGTCTGCTGACAGCATGGAGCCTGCTTGGGATTCTGTCTTTTCCTCTCTCTGCCTCTCCTCCACTTTATCTCTGTCTCGCTCTCAAAATAAATAAAAATAAACTTAAAAAAAAACAATAACAATTTTTTTTTCAAAAATAATCCTTTCTAAGTGTTCATCCCTGGAATAAGACCATGGTTTGAGATTCGTTGTCTACTAAGTTTGAGAGCCCAAATAATATGCTTACAAATAGCTTTTCTTCAGCAGCTTGAATTGTAGCACAAACTTAATTTATCTCCCTTATGTTTAAATTTCTAGAATCAGCATCCAAAATTTGGTTTCCTGTTAATACAGCTAATTAGACAAAATGCATACCCAGGCTATAGAACAAAAACCATTAAAGGTCAAATTGCATTTCATTTCAAGTTCTCCCAAATAAACTAAAATGTCATTATTTTCAGTTCCATCTTCCCTGTCTCAACTCTGAGCTATTTAAATTTCACTTAGTTAGGTTTTAATTTATATTTTTTGCTCTATAATCTTTATTCCTCATTCACATGTTAGCTGGGTTGCAGAGAAGTGACTAATAGCAATTGTAATATTTGGAACAGTGGTTTCAAAGGTAATTTGCATGTGCTAATTTACTCACCATGTAGCGGACACTTGGAATATACAGGTGAATAAAGATAGCAAAATCTTTATTCTTACTTTGACATTCTCATGCATTCAAAGGTGGGGGGAGGTAAACAATAAAAAGCAAGTAAATGAATAGTACAGATAACAGATAAGTAATCTGAAGAAAATAAATGTCAATCTGCTATAGAACAGCCGTCACAACTAAAGCACAGACGAAAAAACAGAAAGCTTGTTTCTAGGATAAAGAAATTCTAAACTGAGTTGAAAAAACACATAAAACCTAATTGAGAAATGGCACAGGATATGAGTAGGCAATTCACAGAACAGGAAGTTACTATTGTATATAAAAGACTGTTAGGAATTTTTCTTTTCTTTTTTTTTTTTTTAATTTTTTTTTCAACGTTTTTTATTTATTTTTGGGACAGAGAGAGGCAGAGCATGAACGGTGGAGGAGCAGAGAGAGAGGGAGACACAGAATCGGAAGCAGGCTCCAGGCTCCGAGCCATCAGCCCAGAGCCTGACGCGGGGCTCGAACTCACGGACCGCGAGATCGTGACCTGGCTGAAGTCGGACGCTTAACCGACTGCGCCACCCAGGCGCCCCAGGAATTTTTCAATTCTTATAAAACAATGGCAAAGATGTGAAGAAACATGAAATGTATACATTGCTAGTGATTAGCTTAACTATTTTCAAGTTACTGGTGTATCTTTTAAATTTGAATATTTTTTTTTTTTTTATATCCTGGCAAATCCACCAGTCAGTGTGTGCCCTAGGAAATTCTAGCATAAGGGCACAGGAGACAAGCACTTTTTTGTTCTTTGCAACATTGTTTGCAACAGTGAAAATTATAAACAAGCTAATTATCAGATGGGAGTGAATAAATCTTTCTTATAAAATAACATACTAGTTTAAATCAGTGGTTCCCACCCAGGGATGATTTTGCCCTCTGGGGGACATTTGGCAGTGTCTAGTGATATTTTTGGTTGTTACAACTGTAGATGAAAGATTCTGCATTGCTGTGGTTACCACTAAGGGTGAGCATCTTTTCAGTGGATAGAGAAGCCAGGTATGCTGCTAAACATCCTAATGTGTAGGACAGCCTCCACAACAAAGAATTATAGCACCAAAATGTCAATAATGCTGAGGCTGAGAAACTCTGACTCAAGCGATTAAAGTACGTGTATATGTACCAACATGAGTGTACCACAAAAGCATAATATTAAGCACAAGAGACTATTGGAGAAAATATAGATCATATTACATATAAATTGTAAAAAAAAATCCCAGACATTACTATATATCATTTATAATCATATATATTTGTTGTAACTTTTAAAAAATGTTTATAGAGGGGCGCCTGGGTGGCTCAGTTGGTTGGGCGGCCGACTTCGGCTCAGGTCATGATCTCGCGGTCCGTGAGTTCAAGCCCCGCGTCAGGCTCTGTGCTGACAGCTCTGAGCCTGGAGCCTGTTTCAGATTCTGTGTCTCCCTCTCTCTGACCCTCCCCCGTTCATGCTCTCTCTCTCTCTCTGTCTCAAAAATAAATAAACGTTAAAAAAATTTTTTTTTTTAATTTAAAAAATGTTTATAGAAATGGTACACATTGACATTAGTAGTGCTTACTGAGGAAGGTATAAGAGTAAAAGAATGTTAGTGTTATTTAGCTATTTATTTCTATAAAAAAAATAATGTGTCAGCACATACAACAAAATACTCATTTTTGGTAAGTCATTGGAACATTTTTTCTAAAATTATATCTTTCCTGGTTTTGAATCCTTATAATAACACTTTTGTTGTTAAAATAAAAACCTAGTCATTGAATTCATGAATTACCTGAAAAAAAAATTAAAAAGTACAAGGGAAAGAAATAGATTAAAGCAGAATAAAAGAATCAGAAAAAATTTTTTTCAATGCTCGGTGAAATCATTAAATAAAGTCAACATCATCTTTTTAGAAATATGTGAATAAAATACAGTTTTGTTAAACTTAACCAAGACAAAAGGAAAAAAAGATGTATCAGTACTAGTTGTAAAAGGGGAATGTGACACTAAGATTGTATAGGGAGATTTTGGAACACCTACAACAAAAATAAAAGGGCAAAGAATATGAATAACTAATAAAAGAGAAAATAAGTTTGCTATAATGTTAGCTCATTGATGGATCAAAAATAATGTTAATAAGCCATAACATGCATTTAATAAATTTGAAAAGTGTATATCAAGGAATTAAATATTATATAGTCATTAAAATGATGTTACAGTGGCTAAGCAGTTAAATATTATATAACTATTAAAAATGATGTAACAATGGACAATTTTTTTAATACAGGGAAAATAAAATATTAAAAAATAGCTAATACAGCATAATCTTAAGTATTTAAAATAAATGTATACAAAAAATTAAAAAGCAAATATGCCTAAGTGCCAATCAAATATGCCTGTAATCGATAGAACCATGAGTACTTTTTTCCCCTCTGCTTCTTTATAAGTTTTTGTACTTTGGATATTTTACGATATTGGCAAAAGTGTTTTAAGCTGTATTATCAGCCCTGCCTATGCAACATGAAATCTTATTATTACTCTTACTTTTTTAACAATATTTTTATTCTGAATTGTATAAAGTCACTAAACTAATTACAGCAAGTTATTTAGGGGAAAGACTTGTATGATTCAAACTCATGAAGTGTGACTCAGATGTTCATCTGTGAAAGTGTCCCCAAATTAGCAACAAAATACAAAACATGTTTACTATAAACATGATTGGTATAATAAGTAATGGAAAGTGCATCTTCCAGAACCACTTGTATTGAGCAGGAAGTGGGCACTGGTACTCTGTGAGACAAGCTTAAAAACCCTGTCATTGAAAGGAAGACTCCTACTGGATGAGTCATCCATGTGTAATAAACTGTCATCACAACTGGAGATCACTGGTATAATGACCAATGATGCTGCAGAAGCTATTTTGAGGCAAAAGCAAACAGCTGTCCTATGAACTGTAAGGCTCTACCTATTTCATATTAAAGTTCCATAATCCTGAGAAGTAGAATTGGGCAGTAGACAAAAATAATGGTCCTTTATGGCACATCCAGTGTGACTCACTAGGAGAGGTGACATATTTATCATTCCTTGTTCTGGAACATTGTCCATCATTCAAAACTGAGTATTGTTAAAGGAGAAAGAATTTCCCAGTTTATTAGGACTATCAGAGAAAGTCACTTGGTATGAGCATGTATACCTCTTCAAAATCAGTCATCTATTTGTTTCTTCAGAATTTGTTCTCATGGGGCGCCTGGGTGGCTTAGTCGGTTGAGCGTCTGACTTCAGCTCAGGTCGTGATCTCACAGTTCGTGAGTTTGAGCCCTGCATCAGGCTCTGTGCTGACAGCTCATAGCCTGGAGCCTGCCTTAGGTTCTGTGTCTCCCTTTCTCTCTGCCCCTTCCCTGTTCATGCTCTATCTCTCTCTGTCTCTCAAAAATGAATAAATGTTTAAAAAAATTTTTTTAATTAAAAAAATTGTTCTCTCCTTGATTTTTTTAGGCCTGCCTTTTCTTCATTCTTTTGTCTTATCATCAAACCATATTTGTTTCCTTCACTGTACCCTTTCTCTGGCAGTCTAATAACATGTACTTCCCTCCCCTCACAAAAGCCTACTTCTCGTCTGCTGACTTTTCTTCTCCTCATTCCCTCTTTGCCACCCTCTCTTTTCTTCTCATTGTTTCACCTATTATCTCTAGACTCACATGTACTCACTGGGACTTTACAGTATTCCAGTTATTCCTCCAAGTACTTTATATATATATATATATATATATATATATATATATATACATACATACTATATATATATAAACTATTTATATATATACATACTATATATATATAAACTATTTATATATATATATACTATATATATATAAACTATTTATATATATACATACTATATATATATAAACTATTTATATACATACTATATATATATAAACTATTTATATATATATATACTATATATATATAAACTATTTATATATATATATACATACACTATCAATTTTATTCTCTCCTTTAACTCAAAAATCTTATGAGGTAAGTATAATTATTCCCTTTTAATAAAAGTGAGGAAACTGAGGCACAGAAAGATCAACTTACTGGTCTGGTGTGGCATAAGTAGTTATAAGTAATAGAGCTGAGTTGAAGAAACTATGGAGAAGTAACATGCTTTGTGGTGAAGATATGGGTTTTTCCACCCTGATTCCATGATTATGATGTCCAAGGTACTAATTAGTAGGTTTTCTGTTTACACACACACACATACACACACACACTGCAGAAGGATGTTTCTTTTGATGTGTTTGACTCCCTTATTTTCCATCTGTTAGCATATGTTTAGGCCACATCTGAAGTGAAGATTCTAAAACTGGTTCAGCAGGGTCTCTTCAGTATGTAACAGTCTGATGCATCAACTCTCATGTCCTTTATCATAGCTGCATTAACAGTCCTCGCCACTAGTGGGATTAGGGTTCATAGGCCTAACTCATACTCTGCTTAGTCAAATAAGAGTAGCTGCAGTGTGTGACCTCAACCACTTATGATCTAGAAATTATGTGTTCTAATTTACCCTTCCAAAGTTGGCATGAGTTACTGTTTTCTCAACTTCAACTTCCAAATGTCTAGCATGACTATTATCTGTAGATAAATGTGCTAAGTACTAATGGAAGGAAAGCAAGATATAGAAGAGACGATTCCTATACCTAGGCCATTTTTCTTTCACCAAACTCAATATTGTGGTATCCTGACAGCTATGCTTTTGTATCATATTGTGGTTTAAATTTCATTGGTCAAACACTTTCCCTTTGGATTTATTTGTTCTTTTCATTCTGGTCTTTTTATGTATTATTTATTATTTTCACTTCTATTGATTCTTGATTGTGCATATTATTAATGAAGCATACCATTATTATTCTAGAAAATGGATAAGGATTTCCTTCCCTACTGTTGTGTGGATAGAGTTATGTCGTGGCAGGCTTCTTCTCTGAAAAGTCACCTTAAGGTGCATATGTCTGGAGCACGACACAAGACTGTGTACCTCTAAGGTGCTCTGAGGTTGGCTCTCTCAGGGCATGAGTACCCACATTAGAAGCCATTAAAGAGGAATCCTCCGGTTTTCCATCTCAGGATAAAATTCACTCTCTCACAGAGTCCAGAATAGAGGGGGAAAGGTGTGGAAACTGATATAACTGTCATTCAGAAAGACCTTTAGCTAATGGCCACTTTCTGTTCCTCTTCTTACTTCTAGAACCATGCTCATTATTAGGATTCTGCTTGAAAGAGTTACTGCCTTGCGTTCTCTCTTCCATTCCTCAGCTTTGTCTACAAACCAACCTTAACTCACTTTTCTTCTTCTACAGATACATTAAAATTACTTCCTCCCAATCTTCTTGCTATTATAGGTTGATTTTCTTTTTGTGTATTTCTACAAAGTATTTTTAAGGGTGGTCACTGAAGAGTGCAAAGAAGTATTTAATGCACTTTACATCCGGTCCTCAACTTTCACATTTCATATGTTAGGTGCAACATACTCGAGGTTAAGGCAATAATATAAATATAGTGATGATAGTTCATTGTGAATGTACAACATATACAGAACTGTAGTCCAAAGAGCAATAGGAAAATATAAAGCATTTAAAAATGAATCATATAAATCAAATCTAAATCATAAATAAAACATATAGAGTTGACAAAGCAAGTATTTAACTTTTCCTTTTTAAGATACATTATGTGTGTCTTTGCAGCATATGTCTTCCAGCAATATGTGGAACTGGTAGCTTACTGCCACACAATAATCATAAGGCAACTTCAGTTCTTTATGAAGTCATCCGTAAACTGGTCACTAGACTCATGGGTCAGGGGTTAGCGGAGACTGACTAATCCCTGGGCCTGGGAGTTATTATCTTTTTTGCCCTTTCCATTCTTTTTCTCATTTCCTACTTAGGTCGCTAAAGGGGATAAGTGAGTGAAAGTTGTGCCACCTTAGAGATAGCTCTGTGTTGTTTCTCTCAGTGCTGTCTTTGTGTTTACCTTCACATACCATGACTCACAATAATGTAACGACTCAAGCATCAGTATAGTAAGTGCGTTCAGAATAATGAATATCTGATGCTTAATAATTAAGCAGTTCAGATGCCAGAAATTTTTCATTTAAAGATGGTTAATTGAATAAGATATGGTAAGAAGTGTTCTAAAATTCTATCCAGGGATGGATCTTAGACCAAAACACAAACACACACATATACATAATAAATAATAAATGGATGATCTTACATCTGAACACACACATATAATAAATGGAACTCACAATAACATAGTTTAGAATACATCACCTGTTCATTATGGGAATTTGTGCTTCAATAATTCTCACTGAAATTATGCGTTAAAAAAATTGAGTCCCTGAATCGGCATTAGTTATTGATGTAAATATTTGAGCAGAGCCTCTATTGATATCTGTAGTGATCCATTACAAATTCCTTGTGAAAAAAATCAATATTTAATGGCTTTGTGAGCTTTTGTTTGGTCTCCAGAAGTCTCCCAAACTGAGATCCACAGTGACCACTGGGTACCATAGCAAATATAATTTCAGACTTAAATTATTTCTCTGATCATATAAATGTTTGAACACTGACTATATTTTGACTTTTTATTTTGTTTCATTGTAAATATTTATCATCATAACTCAGTTAAGCTCTGGTGGTTTAGCAGCTTAAGAAAAAGAAATAAAAGCAACAAGGAATTATACTTCTAGTGCTAATTTTTAAAAAGCAAAGTAGGAATAAATGTTCTTTATAATGAAACTACTACTTATATTTAAAGGGAGGACATAAATTTGTATTCTACACTGTCAGTTCTCTATTTAAATATGTACAATGATATAGTAATGCATTAACAAAAATGTTACTAATACTTTGTAGTACTCTGTAGTTTACAGAAGGATTTAATATTATTATCTCTTTGTAAATTTTACAATAAACCTATAAGGATACATTTAAATATGTCCATTTTAGGTAGAGTTTAGTTTAAGAGGAATAATCACACTTGAGTTTCAAAATCAGGGAATTTTTTTACTGATTAACAATCAAATAATTTTGTGTTATGTTAAAGTGGACTTTATATTGCATATCATAACCTGGCATAAATCTCAAATCTATTTATTTTTTAGTTTCCATCTAAATATTTGATACAACTTTTGTATAAACTTTCTCACGCTGTCCTGTATTAGTGAACAGAAGATAAGTTTTGTATCATTTCATATGTTAACATGCATGGTTCATTCCATACATATTTAAGTATCATTAGAAACATGTTTATATTAATTATATCAAACTCAAACTGTTGATTATGGCTTTCATCCTTTCACTTCCAGATGGATAATACTAAAGAATTTCTGCACCTTTCCCTAACTGGTTATCTGTGGCTGCCTTTTCTGGCACTGGCACCTTGATTGGCCTATCAAGGTAGAGTCCTGTTCAAAAACTGAACACTTTATTGGAGCCAATTACCAATTAAATGGTAATATCTCTTCTTGAATATTTTCAGGAATGGACATTTTTTATGGTTTGCAGCATAGGATTCTGGACCTTCAGTTGAGCCCATCTTGGGAACATAGGGACCTTAAGAGAAGTTTTTGTCTTGGGGCATGCCTCGGTGGCTTAGTCAGTTAAGTGTCCAATTCTTGGTTTCAACTCAGGTCATGATCTGATGGTTCACGGGTTTGAGCCCCACATCAGACTCCTTGTTGATGGTGCGGAGCCTGCTTGTGATTCTCTCTCTCTCCCTCTCTGCCCCTCCCTTGGTCATGCTCTCTCTCTCTCTCTCTCTTTCTCTCTCTCTCTCTCTCAAAATAAATAAATAAACTTTAAAAAAAGTTTTAACATTGTATGTGTTTCTGTGGCCTATCCACAAGAAGTGACCTCCCACCTCAGTAAGAAAAATTAGTTTGTTTTTTAATTTTTAAGAAACTTATCTTTGCTGTCTACACACCTTGTGCTAGAAGTATATAAAAGAGTAAATAATGTAGAATATGTCTACACTTCACCACTTGGACAAGATCTCAACAGTGAAATGTCTTTATGTAGTTCTTTAAAATTCCCTTGAGATAGCCTGTCTTCAGCTTAGATGATCTAGAAGACATGTTCACCACTGGCTCATCTATACCATTTCCCATTATAGTGAAAATAAAGGCAAAGGCCTTCTTTTGAAATTTTCCAGTTTCAGCTCTGAACACTGTTCTTAGCTAAAACAAACTTCTCAAGTTCTTTTGACATGTAGTTATATACAGAATGTAATCTTTTCCTGGTATAGTCTGTCTTCTCATCTTTGTAAGATTTGCACCTAGGTATTTGGTTTAGAAAATGTGCACTATTGTACTGAAGTAGGCTCTGTCCAAATGACAGTAAAGACAGCAATGGACAGCTCCTGGGAAAAGTTTTTTTAGTATACTTGAACTCTCAGAAAGAGAGCTAGCTGCGTTTATTCTTCCCTACATCCAAAATATTCCCTCCCAAAAAACTGATCGGCCATACCTGCGTAATGCCTACTTTTCTGGATTGAACCTGTGGGAATTGGGTGCTCTCATTGAAGCTGTGGTTTCATGATGCCTTCTTTGGTGGAGACAGAGGACTCAGTGATTGTTAGTCCATTCAGATGGAAGATGAGCAGTTATAAGGAGTTAAGGAATTCTCTTACTGGAAAAAGGGGAAATGGAGGCTGACTTGTCAAAAACATTTCTGTACTCTGTGCAAACATCCTTCAAGAAGCAAGTATCATCCTGTATGTGAATGCTTCCTTACTGCTGCATGTAACATCAGTCACTTGTTCTCCTGAGATGCCTGTGGAACATGTGTAAGTAAGCAGTTATCACAGCAGTGTACTATTCTGTGGACTACTCTTTCTCTCTAGACTCTAATTCTTTAAGGACGGAGGCCATTTTTTAGCCATTTCTGTATGCTCAGTGCATCATAGTTTTTAGTACAGAATAAATCCTAAAATTGTTCCTTATGTTAGTGACATGATAAGCCTGAGTTGTTCTGTCTTCTAGTCTTGCATGAGTTCAAAAAGGCACATTCAAGAGCAATTACTTTAGCTGTGGAAAAAAAAAAAAAAAACCTTTGTAGCAATGTGACTTAAACATAATGGGTTTGGCTTTAAGCAATAGATGATATGAAAAATATTTCTTTATCTTTTGTAAAATAGCTCCTGATGACACAGTCCATTATGTTGATCAATGTCTTTACTTAAAAATTTATTTGAAAGTGTATTTAAAATCTGACAGAGAAAATTACTCTTCACATTCATTGCTAACACAAAATAGACTTCTCCTTATCATCTTTCTGCTAAATAATGAGAAATTCAGTAATATCTGCTTTCATTTTGACTACCAAGAAATAAATAGATACAATTTAACCTTAATTGCTTTAGCCTAATTTAGGCTATTTTTTTCTGGTATAATTGTTTCCTAATCTGGTTCTCCAGTTTATCATATGTAAATATTACTCAGGGAACTTGTTAAAATACATGTTTCTATGCCCTACTCCCTGAGATTTATATACAGTCAATTATCTTGCAAATTTTGAACATCTTATTGATTCAGAAATTAGTAAATACGCATGTTTTAATTCCTATTATCCACTAAAAAGGTAGGAGTGAAGCACACTTCCAAACAGGTACAAAGAGGGAATAATAAAGAACATGTTTCACCTAATCTAAAAGAAGGCAAGAAAAGAGAGACAAAGAAATAAAATCCCCCTGAATAATGGAAAGAGAGGACTCTTGGTATCTGAAAAGTTTCCCCATAGTTCCTCAAAAAATTTAAAATAGGACTATGATCCAGCAATAGCACTACTATTTACCTGAAGAATACAAAAGCACTAATTCAAATGGATACATGCACCCTTGTGTTTATAGTAACATTATTTATAGTGGCCAAGATATGGAAGCTACCCAAGTGTCCATTGGTAGATGAATGGATAAAAGAGATGTGGTATGTAAGATACACACACACACACACAATGGAATATTAGTCAAGAAAAAAAAAAATAGAACGAAATCTTGCTATTTGCAATGAAACGATTGGAGCTAGATAGTATAATGCTAAGTGAAAGAAGTCAGAGAAAGACAAATAAACCATATTATTTCACTCGTGTGGAATTTAAGAAACAAAAAGGGAATGAAAAAGAGATACACACAAATCAAGAAACAGACTCATTTATAGACAGCAATCTGATGGTTACCAGGGGAAGTGATGGAGATTAAGGAGTACACTTCATGTGATGAGCACCAGGTTACGTATGGGATTGTTGAATCACTATACTGTACACCTGAAACTAATATAAGACTGTATATTAATTAACTGGAATTAAAATAAAAACTTAAAAAGCCAAAAACAAAAATAATATACAGAAAAGCACTATATTTTGGCAACCTGAGTGGATATTACATTTCTATAAATCAACCACTCAAAAATATAAGTTTTAAAAGCATCATTCATAATGGCAACAAAGTCACAAAATACCTAACGTTAAATTTAACAACTGTGTCTAAGACTTGTATGCATAAATTTATAACATTTTTCAGAAATAAAGCATACTAAATGGAGAGAGATTTTCTTCATGGATGGAAGACTTCTGAAGATACCAGTTTTTCTAATTTGAGCTACACAGAGTAATTCCAGTAAAAACCTTGTGAGCTTTTCTTTTTCTTGGACATTGGGACATCTTTTTCTTGGACATTTCTAATAGTTTTATGGAAAATTGAAAGATCCAGTAATAGACAAGACACTTTTGATGAAGGAGGAAGTGGGGAAAGGACAAGAAGAACAAGAAGATGCGACAAGAGGAGGAGGAACGTGCCCTACTCCATTATCAGGACTTATGCAGACACAGTCAGTTTGACATTTGACAGTGTTTGCTTGACTAATCCATGGAAAATGGAGGATTATTCAATAAAAGAAGGTTGGAAAAGTGAATTTCCATTTAGAAAAAAGGACATTAGGCCTGAACCTCACATCATGCACAAAATCAAATCCAGATGGAGTATAAAATTAAAAGTAAAAAACAAAGCTTTAACTTGAGAATATATCATTGAATATCTTTCTGACTCGAGGTAGGAGATAGTATTTTAAGCAGGCCACTAAAAAGTGCAATAATTCTAAAAGAAAATTTTATCTATTTAATTGTACTAAAATATTGTTATGAAGAAATACCAAAAAACATATGTAAAAACAAACCTCATACTGTAATAAGATATGTTCAACAAATACAACCAACAAACAATTAGTATCAGAAGTGAATATAATGGAAACTCAGCATGTAGGACCCACCAGCCTCCTGTTCTGGGTAGTGTCCCCAAGCCTGGCCTGGGCCTGAACTGGGACTCCCCAGCCACTAGAATATATCTGTCTCTGCAGTCTTCATGGCCTTCATTCTGGACCAAGGCGGTTTGACTTCTACTACCTCAAGTAGATCCTGAATGTCAAAAAGTGTGTCCATTTGATGCCTTTGAGGAAAAGGAGAACTTGGGGTGACCAACGCTTTCTAGAGGAAACCTCCTAAAATGACTGGTACAGGAGATGCTAAACATACTAAGAAAGTAGTTTTGTTTTTGTTTTTTTGATGACTTTGCAAACAACCATTACACATTTAAGCACTGAGATGTCTCATTTGGTGTTTTAATAACTAAACCAGGTAGTGGTATAGAGGTCTACAGGATCAACAAGCAGACCTCAAATAAGTAAATCTGGTTATCTTTCCCCATCCAGTGGGTACAAGCATTATGGCTGGAATGCGAAAAACTGGGTGTGTTCCCATAACAGTGTACCCCTGCGTGAACTGCTGTCCACACAGCTGACTAAAAGTCTAAATTGGATTTATCTTTCGTTACCTTTTCTGGAAAGGGTACTTGATGCCCATTTTTAAAGAGATTATGAGCTAAAGAGCCAAGATTAAATCTTCATTCTGCAGCTGAGTTACTGTCTGTTTCTTTCCATTCTTGCTTTTGAGGATAGTTATGTTGTGCATAACAGCTCTGTGAGGGAGGGGGAGGGTATGGTGCCTTTCTGCTCACCCTCAAGTTCTGATTTGTAATATTTCGAAATTATTTTGGATTTGTTATCTGATTTTTATCCCTTCTTTGATCTCTTTTATCTTTTATAATGTTCAATAACCCATATTTTAACAGAATAACCTTAAAATAAGAAAAATATTAAGAAGAAAAATTTTTAAAGGAGAAATTTTGAAAGGCTTAACTTTTCATTCCTTGAATGCTTTCCTGCAAAAATTATGTGAAGGCTAGTTGGCCAACCTCATCATCTTTCTCAAAATGAGCCTCATTAAAAAGTATCGTATGCATGGGTATCATGCCTTTTTGAAAGCATAAACATTTCTGAGCCCTTTATTATCAAAGCATCCAAAGCAACTTGCATTTCTCAAACTGAAATCCATTCCCCATTTGTTCTTCATGACTGCTAATATTTAGCCAGCAATGGATGACCCACGAGACATGATGAGACTTCTTCCATATATATCTATTTACACACACACACACACACACACACACACTCACACACATGTTTATGTGTATGGATTTTTTTTTCTTTTTATCTAAGTTTCATTGTAGAATCAGCTGCAAAGCATTGGAGTTTGAGAAAACAAACACACTCCCTAGACTTTCTCCCAAAGAGAGGAAGGAAAACAAAGGCCATTTCTATAAGCTGTGGTGTAATGCAGTAAACAAGGCCATGGAGCTGAGGAAGTGCTTTGTAAACTGTGAGGAGTCACATAGATGAAGGAGGTGTTTTTATCCGTAAGAAGAATCCTGCTCCTAAACTTGGCTCAGCCCCAAAGTAGTTGTCCATCTGAGGGCAAGGTTCACCAACTTCCTGGACCTGTGTTTTTGAATCTGTCAAATGAGAATTCAACTGGCTAGAACGTAGTTGATTTCCACTTTATGCCTTCAATGATCTTGGGCAGCCTAACAGGCTAGCTTTGATTATCTGTGGGTAGATGGGGGAATGATAGTGAATAACTTCTTATGTTATGTGGTGAGTATATTGTTATGGGTATTGCTCTATTGGAAATTAGTTTCATTCAGGTTAAAATAACCATCCTTTACTGTGCCTTTAATGTGCTAAGCCTGTTATACCTTATTACTTCATTTTAATCTTTAGTGACCTGCACTTTACATACGAAGAAACCAAAGCTCAGGAACACTAAATTCATCCAAAGTTAAACTCATCTTCTATTATTAATAGTATTATTAGGAACAAGTGTATATGAATATGTAGCAAAAGCTTTTGCAGTGGGTGAAACAAAAACATCTTCCATTATAGAACAAAAATTTTAACAATAGAAAACCATAAGAAATTCTAAGTGGGGAATTTATAATATTGCCTTCTTAAGAAATAAAAGTTTGCTTGAATCCACTGGAAATTTTTAAGTGTGATAGGTCAACTAGCTAGTGAGAAAATAAATAAAAACCATATTTGTTTTTGGGGGTAAAAAGACTATACAATTCCTACACAAAAAGTTATTTTAAAATGGGCAAAATATAATCAGCCGTTTCATAGGAGGAACACATGTGAATAAGTGTAGAAAAAGGTGTGCAATTTCATTAGCCGTCAGAAAAATGCAAATAAAGCCACAACGCAATACCATTTTGCACCCACTAAAACAGTATTGAAAAGTTGGAACAATAATGAGGTTTGTGGAATATGTGACTTAACAGTCTTTCTTCTCGATTAGTATTCAAGTATAAATTGATAAAATTATTTGGAAAGCAGTTTGGTCTTCTCTTGTAAAATTCAATGTTCACATATTCTGTGACTTCGCAATTTCACTTATATCTATGTAGACCCCAAAGAAGCTCTCACATTTATCTTCCAGGAGACATGGAGAACAATGTTCAAAGCAACACTGTTTGTAAGATCAAAAACCTAGAAGTAACTCAAATGCCTGTCAGTAGGAGTTGATGAGTCAATGAGAGTGTGTCCATACAGTGGAATATTATGCAGCAGCAAAAATTAATTGACTGTATCTTTATGCACAGTATGGGTGAATTCTAGAAATGTTTATGCTGCAACAGATTTTCTGATATATCCTGTCTTTTAGCATAATGAATATGATGAAATTTAAGGTCACTCAATATTTTAGACATCTGGAGTTTTAATGTGTATTTTTTTGTAGTTGACGAAAACAGAAAATGACATGTGGTTGGTAATTGTGCCTGTGCCTGGCTGGTGAATAGAATGTGGCACAACACAGAATTCTTAGTAGAGAAGAAGATATCAAGGTAATATTGCATCAGCAAAATGAACCACAGCATTCAGTTGAGGAGTGAGTCTTCATCAGAAAAGAACCATTTCTTTAAGACGCCTGGGTGGCTCAGTCAGTTAAGCATCCACCTCTTAATTTCAGCTTAGGTCATGATCTCACAATTTTTGGGATAGGCTCTGAACTAACAGCGCTTGGGATTCTCTCTCCCTCTCTCTCTGACCCTCCCCCCACCTCCAAATAAAATCTTAAAGAAAGTAAGCATTTTTTGAAGACTAATGTTTTATTATATAACTCTGATAAACTATATGTTTCCTTTAAGGTATTATTTTTATTTATTTATTCTTACTGAATTATAGTTCGCATACAGTGTTCTGCTCCTTTCAGGTGTACAACATAGTGCTTCATCAGTTCCATACATTTCTCAGTGCTCAGCGGGATAAGTGTAATCACATCTGTCACCGTGCCATGCTATTACAGTGTTATTGACTGTATTCCTCATGCTGTACTTTTCATCCTCATGATTTATTTATTTTATATCTGGAAGTTTATATGTCTTAATCCTCTTCACCTATTTATTTTCGCAAAGAATCGTGCATTAAATTGGCATATCTTTTAAACATTATACCTAGTTGCCTTTTATACAAAAAAAAAGAAAGAAAGAAAATTGTTGTCAACATAATTATATATCTTTGATCAGAGTATTTTTCAATTTCAGTTGTTTTATTTTTAATGCTTTGTAAATGTGAATAGGAAACATTAAACCATCCTTTCTTGAACTAATCTCCTATCGCTGCAGTTCTCCCACTTCAGCGTGCATTAGAATCATCTGAAGGACTTATTAAAATACAGATCACTGGGCCCCATCCACAGAGTATCTGATGCAGTAGCTCTGAGGTGGGGCCTGTGAGTTTATATTTCTAACAAATTCCCATGTGATGCTGATGCTATTGGTTTGGGGACCACATTTTAAGAACCAATGCCCATAAGTTTTTGGATTCAGATACTACATGGCTCCTTTCTTAGAGTCTGCAGGTCATGGATTACATGGGAGGTCATGCAGCCTGACTTCTACCTGCTGGTGGGCTCACGCTGTCCTGTCCATGCTGTCATTGTGTATATAGAAGGAGGTTGGGTCCAGTGATCTTTAAGTCGTTTCTCTTTCAGGATTAGTTCCAGAAGTCAGTGAATTTTCTTATCTTTTGGTATTAGCTGATCTATCGTTTGCCAATATGAGTTCATAGAAACTTTGTCAGCATCTAATGAGCAGGGGCTCCTGGGTGGCTCTGTCAGTGAAGCATCCGAGTCTTGGTTTTGGATCAGGTTATGATCATGGTTCATGGGTTCGAGCCCCACGTCAGGCTCTGCACTGACAGCACAGCAACTGCCTGGGATTCTGTTTCCCTCTCCCTCTGCCACTCCCCTTCTCACTCTCTCTCTCTCTGTGTCTCTCTCTGTGTCTCTAAAAAATAAGTAAACATTAAAAAAAATCTAATTAGCTTGTGAAAATCTCTATCCATGATAAAATTCCATATTGAGATTTTTTTTAAGTTTTGATCAACATAAGTGGTACATATTTGCAAAAATACACTTAAACATCTATTAAAGGACAACTTTAAATTTTGGGAGAAAGCTAGGCAATACATTATTTGTGATGTCGGAGTTCAGCCTGAACAACATGTCAAGTACTTTTACTTTGATTCTGACAGCAATTCTTAATACTGAACAGGCCCAGGTTCAAGAATTTGTCTGGACCACAGAGATGAGCCCTGACTTGCAAAGGCCAACCAGATTCTAGCACAGTAATGTAGATAACCTGAAGAGAACAATCTGGTGACAACTTTTGTAGCCTGGCTTCACTCCCCTTTGTGTTTGTTAATATAAATGAACCTGGAGGCATGAGTTTCTTACTGGGATAGAGTTACTCTGTAGAGAAAAAAAAAGGTATGTAGTTGAAATAATGTATTTGGGATGTTTTTACAAAGAGTTTATATTACTTCACAAACACGCTCCCTAAGCATCCATTAACATCTTTATATTTATAGATGCCATCCAGAGAAGATGAACTATTGGGTCCTCACATAGGTGTGATAAACGGTTGCATACACAGTGATGAGAATGCAAGCTAGACCTTTAGCCATTTATTTCTGGCTTTATTGCTTGGAAGTTTCAGCCAACAATCTTTCTAATGTCTTTTAGTGATTAAAAGTGTCTTCAGGGGACTAAAGATGATTTGAGGCTATAGAGTTCAGAATACTGATTCTTCTTTAACTGTATTTCATGCTCCTTCATTAATTTTGGTAATAGGTTTGATAAACTCACTGCACAGTTGACATGGAACATTTTATATGACTCTTACACTGCTTGCAGACACAATTTCAAAATTATTAAAATAGAAAATATTTTGTCCAATGAGTAGGAATTCTCTCGAGGAGTAACAAAAAAAATGTTTTTTTAAAAAAAATAACTAATGTGCGAGAAAAAAACACATAGCAAAATTTTTTTAAAATATATATTTAAAATATATATCAATTTTTTTGTATATCAGGCACCCCAAAGTATAAAAGAAAACACCATAATTAAGTGAGTTGCCTTTTGAGCCACTAATTGGTTCAGAAAAAGGTATTAAAAAATTAAGAATGGATTCAGTATATCTACATCAGATTTGTCAAACAGCCCCCAATTGTTTCTTCTCAGGTGGGCAGTCCGCTACTTTTCTTCCCACTTTAGGCATGATTTAATTCAGCACCCTGGAAAAATGAAAAACATTCTTTTGGTTCCTGGCATCATCTATGAAACAGATTTGGAGTTCATTTCCCTGTACATTAAAAAAATTTTTTTAATGTTTTTATTTATTTATTTATTTATTTTTGAGAGAGAGAGAAACAGTGTGAGTGGGAGAGGAGCAGAGAGAGGGAGACACAGAATCTGAAGAAGGCTCCAAGTTCTGAGCTGTTAGCACAGAGCCCGACACAGGGTTCGAACTCATGAACTATGAGATCATGACCTGAGCTGAAGTCAGACCTGAGCCAAAGACAGACCTGAGCCGAAGTCAGACCCTTAACGGAGTGAGCCACCCAGGTGCCCCTATTTCCCTGCGCATTTTCACCTAAAGTCACTCTCACCACAGAGGGGATGCGCATGTGTGTGTATGTGTATGTATCTGTGTTGTGTATATGTGCTGTTAGTATATGTGTATAAGTCTTTGCAGAAGGCCTGACCTCTGCAGTAGACTGAACCAACACGAAGCAGCATCTGTAGATTTCTATAGTTTAGTGTATATGGCAGGTGTCATACTAATGACCCTGTTAAGCACACAGAGCTCCCCATCTTTTCCAAATAAAGTCTAGATGTCTATTAGGACCAAGGAGGGAAGAAAATATGTAAAAATAAAGTTTCCAGTTGTCATTACTTCCAGTATTAGCTTTTCTCTTTAGCCATCCTCATTGATCATGTCCTCAGCTTATGAGTGAGATACAGATGAATTTTCTAAGCTGGTGTGCACTACTGAGGATGTGAGCTTTCAACTCAGCATTAGGAAGTTTAATCACAGGTCCCTGATTCACATGCAGACATATATACAAATCCAAACCCTGTAGAAATTAATTCAGAACTTCAAGCAAGATTTTAAAAAAAGGTAGTCATACCATTGCAAACAGGTCACTGTGCACTTGTACATCTGTGTGTTAGGAGCTCATGTTGATCACTGACTGCCTGTACCCAAGATTTTAAAAATATCAACTTCATAGATTTGTATTTAGGAATATTTGCCATGATCTGACGGGGAAAAAAAAAGAAAACCTGTCTCTAGTAGAACAGTGGTGGAGGTTCTCTCCGCTCACGTTTTGTGAGTTGACCACTTGCTGATGCTATTTCCCACACTTCATGATTGTTTGAGTCTGCGTTAACACCCTCTTCCAGTCATGCCATCATCATCAATTTCAGAGCACTCCAGAACTTTCTTCACTGATATCATGGGGACTTCACTTATGGGGAGCACCCATACAAGATTTTCCCTACTGTTGGACTTGGGTTAACTTTTCATCACTACCGCTAATTATATAAAATTAAGATGTGTTTTCATGAACCTTGGTGCATAACATTTTCTCACTTACTCCTCCAGAAAAAATTCCTTTACTGTATCGCATGGCATTCTACCTTTACAAAAAATTTTTACACTGAATTTATACTAGATTATGAGTAAATAATACGGTTCAAACTAAATATAGTTGAATTATTTATAAGTTACTTAGGCTCTCATAGTTTGTAATGCTTTCAACACTCTATTCCAAGCACTCTTTTAACAATTTCTTCTTCCTTGTTTTGGAAATCTCTTCTCGTGGTACCAACTTCTGGAATTCCAACTCTTTTTATTTTCTCTTTATATATCTACCCCAAAGTGTTGACATGCATATGAGTGTTGTCTGAAATCCCAGGCCCTTAGAATATTAGGAAACTTGGCTTGGCCCCTAAATCACCACCATCTGGATCTGAGATACTGCTTAAGCACTCACTTTAGTTTAAATAGTAAATAAGCTTAAAAATATTTTTTCACATGCAATTTTGGGTCACTGTTAAATCACATTGTTTTTTGAATACAGGGTGATGATATTTGTTTTCACTTACATTGGAACCATTTTTTTAAATTAAAGCTTATTTATTTATTTTGTGAAAGAGAGAGAGTGAGCGAGTTGAGAAGGGACAGAGAGAGATGGAAAGAGAGAGAGAGAGAGAGAGAGAGAGAGAGAGAGAGAATCCCAAGCTCCATGCTGTCAGCACAGAGCCTGACATGGGGCTCAGTCTCTCCACTGTCAGATCATGACCTGAGCCAAAATAGAGTCAGATGCCATCAGGTGCCCCCATGGGATCACTATTTTTATGCAAAATCATTTACTGCTGGGGTAAAGAGAATTTGAAAGTTACTAACCCATTTTTGTATTTTAAGTTAGGTGAGAATTTCATTTAAAATGGACTCCAATTAAATGGCTTCCTAATCTTCCTCAGTCTCAGTTACATTATCAGTAATTGAGAAGGAGAGGGAGTAAAAAAGAAAAAGAAAACAACTAGAAATCTCTTGCTCAATAGGTTTCACTTTGTAAAAGCAAAACACCTCACTCAGCATTTTCTACACTCAGGACTGCTAAGTCGTATTTCCCTCATCTCTAGAAACACAAACAGCATCACAGGCATCCGTCAGTCAAGAGCTAATTTGATCTGACATGACTCAGCCAATGAGACCTGGGATTCTCTAAAGTAGAGGAGAGGCGACAGTTGTGAATAAATATAGAGTCATTTGAGGCATATAGGTTTTCTTAGGAGCCTCATCTCACACAGTGGATGGGCAGCATTGATACCATTACTTTTTAATTATTTCCCCCAGTAGACAGGTGTCACCTTTTAGTCTCAAATAACTCTGGATTCCATAGCCTTTCTCCTGACAGTCTTATCTTGCAGAAGTATTCGTATAGTTTAATGGACTTTTTAATACTTCAACTGTTTTCTTTGCTTCTCTTAATCTAAGTACTTATTATTTGCTACCAATGAGCACTTGTGCTTATAAACTCAATCCCTATGTGCTTGTCTGCTGCCACTCCCATCTTTGTCAAAGTTTCATTTCATTTTGCCGTTTGTGTGTGTGTTTTTTATGATGACTCATATGCTCTCCAATTACATGCTGATTATAGATTATCAGGGACCTAGGAAGACTCTAAGTGAATTCAATCTATGGAAATTATGGTTTAAAATAGATGAAGTTTTCCTGCCCACAATATGAAGAAAATCACATGGCAAATGATAGAAGCACTTCTGCACTCAGTTTTCTTATTGAAGTTTGAGGGACATAAATACAAGAAATTAGCAGTGAACCAGTGTTATAGTGACCAACATAAAAAAAGATATATAAATTATTAATTTTTTAAAAATCTGACAGCACATCCTGACTACATTTCAACTGTCAGTTGGGGGTGCCTGTGTGGCTTAGTTGGTTAAGTGTCTTACTCTTGATTTTGGCTCAGATCATGATCTCACCATTATGAGATTGAGCCATGCATCAGGCTCTGCACTGGGCAAGGAGCTGGCTTAAGCTCTCCCCTCCTCTGCATGCATGCATACACACTCTCTTTCAAAAAACAAAAAATAAATAAAACACACACACACACACACACACACATACACAGAAGTGTCTATTGGATTCTATTTAATCATATCATACAAAGAATATACTTTATCAACTCTTTTCTATATAACATTCATTAAAAGCATAACCACACAACTACAAAGGAAGAGGGAAGCATAACTAAATGAGTATAATTAAAATATTATGGATTATGGTAGGTATGAAGCATACTGGAAGAGGCCAGCATCTAGAATGTCCTTGGTGAGGGCTTCAGACTAGGAGGAGGCAATCTCTCCAGAAGAATGTTTGAAGAGGCTGATATGATGACTATTGGACATAGGAAGTGTAGCTGAAAATAACATTATTATTGATTTAAATCTGTATACTTAAAAGTCATCCAACCCCTCCCAAGACATAGTAATTTCTCCACATGCACATTATTTACCATCTAGGTAAATGCTTTACTGCCCAAGCAAACAAAATATAATAATGTCAGAAGGGGTTCTTCTTTATAGACATTGAATAAACTATCTGAGGACAGTCACATATAAATGTAAATGTGACTGTCATTGACCGAGAGGAAACCCCTTCTCTTTCCAAGCACCCAGTCAGCATCATATTCGCTCTTAAATTGAATCAGGAAAATTTACCTAGAACTGGAAAATTCCAATTGGAAATAGATATTTGAAGAAAGCCTAAAGTTGAAAAAGAAAAATCATGATAAACATAAAACCTGACCCCAGAGGAAGCAGAGATGTTTAGGGAACGGAAAATATCTTTAAATACATTTAATGACTACCCTCAGGAAGCCCCCCAAAAAAGATCAGTTCTAAAAAGATCAAGACTCATTTTAAAAGAAACACTTCAGAAAAATAAGAAGGAATTATTAGAAATTCTTAAAACATGGTAATAAAATTAAGAGTTTGTCAATACAAGTATGGAATGGAAAATTAAGAAAATATGGTAGCTCATAAAAAGAATAAGAAAGGAAATGTGAGAGATAAGATAAACTTTTTTTAAACCAGAAGGTGCAATTATTTATTATTTAATTCCTTTAGAAAGAGTTAGTAGACAAAACTGAGTGCACAAAATTGTAAAAGATGTGTTTTTGAAGATTTTAACTGGAGCATCAGTTTTCAAGATAATTTAGGCCATTTAAAAAAATTTCCTACATTCCTACTGACTTCTGTTGGTTCTATCAATGACTAAAATTTTTAGGATATCCTGGTATGGTTACTGATTAGTTTCTTTCTCCTTGTGCTCTGAAATTTTACACTAATTAGGTATATGCAAACTTAAAATTTTGTATCTTTTTTTATATAACTTTAATTATTATTGAAACTTGCCTGCTTTCCTCTGGTATTAGCTTTTCCTCAAAGTCAATTTGCCTGATAATAATATGGCTACATGGCTTTCTTTTTTTTTAATTGAGTTTTTAAATTTTTCAGATAATTATAGATTAACATGTAGTTGTAAGACTTCAGAGAACTCATACACCCTCTTTCCTCATGTTACCCAACGATAACATCTTACAAAACTATTTGTACAAAACTAAAGTGCAGTATCTCTACTGATACAGACTTAGTCAAGGTACAGAATAGTTATAATTCTAGGGCACCTGGGTGGCTCAGTCAGTTAAGCAGAATAGTTATAATTCTGCCTATATGAAAGTCTTTTGGTTATTGTTTGCAAGGTATTTTTTTCTATTCCTTCTTACTTCAAAGTTTCCATGGGTTAATGTTTTATATATACCTCATAAATAGCATATAGTTGGATTATAAAGACAGTTTGTCTTTCTAGCTTTAATAGTTTTGAGATATAAATGATAAACAATATAGTGCACAATATACACATTTAAAGTATGTAGCCTTCTGAATTCAGACATATATGCACACTTATGAAATGAGTAATGCAAAGGTAATGAACATTTCTGACATGGTCAAAGGTTTTCTTCCTAATCTGTTTTTCTTTTTGTTTGATCCTCAGACAACCACTGATCTGTTTTCTGTCACTGTAAATTAGTTTGGACCTTAAGATTTTATATATAAGAAATGATTTTATAGAAAAGAAATCTTACATTATGCAATTTCTTTTATCCAGCTTCTTTCACTCAGCATAAATATTTTGAGACTCATACAAGTTGTTGCTTGCAGTTGTCCCTTGGAGTCTATTGTATGGATATACCACATTGTGTTTATTCATTTACCTACTGAGAAATATTTGAGTTATTTTCTGTTTGGAGCTGCTGACAAATACAGCTCCTACAAATATTCAGCCACAAATCTTTCTGTGTACACATGTTTCTTTTCTCTTCGAAAATAACTGGGAGTGGAATGGCTGGGTCCTGTGGTAGTTGTAAATTTAACTTCTTAAGAAACTGCCAAACCTCGCTCCAAATTGGTCATGCCATCTTACATTCCAACCAGAAGGTCTGAGTGTCATTTTTTCCACATCCTTGTCAAAACTTGGAATGGTCAGGCTTTTTAATTTTAAAATGTTTAATTTTAAAATGTTTAAAATGTTGTCAGTGGTATCACACTGTGGAGTTATTCTGCATGTCTTTATTACTGATGTTGATTTTTATATTACTTATTGCTAATTTATACATATTCTTGGTGAACTATCCAAGTATTTTGCCCATTTAAAAATGAGTTTCAGATTTTAAAATTGTTTTTTAATGGATTTTCTTACTGAATTTTGTGAGCTTATTATAGATAGAATCCTTTATCAGATATAGAACTTGAAAATACTTCCTTTTTTGTCTCTGCCTCATATTTTCATTCCTTTAAAAAGCAAATATTTTTAACTTTGAAGTTTCCTTTATCATATATTTCTTTTATGGACCTTGTTTTTGGTGTCATTATTAAGAAATCTTTGCCAGAACCAGGTCACAAAGATTCTCTGCTGTTTTCTTTTAGGTTTTACATTTAGTTCTATGATCCATTTTGAGTAGATTTTTATATATTGAAGATATGGATTGAAGTTAATTGCTTATAGCCAGTAGGTCCAGTACCATATGTTAAAAGGCTATCCTTTCTCTGTTAAATTTCTCTTGTACCTTTTAAGAAAATCAGTTGTCTATATAGGTGTGGAACTATTTCTGGAAACTTCATTTAGTTGCACTGATGTATTTTCTTTCTTGACACAGATACCACACTGTCTAGATTGGCAGAGTTTTATAGTATGGCTTAAAATCAGGTAAAAGTAGTTCTTCCAACTATTTGTTTTTGAAAATTGTTTTGAATAATTGTAGGGCCTTTGAATTTCTAGATGAATTTTAGAATGAACTCATTAAACTCTATAAAATGTCTTGCCAAAGTTTTTATTAGGATCACATTAAACATGGATAAATTTGGAAAGAATTTATATTTAACAATATTGAGTCTTCTGAACTCAGAATATGGTGTATCGATGTTTTGTAGTTACTAATGTAAAGATCTTGAGCATTCTTTTGTCAGATTTATTCCACAGTGTTTCATACCCTTAATGTATTATAATTGATGTTATCTTTTCATTTCAATTTTTGTTTGTTGTTAAAATATATAAATACAGTTGCCTTTTTTAATATGAATCTTGCATCCTATAACATTTACCAATCACTTATTAGTTCCAGTATCTCTCTCTCTCTCTCTCTCTCTCTCTCTCTCTCTCTCTATATATATATATATATATATATATATATATATATATATATATAAAATGTCAATTCTCATGGATTTTCTGCATAGGAATCCTTTTGTGTGTGGCAATTCAGAGGTAGAATGTAGCATTCTTGAAATAGTGGATGTCATTAAACATGCAGACCTGAAATAGAGTCAGATAGAGCAGTGTGGTTTATGGGGAAGTATCTCCATTAACCTAAAACATGGTATGTATAAGGTGGTATGGTAGTAGGAAAGTCAGGTTAGGATCAGTTTTCAGAAGGTCTTGACTACCAACCTAAGAAGGATATGTCACAAATATACCTTTAAAAAATGAATAAATGACAAAAAATTTAAAAAGTAAAAAAAAAGAGGGGCACCTGGGTGGCTTAGTTGATAAAGCCTCTGACTCTTGATTTTGTCCCAGATCATGATCTCTAGAGCTGTGAGATCAAGCACCATATTGGCCTCCAGGCTGAGTGCCTGCTTAAGATTCTCTCTTCCTCGTTCTCTGCCCTACCCCCTGCTCACACACTATCATTCTGTCTCTCTCAAAACAAACAAACAAACAAAAAGAATAAAGAAAAAATAAATAAATTTATGCAATTCAAGTCTGTGATCTCTTGAATATTGTTTTGGGCTACTGGAGATGACCATGGTGGATTAAATGATTTATAAAATGAGTAAACAGGAAAAAAAAAAGTTATTACTCATGATCCTACTGAAAGGAATGGAAACGTTTCATTTATTATTAAACTGCAACTTCCTTGACACTGATGATCTATCACAGGGATAGGGTCCGCTATGAAATAAAGTGACATAGAAATAAATAAACCATTGCTCATCTGTCCTAGTTACTTTTACTCACCTGGAGTTCTAGTCAGATAATGATTGATGGGCATTACTTTTGACTTTGCCATGTTTCTATAAAGAAATATCATGGACTTGTGAATTATTTTCAAATTGCACTTTAGTCTCTGTCCTCTGTGCCTCCCCCCACCACACACATTATTACCTTCTACATGGATGGAAATATAAACTTATTGGCACATAAAAGGCAATTTGAACATGCAAAATCATGACACTGGACCACAGTTTCTACTCTGTACCCATTTGGTATATGTCACATATTATGTTTGTCTGTAACACATTATTGTTTTTATCACTGTCACAGAAGGAAAACACGCTTAGTTTTTACTCTTAGGTCTAAAGAACTTCTGGTATTTTCCCCTCAGGAAAAACTTTCTTTCTGTGTTTTGCATTTCAGGAGTGGGTCAGAAATCTCAAGTACTTTAGAGAAGTGATTCTTTGGGTGAGAGCCAGGTGAGAGTTTGTGTACTCTCGTTGTCCTTCCCACATTTGCAGCATCTGCTTATAGAGGTCAAATTATTATCATGCTATGAAGATTGTGTTTGGCTTGTATGCAGTGGTTAGAATGGCTTTGTTTTGAAATATAAACAGGTTTTTTGTTTTGGGTTTGTTTTTTTTTTTTTTTTGCATTTATGAGCGTCCTGCTCTGTAATCACATTTCTTCCCTCTAGGCCTTGCTGTTGCTATTATTGACCAACTTTTTTTTGGAATATATGCCAACTATTGTGAAAATGATTTTACATCTCTCTTCCTTATACGTTGCTGTGTAATAAGTTACACTAAATTTTAGCAGCTGAAAACAATGAAATTTATTTTGTCTTGTAATTTCTGAGGGTCAGGGATCTGGGAGACATTTAGTTGGCTGGTTCTGGCTCAGGATCTCTCTTGTAGTTGGAATAAAGCTCTCAGTCAGCATTGTGGTCATTTAAAGGCCAGAGGGTCTGTTTCCAAGCTCACGTACATAACTGGGTATCTGATTTAAGCCTCCAAAACTTTATTAGGTATGTACTATTAATGTTCTCATATAACAAATGAGGAGACTGAGGCCTAATGAGGAATTCAACTCAAGTCTAATCCCATTATATTTAGTTTTATCAACTATGACTAAATTTCCTGGTGAATGGAAAATAATTTTGGGGTGTTAATAATAATTACTTCCTTCATTAGAGAAAACAAAATCTAAGTTTACTTTAAAGGGGGACCCAGGTCCTTCACTCATCTGGAAAAAATTATTTGGATGCTGTTGTGTTTTTAATTTTCACATTTATTCATATTATTGTGAATCCATACATGTGGTGTTCAGGATCAAAGACAGATTTCTTAGTAAGTACTTCATGGTACGTAATAAATGAGTTATTCTCCCTATTCCCTATTCCCGACCCCTGGAGTGACAAGATAAGAGCCAAGTCACTTGTCTTACCCTGGTGGCCAGACTCATCCATAGGCAAGAAAGGAGAAAATTACTTTTCTCTGCTTACAAAGTGGGAGGAGACAGATGTCTCTTTATCTCCTAAAAGGATCTCCTTCTTGCTCTGGCCCTTTGGTATGTAAATGAAAGCTTTCTAGAAACCAGAAGTTGTCTCCAGAGACTGCCTAACTCTTTCTTGAAACAAAAACATCTAGAAAGATAGCAGTTCCAGTCCTCAAGACACATTGAAGGGTTAACATAGGAACCTAGTCTAAGTTGTAGCCATCAGCCTTCTTGTCAAGATAAGAGTTTTATTATCCTTTTGAGTCAGAGCAATTTACTAGACAAATGGCTACAGAACTAAATCTCACAGTATATGAAGTCTCAGGGGGCTAGAGCTTTTTACTAGAAGGCTGAGAAAGTAAAGGCAATTTTATTTCTCCACAGGGACCTACTGAGAGGCTGGGGGGGCCTCTCTCTCTTCTGAACAACTTCGTTTTCTCCCCCCATGTCTTTCCAATGAAAGCTTTCTGAAAGGACTTATAGACTTGTTCTTACCTATCACTTTACATATAAGAACTAATTATTTGTCTGTGCCAGGTGCATCATTTATCATCACAGCACTCCACACAAATTTTGCACATTAGTCACCTAAGTATCTGTGTTATTAATTAATTAAGATGATTAATGACAGCTCTAGAGTGATTTCCACATCTATAACTTTCTGCATTCATCCCATCTTATAAACAATAGCAATAATAATGGGAAATATTTACTTACCACTTCCTAGGTGCCAGACGCCGTTCCAGGTGTGTTACACAAGTTAATTTAATGTTAATAATCACAAAATAACGTAAGTAATGGCTCATTATTATTCCTACAACAGGTAAGGTAGAAAGTGTACGTATCTTGGCCAGGGTGAAGCACTGAGAAGTTACAGAGCTGAGATTTCAACCAGGCATTTGGCTCCACATTGCAAGTTCTTAACCATTGTATGAATTCGCTGTGGTTCATTATTTTATGAACAGACAGTTATTTTGTACCTTCTATAAGCCAAGCACTGTTTTAGGCACTGTGAATCCATCACTGAACAAAATATTGACAGTCTTTGCATTCATAGAGCTTATTTCCTGGGTTAATGCCAGGTGGTCAAGTAAGAAAATAAAACTAAACAAATAAACAAATGTAGATATAATATTAGATTGGTAAGTACTGTGGGAAAAATTAAACAGAGTAGGAAAATTGAGTCTAAAAGGAACTGCTATTTCAGAGTTGTGAAGGAAGATATTATTTTGTAATATCAATGCTACCCGAACTGAATGATATGATAAATTTAGTCCATCAAGAACACTTTTTTCTTTTTTTAAAATGAATTTATTTGTTTTGAGAGAGGGAGAGAGAGAGCAGGGGAGGGGCAGAGAGAGAGGGAGAGAGAAGATGCCAAACAAGCTCGGCACTGTCAGCACAGAGCCTGACATGGGGCTTGATCTCACAAAGCATGGTATCATGACGTGAGTTGAAATCAAGAGTCAGAGATACTTAACTGACTGAGCCACCCAGAAGCCCCCATCAAGAACATTTTTTAAACAAAGTGTAGAATAGAACAAAGTCAATTTCAAAAGAAGATACCAGAGTTCATTGCATAAAGTAAACATATATTTCATAAGATATTTCCTTTACTTTGTATACACGTTTGTGTGTACTGAGTCATAAAGTCAGTCATGTTTCTTTCCGTGTGTCATTTAAAAAAGTGATTTTGTTGTTGTTGTTTGACACTCTGGGGAACCATCAAGGAGGCCACTGAGGCTGGTGGTCAGGGACTAGGAGAAAGTGGGTGGAAATTAAATCAGAGGTGGACATGTACTAGAACACCTGCAAGCTCTATGTGCCATGGTATAATTTTTGGCTTTATAATAAGTGCAATGGGAAGCCATTTGAGAGTTTTGACCAGAGTAGCCATGATCTGATTTACATCTAGAATAATCATTTTGGCCATTGTATTGATATAGATTGTATGGGAGCAAGGACTGAGCCAAAATAAAATGGAACACAGTTTCACACAGTTGAAGGATAGAAATGGGATAGAGAATTTCTGATTCTTAGAATCACAGAAATAGAATTTTAGGCTGAGGGTAACCTAAACATTATTTATCTAGCCTCCATTTCTCCTATCCAAATGTTTTTCCTACAAACAACTCTATTTTTACATCACTTTAAAAGATGAAGGTGTTCTGGGGTGCCTGGGTAGCTTAGTCAGTTGAGCATACAACCCTTGATTTTGGCTCAGGTTATGATCCCAGGGATTGAGCCCTGTGTCAGGCCCTGCACTGACCATGGAGCCTGTTGAAGATTTATTCTCTCTCTCTCTCTCTCTCTCTCTCTCTCTCTCTCTCTCTCTCTCTGTCCCTCTACCCCTCGGCTCCTTTCCAACCCACTCGTGCTCTTGCTTTCGAAAGGAAAGGAAAGGAAAGGAAAGGAAAGGAAAGGAAAAGAAAGGAAGATAGATAGATATAGATAGATAGATAGATAGATAGATAGATAGATAGATAGATAAACGTGTTCTGTTTCAACTACAGAAAGGTAAACCCCACAATAGTAATAAAGTACTAAGCCCTGAAGGTCAGGATCACAGTTGCAAAGGGAGAAAATTTATGAGTATTACTGATGTATTTTTTCTTTTATCTTAAAAGAGCACGTGACCACAAGAAGCACCCATTCATCTGAATGTCTATTAGACAAGGTATTCCTTGTCTTAATAAAAGACAAAGGCATCATTTGACTTCTAACATTCAAAAACAGAATCTTGCAAATAGACTAGTTTACTGTAAAGGAATTGTTTAAAATTCCTTAATTTGTTGATTTGGTATGTCAGAAGATATGGTAGGCAAGCAAAGCAGAGAAAGTTAGGAAAGACCACTCTTGTGGTTATGGCAGAGAAAGAAAAAGGGAAAGAACAAGGAACATGAACTCCTGTCTCAAATGCCCATGATCCAGATTTTGCGCCAGAGAGGAAGAGATGTGTTAGATAAGTGAAGATGACTTACCACACACTAAACACACCACATGCCCACACACACACCATGCACACACCAGACACCACACATCCACACGTACCTCACACACATACCACATACACTCACATACTACACTCATACACCACACACACACACCACACACCACACACATACACACCCCCACCACACACGGTCTTGAAGTCCCTGGAAAAAAAGGCTCTATCATAGGCTGCTGCTGTTCCAGGCTGGGTCACGGCCACATCAAGCAAAACAGAGAGATTGGGCATAAGTAGAGACTTCCCATCACACACAGATGTGACCCAGAAGCAGCTGAGAGTCTGGCTGTGGCACTTATACTGGAGTGTTGGTGAATTAGAGTGAGGTGCGATGATGGTGACAGGATGGACCTCTGTGGGGCCATTGGAAACCCCAGGCAGAATTCAGAAGTGTCTATGGCCCCAATGGGAACTGAGACTGAGGGTGACAAGTAACGACTACCAAGACCTGACTAAAACAGAGAGCCCAGATTGGGATTGGAGGACGATTGTCCAGCAGGAGAAGCACATCCAAGTGAACCCTCATCCCCAAAACCAGAGAATTCTAAGGGTATCATAAGCAGGGCTTAGGACCTTCTGTACCTCTCTCAAACCATCCTGTAGTGTCAGTGAAGAAAATTCTCAGAGAATCCAAGAATTTTTATGTAAAAGAGTCTGAACACTGGTGTGTTAAGTTACTTTTAAATTAATAGGCCAAACTAAGCTTGGACTAGTTATAGATTGGTGTTTGTCCTCACTAACAGGAAGGTAGTGGCTCAGGGAGAAGTCACCAGAATGTTTACTGGCAAAATAAAGTGAATTTTATCTGTATACACAAGGTGCAGTGTAAGTT
Organism: Panthera tigris; assembly: GCF_018350195.1. Taxonomy (NCBI): domain Eukaryota; kingdom Metazoa; phylum Chordata; class Mammalia; order Carnivora; family Felidae; genus Panthera; species Panthera tigris. The sequence goes on from NC_056660.1 coordinate 107,261,015, forward strand.
AAATATTATAAAAGTCTTACACAGTTTGTTACTGTTATTGGATGTCTATGATATTTTTTTAATATTTATTTGTTTTTGAAGCAGGGTGGGGGGAGGGGCAGAGAGAGAAGGAGACAGAATCCAAAGCAGGCTCCAGGCTCTGAGCTCTCAGCACAGAGCCTGATGTGGGGCTCAAACTCACCAGCTGTGAGATCATGACCTGAATCAAAGTCGGATGCCCAACCGACTGAGCCACCCAGTCACCCCGGATGTCTATGATATATATGCTTGGCCTAACTTAAATACCACACCCCATTGCTTATTTAACAATAAAAATACAGAAAAAACATGCCATTATAACCCAAGAATGTAGGAATGCCTACCTGGCCTCTTGGGGATACTTTGAGTTAAATAAATAAATAGGCTTAGGCATGGGGACAAGGGGCAGAGGGTTAAAATAAGTACATCTTCAGACCCAGATATTCGGAAAGGTATAACATACGTATCTGGGAACGTCTGAAGCAGGAGAAGGTTAAGAAGAGTTATTAGCCTTCCACATGCCAGGGATGCCAAACTAAAGTAGCGTGGAGGTCTGGAGGGATGGGGTGTCCTGGGGGAGACATCACAGTCATTAGTGAGAGATCCAAGTCTTCACGGAAGCACATGGTAGAAAATGGTGCTGGCAGTTCCCCAAAATGGCCTTCTAGACTGGGGAAGACTGGGTCTTTCCATCAGTGGAAAATGGAACCACCCTGAAAAACTAGATTTTTCTTATCTTTAGGAAAGCACATTTGAGCAGGCCACACATGATTTTAGAATTGCTACTTGCCCCTGGATCTCTCTCATTTATTAACTCCCTATCTGTTAATTAAAAATTATTGCAAGATAGATAAAAAGTCTCAGTCTACAAGTAGAGATAAAAGACCTAATATACAAACTCTAGATTCCTTTAATTTAATATATAAAGTGGGGAAAATTACACTGAAATATAATCAGTAGATAAATGAATAAACATTAAGTGGTTCTATCAAATTCTGTCTCTATGCATCATGTTAGTTAGAGTGAGGAAAATAAGATGATAGTGGGACTCCAATAGAAAAAAAGAAGAGGCTGTTACCAAGAAAACAAATATTTCAACTTTATTTTCTTGTCCAAGGCTATTCACAGTTTATTTTCAGTTGAGGCAAAGCAGAAGGAAGTTGCCACAAGTCACATATTTGGACAACTCTGTTGCGTTTGATTTACTGGTTTAGTGTGTTAACAATGAATCTCATCATTCAAAGGAAACTTTAATCTCAGAAAATTCATTTCCTGAGGTATCACTGTATTCAAAAACAACTCTTTAACTTCCTCTTCACTTTTCCTACAACTTTTCTTAATATCAAATTTCTTGTCACATTTTGGAGAGTCACATAAGGCATCATTTCAAATTCAAAGCATTAAACTGTAATGAAATCAGAGTATCCAGTGTTCTCCATAAATATAAAAGAATGTATATGGACCAAGGGATCATGGAAGAAATGGCCATGGGTTTCAATTCAAGTCTTCTTACTAGAGCAAGAATAAAGAAATACAAAACCATTTGGAGAATTTACATCTTTACAGTTTTACTAGGATGCTTTCACAGGCTGGAAAGGAAACATGGGATTTTTTGTTATTGTTGTTGTTGATATCGTGACTTCCCTCCTGTAACTAGTTTCATGCTGAGTGACATGTTTTCTGTGGGAATGGTCTTCTGCATTGCTCTGCCACCTTTTACTGTTCCTCTGAAATCATATCTAGAAAAATAGGGAGAATAAGTTTGTCCTTGGTAAGAAAAATGCCATGGCTACAAAGCAGTGACATTTAAGCAAGGATCTTTAATTAATAAATAAAAATTTTCACACTATCTCTGTGTTAAAGGAAGATGGGCAATGTTATTTTTATTACATTTAGTATATTTTATTTAACATATTTAGTTTCATTAATATATGTTATGTTTGTTCTTTGTAATTTCTGATTTTTCTATTTATAACATGTATCTCTGGTATAATCAGAAAAACAATTATAACATAGAATGTTAAAATAGAGAAAATAGAGAAAAATGTAAATTTTTCAATTTTCAAATGTCTGCTTATTTTTCTTTAAAGTTTATTTATTTATTTATTTATTTATGATAAAAATATATGTATATATTTTTTCAGGAATAGAATATAGTGATGCATCACTTACATGTAACACCCATGCTCATCCCAATCAGTGTCCTCCTTAGTGCCTCTCACCCCTTCAGCCCTTCCCCTCCAACCAACACTCCGCCAGCAACCCTCAGTTTGTTCTCTGTATGTAAGAGTTTCTCATGGTTGTCTCCCTCTCTATTTTCATATTATTTTTGTTTCTCTTCCCTTATGTTCATCTGTTTTGTATCTTCCACAAATGAGTGAAATCATATGATATTTGTCTTTCTCCGACTGACTGACTTAGTGTAATACAGTCTAGCTCCATCCATGTTGTTGCAAATGGCAAGATTCCATTCTTTTTCTTTGCTGAGTAATATTCCATTGAATATATATACCACATCTTCTTTGTCCATTCATCAGTTGATGGACATTTGGGCTCTTTCCATACTTTGGCTATTGTCGATAGTTTTCTGTAAACATTGGGGTTCGTGTGCCTCTTAGAATCAGCATTTTTGTATCCTTTGGATAAATACCTAGTTGTGCAATTGCTACATCATAGAGTGGTTCTATTTTTAATTTTTTTGAGGAACCTCCACACTGTAATTATATGTCTGTAAGAATCTAAACCAGAAACATCACTCAAACTAATTCTTAAGGAATAAAGTCACAGTACCTAACTGGCCTTGTTCATGGCTCTTGTTAAGTTGCTTTCTGGAAGTTTCTTAATGGGTTCCAAAAGAAAAACGAGGAGATTTTTAAGGGTCATGAGGTAGTTTTCTAAGTTTTAAATACCTAACCTTTATTTTCCACCAAACAAATTAAAAATGATACACCTGTGACTTGGTAATAAACTAAGGAAACTGTCACTGAACTCCACAGACGGACCTGAGTTTGCTCTTTTATTATTTATTTATTTATTTTTTTGGAGGGGGTCTTCTGGTAAAGACCGGAAAACCTGCTAGACAAATTCTAAAAGAGCTGTAACACTTAAATTTGCTCTTTTAAAATGTATGTACATATGTTGCTGTTTCCCAAGGTGTTGCTGCCAGGCATTAACATTACTAAGAACTATTAAAATGCTGACTTAGCATTCTTTGTAAAACATTTCTTATGTGACCAGAGTGGAACACTCTGAACCATACCATAATGTTTAACAAAGAGCCAACAGATCATACAGTGTAAATGAAATCGTGACTAGTAATGCCTGAATGGTTTTGAATGTGGTAATTTTTGAAAATTCTAGAAGCCTTCTGTACCTGATATATACCATATTGTGTTTCTTTTCTGAATTTTTTAATTTTTAAAAAATTTTTATTTTAGAGATAGAGTGCAAGCAGGGGAGAGGGGACAGAGAGAGAATCTTAAGCAGGCTACACACTCAGCTCCACACAGAGTCCAACATGGGGTTAAATACAACAACCACAAGATCTTGACCTGAGCTCAAATCAAGAGTCACTTAAACAACTGAGCAACCCAGGTGCCCCTGTGTTTCTTTTTCTAAAATTTGCTTTGCTTATCAGTATTTATAATTTAAGATATATTTCACTTTCCATGGGGAAAAAAAATCTATAATACTTCCTTTCTAAAAGTTCAATGTACTGATATAAAGTAAAAATTCTTAAAATAAATTAATTTACCTTATTTAAGGTTATTGAAATGTCAGAGTTGTATATAATTTTTCTTAACTAAGACTAATGTGCAGGGTAAATACAAAAAATACACAATTAATTTAAGCCTCATACTGTAAACTTCAAAGCAGTTGTCAACCAATATTTCACCTTTCAAGTAAACTCAAGTCATATTTTAGCATCATTATAAAAAAGAAATATCAGGGCGCCTGGGTGGCGCAGTCGGTTAAGCGTCCGACTTCAGACAGGTCACGATCTCGCGGTCTGTGAGTTTGAGCCCCGCATCAGGCTCTGGGCTGATGGCTCGGAGCCTGGAGCCTGTTTCCGATTCTGTGTCTCCCTCTCTCTCTGACCCTCCCCCGTTCATGCTCTGTCTCTCTCTGTCCCAAAAATAAATAAAAAACGTTGAAAAAAAAATTAAAAAAAAAAGAAGAAATATCTTACATTAGAATTTCTTCACATCCATATCCATAGAATAGTTTTTATAGTGATTTCCAGAATATTGGTGAAACTTTTCTAAATATTTTAAAGATTCTCTTCTAATGGAAAAAGTTTAAATCCACTTTATCTAAAAAATAAAGTTTATAATTTTAATGTTTTTATTAATGCAAGAAGTTTAAGGGAATAGTTTGTAATTTTTAGGAATCTTACCTTAAATATATTTAGAGCACAGGAAAAACAACTGGAATTGGTGCATTGCATTTTTTCCCTCTTTTTAAACAATCAACCAGCTTTTTAAAATTATTATTAATGCAACTAGCTCTAAAACATCAAACCTTATTTATGGTTTTGTATAAACTTTAGGCAGGCTTATTAAAGAAAGTTAATAAAATAGTACACTTACCTTATTTGGTGGTTATTATGAACTGTCCAAAAGAAGTTAAATGTTAATAGGAAAAAGAGATTTTTTTAAGTCTTCCTGAATATCTTGATGACTAAAGAGTGCATTTAGCAAAATGGTGGACACTCAAGCAGCCAAATGTCAAACTGCTGATGAGACTTGAATTCCACATTACAATATAAAACCAGATACAAATGGATTTTTCACTCCTGGGCCTGCCACCTCATTCCTTTGAATCAAAAAAGTGTAGTTGAGAATGGGAAATAGCTTGCTACATGATTAGCACAGAAGATCATTTAAGTCTAGAGTGTTTCAGGATAGGGCGAAAGGCACAATTTTTGAAGGATGTGTTCACAATGTTAATTTAGATCTGTATTCATTTGTGAAACCATTCAGAATGTTTCTGGCCATACCTTCTACTGACATTAATCAGTGACTGCCACAGTTGTTTTAATAAAAATTGAGAAAATGGGTGATGAATTCCTGATAATTTGCAGTTAATTTATTCTGCAACTCCATTTTGTTGGATGAGTGGGGAGTTCCTAAGGGGTTACCTGGTATCTGCCTGACTTTTAAAAAATTAAGCACAAGTAGCGGCACCTGGGTGGCTCAGTTAGCTGAGCGTCTGACTTCGGCTCAGGTCCTGATCTCGCAATTCGTGAGTTTGAGCCCCGTGACGGGCTCTGCGCTGACAGCTCAGAGCCTGGAGCCTGCTTCAGTTTCTGTGTCTCCCTCTCTCTCTGCCCCTCCCCTGCTCATGCTCTGTCTCTTCCTCTCTCTCAAAAACAAACATAAAAAAACTTTTTTTAATAAAAAAATAAAAATAAAAAATAAGCACAAGTCTACATTCTAAAACTTTGATAGCCTTCTTCAAAAATATTTCCCCTTTATCTGTAGAACAAGAATGTTGTAATAATATTAACCTCACATAGTGAAGATTAAAGGATATAATGAATGCCTAGCATAAAGACTCAATAACTATTTAGTGGATTTTTTTTTCTTCCCTCGTATAAGATCTTTTGAAGTCAAGAAGGCAGATACTTCTATATGTTATGCCTAACCTAGTACAGTAGATTAACAGGCGTTTGACTACTATTTTGCATTACTTAATAATATGGGGAAGTAGTATGGAGAAAAGAAACCACCGTAAAGCAGTATATTTTCACTGTTAGCTATTAGTAGGATTTAATAAACATTCTTTGGTTCTATCAACTGAAATCTTTAAAGAAGTAAACTGAGATACAGACTTTATCAATTACTTACAAATTTATAACAATAATAGCTTATCACATTAACCTTATGTTTTCCAAGTTTCTGATATCCTAAGTAAATATACACTTTACTATTTTGGGGTTACAAATTCTGGATTTGTTTCTGAGGAATAAAAATTCTCCTGTAGAACAGATGGCCTGGCTCCTTGGAGTTATGGACTATAAATTCTACAACAAATTATTACACAGGTACATATATAACTGTAGAAAGCAATCCTGATTTATTTAGGGGCAGTTTGTCCTAGTGTGCCTCCACATACAGCTGAAAAATTTGTTGTTCCCCAAACTAGACATCAGTTTTCACATTTGGTTGTTAAGGCTTCTCATAAGCTTATGCCTTTTAAGAAGAAACAAAAAAAAATAATTAATTAATTAATTTTAAAAAAACCCAGGGAGAGCATTTTTTCCTTGATTGATTCTTCTAATATACATGTAAGCCTTGGGATTTCTAATAGATCTGTTTCACGCCCTGGACATCCTCTCTAACGAAATACATTGATCGTCTATGCATTCTTCGGGAAGCTAATTTACTCCCAAATGGAAATACGCATGTAAAATTACCGGAGAGAATAAAAGAGGAAAAGGTATTTTTAAAAACACAGCGTTTTAGAAATACAGTAGTTCTCTGGAGGGCGAACTATCATTTGCAATCCTTTGTAAATGTGTAATTCATACTGAGCTCAGTACATTTGACACCCTAGTATGATTTTCTCCCTGTGATGAATTCTTTAAGCCTCCTTTTTACCCAGATATTTTTCCATTTTATCTACTTTAACCCTAACACAGAACATTTTCTGCTACTCAGTCATCACTTGGAGAACCATTGACATTTAGCCAGATATCCCAGGTTATCCCTCAATACCCAGACAAACCACTTTTGTATGGCTCTCTACAAATCATTATTCAAACCAGTCTTCCACCCCCAGTCTTCCTAAGACTTCTGTCTTGTTGCAGCTGAGGATGGATCTGCAGGTAATTCTGCAATATCTCAACTTCCCCTAATGACACATTGATTATCTTGTACTAACTGTAATCAGAGTATTCCTTGAGGACACAACTTCCTTTTCACCTTTTTCAAGTGGAGGTTGCTTTCCCTCATATGTTACGATTTTAAGGTTGTAAAGTTAAGGTTGTTGTACACTTCAGTCTGCTTGCTATGTTCAAACCATTTCTCCTCCTGCACACTTTGAAAATATCATTCAGTTAAAGCTTGTTGCAAAAGTCTTTGCCACCAGCTAATACTACTTCTTGCTATTCTGTGTTGAACTCCAGCTCACTATCTTCAGTCAGTAATGACTTTAGTATCTGGTTTATTCTTTCTCCTTACCCTGTAACTTTTCCCCTCTGATTGAACCCAACAGTCTGTTGTCTACATTTCTTTATCATATTAATGACTAAAGTAGAGAAAATTACAGAAACCTCTTGACTAGTTTCACTATTGATTTTTGAACACAAATGATCAAGCAACACTAGTAATTAATCCCATCATATTTTCTCTACAGATTTCTAGGACTCCATCTTCACTCAATCTAGCTAGTAACTTCATTTCAATAATCTAAAATTAAATAGAAAATTTCAAATGGGAGTTCCCTCGTCTTCTGGCCAACAGATTTATTACCATCCTTTCTGCATCTGTACCCACATTCTCTGCCTTTGACTTGTTAATCATAACAAATGTAGTTTGAAGCCCATCCTTCTGTTCTCTTCTTAAGAATCTTTTTTCCCAGGGGTGCCTGAGTGGCTCAGTTAGTTGAGTGTCTGACCACCTCAGGTCATGATCTCACACTCTGTGAGTTCAAGCCCCACATGGGGCTCTGTGCTGACAGCTCAGAGCCTGGAGCCTGCTTCGGATTCTGTGTCTCCCTTTCTCTCTGCCCCTCCCCTGCTCATGTTCTGTCTCTCTCTGTCTCAAAAATAAATTTAAAAAAATTTTTTAAATTAAAAACAAAATCTATTTTCCCAGGTTGTCCCTTGTACTTTCTCTGCTTTATTATGACATTCTCTGTATATAGCTCTCATGTCTTTCTTCCAGCAATGGATTATTTTTTCTGCCTCTTTTTCATGAAGAGTCTCTGATCTCTTTCTTAAAAGAAGAGTCTGTGGTCACCTTCTCCAAATGTTCCCCTCCATTTTTCTCTCAACCCATCCCAACTGGATTTTCACTTCCTTCATTCCAGCCTAACATGTGGTCTATACTAGAAAATATTTCACATCATTTGGGGAAAATGTGTATTCTTGCTGTTGGAGTGTTCTGTAAATGTCTCTTAGGTCTAATCTTTCTGTAATGTTCAAGCTTTCTATTTCCTTATTAATCTTCTGTATGTCGGTTCTATCCATTACTGGAAGAGAGGGATTGAATTCTCCTCCTGTTTTTGTAGAGATGTCTACAAAATTTTTTCAATGTTTGCTTCATATATTTAGTAGCTCTAAAGTTTAATGTATGTGTATTTGGGGTTATTATATCTTCTTTGTGAACTTACCTTTTTATCATTAAATATTGTCCTTTATCTCTTGTAATAGTTCTTGTCTTAAAGATTATTTTGTCTGAGATTAGTATAGCCACTTTTGCTCTCTTTTGGCTAGTATTTGCTTGGAATATCTTTTTCCATTCTTTCGCTTTCAACCTAGTATGTGCTTAAATCTAAAATAAGTTTCTTGGGGAGCCTGGGTTGCTCAGTCAGCTAAGTATCTGACCTTGATTTTGGCTCAGGTCATGATGTCACAGTTCGTGCTTGGGATTCTCTCTCTTTCTTTCTCTGCCCCTTCCCCACTCCTGTTTTTTCTCTCTCTCTCTCTCTCTCAAAGTAAACATCTTTGTTTCTTTCCTCTCCCACTTGAATTCTCATAGTGCATATGTTTGTATGCTTTATGGTATCCCACTGGCCTTTTAGGTGATATTCATTTTTCTTCATTGATTTTTCTCCCTGTTCCTCAGACTAGATAATCTGAATTGACTTGCCCTCGAATTCACTGATTCTTTCTTCTTTCTGATGAAAGTAGTCTTTCTAGTAAATTTCCACTTCAGTTTTCATTTATCACTCTTTTCAACTTCAGAATTTCTATCTGGTTCTTTTTTTAAGAATAATTTCCATCATTTTGTTATTCTGTGTTTATTGAGATTTTAATTCTATGCTTTCCTTTATTAGAAATTCATTCCTTTAGCTCTTTGAACGTACTTAAAATTACCAATATAAGGTGTTTGTCTAACAAGTTCCTTGTCTGGATTTCTTCAGGGACATTTTCTATGTATTCTTTTATTTTTCCTCCTGTGTATGGACTATATTTTACTGTTTCTGTGTATGCCTAATAAATTTTTGTTGAACAGTGGAAAATTTGAGTATTATAATGTGGTATCTCTGAATATATGATTCTCTCCCTCCCCTATTGTTTGTTGTTGCTTCTTATTGTAGTTGTATTTATTTATTTATTTGGTGACTTTCTGAACTAATTTTGTAAAATCTGTATTCTTTGTTGTGCAATGTGGCCACCAAAGTTTATTCTGCTTAGTACTCAGTGAATGATTTCACAGAGATTTCCTTAAAATGCCTGGTTTCAAGATATCTAGTCCTTGAGGGGTTATTCTTTATACATTTTGTGAAAAATTTTAGCGTTCAACTAGGCAGTTGATACCTCTTTCTCAAAGTCAGGAATAGTGAGAACTTTGGACCTTCTCAGGTCTTGCCCGAGCCTGCACCCAACTTGGGCATATATGTAGTCTAGATTTCCAGGAATATGTCAGTGCTTTTCAAAGCCCTAATTTCCCAAAGCATCACATTCCCTGGACTTTGCTGTCAACATTTTTGGTTAGTCTATTGCTTGCCCTAGTTTTAATCCATTGCCTCAGGCAGCAGTGACTAAAACATTTGCCTGTAAGTTTTTTTTTGACAAATGTCCACCGTAGAGGCTTTAGCATTAGATGAGTTCTGAATTATGTAAAGTGAAAACAAGCCTGTTGAGCGAGTCTTCCAGGGAGTTAGCAGATAAATTAAAATAAAAAATGAAGTGTTTTCAAATGAGATCCGTTTTGTTTTCTCTGGAACTGAGAATGTCACCTGTCATTTTTAAGTCAACAGGGGATGATACTAGGCTAAACTGAAATTCCACAAAGCTCAATTTTCCTATTCAAATTCAGCCTTTTTTGTTAAATAAGTACTCCTCAGGTTGCTACAAGCTTTTGGTTAGTTTGCGGAGTTCTGAAATTTTTTGATAGTTTTTTTTTTTTTTTAATTGCTTCTCTGGAAGGGTAGGCTTTTGGTGTTCCATGACATTTTTGCTCATATCCAAGAGCTTTTTAAGATTTACTTATTTTGGAGGGCCTGGGTGGTTCAGTTGGTTGAGCATTCAACTCTTGATTTCGGCTCAGGTCATGATCTCTTCATGAGATCAAACACCGTGCTGGGCTCCGCACTGACCAAGTGGAGCCTGCTTTGAGTCTCTCTCTCTCTCTTTCTCTCTCTCTCTCTTTCTCTCTCTCTCTCTTTCTCTCTCTCTCTCTGCCCCTCCTCTGCTCATTCACACTCTCTCTCTCTCAAAATAAATAAATATTAAAAACATAAAATTTATTTTTTACTGAACTATAATTGACCTATAAAATTATGTTAGTTTCAGGTGAATAACATAATGATTTTATGTTTATATATATACTGCATTGTGAACTAGTCACCACAGTAATTCCAATAAGTCTCGTTAACATTTGTCACCATACACAGTTACAAAACTTTTTCTTATGGTGAGGACTTTAAAGATCTATTCTCTTAGTTACTTCCAACTATACTGTATAGAATATTGTTAACGATAGCCATCATGCTGTACATTATATCCCTATGACTTTATAAGTAGAAGTTTTTATCTTTTAGCCCTCATTACCCATTTTAGTAATGCTCTGCCATTCACCTTTGGCAACTACCTATTTGTTATCTGTATCTATGAGCTTGATTTTTTGTTTCTGTTTTTGTTTTATATTCTACATATAAGCTATAGTCATATATTTGTCTTTCTCTGTCTGACTCCTTTCACTTAGCTTAACACCCTTAATGTCCATCTATGTTGTCGGAAATGGCAAGATTTCCTTCTTTTTATGACTAAATGATAATCCTTTGTATATATACCTCAACTTCTTTATCCATTTTTCTGTCAATGAACACTTAGGTTATTTCCATATCTTGGCTGTCTTCAATAATACTTCAGTGAACATGGGGCTGAATAAATCTTCTCAAGTTAGTGCTTTTTTTTTTTTTTAGTTCAATACCTAGAAGTGGAATTGCCAGATTATATAATAGTTCTATTTTTATTTTGTGGAGGCTTCATACTGTTTTTTATAATGGCCATACCAGTTTACATTTACAAAAACAGTACACAAGGATTCCCTTTTCTCCTTTCTCACCAACATTTTTTATCTCTTTTTTTTTTAAATAACCTTTTGAATTATCTTCTTTAATAGCAATATGGTATGATATCTCATTGTAGTTTTGATTTGCATTTTCCCTAATGATGAGTGATGTTGAGCATCTTTTCATGTGTTTGTTGGTCATCTGTATGTCTTCTTGGACAACTGTCAATTTACATGTTCTGCCCATTTTTTAATAGGATTGTTTTTTTGCTATTGAGTTATATAAGTTCGTTACATATTTTGGATATTAATCCTTTTCAGGTATATGATTTACAGATGTTTTCTCCCATCCAGTAGGTTGCCTTTCATTGTGTTGATGGTTTCCTTTGCTGTGCAGAAGCTTTTTTTTAATTTTTAACTTTTTTGAATGTTTATTTATTTTTGAGAGAGAGAGACAGTGTATGAGTGAGGGAGGGTCAGAGAGAAAGAGAGACACAGAATCTGAAGCAGCCTCCAGGCTCTGAGCTGTCACAACAGAGCCCGAAGCAGGGCTAGAACTCAGAAACCACAAGATCACAACCTGAGCTGAAATTGGATGATTAACCACCTGAGCCACCTAGGCGCCCCTGTGTAGAAGCTTTTTAATTTGATGGAGTCTCATCTGTTTATTTTTGCTTTTGTTGTCTTTGCTTCTGGTGTCATATCTAAAATTGTTTGCTTTAAAATACACAGATGTGTTTTCTTTTATAGATAATTTAAGCTTTGGAAATAGAATCATTTAACTTTTAATAATAGTTTTGTTGAGATATAATTTACATACCATAAAATCATCTGTTTTAAGTATACAATTCAATGTACAGTCATAAGGTTGTACAGTCATCCTAACAATCTAATCATAGGACATCCTCCTTTCCTGTAGAAGAAGCCATTGGCTGTTGCCCCTCATTTTCTCCCATCTACCTCTAAGCAGTCAGTAACCAACTTTTTGTCCCTACTGATTTGCCTTTTCTGGACACTTCTTAACACTGGAATCATATAATTCATCATCTTTTGTAATATGGTTCTTCACTTAACATGTTTCCAAGGTTTATTCATGTTTAGCATATATCAGTACTTCATTCCTTTTTATTGCTGAATAATATTCACTTATTCATACATAAGCTGTTGTCCATTGGGCTTTTTTCCACCTTTTAGCTGTTGTGAATAATGATTCTATGAATGTTCATGTACAAGTTTTTGCATGGATATATGTTTACATTTCTCTTCAGTGTATATTTAGAAGTAGAATTTCTGGGTCATATAATAACACCATGTTTAAGTTTTTGAGGAATATCCAAACTATTTTCTACAGAAGCTATAACATCTTAGGTTCCCACCAGCAATTTTTGATGATTTCAATTTCTCCAGATCCTTGCTAACACTTGTTGTTTGTCCTTTTGATTATTGCCGTCTTAGTGGATGTGAAGTATCACACTGTAGTTTTGGTTTGCATTTCTTAATAGCAAATGATACTGAGCATCTTTTCATATACCTATTGGCCAGTTGTATATCTTTTTTGGAGACATGTTTATTAAAATTGTTGGACCATTAAACATTATTTTTGGTCTTTTTACTATTGAGTTGTAAGGGTCCTTTATGTATTCTGTTAATAAGTCCATCATCAGATACATGATTTACAAATATTTTCTACCATACTGTGGGCTGACTTTTCACTTTCTGGACAATAGTTTTGAGTAGAATTATTTTATAGTTTCAAGAATAAAACAACCAATGTGTTGGCCAATAAACATTCAAAAATAAACTGTGGTAAAACAAAAATATCCATTTGCCAATCTCACTTTTATGAGGTTACAGTAGAATAGCCAGGGAGAGAGGATTGCTTCATGTGTATGCTAATCTAGAGAATGTCTGGAGATTGGCATAGGACATGAGCCTCTTATTTGTCTTACATTTCACTGGGCTTCCTAGTAGAAACAGAAAAGACTTTCGAACTGGTGATAGCTTTTTTCACTTACAGGAATTAAAACTCTTGAACAAATATAAAAGGGACAGAGGCTGCTCCTAACGATGGAGGAATTTCCTATGTGAATATTCATTTGAACATGAGGCAGGTAGACAAAGAGCACAATATGCCTAGCTCATTGTAAGTGCTCACTAAATGACGGCTGAGTGAATGAATGAATCAGTAAGAGTATGTGATTTAGATTCCTTAGGGTCCTAGGCTTCTACCTGTTGCAACTTCATGACCTTGATTGTACCTAAGATTAATGTGGGCTTGAGGAACAAAAGGTGTTTCCAAACAACCTGCAGTATCCTAAACAAGTAAGTTGCTCAGCAGCTACACAGAACAAACATTTTATTTTCTGAAGTTTGCTCTGGGTGCTTAAAATTTCTGGCCTTTAAAATGTAGCAGTCTCAGTCGGGGTACTTGGTATCTAATGCACATTAACAGACTTCCTTGATGCTCAGTTTCCAGAAATGGTGAAATTCAGGATATCCTAAAAGCAAGATGTCTAAAGCAAATATAAATGGTGTGAGTTCTCATAACCAGTGTGAAGACCAACTAGTGATATCCTTTGGTGTACTTGGGATGACAGTGACTGACATTATGAAAATTAAAGAGATCAAATAATTGTTTTAAACGCATAATCTTAAGCATGATACTTTCAGTGAAATACAACCTCCACTGGTAATAAATGAATAAGGAAAATGGACCTAGTACCTTACATTCATTCCTTAAATCTTTAATAATCTGTACCACATGCCCTTGGGAACATAATATTTGCAGCACATCATCTCCTAAAGGTCTTTTATTAAAAGTAGGTGTTACTTTTGGCTTCTTCTAATGAATTGTTGATGTGCTTAAGTTACTGACACCCTGGCATTACAGTGTAAGGATGATTGTCTCTGGGGGCTTGGCTTTCTTCTGAAACTGATGTGAACAAAATGAGTAATATTTGCCTTTGTTTAAACCTATTTCTCATAAAGCTTCTTAAAACACTGTGGTTGCATTCTACATAAATCATGTTTTTATCGATTGCCTGGTCATAGACCCACCTGTTCTAAGTGTGCAATTTGATCATTCGTCTTCTAACCAGCTGATGGCACTCTTGAGCATGTCTGATGCAAAATGAAACTATTCTAGCTCATTAGTTCCCTATAAGAGCTTTGCCCTGTAAATACCTTGAGACAGAAAGACATGAGGCCATGGCTAAGATAAAAATTGAGAAAGTAATGGACCTGTTGGACAAATTAATGCTGCCATGCCAATGGACTGATTTTGGTTTTCCCCAACTCCAGTAGATCCTGAAGCACAGTTTCAGGAATGTATTTTTGTTTTACTCAACCAGAACCATTGAAATATCAGGCCAGTTAAATGTCACCTGACTAATTTGCCTGGATGTGGCTGTGAAATTCTTAAAAATTGAATCCAATCAAGAATTGTTGAGTTGAACTATACTGTGTACATTAGGGTGTTTAAAATGTTATTACTGAAATAGTTTTTTTTATTATGTACAGTTTGTTATAATAAGGTCCCGATTTATCACATTATGTTTAGTCTCCTTTTTTGTAAGAGGATAATTGTAGTATTTCTAGAAAGAGACAATGTCAGCTAAGAAAAGCATTTTCCCTCCTCAATTTTTGGAAATGTTTATATCCAAAACAAACAAACAAAAAACACATAGTAGTATAGTTCTTACTATATGAAACACATCTTCTTATTAGCTTAGTAGATTAACTGAGCTAATACTAAAAACACATAACACTGATATTAATACTAGTACTATTATAGATATACTATATATGGCATTATAGATACACTATTATAGACTATTCTCTTACTAAGGATCTTTATCCTCTGAGGTAATGTAGAGCTAAAATGTATTATTACATATAAAAAAAAACAGAATGGTAACACAAAAAGTTTCAGGGTTAATTTTGCCTTACAATTACATTTTATTTTTCCATTTTCACATTAAAGATTACATACAGCAAAATGCTCAGATCTTAAGTGTACCATTCAGTCTATTTTGATGAATCCGCATCAATAAACAGAACATTTCCATCATTGTAGAAACTCTTTCTCACCCTTTCCCAGTCAATCTCCCAGGATTAGCCATTAATCTCATTTTTAGCCATATACATTAGTTTTGCTTATTCTGGAATTCACATAGTTGGAATCCTACATATGCCCTTTTTTGTATCTGCTTATTTCATTTCACGTACTATTTTCACAGTTCATCCATGTTTTTGTGTGTGTCAGTAATTCTTTCCATCTTATTACTGAGAAGTATTGGAGTGTATGAATATGACATTATTATTTTTTTTAATCTATTCTCTTATTGATGGTCTTCTGGGTTGTTTCCAGCTTGGGGCTATTATTAATAAAGCTGTTATGAACATTGATGTAAAGCTACTTTGTAGATATATGCTTTGATTTCCCTTGGATAAATAGAAGCCAAATGCTTAGGAATGTTGATGAGAGGATAAATGTATGTTTAACTTTTCAAGAAAATGCCAGTTTTCTTAAAATTCTTAAAATGGTTGGAGCATTGTACACTTTGCCTTGCAATGCCTGAGGATTCCGGTTGTTCCATGTCCTTTTCAAAACTCGTGTTGTGAGTCTTTTACGTTTCCATCCCTCTAGTGGGTAAGCAGTGGTATCTCATTGCAGTTTTAATTTACATTTACTTGATACCTAGTGATATTGAGCATTTTTTAAATAAATTATTGCGTACTTGACAAATAGCTTCTTTTGTGAAGGATTTAAGTCTGTTGCTGATTTTTGAAAATATTTATTATTTTTGAAAGAGAGAGAGAGAATCAGAGCACGAGCGGGGGAGGGGGACAAAGCGGGGGAGGCACAGAATCCGAAGCAGGGTCCAGTCTCTGAACTGTCAGCGCAGAGTCCCATGCGGGGCTCAAACCCAAGATCTGCAAAATCATGACCTGAGCCAAAGCTGGAGGTTTAACCAACTGAGCCACCGGGCGTCCCTATTGCTGATTTTTAAATTGGCTTGTCTTTTTAATTAGGTGATGCAGGCATCTTTTAATATTCTGCATATAATTCCTTTGCCAATTTTATGTGTCATAAATATTTTCTTTCAGTCTGTGGTTTTTAAATGTATTTCTTGTTGGGGTACCTGGGTGGCTCAGTCAGTTGAGCATTGACTCTTGGTTTCAGCTCGGGTCATGATCCCAGGGTCAGGGGATAGAGCCTTGCATAGGGCTCCACGCTGAGCATGAATGTGCTTAAGATTCTCTCCTTCTCTCTCTCTCTCTCTCTCTCTCTCTCTCTCTCTCTCTCTCTCTCTGCTCCTCCCCCACTCATTCCCGCTCTAAAAAATGAAAATTTAGGGCCTCCTGGGTGGCTCAGTCGGTTGAGCATCCGACTTCGGCTTAGGTCATGGTCTCGCAGTCCGTGAGTTTGAGCCCTGTGTCGGGCTCTGTGCTGACAGCTCGGAGCCTGGAGCCTGCTTCAGATTCTGTGTCTCCCTCTCTCTCTGATCCTCCCCCATTCATGCTCTGTCTCTGTCTCAAAAATAAATAAATGTTAAAGAAAAAAAATTTTTTTAATGAAAATTTAAAAATGTATAATAAAAAAATCTATTTCTTGCTAGTACTTCTTAAAGAGCAAAAGGTTTTAGATTTTACCTATAGTTTTGATGAATTTTAAAAGTCTTTTACTTTTTTTATGGTTTTTACTTTCTGTGTCCTTGCCAAGAAATCTTTGCTTTTACCCCCAAGATTACAAAATTTTTCTCCTGTATTTCCTTCTAATAGCTTTATTGTTCTCTGTTTTTACATATGATTTAATTTTGAGTGTAGTGTGAGGTAGGTGTCAAAGTTTTTTTTTTTTTTATCCCCAATGGATATTCAGTTTTCCCACATGACTTATTGAAAAGATTTACCTTTCTCTGTTTAATTTACTTGAGCACTTGTGTCCACAATGAAGGATCTATACACGGAATCTCTTTTCACTTCTCTTGATTTCTTGGTCTCTTCTTTTGCCAACACCCTACTCTTTTGGCACCTGTAGCTTTATAGTAAGTCTTAAAGTTAGGTAGCATAAGTCCTACATCTTTTTCTTTTTTAACAATGTTTTATCTATTTTTCCTTTTTCAAAAATGTTTCCATATTTATTGAGGTATAATTGATAAAATTGTAATATATTTAAAGTGTACCTCATGGTAATTTGATATACATAAACTGTGGAAAAGGATCCACCCCATCTAGTTAATTAACACCTTTTTAACTGATTGATTGATGAGAACATATAAGTTACACTGTCTTAGCAAATTACACTTACACAGAACAGTGTTATCAACTGTAGTTACCATGTTTTATATTAGATCCTCAAAACATATTTATCTTACAACTAAAAGTTTGCAATCTTTAATCAGTTTCACCTCATTTCACCTACCCCCCCCCCCCCCAGCTCCTGGCATCCAGTTATATGGTCTCTGTTTCTATGAGTTTAACATTTTTTTTTAAGATTACATATATTAAGTGAGGTTGTGTAGTATTTGTCTTTCGCTTTCTAGCTTAATTCACTTAGCATAATGTCCTCCAAGTTTGAATTACCTTTTAATACTAATAGGTATGAAGTAATATCTCATTTTGGCTTTGATTTGCATTTCTCTGATAATCAGTGATGTTGAGCACCTTTTCATGTACCTTTGGTTATTTGTATGCTTTTGCAAAAATGTTTATTCAGTTCTTCTGCCCATTTTCTAATCAGACTTTTTTGGTCTTAAGTTTTATAATTTCTTTATATATTTTACATATTAAACTCTTAATGAATACATGCTTTGCAAATATTTTCTGCCATCCCATAAGTTACCTTTTCACTTTGTTGAAGATTTCCTTCACCATACAGAAGCTTTTGAGTTCAATGTAATTCCATTTGTCTATTTTTGCTTTTGTTATCTTCGCTTTTGGTGTCCAGTACTGTTTTAGCTATTTTTCACCCTTCGCCTTTACAGATAAAATTTCAAATTGTCCTACCAATTAAAAATGTTAGTAACATCGAGTCTTCTGATTCCTGAGCATAGGATTTATTCATTTATTTAAGTTTTCTCTAATTTCTGTCAGGAATGTTTTATAGTTTCCCATGCAGGAATCTTATACATCATTTCTTAGTATTTTTAAATATTTCCCCTTTAGAAGTTTAAGATATTTGATGTTTTGATGCCATAACAAAATGTTTAAAATTTCATTTTCAAATGAAGGGTTGCTTGGCTTTATTTATTTATTTACTTTTGAATAGTGACTTATGTTCTGCCACATTGCTAAATTTGATGATTACTTTTTATGTTATTCTGATAACTTCCACAACATTTTCTTCATACATAATCATGTCATCTAAAAATAATGAAAATTTTTATCTTTCTAATCTCTTTGTTTCTTTTTCTGTCTTATTGCACTGATTGGGACATCTAGTTCAATACTGAATTTGGGAATGGTGAGAACAAAGATTTCATCTTGTTTTTGATGTTAAAGAGGAGTGATTATTTCACTGTTAAGTGTAATATTATCTAGAGATTTTACATAGATGCCTCTTTTGAAGTTGAGAAAGTTTTCTTCTATACCCAGTTCTGAGAGTTTATATTATAAATTGATGTTGTATTTTCCAAGGGCTTTTTTTTCTGAAATTAATGAAATGATTGTATATTTTTCCCTTAATGTGTTGATATAGTGGTAGTGAATTACATTAATTGATTTTGATATTTTTTTAATGTTCATTTATTTTTGAGAGAGAGAGAGAGAGAGAGAGATCATGACTGGGGGAGGGATAGAGAGAGAGGGAGACACAGAACTTGAAGCAAGCTCCAGGTTCTGCGCTGTCAGCCCAGAGCCAGATGCGGGGCTCTAACCTGTGAACTGTGAGATCACAAAGCTGAAATGAATGCTCAACCAACTGAGCCACCCAGGCACCCCTGATCTTGATATGTGAAATCATGCTTTTATTCCTGGGAGAAACACAAATTGATCATGTTTTTTATACAATGCTGACTTTAGTAATATTTTGTTAAGCAGTTTTGCACTAATGTTCATGAGAGAGATTTGCTGAGGTAACTCAATTTAGCAGCTTCATATAGTGAATTAACAGAATGACTTCAGATAAAGCTGTACTCAAATACAGAATTTTCTGCTTGCTACCTAGAGACTTTAGGCAAGTTATCGTACCTTGTTGATCTTTAAGTCTTTCACAACTGAACATTTATTACTTAACGAGCTGGGACTTGAAACATATCCTTAAAATAAGAAAAGCCTAACTGTAGTCACCTGTATTATTGAAACAGAACTAAAAAAAACGACTTAATGATACAAACTTTTAAAAACCTACAAAGGCCTAATAAAATTCTATTTTTTTTTCAAACCATCAAGCTGGAAATTCAGCAAGGAATCAGAGCCTCTGATTCCCATCAGCCTTTTATGAACTTTTTTAAGTAAAGTTGACAAGATTACCATCAATTTATTTTTATTTTTTTAATGTTTATTTATTTTTGAGACAGAGAGACACAGAGCAAAAGTGGCCGGGGGTAGGGGCTGGTAAGAGAGAGGGAGACACAAAATCCAAAACAGGCTTCAGGCTCCAAGCTGTCAGCACAGAGCCCAATGCGAGGCTCCAACTCATGGACCCTAGGGTCGTGACCTGAGCCAGTCAGAAGCTTAGCCAACTGAGCCACCCAGGCACCCCAGGCATCAATTTTCAGTACTTGAATATAACTACAATTTTCACATTTATAAGCTTGCCCGATGCCTGTTAAATTATTAATAAAGCAAAATATGATAGTTTCTATTATCATTTTGTCACATGTATTCTTTTTTAATTTTTTTTAACATTTATTTGTTTTTGAGACGGAGAGGGTGGGGGGCAGAAAGAGAAAGACAGAGGATCCAAAGCAAGCTCCACACAGAGAGTGCAGAACCCAATGTGGGGCTCAAACTACCGAACTTCAGTTGTCCCAGGCAGTCTCCTCTTTCCTATGCGATTTTTATTTTTCTCTCTGTGGATCATTCACATAAGCTTATAATCATATTATTCCTTTCATCTGAAAACAAAAAACAAAAAAACAACCTTGTCTTGACTCCACTTTCTCTGCTAACTACCACCCCATTTCTTTGCTTTTCTTGGCAAACTGAAAGGTTTTCTTTTAGTATTGTTTCCAATTCTCCTTCCATTTTCCCTTAAATTCACTTCAGTCTCAGTTTTCTTGTCCTGACATCATTAACTTCCACATTGCTAAATCCAGTGATTATTTTTCAATTGTTCTTTGATTTAGCAGCAATATGTAACATAGTCGATTACTCCTCTTTTTTTTTAAATACTTGTTTAATTTTGAGAGTGACAGAACAGAAGCAGAGGAGGGCCAGAGAGAGAGGGAGACACAGAATCTGTAGCAGGCTCCAGGCTCTGAGCTGTCAGCACAGAGCCTGACACGGGGCTCAAACCCACAAGCTGTGAGATCATAACCTGAGCCAAATTCAGACACTTAACCGGCTGAGCCACCCAAGTGCCCCATTCCTTCCCTTCGATATGGTTGTAGACCTGGCTTCTACAAACGCTTGATTTCCCTCCTCTATTTCTACCTGGTCAGCTTTGCTGCTTTTTCCCTTCTGAATCTTTCAGTCTTGGGAAGACTCAGTTCTTTGTTCTCCTTGAAAGAGAGGACAGAGTTGTTGCAATGTGAGGACGCTACATCAAAAAACAAAACAAAAACAAAAACACTTCTTATCAAATTATTTCTTTAATGCAAACAGTACATAAGAATATAAAGTAAATCCCCAACCCAGACTTTGAGTCCCACACTCCTTAGCCTTTAACTACGTTTTTCATCTTGGATGTTCTCTATGAAATTTACTATGAATGATGAATACAGTAACAGAGATATCCTTTTAAAATCTTTCAGTAAACCTTTAATATAATAGAACTGCATAGAGTACATTCCTTTGAATGGGTCCATTACAATTTATGTAACCCTGAATATTTAGGTCATTTCCATTTTTATTGCAAACAATGTTATATGATTAACCTTATAAAGGTAGTTTAGACATATGTGTGAAATGCAGTACGCATTTTTATACGTGAAACTCTAGTTTACAGAGCACATCCACAATAGATCCTCATTATTGACAAATTCTATGTTTGTGAATCTACTTACCTGCTAAAATTTATTTGTAACTTCAAAATCAGTACTTACTATGTTCTTATGGTCATTTATGGACATGTGCAGTGCAGCAAAACATTAGAGTTCCCTGATGTGTCCTTTCTTAGCTGTGGTTGAAGAAGGTGATGCTCTGCTTTCTTGATTTAGCTCTTACCCTGGAAACAAGTATCATTTCCAAGGTCTAATTAGTTCCATATTTTTTCTAGTCTTATGCTCATTGTTGGTGATTTTTGTTGTTTAAAATTGCCCCCTTAGGGGTGCCTGGATGGCTCAGTCAGTTAAGCATCTGACTTTGGCTCAGGTCATGATCTCACAGCCTATGGGTTTGAGCCCTGTGTCGGGCTCTGTGCTGACATCTCAGAGCCTGGAGCCTGCTTTGGATTCTGTGTCTCCCTCTCTCTCTGCCCCTTCCCCGCTCATACTCTGTCTCTCTCTGTCTCTCAAAAAATAAACATTAAAAAAATTTTTCAAGCATAATGCTGGAGTTCTGTCTGGTGTGCCTAAACATAAGAAGTCTGTGCTATGCCTTAGGACAAATATACATGTGTTCGATAAATATGTTTCATTTGGACATGAGTTATAGTGTTTTTGACCATGAGTTCAATGTTAATGAATCAGCAGTATATATGTCTTTAAAGAAAAACACACATAAAACAAGATTATTTATTGATTAGATGATGAAAATATTGGGACCAGCAGCTTACAGAAACCTAATTTTGTATTTCTCCTAGGAGCTGTGATTCATTATTTGCTAATTCAATGTTTACAGAAACTTTATAGATCATAACTACCACAAATAATGAGAATTGACTGTATTTACAGTTTTGATAGTAACAAAGACTGCAAGCAATTTACACTCCAAACAAAATATATAAGTAGCTATTTATTCACATTTTCACCAACAGTGTATTTAAGGAAATTTTTAAATCTTTGTCAGATAGGTTCAAAAGGTATCTTACTGTTATTTTAACTGCATGTTTTCAGTTCTGTATGTTTGTAATTGTATGTTTGCATGTGCATGCAGGCCATGTGTATGTATATAAAGAATCCTTTCATTTCCTTCCTCCGTGGTAACTTGCCCTGTTGGTGTTTTTCTTACAGATTTCTAAGGGAAGTTTATATATTATAGGAAAATTTTCCTTTTGCTGTCGTGTTGGTTGAAGATAATTTTTTCTTAGTATGTCATGTGTTTTGGAGTTTTGATTAAGTTTTGTTGTTGTTTTGTTTAACCATTAAAAACGCTAAGTTTTTGCAGAGTAAAATCAGTCTTTCTTTTCTGGTGTTTTGATTCGCTTGAAACACCTTTCCTCATGTGAAAATAGATTTCAAAATTCTTCCATATTTTCTTTTAGTCCTTTTGGATTTCATGGTTTAATATCAAAGTGTTTGATTCATCTGTAATTTGCATGGTAGGTCTAGCTTTACTTTCTTCTCTTTTTTTAAATGACAAGCTAGTTGAAACAACCACCAAAAAAAGCAAATATGTTCAGCAGTTTGAAATGCCATTTTGATGTCATATTTTAAATTGCCATATATACATAATTCTTTATATTTCCAATTTTGTAAGTATATTTGTATTGAAAAGAAGAAACCAAGAGAAAAATACATTAACGTATTTATGCTAAATAAAGTAGAACCTAAATAGTGAGTCTAATTGGTCTGGCCTCTGTTGTTTTCCAAATCTTTTAATCTATTATTTCTCTGGAAGACTGAAACCAATACAAAATTAGTGTCAGATGATGCTTACATCCTTAGGGTTTTGTTGGTTGAAAGTAAAGCAGAACTGTCTTAAATGTGCTAATATAAATTTGGTGGATTCTCTATTTGGTGTTACTTTTAACAGTGTGTGGTGAAATAGTTTAGCACTATGTACCATTCAAGTCAGTTAAAATTCATTCACTTTCTCTAGTTAAATATCACATTGTTTGAAAATGTGAGTGTAAGGGTGCCTGGGTAGCTGAGTCGGTTTGGCATCTGACTTCGGCTCGGGTCATGATATCACGGCTTGTGAGTCTGACCCCCGCGTCAGGCTCTGTCCTGACAGTTCAGAGCCTGGAGCCTGCTTTGGATTCTTTGTCTCCCTCTGTCTGCTGCTCCCCACTTCGTGCTTTCTCTGTCTCTCTCTCAAAAATAAGCATTAAAAAAATTAATTAAGAAAAAGAAAATATTAGTTTATTACTCAAAAATCCACCATAACCTATAAGGCAAATAATAACCTACTAAATATAACAGATCCACACATCCCTATGATTCTACAAATTAATGGTTTCATATATGGAGAGAATCCCTACCATGGTCAAGAAATCCAAATTAGTTATTTCTGCCTGCCTTTTCTAAAACTGAATCTTTGGAGAGGTGACAGAGATTAGTGATTTTGAGGACTAATAGTGCTGATCCCACTGATAGCCCTCCAATTTAAAAAATAATTTACTTTCTCTGTAGCAATAAATGTTCTCAGGTCCTTAAATAGCTATGCAACATCATTCTTGGGGGACATTTGAGAGTTACCCTCCCTACTCCCCAAACCCTGGAATCAAACCACTAAGGAAATAATAACAGAAGTAAGATCTTATAGAGGGTTTTACAGAGAAGCTTAGCTTCCCTAGAATTGAGGTTAGCAATATTCTGACTCATATCTGCTGAGCACATATAGTTTTTAAGGTAACTCAAATTTTCCTTCTGCCTACTGATCTCTGTTTTTACCAGAAAATAAAACAGGACCAAAAGCGTTTCATCATCCCAAGCGGTCCCTCTGATAATTAACTGGATCTCTTTTCACACACCAAACAATCTTCTTCCAAGGAGAGACTAAATAGTGTTTCAGTTATCTCCTGATATATAACAAACCAACCCCAAATCGTGTGCTTTAAAATGGTTTATTATTTTGTGATTCTCCCCAATGATTGTGCTGGATAGTGTACAATTGACATTCTGGGCAGTTTTGATTTGCAATCTTTTTGGAGGCCACATTCAGGTACTGAATCAGTCAAGTTATCTGAAGGTTCTGCTGGACTAGGCATTCAAGATGGCTTCTTCCCTCACATGCCCAGAGCCTCCTCAGGAATTGGCTGGGACAGCTGGGCACTGGCCACGCAGATCTCTGGCTGGACAAAATCATGAAACCAGGAGAGATGGTTTAATCCATCTTTAAGAAATTTCTTCTTGTCTGTGATTTCAACCCTACTCCTCCCATTCCTCAGTTTTATGCATTGAAAAGCCAAAGCCGACTTGATGAAGTCTAGGATGTATTTTAAATAGACTGGAAGAAGCACTCTAGAAATGCAATGCACAATGTCTTTTCTTGTGGTTTTGAATGTTTGCAAACTCAAGCCTTTAGCACAGTGTTTTCCAGCATTTAGAGGTTTGTATTTTTGTTTCATGAAGAATTAATGAAGTTATATCAAGGGCTCCAGATTGGCCTACTCTTTAAAAATGTTTCTAAAAGGGGCGCCTAGGTGGCTTGGTGGATTAAGTGTCTGACTTCGGCTCAGGTCATGATCTAGCAATTCATGAGTTTGAGCCCCACCTTGGGCTTGGTGCTGACAGCTTGGAGCCTGGAGCCTGCTTCCGGATTCTGTGTCTCCCTCTCTCTCTGCCCATGCTCTGTCTCTCTCTCTGTCTCTCAAAAATAAATAAATGTTAAATTTTTTTTAATGTTCCTAAAAATGAAAATCATGTGCTAACTTTTCCTTTGGTATACTGGTAGGAATTAGATTGTAGCTGTATTAAACTTAACTTTTTCATTTTTGGTTTTTCTTAACTGTCTCAATTTTTGCCAGCAAGGAACAATATGTGTATAAATTATGTTTTCTCTAGATATTGAAATCTAGGTTATTTCTCTTCTTTGAGACTCATTTGTTTTAGAAATATTACAAAAAAGCACCCCATGATTTTCGCTGTAAGTTTTCTTCACAACACAAAGACCACTGCTTTATGGAAGGACTTTAAAAGATAGATATGTGTGTCATCACTGATTTAGAATTATCTGGCCGGAAGAATTTTTGTATGAGTGAGACTGCATGTTTTACCTTTGCACTGATCATGTCTCCCTTGCTGCCATTTGGTTTGATACGATATCCAACATATCAACACCTGAAAGTTTAAGGCACCTAACTAGAAAGAAAAATGGTAGTCTATCTGCATCTACAGACTTTGTCAGATGAGGGAGTATAAAGGATAAGAAATGTTTACCGAAGAAAGAATGAAAAATTCCAGCGGCTTATTTCTAAATTAGGCTCTATTAATCAATTTCCTTTTCTAGTTCATCTGTGAGTTTTTCCTAGATTTGAGCACTTTGGCTAAAAATTTAAAAAGAACAAATTTTTTAGGGTTTCATGTTGTGTCAGTCTTGCTAGCTATTATATTCTGTGGCCAACACTTCCTTGGCCACTGTGTCAATGCAAGCATGATTTGAGTTAGGTAAAATAGGATTTTTATAAAAGCTGTCTCTCAGTCATGAGACAGTGACAGCATAGCAATGACTTTGAACAGAGTCTCCAGACACAGCTGGATGCTCTATGACTCCTTCACTTAGTAACCATCTGACTTTGAGCTTGTTACTTAATCTCTCTAGACCTCAATTTTCTCATCTGAGAAATGTGAATAATAAGAATTTTTATGCATATTAAATGAAACATGCATGCAGAATCTTCCTTTGCCCCTCCAGCTTCACTCTCCACCCTTCTTCTCCCTGCTGTCTTTTCCACGAGGCTGATTCGCACGGACCACAGGAGGTTCCCGTGTCTCTTGCCCCATTGATTTGGCCAAAAAGGAACCCAGACAGAAGATCAGAGAAAAGGCTGGGAGTGAGGTTGGGCATTTATTCTGAACCTTGCTCTACATTAATGCCTTAGGTTTTATCTATTTCTCTCCAGAAACATACTACAAAACTCTCCTTCTGTGCTCAGGGAAATTACTCCTCCTATCTCTTTCCTTCAGACCTAAGGATGGGTAAGAGCTGGGCTGTTACCAGCCCCAGGTTAGCACTATCCTACACCCTCTTACATCTTTGCAAATTAAACTATATTAAACTCTTTATTGAACTCCTCTAGGACAGTCCTAATTTGACTGTGCCTTGTATTCTGAGATACTGATTGATATAGGGTGTGTTTAACGTAGTGTCTTAGACATAGCAAAATGTTCAACAAAGTGATATTTATCATTGAAAAGACTTGAAAGCATGTAAATCAATGTCATAATATATACGCAACCAATATGTTAAACAAGTGGGGTTCTTGGATTGTGGTAAAATAAAAACACAGCTTTCTTTTTATTTACTACTTTGTGTTTAAACTTTGTTCAGTAGAACCATCTTTCTCTGTCCCTAGAGGAAAACTTCAGCAGTCCCATGATTTCTCTACTCACTCTTAAGTGGCAATCCTACAAACACTTTAGGTCACAGATTCACTCACAATTTAGTAATGAGAATATCCTGCCATTGGAACAATAATGATCTGAACTTGAGTCAACCTTTCTGTTTCCCAAGTTGTACCTGCTCCATACAGGGTGAGGTACTGGCTTCTGCCGTCTCACCTCCTCCCTATTTTACTAACTACTGCTTTTGGGGATTGCTAGAATGTTAAGGATGGGAGAGAGACGAGGGGTAAGAGAGAGCTTGCCTATGGGGCTTTATTCTCTTTGGATATAATAGGTGGTTAAAGCTGATGCCCCATGGTGGGCCTGAATATGGATGAAGCTGATTCTTCTCCCATGGATTCTTTTTGAGTTCATAAGAGGTTTGCTGTTGGGCCTTACCTGTGGCAGTTCTCTTGGCCAGATGGATTGTTGCCAGGGCATCCATCACACATCTCCTCCTGCTCCAGCCTCCTCCAGGTGACCCTACTGGCTGGGAGGAGGGATGATCCCTCTCCTATGTTCTCTCCTTCCTCACATACACATGATATGAAACATGAAGGCATCCCTCCAATCAGTCCCAATGCAGCAGCCCTCTCTTGGTTTCCTCATCCAAGGACTTAGTCAGCTTAAGGACATGTAGGCAGCATGTAGGCTGGCCCCTAAGCCTGATCTCTCAGGCACTAGTTTTCTGTGTCTTCAGAACCCAGGAGCACATATCACAGTTCTTGCAGAGGTGCCCCCTGGCTCCCCCCGGCCCAAGCTCTGGGATAGAACGCTGCCCACCCCAACCCATCATCGAAGATGCTGGGGGTGAGGAGAGTCCTCTCCAAAGAAACACTGTCACCATATCCTCAAAGCTACCAGCTTCTCTGGTCCCTTTTGTATCTGTGAGCTTCAAGAGTCAGGAATAGATTCTGGTAAGGTTCTTCCTTGGTCAAGCCACACAAGATCGTTATTTGCTATATAATATCTATCATATCAACCTCATTATAGAAACACATATTTTAGGGGCATCTGGTGGCTCAGTTAAGCATTCAACTCTTGACTTTGTCTCAGGTCATGATCTCACGATTCATGAGACTGAGCCCCATGGTGGGCTCTGTCTCCCTCTCACTCTGCCCCTCTCCCCCACTTATGTTCGTTCTCTCTCTCTCTCTCTCTCTCTCTCTCTCCCCTCAAAATAAATAAACATTTTTAAAAAGGAAACTGTTACTTTAATATATTACTCAAAGTTGCTTTTGGTATTTTTTTTTCTATTTTTAGAACAAAAGTTTAGTACTTGGGACCTGGCTAAGAGAAAAGAATTTTCTAATTGGTAGTTTGATATGTGTATTATTTTTCTTCTGCCTATATTTGAGTCTTTTTCTATGAGTTCTAACTATGGATAGGCTAGGATGAGGACAAAATTGGAAGTGTTTATGCTACAGATATCTAGAGTGATAATTGTCATCTAGTGCTGGATGCTGTGGGTGAGTCAAAGCCAAAAGGAGGCATCTTGCACTTTGGAATTTATAACGCAAAGGGAGAGATGATATATGAAGTAGAAAGGAACCAATGTCGTGAAAAGTCACATAAATTGCTATGGGAACTCAGAGGGAAAAAAAAGGGCTCACTCAGTCTGGGGGGTGTTGGGCCAGAGCACACTTATGTTGTACAAGTCTCTAGATCACACACAGAAGGTAAAAAGTAGAGAGGTCCTTGATGCAAAACCAGATTCTTTTTGTGGGATCAGTGCTTACCTCAGCTGATAAAAGAGCCTCTCCTTAAACCCTTTCAAGCCAGCAAGCATTATCTCTGAATGTTTGTTGTTTTTTTTTTTTTTTTTTCTGCTGTTGCTGAACAGGGATGGGCCTTTCTTGATAGCTGGGTATGGCATGCAACCGTTTCACATAATGGGCTGATACAGAGCTGAGCTTCGACCACAGTCCCGATGATTGCCAAGTCTGCCATCCTCAGCTGTCAGTAGTAGCAGTAGAGTTGTTAGTGGGGGTGGGGGAATAAGAGACGGGAGAAAGCAGCTCGGAACTCTTGCCGTCCTTTGAAGCTGATGGTCAAATGTTCCAGGAAAGTGAGTGCTTTTAGAGAGAGATTGAAGGCTGCATAAATGAAAAATTAAAGTGAGGAGGTCTGATCCATCTCTGTCTTATAAGGATAGAGTGTCTTCTTTAAAAAAAAGTTACGATGTTAGGGCACCTGGGTGGCTCAGTGAGTGAAGTGTCTGATTCTTGATCTCGGCTCAGATCATGACCTCGTGGTTCAGGAGTTCGAGCCCCACCTCAGGCTCGTCACTGACAGGGCAGAGCCTGGTTGGGATTCTGTCTCTCCCTCTCTCTGCCCCTCCCCTGAGCATGCTCTCTCTCTGTCTTTCTCAAGATATAAATAAACTTAAAGCTGTGATGTCAATTTTCTAACATACGCAAAGTGAGTAGACTCATGAATCTCCATGTAGCCGTCACTGTGAGAAGAGGACTCCATAACAGTTGAAGTAACTAGTCTGTGTCCTACCTTTTTGCTCTGCAAAAAATACATTTTTAAAAAAACTTAATGAGGAGCGCTTTGGTGGCTTAGTCAGTTAAGCATCTGACTTCGGCTCAGGTCATGATCTTGCGGTCCATGAGTTCAAGCCCTGAGTTGGTTTCTTTGCTAACAGCTCAACACCTGGAACCTGTTTCGGATTCTGTGTCTCCCTCTCTCTCTGCAGTGACCCTGCTTGCACTGTCTCTCTGTCTCTCAAAAATAAATAAACATTAAAAAAATTGAAAACTAAAAAACTTTATAATACTGAATCGCTATATTGTACACCAGAAACTAGTATAACACTGTATGTTAACTATCCTGGAATTAAAACTTAAACACAAAGCTTAATGACATTGAAATGGAAATGTACTATTTAGTTTTCTGGCAAACATGCCCATTCTAATTTCAAATAATAATTTATGATATAATCACTTGTGCATAATTTCTTTTGATATTCAGTAGGAAGGGATGATGTCTGATAAATCTGAGTGAATGACTAATTTTATTCTTCCAATTATATAACATTTTAAGCATATGAATTAAATATATATCATTCTCAATTTTTACAGCACTTTTGTTGAATTCTCATTAGACCACAGGGCTAATTTCCTCAAAGTACAAACCAATGATGTGCTCAGGCTTTCTATTTTACCACCACCTAATATCTTTTCTTAATTATTCAGCAGTCAGTCACCCAAACTCCCTTATTCTTCTCTCCTCTTGCTTCCTTCTGGGCTTTTTAATTTCACAGTCACTCATTCATTAAGGAAGAACTTTGTCAAGATGAGGAATTTAATTCAAAACAATCTGTTTCCCCGCTGTACCATTCCTGGAAAAATATCTGGATAAGCTAGTAGTGAAATCTGCAAAAGACACTAATTTTTGGCAGTTTTACCTCTTTCCAAAGTGGGAATTTGGAGTTGTCTGTGAAAATTTATCTCTGTTACCGGGGATGATCCATAGTGCATTGCTATATGCAACCCCAGGCATTCAGAAGACCAAGGCAAGGGGACTCTCGGGATTTAGTCCACTACAACAGGACCCAGTAGACAGGAGAATGAGCATGGAAGGAGCATTCCCCCTGGTCAGCCACCCTTAGGTAAGGGCCAAAGGTTTAAGCAGGGAAGTCAAGACTAAAGAGTGGTCAAACATTCTGGGTCAGCAATGCACAAGAGACCATGACAGTGGACTCAGTTGTCAAGACTGGAAACTAGGTCTGCAGCAAGGCAGGGATTTCTGGTTCTCTTAAAGGAATTTTAGGCAACATTAATGTGATTAAACACAATTTGGACCTAGTTTGGATAGCTTTAAAAACCTCTCGATTTCTCTTATCAGCAAGAAACACATACACATATGTATATTATACATATATACCACTGTCATACACACACACACACACACACACACACACACACACATACATATATGTATATGTATAAAATTTGTAGTTCACCTGACCATGATGGTTCACCAGACCAAGTGTCTGAAAAGAAGTCTATTAGTGGAGTAGTCATTTGATCCCAGAGTCTTTTAGTAATGAGATTGTACTTGGATAGGTCTCTCTGTAGGATAATGCCATTCAGATCCTTGTTGTTAAAATATAAACAACTGCAGGAAAAACAAGGACTGCCAACAGCAATTATGTATTCCCAGGAGTGCCATCTTTCTAATTATTTCGTCCTTTCAGAGTTAGAGAAAGAGACAGTGAGAGAGAGAGAGAGAATCCCTTTTACTAACAGCTCCATGAACACTGTCAGAGTCTTCTGAGAGCCCAGAGAAATTCACGTGTTCACACAAGAGTTTGTCATAGGAATCAGAGGAACACATTTACCACTATGTGGTTCCTAAAGACTGGACACATTCTCCTTAGGTAACAATAAAACTGTCCAGAAGTTGGGGCCATACTAGAGAAGTCTTCCTTCTTTTGGTCTCTGGAAATGAATACGAGAATAATTCTGCTATTACGGTCAACTGAAGTCAGCTTTTTAAAATCATTTTATTATCTCTGAGTTTTCAGAATGGTACAGTCTAAAGACTTAAATGTAAATCCTTAATTTCTCTACTGGAGAGTTGTTTGACTGGCTTTTAAAATGGCTGTATCCTGCCTGATATAATCTCTTTCCAAGAAGTTTACAGATTTGGGGGATAAGTCAGAATCTTTTTTCTCCTTTCCAAGTTTCAGTTTCTTGAATGCATAATAGTTTTAGGGCCTGAAAATAAACAACAAGGTCTTCTCTTTCCTAAAGCAGTTTTTGTTATGGAAGACATTTTTTCCTGCAATGTTTTATAAACGTGGGCTTGGGAGAGAGAAAAAGCAGGCACAGAAGGAAAATCATATAAATAATTGTTCAGAATGTGTCATGTATCATTATTTTCAAATGCAGTCCCTGTTTTTGGAGTCATTCTCTTCTTTCACTGATTCCTAGAAAAATAGGGAAAGAAGGGTGAGCCTGCTTGCAGAGTTTTAAATGGAAATTCTTATTTCACTTTACCTGCCTGTCGGAGACCACACCCCAAATTTCTTGGACTAGAGGATGGTATTTGAACTGTTATCCCTGGTCCAAGATGTGCTTCACTGTTGCTGTTGGAAAGATAAATGATTCCTACATTTTTCATACCTGGACGACACAGGGGAGGTTCACTGCATCGTACCAATCATCAAACAAACCCACAGAGCATCAGAGCTCCTTTGCTAAAATGATTCAATACTGGAGCAGCAGAAGACTTAATTTTATGTGCAGAGGCACTCATGTCCAGAGAAGGGGGTGGTGTGGTTATCACAGAGGTCTGTGGCTGCTTAGCGGTGCAGCCACGGTGGCTGCCACTGCCACCCATGTTTCCTAACCCTTGGTTCAATGCTGATGTCCCCATTCTTTATCCATGAGTGTGGTTGACACATTTTATTTGCTATGTTTACTTCAGACTCTCTCCTATCAAGGAGATGATTCCTATCTTTGTAAAAAACAAAAAACAAAAAAAAGCCTGCCCTGATTTACTCTCCTGTCAAAGTATCTGTAATCTCCTGGCCTTGGGCTATGGGGAAAAATTCCTTAAACATCTCTCTAGATTGCCTGTCAATCTGTACCAATGGTGTTCTTTGTAATCCCTCTTTAATCTGCTTAATTCCCAAATTACTAGTTTTGCTTGACCTTTGACTTAAGGTCAGAAGAGGAGGTGACCCTTTTCCTCTTGGTTATGGTACTAGGAATCTTGTACTCAAGCTTTCCCTTCCCAGGAATGGGGAGTGTTGGGAGAAGACTTGAACTCTTCTGTGTCTCAGTTCTCATTTCTCCCCAGGAGACACGAGTGGAGGAGCTAGTTGAGAAGTCATTTTTTTTGGTGAGTCAGATCAGTGTAGCTCATGGTAGGGAAATTGTCTCTCTCTTTGACCTCAAGCAGGCAGTGTTGGCCCTCTTAGCCTCTAGCCTCCATATTTCTGAGTCTTAGTTCAACTTTCTTAACTGCTGTGTTCTATGCGGGGGTTACCTCTGCAGTAGGATGCTGTCTTGCATGATGCTGGGTGAATAAGTGGACTCAGGATGTGTTTTACAGACTGCTGATTCCACTGCTCTTCCTTTCCTGACCTGTTACAACATCTTGGGCAGATTCCCAGCATTCTGGTTACTTTCACCATTTGAAAAATCTAGTATATACCAGTCTAATCCACTTGAATACTTAAAGCTCATCCTATGTGGTGTTTCCATAGCCCAAGCCTCCTGCACTGGAGACTAGGATGCTGTCAGTGCTTTTGAGCAAACTTGTCTCATTCTTTTAGGCTCCAGGTCTTTTGATGTGTGGACGCCAAGAATGAGGGATTGGTTGGTTGACGGGGTCAAAAGTCTTTTTTTCCTAACTGGTGCTATTGTAGCAGCTGACAGGCTGGGTGGCAGGCAGTGGTGTGCTGGGAAATGTTTAACAACCAGCACTCTGAAACACACTCTGAGTGTTTTAAAAAACTGTATATATATGTGTATGTATATATATATTTCATATGTCTATGAAAATATAATTATACATTATATCGTTGAAAAGGATTTTGCTATGATATAGGTTAAATAATAATAAAATATACCTTTATTGTAAATTCCATACAGCTATTTGATTCTTACAGAATGCTATAGTTGGTTTTTGCCAATTGCATATCTGTAGCCAAGTTTTAGTTACAGTTGGAGAATAAGTATAGGTTGGATATGAAAGTTGGTTCACATTACTATTTAACAAGTGAGACAGAACATTGTAAGATTTCCTTAATTTTTGATGTTCTTCAATGTAATAGAATAAATTTTTATTCTATGTAATAGAATAGTTTCTAATAGCTTCTAAATCTCTTTAGAAACACTCTCAACTTGGGTGGGGGGTGTGGAGAGACATCCCCTGTTTCTACCCTATGGGTAAAGGAGAGGTAAATCTGTAACATTCTCTTTTAGGCTGAAACATTTGCTCTTCTATTTACTACCTATCAAATTTCTGCATATAAATACTAGAGGTTATTTGGCGTGGTGGTAGATGTGCTGTCTCTTCTGCCTTCGGAGAAGCTCTCTAAGGACGCGTCTGGAATATGGTAGAGGTTAGTGGCTATGCTACAATTCTGACACAAAGTCCTTACCAACTTCAAGTTGTTGTTATATGGTTATACATTCTCTAGGAGAGCAAAGTTTAGCCATATATTTAGAAATGACTAAATTTTGAAGTAAAAATTTTGTTTGAGCGAATTCGTAAGAATTGCTTTCTGGGAGTAAATAGAGTGGGACTATTAGCTTGGCTTTAATTCACCTACACAGAAAACTTCTACAAGCCTGGTAGGTGTTTGCTACTTCTCCCAAACAATAGAACCAGGTTAGCTGTGCTTACTAGAGAGAAGGCAATTGAAAACAAAAACAAAAACAAAAAGCCAAAACCTCTGTAACAGAGCCTTTGTTTATAAATCTTGGTAGGGTCAGTCATAGCATTTTCTTAAACTGGTTTTCACAACTCCGGTGCTACTTTTTAAAATGTTTCAGGGGATGTGTCAGTCACTGGTTCTTCATTTATACCCTGTCTTTAAGGATGTGTTTCACCAACAGTCTTTATGAGGGGCAGCTGTATAGACCGCAAAGCTCCATCTACCTCTCCTTCCCCAGTGATAGCTTCTCAGACCAAGGGAGGATATCCGACCTAAGCTTGGCCAGCCAGATGTTTTCCAAGAAATTTAAAAATTGGGTACTGAGAGATTGCTCGTTAGGTAATGAGGGATATAGAATCACAATCTGGGAATCTATTTTCTTTTCTTGCTAAGAGTATAGTGAAGCAGGCTTGTCTACAGAGTAAATGCAATTTATTTTTTATAAAACTTCCCCTCCCCTCATGGGAAACTGCTTATGTAGACATATAGTACTTCTAATGGAATATGATAAATTTATCACAGTGATTGCCTCTGTTTAAAGAAAGTAGGTGACTAGGGTTTACAGGTAGGAGTTAGATTTCATTTTCAGTCCATTTCATTTGGTGGCTTTTGAATGTCATACTATATAATGTATTACTTATTTTATTTTATTTTTAATATTTTTAACTTTTATTAATTTTTGAGAGACAGAGACAGAGCGTGAGCAGAGGAAGGGCAGAGAGTGAGGGAGACACAGAATCTGAAGCAGGCTCCCGGCCCTGGGCTGTCAGCACAGAGCCCAGTGCAGGGCTCACACTCACAAACCATGAGATCATGACCTGAGTCGGAGTCAGACGCTTAACCAACTGAGCCACCCAGGCGCCCCTGCATTACTTATTTTTAAGAATTGATGCGGGGCGCCTGGGTGGCGCAGTCGGTCGGGCGTCCGACTTCAGCCAGGTCACGATCTCGCGGTCCGTGAGTTCGAGCCCCGCGTCAGGCTCTGGGCTGATGGCTCAGAGCCTGGAGCCTGTTTCCGATTCTGTGTCTCCCTCTCTCTCCGCCCCTCCCCCGTTCATGCTCTGTCTCTCTCTGTCCCAAAAATAAATAAACGTTGAAAAAAAAAATTAAAAAAAAAAAAGAATTGATGCCACTTTTTCTGTGGGAAGTTAAAAAATATAAGTGAAAAGTAGAAAATATAAATCACCCAAGATTGTAATATTTTTCTTTAACATTGAAGTCACTTTTTAAAAGTTTTAAAATACACTGACCTAGTTTATCAGAGTTCATTTTTAGGAAAAAGATATGTCAGTTGCAAGAGAAAATTGTTAACTTTAGTCTCACGATAAAGGAAATTGTACTATTTTCTTATTTCTCAGTAAGGAGAATAAATAAAAGTAGACAGAACTGTTTGAATTAATTGAATTCATTTTATATGTTTAAAATTATTTTTAAAAATAATTTAGAAAAGATTTTTAGTTTATTGTGACTATTCCTTCTACAATACATATCTATAAATGCACACCAAAAGCCAGGTTAATGTTTTTGTTTTATTTTTAATTTAAATAGAATTGAAATATTAATATTAGAATTTGCTCAAAATATGACTTATTAAAGTTTATTTAGAACTATTAACTATATTTTTATTTAGTTATCTATTTACTTATTTATTTTTATTAACTGTGCTTTAATTTCTATGAGGGAAGGGTCTGAGTGAGTCCTTGTTGCATGTCAGACTTTGTACTCAGTTATAGGTTAAAATAGGAACGAATCATAGACTCTACCACATAAAACCTTAATAGATGCATGCTTACTGATTTTGAAGGAGTAAAGGGACAGTAAAACATTCGTAATGGATTAGAAGAAATTTTCGGTACCATTGTCTAATAAATTTGGCCTTAAAATGCAGCCATATAGAGTAAGGTCGTAGTTTATGAAGTCTAATAAATATTCAAAAATAATCACTGAATGTGTGAAACATATAGTGAGTACTGTGCTAGGTGTTTGGACATCACTTTGGAGAAGAGAGTAAGAAGGGAGGAATTTAAAAAGTAGATATAAAAGAATAAATAGGTAAAATGAAAACATTATATGAATAATTACATGAAGAAACAATGTTTGCATCCAACCTAGAATTGTCATTTGCGATACTTTGATGTGATAAACTAAAAATGAGACTGCATGAGTTCATTGCTTTACAGCTTCCTTTTTCATTGCATCTTGGGTTTTGGAGTCTGTAATACTTTACTGAGGTTAAGTAAAGTCATGAGGAGGGACTTATTTCAGTTTCAGAAGCAACTGTCAAAAAGCATGTAAAGGAATGGCTAGACTGGCTGAAGTGGACAGTCCAAAGTGGCAGGCAAGGACCACTTCCTAGAAATCTTAGCAGCTCTTAGGCAGAATCTTACACTTTAGTAATCTTCTGTCTATGAAAATTAGGTTGGTGGTATTTAGAGCTGAAGTGCACTTTTTAAATTCCAGGAAGATATTTAGCCTAACACACAAAGGAGGAAATAGAGACCTTTCTCTGGAAAGAAAGACCAGAGATGGAGCTGCATGGAATGAGTGAAAGGGTAGAGAACATGATGTACTATTAATGGGTAGGCAGTAGTTTGGGGATGAGTGTGTGGTAATTGAAATGTTTGTATCATACTTAGGGGCTCATGCCATGAAGGAAAAGTGAGGATGGTGATACTGTGAATTTGATTGGTTTAAACCTTCACGTAGAATTTGGGAGTTCCCCAAATAAACCTTGCCATGTTTATATTTAATTTATGTTATTATTCATTTATTAATTTTATTTAATTGGACAACATGATAAGTCACCTAATTCCTTGAGTGTTAGCAATCACTACAAAAGAAACAAAGCTTAACATACTTAAAAGGCTTTTCTGAATACTGCAAAATACCGTTTAATACCCATTGGGATGGCTGTTATCAAAAAACAGAAAAACACCTAATTGCTTGAAAAGATGTGGAGAAATTAGAACCCTTGTTCATTGGGTGGGCATGTAAAATGATACAGCTTCTATGGAAAACAATATGGAAGGTCATCAAAAACTTAAACATAGAGTGGCTGGAACTAGAGGGTATTATGCTAAGCAAAATTAGAGAAAGACAAATATGACTTTACTCATATGAGGAATTTAAGATACAAAACAGAGGAACATAAGGGAAGGGAAGCAAAAATAATATAAAAACAGGGAAGGGGACAAAACATAAGAGACTCTTAAATACAGAGAACAAACTGAGGGTTGCTGGAGGAGATGTGGGTGGGGGGATGGGCTAAATGGGTAAGGGGCATTAAGGTAGACACTTGTTGGGATGAGCTGAATGATATACATAGAGGATGAATCACTGGAATCTACTCCTGAAATCATTATTGCAATATATGCTAACTAACATGGATGTAAATGAAAAAATAGATTAGATTAGATTAGATTAAAAATATATATTAAAAAAAAATATATATATATATATATAATTAAACATAGAATTACCTTATATTTCAGCAGTTCCACTTCTGGATATATATCCAAAAGAAATGAAAGTAGGAACTTAGTTATTTCTATACCCATGTTCATGGCAGTTTTCACAGTAGCTAAAAGGTGGAAGCAACTCACGTGTCCGTTGGCAGATGAATGGGTAAACAAAATGTAATATAGTACACACACACACACACACACACACACACACACAGATAATATATGGCTACTGACCATAGTCTTACTAACATTATAGTCAAGATTTGTAATTTCAAAGGACCAGAAAGGCTTCTGTGTTCCCTTTCCAGCCTTCCCTTCCACCCTATCTGCCTTGGCAGAAAAGAGCATCTCCACTTTGCAACAGTCACAAGGCCTCTGAGTTCCTTGAGGGTGCAGGTAGGGTTGGCATGGGTTATGCTGTGTAGTGATTGTGAAAACAAGTTCTAGACACAGACCACAGACTGTCTTGTTTCAAATCCTAACTCCACTACTTGTTAGCTGTATAATCTTGGTCAGGTTACTTAACTTTTCAGTGCCTTTTCCCACATTTGTAAAATGGAGGATAATCATAGTAATACAGTCTCATGGCAGTCCTATGAAATCATGTGATGTGATAAGACTGAAGTGATTAGAACAGTGCCTGCATAAAATAAACACTGTATATAAAATATCATCATCATCATTATCATCCTTGTCATTAACTAAGTCTATTAGTGCTCTAAAATGGAAACTGAAGATGAAATGAATGAATAAAGGTCTTTAGTGGCCACAAATGAATGAATTCTTACTGCTCATCTTTTTATTGTGAAGCTCACACAACATTCTTGGATACCTGTAATGTCAATGAAACAGCTCAATATAAGAAACAGACATTCTTCAGAGTAAATATAAATTCTGCCTCAACCATTGCCTTTCTGATGTCCACCATTAGCTCTGGGTATAAAAGAGGCAACTGTATGGTCACACCAGCTTGGCCCAGGTTGACTCATGTACACAGTGGCTGTCATTCCACAGGCTAGCATTTACTTATAATTTACAACCGTTAGCAAAGGCATGAGCTGGGGGAAATCAGATTTGTCTCTTAGAGATTTGAAATGGGAAACTGGGTAAAGGGCAAGTGTGGTGGAGGCTGCAATGAACATCCATGAGACAGAGAAAGAGAATCTTCTCAAGCCTCAAGTCACATGCAGGCTAAATCATCGGTGCAAAGTAATTATAATAACTGTAGTGATAGTGATAGTGGACAGGTTTTGAGCGTTTAGTGTATTCCAGGCAGTATGTTAAATTCTTCACATGACTTAACTCATTAATTACTTGAAAATACCATTCAGTGTAAGTTATAGACAGTGTCTAATAGCTCAGTTCTCATGACTCTCAGGTCTTTTTTCTATCCTTTGTTCTTCTCTGCGATTCCACATTTCCAGGACATTCCTTATAGAGCATTCTTAGCATTGGCCCCCACAGTCCATAAATCGAGATTAACTACCTACTACAGCGGAGCAAGCCTCTGGGACTGGTAGTTACAAGTATAAACTCTGGTGCTAGGTGGAATTCAAACCCCATATCGCCCAACCAGTAGCTCTGCTAACTCTGATAAATGGCTTTTCTTTGTGTCAGTTTTCCCATATGTAAAACGGACTAAAATTGTTTCTAGTTTGTAGTATGGTTTTAAGGATTAAATAAATCAATTTGTATTAAATGTTAGACAAAATGTCAGGCATATGGTGAGTAATCATTAAAGTAGCTATTATTTCAATCCATAAGGCTCAGGTTGTGCCGGTGCCTCCTCTGCTGATCACCCTCTGGCCTTGTCTACCCATTTTTTTTCCTCTTAGTCACATCATTTTAAGAGTTTAAATATTTTAGTCACAGCCTTCCTAGAGTACAGCACATGGGCTCTATATGGCTGAAAGAAAAAAAATGGTTCATTATCAGGAATTGACTCCTTCTCTTGAAACAGCATCAATAACAACAAATTTTCAAAGCAAACCTCTGAGCATCTATCAGAGAAAATTAACATTAACCACCATTCTCACACTTTACTGTGGATCTTTTTATCTAGAAAGCAACAGTAAAATGCCCCTGTCTCTGGCTGTGATCTGCCATTTATGTATTTCTTCTTTAAAATTCCTCTTAATACTCATTTTAAACTGATTTTACCTCTGTAATGTTTTGGGGTTTATGTTAGTCAAAAGAGTATGATTTACTGTTGAATTCACCATTTTGGGGTAGGAAAGTGGAATAATCCTGGTTTTGATGGTAAGATGGCACCTTTAATTAACCAGCTCAAAAAAAAAAAAAAATAATTAAGAGCCAATAATTTGCTCCTCTCTGGACAGAGTTGTGGTTATTTAGAATTGAAAATGATGTTTACAATGTAATAAAAATTCAAGAAAGGGTGACACCAAGTTCAGTTTAATTGATAAAAAGAACAAGTCATCTGGATAATAATTTGAAATACATCACCTAGAGAATAGGAATAGGATTCCGTATTCGGTTTTATTGTTTATTTAAACATAACTACATGGGATTGTAATAGATTGATTCAGTTTGTTGTTTTAGTTGTTTGAAAAATCTGCTATAATTATTTTAACTATTTTGGTGAAATTCTTAAGTTAGATAGAGATTACTAACAACATGGGGCACCTGAATGGCTCAGGAAGTTAAGCATCTGACTTCAGCTCAGGTCATGATCTCGCAGTCGGTGAGTTCAAGCCCTGCGTCAGGCTTTGTGCTGAAGACAGCTCAGAGCCTGGAGCCTGCTTCAGATTTGGTATCTCCCTCTCTCTCTCTGCCCCTCCCCCGTTCATGCTCTGTCTCACTGTCAAAAATAAATAAAACATAAAAAAAATTTTTTTTAAGAATACTAACAACTGGGGACGCCTGGGTGGCTCAGTCGGTTGGGCGTCCAACTTCGGCTCAGGTCATGATCTCGCGGTCCATGAGTTCGAGCCCCGTGTCAGGCTCTGTGCTGACTGCTCAAAGCCTGGAGCCTGTTTCAGATTCTGTGTCTCCCTCTCTCTCTGACCTTCCCCCACTCATGCTCTGTCTCTCTCTGTCTCAAAAATGAATAAACATTAAAAAAATTTTTTTAATA
This sequence comes from Panthera tigris, assembly GCF_018350195.1. NCBI lineage: Eukaryota > Metazoa > Chordata > Mammalia > Carnivora > Felidae > Panthera > Panthera tigris. The sequence goes on from NC_056660.1 coordinate 107,301,709, forward strand.
AAAAAAAAGAATACTAACAACTGGATGGTTTTTTATCACTACTATGGGTGAAAGAAGCATGACATCAGAGAAACGGCAAATTCTTAATGTTGGCTGGATACGGTCATGTTATTATACACATATAAACAGTTGAAAGGGAATGTTTACGATTGGGATATGCTGTGTGGACAAAGAAGTGTTCTATGCTTTAGGGGGCTGTAAATAAAATGAAAAAGAGTTTGTGAAGATTAATCACACAACAACAAATGAAATATACCTCTGACTTAAGAGAATTCAACTTTTAGGAAATATTTTTTAATCAGAATTTTTAATAACTTGCATTTATCTCCTTCATGTGAACGTATTCTAAGTGGACGTAAAACTTTAATCATTGTTTAATAAAACTATATGCACATCACTTTCCTAGATTGAACTTTCCTTCTCTGGAATGCCTTTGTTTCCATTAGAATTAGTCAAAATTACCCCTCTGCTGCATTAGGCAGTGACAGTTAAATTAATGTTTCCCAGGTGTCCATGTGCTGCTCTGCACCTCAGCCCTCTGTATCTATATTGTACTATACGAGTTATTCACATCAGTAGTAAGTGGACGGAAATGATATCTCACTTCTTGTTAAAAGCATTAGTGTTAGAAACCTTCCTCTTTACTCATTCAGTTTACTAGTTGCCCATTCATGCAACAGTAAAGGGAGGCTCCAACATGGCCGACTTGCAAGATGGAAACATGACTAGTCCCTTCACTGTTAAGGGAGAGCCACCTTACCTGCATGTTCCTGTGTGATGTGATTAGAAAGAAACCTTTATTATGTTGACTTGTTGAGATTTTAGGATTGATTTGTTACTACAGCATGACCTGTTATTAGGGTAATATACAGGCACACTGTTACACTGTTACCTTACTAGTGGGGATTAAAATGGAATTACTTGTTTTTTGATCTTGAAAATCTACTCCTGGCACCATAGCCCAAGAAGATATATACAGTGATGTAAATGCCACTAAAACTGTATTTACTGTATGATCCCAATTTTATTAAAAACACTACACATCGCTGCTCATATTTACATTTGCATATATATATTGCAAAAGTTAGGAAGAAATATACCAAATTATTCATTATAGTTTTGTTACTGGAGCAGAAGATGGTAATAGAAATTATAAGTTTTTTTAATTTAAAAAATTCTCAAGGCACCTGGGTGGCTCAGTTGGTTGAGCCTCCAACTCTTGGTTTCAATTCAGGTCATGATCTCACAGTTCATGAGTTCAAGCCCTGAGTTGGGCTGTATGCTGGCAGCATGGAGCCTACTTGGGATTCTCTCTCTTTCTCTCTCTCTCTCTCTCTCTAAAAATAAATAAATAAACTTGAAAATAAATAAATAAATAAATATTATGTATTTTTCATACTCCATTTAAAATATAACTTTTAGGGTCACCTGGATGGCTCAGTTAAGCACCCCACTTTGCCTCAGGTCATGATCTTGTGGTTTGTGAGTTCAAGCCAAACATTGGGCTCTGTAGTGACAACTCAGAGCCTCGAGTCTGTTTCATATTCTGTGTCTTCCTCTATCCCTCTCTGCCCCTCTCCCACTCATATTCTGTCTCTGTCTCTCTCTCAAAAATAAACATTAAAAAATAAATAAATAAAAATAAAAACATAACTTTTGTAATTAGGAAATAAAACAACAAATGTCATAAAAGAAACACATAGTTTATCTTTTAAAAGATAAACTATAACCCCAAGAGGATGTGTAGATGGTGGATGAACACCTGACAATATGTTCAACATCATTAGCCATTAGGGAAATGCAAATTAAAAACACGATACAGTACCACTATACACTTATTAGAATAGCTAAATTTAAAAATACATATTGACAGTACTAATTGTTGAATCTGTAGAAAAGATGGAATTCTCATACATTTCTGGTGGGAATGTAAAATGCTACAGGTATTCTGGAAAAATTTGGGGCAGTTTTTCATAAAGTTAATGTTGGGTTACTTACTGTATGATCCAGTGATCCCGCTCCTAGCTATTTACCTTAAAAAAATGAAAACTTCTGTTCACACAAACTTTTGTGGTGACTCTAGTCACAAAACCTAGAAGTGACCCAATGGGCTTTACTGGGTGAATAGATAAATGGTGGCATATCCATAGAATGTAATACTTCTCAGCAGTAAAAAGGAATGATACATTGGTACCCACAGGAGTATGCATTTATCAAAGGCATCACACTGAGTAAAGGAAGCCATTGTCAAAAAGTTGGGTACTGTATGATGCCATTCATATGCCATTCTTGAAAAGACAAAGCTGTGTGACAAAGATTTTGACAGATATGAGTGGTTAGAGGTGGAAGAAGGGTGTGACTACAAAGGGAGAGCACTAGGAGGTATTTGGGGTGATGAAATTGTTCAGTGTCCCGTTATACAAATGTACACGAGTTAAAATTGATAGAACTCTGTATGAAACAAGCTAATTTTATTCTATGTTAATTACCAACAAAATAAAAAAAAATAAGAAACAAAGTGAATAACTCCCATTCTTAAGGCTCTATTGTCCCTCCCACACCTCCTTTTCAACTTCACTGCACTCCGCACTGAGTTATCCTTTTCTTCCTCTGAAAGGGTGTTACTGAGTATGTCATTTATCATTTGGCTCTTATCAACAATAGAACTCACTTCCTTGATCAATAATAATACTTAGAATAACAGTATTTACTGCCTGCATCATTTATCATCAGGCACTTATCATTAATTGCTTTTGCACTCTTGCTCACCTCTCTCAGATGGGCACATCTTATTTTTCTAGGAAAAATGGACTAGCATTTATTATTATGTACAATACTATTTATTCTATGTAAAATAAAATAGAATAAAAGATATATTCATCTTTTATTTCATCTTTTATTCAAAGTAAGCCAATAAAATACTTGTATTTCCAATTTTTTTATGAAGATGCTAAATCTTACAAAATTACAGGAAGTGTCTAGAGTCACACAAATAGTACAAGGCAAAGCTGTAGGTCCTGAACAGGCCTGGCTGACTCCCAAACCCATGACCTTTCCCCCATACCAGTATGCTGCCACACAGCCATTTGGCCTGCTATCAAAGGTGGAGAATGTGCCTTACACTTCAGAATCCCCATTAGTCTTCAAAGACTTCTGGATATTTGAATGAAAAAAAAAAAATATATATATATATATATATATGTTTAGTTCTGTTCTGTCAGGTCATTTTAAGAGGCTCAAACATTCTAGTTAGGGTGCACACTTACCCCTCAAATTCTGTGTTGGACTTCTGTTGCCATGTCTGAGGTAGTTAAGCTTGTATAAATAGTTGGTACAATGTTGTATAGGTTGCAGGTGTAAAGGCTAGGCTTCTTTCTTAATAATTGTATCAGAAATTTGGAATGACATAGAAAAACAAAGAATAAGGAGGAAAAAAAAGACCTGAGAACTGTGAGAATTGAGCTCCAATGCCATACTGTATTTATTGTGTGTAATTAATTAATTCTCTCCTCTGCTTTTGGAATGCTACTAGTTGGTAGCATCCTTGGGAAAACTGAGAAAATAACTCTTAATTATTTTTCTGTGTTTTATAGTTCAAATGAGGAACACCAGTTGAGAAAGACCAGTGGTTGGGAATGTGGGATAGTAGGAAAGAGGTCCATGCCTTTATGTATAAGGGAAAGGAGTTTGGGATAGTTAGAAGGGGCAAAGTTCAGCGAGTGAAAACGAAGACCATTGCTACCCCTAGATCCGTGTGTTGGTCAATGGAGGTGGACACTGCTTTCATCCCGCTCTTCCTGCTCCCAGTATGTCATTACTAGATGAGGAAAACCTGAGTTTGATCAGGAATGTATTCCTGGGGTCAGTATCTAAGGCTTAAATGTCTTTTACATCAGCTCTGGGCAAAGCTGCTTTATTTGCTGGGGTATTTGTTAAGGTAAAGATGTAACAAAATAAAACTGCTCATAAAGTTGTGCTTCTACAAATAAACCTTCACCGAAGTGTAAAGTCAGGGTTTTTATGTGAAATCACTCCTCTTAATTATTTTGCTGCTGCTGTTCAAATATTCCAAAGTCCAAAATAATAGACTTTGTGATTTGTTGTTTCCTAGACATTTCACTGTCGCTGCTAGATGCTTTTTGTCCCCTCCCCTACTTTGATGATAATTCATTCACATTGCAAGTGGCTGCTTTATTGTCACTTTTCCCTCTTTCCCCTCAGCATCTGCCTTTGCATACTAAGTTTTCCCAGATTTCCTTTATACAGCATCTTTATGTTTTATACAATGTGGTTGTTTGTTTAGAGTGGTCCCAAAGCCCATTTTCTTTTTCTACCCATATTTTCAACATAGAACATTTTCGTTCTTTCTCTGTCTTCATGTCACTGGTGCCACATCTTAATTTTTTATCATTGGCACATGTAATTAATTTGCTGCTTACATTTTTTGGTTCATTAACAAAAGACATTAAACAAATGTACCATATGTTACAACTTACTCTGTAACTTTCCATTTTTATTCTTTTTGAGTCTCTTGACATTTTCTGTTTTAAACATTCACTCTTAAAGGCTCCCAACCCTCATACCAGCTGTAAGTATGTGGCTGACTTTATATGCGAGGTAGATTCCGATCTTTTTTATTTGTGGGAACATGGGGGGGAAGCCCTGGCCTCAAGATAGCGTTCCTTTTAGCATGATTTTTACTTTAAAAAATTACCTGGAGTTCTGCCAACTGGGGAGCTGGATATATGTAGAAAATAGTCTCTTATATAAAGGACTCTTGGAGCAAGTACTCTAACCTTGATTAACCAAGCTAGACAATAGCTTGAAGTTTCAAGTAGACCTAAGGAGAAGTACAGTTTGGAAGAGAGGGGGAGAGGTGAAAGTGACTTGTGGAATTTGGGCTGGGTCCTGGTGTGATGGGTAGGCAGCGCAGGGACCCATGTGCTTGGAGAGGGGGACAGGAGAAATAAAGGAAGACACTAGGAGATGAGAACATTGGAAGTAAGAGGGTACCAAAAGACGAATACTCTTTAGAGATCAAAAAGTTTCTGCCTCAGCCTTTAAGATGAGTCTGGTGAGGGGCAACTTCCTCTTATAGCAGCACTGGACACTAGTTTATGAACACCGAAAACGCTTTGTACACACACTCTATCATGCATGTATTGTACATACATCTTTTTACATGTATAGCTGGGTTGGCAAGGGTGCAAAGGAATTTTTGAGTTCGAAATGGTAAGTCTAAATCTTCATGATCAGCAGCCCTGGAGCTAGCAGCTGCCCTGGGCAAATCTGTAGATTCCCGGTGGCCTGAAGCTTTTCTTTCAGTAGGGCAGGATAGGGACACAGAGAGATCTGTGGACTCACCAGAGACTCTAGGAGAAAGTCAACTTCCCTGGAAAGTGACCCTTAGCAAAAAAGAGAACCAGAAAAAAAAGTTCTACACAGAGAGATAGTAAGGAATCTTGCTTGTCTTAACTGTGTCTCTGATAGAAAAGTTCCATGAAAATTTATAACTATGAGCTGGGTCTCACGGTCATTTGGGAGCCCGAATTCTCTTTACCTATGTGACCCAGAGAAACCCCATGCTAAGTATTTTGTTTAACCTGGTTATGCAAACACAAATCCTGTCTAGAATATTACACCCTCATTTCAAGCTTCCAAGAAACCCAATAGGGAAAGTCTTTGTAAAAATGACCTCTCTCTCTCTCTCTCTCTCTCTCTCTCTCTCTCTCTCTCTCACACACACACACACACACACACACACATACACACCAGCAATCATAAAACAGTTGGAGAAATAAGCACCTCTTAGCATTAACTAGAAGCAAACAATTGCAGAATTATAACATTGAAGACCTCGAGTATTAGAATTACTGAAAATAGATTATAAAATAAGTATGCATGATAAGTGTAAAAAAGAGGTAAATGTCAGTCTATTCTATGCAGCAAATGTGAAAAATAAAACTATTAGAAATTAATATTTTAATAAGTGATATTAGAAACTTATTGCCTTTTACTTTTTTATTAAATGTACAGATAATGTATCAAGGGCATATAAATCAGCAATTTCTAATTTACATATAGAACAAAGAATACCAAAGAGCAGAGGTTTTCATGGGAAGGGCCCTGAAAGCTAACTTGTAGCTAGAACCATATTTCCCAGTCTTGTTTCATCAAAAGGATCTCCTTACCACTGTTTCAAGAATATAATCTTGAGCTTCACCACAGAATTTTTAAGTTACAGTTAGTTAACATATACTGTAATATTAGTTTCAGATGTACAGTATATTGAGGTGACACTTCCATACAACACCTGGTGCTCATTACAAGTTCACTGCTTAACCACCATCACCCATTCAACCTACTGCCCCACCCACCTCCCCTCTGATGACCATCAGTTTGTTCTCTGTAGTTAAGAGCCTGTTTCTTGATTTGCCTCTCTCCCTTTTTCCCCTTTGCTCATTTGTTTTGTTTCTTTAGTTCCACATGAGTGAAATAATGTGGTATTTGTCTTTCTCTGACTGACTTATTTCACTTCGCATAATATTCTCTAGCTCCATCCTCATCAGTGCAAATGGTAAGATGTCATTCTTTTTTGTGGCTAAGTAATATTGCATTGTATGTATATACCGCATCTTTTCCATTCATCAGGCAATGGACATTTGGGCTCTTTCCATAATTTGACTATTGTTGATGATGCTGGTATAATTATCAGGGTACATGTATCCCTTTGAGTTAGTATTTTTGTATTCTTTGGGTAAATACCTAGTGCTATTGCTAGATTGTAGGGTACTTCTATTTTTAACTTTTTGAGGAACCTCCATACTGTTTTCCAGAGTGACTATACCAGTTTTCATTCCCACCAACAGTGCAAAAGGGTTCCCCTTTCTCCACATCCTCACCTACACCTGCTGATTCTTCTGTTCTTGATTTTAGCCATTCTGACAGGTGTGAGGTGATATCTCATTGTTATTTTAACAAATGGTGTTGGGAAGACTGGATGGCAACATGCAAAAGAATGAAACTGGGCCATTTTCTTACACCATACAGAAAGATAAATTCAAAATGGATTAAAAACATAAATATGAGAAATGAAACTGTTAAAATCCTAGAGGAGAACACAGGCAGTAACCTGTTTAACCTTGACCATAGCACCTTCTTCCTAGATATGTCTCCTGAGGCGAGGGAAACGAAAGCAAAAATAAAAAGCTACTGCACAGCAAAGGAAACAAACAAGAAAACTAAAAGACAAATTACTGAATGGGAGAAGATATCTGCAGATGACATATCTGATAAAGGGTTAGTATCCAAAATATATAAAGAACTTATAAAACTCTACACTCAAAAAATGAGTAATCCACTTAAATAATAGGCAGAAGACATGAATATACATTTTTCCAAAGAAGCCATACAGATGGTCAACAGACGCATAAAAAGATGATCAACGTCACTAATCATCTGGGAAATACAAATCAAAACTACAGATTTCTTAATCAGAATTTTCAGTATAAGCAACTTGGAATGAACCATATCACATGACTGTTATCATCAGACAAGTTTCCAAAACATGTGCTACAGCAGTGATATTCAAAGTGTGGTCCCTCTCCTGGAAGTATTAGTTTCACTAGGAAACTGTTAGGAATGCAGATTGTCAGACTCCTCTCAAACATACTGGAAGAAACACCAGCAATCTATGGTCTATAAGACTTATAGGTGATTTTGATGTACATACAGCTTTAGAACTGTTGTGCTGAATTACTCTGTGGCTCTAGAATTAATGGAAAATTAGTTTTGATGGTCTGTACCTGTCAAATAGAAGAAGTGAAATAAACAAGAAATGGATATAGTTTTCTTGATCTCCACAGTCAGAAGTACTCTCTTAACCCTCTGGTAGCCCATGACATTTTTCATATCCCTTTAATACCTTCTTTCTCTGCTCTTCACCTCCCCTTTCTCTGTCACCTCCTGTATATCCTTCAAGTTTCAGTGTAAATAAATGGTTCTCAGATTTTAACATAGGGGCCACACTTTGGAGAACAACTGGTTACATGCTACCACCTAACCCACATCCTATGCTAGGTCCCCTATTGCCTCCTTTTTTTCATTTTATTTGAGTACAGTTGACATACAGTGTTAGCTTCAGGTGTACTCCCCCATTGCTGTTCATTCCAGCATCTTGCTATTCTCTTTCATAGAATTAATACAAATGGAGACACAATAATTATTTATAAAGATTTATTCATGATCTTTCCTTTTTGCTGAATGCGAAGCTCAGTGAGAGCAAAGACCATGTCTGCTTTGCTCACATTGGTTGTTCTAAAGCTAAGCACAGTGTCTGTCAAAAGAAGATTGTTGTTAAATATTTGCTGAACAAGTGAATAGATGCCTTTATTTGCTTGCCCTTTGCTTCCTACCAGAAATTCTGGACTAACCTTGCTTATTGCCGTATCTGGTTCCAGTCAGAGTAATTCTCCAATCTTCTTAATGTTAAAGGGAGAGAATGTTAGAGACACATACTCCTTTTGTGGTCATGCCTATTTACTTTTTAATTAAAAAAAAAAAACATTTTTTCCTTTTATACTTTTGTGTTTATATTTAATTGTTACCTCTGGATATTCTTTTTACTGTTTTATCCGTTTTCTTTTAGGAATACTGTTTATTTCTGTATTCCCTTATTACACCTTTGTTTAAATAACATGAACTTGGAGGCAGTATGGTGGAATGTGTGTTTTTTTAAGCAAGGGAGACTTTGGATAATCTCTTGTTTTCCATCTATAGGCTTTCCTGGTGATTAGCAGTGGGTGGAAGCCAAGAGGCAGGGTCTAGAAGGACTTAGGAATTGGAACATTCAAGAAATTCTGAAGATGGAAATGCACATGAGGCTGGCAAGTTTTAGTTAAAACACATTAAAAGGAAAGCTTCCAGAAATTTTCCTCTCCATATTGTAAGCTTTGGAGGGGATGTTTGGCCCAAATTATTTGAGGCTCTTTTTATAATGTGGGGAAACTTACACATTCTGTGCCTTCAAATTTGAAGATGGTGCCTCAAAATAGGAGTAACCAGGTTGCACGTAAGGTCCTGTAGACATGTATTTAAAGGGTCTGTACCAAAAAGTTTTTAATAGCTGTCTATGAAGAATTGGAGGAAAATACAAATAATTTTAATATCCTATTTATATGTAGATAACCTGTTTTTCAGGACCATTTATAGAAAAGACTGTTCTTTTATTTTTTCTTTCTTTTTTTTTTACATTTATTTATTTTTGAGAGACAGAGCACAAGTCAGGGAGGGGCATAGAGCAAAAGAAACACCAAATTCAAAGCAGGCTCCAGGATCTAAGCTGTCAGCACAGAGCCCGATGCAGGGCTCCAACCCACAAACTGCAAGATCATGACCTAAGCTGAAGCTGGAGGCTTAACCCACTGAGCAACCCAGGTGCCCTGAAAAGACTGTTCTTGACTAACTGAATGATTTTGGCAACTTTGTCAGAAATCATCTGACTACATATGCAAGGGTTTATTTCTGGGCTTTGTAGGGTTCCATTGGTCTGTGTGTCTGTCTTTATGCCAATATCACATTGTTTTGATTACTGTAGCTCTGTAGCTTTGCAATAAGTTTTGAAATCAGGAAGTGTGAGTCCTCCAGTTTCTTTTTCATTATTGTTTCAGTGGTTTGGGAGCCCTTGAATTTTCTTATGAATCTTAGGATAGGGTTTTCTACTTCTGAAAAAAAGCATCTGTTGGCTTTTGATAGGGATTGCATTGAATCTGTAAAGCATTTGGGGTAGTATTGACATCTTAACAATTTTAAGTTTCCATTTCATGAACATGGGATGTGTTCCGTTTATTTATTTCTTAATTTCTTTCAGCCATGTTTTGTAGTTTTTATTAACCTCCTTGGTTAGGTTAATTTCTTAACCTATTTGAAGCTATTGTAAATGGACTTGTTCTTATAGTTTCATATTTTCAGATTATTCATTTTTGGGGTATGGAAATGCAACTGATTTTTGCTTGTTGACTTCATATCCTGTTATTTTGCTGAATTCATTTATTAACAGCTTTTTTTCTAGAGTCTTTAGAGTTTTCTCCATAAAGATCATATCACCTGAAAACAGAGATAATTTTATTTCTTCCTTTCCATTTTGGGTGTCATTTATTTATTTATTTATTCTTTCTTTCTTTCTTTCTTTCTTTTTTTCTTTCTTTCTTTCTTTCTTTTTTTCCCTAGTTACTCTAAAACTTACCATGTTGACATGAACTAGTGAAAATGGGTATCCTTGCCTTGTTTCTGATCTTAGAGGAAAAGCTTTCAGTTCCTCTAAGATGTTTACTACGGGTGGGGTGCCTGGGTGGCTAATTCAGTCAATTGTCCGACTTGGACTCAAGTCATGATCTCTTAGCTTGTGGGTTCAAGCCCTGTGTCGGGCTCTGTGCTGACAGCTCAGAGCCTGGAGCCTGCTTTGGATTCTGTGTCTCCATCTCTCTCTCTGCCCCTCCCCCATTCACGCTCTGTCTCTCTCCAAAATGAATAAATATTAAAAATTTTGAAAAAAAAGGTGTTTACTATTGGCTTTTGATATAGTTTCCTTCCATTCCTAGTTTATTGAGTGTCTTCATCATGAAAAGGTGTTGAATTTTGTCAGATGTTTTTGTCCATCAGCTGAGATGGTCATGTGTGTGTTTTTCCCCCATCCATTGTGTTGAAATGGTGCACCACATTGATTATCATATGTTTAACTATTCTTGAATTCCAGGAATAAATCCCAATTGATTAGAGTGTATAATCCTTTTAATATGCCACTGGATTCTGTTTGCTAGTATTTTGTTAAGAATTTTTATGTCCATATTTATTCAAGATATTTGTCTATAGTTTTCTTATAGTGTTTTTGGCTTTGGTATTAGGGTTATACTAGCCTCATAGAATGCATTAGGAAATTTCCGTTTTCTTCAATATTTTGTAAAAGTTTGAGCAGGATTGTAGTGCTTTAAATATTTTGTAGCATTTACCAGTAAAACAGGGCTTTTGTTTTTAGGAGATTTTTGATTACTGATTTAACCTCTTTACTAGTTATAGGTCTAATCAAGTATTATTGTTTGGGGGAGACTTTTTAATACTGATTCAATCTCCTTACTAGTTGTAGGTCCAGTTAGGTTTTACTTCTCCATGATTTAGTCTTGATAGATTATGTCTTCTAAGAATTTGTCCATTTCATCTAGGTTACCCAATTTTTTGGCACACAGTGGTTCTTAGTACTCTTCTTTAATCCTTTTATTTCTGTAGAATTGGTAGTAATGTCTCCATTTTCATTTCTGATTTTTGTAATTTGGGTTCTTTTTTTTTTTTTCTTGGTCCATTTAACTAACAGTTTGTTTGTGAATTTGTTGATCTTTTCAAAGAACCAAATTTTGGTGTCCTTGTTTTTCTCTCCTGTTTTTGTGTTCTCTATTTTATCACTACTTTAATCTTTATTATACCATTTCTTCTGGTAACTTTGTGTTTAGTTTGCTCTTCTTTTTCTAGTTGCATAAGTTGTAAAACTAGCTTGTTGATTTGACATCTTTTTTGTTTTTTTTTTTTTTTAATATAAGCATTTATCAGTATAAATTTTTCTCTCAGCACCACTGTCACTAAGTCCCATAAATTTTGGTAAGTTATGTTTCGTTTTCATCCATTCTAAGAATTTTCTAATTTCCCTTGTGTTTTTTCTTTGATGCATTTGTCTTTTAAAAGTATAGTGTTTAATTTTTACAGATTTATGAATTTTCTAATTTTACTTTTGTTATTGATTTTTAACTTCATCCCATTGTGGTCAGAGAAATGCTTTGTATAGTATCTCTTTTTAAATTCATTAAGACTTAACTTGTGACCTAACATATGATCTGTCCTGGGAAATGTCCCAGGTGCCCATGAGAGGAATATGACTACTGTTATTGTTGGATAGAGTGTTCTCTATTTGCCTGTTAGATCTAGTTGGCTTATTGTGTGTTTAAGTCTTCTACTTTCTCATTTATCTTTTCTCTGGTTTTTCTATTCATTGTTGAGACTGGAATATGGAAGTCTCCTACTATTATTATAGAATTATCTATTTCTTTTTTCAATTCTGTCAGGTTTTGTTTCATATGTTTTTATTGTTTCTTATTAGATGCATAAATGTTTTAATTGTTATATCTTCTTGCTATATTTGACACAGTATAGGAAAAGCAGGGGGGACTTAACTCCTATAAAGCCAGTGGTCTGAGGCAAGGGTTAAAAGTTTCCATACACTTATAGAATAATACCTCCTTCTGGGAAAGCAAACAAGTGAGAGATAAGAGCCATTAGGGAGTAATGGCTATCTGGGCAAAATTAGAATTAACAATTGGAAACCAGCTAGCACAAGTATTTCTATTTTCCAAGAGCCGTAAAAGCATGTCAACCATGAAAAAGACATCCTGTGATTACCTTGTGTCCACTAAAAAGTAATAGCCACAAGATAATGGCTGTGGGACTGAAGGGTGCTTCCCCATTCCTAGCCCCTTACCCTTTGGAAAAGTGCCCTCATATAAGACTTACATGTTACCTCTGCATTCCTTTTTCTTGTCGGCTCCTTTGTATATAAGCTATCTCTAAAAAAGTGCACAAGTTTTGGGGTTTTTTTTTCTCTCAAGTTTGGTGTTCATTTCTATGACATTGAGACTTAAGACCCTCGTATTGGGGGCCCATTAACATATTGAACCTTTTATTAGTACTTAATATCCTTTTTTGTGCCTTGTAAATTTTTTATTTACAGTTTATTTTCTTTGATATTATGCTAAACACCCCTGCTTGGTGTTTGTTAGTCTTTTCTTGGGGATATTTTTTCCATTCTTTACTTTCAGTCTCTTTGTATCTTTGAATCTAAAGTATCTTTGTAGATAACCTGTAGTTGTTTGGTTTTTTTTTAATCCTTTCTGCCAGTCTCTGTCTTCTGTTTGAAGAGTTTAATCCATTTACATTTAAAATAATTAATAAGGAAGTATTTGTCACTTTACTATTTGTTTTCTATATGCCTTATAGCTTTTTTATGTTTCATTTAATACATTACTGTCTTCTTTTGAGTTTAGTTTATGTTCTGAAATGTCTAAGTTCTGTCCTCATTTCCTTTGCCTATTTTCTTTATGGTTACCATAGGCATTGCATTTAACAGTGGTCACTGGTCCCTTGTCTCTGCTTCTATGATCAGAAGAGGCAATCATCAATCAGAGCATAGATCCTCTAGTATTTGGAGCCTTTTTGCTCACCTTGCCTCTCACAACCTGTGTGCAAGCTATTTCAGGAATTTATGCATAGCTGCCTGACATGGGATTTGGGTAAGGGTAAGGGCTACCTTGCTAAGAAGTGAAATTGACTGAAATTAACCATAATTTATTATTCAATCCCTCCCCTGGAAGTTGCAAACCTTCAATGGACTCCAGAGTTCCAAAATTGCTACATGAGATTTTGCTGGTGTAATTGTTGTCTGGATTAGACAGAAGATTCCTTGTGCTTCTAACTCTGCCATCTTCCCTATCAAATTCCTGAAGAATTTCTTGAAATAAAATTTTAAAGGAAGATATGTCCATACTTAAAAGTGATTCATACTTCAATATTTTTCTGTACAGAGGCTTTTAATTTTTTCTCACTCTTCTATTTAACCCCTGCTAACTTCTACTAGATTATTTTTATTTATGATAGTTAGGGAAGTGCTAAGAATATGGTAGGGTATTTAATATACTTAAGGGATTGAAAGAGAGAGGGAGAATGCAAGGCACAAATATGAGGAACATTTTTAGAATAGTCTATACAGCTTTGTACAATATGGCCTCTATTTGCTCACACTGATTTCTTGCCAATGATATCTTTGTTAGCTATTGAATGTATTTTGTAAAATTCCTCCTTGTACACTATGATTTCAAAATATCCACCTACTTGCATTTAAATGAACAAACACACTTTCCTTTCCATGTCTTTCTGCTTATGGATTTGGTATTCCCTATGATTGTAATGTTCCTTTTCTTCGTTACCATTCAGCAAATTCCTTTGTATCCTTCAAGACTGCATAAATCACTTTTTTAGCATAAGTTTACATCTCCTTCATCTTTATGCAAGCAGAGTTATTATTTCTTTCTTCTGCTTTTATTTTCCAACATTTGTTCATACTTCCCTTATTTCATTATCATCCTGCACTGGTGATTATTTGTTGCCCATTCTGTTTTCCATTTAGACTGAGAGAGTATCCTTGAGGGAAAGCTTCTATTTTATTCATATTAGCTCTTTGATTAGAAAGAGACAGCCCCAATACATGGTGAAAAAGAGAGAATTGGTAAGTAACTCCCTTTCTGTATTATAAAGGAACCATGACCTTTGGAAAACATAAACATCATGAAAATAAAATTTTAAAGACAAACCTGTGAGGAAACTAGCAATTAAAAAATAATTAAGCATATTTAGAAAGACTTTCAATTATAGGAATTAAGAGATAAAATTGTTTCCTGTGTAATTCCAAATTAACCAAAATGTAAAATAAATTGGACTTACATGCCCAAATAATCGGGAGACTTGGGTTCTTTACTTGTTTTGTCGTTAGTTAGCTGTGTACTTCTAACAAAAATATGCATTCTAGGCCTCTGTTTTCTCACTCATAAAATTAGATTGTCAAACTAAGTCCTCTGCTAGATGAAAATCCTGTTGACTAGACCATTTCCCAAACTTTCTGGAAATGTAGCGGGTCTCTGATTGCTGTCCTTCCAAATAGCAGATGACAGCAGAGAATGATTGATGCACTTTGAATTCCCTAGTGATACGAAGTCGAGAAGGAAAGAGCACATTGGATGTTGCCAGATTGAGCAAAACAAATGCTTTTTGTTACTATTGCACTTTAGGGAGGGAGAATTCTCTCCGGAGAATCTTTAGACTACTGATGTAAAATCTTTTTTTACTCAGGTAAAAAAAAAAAGTAAGTTTATGAAATCAATTTATTACCAATTTTTTAGAAGCAACTCTCATGGAATGACAATGGAAGAGAAGTTAACTTATTGTAAGTAAAATTTAATAACTGAGACACATTGACAGGTATGAAAGGACACCTGGCCAGTGATTTATTGACATCTTCATATTGTGTGGAAACAGATGGTGGTAATAAATCTGGAAAAAGACTTGAGATTAGAGATGAAAAAGTTCCCTAAATGTGGAGATAATAAAAGGATGAGACAAAGAAATCATATTTCTTGAACTCATCAGGCACTGAAGAGATGGAAAATTCTATCTTTCTAATTGTGTGAAAGGGGTATATGACCATAAGTAGTCCAGAGCGTCTGGTTATAGAAGAGGGCAGAAGAGCATACATCATTGGGGTTTCTTGAGAGTTTTAGTTTTAAGTACCACAGGGTGAGTTACTAGCCCTTAGCATTTTATGATATGACAGTTTAGTGAGGTTTGTTTTTGCCTTTTGGCTGCAAGAATGATTTTATTGTCAGGGAAGAATTTCTCATAGGAAGTATTTTTCTTAATTCTTAAAAGTGAAATCTTAACAATGAGAGTTTAAGTAATGAAGCAACTTAGAGAAGAAGCTGATGGTATGAATTATCTGGCAATGTGAAAGGATGCAAGTAAAGGTTTTCATGACCTTTAGTTTCTCAGCAATACATGTTAGTATCACCTCCCCTGATAAAGGGAATACACTCCAGAGACAGACTTTTTTGTTTCAAAGTCTTTTGCCCAAGGCAGACAAGTAAAGTGCAGGTATACATATCTCACTAATTACTAATTAATGACATGAATGTTCTTAGACAATAGAAAATACACTTCTGGAGGTCTTGGGCCAAGGGGAGTGCTTACAGAGGTAGAGAAGCGGAAGCCCAACTAGGATTGGTGTTCAAGAAGTTTAAGAAAATCGGTAAAGATAAGACCTGCGAACAGGATTACAAAGAGTGAGAAGTGATAATAGGGTGCTACTTTGCTTTGCTTTAAGTAATCGTGACAACTATAGAGGGAAACCCAGCAGGTCATAATTTAGACATTCCTCTCTGGTTCCCTATACAATCGTTTATACCCTCTATCATCCATCCAAGTTAGGAAGATCAAGTCGATTTCTCTGTAGTATTGAGATATATCCAGCCGTTTTCCCAGTTTCACCCATTTGCTAACAAATTCCTTTGACAAGGCATAAGGCCTTAATTGCTGTATAACTGCAAAAAAGACTACACACCAGTTAGGAAAAACTGTAACTGAATATTTTTTCCTAAGATTACATTTGTTTATATATGCACAGATAAAGTTGGCAGTTTCCCTGATTACCTCCCAAATCTTTTCCTTATGATGCTACTGAAATTTCTTTGATTGATGACAATATGTATTTCAAAGCTTAGGATTTCTTAGAATAACTCCTGGTAAGATGATAACAGAAGAAAATTGTTTTAACAAATCCGGAAAGATCCTTATATTGGTGTGTATGTGTTTATTAAGTCTTAAGAATATAACTTACTGTTTTACTCTTAGATGTAATTATTCAAGGTTGCCAAAGTGTGTGTGTTGTTTGGGGTGGATGTCAGTGCATAATAACAGTAGCAGTTATTAAGCTTTTGCTTAAGAGAATTTGAGTATCTTTTCACTGGGATTCAGAATCCACTGATTTTACAATTCTTTCCATGAGCCCCATTGCTTAGTTTGGTATAAAGAGAGCCAGGTGTCACCTACATACACAGTAGGGTTGTGTTACAGAGAGAAATCTTGAGCTTAGAGAACCCAAGTCTTTTATGATGGCCAGTGAGGCTTCTTGCCCTTTGCTCTGGAGGGTAACACTACCTCTGTTAGTTTTCATACTTCACTGTGTTCTTCTTGATGGCCCTGTCTAGCATAGTGGCAAAATCATTGAATCTCACATGGGGTTATCTCATCGCTTAGGTGCACTGAATTCAAATCATGTGGTATACAACTCTTGGATATGATTAAGATAGTATTCAACTCCCACCCAGGTAGTTGTGTCACCAATTTGGATTTTTGCATTCTTTTGACTTATAAGAAATAGAAGTATCTTCCTCCCAAATATAAAAAAACTTTGAGCTTGATGGAATCTTACATTTTCCCTCTCATGTATTTCCTATTTGTTTGAGGCACATAATTTTGCATAAGTAATATCTGAAATTTGGAGATGCATCATAGTTCTGTTTGACTTACTCTCATAACTTCTAGGGTATTTGACTGGCACTAATAAAATATGTTTGTTTTCAGAGGCCCTTTAACTATAAGCTTCAGGAAATAATTTCTTTTTTACGCTCAAGTAGCTGAGTAAAATATACATAAAAAGGAATAATATTCATTGAGTTTGTTTTCTTTACATGAGTGACAGCTTTTCTCTCCTATCTTTCAAAAAGAATATAATTGTAAAGTGTAGTCAATAACTTCATTGAATGCTGAGTTTGTATTTCCCATTTTATCCGCTTTTTGGCAGATAGCTTATAAGATTTAATATGGTTTCACAAATTTCTTGGATTCACTGATGGCTGTCTCTAAATAACTTACTGCTACCTGAAGTTATAATAAATCTGAAAGGAGCTTTAAAAAATTTTTATTTTTCAGTAGCAGACCTGCCATATGTTGCTATGAAATACAGCTTCAGGTTGATAGCATCTATTGTCTTACACAGAGTAAAACATTAGAACAAAAAGGATGAAGTGAAAAGCAAGTCTCTTCTTACAGTGGGTCCCATGCTTTCTTTTTTATCAGCAACCACTCACATAAAAAAAAGAATTCTGTGTATTCTTTGAGAAATTATAGACACACACACACACACACATCTTTCATATAAATATTGTGAGAATTTTAAACACATACTATTTGCTTTTTATACTTTCATATGATGATTTTTATTATCATTTATGTATAATAAAATGCACAGATCTTGAGTGTATAGTTCAATGATTTTTGAGAATCGCATACACCTGTGAAATCAACACCTAAATAATGATCAAAAGAACACTTTCGTAACTCCAGAAAATTCTTGCATGCTCCTTTCACATCACTTTCTCTGGGTGTTCAAACATTCTTTAATTTCTGTCACCGTGGATTAATTTTGCCTGTTCTTAGAGTTCACGTAAATAGAGTCATGCTCACGAAGAGACAGTATTTTTCTTAACATTTGTTTTTTTAGGCTTTGAATTTTAGTTTTGTGCATGGTATTGTGATAAGGATCTGTTAAAATTTTCTAAAACGTTAGCAAATAGATATTTTAGGATAGTCTATCCTTTTCCCATTGATTTATTGAGACATACTACCCATGTTTTATTCCAATTTTTCATAGAGAGCATTTCTTTTCTGGATCCTTTGGTGTGATCATTATCATACACTAATTATTATAGTTTGAAATAGGTCTTTATGTATACTAAGACAAATCCTATCACCTTTCTTTACTTCAAAATTATCTTCAACATTCTTAATTTTTATACTCCAGTGGATTTGGTGACAGCTTACTGAATTCTGTGTAAAACAATTTTAAAAAATAGATTATTTGGAAAAATTCAGCATGTATACAATGCTAAGTTTCCCATACCTGAATGTGGTGTAGCTGTTCACTCATTCAAGTCATCTTCTATGGTCTTTAAAAGCATTCTACTCCTTAAAAGTATTGCACATATGTTAGATGTGTCCCTTGATAATTTATATGCTTTGTTCTGTGGTAGGAAAAATAATGGATTCCCAAAGATAACTGTGTCCTATCTTCCAGAATCGATGAACATGTTAGGTTCCATGGCAAAGGGGACTTAAGGCTACAGATGAAAATAAGGTTGCTGATCAGCTGACCTTAAGATGTGGAGGTTATCCTGGATCATCTGGATGGACCTAATATAATCATAGAGGACTTTAAAAACAGAACAGAGAAGTAGAAGAGAGATCAGGGGTGTGATGACAAAAACAGTTCAAAGTGATTAAATATGAGAAGGATATTGTTATTTCTGCCTGTGATGATGACGAGGTCCATGAACCAAGGACTGCGGGCAGTATCTGAAAGGTGGGAAAGTCAAGGAAGTAAATTTTCCCCTTTCTCCAGAAAGGAATGCAGCTCTGCTGACACCTTAATTTTTGTCCACTGAGACCCATGTTGGACTTATAGCCTCTGCGACTGCATGATACTAAGTGGTATGGTTTAAGCCACTAGGTTGTGGTATCTAGGAAACTAATACACACTTCCATCAGTCGTTGTATCTTTATTTCTCTTACACTTTCCAATTTTCTATTTGGTTATTGTCAGTATATAAGAAAAACATTTATTTTTGTGTGTTATAGGGTATACGTAATTATATTTCCCATTCGATTTGTAATTTTACCGAAGGTAATAAAATACTCAAATAAAGACAAAAAAAAGAAAATGGAGAAATTAAAGAATTATAAAACAAAGAAACAAAGGGGAGAAGTGGAAATATAAAACCTAATTCTTTGAAAAGTAACTATAATAGACAAACTTCTAACAAATATGATCAAGAGAATAAGAGAAAGCCTATCATATGTGCATATATGTCATATTTTTGATATGTGTATATACCTCACTTCATAGACACAAATTAATTTAAGAAGCCTTTATATTATAAATATAATAAGAAGTATATGTATATTGTGGAATTTATAAATATACATGTGCAGAATCAAAAAGGAATCAAAATGAGCCATATAATAATTTATATATGTTGTATTACAAAAGACATACACATCACCAAAATATAAATGATTCTACAATTGAAAATATCTGTGATACAAAATGATTGGAAGATGGCGATGGAGTGGGCAGACCCTAGGCTCATCTCATCCCAGGAACATAACAAGATAACTTTCCAATCATCCTGCATACGCCAGAAATCAACCTGAAGACTGACAGAACAAACTTCACAACTAAAGGGAGAGAAGAAGCCACATCGAAGAAGGTAGAAATTGCACAGATGTGGTTTAGAGGAGACACATATTGTGGGTGCTGTGGAGGGGAACGAGCCATAGTCACAGAGGAGGGCAAGAGAGAGAGGAACACAAAGGGGAACGCACATGGAGAAAATTTCCCCAAAGCCATAGCTGGGAAAATGTGAAAGGCTGATTTTTGTGAGTTCTTGCTACCTGCGGGGCTTAAAGGCTGGGGTTTGAAAGATCAACAGGCTTGGTGGAGATAGAGCACAGAGGGCACAGTGCTGCTCCTGGAGAAAAGGGAGGCAAAAAACCTGGAGGCAGGGTGGAAACAGCAATCTGAAAAAAGCCTGCAACACACAGCAGGGAGATTAGAGCTCTCCTCACAGTGCTTCCCTGAGTGGCGATGCTCCTGAAGGTAACTCTCTAGGGACAAAAAGCTGAGCCACCTGCAGGAAGCAGTGTAGCACCAACATAGGCTGCCGCACTTGCCTACACCACACCCTGCACTCCTGCCCTCTGTGGGACTGCCCTTCTCAGTCAAACTTGCCTCAGTCCCAGCACAGCAGACCCCTTACCCAGAAAACCAGCAAAAACCCCTGCCCACACAACATCTCCCAAATAGAGAGTTCTGCAGGGCTTCAATTCTAGTGAAAGTAGCATCAGGTATCATTTAACAAGCAGAACAGAGCACACCTGGTAAAATTTGCCACATTCTGAACAAACACCAAACACTGCCCACTGCAGGCAAGGAAGAGCCTCTGTAGACAACCAGCCTGAAGGATGCAGCAGCCAAAACCCAA
Organism: Panthera tigris; assembly: GCF_018350195.1. NCBI lineage: Eukaryota > Metazoa > Chordata > Mammalia > Carnivora > Felidae > Panthera > Panthera tigris. The sequence continues at coordinate 107,322,393 of NC_056660.1, forward strand.
CAGCAGAGAGAACACAGCACACACCAGAGATACTCCCTGGAGAGCCAGTCCCTGGATGCTACATAACCTGTTCTTCATAAAGCCGTTACTCCCAGGAGCAGGAAACATAACAGGATTTTCTAACACAGAGAAGAAGGCAGAGACTGACAAGATGCCATCATGGAAGAACTCATCCCAAATGAAAGAACAAAATAAGGTGACTTCGAAAGATCTAAGCAAAACAGATATAAGTAACATGCCTGATGGTGAAATTAAAACTGTAATCATAAGGATACTCACTGGGCTTGAGAAAAGAATGGAAGACTGGGGGAGACTTTTATCACAGAGATAAAGGGGTTTAAAAAGAATCAGTCAGAAATAAAGAATGCAATAATGAGATTGGAAACAGGCTTGATGCAATGAACAGCAGGCTGGAAGAAGTAGAGGAATGAATAGGTGACAGAGAAGACAAAATAATGGAAAATAATGAAGCTAAACCAAAGAGAGAAAGAATTGTAGAACACGAGAATAGACTTAGAGAACTCAGTGACTCCATCAAACATAATAATATTCGTATCATAGGAATCCTAGAAGAGGAAGAGAAAGAAAAAGGTGCAGAAAATTTATTTGAGGAAATAATAATTGAAAACTTTCCTAACCTGGGGATGGAAACGGACATCTAGAGGCACAGAGAACTCCCATCAAAATCAACAAAAGCAGGCCAACACCAAGACCTATTGTAATTAAATTTGCAAAATACATTGATAAAGAAAAAATCTTAAAAGAAGCCAGACCACAAAAGTCCTTAACCTACAAGGGAAGACTCATAAGGCTATCTGCAGATATCTCAACAGAAACTTTGCAAGCCACAAGGGAGTTGCATGATATACTCAAAGTGCTGAGTGAGGAAAACCTGCAGCCAAAAATACTCTATCCAGTAAGGCTGTCAGAACAGAAGGATAGGTAAAATTTCCCAGATACATAAGACTAAAGGAGCTCGTGACTACTAAACCAGCCTTGCAAGCAATATTAAAGGGAGCCCTTTGAGTGGAAAGGAGAGACCAAAAGTGACAAAGACAAGAAAGGATCAGAGAAAACCTCCAGAAACAATATGAAATAAGTAATAAAATGGCACTAAATACATATCAAACAATAATTACTCTAAATGTGAGTGGACGAGGGGTGCCTGGGTGGCTCAGTTGGTTAAGCCTCTGACTTTGGCTCGGGTCATGATCTCATGGTGCGTGAGTTCGAGCCCCCATTGGGCTCTGTGCTGACAGCGCAGAGTCTGGAGCCTGCTTTAGATTCTGTGTCTCCCTCTCTCTCTGGCCCTCCTCCACTTGCACTGTATCTCCAAAATGGATAAGAACATTAAAAATTTTTTTTTAAATAATAAACAAATGTGAGTGGACTAAATGCTCCAATCAGAAGACATAAGGTGTCATAATGGGGAAACAAACAAGACCTATCTATATGCTACCTACGAGGGACTCATTTCAGATCTAAAGACACCTGGAGATTGTACATGAGGGGATGGAGAAGCATTTATCATGCAAAAGGTTTTCAAAAGAAAGCCAGAGTAGCAATATTTATATTGGGCAATCTAGACTTTAAACAAAGACTGTAAAAAGAGACAAAGAAGGCATTATATAACAATTATAAATACTTATGTACCCAATATGAAAGCACCCAAATATGTAAAACAATAAAAAATAGAAAGGAACTAATTGATAGTAACACAAAAATAGTAGGCAAGTTTAACACCCCACTTACAGCAAAGAACAGATCATCTAAGCAGAAAATCAACAAGGAAACAATGGCTTTGAATGACACGCTATACTAGATGGACAGATATAATCAGAACATTGCTTCCTAAAAGAACAAGAAACACATTCTTTTCAAGTGCACATGAGACATTATCCAAAATGGGTCACATATTAGGTTGCAAAACAGTCCTCAACAAATACAAAAAGATTCAAATCATATGATGCACCTTTTCTGACTAAAACACTATGAAACTAGACATCGGCCATAAGAAAATTTGGAAAGACCACAAATACATGGAGGTTAAACAACATGCTACTAAACAATGATTGCCATAGCAGTCAAACAACGAAAAGAAGTAAAAGGCATCCAAATCAGCAAGGAAGAAGTCATGTGTTCACTGTCTGAAAATGACATGGTTCTGTAAACAGAAAATCCAAAATGAAATTCTATCGAAAAATTACTAGAACTGATAGACAAATTCATTGAAGTTGCAGGATACAAAACCAACATACAGAAATCTGTTGCATTCCTATACACTAATAATGAAGCGGTAGAAATTGAAATTAAGAAAACAATCCCATTTACAATTGCTCCAAAAATAATAAAATATCTAGGAATAAACTTAACCAAATAGGTGACAGATCTGTACTCTGAAACACTTATGAAAGAAATTGAAGAGGGCATAAAGAAATGGAAAGACATTCCATGCTCATGGATTGGAAGAATAAATATTGTTAAAGTGTCTATATTACCCAAAGCAATCTGCAGATTTAATGCAATCTCTATCAAAATACCACTAGCATTTTTCACAAGCTAGAGCAAACAATCCTAAAATTTGTATGGAACCACAAAAGACCCCAAACAGCCAAAGTAGTCTTGAAAAAGAAAGGCAAAGCTGGAAGCATTACAATTCCAGACTTCAAGTTATATTGCAAAACTTTAGTAATCAAAACAATACAGTACTGGCACAACATAGACACATAAATCAATGGAACAAATAGAAAATTTGATAAAATGAACCCACGGCTTTATGGTCAATCAGTCTTTGACAAGGCAGGAAAAAATATCCACTGGAAACAAGACAGTCTCTTCAACAAATGTTGTTGGTGATGGCAACATGCAAAAGAATGAAACTGGACCAGTTTCTTATATCATACACAAAAATAAATTCAAAATAGATTAAACACCTAATTTGAGACATGAGGCCATTAAAATCCTAAAGCCAAAAACAGGCTTTATGACACAAGCTTTATGACATGGGCCATAGCAACTTCTTACTAGATATGTCTCCTGAGGCAAGGGAAACAAAAGCAAAAATAACAAAGGAAAAACTTCTGCACAGTAAAGGAAAAAATCAAAACTAGAAGACAACCTTCAGAATGGGAGAAGATATTTGCAAATACAGTATCTGATAAAGGGTTAGTATCCAAAATCTATTAAAAAAACTTATAAAACTCTATACCTGAAAAATCAATAATCCAGTTTAAAAAGTGGTAGAAGACACCAATAGACATTTCTCCACAGAGGACATACGGATGGCTAAGAGACACATCAGAAGATGCTCAACATCATTCGTCATCAGGGAAACACAAATAGAAACTACAATGAGATACTACCTCACACCTGTCAGAATGGCTAAAATCAACAACACAAGAAACAACAGGTATTGATGAGGATGTGAAAAAAGAGGAATGCTCATGCATGGTTGGTGTGAATGCAAACAGGTGCAGCCAGTTCTAAAACAGTATGGAGTTTCCTCAAAAAGTTAAAAATAGAACTACCCTATCATTCAGTAATTGCACTAATATTTTCCCAAAGAATAAAAGATACTAATTCAAAGGGATACATCCACTCTGATAATTACAGCAGCATTATCTACAGTTGCTAAACTATGGAAACAGCTCAAATGTCAATAAAGCAATAAATGGATAAAGAAGACGTGGTATTTATAAAATGGAAATTTTTCAGCCATACAGTATGAAACCTTGCCATTTGCAACAGCGTGGATGGAACTAAAGAGAATATTATGCTAAGTGAAGGAAGTCATTCAGAAAAAGACATATACCATATGATTTCTCTCATATATGGAATTTAAGAAACAAAACAAATGAGCAAAAGGCGGGGGGGGGGGGGGAGAAAGAAAAAGAGTCAAACCAAGGAATAGACTCTTTAACTATAGAGAATGAACTGATGGTTACCAGAAGAGAGGTGGGTGGTGGCAAGGGTGAAATAGGTGATTGGATTAAAGAGAGCACTTGTGATGAGCACCGGGTGTTGTATGGAAGTGTTGAATCACTATACTGGCCCCTGAAACTCTTTTTACACCATATTTTAACTCACTGAATTTAAATTTTAAAAAAGATTACATAAAAAAAGAAAATATCTGATGCATATTAAAGATAAGAGAATAAGTATCCTTAATATATAAAGAGTCCCCAGGTATGTATAAATCAAGCACATGTTTAATATAAGAGACTGTTCAAACAAATAAAGTGTATATATGTACGTACATATTACATATATAACCTTCATATATAAACAATGTATAAAACTTTCCACCATGCATTTCTCATTCCTTTTCTTTTTTTTTTTTTGTTTTTTGTTTTTTGAGGTCCATGTAAGAGTTAACTTTATTGATTCAGAAAGATTTAAGTATAGGAAAATTTGTTTTATTTTATTTTTTATTTTTTTAAATTTACATCCAAATTAGTTACCATATAGTGCAACAATGATTTCAGGAGTAGATTCCTTAATGCCCCTTATCCATTTAGCCCATACCCCTCCCACAACCCCTCCAGCAACCCTCAGTTTGTTCTCCATATTTATGAGTCTCTTCTGTTTTGTACCCCTCCCTGTTTTTATATTATTTTTGTTTCTCTTCCCTTATGTACATCTGTTTTGTCTCTTGAAGTCCTTAAATGATTTTTGTCTTTCTCTGACTAATTTCACTTAGCATAATACCCTCCAGTTCCATCCATGTAGTTGCAAATGGCAAGATTTCATCCTTTTTGATTGCCGAGTAATACTCCACTCTATATATACCACATTTTCTTTATCCATTCATTCATCCATTGAGGGACATTTGGGCTCTTTCCATATTTTGGCTATTGTTGATAGTGTTGCTATAAACATGGGGGTGCATGTGTCCCTTCAAAACAGCACACCTGTATCCTGTGGATAAATGCCTAGTAGTGCAATTGCTGGGTCATAGGGTAGTTCTATTTTTAATTTTTTGACGAACCTCCATACTGTTTTACAGAGTGGCTGTACCAGCTTATATTGCCACCAACAATGCAAAAGAGATCCTCTTTCTCTGCATCCTCGCCAACATCTGTTGTTGCCTGAGTTGTTAGTGTTAGCCATTCTGACAGGAGTAAGGGGGTATCTCATTGTGGTTTTGATTTGTATTTCCCTGGTGATGAATGATGTTGAACATTTTTTCATGTGTTGGTTGGCGATCTGGATGTCTTCTTTGGACAAGTGTCTATTCATGTCTTTTGCCCATTTCTTCACTGGATTCTTTGTTTTTTGGGTGTTGAGTTTGAGAAGTTCTTTGTAGATTTTGGATACTAACCCTTTATCTGATATGTCATTTGCAAATATCTTCTCCCATTCTGTCGGTTGCCTTTTAGTTTTGCTGATTGTTTCCTTCTCTGTGCAGAAGCTTTTTATTTTGATGACATCCCAGTAGTTCATTTTTGCTTTTGTTTCCCTTGCCTTCAGAGACCTGTTGAGTAAGAAGTTGCTGTGGGCAAGATCAAAGAGGTTTTTGCCTGCTTTCTCCTTGAGTATTTTGATGGCTTCCTGTCTTACATTGAGGTCTTTCATCCGTTTTGAGTTTATTTTTGTGTATGGTGTAAGAAAGTGGTCCAGGTTCCTTCTGCATGTCGCTGTACAGTTTTCCCAGCACCACTTGCTGAAGAGACTGTCTTGATTCCATTGGATATTCTTTCCTGCTTTGTCAACGATTACTGGGCCATACCTTTATGGGTCCATTTCTGGGTTCTTGATTCTATTCCATTGATCTGAGTGTCTGTTCTTGTGCCAGTACCATACTATCTTGAAAGCTTTGTAGTATAGCTTGAAGTCTGGGATTGTGATGCCTCCTGCTTTGGTTTTCTTTTTCAAGATTGCTTTGGCTATTCATGGTCTTTTCTGGTTCCATACAAATTTTAGGATTATTTGTTCTAGCTCTGTGAAGAATGCTGGTGTTACTTTGATAGGGATTGCGTTGAATATGTAGATTGATTTGGGTAGTAATGACATTTTAACAATATTTGTTCTTCCTATCCAGGGGCATGGAATCTTTTTCCATTTCTTTGTGTCTTCTTCAATTTCTTTCATAAGCTTTCTATAATTTTCGGTGTATAGATTTTTCCCCTCTTTGATTAGATTGATTCCTAGGTATTTTATGGTTTTTGGTGCAACTGTAAATGGGATCAATTCCTTTATTTCTCTTTCTGTTGCTTCATTGTTGGTGTATAGGAATGCAACCGATTTCTGTGCATTGATTTTATATCCTGCAACTTTGCTGAATTCATGAATCAGTTCTAGCAGTTTTTTCGTGGAACCTTTTGGGTTTTCCATATAGAGTACCCTGTCATCTGTGAAGAGTGAAAATTTGACCTCCTCCTGGACGATTTAGATGCCTTTTATTTCTTTGTGTTGTCTGATTACAGAGGCTAAGACTTCCAGTACTGTGTTGAATAACAGTGGCGAGAGTGAACATCCCTGTCTTGTTCCTGACCTTAGGGGGAAAGCTCTCAGTTTTTCCCCGTTGAGGATGATATTAGCGTTGGGTCGCTCGTATATGACTTTTATCATCTCGAGGTATGATCCCTACTTTCTTGAAGGTTTTTATCAAGAAAGGATGCTGTATTTTGTCAAATGCTTTCTCTGCATCTATTGAGAGGATCATATGGTTCTTGTCCTTTCTTTTATTGGTGTGATGAATCATATTAATTATTTTGCGGATATTGAACCAGCCCTGCTTCCCAGGTATAAATCCCACTTGGTCGTGGTGGATAATTTTTTTAATGTATTGTTGGAGCTGGTTGGCTAATATCTTGTTGAGGATTTTTACATCATGTTCATCAGGAAAATTGGTCTATAGTTCTTTTTAGTGGGGTCTCTGTCTGGTTTTGGAATCAAGGTAATACTGACCTCATAGAAAGAGTTTGGAAGTTTTCCTTCTATTTCTATTTTTTGAAACAGTTTCAAGAGAATAGGTGTTAACTCTTCCTTAAATGTTTGGTAGAATTCCTCTGGAAAGCCATCTGGCCCTAGATTCTTGTTTTTTGGCAGATTTTTGATTACTAATTTGATATCCTTACTGGTTATGGGTCTGTTCAAATTTTCTATTTCTTCCTGTTTCAGTTATGGTAGTGTATATGTTTCTAGGAATTTGTCCATTTCTTCCATATTACCCATTTTATTGGCATATACTTGCTCATAATATTCTCTTATTATTGTTTTTATTTTGTTGTATTGGTTGTGATCTCTCCTCTTTCATTCTAGATTTTATTTATTTGGATCCTTTCCTTTTTCTTCTTGATCAAACTGGCTAGTGGTTTATCAATTTTGTTAATTCTTTCAAAGAACCAGCTTCTGGTTTCATTGATCTGTTCTACTGTTTTTTTGGTTTCAATAGGATTAATTTCTGCTCTAATCTTTAGTATTTCCTGTCTTCTGCTGGTTTTGGGTTTTATTTGCTGTTCTTTTCCAGCTCCTTAAGGTGTAAGGTTAGGTTGTGTATCTGAGATCTTTCTTCCTTCTTTAGGAAGGCCTGGATTGCTATATACTTTCCTCTTATGACCGCCTTTGCTGCGTCCCAGAGGTTTTGGGTTGTGGTGTTATCATTTTCATTGACTTCCATATACTTTTTAATTTCCTCTTTAACTGCTTGTTTAGCCCATTCATTTCTTAGTAGGATGTTCTTCAGTCTCCAAGTATTTTTTACCTTTCCAAATTTTTTCTTGTGGTTTATTTCGAGTTTCATAGCATTGTGGTCTGAAAATACGCATGGTATGATCTTGATCTTTTTGTATTTACTTAGGGCTGATTTGTGTCCCAGTATATGGTCTATTCTGGAGAATGTTCCATGTGCACTGGAGAAGAATGTATATTCTGCTGCTTTAGGATGAAATGTTCTGAATATATCTGTTAAGTCCATCTGGTCCAGTGTGTCATTCAAAGCCATTGTTTCCTTGTTGATTTTTTGATTAGATGATCTATTACTGTGAGGGGGGTGTTGAAGTGTCCTACTATTATGGTATTACTATCAATTAGTTTCTTTATGTTTGTGATTAATTGATTTATATATTTGGGTGCGACCACATTTGGCACATAAATGTTTACAATTGTTAGGTCTTCTTCGTCTGTAGACCCCTTGATTATGATATAATGCCCTTCGGCCTCTCTTGATACATTCTTTATTTTAAAGTCTAGATTGTCTGATATAAGTATGGCTACTCCAGCTTTCTTTTGTTGACCATTAGCATGATAGATGGTTCTTCATCCCCTTATTTTCAATCTGAAGATGTCTTTAGGTCTAAAGTGGGTCTCTTGTAAACAGCATAGAGATGGATCTTGTTTTCTTATCCATTCTGTTACCCTATGTCTTTTGATTGGATCATTGAGTCCATTGATGTTTAGAGTGAGTACTGAAAGATATGAATTTATTGCCATTATGATGCCTGTAGAGTTGGAGTTTCTGGTGGTGTTCTCTGGTCCTTTCTACTCTTTGTTGCTTTTGGTGTGTGTGTGTGTGTGTGTGTGTGTGTGTGTGTGTGTGTGTAAAATCATCTTTTCTCCCCTCAGAGAGTCCCCCTTAAAATTTCTTGGAGAGATGGTTTAGTGGTCACAAAGTCCTTTAATTTTTGTCTGGGAAACTTTTTATCTCTCCTTCTATTTTGAATGACAGCCTTGCTGGATAAAGAATTCTTGGCTGCATATTTTTTCTGATTCAGCACACTGAATATATCCGGCCACTCCTTTCTGGCCTGCCAAGTTTCTGTGGATAGGTCTGTCTTCCCTTGTGGGTTAGGGACTTTTTTCCCTTGCTGCTTTCATGATTCTCTCTTTGCCTGCATATTTTGTGAATTTGACTATGATATGCCTTGTTGATGGTCGGTTTTTGCTGAATCTAGGGGGTTCTCTGTGCTTTGTGGATTTTGATGTCTGTGTGTTTCCCCAGGTTAGGAAAGTTTTCTGCTATGATTTGCTCACATATCCCTTCTACCCCTATTTCTCTCTCTTCCTCCTCTGGGACCCCTGTAATCCTGATGTTGTTCCTTTTAATGGGTCACTGATTTCTCTAATTCTTAAATCGTGCTCTTTTGCCTTAATCTCCCTCTTTTTTTCTGCTTCGCTATTCTCTATAAGTTTGTCCTCTATATCACTGATTCTCTGTTCTGCCTCATCCATCCTTGCCACTGCTGCATCCATCTGTGATTGCAGCTCAGTTATAGCACTTTTAATTTCATTCTGGCTATTTTTTACTTCTTTTATCTCTGCAGAAAGGGATTCTAATCTATTTTTGACTCCAGCTAGTATTATTATCATGATTCTAAATTCTGGTTCAGACATCTTGCTTGTATCTTTGTTGGTTAAATCCCTGGCTGTCGTTTCTTCATGCTCTTTCTTTTGGGGTGAATTCCTTCATTTTGTCATTTTGAAGGGAGAAAAGGAATTAATGAGGTAGAAAAATTGAAATTAAAAAAACTAAAATTAAAAAAAATTTAAAATTAAAAATACACACACACAAAAATCGAATAGATGATACTAGATCCTAGGTGTGTTTTGGTCTGGGTGTTGAAAGTGTTTTGACAGATTAGAAGGAAAAAAAAAAGGTGGGGGGAAGGAAATCGTTTGAGAATTTGAAAAAATGAATACACTGAAGTAGACTAAAATGAGATGATGGGGTAAAGTATAATTTGGAAAAATATATACAAAAGTAAAGAATATAGTAGAAAAAAATTTAAAGGAAAATATTTTTAATAAAAATTAAAAATAAATATGAATTTTTTCATTTTCTGTATTTAAGAAAAAAGATATGAAAAATAAAAAATGGAAAAAAGAAATCGTTTGAAAATTTGAAAAAGTGAATACACTGTAGTAGACTAAAATAAAATGATGGGAGTAAGATAGAATTTGAAAAAATTTACACAAAAGCAAAAAATATAGTAATAAAAATTAAATAAAAATATTTTTAAAGTAAATTGAAAGTAAAAATGAAGTTTTTCTCTTTCTGCATTCAAGAAAAAGAAAGGAAATGAAAAAGAAAGAAAAAAAGGAAATTGTTTGAAAATTTGAAAAGGTGAGTACACTGAAGTAGACTAAAATAAAATGATGGAAGTAAAGTAGAATTTGAAAAAATTTACATAAAAGTAGAAAATATAGTAATAAAAATTAAAGACAGATATTTTTAATAAAAATTGAAAATTAAAATGAATTTTTTTCTTTCTGTATTCAAGAAAAAGAAAAGAATTGTAAAAGAGAAAAAAGAAAAAGAAAAAAACAAAAACAAATTGAATAGATGAACCTGCTAACAGATTGAAGTAGGTCTGAAATTGCTTCGTTTTCCCCTAGAGGTCAGTCTTTGTAGCTCTTTACAGTCCATAAATTAAGCCAGCGGTGAGGCTTGTGTTCTTGAAGAGTGAAGTTGGCCCAGTTGGGTTGGGCTCGGTGTAACAGCTCTGCTCTCCACTAGATGGCACTGCTATCCTTCTGGGGTGGATTGTTGCAGTGCTTATAGGTGCGCATGTGCATGTGTGGGAGCAGTGAGAATGGTGCCACCCAGCTACCCAGTCTGTTCTCCCAGATCAGCAATCGTGCACCAGTCCTCTGTCTTCAGCTCTCGTCCACTCCCTGCTTTTCACTCTCTGTGACCAGGCCCCAGGCAGTACCTCTCTCCCAAGTTCTGTCTCAGATGTGGCTGTTCCCCAGCCCCTTTCTTCCTAAGGGCTGTGGCTTTGACCCGCTCCGCCCCACTGCAGGAGGGTCTCACCAAGCAATGGCTGAATCAGCAGTGGCTGAATGTCAGCTGCACCCAGGAACGCCCACTGGACCCTGCTGTTGCCGGTGCCCCGAGACTGTGGCCAGGTGCCAGCCCACCCCAGAAAAAGTTCGCGAGACAGTGTATCAGCAGCGTTCCAGGGATTATGGAAAATCACAACACGTATCTGTCACCAGGCTTCACCCTCAACGACCTTGCCCCAGCACCAGCGAATGTGGCCACCTTCTGGGGTCTGTTGGGACCAGGTGGCTCCAACAGTCTCTACCAAATGTCCTTCCAGCAGTGGAACCACTTTTCCCCGTGTGGCCCAAGAACTTCCCAGACCCCAGTCTGTTCCTGGGGATTTGTCTTTCCCACCAGAGCACCGCGGAGTTGCAGCCTTTGCATTCCCCTTGTTTACAGTCTTAATGGGATTTAAACCCTCTCCTTTCTCCCTTTTTGGTTTAGTCCCTGGGGCTGTTTCCAGTTTTCCACTTTCTCTCCAGCTGCTTTTGGGGAGGAGTGCTTTTCCCGTGTGCTCCCCCCCAGTCTCCGTCTTCTCTCTGTCCACAAAAGGGGTTCCCTACCTTTCGTGGCTTCTCGCTCCCCAAGTTCAGCTCTCCACGACGTGTACCTGCTGAATTCTGTGGTTCAGTTTGTGCAGATTGTTGTGTTAATCCTCCAATCAGTTTTCTAGGTGTGTAGGATGGTTTAGTGTTGGTCTGGCTGTATTTCATGGACGCGAGACACACAAAAAGCTTCCATGCTGTTCTGCCATCTTGGCTCCTCCCCTCTTAGAAAATTTTTGATAAAGCAAATAAGACACATCTTTTATTGTCTTCATGTATTTTGGGCCATTAGCCTTTTATACAAACATTGTTGAAATGTGGTAACCAGTTTGGTTGTTAACTAGGAAAAATGCCATCAGAGACTTCCATTCAGTGTTCTGCTCTTTTTTTTTTCTTCAGGTTCAGGTGTAGAATACAGTGACTCAGTATTTATATACATTATGAAGTGGTCAACACAATAAGTCTAGCTAGTTATAGTGTGTCACCTTACAAAGTTGTATAGTATTCCCTGTGCTGTATATTACATCCCTATGTCTTATTTATTTTATAACTAGAAGACCATAAGTCTTAATCCACTTACCTGTTTTAAATATTCTCCCATCCCTTTCCCCTCTGCCAGTCATCAGCTAGATCTCTCTATCTGTGAGTCTCTTTCTGTGTTGTTTTGTTTTTTCATTTGTTTTTTAAGTTCCACGTGTAAGTAAAATCATACGGTATTTGTCTTTCTCAATCTGATTTCACTTAGACTAATAACCTATAGATCCATCCATGTTATCACAGATGACAAGATTTTATTGCTGAATAATATTCCTCTGTGTGTGTTTGTGTGTGTGTGTATACACGAAATTTGCTTTACCCATCATTGGACATGTTGGCTGCTTGTATATCTTGGCTATTCTAAATAATGCCATGATGAACGTAGGAGTATATATATTTTTTTGAATTAGTGTTTTCATTTTCTTTGGATAAATACCTAGAAGTGGAATTGCTGGATCATAAAATAGTTCTATTTTTTTATTTTTTGAGGAACTTCTCTAATATTTCCTTAGTAGCTACATCAGTATACATTCCCACCAACAGTACATGAAGATTTCCTTTTCTCTACCTCCTTGCCCAATACTTGTTGTTTCTTGTCTTTCGGATAACATCCATTCTGACATGTGTGAGTTGATGGTTCACTGTGGATTTGATTTGCATTTTTTGATGGTTAGTGATATCAAGCATCTTTTCATGTGCTTCTTGGACATCTGTATGTCTTCTTTGTGAAAGAGGAACTATTTAGTTCCTCTGCCCACTTTTTAATGAGATTGTTTTGATTTTGTTTGGGTGATATCAAGTTGTATATAAATATTCTTCAGTTCTTCATATAGTTTGGGTGTTTACCCCTTATCAGATATATCATTTATGAATATCTTCTTTCATTCAGCAGGTTGACTTTTTGTCTCATTCATAGTTCTCGTCACTTTGCAAACATTTTCTAATTTGATGTATTCCCCTTTCTTTTTTGCTTTTCTTATCATTGCCTGAGCTGTCTCCAAAAAACTATGTCTAAGACCAGTGTCGCAGAGCTTACTGTCTGTGTGTTCTTCTAGGAGTTTATGGTTTCAGGTCTTTAGTGTTGAATCCATTTTGAGCTTATTTTTGTGTATGGTGTAGGATAGCAGTCCATTTTACTCTTTTGCATTTAGCTGTCCAGTTTTCCTAACACCATTTATCATAGAGACTGTCTTTTCACCCATTGTGTACTCTTGCCTCCTTTGTCATATTATAGTTGACCATATAAGCATGGATTTACTTCTGGGCTCTCCATTCCATTCCATTAATATATGAGTCTGTTTTTGTGCCAGTACCATTCTGTTTTGATAATTAATGCTTTATTGTATATCTTGAAATCTGCAATTGTGATGCCTCCAGCTTTGTTATTATTCACAAGGTTGCTTTGGCTATTTGGTGTCTTTGTGGTTCCATACAAATTTTTGTATTATCTGTTCTATGAAAAATGCCATTTGCATTTTTATAATGATTAAATTGAATATGTAGATGGGTTTGAGTGGTATGGACACTTTAACCATATTTATTATTCCAATTCATGAGCACAGTATATCTTTCCATTTATTTGTGTCATCTTCCGTTTCTTTCCTCATTGTCTCAGACTTTTCAGAGTACAGGTCTTTCACCTACTTGGTTAATTTATTCTTAGGTATTTTATGCTTTTTGATGCAACTGTAAATTGTTTTTTAATTTCTTTTCTGTTATTATTAGTATATAGAAGCAACAACAAATTTCTGTATATTGATTTTGTGTCCTGAAACTTTACTGAAGTCATTTATTACTTCTAGTAGTTTTGGGGTGAAGGCTTTAGGGCTTTCTATAAATATTATCATGTCACGTGAAAATAGTTAAGTTTTACTTCTTCTTTTCCAATTTGGGTCCTGTTTTGTTTTTTGGGTTTTTCTTTTCTTATCTGATTGCTATGGCTAGGGCTTCCAATGCTATGTTAAATAAAAGTGACAAGAGTTGGCATCCTTGTCTTGTTCCTGATCTTAGAGGAGACGCTTTTAGCTTTTCACCATTGAGTATGTTAGCTATAGCTTTGTCATATATGACCTTTATTATTTTGAGGTACGTTTCCTTTGTACATACCCACTTTGTTGACATTTTTATCATAAATGGGTGTTGAATTTTGTCAAATGATTTTTCTGCATCTATTGAGTTGATCATATGATTATTATCCTTTGTTTTGTTAATGTAGTGTATCATGTTGATTGATTTGTAGATAATGAACCATCCTTACATCCCTGAATAAATCCTGCTTCATAATGATTATGATCCTTTTAACACAGTGTTGAATTCAGTTTGTTGATATTTTGTTGGAAATCTCTACATCTGTGTTCATCCATGGATATTGGCCTGTGATTTTCTGTTTTTGTAATGTCTTTGGTTTAGGTATGAGGCTAATGCTACCTCATAAAATGAGTTTCAAAGTGTTCCCTTCATTTTTTTGGAATAGTTTGAAAAGGATATGTATTCACTCTTTTAATTTTTGGTAGAGAATTCACTTGTGAAACCATCTGGTTCTGGACTTTTGTTTGCTAGGAGTTTTTTGATTCCTGATTAAGTTTCATTGCTAGTTGTAGCCCTGTTCACATCTTTTATTTCCTCCTAATTCAGTGTTGGAAGATTGTATGTTTCTAGGAATTTGTTTATTTCTTCTAGGTTGTCCAATTTGTTGGCATGCAATTGTACATAGTAGCGTTTTATGACCCTTTTTATTTTTGTAGTATCAGTTGTAACTTCTTTTTAATTTCTGATAGAGCCCTCTTTCCTTTTTTTCTTGATGAATCTTGTTCAAGTTTTGTCAGTTGTGCTTACATTTTCAAAGAACCAGCCCTGAGTTGTATTAATCTTTTGTGCGTTTTTGTTTGCTTGTTTCTTTTCCATTTATTTCTACTTTGATTTGTGTTATTTCCTTCTTTCTATTAACTTTGAGCTTTGTTTGTTTCTTTTTTTTTTTTTTTTTTAGGTCATTTAAGTGTGAGTTTAGATTCTTTATTTGAGCTTTTCCTTGCCCAGGGAGGGCAGGATTCAGATTTTGAAAATCTCTGCAGTCTTCCAAAGGATATGATCATGAGGATATATGGTAAAATCAATATCATTAAAGGTTTCTGTTTACAAGCTAATTGTGTCCTGGTGTATTATGACAGATTTTATAGGGCAGAGTGTTTCCCAGGTGTCAGGTAAGGATTTGAGCCAAAAAAAGTAATTACAGAAGGGAAAACCAAAGCCTTAGTTTACATAACAACTAAGAGGTAAAATGAGATTTGCATTCTCATTAGGGTTTCCCTGTATCACAATGAGTAGAACTGAAAAGACATTAAAAAACAAAATATGGGGGGGACAAACTCAGACTACATTTTAACAACTTTGCTTGACAATTGACCTTGTAAGTTCCAAATTGAAAATCTTTGTAATAGTTCAATGATTTCTCTTAGTGCATGTTCAGTTAGGGGGAGGAAGAATAGCTGTTTTTCCTTACAGTAGTTACATAAATATTTACAACTTATTCAAGAGTAGAAAGATTGGAAAACAATGACATTTATGTTTCAAAATTTGGAGAATTAAGATTTTGCTCTTACAAGAGGAAATTGGATAATTTCACAGCTTTGCAGTGTTACCTGCCTCATTTGAAGATCATTAGAAGACATTAAAACTTGTTCTTAGACTTTCTTGAGAGATCTGAATGCCAGGAGTGGCATGCATGGCTGTTTAACCAGCAAGAATAAGTAGATGAAATTTAACAGTGGTTCCAATTTGTGACATTTTATTGATAGATGACTACCAAATTCTAGAGTTCTCTTTTTGTAGCCCCCTCAGAATGGAGGACTAATTCTGATGTATTATAGCACATATGGTGTGACTGGTATAAGGGACCAAGAACAACAGAATTTGCTTGAAAGATAATATTCTTGAATAAGACAGTTTTCAATTTAGTTACCTCATTTATAAGCAAAGTTCTTACTGTCTGGTCATTCCTCCAGTAACAAGTGAGGTGAAGGAGTGGATGCTGAGTGATGAAGCCTGAGAAAAGCTCAACAATGTATCTTGCATAATGCCTTGAAATGCTTTGTGTGTATTGCAAACATGTCCCTATTTTTTTAGGCACCTGTTTCGTTCATATTGCTTTCCTAGCATTCATTTCTTTCCTTTGGCTTTATGTTTGACAACAATAACTATCTTTTACAAAGATTACGCAGGAGCCACGGTTTTTGGAGCTTCATTGTTCGCCATCTGTACGGAGAATACCAGCAAGGAGTTTTGCAAGAGTTATCCTTTAGCTTTGTGAAAAAATTCTGGCTAACAGAATTAGCACCAAAAAAACCAGTAAACTTTATTTCCCACTGACTTTTAAATATTGATGAATCTTAAGCATTTCTAAGCAGTATGTGAGTGAGTATGAGCTAGATTAAAGAGAGCAGTATCATGAGATTAGGAAGCGGGGAGGACTGGCGTAAAATTTTATGTTGGACTTTTATCCATATCAAAACTACTAAAATAACCATTTGAAATAGGAAGATAATGATAATGATGATGATAACAACAATAACAACACTTTGGAAAAGGTAATTTATTGAATATTTGTTTTTTTTCTTCCAAGCATGGCCATGGTTGTATTTCCTGCTTTCACAATGTCATGGAGGTTAGAATAGAATCAAGTTGATGCAAAGAGGAACATAAATGTTCCATTTCTGGCATACCTGAGTTTGTGGACCAAGTTCATACTTGCTATAATTTACTAAATTTACAGATGTGGAAAAATGTACTTGTTGGAAGACACAACTGCCAGGGACCCTAAGTGTTCCCGCATGTTCTTGGCTGGGGAAATCAAAATGCAAGACTCTAACCACTCTTTACTGTGATCATTTCTCAAGGTTATGCTTGTTACAAGTAACCATGACAGATGTAGTGATATCCCTCCTAGACAAAGAGCAGGGCTCCTTCCTCTTACTATAAAAAATAGTGAATATCTTAAGCTCAGTGTTCCTCTCCTGTAATGCAATCCAACAGGACAGAGACAGAGTGATTAAGAATATAGCTATAATAGCCCAGAACTAAGACTCTAGGGTGGGAATACTGCTAAGATAAGAGATGGAGTGTCTATATGTACATAGAAGTTCCATGCAATGCCTGTGAAAGTGTGAAGATAGTCATCCTGGCCATTCTCTAGCCATCATAGAGAACCATCGGACCTGGTCAAATGAAGTGCACATCTCCCCTATGACTCAGTAATTTTGCTCAAGTAATTTAACTCATTTTGAAACAAGAATAAATATTAGCAGGTTCCTGGGTCATCCTTATTCCAGAAATTTGTGAGGATGTCCATCACTGTGTTGTTTGTGATGACAGGAAAACTGAAATGATTCAAATGTCTTTTTCTATGGATGGGTAAGTCAAATATAAAGTATCCACATCATGGAATCCATTTTTACCTTTAGAAGTAATAGACTATGTATAAAACAATATGAGCTAATTTTAAATCTTAATGCTAAAGGTAAAAAATAAGAGTTAATAATAATACAGTACCATCTGTGCACATTAGAAATACATACACTCAAAACAACTTAGGTTTTATAAGAACCCATGTATTTAGCAGGCCTGAGTGGCTCAGTTGGTTAAGCGTCCAACTTCAACTCAGGTCATAATCTTGCGGTTCACAAGTTTGAGCCCAGCTTTGGGTTCTGTGCTGACAGCTCAGAGCCTGGAGCCTGCTTCAGATTCTGTGTCTCCCTCTCTCTCTGCCCCTGCCCCACTCATGCTCGTTCTCTCTCTCTCTCTCTCTCTCTCTCTCTCTCTCTCTCTCTCTCTCAATAAATAAATAAATAAATAAATAAATAAATATTGAAAAAAAATTTTTAAAAAGAACCCATGTATTTATACATGTTAAATGCATGAGAAATCATGTCTTTGGTGGCTGAACGATGAGAGAAAATAATGAAAGGATGAAATAAAAGAGATAAATAGGTTAAAGCAAGAGAGGATTCTTGCATAACAATATGACAGTCAGTCATGTATAGCCCTCTATGCCCAAGTTTAAAAAATGTATGTGTGTTTGTATGTTCTAAGTAAGTTACAAGTGCCAATAGTTCCAACAGGTAGTGTGGATGGTTCAGCCTTGGTTGAGGTTATACAGTCCTTCTAATGCATTCTCTCTACCTCTTTTAAACAATTTTATTGTGTTAAGAACACTTAATGTGACATGTACTCACCACAGATTTTAAGTGTACAATACATTATTGTTCGCTCTAGTCAAGGTTGTATAGTAGATCTCTAGAGTTTATTCATTTCATTAACTGAAGTTTAGGACTGCTGACTAATAACTCCCCTTTTCCCCTCTCTCCAGCCCATAATACCTGCCATTCCACATGGTTGGACCTTGAGAACATTATGCTAAGTAAAATAAAACAGGAACATAAGGACAAATTCTGCATGATTACACTTATATATGAAGTATCTAAAATAGTCAAATTAATGAAATCAAACACTAAAAGGGTGGTTATTACCACAATACATACATACAT
The DNA here is from genome assembly GCF_018350195.1 of Panthera tigris. NCBI lineage: Eukaryota > Metazoa > Chordata > Mammalia > Carnivora > Felidae > Panthera > Panthera tigris. The sequence goes on from NC_056660.1 coordinate 107,340,779, forward strand.
ACGTGCACACATGCGTGATTTATTTCCTCCTCTAAAGTCACAAAAGACCCTCTTCTGCTTTATAAAGTAGTAAGAGGCCAAAGCATTTACTGGTGGTAAGTAAAAGCAGAACAGAATTGAAACCATGGAAGTAGGTGCTAAATCAGACCAAGACAACTTTTAAATTTAGAGAATAATTGGTTTGAAATTTTGTACTTATTAGGGAATTCTCTTCCTTAGGAATGAAAATAAACACGTGAAGAAATTTGACTTTATCTAGAAGATATTCATCCCTTAGAAACATTTCACTTCAAAAAAGTTTCAAGTGTTAGGCAGCTACTTAAGGCCCCCAGCTCACGTTGGAGTGGGAGGTTGGAGTGAGCACAGTGTTCTCATTCCTTTTACATAACTCTTCTATTGCATTAGGTTTTTGAAAAAAATTTTTTTAAATGATTTTTGAGAGAGGGACAGAGCATGAGCCCTGGGGGAGGGGCAGAGAGAGAGGAAGACACAGAATCTGAAGTAGGCTCCAGGCTCTGAGCTGTCAGCACAGAGCCTGACGTGAGGCTCCGACTCATGGACCGTGAGACCATGAGCTGAAGTTGGACACTTACATATCTAAGCCACCCAGGCACCCCTGCATTTGGTTTCTTATTTGGAATTAACTTTAATTAAACTCTTTGTGCCTCATCTTCATCTTTGTGTCTGTTCATCTCTAAATGGGTATGATAAAAATGGTATCTACCTTATGGGGTTGTTAGGAGTATTAAATGAGTTAGTATTTAAAAGCACTTAGAACACGGCCTGGCACATAGTACACATTATGTAAATGTTAAACAATAAATTTTAAACATCTATAGTTTTATGTGCTTTCTGTATTTGACTTTATTTGAAAAGTTTTGAGGTTTATAACAAAGATAGAACAGCTTTAATGAAATTGGGGGAAATGTATCTGTAACACAGGATTTCCAGTTTTGCTAGGAACGCTTTTTTTTTTTTAACGTTTTCTTTTTTGTAACTCCTGTATAGTTGACATGGAGTGCTATGTTAGTTTCACACATACAAGACAGTGATCCAACAGTATACAGTACTCAGTGTTCTTCATGATAAGTGTACTTTTAATTCCCATCACCTATTCCACCCATCCCCCTCACCCACCTCCTCTCTGGTAACTATCATTTTATTCCCTGTAGCTAAGCCTCTTTCTTCATTTGTCTCTCTCTCTTCTTTTCCTTTGCTCATTTGTTTTGTTTCTTAAATCCACATATGAGTAAACTCATATGGTATTTGTCTTTCTCTTACTGATATAATTAGCTTAATGTTACTATGCCGTATAGCTCCATCCATGTCCTTGCAAATGTCAAGACTTAATTTTGTCTTATGAGTGAATAATATTCCATTCGATATAAGCACATCTTTATCCATTTATCTATCGATAGACACTTAGGCTGCTTCTGTAATTTGGCTAATGTAAATAATGCTGCAATAAACATAGGGGTGCATGTACCCCTTTGAATTAGTGTTTTTGTATTTTGGGGTAAATACCCAGTAGTGAAATTACTAGATCATGGGGTAGTTCTATTTATGATATTTTAAGGAACCTCCATGTGTTTTCCAGAGTGACCTCACCAGTTTGCATTCCCACCAGCAGTGCATGAGTGCCCCTTTTTTCCCACATCCTCATCAACACCTGTTGTTTTGTGTGTTTTTGATTTTAGCCATTCTGACAGGTGTGAAGTGATATTTCATCCTAATTTTGACTTGAATTTCCCTGATGGTGAGTGATGCTGAGCATCTTTTCATGTGTCTGTTGGCCATCTGGATGTCCTCTTTGGCGAAATGTCTTTTCAGGTCTTCTGTCCATTTTTTTATTGGATTATTTTATTTTTGGTGTTAAGTTGTATCATTTCTTCATATATTTTGGATACTTTATGTATTAGTATCCAAAATATATATAGATATGTCATTTGTGAATGTCTTCTTCCATTCAGTAGTTGCCTTTTAGTTTTGTTGATTGTTTGCTTTGCTGTGCAGAAGCCTTTTATTTTAATGTAGTCCCAATAGTTTATTTATTCACTTTTATTTCCTTTTCCTCAGGGGACCTATCTAAAAAAACGTTGCTATAGCCAATGTCAGAGAAATTGCTGTCTGTGCTCTCTTCTAGGAGAGAAGGTATTGGTTTCAGGTCTCACATTTAAGTCTCTAATTGATTTTGAGTTTCCTTTAGAGTATGGTGTAAGAAATTGGTCCAGTTTCATTCCTTCACATGTTGCTGTCCTGTTTTTCCAACACTGTTTTTTGAAGAGGTGGTCTTTTTCCTATTGGATATTACTTCCTCCTTTGTCAAAGACTGATTGACTGAATAAATGTGGGTTTATTTCTGGGCTTTCTACTCTGTTCTATTGATCTATGTGTCTATCTTTATGTAAACACTATACTGTTTTGGTGATTACAGATTTGTAGTTTAACTTGAGGTCTGGAATTATGATACCTTTTGTTTTGTTTTTCTATTTCAAGAACTGTATGGCTGTTCAGGGTCTTTTGAGGTTCCATACAAATTTAAAATTATTCTAGTTCTGTGAAAAATGCTATTGGTATTTTGATAGGGATTGCATCAAATCTGTAGTTGCTTCAGTAGTATATAACATTTGTTCTTCAAATCCACGAGCATGGAATGTCTTTCCATTTCTCTGTGTCCTCTTAAATTTCTTTCATAAGTGTTTCAGAGAACAGGTCTGTCACTGCTACAGTTAAGTTTATTCCTAGATATTTTATTGTTTTTGGTGCAATTGTAAATGGCATTGTTTTCATTTTTTAAATTTTTTTAATGTTTATTTATTTTTGAAAGAGAGACAGAGACAGAGTGTGAGCAGGGGAGGGGCAGGAGGAGAGGGAGACACAGAATCTGAAGCAGACTCCAGGCTCTGAGCTGTCAGGACAGAGCCCAATGCAGGGATTGAATTCACTAACCGTGAGATCATGACCTGAGCCCAAGTCAGATGCTTAACCAACTGAGCCACCCAGGCACCCCGGGATTGTTTTCTTAATTTCACTTTCTGCTGCTTCATTATTGGTGTATAGGAATGCAACAGATTTCTGTATGTTGATTTTGTACCCTGCAGTTTTACTGAATTCATGTATCAGTTCTAGCAATTTTTTGGTGGAGTCTTGTGGATTTTCTATATAGAGTATCATGTCATTGGCATATAGTGAAAGTTTTACTTCTTCCTTACCAATCTGGATGCCTTTCATTTCTTTGATTTCTCAGTTGACCTGTCCTTTGTTTAGTAGCATGTTATTTAGCCTCCATGTATGTGTGTTTTTTCTGGATTTTTTTCTTGTCATTGATTTCTAATATAGCATTATGGTGAGAAAAGATGCATGGAATGACTTTGATCATTTTGAGTTTGTTGATACTTGTTTTGTGGCCTAATATGTGATCTCTTCTGGAGAGTGTACCATGTGCACTTGAAAATAATGTGTATCCTGCTCTTTTAGGGTGGAATATTCTGAATATATCTGTTAAATCTATGTGGTCCAGTGTGGCATTCAAAGCCACTGCTTCCTTGTTGACTTTCTGTTTGAATGATATTATTACACTGAATTAATTTTTATATTTGTTATTAATTGTTTTATATATTTGGGTGCTCTCATACTGAATACATAAATGTTTACAATAGTTATGTCTTCTTTTTGCATTGCCTCCTTTATTATTATATAATGTCCTTCTTTGTCTCTTATTACAGTCTATGTTTTAAAGTCTATTTTGTCTAATATTAGTATTGCTACCCTGGCTTTCTTTTGAGATCCATGTGCATGATAAAATGTTTCTCCATCTCTTCACTTTCAGTCTGCATGTATCATTAGGTCTGAAATGAGTCTCTAGTAGGCAAATATGATGGATCCATTTTTTAGTCCACTCGGTCACTTATCAATTGTAGCATTTAGTCCATTTACATTCAAAGTAATTATTGACAGGTATGTATTTATTGCCATTTTATTATTGTTTTGCTGTTGTTTTTGTAGTTTTTCTCTGGTCCTTTCTTCTCTTACTCTTTTTCAGGGTTTCTTGGGTTTCTTTAGTGATACACTTGGATTCCTTTCTCTTTATTCTTTGCCTATTACTAGATTTTGGTTTGTGCTTACCGTTAGGTTTATATGTAACATCTGCATAAAGCAGTCTATATCAAGTTGATGGTCACTTAAATTTGAACCCATTATTTACTCATCTCCCCCCACCATGTTGTAGGTATATGGTGTAATATTATATATGCTTTTATCAATCCCTTGACTGATTTTTACAAAAATACTTACTTTTACTGCTTTTGTGGTTCTTTTACTTTTATACTCTCACTTATGGTCTTTCCTTTCCACTCAAAGTGTCCCCTTTAATATTTCTTGAGTTGTCATGAACTCCTTTAGCTTTTGTGTGAGAAATTTTATGTCTCCTATTCTGAATGATAGCCATGCTAGACAGACTATTCTTAGATACAGAGTTTTCCCTTTTAGTACTTCAAATATATCTTGCCACTCCCTTCTTGCCTGCAGAGTTCTGCTGAAAAGTCCACTGATATCCTTAAAGGGTTTTCCTTGTATGTCACTCTCTACTTTTTTCTTGCTGCTTTAAAATGTTTTCTTTTTTATCACTCCTTTTTGCCATTTTAATTAGTAGGTGTCTTGATATGGACTTCCTTGGTTTGATTTTGGAGCGGAATCTTTTTGCCTCCTGGATCTGGATATCTGTTTTCTTCCCAATTCAGGAAGTTTTCAGCTGTTGTTTCTTCAGCTGTTGTTGTTCTTCTACATTTTCTTTACCCTTTTTTCTCTTTTTCTTCTGGGATTTCTGTAATAATATTTTTTTTTTACACTTGGTGGAGTCATTGAACTCCCTAAGACTATTCTCAATTTGCACAGTTTTGTTTTGTTTTTTTCCTCTCATTTGGTCATCTTGGTTACTTTCCACTACTGTGTCTTCCAGGTTACTAATTTGTTCCTCTGCTTCCTGTAGCCTTCTATTTATTCCATCAAGTGTATTTTTTTTATTACATTCATTGTGTTCTTCATCTCTGAGTGGTTGTTTTTTTATCTCTTTATTTAGAGTCTCATTGATGTCCTCCCCTCTTCTCTCAGGTCCAATGAGTAGTTTATGATCATTACTTTAAATTTTCTATCAGGCATGTTACTTATATCCATTTGGCTTAGGTCTCTTGCTGTGGTTTATTCCTGTTCTTTCATTTAGGACATATTCCTCTGTGTCCTTGTTTTGTCTAAGTCTCTGTGTATGTTTCTGTGTGTTAGGAAAGTCAGTTATGTCTCTTGCTCTTGAATGTAATAGCATTATAAAGAAGGGGTCCTGTAGTGTCTTGCAGTACAAGGTCACCTGCACCTCAGAACCTGGCACTTTAGGGAGTGTCTCCTATATGTGTTGTTGTATGTGCCCTGCTGTAGAGTCCTGGCTTCTTTTTCCTTCAGTCCACTCATCTGTAGAGGCTTTCTTTGCCTGTTGTGGGCAATGTTTGCTTCCCAGTCAGATCGGGTATATTTTCACAAGGTGTGCACTGGTCTGACTGCAAAATGAGACCTGCCACCACCACCTTCAGAACTAAGGCCTGGCAAAAAAGCATGGGTGGGGAGATGTGGTGCTGAAGGTTTGCACCAGTCTTCTGGGAGAGGGGCCCTGTAGCAGCAGGACTGAGGCAAGTGTGACTGGGAAGGGCGGTTCTGCCGAAGCACAGGCTGGGGCTTAGTGTAAGCAAGTTGGGTAGCGAGCATTGGCATGGTGATGGTTCTAGCTAGTGGCTGTGTGTGTTATGCTGAGGGGCAGAAGAAGGAAATGGCACAAGCTATCTCCTTTGTTCCCATGGAATTCTCCTTGTGAATCCTGTTTCTCTGGACCACACTCTAAGATGAGTAAATAAGTCTCCCTTGAGTGTGTCTTAGGCATTTTTCAAACTGCTGGTTCTATGTTACATCTGCATGGGCTGTTTTAATACTGTCTGTTTCAGGGCAAGGACTCAGTTTCCTAATGCCCTCCAAGCTCTTCCATAGCCAAGCCTGCTGATTTTTTAAATTCTAGGCTTTAAGTTACTCTTGGTAGGAACTCATGACATTCACCCCTTTCACTTCGAAAGCCAAATGTTATGGGGATTCATCTTCCCCACGGGATCCTGGGTGTAATAGTCTGTTTCTCACCCTTGTCTGTGATCCGAGCTCCGTCCTGACCGCTGTTGATCCCTGTTATTTTGCTCCCAAACCATGTCTCCATCATTCTTACCTTCTTCTTTATGGCATTTTCTCTACCTTTAGTTTTGGAGTTTGTTCTCCCAGTCTTTGGGTTATTTTTCAGGTTATTTACACTGATGTCAGTATTATCTAGTTGTATCCATGGGAGGATGCAAGCTTAGGGTCCTCCTATTCTGCCACCTTCCCAGCTTTCTAGAATCCACTAGGAATTTTTATAATACAACACAAATGATACTATAAAGTTTATACAGCCCCTTTTTCATTCAAATGTAATGTTTGGCTTTTGTTGTTAATTTGTGTTTCCTAAAGGTTTTTGCTGTTTGGGAGTAATTAGGGATAATGCCAAATCTCTAATATTTATGAGCTGAGAAATTAGAATTAGGTTAACATTTTTATCATTATACATTCAGTGTTTTAGTTCACATTTTGCAAAATATTTAGTCATTGAAGTAGTGACAAACTTATTTGGAGAGAGAGCTCCCAGGGCTTACTGTATAAAATATTCTTTCTTTGGGCTGATCTGCATATTGAAGGTTAAAGATAGGACCCTGACAATTAGAATTACTTTTTGAAAATCGAATATGGCATTTGTTTATTGAATTATTTTAATTCTCCTTTGTATGTGTAAGAAAAGTTACAAAGCTTTTAGTGTGTTAAAACTTCTTAATCTGAACCTTGAAAATGCGCTTAAAGTATTTGCGTACCACAAACCATGTTGTTTCATAAAATGCTTCATTCAAGTTATAACAGCCCAGGGAAACAGTGACTTGTTACACTGCATTAGAATGACAGGAAAGTATCTAAGAAATGCCCTGATAAAAGATTAGTATGCCAAGGTTTAGTCAGTGTTAATATGAAAAAGATGACATTGGCAAAAAGTAAAATGTCAGACTTTGGGAAATGCTTTCAATACTGAGGCTGCTGTGCCTTTGATTTTATTTTCTAGGTCATTGTTTCCCAAGCTAGATGCTGAACCCCCATTGGGACTGTGAAGATATTGCGAATGTTTTTGGTGATCAGAGCAGAAGAGATCCAACAGTGGTAGGTAGCAGTGAGAGACTGCAGGCAATTATATAAATGAACCAGATGCCCTCTCTCCTTGGGCCCTCTCTCAGTAGCTCCACATCAACATGCTTTCTTCTAGTCTTTTCAGATCTAATGCCTTGCTGAAAGAGAGATGAGTACTGGTAACTTTCTCCCTTTTTTTGCTTTCCTTAATAATTATAGCTAATGACTATTGAGCAATTACTTTGTGCCATGAGACAATGTAGTGTGTGTGCATTAAATAGATTATTTCATTTAAACCTCAGCATAATTCTCCGAGATACATACTTTTTTTTTTTTCCTCCAGCTCATAAATGAAGAAGCTGAGGCTTGGGGAGTTTTAGTGATTTCAAAGTCAGTCAGCTAAAAAGAGATGCTGCAGATTTTGAACACAGGCAGCCTGAATGCAGGACCCCCAGTCTTTTCTGTCTATTCTCCTTTTGTTTTCTTTGTTGAATCTTGTTGGATGAAATGACTTAAGAACTTTTTCTCTATCATTATGAACTAGGCTTAGGATGCGGAGTAAGCCACCTCACTGGAGCAACTCAGAATATTCTGAGCTTTTTCAAACAGCAAAAATGTTTCCTACAGAGATTAAGAAAGGTCCTTTGGAATCTTCAATCTCTGATTGACAATTACTTTCTCTAAGGAGAGAAGGAAAAATTATTTTAAAGATGCAGCCGATATGGGAAGGACATAAAGGTTGATAAAAGTTTAGGAACCTTATTAGTTAATTCTCTAGCTCCTTGGACTGCTTTGACTTAGTTAAATATTTTGAGTGATGATGAGTCACTGCGTAAGAATTTTTTAGTCTTTTTGATAAAGATTCTAAAGTGTCCCCTTTCACTTTTTCTTTGCTTCCTTCTGCTATATCCTTCTTCTGATGAAGAAAACTGTGTTAATACTGTCGTCATTGGGGAGAATTAAGGGACACATTTAGCAACTGAATTCTTCCAAATGAATTCCAAACTTAATAGAAATGGGATTTCTTGTTATGATGGCAAAAAGAATTGGGGCATTTTCTTCCACAAACAATTTTTTTAAAAACCGGACATTATTACTACAGACAATTAGTTGAAGGCACTGGACAGTGTCCAAAGGCAGACAGAAAAATGAATAAAAAAATACTCTTGAAAGATTGCTCTTGCATTGGTTGAGAGCTGCAAGCTTGTGACTTTCTAAGCTAGGGTGTTCCCTAAACCCAACTCTGGCACAAGAAAACCTCAGCCTTGCTAGTGTGAATAGGGAAGTATTCAAGTTCAGAGCCACAGAAACACTGGTAAGTTATGGAGGGATTTCTGAAGGGAGAAAACCAAATTTACGTAACAAACTGTTGAACTTTTCCCGTCAAATAAGCTTTAGAGCTGTCTTCCTACTGATTCTCTCACTGCTCTGAGATAGCCTGTAATCTTATATATTGTGCTTATATTATCTGTTTTTACAACTGGAATTTATTTGAAAAGCAATGTATAGGTTGGCATATTTAGCACACAGCAGACATATGAGGCCTTTATGTTTAACTTTGATGGTGCAGAAGCCTTCCTTTGGGAGACAAAGGCTATAAAGAGTATGGAGGGGAAAAAAACAGATAAATTCTTTGAAAGAAAAACTTACCTTTGGTCATTGTTACTGTACTTCTGGTTGTTCATATGGGAAATAATCCATTGGATACCCAAGTGTTATGACCCATTAATTTGGATAACCCCAGGAGCAAACTGAGGTGACACATGTGTTCAGAATAGATCAGTGGCTTGGGAGACTAAAATGTTTATTGGATCTGCATCGGTTTGGGAGTATTCTCCACATTTAGATACACCTGGGAAAGGAGGAAAACAAAGATCTAGCCTGGCCTGGGTTCTTAACTCACCCTCTGCACACCATGGCCATCAGTTTGACTTGATCTACACACATATCACTCTAGTGGAGACTGATTCAATCTCCTTGGGTGACTGTATTAGTTAAGGTTCTTCAGAGAAATAGAACCAATCAGATAATATACATATATAAAGAGATGAAATATAAAGAATTGGCTCATGCGGTTGTAGAGGCTAAGTCTCAAGAGTTGCAATTAGCAAACTGGAGACCAAGGAGAGCCAATGGTATAGTTCTAGTCTGAGTCTAAAGGCCTGAGAACCAGGACAGCACATAGTGTAAGTTGTAGTCCAAGGCTAGATATGAAAGCAGAAGAGCAATGTCCCAGTGTAAAGACCATTAGAAAGCGAAAATTCTTTCTTACTCAACCTTTTTATTGTGTTCAGGCTTTCCATGAATTGGATGAGGCCCATTCACTCTGGAGAGGGCATTCTGCTTTACTCAGTCTACTGATTCACATGTTAATCTCATACAAAACACTTTCTCACAATCATCCAGAATAATGTTTAACACAATATCTCGGCACCCCATGGTCCAGTCAAGTTGACATAGAAAATTGACCATCACAGTGACTCATTGAACTAGGTCTATCCGGTTAATTTCTTTGGCCAAAGAACCGAACTTGGTTAGAAAAGCACATCTCATAACCTCATGTTTCTGGCAGGGCATAGGTTGGTCTGGGCCAAATTCTTGTTACCTAAATATTCATTAACTACTATAGTGAGGATATTACAATGCCACCCAGGCAAAAATAGAAACTGGTTAACATTCCTAGGTAATACTTGGCCAAAAGAAACAAATCTTACAGAGAAATGCCTTGAGCATGTTAAAATGTAGCTGGAGAAATCCCAAGCTGACTATTAACACAGGTCAGCCTTGATGAAGGCCATAATAAAGAAGAAGAAGAAGAGTGCTATGAGAGTAAAGGGTAAGGGATAGGGAAAGGTATTTTAGTTGTGTCTTAAATTTTTTCGTCATTTATATTCACCTTTCTTATTTGGGGCACTTTTTTTTTTTTTTTTTTTTAGTGTGGTATAATCCACATACCATAAAACCTACCATTTCATATTATATAATTCGGTGATTTTTCAGTATATTGATATGGTTTTGCAACCACACTATTATCTAATGCCAGAAAATTTTTTTCGCCATCAGGGCTTCTTTTTGCAACACATGATGTTTTTTTGAATTTCACCATCATATGCAAATCTAAAGGCCTATACAAATGCTATAGCTTGAATTTATTGGTGAAATATGTTGACTCATCAATGTAGGCGGAGAAGAAGTTGCTTTTTAATTTATTACACGAAACCTCTTGCTTCATATGGTATGTCATCAATAAGTCATTATTTGAGAATGAAACCTTATCAATTTCTCATACTGCATCTTTGCCCTAACATTTTTACTATAGTTTCACGTTGTTATTCTTACGTTCCCATCAACTGTGTTATTTTTCCTTTTTTGGGAAGCAAGTTCTATTACTGAATAAGTTGTTTCCTAAGCCTTTTTACTAAAGCTTTAGTCTATTTTTGGATTCCAATTGCCATTTAAAATAATCAACATCTTCACTTGTTAAATGGATGTTATTTGTGGTTCAGTGTTGTCTCAATTTTGCTGGAGCTATCATAGCAGTTGAAAACTCTTTGTACCAGACTACATGCAAGGGAAAATCAACTTGGATTACCAGCCCATTTAAAATCCATTGATAAGTATCTTTCATTATAGAAATGAATTTGGTTTTTGTCTGTCTCTTGTTGCACTAGGACAGTAAAATGACTCAGATTATAAAATAATTATTTATCCCTAACCATATCAGAATTGTCTATAGACCTAAGCCTAGAAATCTCCTTTTTCATCTCAAAGCCTGGCTCCAAAATTCATCACGTTGCATTGTCATACATGTCTTCAAAACACACACAAGTGCTATATAAAACAGAAGGGTATAATAAATAACCAAGCATTAAATTTTCAAAACATATAACATCATGGTACAATTTACTTGTAGACTGAATCTGTGCTTCGCAGTGTTTACACTTGCGAGGTATCAAGGAGAGAGTTCTACCATCACATTTACAAATTCCTTCCTTAGGGTAAGATTTCCCTTTGATTCTCTATTATGCTAGCAGTAATTGTTGGCATTTGGCAAAGGGAGGCTGGGGGAGGTGATGTGAGGCAGAGGCTGTCATCATTCTGCTGTCCTCCCTGTGTGTCATACCCACTGTTTATTATTGAGTATCCCTTTCTTGTATCAATACCTGAAAAGAACCCAAATAAATCTTGTCTTACTAATTTCTAATACTGTTATAATCTATTTGCTTAATATTCAATGCTGATAACTTTGAGCCACTATCAGTAGGAGATACATCTTGAATTATTTTTCTGCTGGTGCTCTGTTGCTCAGCTCTCTTGCCTTGTAAGTTGTGTGCTCAGTGGTATTTGATGTAGAGGGAGTCATTGGGCTGCTGAGGCAAAGGTCAGATGAGCAGAAACCTCATTGCCTGGTACTAACCTCCCTTTAGTACTTACCAACTCTAATTGCCTGTTTACTTGTCTGTTTTCCCCACTGAATTGGATGTTCCACGAAGGAAAGTCTTTTTTTTTTTCTTACTTACTATTAATTCCCTGTTATGTAACACCCTGTAAAAGGCAAATGTTTCCTAAGTGTTTACATCTTGAGTGAATGCTGAACTCCCTAAAACATCTTGTATCCTCCTGCTTCATACTTATTTGTGAAGACAACTAAACTCTAGCAGAATGTTCATAGCATTCTTATTTTAATAGCGGCAAACCCCAAAAGGCACTGAACTAAAGCCTAACTCAAAAACTTATTAAAGTCCCACTCTATCGATGGCAGAATCAATGTAATTTTTTCTGGAGAAACAGAAACAACTCAAGTAACAGTGTTTTGTGTGTGTGTGTTTTGGCCCATGGGCTACAAACAAATGAAAAGTAATTTTATCCCAGCTATGCAATCACCTTTGAGGAATTTCAGAGCCAGTGGTGTCTTGAATTACTGAAAATACCTCAACTCTGCTGTTTCCTTAAGACATACATCTGTAGACTATGCTCTGCCGATGGGGATTATTTAGTTATTTGTGATGATACATCATAGGAAGGGCACAGAATGTTGTCTTTCTCTTGCCTCAGACTCTAGGGATATTTGCAGGAAATTAGATACTTTACTTTTGAGAAAATTCATTGGCTCTAGTTATTTGTTTCCTAGTTCAAAGCATTCCTTTGCTTCGGCCATGGGATATTAGGGAAATTCCCAGGACATTTTTTTGTTTTAATCAGAGCTACCCTGTTGTCTTTTATTCTCAAGAGCAGCAAGTATGCCATGGAGGTGACATTTAAGAGCCAGTTGACCCTTTCCTTGTCCTTATATTAACACATGTCACCTGACAGTGGCCCACTGCAACTTAACAGCTATATCTAGTAAAACTGAGCCCCTTTGTTTTCCTTCATCTTTCTGATGCCTTCCAGATCAGATTCCTCATAAAGTCATCATTTCTTTCTTGTAAGTCTCTATTACCATTCCTTTCCCACTATTTCTTGTTTCCATTTCTTGTGTTAATTACCTTTCAGACTCACTTTCTCTACTTTGATACGGTATTCTCTTTTTTAGACACTTTTGGGTTTTTTCTTGCTACCTTTTGGGTTTTTCGTTTTCAGACTCATACTGTGCATAAACTCTTCAGGTCAAGATGACCTACTTCTCACTGAGCTCTTGTTTAAGATCCACTTGACTGAGAATCTCTTCCTGAACTACATTACACCAAGATTATGTGGATGACCAGAAAAAAACATTATCTGAACTTCAGAATTTTTTAAAAGGTCTACTGTGGCTATTTATGTTCCCTGAAGTTGCTCACCGTTTGCTAAACCATCTTCTTAACTCTGTGTGAACTTGGCCTCCCTCAGAACGGTATGACAAATGAGAGGGAAGGAATAACTCATCTTTCCTCTTATATCAAAAATGAAGTGAATAATCCTTAAGAAATGTCACAACATAGCTGTTATGAATAACACCACTTTACAGTTGAGATAACCAAGTTCTAGAAAGAAGGTTAATCTCCAGTCTACATAGCTAACAAAGGAGGAAGAACCCAGGATTCCAAACCAGATAATAGAATTTCCAGTCTGAAGCTCTGCCTGTTAAATGTGATTTGATCTCAGGGTTAGGTTTAAAATGAGTACATTTTCCAGTGTTCTAGTTTTAGAAATAATTGGGAGAGGAGGTGGGGAAAGAAGTAAGTTACATAATAATATATGAAGATCTTGTTAAATATTAATCGGGTCTTACTGAGGGCCAGCAATCTTATAAAAGATGGGGATATGTCAGGGGTTAGAGTAGCCTTGCTCATTATTGTAGTTTCCATTCATAAGAAAGTATGAGATAATGGTCAGAGCTATGAGGGAAAAAAAGACAGATGATTTGATTTTAACTGCGGAGTGATGCTGTCTTACATGGGGAGCCTGGGAAAGCTTCTCAGAGGAGGTGACATTAGAACTGAGAATTGAATAGTTCACATTCTATTCATTAATATTAACAGTTAGAAATAAAGGTTTCAAAATGTATCAAAAATTTAAAAATAGTATGGAATCCTTCCAAAGCCAAAACAAAACAAACAAGCAAACAAACAAAACCTAAGTGAGGCATCCTCTTATTAAACCCCAGTTAAAGAGAGAAAAACAACTTCCAAGTCTCTTTTCTCTCTAAAGTTTTTCCTTCTCTCTCTCTTCCTTTTTTTAGGGTAAAGATCCAAAGTCATATATTTACACTGACTTTAACAAAGCAAAATACATTTATTTTTCCATTTTATTTTTATCGAGTTACATATATACAGAGTTTAGAAAGTCAAATAGTTCCGAAAAAGCTTACAAGGAAAAAGAACTATCTTCTGTTAAACTCATCGTCACCCGCGGTTTCTACATCTCAGAGACAACCACTTTCAATCTGTGCTATTTTCTCAGGCTTCAAAATAACAGATTTACATAGTTCCTAGATTTTTCAGTTTTCTATGTCATGTATTGATGTATTCTATTGAAACTAATATTTTAATGTTCTTATTTTCTCCTCCCACGTCCTCTCTCTCACTATCTTTTAAAACCAGTTATACCATCAGTTTTAATTAGATCAGTTTAGATCATTTAATCGATGTAGATCCATTAGATCTCTTATCACTTAGATCATTAGAGTTAATGGCTCTGTGTTTATATTATGATGGGGAATGATAAGAGCCATGTAGCTAACTGTCATTACATTTCCTTTTGTCTTCCTAAGTGTTAATGATTGACCCGTTTTAAATTTTAATTTGTTTTCTACCTATGCATCATTAATTCATTCCCAAACTCTTCCTCAGAACTATAAATCTCCTTTCAAACATTCAAATGCATTAAGTAGTCTATCCATTTCAAATTTTTCTTGGATATCTTTCTCCTTGAGCCCTGCATTCTCTTGTTCTAATCTGAATTGGTTGATTTCTCATCATTCTGAGACTCCATTTTCTTATTTTTTTAATGGGGAGCTGTGTATCTCAGATTTCATGTCTTCCTTTCTCTTGGGTGTGGTGGTCCAAATAATGGTCCCCCAAAGATGTGCATATCTTAACCTTCGGAACCTGTGTATATGCTACTTTACATGGTAAAAGAGACTTTGTAGATGTGCTTAAGGACCTTGAGCTGGGGAAATTATTCTGAATTTTCCAGGCAGGCCCATTGTCTTTATAAGTCAAAGAAGGAAGCATCAGAATCAAAGAGAGAATTGAAGATGTTATGCTGCTGGCTTTGAAGATTGAGGAAGGAACGAACCATGAGCCAAGGAAAACAGGCAGCTTCTAGAAGCTAGAAAAGACAAGGCAACAGATTTTCCCCTACAGCCTTCTTCAGAAACATAACTCTCCCTACACCTTAATTTTAGGACTTGTGACTTCCAGAACTGTAAGATAATAAATTTATATTGTTTTAAACCACTAAGTTGGTGGTAATTAGTTTCAGGAACATGGGAAACTCATTTGCTGGCTTACCCTCTAATTTTGTTAGGGCACTTTCTCTGGGATCTTGAAAACAGTACATGGAAGATAGAATTTTTGATGCCTCATATATCCAAAAAATATCTTTATTTTTTACCTAAGAGTCCTTAAGGATGGAAGTGATTTTCCTTCAGGATTTGAAGGTGTTTCACTATTGTGTTGTTTCTGCCAGTGAGAAGTGCAATGCCATCCTGATGCCTGACTTTTGTGCCCTGTTTTATTTATTTTTTTTTCTCTTGGGAAGCTGCTGTTCTACTCTCTCTGTCCCCATCATTGAGAAGTTTCCTGATGATGTGCTTTGCTTTCCTCTAGGTCCATGTATTAAGCACTCGTAATAAAGACACTTATTCAGTTCTGGACCATTTTCTGAATCATTTATTTGATCATTTCCTTCCCTCTCTTTTTTGTTCTCTAGAATTTCTGCTACTTATCTGTGGGCATTCTGAAATGACCTTTGAAGCTTTCTTTTTTCATCCCCTGTTTTCTATTTCTATCTTTATTCTACTTTCTGGAGATTGCCTTAACCACATCCTCTTACTCTACTTAAGTTTTTCATTTCATATATCTGATTTTTAATTTCTAAGACCTCTTTATTTGATTTTTCAGTTTTCCTTCAAACTTCACCATTATTTTTTTAAGTAAATTAGTATTTTCTTTTCCCTTTTAAAAAAAATAATTATCATTATTTACCTGGTTCCCTTTATGATATCTTTTTCTATCGTCCCAGTTCATTTTCATCTTGGCTTCGTGTAGGAGGCTTTTCTGAAGCGTTTGATGTATTCACGTTTAAGGGTGAGGCCCTAGAAAGCTGACTGGGAGCCCTGTGTGTCAGTTTATGAGTTGATGGTCTTCACTGATGGTCTTCACAATTTTGATGGTTATTGTAGGTCACCACCGTCCACCCCCCCCCCCGCCCCGCCCCCTACTAGTTATGCTGATCGTTGACTTCAGAGACAACTGCTTTAAAATCTTGTCTGGGAGATCTAAAATGTCTGCTAGTGTTTCTGAAGACGAATGGGAATATGGACCCCATGTATCTCATTGTTCAGTGTATAGACTTTCACTTAATCCTGTTTTTCAGTTTTCCTGGAGTCCTCCTATACAGTCTCCCTGATTTAATCTCTCCAAGTCCTCTTTGGGGATGGAGAACAGAATCTGTGTTAACAGCTTCTTTATATAAATTCTCTAACAACCTTCCCGTATCAAGTCCAATCTCACCCCTATGATACCACTTAATTTCTGAGAATTTCCTTTGTTTTGAGGCCTAAAACAGCCAGCTTCTCGTTTCCTCCTTTCGGGGTTTTTCTTGTTCTCTAATCTTTTTTCTGGCTTCCAAAGATAGGTCACCATCATTCCTTCTCAAGTTCACTTTATGCTTAGGAGTCTCTTTAAATCTTTTCACTACCTTTTTAGTGAATTTCAGGACAGAGCAGTGGAAATGACATGTGTTCAGTCTTTCATGTTTAACTGAAGCTCAAGAATTAATTTTTTTTTTTTTTTTACAGTTATATTGATTTTTAACAAAACCACATTTTCTGGGCTCTAGCACTCAGCCTTTAAGTCTGGAAGTTACTCCCTTGTTTACTGAGGTACATGACAGAGTAACTGATGAGCCTATAAAATTATATAGTCCTTTTTCCAATTTTCTGGCTGTGTTGGTGACTGGTAATTAAAGTGTTCATGGCAGCCCTGAGAGTACCTTATGCCTTGTCATTGCCACATCCACATGCCAGATAACAATTGCTTGAAAATTAGTGATGGTTCAAAAATTAATGAGCTTTTCTTAAAGACGTATTTTATTCAAAGGCTATGAAAGATACGACTTGTGGGGCGCCTGGGTCACTCAGTCACTTGAGCCTCCAACTTCGGCTCAGGTCATGATCTTGCCGTTGGTGGATTCCAGCCCCCTGTCGGGCTCTGCACTGACAGACAGCTCAGAGCCTGAAGCCTGTTTCGGATTCTGCCACTCCCCGCTTGTGCTCTCTCTCTCTCCCTCTCTCTCAAAAATAAATAAACATTTCTAAAAATTTTGTTTAAAACAAAAAAGATACAACTTGTTTTCATGTGTTGAGAGACACACTTCTTTCATGAGTAACATTTTATTTTTAAAAAAGTGAATTGTAAGAATTTTCTTGAAACTCCAAACTAGCAGAGTTTATATCTTCTGATTAACTGGAGACACTTTTCATATTGGGATACTATGTAAAGTACTTGTCCTAAAATTATATTTTTAAGTTTGAAGATAGTACCTAGTTCTAATACTTTGAGATAAACTGAAGAAATCCATGTGTACTCTATCCATGTTTCTGAGGTTATTTATCTCCATGGCTCCTTAATCTTAATCTTTTTATAAAGGAACACCTCAATTGTTTTAGTCTATGTTCAAGCTGATATCTTTTATCATTTTAATTTTGTGTCTTTGGACCTTCTCCAGCTTTATTCTATTTGTTTTGAGGTTCATTAACCACAAAGTCGTATGGTGTGGATTCTTTATGAGTTTTTAATCAGGATAAAATTTTGTTTTCTGTTTGGCTCAGTGTTTGGCCTCCTGATGAGGTCCAGAGCTTTTCTTGTTCTAGACTTCATTTCAAAGTCTTCAGAGCATCTATAATGGTAAGTGGGTTGACTTTCAGGACAAAGGTGTGATATTCAGTTCTGTCATTTTTGTTTAGAGTAAAAATCAATAGCAACAAGAGGGTTCTTTAGAACTTTTATTGCACAGTTTCACGTGAGGAACAAACCCACAAGGAGCTCAAGTGCCTAGGGTACAGTTGTCCAAGAAAACTAGACTCTTGGATCATGACCAGGAATTTTCTCTCTGCATACTTCTGCCTAGTAAATAATGTCTAGCCTACTTAAACTTAGGTTAAGTCACCATCTTAAGATGAATTAGGAGAGTTCTGTGCACCTTACTCTTCTTTCCTTCCCTAATATTACCTCCATTATTTTTATCATCCCCAATTTCTTTCCCCTTCGTGTGTCTGTCTGTACTTTTTACAGTTTCCTCTATTTCCACCTACTATCTGCATACTTTTGCGCAGTCCTACTTGCTCTGAATCTGTAATGACCTGTCAATTTTGTTCTGTCTAGAACAAGAGGATTAAAGACCAGAGCTCTCGTCTGCCTTATTTCCGTGTTTGCCCCTCTACTGTCTGTGCTGCACACAGCAGCTTGTGTGTTCTTTAGAAAAACCATCTGCAGAGAAAGAGAAAAAAAATAAATAAATAAAGCAGGCTCACTGAGATAAGTAGGGATGGAAGTTGAAGAGAAAGCCAAGGTACCTCTCCAGTTCAGTTTCTTATGTCTTAGGATTGCATAAGTCATCCTTATATCCCTATAGTAAATCTTCCTTCTGTGCTTGTAAGAGCTCAGGTTCATTTCTGCTACTGCCAGCTGAGTTGTCATAGCTAATATCATATGTTTAAATAAAACAGTGCACTATCTGCAATGCTTATATTATGTGTTGAAAATAACTTTATCAGCTAAAATTTTATATCTTAAGCACCATACATAACATTGTTTCTATGGGGAAAATATATGTCCAAATAATTTAAATTACTGTTTGGATAAAGCCTAAATTCTAAATTTGGGATTGCTTTTTTTTTATTAATTAGGTTTTATTAATTATCCATGTTTTGTTGATTACACTTGTGTGTGTGTGTGTGTGTGTGTGTTTATTTATTTTTGAGAGAGAGAGAGAGAGAGAGAGAGAGAGAGAGACAGATAGCAAGTGGGGGAGGGCAAGAGAGAGGGAGACACAGAATCCAAAGCAGGTTCTAGGCTGTGAGCTGTCAGCACAGAGCCTGACCTGTGGCTCGGACTTGTGAACCTCAAGATCACGAACTGAGCCGAAGTTGGAGGCTGAACTGACTGAGCTACCCAGTCACAATTACACTTTTGAAAGCACACATTTATATATTTTTATCTCCTCTTTCTGTCCTTACTCAGGAATAGAGCTCATGCTCTAGTCCTTATAGGCAATCTTTAGCTATTATTGACTGTCAAAAATTCTCCCTATGTTGTTAGTCTATCCCATTGAACCTATTGACATTTTCAGTCAGAGTTTTTGTAGAAATAATTCAGTATCAGTTAAAAATTTGTCATGTGAAGAAACAGCGCAGCACAGTGCTGAAGGAGAAAAGGCTTTCACGTCATCTACTTATCTCACAAGAATAAATCTACTAACCCAAAAGTCTTCTTTGCCATGAACTTTTAAAAATGCAAAGTGGAAGAAAAAAAGATGAAAAATCTGGTCTTTAAATCAGTCAAATTGGCTCAATCAATCAATAGCCTATGAATGTTCAGTCATGTTTTTAGGTAATTGAGTGTGTGTGCATGCGTGTGTGTGTGTGTGTGTGTGTGTGTGTGTGTGTCTATTGTAGGCTTTGAGCTGCCAGTAGTAAAGCATTTTAAGTCAGATAAGGAAAAAATAGATAAATATGGTATGTTAATTGCTGAGGCAGTATCCAGTGAACATCAATTAAAACAGAAGGCTTTGAAATCAGGGAAAAATAATTTTAAAGAGGGCTGTTGTTTTTGTTAATTATAGAGTACGAATGAGACTAATTCACTGCTTCCCTCCAACCCCAAGCTATAGATAAAAGACTCTGAATAGCATATCATTCAGTACAAGAACTTTACCATCACTTTTATTCATCAGCAAAACCAAAGAAACAATTGCAGGATGTTCTCTATTATTTAGCATGGAATGCCTTTATCACTTTATGTCCTTGCCTGACATTCCTCCTTGTTTGTTGCCATTAAATGCTTGGCTTTTATTCACACAGCACACTGCCAAAGAAGTCAGCGTGCAGTTTATGTTATATTGCTTCGAGGGTTACAGCAATGTCACCTCTTTCTTAAAACAGTTGGTCAACAATGACCGCAAAGTTGAGTATAGTAGAACCCTTATACTGATTACCATGAGAAGCAAAATAAATAATGAACTCTATAAAAAGTAATAGTGAGACTGAACTGATTGGCAGACTATTTGATTTCATGGATGGTTTCATTTTTAAAAGGTCTGACAAAATCCTGTAGCATTCTGTGTTACATTAGACGTTACATTTCCCTACCTATAGCTGCCTGCCTAAAAGTGAAGGCAAATACTTTTTGGGAGGAGGTAGGTGTTTTTCTTTTTTGTATTTAATCTGTTGACTTTTCTATAGATAAGAAAAGGCCACTAACCTGGGCAGGGTAACCATTCTGGTGTCATTTTCCAAATTACTCTAATGCGATTTTCAGAGCCTGGCTTCTATAGATCATTTATTCATTTAGTAGTAATGCTTATGGAAGTAGATAAGCTGCATTTCCTTGTGTGCTTTTATAATTTATAAGGACAATTTGGCAAGGATAAGTTTGGATGCTTCCCTAAGATGCTTTGGCTATCTTCCCCTAACCATATGATGAGCCTCATTTCACTTCTTTGAAATCTCTCCTTTAAATCTTTTGCTTTGGGCGTAGTTTCTGGATATTGTAAGAACAGTTTGCTTCTGAAGGCTGTTGTGGACTGGATGCTCCTTGGCAGTTAATTCTCTTTCTTTTTCTGTGGACTCTAAGTGGAATGCCCTTTAAATAGTAATGATGTATGACTTTATTTCTACCACATCTAGGTTGTTCCTGGTAATTTTAAATTATTTATTGAAGCATGTACCAGATATACTGGTACTATTAAGCTCTGCATACCCTTCTTAACTTTTTCTCACCTGTGAAATTAAAAGAGCCAAATTGTAGACATGTTGAAGTTTCACTCTGAATGTTGCTGGGTTTTAAAGAAGTGCCTCCATGGGGCACCTGGGTGTCTCAGTTGGTTGAGTGTCCGACTGCAGCTCAGGTAATGATCTCATGGTTTGTGAGTTCTAGCCCCATGTTGGGCTCTGTGCTGACAGCTCAGAGCCTGGAGCCTGCTTCAGATTCTGTGTCTCCTTCTCTCTCTGTCCCTCCCTCACTCGCTCGCTCTCTCTCTCTCTCTCAAAAATAAATAAACATTAAAAAACATTTTTTTAAACAAGTGCCTCCATATAATAGCTTTGTCTTCAGTGTAGTTTCATTTTTAAGCCCGTGTCATGTTTTATATCCCCTCTACTTCAGTAATACATAATCACTTGGAGTTCCTTGGGAATTGATATTTTCTCATAACTTCTCTGTTTTTAAACATTTATATAACACTATATCTGGATGTTTCTTATCCCGGATGATTATATCTTTGGTTTCTGATGGCAGAAATTCCTTTGCATTTAGAGCTTCTTATTATGAATACAGGTTTTGACCCCACTTAATACTACTGTATTTTATAGGTTCTCTTTTTAAGACTAAAACCACATATTTCTCCTGGATGAGAATTAATTAGCTTTCAGAGGCTTGCACCATTACTGAATCTCTAAATAATTCTTGAATCTACCTAGACTGTATTCCCCTAATCTTTTCATCCTCCCACACTCTTAGATGTTAATTTCATGTAATGCTTCTTCCTTCAGCATCATGCTCAGCTTCTTATTTCACTGAGAAAAAATTAAAGCAATCAAGAGAGAACTTAAGGCACCCACTATATCTACTCACCTACTTGTGTCTGTCCCCATACATTCTAGCTTCTCTCCTCTTTACTCTAATTGACAATTTTGTTCCTAGCAAAGCCAACATCCCTGTCCACCACACGTCATTTTTTTTTTTAACCTACCAGGATTCTTCACAACAATGTATGGGATTTCCCCTTGCTCTGCTTTCTTGCTAGTACTTTGGGACCATTACTTTCTTTTCCTTTTTCCTTTCTTTCTCTTTCTTCTCATCCTTCTCTACCTTCCCATTTCTTTGTAGAGATCATTGTAGGTTTTTAGTGATATCTCACTGAAGCTGACTGGAATTTTGCTATTTATGGTTGATGTTGAGCATCTTTTCTATGAGCTTATTTGCCATCCATATATTTTCTTTGGTTCAGTGTCTGTTCACATCTTTTGTCCCTTTTATATTATGTTGTTTGTTTTCTTACTGTTGAGATTTGAGAAAATTTAATATATTTTATATAAAATTCCTTGCAGATATGTGATTTGTGAATACTATCCCACTCTTTAGTTTATTTTTTCTCTTTCTTAACATTGTCTTTCTCAGAGAGGAAAAGGGTTTTAATTTTAATAAAGCCCAGTTTGTCTTTTTTTAATTTTTTTATGTTTTATTTATTTTTGAGGGAAAGAGAGAGACAGTGTGAGTGGGGAGGGGCAGCGAGAGAGGGAGACACAGAATCCGCAGCACGCTCCAGGCTCTGGGTTTCAACACAGAGCCTGATGTGGGGCTTGAACTCACAAACCGTGAGATCATGACCTGAGCCAAAGTCAGATGCTCAACCAACTGAGCCACCCAAGCGCCCTTGTCTTTTTTTTTTTTTTTTTAATGAATTTTGTTTCTGGTGTCGAACCTACAAAGTAGTTGTTTAACCCAAGGTTAAGAAAAATTTTCTTCCATTATTTTTTTCTAAATGTTTCATAGTTTTATGTTTCACATTAGGGTCTACAGTCCATTTTGGGTTAATTACTGAACAATATGTGAGGTATAGGTTGAGATTTAATTTTCTTTCCATATAAATGTTTAGTTGTTCCAGCACCCTTTGTTGAAAAGACTGTACTTTGTCCACCAAATTCTACTTGTTCCTTTGTTAAAAGCCCATTGTGTCCATATTTGTGCAGTTCTATTTTTGAATTGGTTTGTATTTCCCTGAAGAGTAGTGATGTTGAGCATATTTTCATGTACCTGTTGGCCATCTGTATGTCTTTGAAAAAATGTCTGTTCAGGTCCTGTGCCTATTTTTAAATCAGATTATTTGTATTTTTGCTGTTGAGTTGTATGAGTTCTTTATTTATATATGTTGGATACTAACACCTTATCTGATACATGGTTTGAAAATATTATCTTCTGTTCATAGATTGCCTTTTCATTTTGTTGATTATGTCTTTGTGCAGAGATTTTTAGTTTGATGTAGTCCCACTTGTTTATTTTTGCTTTCGTTACCTGTATTTTTTTGTGTCATATATAAGAAATCAATGTCAAGAATAATGCCAAGAAGATTTTCTCCTGTTTTCTTCTAGCAGTTTTGCAGTTTCACGCCTTTTACATTTAAGTGTTTGATCCATTTTGGATTCTTTTTTTGTGAATGGTATAAGAGATCTAAGTTAATTATTTCTCATGTTTTCCCAGAACCACTTATTGAAGAAATTGCCTTTTGCCCACTGATTATTCCTGTCAAATATTAATTGATCATATGTGCATAGGTTGATTTCTGGGCTCTCAATTCTGCTCCATTCATCTATGTGTCTCTTTTAATGCCAGTACCATACTGTTTTGATTACTACAGCTTTGTAACATAGTTTGAAACCCAGAAGTATGATTCCTCCAGGTTTGTTTTTCTTTCTCAATGTTGCTTTGGCTCTTTGGAGTCTTTTGTGGTTCCATACTCATTTTAGGATTGTTTTTTCTATTTCTGTGAAAACTGCCCCTGGAATTTTGGTAGGGATTGCATTGACTCTATAGATGGCTTTGGGTGGTTTGGATATTTTAACAATAGTAATTCTTCTGATTTCACCCACACAGGATATCTTACCATTTATTTGTGTCTTCCTCATTTCTCTCATTTTGTTGTTAATGTATAGAAATGCACGTATAGATTTTTGTAGCTGATTTTATATCTTGCAACTTTACTTAATTTATTGATTGGTTCAAAATTTTTTTGGTGGAGTTTTTAGTTTTCTAGATATGAGATCATGTCATCCACAGAAACTACTTTTTCTGATATGGATGCCTTTTATTTTTTATTTTTTATTTATTTTTATTTTATTTTTATTTTATTTTGCCTACTTGCTCTGGCTAGGACTTGTAGAACTATTTTGAATAAGAGTGGTGTGTATGGGCATCTTCGTTTTCTTCCTGATTTTAGAGGAAAAGCTTTCAATTTTTCATTATTGAGTGTGTTAACTGTGGATTTGTCATATATGCCCTATATTATGTTTACTTCTGTCCTTTTTGTACCCAATTTGTTGAGAGTTTTTATGATAAAAGAATGTTGAATTTTGTCACTTGCTTTTTCTACATCTATTGCGAGAATCATGTGCTTTTTATCCCTCATTCTATTAATGAGGGTGTCACATTTATTGATTTGTGGATATTGAACAATATTTGCATCCTAGAGATAAATCCCAATTTATCATCCTGTTTGATCTTTTGATGTGCTGTTGAACTTACTGTGCTAGAATTTTGTTGAGAATTTTTGCATCTATATTTATGAGAGATATTTACCTATAGTTTTCTTTTCTTGTAGTGTCAATATCTGGCTTTGGTGACACTGACCTCATAAGGTAAGTTTGGGAGTATTCCCTCCTCTTCAATTTTTTGGAAGAGTTTGAGAAGGACTGGCATTAATTTGTCTTGAAATGCTTGGCAGAATGCCCACTGAAACCATCTGGTTTAGGGTGGGGAGGTTCTTTGTTGGTAAGTTTTTGATTACTGTTTGAATCTCCTTTCTTGTTAACAGTCTTCTCAGACATTTTATTTCTGCATGATTCATCTTGATAAGTTGCACGTCTGTAGGAATTTATTCCAGGTTATCTAATTTGTTGGTGTATTTTTTGTGTTTTACTTTTTTTTTTTTTTTTTTTTTTTTGCTTTCTTTAAAGTGTATTTATTTATTTTTCTAGAGTGCATGGGAGGGGCAGAGAGAGAGAGAGAGAGAGAAAATCCCAAGCAGATTCTGCAAGGTCAGCACAGAGACCAGCATAGGGCTCAAACTCACAAAATATGAGATCAGGACCTGAGCCAAAATCAAGAGTCAGATGCTTAACCAACTGCGCCACCCAGGCACCCCTCTTTTTACATTTTGAAACAATCCATTTATTTGAAACAGAGTATTTATACTCTTATAATCCTATGTATTGCTGTGGTGTCAGTTGTAATATCTTCTCTTTCATTTTTAATTTTATTTGAGGCCTCTCTCCTTGTTTCTTGGTTAGTCTAGATACAGTTTTGCCAATTTTCATTTATCTTTTCAAAAAACTAACTCATGATTTTTTTCATGATTTTTTCCTATTGTATTTTTCATCTCTACATCATTTATTTCTGGTCAATTTTTATTATTCTTTCTGCTAACGTTTGGGTTTAATTGTTTTTTTCTTTCTAATTCCTTGAAAGGTAAAGTCGAGTTATCTATTTGAGATCTTTCTTTTTTTCTTTACGTACACATCTGTTGCTATAAGCTTCCTTCTTAGAAATGTGTTTGCTGCATCTTGTAAATTTTGGCATGTTGTGTTTTCATTTGTCTCAAGCTACTTTCATATTTTTTAAACTCATTTAAAACTATATTTTTAAATGTACGTACGTACGTATTTATTTATTTATTTATTTATTTATTTATTTTTAAGTAACTCTGCACCCAGCATGGGGCTCAAGCTCACAACCCCAAGATCAAGAGTTGCATGCTTTTCCAACTGAGCCAACCAGGTACCCCACTCTCTGATTTTGTATTTCTTCTTTGATCCCTTGATTGTTCAGAAGTCTGTTGTTTAATTTCCACATATTGGTAAATTTCCACTCCCCCTTGTTATTGATTTCTCATTTCATACCATTATAGTTGGGAAAGATACTAGAGTTGATTTCTATCTTCTTACATTTGTTAAGGCTTACTTCATAGCTCACCGTATGATCTATCCTTGAGAATGTTCTGTGAAAAGAGGACTTTGGAGTGTTTTATAAGTATTTGTTGGATGAAAGAATGAATCTACTTTCACTTGTCTTATTCGTAGGTCAAATTCCCTAGCAATTCATTCCCCGCTTAATAGCCACGGTGATATTTTAGAAATACAAACTCAAAGAAATCCTGATCACTTGAAATGAAAATAGAATCTTTGACTGAGCCTGCAAAGCGCTGAATGATCTGACCTCTGCTTACTTGCAGACTTCATCTTGCTTCACTCACATCCTCTTTCACAGTTGTAGCTACCTGCCTTTCTGAAGGTTCTTTGAGGACACAGAGTTCTTCCCTTCCCTGCCTCAGGGCTTTCACATGCCTCATTGCTTCTGCCTAAAATATCCCCACCCCTACTTGCTTCTTTGAGTAACTTTACTTTCAGTCCAGTCTCAGTTTTTAAAGGGAAGCACTTTATTATTAACATTGTCTTCTAGGTTAAAAGGTGATAAAATATACTCACAACATCAGAAAAGTCTAATGACAGAAAGTATGATTGTCCTAACTCCATTAAATTAATTTTATTCGGATGTTTGATGCTTCTTGTATTTACTGAGGATTTAAAATATTATTTGACAACAAAATAGATTTTCACTTTGGTGTACTTACAGATACAAGATAGTATCTCTATTTTTAGGTGAGAGATTGAAAATAGGAAGGGAAGAGAGTAGGAGAGCTGGAGAGATTGAAAAAAGCAGTCTATATTAACGAGTCTCCAATGGAAGCTAACAATATAAAGAAGTTAGTGCAATTTCTGCAAACAAAAAGGATTATCTTTTATGTTCTAATCTTAAAAGTGCCAAGTAATATTACTTTATGGATCCTTGCAATGTCAGTAAAGTAGGTGTTAGGAGTTGTGAGTTGCAGTTGGAAAAAGGCAAAGAGAAAGATAAAGAGAGCTTTGGAAGTGAGCTTGGTGCTAAAGACTGAATAAAAGATACTTTAATTTATCACTCCTGCTTAGGTAGCTCTTGGATTTTGTTTCAATTCGGTTTGATAAACAAGTATTAAATATTTTTTTTCTGCAAGTATTTTGGGGATACGAAGTGAAATAAATGAGTCCTGCCTCCAAGGACATCCTAATCTAGGTGGAGACAGACACCTGCAGTTAACCACACATACATTAAACCCTTGAGTCAGTGAATGCAGTAGGAAATATGATAGAATACAGGTGAAGAAGCAGTTCGTTTGAGCTGAGGAGAATTCAGGAGTATTTTACAGTAGAGGTGGTATTTGATCTGGGACTCACTGAGAAATTGGATTTTTGACAGATGGAGACATGGAAGAAGAGCATTTTTTACTGCCCCAAAGGATGTAGAGTTATTAATGAGCATGATATATTTTGTGGAAGAGAATAAAATCTGGTGTTACTGAAGCATGGAGTTTGTAGAGGGAGATGCGGTTTTTTACCATCTGCTTTCTCCCTCACAGGAAATACCCCACACTGGAGTACTACTCCTCCCCTTGTTCCTTGGGACATTTTCTCTGAAATGCCCTGTTGACTATATGTTTCCATGGCACCTGTGTTTCCTCTTTCATCTATTTTTATTAATCCTTCCTTCCTGCTTCCCTCTTGCCTTCCTTCTTTCCTTCCTCCCCTTCTCCCTTCCCTCCCTCCCTCTTTCTTTCTTTCTTTCTTTCTTTCTTTCTTTCTTTCTTTCTTTCTTTCCTTCCTTCCTTCCTTCCTTCCTTCCTTCCTTCCTTCCTTCCTTCCGGCAATAGACATTTAATTGGTATCTGTCATGTACCAGGCATTGTAGTAAGTTAACCTAACTAGACACAGTGTTGAAGAAGAGACAGTCTCCACTGATGTCCATAGTCTAGTATAAAAAGATAGAAACAAAACATAAATACTTGTACAAATAACTAATTGAAATTGTGTATAGCTAAGGGGAAGTAATAGATGCTATTTATACAACCAGAGTTAATTATTTATCACCTGTTATGTGTGATAAGAACTGGAGATATAGCAGTGAACACAATGAACAAAAGCCTCTGCTTGATGGAAACAGATAATAGAGAGATCTGACATGGTGGTAGGGGTATAGGAAAGTATCCCCTGGAATGACATTTCAGTTAAACTTGACTATTGTGTTGTCTCCCCCTGTCTAGCATAGTGTCTGCTACTTAATGAGATGTTTGTTATATAAATGAATACCAAGAAGAAGAATGATACTGCTATTCTTATTACTACTTCTAGCTAATATGATTAAATACTTACTGTGAGCCAATTTGTTAATGTACTTTAATGCAGCTTATTATTTAATACTTACAAAAACCTTATGATGTAGGTACTGTTTTTCCAATATCTTAATGCAGAAATTGAGTCTTAGAGATGTGAAGACGTTTTCCTAAGATCTCACAGCCTGTAATTGGAAAAGCTAGAATTTGAACCCAGACTTGTGTGACTCAAAATGTACAGGAATTTCAACCACTAGAATATATTGCCATCTTTTTCACTTTCTATAAAGTCCACATTTGACATCCTGGCCCTTGTGCAAAAGTTCACAGGTCTCATGTGGCCCCTCTGATAATAGGAAGTAAGGGTCTAAAGAAAACTATGAGAAATGCATCTGCTATGTATCTTCTCCACCCTCTAGAAATTTCTGGATGTCTCCCATACCTAGCTAGGTTTTTAAACGTAGCAGCTTCAGGGGTCCTAAGGAGCTCTGCTATAGAAATCCTGAGATCTATGAATGAACTGTCTCCCCTGGCATCACCTGATGGACAGTGCTGCTTTATAGCTTCATGGGGACAGAAACTTTGTCTGTTTTATTCATGATTATTCCACAGTATCAAAGTTGGTAAGTAAATGCAGACCTAGTAATCTAATCCGTAGCCTGGGAGAGAAGTGTACCTAATCCTGGGATTGAATGCTCTTCTGTGAGGCCTTCAAATGCATTTAATGAATAGAAAAAATATGTAGACATTGCTTTACTTTAGATATGGAAGCACCTTCTAAACCATTCTGATCACGAAAAGGTGCAAATTTGGAAGCGGCTTCTGTTCAACTCATCTTACCATTTGCTTTACTGGGCCTGGAAGCTTTCATTTTTTATATTCAGGCAACCACATGTCCCCTTCTCTGTCCTACGTGTCCTCCCTTTGTAGTTTCTCTCCTTTACCCCTGTCCCCTCTCTACATGTTACTTCTTGATTATCCTCTCTGCTTCACTTCATTCGATTCTTTTGAGAGTTCAGGCTCTTGAGGAATTGCTATGCATTGATTTTTATCTAGTTCTGATGAGGAACAGGGATGTAGAAAGATTGACAAGATAAGCCCTTACTGGGATTTCCCCTCAGAATTTTATATAAAAGAAAATCCAGCTTATCAGGGTATAGAAGTTAACTTTCTTCTAACTTGTCTCCTGTGTGTTACTTCTTCAAAAGAATGTCTGACTCCTTTATTTCCATGTCCTCAGCTCAGCTGCATTGGTCAAGACCCCTTTCGTAATCTTTACATGGTCTAGACAGATTCCAGAAAGAAGAAGAGAAAGAAGACAAACAGGTTTATCCCATCATGAAAATAATAATAGAGCAAATGAAACAATCAGTCATCAAACAACTAGGAGAAATGAGCATTCTTCACTACTTCGTCACAATTAAGAGAGCATAGACAATATATTAGACACAGATGATTTATACTTCAAACCTGAAAGCCCTAAGATGGCTAAATTTAATGCACAAGTTAGATTAAGCTGAAGAGTAAGTGTTTACTTGATACTTGTGCCAGGTGCTGCATCAGGTTTAGGAGCGCACAGAGATGAAAAGATCATTCCCTGGCCATGCTGATCACAGTCCAATTGGGAATGAGTTATGTAAACAGATAATTTCAATACACGGTGGTGTGGACTGCAATAGAAGTATTCCAAGGCACTCCAACTAAATTCCAAAATAAATCAAGGAATGATTTCTGGAGAAAGTGATGCTGAACCAAGTTGTAGCCAAAGTGAAGAAGATAAAAAAAGAGTTATAAGCAAGGACGATATGGTGAAAAATTGTGAAAAGGCTGAGTACACACAGAAACTCTGTTATTATATCATAAAGTTTAAATTTTTTAATGTTTATTTATTTGTGTGTGTGTGTGTGTGTGTGAGAGAGAGAGAGAGAGAGAGAGACAGAATACAAGCGGAGACAGAGAGAGAGAAGGAGACTCAGAACCTAAAGCAGGCTCCAGGCTCTGAACTCTCAGCCCAGAGCCAGTCAATGGGGCTCAAACTCACAGTGAGATCATGACCTGAGCTTAAGTCGGACGCTCACACTGACTGAGCCACCCCAGTGCCCCTAGAGCATAAAGTTTAAAGGAATGAGTGACAGAAGGTGAGGACGGAGAATGGATGGGGCAAGGGCTTGAAGGATCTTGTGTGTTATGCTAAGAAGCCTGGGCTTGTACATGATGAAACATCAGTAAGTAAAGATAGTGCTTTGCTGTGGTTACAAATAACTCCCCCCTTTCACTGATTTAAAACAACAAAAGTTTATTTTTCATTCACTACATGTCTATCACAGGTCAGCAACGCACAGGACACTGCATTGCTGTCACTAAGGCTACTGAAGTATCTTGATTGTGAAAAGTTAGGTTGTCAGAAAGAAAAGAGAATTCTGGAGAGTTTTGGTCCACAAAAATTAGTGTCAGTTCAGAGTTACTGTCTACTTCTAAAAGATCTGGGTATTTCCTTTCCCTCAATGCACAATCATTCTGACTTGTTAATGACTTCAACTCCATTTGCGGGAGGCTTGCACAGAGATTCATAGTTATTACATGTGGCAATGCTGCAGGGTTTATATGTGTTTTTTTCTCAAGGGGACCTGGATTCCTTTCAAGAGGCTGTGAGTCTCATCTTGGAAGCTCAAGTCAAGTTTCTGGCCCCTGTATTTAAACATCTTCCAGTTACACATATCACATAGTATTTTAATAGGCTACTTACCATTTTATTCATATAGATATCATGATTAGTTGGCTGCTGAAAAAGAGCCTTGTGGTCAAAATTTTCTGATTATTTCTTTATCTTGCTTCTCACTAAAGTCATTTCACTCCCCTTGTTTATGGCAATTAAGTACTACCACTTCATTTTGATCACTGGGCTTCTTTCAACCCTACTGAAAGCAGAGAGTCACTTCACTGGCAGTATTGAGCTTTTCAAGTATGTTGTTGCTCCTTTATTTAATGTATTTCATAATTCTTTGGTGAAAGCAGCATTCTCTGGGCCTTCTTGGGAGGAATTAATTGAAGTGGGGGTAGATGTGCAGTTGCACATTATAAAGCCACTCCATCACTCCTACATTCGTATCTCTCTAAGATACGTGTGTGTGTGTGTGTGTGTGTGTGTGTATGTGAGAGAGAGAGAGAGAGAAAATGAGAGAGAGACAGAGACAGAGAGATAGAGAGAGAAAGAAAGAGAGGTTTCTTTGGAATTTTTAAGTTTGTATTCCAGGGACTTTTGGGCATCTCATTCACACATTAAATATATACCCCCTGGTAAATGCTGTCATGTCAGTGTGTTAGGCTCCATTTAGTTTTATTCCATCCTCCTTGGTTTAACACTCCTAGCATCTATTCTCATGTATTGTCCAGGTCTTTGTCAAAATAAATTAGTTAAATCAGGTAATTCTCTTGGAGTGTAAGTGATCTCCTTCCTTGTTCGTTTTTGCACAATCTCCCCTGGATCATTACACTCAAGTTATAGCAGTAGACATTGTAAGGGGTAACGGATGTGCGTATCCTCTTGCAAGATACCTGTTTCAGATGAGTTATTATAGGATTTCAAGCAAAAGAAGGTGAGTCTCCTCAGAAGAGACTCAGAATGACTTTGAAGTTCATGAGTCTCATTTTTGTCCACATCTACCTAGATGTCCTCATTTCACGGGGCTGGGACCTACTGTTTCCTCTTG
The DNA here is from genome assembly GCF_018350195.1 of Panthera tigris. NCBI lineage: Eukaryota > Metazoa > Chordata > Mammalia > Carnivora > Felidae > Panthera > Panthera tigris. The sequence goes on from NC_056660.1 coordinate 107,372,560, forward strand.
ATGCCCTGACTTTCACAAAGGAGACTCTATCTGTGAAATCTACTTCTGTTGTAGTTCTTCAGAGTGCACAATTAAATTTGGCATCTGGTTGAAGCAGTCTCTGTCCCACAGCTATAAGAAATCAAAAATTATCTTAGGACTGCTGTAGAAGGTCTCTTTTTCTTTAACTGAGAGTTTAGAAGTCCTGAGCTTATTTACTTCCTGTATGTTCTCCAACAGGTGTAACAAAAGAAAATAAGTCTCACCCCAAAATAAGTTCTGTCGTCATTGCTATTACCATATAGTTCAGGGGTAGGACACCTCTCGTTTCCCAAGACAGTTGCTTCAATAGGCACCTTATGGTACTTACTATACTGATAATTTAGTAAATTCTGATGACACAGTTTACATTGTATGCCAGAGACGATTGGTAAAGGCAGAACTCATTTTGTTGCACTTTGCTTTATTTCACCTCACAGATACTACATTTTTTACAAATTGAAGATGTGTGGCTACCCTGCATTAAGCAAGTCTGTTGTCCCCATTTTTCCAATAGCATTTGCTTATTTCACGTCTCTGTGTCACATTTTGGTAATTATCACAATATTTCAAACTTTTTCGTTATTATTTGTTATGGTGATCTGTGATCAGTGATCTTTAATGTTACCGTTGAAATTGTTTTGGGGTGCCATGAACAGCACCCACATAAAATGCCAGACTTATTCAATAAATGTTGTGTGTGTTCTGATTCCTCCATCATTTCTCTCTCTGCCCTTGGGTCTCCCTATTTCTTGAGACACAACAATGTTGAAATTAGACCCATTAATAACCCTACAGTGGCCTCTAAGTGTTCATGTGAAAAGGGGAGTCACATGTCTCTCACTTTAGATCAAAAGCTAGAAGTGGTTCAGTTTAGTGTGAGGAAAGCATGTGGAAAGCTGAGAGAGGCCCAAAGTTAGTCCTCTTGCATGAAATAGTTACTCAGTTTTGAATGCAAAGGAAAAGTTCTTTAAGGAAGTTAAAAATGCTACTCGAGTGAACACATGAATGATAAGAAAACAATACAGACTTTTTGCTGATATGGAGAAAGTTTGGTAGTCTAGAGAGAATATCAAGCCATTCACAACATTCCCTTCGGCCAAAACCTAATCCAGAGCAAGACCCTTAACCTCTTCAGTTCTAGGAAGGCTAAGAGAAAGGAGGAAGCTGCAGAAGAAATGTTTGAAGCTAGCAGTTTGGTTCATGAGTTTTAATGAAAGGGACTATCTCCATAACATAAAATGCAAGGTGAAGCCGCAAGTGCTGACATGGAAGCTGAAGCAAGTTATCCGGAAGTTCTAGCCGAGATAACAAACTAAGATAGCTACACTCAACACCAGCTTTTCAATGTAGACAAAACAGTTTTCTGTGGGAAGAAGATGCCGCTTAGGGCTTTCATAACTAGAAAGGAGAAGTAAGCCTTCAGAACTTCGAAGGACTAGCTAACTCTCTCTTTTTTTTTAAGTTTATTTATTTAATTTGAGAGAGAAGAGCACACACATGTGTCAGGGGGAGGGGCAGAGAGAGAGAGAGAATCCCAAGCAGGCTCTGCACTGTCAGCACAGAGCCCAACATGGGGTTCGATCTCATGAATGCTGAGATCATGACCTGAGCCACAATCAAGAGTCAGACACTTACCCAACTGGACCACCCAGGTGCCCTTGCTGACTCTCTTATTAGGGGCTACTGCAGCTGTAAGTTGAAGCCTGTGCTCATTTACCATTCCAAAAATTCTGGGGACTTAAGAATTAGGCTGTATCTACTCTGCCTATGCTTTATAAATGGGAAGCCTAGGTAGCAGCACATCTGTATATAACATGGTTTACTGAATATTTTAAGACCACTAATGATACCTAAGCTCAGAAAAAAAGATTCTTTTCAAAATACTGCTACCTATTGACAGGGCTCCTGGTCACCCAAGAGCTCTGACAGAGATGAACATTGAGATTACTGCTGTTTTCATGCCAGCTAACACAGCATCCATTCTGCAGCCCATGGATCAAGGAGTCATTTCAACTCTCAAATCTTATTATAGCAGAAATACATTTCCTAAGGCTATATAGCTGCCATAGATAGTGATTCCTTTGATGGATCTGGGCAAATTAAATTGACAACCTTCTGGAAAAGATTCACCATTCTAGCTGCCATTATAACCTTTGTGATTTATGGGAAGTGATCAGAATATCAACACAAACAAGAGCTTGAAAGAAGTTGATTCCAACCCTCATGGATGACTGTGAGGGGTTCAAGACTTCATTGGACGAAGTCAGTGCCGATGTGGTGGAAACAGCAGGAGAACTAGGATTAGAAGTAAAGCCTGAAGTTGTGCCATCCCATGATGAAACTTTAACAAATGATTATTTGTTTCTTATGGATGCATAAAGAAAATAGTTTTTGAGATGGAATCTACTCCTGGCGAAGACACTGTAAAGATTGTTTAACGGACAACAAAGGATTTAGAATATTTCATAAACTTCGTTGATAAAGCAGCAGCAGGGTTTGAGAGGATTAAGTCCAGTTTTGAGACAAGTACTACTGTGGGTAAACCACTATCAACATGCTACCCAGAAGTCATTTGTGAAAGGAGGAGTCAGTCGATGCAGCCCACTTCATTGTTGTCTTATTTTTAAGAAATTACCACAGCCACTCCCGTCTTCAGCACCCACAACCCCCGTCAGCAGCTGTCAGCATTGAGACAAGACCCTCCTCCAGAAAAAACATTGCATCTCACTCAAAGTTCAATGATTATCATTTTTTAGCAATAAAATATTTCTTAATTAAGATATGTACATTGCTTTTTATACATAATGCTATTGCACACTTTATGCACTACAGTATAGTGTAAACATAACTTTTATTTACAGGGAAATAAAATAATTTGACTGACTTTATTTTGCAGTGGTCTGGAGCCATACCTGCAATTATCTCCATTATGCCTGTACCCATTTAACTTTTCAAGTTGCTTAGCATTCAAAACTAATGGCATAACCAAATCAGTCCTAGGATTTTATCTTAGAGAATCTGTTTCCTAACTTCTTTCATGGTGTCGACTGCTATATCCTTTGGGTTCACTTAGGAAAATGAAATTACACTGGGAATTTCTACACTACAGTTTTAATATCGAGAACTGAATACGTAGTAATGGAAGAATTGACAAAATCATAGCCAGGAGATCACCAGATATAACAACTGCAGGAATCAGATGCCATTCCTGAGGCTGGGTGAAGCAATAGGTTACCATAACCTAAGATTTTGAACGAGGGACTGCACAGAATTGGATCTCAGGCCTTTGAGGAACAGGTACATCTGGCTGCTGCTAACACTTCTGAGGTTGATTCTGTGAGTGTTGAAAGTTATCAATGTCTAGAGCCAACTGCTGCTGCTGAGAGGAATTGCCAGTGCTGTGGCAACGCAGACAGCAAACTAAATAAAGGCCCTTCTCTACTCCTTCTTCCTTCCAGTCTCTCTCTGATGCCTCCTCTTGACTGAATCTAACATAAGCCTCTGGCAAAGGAGTCTGGAAAGGATCGGTTGCAGAGTCCCAGCTTAAGCATTATGTAAAAGAACATAAAAGAGAGGGTGTGGAGCTGAGCCACAACAGGTGCATAACCAGCATGAATCATTCCATATAGGTGTTAGAGAAGCAGTAATTTTTTTTAATATGAAATTTATTGTCAAATTTTTGTCACATAAAGGATGAGAAGGAGTTAGCCCAAGAGGAAAGGAAAATATTTCAGTCAGAAGGAATGACATATGCAAAGACCAGGAGGAAGAGAGAAAGACAAATTTGGACAACTAACAATTAAACTCGTGGCATTTCCTTTATATAACCCAGGAAAATTGATTGATGGGCCTTCCTGGTTAAGGGTTAATACCAAAACAATGGTTCTTAGGTTACTGACGGTATGCCCCCGATACAACAGTAACAGAAAATTTTATGTTTATAGGCATTTATTATATTTCCCAAAGGTAGCTCCTTGAGAAGCTTCAAAACAATTTTGCTAGGAGCGCCTGGGTGGCTCAGTCAGTTAAGTGTCCTACTTTGGCTCAGATCATGATCTTGCGGCTCATGAGTTCAAGCCCTGCAGTTGGGCTCTGTGCTGACAGCTTGGAGCCTGGAGCCTGCTTCGAATTCTGTGTCTCCCTTTCTGCCTCTTCCCTGCTCGCGCTGTCTCTCTCTGTCTCTAAAATATAAACTTAAAAAAAAAAAAAAAACTTAAAAAAAAAAGCAATTTGGCTAATTCTTGTAATTCTGTCTTTGCTTTTATTTTTTTTTCATCTAGTATTTTGTTTGTTTTTCTCATTGAGGTATAATTGACATACAACATTATGTTAGTTTCAGGTATACAACATAATAATTTGATATTTATTTGTATTGTGAAGTGAGCATCACAATCAGCCCAATTAATATCTGTCACCATCCACAGTTACAGAAGTTTTTTTCATGTGATGAGAGCATTTAAGATCTATTCTCTTAGCAGTTTTCAAATATGCATTATGATATTGTTAATACTGTAATGCTATACATTACATCCCCATGACTTAATTATTTTATCACTGGACGTTTGCACCTTTTGACCCCCTTCACCCATTTCTCCTTCCCTTCTATTTCTTGCCTTTGGTAACCACTGATTTGTTCTCTGTAACTATGAGCTTGATTTATTGTAGCTGTTGTTGTTTTAAATTACACGTATAAATGAGATCATATAGTACTTATATTTCTCTGTCAGTCTTATTTCACTTAGCATAATTCCCCCAAGGTCCTTCCATGTTGCAAATGGAAAGATTTCATTCTTTTTTATGGCCGAATAGTGTTTCATTGTGTATATATATACCACATCTTCTATATCCATTCATGTATCATTGGACACTTAGGTTGCTTTTATATCTTGGTATTGTAAATAATGCTGCAGTAAACATGGGGGTACATATATCTTTTCAAGTTAATGTTTTTATTTCCTTTAAATAAATACCCAGAAGTAGAATTTCTGAACCATATGGTAGTTCTATTTTTAGTTTTTGGAGCAAACTTCATATTTTTTCCCCTAATGGCTGAACCAGTTTACCTTTCTACCAACAGTGCACCATGGTTCCCTTTTCTCCACATTCTCACCAACACTTGTTATTTCTTATCTTTTTGGCAATAGCAGCTTTAATAGATGTGAAGTGAATCTCCTTATGGTTTTGATTTGCATTTCCCTGATGACTAGTGACACTAAACACCTTTTTGTGTGGCTTGTTGGCCATCTTCATGTCTCTTCCTTGGAAAAAAATTGCCTATTCAGATTCTCTGTCCATTTTTTAAATTCAATTGTTTGGGTTTGCTATTGAGTTGTATTAACTCTTTATATATTTTGGATACTAGCCCCTTAGCGTGTGCATGATTTGCAAGTATATTCTCCCATTCCATAGGCTGCTTTTTCATTTTGTGGATGGTTTCCGTTGTGCAGAAGCTATTTAGTTTGTAGTCCCATTTGTTTATTTTCTTTTTCTACCTTTGCTTTGGAATCGGATCCAGAAACTTCTCATCACAACCAATGTCGAGGAGCTTACTACTTGTGTTCTCTTTGAGTAGTTTTATGGTTTCAGGTCTTAGATTCAAGCCTTTAATCAATTTTGAGTTGATTTGTGTGTGTGGTATAAGATAATAATTTATTTGCATTCTTTTGCGTGTGGCTCATCACTTTTTCCAGTGCCGTTTATTGAGGAGACTCCTTTGCCTTTGATTCTTATTCCTTCTCTCTCTGTTTTCATATAGTTGTTGACTTTGGAATAAGAACAGTAAAATCAATAAAAACCAGGTTCACATAGATTTTCTTTTTTCTTTATTTTAGAGATTTTTTTTTCATAGCAAATATTCTATAAATGATAATATGTGTTATAGTTCAAAAGTTTTTATCTCTTTCTTTTCTCTCCTGCTAAGAAGAACTCTTTTATTCACTCTACATGACATAAAGTGATTTCAGCTTATTTAACTACAGCCTTGTGTTTTCAAAGGGCTTTAATGACCTCACAGTTTTAATGAAATCAAAGACTACATGTATAAGGGTAGGCCCTGAGAACAAGGGATGTGTTACTTCTGCATCTGATCTGCTCTACCTGCATGCTTGAGGAAAGGGAAAGGATGCTGTAATATCTTGTCTTAGGCCACTGTGTTTTACTACTTAGATCTGTGCTTAAGTAGAAATCTGGAATGGATACTTGGGCATCAATATCCTATGGCTATGATGCCATGCAAGCCATTTCTGAATTTTACTCTCTTTAGAACTTATTGTAGCTTCAGATTCCTCAGAGCTGGTTTGCTTCATGTACTCTGTACATGATACGTGGCACATTAGCTATAGAATGATGTGCCAATTTATGCATTTATGATTTTGAATCATCTATCATGACTAACTGTCAGAGGTAAAGGTTTAATGTGGTTCTTTGACTTCCTGGTGTTTTCATTTGCTTTGAGGATCACAAACAATTTTACATTAATTTTTCTTTTTTCATATATTTAATTTTTTTATTATAACTTTGTATGCATTAGCTTTGGTTAGTTAATACGTTATTTTACTACTCTATATTTTCTTTCCTTACACAGTTTGAAGCCAAGGCATCCAGCTTCCCTAATTTTCTCGCTCATTATATATAAAAACTAGAAGTTCAATTAGAAAACGAAAAGAACCCCATCATGCTGCTTCCAAAGTGCATGTATTAGAAGATATTGTTTGTAAGAGAACCATGTGAGAGAGATGAAAATACTTATTTTAGGATGATTGCATGGGGGCTCAGTCCAAGTGTCACTATCTCTTGCTAGAGAGTTTTTTTAAAGGTCACAAATGTTCCTTAGTCATTCACCTTGAGAAATTAAAAGATTAATTAGAAAAAGCAATAGGGATGTATTCAAATTCCAGTGAAGAAAAATCATGCTAATGACTAAACAAATATGTTCTGATGAACTAATGAACACAGTTATTATACCTGAATTCCAATGACAAGTTCTGTGGTAGTCACCAAGCATTTATTAATAATAGGTACATCATATCCTTCTCAAGATATTCCAAAATATAGAAAGGGAAGGAAAACTTCCAGACTCATTCTATGAAGCCAGTATTACTTTGATTCCTAAACCAGACAGAGACCCAGTAAAAAAAGAGAACTACAGGCCAATATCCCTGATGAATATGGATGCAAAAATTCTCAATAAGATACTAGCAAATCGAATTCAACAGCATATAAAAAGAATTATTCACCATGATCAAGTGGGATTCATTCCTGGGATGCAGGGCTGGTTCAACATTCGCAAATCGATCAACGTGATATATCACATTAACAAAAAAAGAGAGAAGAACCATATGATCCTGTCAATCGATGCAGAAAAGGCCTTTGACAAAATCCAGCACCCTTTCTTAATAAAAACCCTTGAGAAAGTCGGGATAGAAGGAACATACTTAAAGATCATAAAAGCCATTTATGAAAAGCCCACAGCTAACATCATCCTCAATGGGGAAAAACTGAGAGCTTTTCCCCTGAGATCAGGAACACAACAGGGATGCCCACTCTCACCGCTGTTGTTTAACATAGTGCTGGAAGTTCTAGCATCAGCAATCAGACAACAAAAGGAAATCAAAGGCATCAAAATTGGCAAAGATTAAGTCAAGCTTTCGCTTTTTGCAGATGACATGATATTATACATGGAAAATCCGACAGACTCCACCAAAAGTCTGCTAGAACTGATACATGAATTCAGCAAAGTCGCAGGATACAAAATCAATGTACAGAAATCATTTGCATTCTTATACACTAACAATGAAGCAACAGAAAGACAAATGAAGAAACTGATCCCATTCACAATTGCACCAAGAAGCATAAAATACCTAGGAATAAATCTAACCAAAGATGTAAAAGATCTGTATGCTGAAAACTATAGAAAGCTTATGAAGGTAATTGAAGAAGATATAAAGAAATGGAAAGACATTCCCTGCTCATGGATTGGAAGAATAAATATTGTCAAAATGTCAATACTACCCAAAGCTATCTACACATTCAATGCAATCCCAATCAAAATTGCACCAGCCTTCTTCTCGAAACTAGAACAAGCAATCCTAAAATTCATATGGAACCACAAAAGGCCCCGAATAGCCAAAGTAATTTTGAAGAAGAAGACCAAAGCAGGAGGCATCACAGTCCCAGACTTTAGCCTCTACTACAAAGCTGTCATCATCAAGACAGCATGGTATTGGCATAAAAACAGACACATAGACCAATGGAATAGAATAGAAACCCCAGAACTAGACCCACAAACGTATGGCCAACTCATCTTTGACAAAGCAGGAAAGAACATCCAATGGAAAAAAGACAGTCTCTTTAACAAATGGTGCTGGAAGAACTGGACAGCAACATGCAGAAGATTGAAACTAGACCACTTTCTCACACCATTCACAAAAATAAACTCAAAATGGATAAAGGACCTGAATGTGAGACAGGAAACCATCAAAACCTTAGAGGAGAAAGCAGGAAAAGACCTCTCTGACCTCAGCCGTAGCAATCTCTTACTCGGCACATCCCCAAAGGTAAGGGAATTAAAAGCAAAAGTGAATTACTGGGACCTTATGAAGATTAAAAGCTTCTGCACAGCAAAGGAAACAACCAACAAAACTAAAAGGCAACCAACGGAATGGGAAAAGATATTTGCAAATGACATATCGGACAAAGGGCTTGTATCCAAAATCTATAAAGAGCTCACCAAACTCCACACCCGAAAAACAAATAACCCAATGAAGAAATGGGCAGAAAACATGAATAGACACTTCTCTAAAGAAGACATCCGGATGGCCAACAGGCACATGAAAAGATGTTCAACGTCGCTCCTTATCAGAGAAATACAAATCAAAACCACACTCAGATATCACCTCACGCCAGTCAGAGTGGCCAAAATGAAGAAATCAGGAGACTATAGATGCTGGAGAGGATGTGGAGAAACGGGAACCCTCTTGCACTGTTGGTGGGAATGCAAACTGGTGCAGCCGCTCTGGAAAGCAGTGTGGAGGTTCCTCAGAAAATTAAAAATAGACCTACCCTGTGACCCAACAATAACACTGCTAGGAATTTATCCAAGGGATACAGGAGTACTGATGCATAGGGGCACTTGTACCCCAATGTTTATAGCAGCACTCTCAACAATAGCCAAATTATGGAAAGAGCCTAAATGTCCATCAACTGATGAATGGATAAAGAAGTTGTGGTTTATATACACAATGGAATACTACATGGCAATGAGAAAGAATGAAATATGGCCTTTTGTAGCAACGTGGATGGAACTGGAGAGTGTGATGCTAAGTGAAATAAGCCATACAGAGAAAGACAGATACCATATGTTTTCACTCTTATGTGGATCCTGAGAAACTGAACAGAAACCCATGGGGGAAGGGAAGGAAAAAAAAAAAAAAAGGAGGTTAAAGTGGGAGAGAGCCAAAGCATAAGAGACTCTTAAAAACTGAGAACAAACTGAGGGTTGATGGGGGCTGGGAGGGAGGGAAGGGTGGGTGATGGGTATTGAGGAGGGCACCTTTTGGGATGAGCACTGGGTGTTGTATGGAAACCAATTTGACAATAAACTTCATATAAAAATAAATAAATAAATAATAAAATAATAGATACATCATGCATATTGTATTCAGAGTAAAAAAGCTTGTATTGTATTCAACACAAAAGATTGTACTCAAAGTGAAATAGATGCTAAGTAGTTCTATGTTGTAAAGTGTGGCCTCAGACATAGTGCCAAAGGACTAGGTTTGAAATGCAGCATCATTATCTTTTTTTTCTTTAATGTTTATTTATTTTTGAGAGAGACATAGCATGAGCAGGGAAGGGACAAAAAGAGAGAGGGAGACACAAAATCCAAAGTATGCTCCAGGATCTGAACTGTCAGCACAGAGCCCGACCGGGGACTCAAACTCACAAACTGCCAGATCATGACCTGAGCTTAAGTCCGACGCTTAACCAACTGAGCCACCCAGGCGCCCAGCGGCATCAGTTTCATTACCACACTTGTCAGACTTCCTTACCTGTTTTTCTTACCAGTCTACCTGAGTCCAAATTAGGAATAAATTACTAAATTATCAGCCTGTGGGAGAGTGCTGTAGATTTCCTTTGTCTTTCTCTTGAGGAATGAGAGGGGATTGTTTTGCTTCATCCAGGCGAGGAAGATGGGCATGTCAAGAGATCCACTCACAAACTGGGATGGGATCATCTGAAGTGAGTTACATCTGAATTACAAGCTGAATGTTTGCTTTTACAGTGGATTTATTCATCTCCCTGTGTGCCTATTTGAAAATACAAGTGAAAGTGCCATAATAGCAACAGGGTTGAGGGGTGCCTGGGTGGCTCACTTGCTTGAGCATCTGACTCTTGAATTCGGCTCAGGTCATGATCCCAGGGTCATGGGATTGAGCCCCCCAGTGGGCTCCATGCTGAGCATGGAACCTTCTTGGGATTCATATTCTCTCTCTCTGTCTCTCTCTCTCTTTCCCTCTCTCCCTCTGCCCCTCTCCCCTCTTCATGCTCTGTCTCTAAAATTAAAAAATAAATAAATAAAGGGAACAGAGTTGAGTATTGGGGAAGTCACATTTTCACTATTTAGTACATAAAGTATCATGATCCTTCCATGGACCAGCCAGCTGTGCGAAAGGGAACCAGGCTTTAGTCGTGTTGCGAGAATAAAGAGGTTACAGAACATATCACTGAACAATAGTGAATTGGTTGAGTTCAAGTTGGGTAGATTGTCTACATCAACAATCTGGCTATTCTCTGCAGGGCTTCCTGAAGAACCCACATGTACCTCTGCTGTGAGAGAGTGAGCCCTTAAATGTCTGTGACACAGAAAGTATTGATAGATGAGGGAGAGGAGCAGCAGCACCTATGAAGTTGGAGATAGTTGCCCTCTTTCCTCTTACCTTCTCCAAGGCTCTGCATCCCTGAGGAAGAAGGAAGAGACCCAGAAGAAGGAGAGGGAGGAGGTGGAGACGTGCTCATTGGGCAGCTAGTAAATGGTCTCAGCTAGGGCAGGAATAGAGCATTAAACTAATTTGAGGGTTAAATTTTATATTGTTAATTTTATTGAACTGGCTTATTTTATACCTGAAATTGGCTGTAAAATTCTACCACCTAAAATGTTACCAAAGAATTGGATAAAATGCATACAGGAGCAAAGACTGCATAAATGACCATAGAGGGATTTGATTAAATATACATAGGAGCAAAAACAAAAAAGCTTTCAATGTCTGTACTCCATTGAGTCATGCCATTCAGTACATCCATGAGGAACTGTCTTATCTTTTCTGCCCACTTCTCTGGCTTAATCTTCTCCATGCTCTCCTGAATTCAGAGCCCTTTAGTTCCACTGGCACCAAGATCTCTCCCACCTTAAGACTTGCTGTTTTCTCTGCCTGGAATGTTCTTTCTGGGATCTTCACAAGACTGGCTCCAGCTCAAATATCCCTCCCTCAGAGAGGCATTTCCTGACTGTCTTGTCTAATGTTGCTTCCTTCCCTTACTCAGTTACTTTATCCCATACCCCTGCTTATTTCTCGCATGGTGCTTATGCCATCTCTAATTATTTTGAGTCCCTATTTATTTACGTGCTTTTCGGTATTGAATTAGTTTATTTTATCTCTTTATATCCCAGAGTCTGGGATATGACCACTCACTAAACATGTATTAATGAATGAGTGAAACAACTCCTTCAACAACTTAAGAGAACCTTAAGTTGACTAGTAAACAGTAATAATTGCCATGTCACTCTTCTCCCACATATAAACTTGTGGCTAATGACAGAAATTAATTAGGGCTGTGCCTCAGGGCCCTTCACTGTATGGAAACAGATGCTTCAATCAGCTTCTGTTTTCCTTGTGGTGAAATTATTCCCTTTAGAAAACCAAATGCAATAATTTGTGATTACTATGTATCAGGTGCTTTAAACATTTATTCATTTACCTTTTTAAAACTCTTCAAGGTCAATATTGCCATGTTAGAGATTCACGTTGGAGATTCAGAATCTAAGGGTTCCGGTGGGTACAGGACTGGAAATTTGCCGTGCCAACATTGCATCCACGTCCATTTGGCTCTAAAGTCCATGGTCTCTCTAGAACATTATATTGCTTTCAATCTTAAAACTGTCAGGCCACTGGCAATAACATATGTGACATAACTGATGACTTTATGGAGTTGAGATACCTCTAACTCACCATTTACAACTTTGGCTGTAGAATCAGGGGCTCCTTATAACAAAGCCTTGGATTTGTTTGTTTTGTCTTGTTTTGCATGTATTATTTGGACAGAAACCCAAAGACCAAATGGACCTAAGTTGTAGATTTGTCTTTCACTGATTGGCTGAGACAAAGATTATCTGTGCAAGTGGTTTCCTGGGAAGGGTTCCCACAAGAAACTGGTTAAGGGTCTGGGAGAATGCAGGACAGAATCCAAGCTCTTCTCTGGGGAGGATTAGCCACTTCCTGTACTGGAAGTGTTGAAGTGGAAACCTCAGAGTTGTCTTGACCTGAGTAGAAGCAATGGGCTTTCATACTCTCCTGCCAGTCATTGGCTGGGGGAGGGAAGTGGGGAAGTGCAAATGGAAAACTTCCAGCTCTAGGCTCCCTGCAGCCCAGCTGTGCCAGAAGGGGTCAATCCTGTGTCTAGGCCTGTGGAAGCAGAAGGACACCAGAGGCCTGAGGAGGGGTAGGCAGAAACTGTAAAAGGTATGTATCCCAGGTAATTTGGCTAAAGCACTGACCAGTACCCATTACACTGATCATAACTATCTTATTTTAAAGGAAAAGTGAGTGAATTCCTCTCGTTCAAGGAAAAATTGAAGATTCGTTTTGTGCCGTGACTGGGCTGTTAATCTGAAATGAAAATGTAGGGTCCCAAGGTGCTTGCCAAGTTGGCTGTCGGTGGAAAGGGCATATAGTTCTAGTTGAGGCATAGGGTCTTAGGAGCAAGGCATCAGAAAATGCATCATCACTGATTTACACACATTGGCTGTATTCTGACTGTCTCTTTATTGCTTCCTGAGCCCAAAAGCTCAGCACATTATTGTCTGAGAGGCCAAATGCTCTTCAGGCAATCTATGGGATGCCTCTTTCTGGTCTCTTCTTTATAGCTTGAGAACCTTTATAGCCCTTTCATCACTCCCTGTTTGACTTCATTTCTGTTCTGCAGTTTTCTGATCCTCCCCAGCAATTCCTTCCTCTGACATGCTGGCAAAACCTTTTGCTCTCTTATTCCTCACCTCTCCCTATCTTTTGTTCATGCATGTGTTTAAATTACCATCATGCCCTTATTTTTAGTGAAAGAATTTAAAATATAAGTGTAACAACTGACCTTTATTTCTCTATATTATTTTCCAAATTTAGTATTTTCATTTTTCCTTCTGAGTTTAAATTACTCTTTAATAATTTCAGTTTTATTTGCTTTCTATTTTTGTTGCAGGTCAGAGTAATTTAACAGACATTAGGAGAACCTAATATGAGTTTAAGTACACTGTAATCCAAATCATGGTTCTTTCCCAAAACTGAGTTCAATTTATAGTGACTTGCTAGAAATTATTTCTTATCTCAAAATAAGAGTTCAGTTTAACATTCTAAATATTTTTATATGTACTTTGCACATTACCAATTAATACTTGCTGAATGAACTTGTGATAATGTTGAATATTCTACTATAATTGGTTAATGTTATGTGTCAGCTTGGCTGAGCCACAGTGCCCAGATATTTCATCAAACATTCTGGATGTTTCTGTAGGGGTGTTCTTTGAATGTGGTTAACATTTAAATCAGTTGACTTTGAGTGAAGCAGGTTACCTTCCATATCGTGGGCAGGCCTCATCCAGCCATTTGAAGGCCTTAATTTTGAAAAGACTGACATCCCCTGAGGAAGAAGGAATTTCAACAGCAGACTGCTTTTGGACTGAGATGGCAGCTGTCCCTGGGTCTCTAGCCAGACTACTCTGCAGATTTTGGACTTGTACCTCCCCAATCACATAAACCGATTCTTTAACATCTGGCTATATAGCTAGCTAGCTATATATCAATCTGTCTGATGATGGTATTTCTCTGGAGAACCCTTATACATCTATCTGCTTTAAATTGCCCTGTTAAAACCTTATCCTTTTAAAAGGAGAAAAAGGTTTAGTGTAAGGGCCTAGTCACCAATAAAATTATTTTGGAAGTGATAAATGTCGAGTGTGGTCAATTTTTTGATGCTCAACAAAGAAACACACATACGCATTAAAATGAAATAGTGACAAAGCCCAAATTCCCCCTACTCCTATCCCTTAGCCATAACTGTTGACTGAGTTAAAAGTTTTATGTTCAGCTCTCTCAGCAGTGAATAGTCCATGGACCATTTGTCTGACTTCTGAAAAGGGATTTAAGTGGATTTTTTTTTCTCAAATCTAGGTAATTTATAGGCTTTCTCTAAAGAAAAAAATTAGAAACATCCACTGTTGGGGCACCTGGGTGGCTCAGTCGGTTGAGCTTCCGACTTCGACTCAGGTCATGACCTCACAGTCCATGAGTTCGAGGCCCACGTTGGGCTCTGTGTTGACAGCTCAGAGCCTGGAACTGCTTCAGATTCTGTGTCTCCCTCTCTCTCTGCCCCTCCCCCACTCATGCTCTGTCTCTCTCTTTCTCAGAAATAAATAAACACTAAAAAAAAAAAGAAATATCCACTGTTTAACTATACTTTTTAAATTTGAGTAGTACTTAAATATGAACACCTCAGCAATCAGACAACAAAAAGAAATAAAAGGCATCCAAATTTGCAAGGAAGAAGTCAAACTTTCAGTCTTTGCAGATAAGTAAAACCCAGGGGTGCCAAGGAGGCTCAGTCGGTTGAGTGTCCAACCCTTGATTTTGGCTCAGGTCATGACTCTAGGGTCGTGGAATCGAGCCCCCGCCTTGTACTCTGTGCTAAGTGTGGAACCTGCTTAAGGTTCTCTCTCTCTCTCTTCTTTTGTCCCCCTCACTCTCTCAAAAATAAATAAACAAAACATTAAAAAAAAACATGTATAAAAAAAAAGAAAGAAAAGAAAACCTGAAAGACTCTACAAAAAACTGCTAGAGCTGATACATGAATTCAGCAAGGCTACAGGATATAAAATCACTGTACAGAAATTGTTTGCATTTCTGTACACCAATAATGAAGCTGCAGAAAGACATATCAAGGAATCGATCCCATTTACAATTGCACCAAAAACCATAAGATACCTAGGAATAAACCTAACCGAGGGTGTAAAGGATCTGTATGCTGAAAACTATAGAAAGTTTGTGAAAGAAATTGAAGAAGATACAAAGAAATGGGAAAACACTCCATGCTCATGGATCAGAAGAACAAATATTGTTAAAATGTAGATACTACCCAAAGCAATTACACATTCAGTGCAATCCTTATCAAAATACCAGCAGCATTCGTCACAGAGCCAGAACTGGAGGCGTCACAATTCCGGACTTTGAGCTGTATTACAAAGCTCTAGTCATCAAGACAGTATGGTACTGGCGCAAAAACAGACACACTCACCAACTGAATTGAATAGAGAACCCAGAAATGGGTCCACAGATATATGGCCAACTAAGCTTTGAAAGAGTATCTAATGGAAAAAAGACAGTCTCTTCAGCAAATGGGTGCTGGGAAAACTGGACAGCAACATGCAGAAGAACGAACAAAATAGGAACAAAGCTTTAAATTTTGTTCACTGATATTTCCTAGCTCCTAGACTGTGATTTGACATATATTAACTACGTCCATGAACGGATGTCCTTTCACTGGGAATAAAATGTAGCCATTCACTGGCTATAAAATCCAAAGCAAATTTCACTATTAAGTGTATTAAAGCAAATCTATTAAACTGAAATATTTAATAACATTAATGTCATAGATAATATTGTTTTACTGAAATTAAATTTTTGCTTTAAGCATGAGTATGGTACTATTGTTATGGTTCAAAAATGTTTGGCTTCAGCATTCTTATTAAAATTATGATGATTCAATTCTGCTCCAGTTTTTTCTCCTGAAAAATATTTACATGGTGTTCTTTGGCCTTTGGCTTATACCATTGTGTTATTTTTATATAAATACATCCAGTGGTTTAGCTATAAGCTCTCTGAAAACAAGAAGTGTGCGTATGAGTATATAAGGTACATATATACATATTATGTACAGAAGTTTATTATAGAGTTTAATGTTATAAAGGATATATACCACACATATTAATTATTATAAATTTCATACAGCCAGTTGGCATGTCTTACCATTTATTTGTGTCTTCTTCAGTTTCTTTCATCAGTGTCTATAGTTTTTAATGTACAGCTCTTTGGTTAAATTTGTTCCTAAGTATTTTACTGTTTTGGGGACTATTGCAAACGAGATTGCTTTATTTATTTCTCTTTTATCTAGTTCGTTGTTTGTGTATAGAGACACAACTGATTTTTTTTTCCTTTTAATGGTTTTATATTCTGTAATTTTACTGAATTGGTTTATTAGTTCTAACAGCCTTTCAGCATGGCTACCTTGAGCTTCTTTACAGCATGGTGATCTCAGAGTAGTGAGACTTCATGATGGCTAGCTTCCTCCAGAGTGAATGATCAAAGGAACAAGTGGCAAGTCTTCTTTGTCTTGACCTTGGGAATCCCTCAACATCACTTCAGTTATATTCTCTTGGTTAAAGAGAGAGAGAGGAGGGGACTGTGCAAGGATGTGAACACTTGAAACTGTGGTTCACTGGGGACCATATTTGGAGATTAGCTACTACAGATATGGCTTTCTTACTGTATTTTTGATAGGTTGGGCCTAAAAGTAATGTCAAATTAAAATGGAGATTTAATGAAAAACAAGCCCTACATTAACAGAATAAGTATATAAATATATTCAGTCTTATAACACAACTTATCTAATGACTTCTTACAGTCCTTCTAACCATTTTATGTTCCAGGCAAACATAAATCCTTTGGTCCCTGCAAAGTGTTTTCAGAGAATTAAGCAGTCTAGATCCAGGAATCCAGACATTTCAGAGTTGGAAGTGACCTAGAGGTTTTTGTCATCTACTCCCAATTTAAAGAAAGGGAAACCAAGGCCCAGATAAGTTAGAGGGACATGTTCACAGGAATTAATACAAGAATTTTGTAGCAGAACCACAAATAGTACTCAGGACTCTAAATGTTCTTTCCATTATGCTTCATGTTATCAGCATCTTTGGGTAATAGTGTGTCCCCTATGGGAAGAACTTGTGCTCATGTGAATTTAGTAATGTGGGGAGTGGCAACAGAATTTATTACTTAGGAAATAGAGCATGAGTGTAATCCCTTTTAGTAAACTATTAAAATACTGTTCTTTGCCTTGTTTCACTTTGTGATAAGTTTCATGGACTAAAGTAATTTATAGTTAACTATCAGTTTCTTCTCTATAGTTAAGAGTCTCTTTCTTGGTTTGTCTCTCTCTCTCTCTTTTTTTTTTTCCTTTCCCCTTTTGTTTTGTTTCTTAAATTCCACATATGAATGAGAGCATATGGTATTTATCTTTCTCTCACTGACTTATTTTGCTTAGCCTTATTCTCTCTAACTTCATCCATGTTGTTGCAAATAGCAAGATTTCATTCTTTTTATGGCTGAATAACTATTTCATTGTGTATATATACCGCATCTTTTTCATCGATTCATCGATCAGTGCACACTTGGGCTGCTTCCATATCTTGGCTATAGCAAATAACGCTGCCATAAACATAAAGGTGTATATATCCCTTTGAATTAGTGTTCTTATATTCTTTGGGTGAATACCTAGTAGTGTGATTATTAGACCATAGAGTAGTTCTCTTTTTAATTTTTTGAGGAAACGCCATACTGTTTTTCAGAGTGGCTGTGCCAGTTTGCATTCCTTCCAACAGTGCATGAAGGTTCCTTTTTCTCCACATCCTCATCAATGCCATTTGTTTCTTGTGTTGTTGATTTTAGTCATTCTGACAGATGAGAAGAGATCTCTCATCGTGGTTTGGTTTTGCATTTCCCTCATGATGAGTGGTATTGAGCATCTTTTCATGTGTCTGTTAGCCATCTGGGTCTTCTTTGGAGAAATGTCTGTTCATGTATTTTGCTCATTTTGTAATTGGATTATTTGGGTTTGGGGGAGGTGTTGAATTGTATCAGTTATTTGTATATTTTGGATACTATCCCTTTTTTTGGATACGTCACTTGCAAATATCTTCTCCCTTTCAGTAGGTTGCCTTTTAGTTTTGTTAATTGTTTCCTTTGCTGTTCATATGCTTTTTATTTTGATGTAGTCCCAATAGTTTATTTTTGCTTTTATTTCCCTTTCCTCAGGAGACATATCTAGAAAGATGTTGCTTCACTCCATGTCAAAGAGATTACTACCTATGTCCTCTTCTAGGGTTTTTATGGTTTCAGGTCTCACATGTCTTTAATCCATTTTGAGTTTATTTTTGTGCATGGTGTGTAAGGTAGTCCAGTTTCGTTCTTTTGCATGTGTCTGTCCAGTTTCACAACACAGTTTGTTAAAGAGACTGTCTTTTTCCTATTAACATGTTCTTGCCTCCTTCATCAAAGGAGGCCATATTAGCCAATTGGCCATATAATTGTGGGTTTGTTTTTTTCTGAGTTTATATTCTATTCCATTGATCAATCAATGTGTCTTTGTTTATGCCAGTCCCATTCTGTTTTATTATTATTGCTTTGTAATATAACTTAAAGTATGGAATTGTGATACCTCCATTTGTGTTTTTCTTTTTCAAGATTGCTTTAGTTATTTGTGGTTATATATAAATTTTAGGATTCTTTGTTCTACTTCTGTGAAAAATGCTGATGGTATTTTGATGGAAATTGAATGAAGTGTGTAGATCACTTTGGGTAGTGTAGGCACTTTAACAATATTTATTCTAATCCATGAGCATGAAATGTCTTTCCGTTTCTTTGTGTCATCTTGAATGTCCGTCATCAGTGTATTATACTTTGCAGAGTACAGGCCTATCGCCTCTTTGGTTAAGTTTATTCCTGGATATTTTATTGTTTTTGGTGCAATTATAAATGTAATTGTTTTCTTAATTTTACTTTCTACTGCTTCATTATTAGTGTTAGGGATGCAACAGATTTCTGTGCATTGATTTTATACCATGTGACTTTACTGAATTCATTGAGTGGGTCTAGTAGTTTTCGGATGAAGTCTTGAGGGTTTTCTATATATAATGTGTCATCTGCATACAGCAAGAGTTTTACTTCTTCTTACCAATTTTGATGCCTCTTATATCTTTATGTTGTAGCTAGCACTTCCAGTATTATGTTGAATCAAAGCAGTGAGTGTGGACATCCTTATCTTGTTCTTGACCTTAGGGAAAAGCTCTTGGTTTTTGTCCATTGAGTATGATGTTGGCTATGGGTTTTTCATATGAGGCCTTTATTATGTTGAGATATGTTCCTTAAGACCTACTTTGCGGACGGTTTTTATCATGAATGGATGTTGTGCATTGTCATGTGTTTTTTCTGCATCTGTTGAAATGATTGTATGGTTTTTATCCTTCTTCTCATTGATGTGACACATTGCCTTGATTGTTTTGTCAATATTGAACCCCTCTTGCATCCCAGGAATAAATTCTGCTTGATCGTGGTGGATGATTTTTGTAATGTATTGTTGAATAAAATACAGTTTTAATGCATGGCTTATGATTGAAACACCAGGGACCAACCCATTTCAAAGTCCTGTGTCTAGAAAGTACTTGGGAGTGACTTTTGGATCTTAGCTCATGGTGTTCACCTGGATGTTGGAACTGCCAAGGGAACATGGGGATGCTTGGTTCAGGGGATGAGAAATAATTGGAACCTTACAGGCATGATACGTCTAAGAAATCTTTTCTTGTTTTTAGAATACAAATATCTATTAATTTCCTCTGAAACTTTCCTAAAAGGTACAGTGTGGATGGTATGGTGGGTATGTGGGTAATTCTCTTGGAGTTCAGATGCCATGTATTGGTGGATCCCAAATTCAGAGCTGGAAGGTGTGCTGAGCCATTAAGTTCAACTACTCAGAAGGAATGAGGTTGTTCTGGCAGGAGATAATCCTGTCTGATTACCAGAAGCAGCTGCAGGCCAGATGGGACTGACAGTGCTCCCTGGAGACTAATTCCTGGGAGCTTCTGTGTTCAAGAGGCAAGGCATATGCTTTGTCCTACTCTTGCCTCCACCTAGGATCAAGTTAATTGCTGCCTTCATTCTTTTTTCTGTTTTGTGCCCTCTCTTCCACCTACTCAAACTTCGTATAGCCTTCAATGCCAATTTTAAGTTCCCACACAGGTTTCCCTGACAACTCCAGCCTGCACTGGCCTCACAACTCTCAAGTCTGTTTTACCTACTAGATTGTTTATAAAAATGTTTGGAATGACTTTTCCACCTGGATTGCTTATTTGCTGTACAGCAGTGGTTTGACTCAATGGCTTCACCTGTGGAACTTCCCAAAATACTTATGCCCAGACTGTGACCCAGATTAATTAAATCAGAATCACTAGAGTTAAAGACATCTGCCCATCATCCCCACACCTCCCACCTTGCATCATTTATTTTTAACTGCCCAGATGATTCCAGTGTGCAGCCAAATTTGCACCCACTGCTGTACATATACACTCTAATTTCTGAGAGGGTTGAAGTGAAAGTGAAACTCCTTTTGTATGACTCAGGATCCTTAGCACAGGTTTGGTCACAGAGTGGTGACTTAAAAACACTAGTGCTTGCTTCAGGGCTGGGAGAACCAGTGCCCACATGTGTGCTGAATTAAGTATGTGGTCACAATCCAAATAGGCAATGTGCGAAGATGTTAATATGAGGAAGACTTGAGATTCATATCTGGAATAAAATCCTGATTGTGGTACTCAGTACCTTGAACTTGGGCAGTTGACTTGAATTCTTTGTTCTTTAGCTTACCCATCTGTAAAGTGGGGAAAATTATATTGCTTACTTCATAGGACTCTTCTGCAGATTTTTAATGAGTAAGTCACTTGGAGAATCTCCTGGCATTTAATAAGCCCTCAAGAAATCATAGCTACTTTTTTATTCTGCCATAAAGAGGCTTCTGTTCTTTTTGTCTTATATTCTTTAATACTTATTTTCCTTCAAAGCTTGAGAAAATAGGATAGCAAGAATTGCAATGATAATATTTACAACAAAAAAATTTTAAGAGGGATTCCAGCTTCAAAAGCAAAACCAGAAGAGGGGTACCTGCACGGCTCAGTTGGTTGGGCAACAGACTCTTGATTTCAGCTCAGATCAGGATCTTGCGGTTCATGGTTTCAAGCCCTGCCTCGGGCTCCACATTGACAATGTGGAGCCTGCTTGGGATTCTCTCTCTCTCTGCCCCTCCCCTGCTCAGTCTCTCCCTCTCCCTCCCTCCCTCCCTCCCTCCCTCCCTCTCTCTCTCTCTCTCAATGAATAAACTTTTTAAAATAAAATAAAGTTGTATAAAAAAAGAAAAACCAGAAGAAATAAAGTAGACCATGTGTTCCCTCTGAATTGCTAACAAGTCAGTGAAAGGTTCACCCTTGTAAGGTTGTCCTGAGAAGCACTGATGAACAATACACTTCAAGAATGGCACTTAATGACAACATTTGACTAGCACAGTCTGCTTCCTATGGTTTACAGCTACCATAATCTGGAAGGAACCACATTAACAAAATCCATAAGAAAAATAAATAATAATATTGAACCAAAACCTCTTGGCACATTTTAACAGAGTCAGTTCTTATTTAAGTTCTACTGAAGTCATTTAAAATGCCATTGACTTCCAGGGCATCTATTGTAAGACAGGCGCTGCCTGGTTTGAATTAGTAGTAGAGAAGGTTTGTAGATGGGAATATTGGATGTATGCATTCACATTCCTCTCTGGATATATTATATATAATTATAGTTGTTTTTTTTTTTTTTTGCAAAGCCCTCTACCTCCAGTTCAAGTATTTTTTTTTTAGTTTTTAAATTTTCATTCCAGCATAGTTAACATATAGTGTTATATTAGTCTCAGGTATATAATATAGTGATTCAACAATTGTATATAGTATTCCATGCTGATCATTTTTTTCCTTTGTTTGTTTTGTTTCTTAAAGCCCACATATGACTGAAGTCAGTTGGCATTTGTCTTTTTCTGACAGACTTATTTCACTTAGCATTATACTCTCTAGCTCCATCCATGTCATTGCAAATGGAAAGATTTCATTCTTTCTTATGACTGAATAATATTCTGTTATATATATTTTATATGTGTATAAGAATAGATAAAGTATATTATGTATATTCAAATATATGAATATGTAAAATATATCAAATATATGTGTAATATATTTATATATAAAATATATGTAACATATATTTATGTCTTTTATATCCATCCATCTACAGTAATTTCTAAAGTAAGAGTATTAAAAAACTAACATTATAACTAAGACATGGGGTGCTTTTTTAAATGTTTTTATTTAAATTCCAGTTAACATGCAGTGTAATAGTCTTCTCAGGTATACAATATAGTAATTTAACATTTCCATACACATCACAATAAATGCACTCTTAATCCCCATCACCTATCTGACCCACTCTCCCACCCACCTCCTTTCTGGTAACCATCAATTTGTTCTTTATAGTTAAGAGTCTGTTTCTTGGTTTGCCTCTCTTTTTTTTTCCTGAAATGGGGCACTTTTGAGAGCAACAGGAGACATTATTAGTAATTGTGCCAGGATAACAAACCTAGAGTACCCCAGAACTTACAGTCATCCTGACTGTGGTCACCAAGAAACATCAAATCCAATAGTGGTAGGAGGAAAATGTTAAAGCTTGTGGGCTTTCCTCCTCCTGGCTTTTATTTGAAGGCTTCTCTGAGTAAGCTCTCTGTCTGCCCATGTGTCTGAAACTTTATATACCTCCAGCAATGACTGGCTGCTTAACACTATAGATAAGTACGGTTCTCACTATTGGGCCTGAGCTTAAAAATATAAAAGACTGTAGCAGCTCTGCAGAGTTCAAAGTTAAAATACTTTTCTCTAAAGGGAAATAAATATTACAAGGAGGGTCTTCTTAATGTTCATTTGTAATAAAGTACGTAGTAGCTATATCTATATCTCTTATCTATGTTTTTGTCTCTATCTAGCTGTTTTTCCTCTCCTTGACCTACACAGATTAAAATTTCTGCTTGAGGCCTGCACTTTCTTTCTAGTTAGAAAGAACTACTCTTTAGTGACAAAGAGAAATTCAAGGTGGGCCCTACATTAAGAGAGGAAATCATGTTAGAAATTTCCCCCAGAATTTTTCTGTGGTGTGACACTGATAGCACACAATTACTTTTAAATATTATTCCACACACACCCCTGGATCCTCCTATGATACTTCAATTTAAAAATAGTAACCTCTGGGGATGCCTGGCTGACTCACTGGGCAGAGTGTGCAACTCTTGGTCTCAGCATCATGAGTTTGAGCCCTGTGTTGGGTGTAGAGATTGCTTAAATAAATAAACTTCATAAACAAAACAAAACTAGTGACCTCTGAGCATTTTATATAGTTTGGCTCCCATGGACTCCCATGGGTAGTACAGAGTTGGAGAAATAGGTCAATATTTCCGTTAAATCAAATTGTTTCAGCTTCTTGAGGTCACAGACCGGCTGCATTTTTCCAGTTCCAGAAGGCTGCAACTTCCCTGCATGTTCTCTGTTCCTACTTTCACTCTTTAGAAAGAATATTCTCTAATTCCTGCTATTCCACACCCTACACACTAAATCCTGATTTTCTTTTTTCACTATTTCAAACAGAGTGATGTTTCTCTACATTACACAAGTGGCCTTGAAATGCAGACATTAATCTTAGGAAGTTTTAGATACTATGCATTTTCCCCTATTTAGACCAAGAAGTCTGGTCATAAAATGCATTGGCTGTAGGTTCCCTGGGGCTTTAGAGCATACTACTTTGGTTTTGGTTTTGGTTTTGGTTGTTTGTTGGTTTTTTTGTTTTTTTTTTTGCATTCTTTCTTTTTGGACTATGTGACGTGTGTGTGTGTGTGTGTGTGTGTGTGTGTGTGTGTGTGTGTCTCTGTGTGTCTGTGTTCTGTGCACCACAAAAATAACATCAAGCCAGGGTGCCTGGGTGGCTGACTTCTGCTCAGGTCATGATCTCACTGCCCGTGAATTGGAGCCCCATGTCGGGCTCTGTGCCGACAGCTCAGAGCCTGGAGCCTGCTTCAGATTCTGTGTCTCCCTCTCTCTCTCTTCCCCTACCCTGCTTGTGCTTTGTCTGTGTCTCTCTCTCTCAAAAATAAATAAACATTTAAAAAAGAAAAGAAAAGAAAAGGACGTCAAGCCAAACTTTATGGGAAGAGCGATGCAAAAAGAATGTATCTCTTTGAAGAAAGGAAATCTGGATAAAATGGTCTCTCTGGTTTTCCAGATACATTATTGTCTTTTATTCCTTTTGTTTGTTGAAAACATTTACTTCCTAGTCTAACTGCTTTTTTTAAAACCCATGATCATGTTCTGTTGGAGCTGAAGAATGCAAACGATGAACAAGGTTAAGAGCAGCACAGGCACCAAGTTTATTAGGGCAAAAATGAAACAAACGAAAAGGACTACCCCTACCCAGGAGGGGCTTCTTAAGGAGGAGACCTGTTTAGACAATCATCCAATATACCAAGAGGGAGTTTATCCGCCTGGTTAGTGGCCAAACACATTCTACAAGAAGCCCTTAGATCAGAGTCCTGATTAGGGCCATTTAGGGGTAGACATAGGGTATCTCAGTCTCTTTGCTCTATTTCCTGCAGAAGAGATAACCTCAGGAGTCAGGAGGGGACACTGATGAAAAATAGTAAAGATGGAAATCCATCACGGTCTTAGTGACATTCCAACACATGTAGTCTTTATGGTCAGCTTCCTTAGGAAAGAGTCCCTGGTTGGGTTTGGTTTTTTTGGTTTTGTTTTTGTCTTATTTATTATTTTTGGGAGAGAGAGAAAGCATGTGAGCGAGAAAAGGGCAGAGAGACAGAATGGGGAGAGAGGATCAGAAGTTGGTTATGTGCTAACAACAGAGAGCCCCCCCATGCGGGGCTCACACTCATGAACTGTGGGATCATGACCTGGGCCAAAGCCAGATGCTTAACCAACTCAGCCACCCAAGCACCCCGCTGGTTGGCTTTTAATTCAATCGGGAACTGGTTTCGACCAGTTCGGAGCAGAGGTCTCACGGCCAGAAGTAGCTAGAGAGGTGGAGGCAATCACATTAGACCAATGAGGAGGAAACCTCACAAGGGAGTCTTTAAGATTTGCAGCCATCCTCGTGACTTAGGTGGCTATCTTGTGCCTAAGACAGACAACTTTGTATAAGAATAAGAATAAAGAGAGGGCAGGAAGTTTCTGGGTCTTATTACCATTCCAGCCAGGGTACTAACTTCCAGCCAAAACACAGACTTTCCCCTCCCTCTAGAGTAGCCACATGCTAGAGGATTACAGCCTGAGCAATCGACATGAAAGTGTTCCATTAAGACTTTATTCCTTGAAAAGTCCCTAAAATGAAAGTCAGGAAAAGTCAGGCAGGCTCACCAAGTTTGCACCAAGGCTTAGAGTCCAGATGAAAAGACTCCAAGCCCCACATAAGGGCACCAAAATGAGGAAATTATGAAGTAGGTTCGTGAGAAAATGGCTAAGAAAGAATTCTTGAGACATTTTTGGTGCAAAAAGGTGATTTTATTATAGCACAGGAATAGGACCTGTGAGCAGAAAGAATTGCACCAGGATTGTGAGGAGTGACTGATTACATACTTTTAAGTTAGTGGGGGTTGAGGGTAGCATAAATCTCTAAGGAATTTGGCAAAAAGGCTTTCCGGACCTTGAGGGGCTAGCTGCTGCTAAGCAAAGGTTACTTTTAGTCTTTAATAAAACAAAAACATGCAGTAAGGCAGCCATGAGTCCTCGAGGAAGTTCACACTCTGTATGTTTCAGACATCTATCTGTGGGCTGCAAGCTGTAAGGAGATTTAATCTAAGCCACATTTCTCTTGCCTTTGTTTCCATCATTACTAGTAGATTACCTCTAATAAAATTTTTATATGAAATTAGGTATAGCATGGGCACTTTATTTTTTTATTTTTTTTATTTAAGTTTATTTATTTATTTTTGAGAGAAAGAGACAGGCAGAGACAAAGGTAAGGAGAAAGAATCGCAAGCAGGCTCTGCACTGTCAGCTTAGAACTCAAAGTGGGCCTTGAACTCACAAACTATGAGATCATGACCTGAGCTGAAACCAAGAGTCAGACGCTTAACCGACTGAGCCACCCAGGTGCCCCAGCATGGGTATTTTAAAAGAAATTCATCTGTATAGAATTATTTGGGGGGAAGCTTGTGAAAAAAAACCAGGATAGTAAATGATCTCTAAATGACCCCTGAGTCTTGGGTTAATATAAATCTGCTTTACTCTTTTTCCAGCGCTTTGTATGTTTATAGACAAGTAAAGGCAACATGAAAGAATTATTGGCATGAGTAGCCTTTTGGACATGGACACCTCTTTTAGGCCCAGAGAAACAGAAACACAAAGTGGGAAAGGGCCCTGGCTGGGAAGCGGACCTTTCTGTGTTCAAATTCCTAGACCTGCACTTACTAGGGCATATTCCTTAGATTCTCTGGGTCACAGTTTCCTCGTCAGTGCAGTTGCAATAATGATACCTAATTCACAAGTGAAATAAAGGTGAAAAGTTTTAGTACAGTACCTGACACACTAAAGCACTCAATAAATAAATGGAACATTTTCTCAGGTATAACACCAATGAGTTAGGGGCTCAGTCTGACCTTACAGTACTTCTCATTTTCTTCTCCTTTTCCTTTCCCACTACTAAGGAAAACAAACCTTCATACCATAATTCAAATGAAAACTCTTAAAAGTTTTAGGATCACTTCTATCAGTAACCTATCTTGTTCTTTTTCAGCACTGGTTCCTAATGTATATACCTTCAAATAGTCAGGACACCTGTATTAAATACCACTCCCCCCCCTCCCAAAATACTTACAGACATATAGAATTGCATAAATCAACACAATGTCTATTTTTGTTACCAAGGAGCTTGCATACTGCTCTCAATATCCTTAAATCTCATATTGAACATCCTGTGTAAATCATTATAAATATCATTAATATAATTTTATTTAACTAGATAAAAATAGCTTGTATAGAATTCTGTGATTGGGTATTGTGGTAACTCCATCATGAAGATTGGGATCTCACAACCCTATTTCTTATGATATTTCCCAATGAATAAGTGAGAAAACTGAATCTAAAAGAGATCAACAACACAGCCAGCAAGTGGCAGAGCTGGTGTCTGGCTGGCAATGGCTTTAGAATGTTCCCACTGCTAATAAGACCACTATGCCAGTCCTCTTGGATGATGTGATTTATGGTAAACAGCAGCTTTTACTCTGGGAGTCTAGAGTTTGGGTAGCTGTGGCTAATGTGTGCCTCCATTACCAGCCCCCAGCTAAAAGCCTTGGGATCCAAGTCTCACACAGGCTTCCCTGGGCAGAAACCCTACAGACGCGAAGCTGTGTTTCACTGCTGGGGGAGAGTGAACTGAGTGTAGCCCCTTCTAGGAGAGCATAGAAAGCCTCCAGGCCCTGCCAAACATGTCTTTATCCCCTACTGGTCTTTCTAGGTAGCTTTGCTGTATTGCTGTAATAAATCTTAGCCATGGGTTCAACCATATGCTGGGATTTGTGAGTCCTTCCAGGGAAGTGCCCAATGTGGGGCGGCCATGGGACTGCTGAAGGAGTCTGAAGTGCTGACAAAGATATTGATTAAGTTGTCAGGAGACACGTTAACCATCAGTCAAGGAACTTCCTTTGAATTACCTTCCTGAAAACTGTAAAGGCGTTAGTCAGTAAGGCCAAGGTTGCATCTCTTCTAGAAATTTCAGTACTAATGCCTCATCTTGAATATAGTATGTACTTTGTAAAATATATACATACAGATACACAGTAGTTAGAAAATATGTCAATATCATTAGTATTTGTTTTGCTTTTTTTTCTGTGCTCTGTGTTTTTATTGTTTTGCAGCAGAATGCCCAACCACGAACAGAATTGCAAATATCTAGCTGTGCAAAAGAGGAGATAGGGCCTCAGTACAAATGGAAAACATGATTTTTTTCAAATAAGTACCAAAACAGGACTAGTGTCCTACAAACACATGGAAACTAGATCTTTGTAGCCGAGCTGCCTTACCAGGGGTCACACCATTATACTCACGATTTCCCTACCCCACCAGTCAGTATAGTCTCAAGGTGCCATTGGTCAAATGTGTTCACAGTGAGTTTTCACTAACCCTATATAGGTAATTGTCTTGTTAAATAAAATTTTAGATGTTTTTATTTTCTTTTAAGCATTTCCCTCTTATTTTCTAAACGTAGATGGTGTATATATGTTGTTCTTACAGTAAGAAAACCTGACATTTAATAGGTCATAATATACCAGATGATCACAACTAAATTTGTGCATATATACAACATTGTGATGGGATAAACAATAAAAAAATAACAAGATCTTTGGATTATAAAATTGTGAGAAACCTTGGGGAGCCTGGGTGGCCCAGTCAGTTAAGCATCCGACTCTTGATCTTGGCTCAGGTCATGATCTCATGGTTTGTGGGATCAGGCCCCACATGGAACTCTGTGCTGGCAGTGTGGAGCCTGCTTGGGATTCTCTCTCACCCTCTCTCTCTGCCCCTCTCCCAGTGATGCTCTGTCTCTCTCTCTCTCTCTCTCTCAAAATAAATAAATTTTAAGGAAAATTGCAAGAAACTTGTTCTCACCTTCTACTTTTTGATTTTTTTCACAATTTTCAAACATTACTTTCGAAATGAAGAATCTTGTGTTGATATGATTTATTATGGAAGCTTGAAATCTGCTGGGATCTGGTGGAGATCAAGCCCATTTATCAAAATATTTCTTTTTGGGAAGAAGTTTTCAAGACACCATGTCCAAAAACACATGGGCATTAGTATGTGGAAGGTGGCCAGAGTGAAGCCCTGTGCCCTCACAGAAAAGGTGGCAAAGGACGTCCACACCACAGCATTTATACCCAAGTGCTCTTTTTTTTTTTTAATGTTTATTTTTGAGAGAGAGAGAGAGAGAGAGACAGTATGAGCAAGGGGGGGTGCACAAAGAGAGGAAGACACAGAATCCGAAGCAGTCTCTAGGCTCTGGGCTGTCATAACACAGAGTCCAGCACAAGGCTCGAACTCCCAGAATGCAAGATCATGACCAGAGCCAAAGTCGGTCGCCCAACCAACTGAGCCATCCAGGCTCCCCCAAGTGCTCTTATTAACATGTGGCTTTAGGATTGGTTTTATTAACAAAAAATCAAAATCAATCTATTTGATAAACACACAAGCATTTTCAGTGATCAAAATAAATAAACTTTTATTTTGTAGAATTTTATAATAGGAGAATTTTAGGAAATACTTATTCTAATAAATATTTATTTTCCAAGATAAAGAGGGTTAAACCCAAAGAAATTAAATGCTTTTTCTCGGTGAAGAATGAAGGAGCAGCAGGATGAGCCTAGAATCCCATTTGCCTGGTTCCTGTGTCAATGCTCCAAGGGCTGTGTCTAATTATGCTTAAAATAATTCTTCACTAAAAAAATACCAAGTTCAGGTCTAGGTCTCTTTCCTACACACCCAGCACAGTAAAGCAATTCTGTTTGCTTCTTGTTGCTCAAAGGAATTAAGTTTGTCAAACCATCTGAGCTAACTTTATTCTTTTTGCAGAAGGTCACAACAAATAGTTAATATTAAGCTTCAAGCCTAAAAATGCTGAAGATGCACATCTTTACAAAATAGGGATTGGAAAGTGAGCTGAGAGATAATTAATAGAGAAGTAGATCAACTAATTGCCTGGATAACTGCTCTATAATATGAATTGTTGGAGTCAACCATAGTGATTATCTTTCCTCTTGACCCCAGTTATTTCCAGTAACCCAGGGATCAGCTTTACAGGTGCTTTTTTTGCAGAACTGTTTTTTGTACAGTGAAAGTTGCTAATGCCCAAGTTATTGACAATGTTCCAGGGAAAGAATAAATACTGTCTGTAGTAGGATTAGTGGTAAATGATTTTTAATGATTTTTTAAAATTATATTTGAATCAAAAAACCATTATTGACTTGTCCTGTTGACCAAATATTAAATAAATTACTCTAAGTTTGTATACATTTTCTGAAACTCAAGAGTCTGTTTCAAGGGCATTTCCTATTTTCTCTTTATTTTGGTTGTAGGGAACTTAGGTGGCAGATTTCCTAGAACTGGGCTCTCTTTTCCATTTCACCCCCATCCCCAATTTTTAGCTATTTAAGTATTTAATAGTCATTCTGAACTTAGATTCTTTCGTTTCTAACTTTCAAAGAGGCTTAGGCTGCCAAAAAGAAAATTAAACCAAAACAGTTAAATGAGGCCTTGGGGGATTCATACAATTAGAATTTTAATATAAACAAAAAAGGAAATACCCGTGAGTGGGTTATTGACTGTGATTTCTTCAGATATATGAACTAAATCACATATACATCCTTGACATCTGGGATGAGATTATGTCCTTGTAAATTAACAAAAAAGCAATTGAAAAATATTTTCAGGTTTCTGAAATAGTCAGGTTTCTGACTAAAGATGATGTTAAGTAGGCACTGTCATGACGCATGAAAACTAACCTGATTTTCATTGTGAATGAAAAAATCCTCCTGGACCCTATATTGTGTGCTGTGTACCTGGCCTCCCCTAGGCTGGGGAGGCCCATTTTCTCTCCTATTTGGGAATTGCATAGAATTCTGTGTACATGTTCACCTTTTACTTTTGTGAAGACAGGCCTAGAGGTTCATCATCTACTTGTTCTTATTATGTGCCAGATTCAGCTTGGTGATGGCTTGTGTGATGTCATGAGACTACCCTTGTTTATTTGTTTTGAGTTTAAGAGAAATATATCAGAATGTATAAGTTCTAATGAACCCTAGAATCATGAAAGTTTAAGCTAAAAAGTAATGTCTTGAGGTCACCTATTTGAAACCCCTCATTTGTCACTGCTATCTGGCCTCCCTCATTTATACCTAAAATAATTGACAGCGATGACATTCAATAATATTTTAATTTCTAATTTGAGCTATCTCTTTTTCCCTGGAAGTACTAGAAACTAGAGAGCCTGTCAAATTTCTCAGCACCTAAAGAATTTTGAAGAATAACCACCTTCCCCTGACCCCTACACATGTAACTGATAAAAACTACTTCTTGGGAATGGAATGGCCATGTTTTAAGGCACCATGTGCTCTTGTAAAATCCATCATTTTTCCTGATGTTCTCTGGAAAATAGTCAAGAAGTCTTCTATGATGGTGAGAGGATTTTCCAGGTTTTCTTTCATACATGCTCCATAGTGTTGGCTTTATCCTTATAAATTGTAGGAATGGTGCTTATTCTAGAGCACAGGGTGAGGAAGAGAAAGTGTCTGATTTTAAATGTTAATCTACTCTTTACTGAAGAGTAAACCACTCAAAGATGATCTGAAATTTCTCCTGACATTTATTGCCTTTTGACATTGACTCAGTTTGGTTCAGGAGAAATAACGTGGTGTCAAATTTTGTGACCTTGATCTGAACATTTCTACACTTTCACAACCTTCATAGAAATATATCACGAGAGTTCAAATGGACATTGAGAACCTCCTCTGACAGAGAATATTCCTGTATGTATAAGACTAAGTCAGGCATAAACCCAAACATTCCCCTAAGGCTTGATAGATTTCAGACAAAATGGCCACTACCTATCCCAGCAGGCTAGAAGACAATCATCATCTTTATGTGAATAATGTGATCCTATGTCACATTCCAGAAACGTCCACAAAAGTCAAGACTGATATAATCTAAAATTTGCATGCAAACTGTTAAGGCAAAATCAAGGACTCTATTTTTAGTTTATGTTATTGTTTTAGAAAACTACCCTGAGAACTGTCTACACTAATTAGTGACTAGCCAAATAGTAGTGGTTTAAACGCAATGGAAGCTTGTTTCTCCTTTGTAGTAATGGTCAGAAAGCAGGTAGTCCAGGGCTGGTATGGTCATTTGTCTCCATGAGATCATCCAGAAACCATTCTCTGCCCATTATTTGTGCTTTCTCTGCTTGTGGTAGATGAGAGGGTTCCGAGTTTTGTATAATCAGTTAAACAGCAAGGTGAGGGAAAGGTAAAGAAATGGCATGATCTCTACTTTAAGGACAAGTCCAGAAGAGGTCATTTTCTACTACAGTCCATTGCATATAACATAGCATTATGGTGGCACCCAACAGAAAAGAAGTTGCAAAATTTATTAGTTCCTAGTTCTGGTATCCAGGAGGCAGTAGAAATCAAGGGTTCTATTCTTGTAAGAGCAAAGAAGGGAGTGGACCTGGGTAGCAACCAGCAGTCATGCTGGTACTGTCTCATTGTCAAAGTCACTTTGGGAACTTTAAAAATACATGATCCTGGGCCTCACCCCTGGAGATTCTGATTGAGTGGGTCTGGTTTAGGCTCATTGGCCAAATTACTCCCAAGCTGTATCTTAGTGATAAGGTGAATCACCAGAAAGTTATATTTCAGTAGAATTGCCTTCACAGAAACCTATTATGCTCTCTGCTTTCAAAAGGATGTGATAATAAATAGCTATGCGGCCAGCATCTGTGCACCTTTCTGCATTAGAACTGTTGTCAAGGCTATTAAGCAATATGTTGTTCAGGTTTTTTTTTTTTTAATTTTTTTTAACGTTTATTTATTATTGAGAGACAGAGAATGAGCATGGGAGGGGCTGAGAGAGAGAGAGGAGGAGGAGGAGACACAAAATCCGAAGCAGTCTCCAGGCTCCTCCAGCCTCCGAGCTGTCTGCACAGAGCCCGCCGCAGGGCTCGAACTCACAAACTGTGAGATCATGACCTGAGCCGAAGTCAGACACTTAACCAACTGAGCCACCCAGGCACCCCCAGTTTTTCTGATGTAAAGATCCTAATGACTAATTGCTTTTAGCCTTCAATTCCAGCTAAAAGCATTTAAGTTTGATTCTCCCGAAAATTTATTATGCTTTACTACCAATTGGAACCATGTAATCAATGGAATTTTCCTTTTTGCCTTAGCTGTAGAAAGAAAAGAGCTTTGTTTTATGTTCACCTGTTAGAGCCTTGCTCAGTATTTTGCAGCCTTTGCTCAGTATCAGTGCAGATAATTTTTGTTGTCCTCTGTTTCTCTTAAATATATTCAATATTACAGGATTCTGGAATTTCTGTCAGGTTTCCTCAAATTAGAATTAGATTTAGAGGAGACATATAAATAAGGGAAATAGGAATTTCTAAACAGTACACTGTGAATAATGACAGTAACATTTTTTTTTCCTGAATGCTCACTTTGTGTTAAGCACTATGCTGAGTATTTTATAGCATCAACCAGTCTAACACCAACCTGTGTGATCCAAATAAATCCTGGCTCCAAAATGGCTCGCTTTCTACACAGTGTCATCTTCAAAGAAACATAGTCCAGGAAACAAATGTAATTAAACACAAGACCCAGGCTTTACTTTGATCTCTCAAAAGTGATTAACAGATACAACTACTTGAATACAGCAGAGGTTCCCTAAATTCCACTTTCACCTCAAATCTCTTGGATCCGTTAGTGCTCAAACATACAGCCAAGGATTGTGGGGTTTGTTTTTGTTTTTGTCTTTCCTTTTTTCTTTCCCTCATTCCTCTGTAACTCTTGTGTCTTCTCCCTGTGAGAGGACAGACCTTCCACTCTCATCTATTGTGTAAGCGGTGATGCCACAGGATAGAATTTTGTGGAATCCTCTGAATGCATTGATCTCCTCTCATTGTATTCTCGCCCAGTCACACTTTTGAGCATTCCTGTTTTTATGAGAAGACATTGAGACTTTGTAAAATTAATCACCTTCTCCAACTCCAAAGTCACCCAGCTAAGAATCAAGATATTGAAGGCCAAGCAGTGAAACCTCTAAGTCTGTGTGCTTAGACACTCTGCTCTCTTGTTGCACTTTGAATGGCCGGAAGGATGGAACAGTTATTCTTTCCATAGTTTGAAAGCACTTCCAGTATTATCTTCCGGAAACAGTGTTGTCTCTGTTAGATTACTTGTCACATTGTATTTTAATTGCTTATTTTTGTTCCTACCTGCCATTGCGCTCATTATAAGCTTAGTGAGATCATTTTTTTTTTCCTGTTTACTACTGTTACCAGTATATCCACTATTTTGTGCAGAGTAGATAAGTAGATAGTGCAGAGTAGATAATGAATAAATATTCATTAAATTAATGGCTGGATGACTGGATGAAGAGTGAGCTACCTTTCTCTATGACTAGAATTTTCTGTCATCAGTAATTTACCCATCTCTATGATCGCCAGACCTTTGGTATGTTGTAGTGAGTTAGCTTTTTTTCATGGCTCTTAAATTGATACTGAAAAAATTTTCGAAAGAACAGTTCAAAAGAAGTTTTGAGCAGTAGCAATGTTATATGTTGTATTGTGACACTGTGGAAAAACCCCAGAATTTAGAACCAGATAACTAAAGTATGAATTCCAGCTGTGAATAGTCTTGGGTAAGAACATTTCAAATTTTTCCTTTTAAATAGGTGATACTACTTGCTGTAATTCATGGTTTATTTGTTATTATGTGAGGTGATATATGTGAAAATCTTTTGAAAAATGTCATATATTACTATTATGAAAACTATAAAATTGCTAATTTGCTTGTTAAAATGCCATGAATAACAATCATATTATCTTTGGATGCATAAGTGCACAGTAGTGTCCCATCTCTGTTTATGATTTTTTTACAGTAAAATTTCAGAGGAAATGAATGGATGGCACTTTTTTTTTTAACTGTCTCCATTTATGTTTGAACAATAGCTATGCCAATGGAAATGCATTTCCATTGATGAGTTTATATACTAAACAATATACCCATCACATTTCACAGAGTATCACACCATCTAGACTTTTAGAAACTTGACTTTGTAATGTTGTTCTGTAGTGTTATATATTTTTTTAAAAAAATGTTATCAAATTCACTAAACATTTAACAGAGTAAAAATCATTTTATAATTCCTCATTTTTCCAAGAAGTAAAATTTGACCAGTAAATAAAATATAGTATCTGCATTTTGGTAGATTTAAATAATTATGGATCTTTCCCAGTCTTATCAAGGATATTAAAAAAATACTTAATTCCACAAAATGAACAGTAAGTGCTTCAGCAATGCCAATAATTCAGAATATGTGTTAAATGAAATTAGGATTCAAGACAATTACCTTTAGTTAGGTTACAGAATATAAACCATAGAGAGGTTATAGGTCTCTATAGTTCACCAGGAGTTACATTGAAAAGGTCACTTGAATACAAATGTAAGAAGGATCCAATAAAAGAATAAATCCAGAAGTTTTTTTAAATATTAATTTTGGTAAGTTCCAGTTTCACAGTGCTGATACTGTTTTTTCCAGAGATTTCAGTAATCTGATTACACTTCTGTGTTGTGCAATGAAGCAGTAAGCTTTCCCACAAAACATTTGGGAACGCAGTTTCACAGAATGCTCAATATCTTTGTAACTTACTTTCAAAACTTAGTGATCCTATAAAATGTATTTTTCTAGCATAATATACATTAAATTGGCACACATGTCCAGGAAAACTACCTTGCAAATATATATCAGTTAAATCACTGCCCAACTCTCAACGAAATTACTGCCCTATGTTTTCCATATCCCTTGTCTTAAAGATATGCCTTATCTGTTCAGATTGTTTCAGAATTAAGGCACAATCATTTCATTGTATTTTTCCCCTTTGATATTTATTACTAGAGATTACCTGATTTACTATATATGTATATTGTCTGCACAACTGTAGAAACTCCAGATAACAATAAAATCTTATTTAGGTATGATTTGGTACAGTCTGAAGTCTCTGGGCACCAAAGAATTAATTTGACTAACCCTTTGAGAAGTACTAGATACACACTGTGGAATAATTTATATAGAACATGTAAACTGAGAACTGAAGGTTTTCTATGATTTTATTTTATTTTATTTTATTTTATTTTATTTTATTTTATGTTATTTATTTTATTTTATTTTTAAGTAGGCTCCACACTCAACATGGGGCTTCAAATCACAACCCTGAGATCAAAAGTTGCATGCTCTCCTGACTAAGCCAGCCAGGTGCCCCAAACTGTTAACTTAAGCTTAAATACAAAAAGATTATATACAGACATATCTTTTATTTATCTATTGATCTGTTACTATCTGCTAATTAGGAGTGGATAAGTCTAATATCTCTTTGGACTTTGTTTTTGGAGAGGAGCATTTTGTTTAGTATCATTTGCTCATTCCTTTTGTGTGGTTCATACCCATTCACACCACACGTGGTTCTGTGCAACATTTTACACTAGACAGTACATTAGGCGAGTTTTATTTTAGTGCAACCAACAGAAAGAACATGCCTCTGGGTAACTAAAGCAGAAAATAAGTTATTGGGAGAGAGCTGCACACAGTCCAAAAAGCTAAGTAGTCATACTTCTGGGAGACAGGGATGGCAGGTGGGTCTGGGGCTTCAGTAACTGGCATTTATAGAGATTCTTTTAGAGTTCTGCCATTGTCAAGGCTCAGCCCAGCTGCCTATAGGGTCCCATGTCTTTCTGTTCAAACTCCACATTCTCTGGACAAAGGCACTGACTCATCCAGTTTTAACTCTTCCTGGTCTCTTCCTCCACATCTCTCAGACCTGGCCAGAACAGTAGAAGAATGGCACAGATATGGTAATGCCGGCATTGCTATGAGGCAACGTATACCCTAATTTTGTGTTTCTCACGATTGGTAGCTGCCATCAGGGCTGATAGGATCTTTGGAAGAATTTCTCTCTTATACCAGTAATTCCTCAAAGTTCACTGTTTGAGCACAGAATTTAGTTCAGGCTTACGTCTGCAGCTCTGCTTATTTCCGTCTTTCCATTTGTTCTTGTTCAGATTGTGCAGTCCTGCAATTATGACTGCTGCTGCCACGTTAGCCAAAATGTTCGTGCCCATCTGTGCTTCTGGGGCAGGATAGACTCGCCTGGCTATCTGAAAGATTCTCCTGTAGTGCTCAGAAGTAGTTTACTCTATGGTTAATTCCAGTTTCCACTATTAAGTATTTTCCCCTCCCTTTCTACATTATCTGTTCATAGTGGCCTATTAGCTGGAATTTTTGCTTTTTGATTATTTTCTGTTGGTTAATGCATGAAATAATTTGGGACAGTGCTTTATTTCAGTCCATCTATAAGACCACAGAGATATTTGCTGAATATGGAAAGCTTTGTTTTAATATTACTTCATTCATTCATTTATTGTAGAAAAGAATGAATGACGGAGGTGAATGGTAGCTCCCTGGCATACTTAGTCCTCAGGTAGAAAATGTTTGCTGCTGCTTTCAGAAAAACTTTCCAACCTAAAACTTTCCACCCTAAAATTTTCAATTAAAGTGCCAAAACATAGGGGTGCCTGGGTGGCTCAGTCAGTTAAGTGGTCGACTTCAGCTGAGATCATGATCTCATAGTCCGTGGGTTCGAGCCCTACATCCGGCTCTGTGCTGAGCCTGGAGCCTGCTTGGGATTCTGTGTCTCCCTCTCTCTCTCTCTGCCCCTCCCCTGCTTGTGCATGCTCACTCTCTCTCTCTTTCTCAATCTCTCAAAAACAAATAAACATTACAAAAAATTTTTAAAATAAAATGCCAAAACATAAGTCTATATGTGCTATAAATTACATTTTTTCAAAATCTGCTCCTTGATAATTTCTTCCATTTTTATAACATTCCAGTTTTTATTGACTCAAGATGACATATTTTTTTCATTTAACAAATGGTGCTGAGAAAACATCGTATCTATTCTATTATTAACTCACTGAATGATCTTCAGTTGGTCATTTGTGCTTTTGAGCACTCTATTAATAAAAGGAAGTATTAGTATTTATCTGTCTTGTGAAAACTAATAGAATTTTCATATGAAGCATCATTGGCATGCTTGCTCCAGCCACCCAGAATGTTTCCATTTTCCTCTATATTTTCAAGTTATTTGATGTCATTGTCTAATTTACAATTTTCTCTTGTGTTGAAGAGACACTTCTAATGACTGTCCCTGTCCAGATCATTGTAGTGCTTAAGGACTGTACATAAAACAATTGATCATCTGATCTTTCACATTCCTTTATTATGGAGTCACCATTGCCTTGAACGTACAGGCAAATTTTGATTTGTACAAATCTAGGAATTTATTTGGAGTGCTAACATGGTTTTCTTAACATTATGAAAATATTTCTTCTGGAGTCAAATTAAGCCATATTATATTGATTATATCTGAAGTGTTTCCCATAATACTCTCTATAATTAATGGAAGTTTAAAAATGGATTACACATTTTTAAGAAGATGAGAGCTGAGTAGAAGGCCCTTAGGCTCCTCTTGTCTGACAAACACAACTAGATAATCATCCTAAATATCCCCCAAATCAACCTGAAGTCTGACAGAACAAACTCCACAACTAAAGGGAAAGAAGAGGCCATATCAAAGAAGGCAGAAAGTTTATATATGTGTTTTAAGGGAGAAACAGAACTCTGGTGCTGTGGAGGAGAGGGGAGCCATGTTCACAGTGAAAGTCAAGAAAGAGTAGCACCCACAGGGAAACGCACAAGGAGAACATTTCCCCAGAGCAATTGACTGGGAAGATGAAGTGGGGCTAATTTTTTTGAGTTCTTGTAGCCAATGAGGCTTAAAAGCCTAGAGTTTTAAAGGTCAGCAGGTTCAGTTGGGATAGAGCCCTGAGGGCACTGCTCTGCTCCTAGAGAGAAGGCAAACACCCTGGAGGCAGATGGTGGAACAGCATTTTGAAGAATGCCTGGGGCACATAGAAGGGACATTATTCACTCTTCTTGGAGTGTATCCCTGAGAAGCAGCGTTCATGGAGATGCCTCTCAGGGGACAAAGGACGTGGCCTGCACCGTATTTCTCCCCTGCCCCTCAGCATCAACACAGAGCCACCCGGGAGAAACAGCAGAGCACCAACACAGGCTGCCTAACTTGTTTACAACAATTCCCACACCCCTGTGCTCTGGTGGGACTGCCCTTCTTAGTCGAACTTCCCTTAGTCTCAGCAGGGTGGGCCCCTTCCCCCAAAGACTAGCAAAAACCCTGCCCACACCACGTCAACCAATTAGAGAGGTGTGCAGGGCTTCAGTTCTAGTGGAAGTAGTATCAGGTCTCATTTAACAAGCAGACCAGAGCACAGCTAATTAAAACTCACCACATCCGGCCAAGGACCAAACACTGTCCACTGCAGGCAAAGAGAGCCTCTGCAGACAACTGGCCTGAAGGATGTAGCAGCCAAAACACAACAGCAGAGCACATGCAGCACACACAGAGATGCTCCCTGTAGAGCCAGGCCCTGGATACTACTGACCTCTTCTTCATAAAGTCATTACTCTCAGGAGCAGGAAACATAACTGGCTTTTCTGTTAACACAGAAGACAGACACTTAGACAAGAAGCCATGATGGAGGAGTTCATCCCAAATGAGAGAACAAGGCCACAGCCAGAGTTAAGCAAAACAATTATGAGTAACATGCCAGATGGAGAATTTAAAGCCAAAATCATAAGGATACTCTCTGGGCTTGAGAAAAGAATGGAAGAAGACATCGTGACACCCTCACCACAGAGATAAAGGAGTTCAAAAAGAATCAGTCAGAAATGAAGAATGCAGTAACTGAGATTAGAAAGAGGCTTGAGGCGA
The DNA here is from genome assembly GCF_018350195.1 of Panthera tigris. Classification (NCBI taxonomy): domain Eukaryota; kingdom Metazoa; phylum Chordata; class Mammalia; order Carnivora; family Felidae; genus Panthera; species Panthera tigris. The sequence goes on from NC_056660.1 coordinate 107,412,423, forward strand.
TGAACAGCAGGTTGGAAGAAGCAGCGGAATGAATAGATGGTAGAGAAGACAAAATAATGGAAAATAATAAAGCTAAACAAAGGAAAGAAAGAATTATAGAACATGAGAATAGACTTAGGGAACTCAGTTACTCCATCAAACGTAATAATATTCATATCATAGGAATCCTAGAGAAGAAGAGAAAGAAAAGGGTGCAGAAAATTTGAGGAAATAATAGCTGGAAACTTCCCTAACCTGGGGAAGTAAACAGACATCCAGACCCAGAAGGCACAGAGAACTCCTATGAAAATCAACAAAAACAGGCCAATGCCAAGATATATTGTAATTAAATTTGCAAAATATAGTAATAAAGGCAAAATCTTAAAAGCAACAAGACAAGCGCACATGAACGGTTCAGTGAGTACAAAATCAACCAACTCTTGATTTTGGTTCAGGTCTTTAACCCAGGGCCATGGGATCAAGCCCTGATTGGGCTCTCTGCTGAGCATGGAGCCTGCTTAAGATTCTCTCTCTCTGTCTCTCTCTCTCTCTGACCCTCCCTTCCACTTGCACTGTCTCTGTCTCTCTCAAAATATTTTTTTTTTCAAAGCAGCAAGACAGAAGAAGTCCTTAACTTACAAAAGGAAGACCCATAAGACCAGCTTCAGATTTCTCAAAAGAAACTTGGCAAGCCACAAGGGAGTGGCATGATATATTCAATGTGCTGAATGAGGAGAATCTGCAGCCCAAAATACCCTATCCAGCAAGGCTGTTACTCAGAATAGAAGGGAATATTTAGTTTCCCAGACAAACAAAAACTAAAGGAGTTCTTGACCACTAAACCAGCCCTCCAAGAAATATTAAAGAGAACACTTTGAGTAGAAAAGAAAGACCAAAAATGACAAAGACAAGAAAATAACAGAGAAATCTCCAGAAACAATGAGAAAACAAGTAATAAAATGGCACTAAATACATGTCTGTCAATAATTACTCTGAATGTAAATGGACTAAACACTCCAATTAAAAGACATAGGGTGTCAGAATGGATAAAAAAGCAAGACTCATCTATATGCTGACTAAAAGAGACTCATTTTAGACCTAAAGACACTTGCAAATTGAAAGTAAGGGATTGGAGAAATACTTGTCATGCAAATGGACGTCAAAAGAAAGCCAGAGTAGCAGTACTTATATTAAATGAACTAGACTTGAAAACAAAGTCTGTAACAAGAAAGGAAAAAGAGCACTATATCATATTATAAAGGGACAATCCGAAAGAAGATCTAACAGTTGTAAATATTTATGCACCCAACACAAAAGCACTCAAATATATAAAACAAGTAATAACAAACATAAAGTAACTAGTTGATAATAATATAATAATAATAAGAGACTTTAACTCCCCACTTAAATCAATAGACAGATTATCTAAACAGAAAATAAACAAGGAAACAATGGTTCTGAAAGACACATTGGAACAGATTAACTTAACAGATATATTCTGAACATTCCATCCTAAAATAGCAGAATACACATTCTTTTCAAGTGTCCATGGGACATTCTCCAAAATAGATCACATATTAGTTTACAAAACAGACCTGAACAAATACAAAAATAGTGAGATCATACCATGCATTTTTTCTGACCACAACACTATGAAACTTGAAGTCTACCAAAAAAAAACAAAAACAAAATACTTTAAATACATGAAAGTTAAAGAATATAATAATGAATAATGAATGGCCAACCAAGCAATAAAAGAAGAAATTTTACAAATATATGTAAACAAAAGAAAACAAAAACACAATTGTCCAAAACCATTGCAAAAGTGGTCCTAAGAGGGAAGTATATAGCAATACAGTCAAAGAAAAATCTCAGGTAACCTTACACCTAAAGGATGTAGGGAGAACAACAAATGAAGCCTAAAGCCAGTAGAAGAAAGGAAATAATAGAAATTAGAGCAGAAATAAATGATATAGAAACTAAAAAAAAATCAATAGAACAGATCAATGACCAGGAGCTGATTCTTTAAAAAATTAATAAAATGGATAAACCTTTAGCAAGAGCTATCAAAAGAAAAAAGACCCAAATAAATAAAATAATAAATCAGAGAGGAAAAATAACCACCACCACAGAAATACAAACAATTATAAAAGAATATTATGAAAAACCATATGCCAATAAGTTGGACAAGCAGCAAGAAATAGATGAATTCCTAGAAATATATAAACTACCAAAACTGAAACAAAAGGAAACAGAAAACTTGAACAGACCAATAACCAGCAAATAAATCAAATAAGTAATCAAAAATCTCCCAACCAACTAAAGTCCAAGACCAGATGGCTTAGACGAGCTAATAGCTTTTCTTCTCAAACTATTCAATAAATAAATAGATAGATAGATAGAAAGAAAGAAAGAAAGAAAGAAAGAAAGAAAGAAAGAAAGAAAGAAAGAAAGAAAAGGAAGGAAAACTTCCAAATTCATTCTTTGAGGCCAGCATTACCCTGATACCAAATCAGATAAAGACTCCACTAAAAAAGAGAACTATAGACCACTATCGCTGATGAACATGAATGCAGAAATTCTCAATAAAATACTAGCAAACTGAGTCCAACAGTGCATTAAAAGAATCATTCACTATGATCAAGTGTGATTTATTCCTGGGCTGCTAGGGTAGTTCAATATTCACAAATCAATCAGTGTGATATGCCATATTAATAATAGAAAGGATGAAAACTATATGATCCTTTCCATAGATGGAGAAAAAGCATTTGCCAAAGTACAATATCCATTCATGATAAAAATCCTCAATAAAGTATGTTTTGGGAGAACAAAGCTCAACATAATAAAGGCCATCTATGAAAAACCCACAGTTAATAACATCCTCAATGGGGAACAAATGAGAGCTTTTCCTCTACAGTCAGGAAAAGATAGGGATGTCCACTCTCACCAGTTATTCAACACAGTCCTATTTCTAGACCAACATTCAGCAAAAAGAAATTAAAAGTATCCAAATGAGCCAATAAGAAGTAAAACTTTCACTGTTTGCAGATGACCTGATACTCTATATAGAAAACCCAAAAGGGGGGCACCTGGGTCACTCTACTGGTTGAGTGTCTGACTTCATCTCGATCAAGATCTCATAGTTCACAAGTTCAAGCTCACTGCTATCAATGCAGAGCCTGCTTCAAATCCTCCCCCTCTCACTTGGCCCCTCCCTGCTTGCTCTCTCCCTCAAAAATAAACAGTGGGGCACCTGGGTAGTTCAGTTGGTTGATCTTGCAGACTGTAAGTTTGAGCCCCATGTCGGGCTCTGTGCTGACAACTCGGAGCCTGGAGCCTGCTTCAGATTCTGTGTCTCCCTCTTTCTCTGCCCCTCCCCTGCTCGCACTCTGTCTCTCTGTCTGTCTTTCAAAAATAAATAATGTTAAAAAAATAATAAATGTTAAAAAAAAAAGAAAAAATCCAGAAGACTCCACCAAAAAATTATTAGAATGGATTCACAAATTCAGTAAAGTCTCAGAATGCAAAATCAATATACAGAAATCTGTTGCATTTCTACACACCAATAATGAAGCAGCAGGAAGAAATCAAGGAATCATTCCTACTTACAAGTCCACCAAAACCCATAAGATATCTAGGAATACATGTACTCTGAAAACTATAAAATATTAATGAAAGAAATTGATGAGGAACAACAATAACAAAAAAAACCCAGAAATTGCAGAGGACACAAAGAAATGGAAAGACATTCCATGCTCATGGATTGGAAGAACAAATATTGTTAAAATGTCTGTACTACCCCCAAGCAATCTACACATTTAATGCAATCCCTATCAAAATACCACCAGCATTTTTCACAGAGCTAGAACAAACAATCCTAAAATTTATATGGACCGTAACTAGGCAAAGCAACCTTGAAGAAGAAAAGCAAAGCTGGAGGCATCACAATTTTGGACATCAAGTTATATTACAAAGTGATAATGATCAAAACAGTATGATACTCTCACAAAAATAGACACATAGATTAATGGAACAGAATAGAAAACCCAGAAGTTAACCAATAACTGTATGGTCAATTAATCTACAATGCAGGAAAGAATATCCAATGGGAAAAAAAACCAAGTCTCTTCAACAAATGGTGTTGGGAAAACATGACAGCAACATACAAAATGATGAAACTGACCACTTTCTTACACCATACACAAAAATAAATTCAAAATGGATTAAAGGCCTAAATCTGATACCAGAAACCATCAAAATCCTCGAGGAAAACACAGTCTATAACCTCCTTGACACTGGCCACAACAACTTTTTACTAGCTATGTCTCCTGAAGCAAGGGAAACAAAAGCAAAAATAAGCTATTGGAACTTCATTAAAAGGAAAAGCTTCTGCACAGCAAAGGAAATAATCAACAAAACTAAAAAGCAGCCTGTGTAATGGGAGAAGATAATTTGCAACATATCTGATAAAGAGTTTATTATCCAAACTATATGAAGAACTTATAAAACTTCACACCCAAAAAATGAATAATCCAGTTAAAAATGAGCAAAAGACATGAATAGACATTTTTCCAAAGAAGACATACAGATGACCAGCAGACACATGAAAAGATGCTCAACATCATTCGTCATCAGGGAAATGCAAATCAAAACCACAATGAGATATCACCTCACACCTTCCAGAATGGTTAAAATCAATAACACAAATAACAGGGGTTGATGAGGATGTGGAGAAAGGGGAACCCTCATGCACTGTTGGTGGGAATTCAAAATGGTGCAGTTACTCTGGAAAACAAAAGTATGACGATTCCACAAAAAAATAAAAATAAAAATAGAACTACCCTATGATCCAGCAATTGTACTCCTAGGTGTTTACTCAAAGAATACAAAAATACTAATTCAAAGGGATACATGCATCCCGATGTTTATAGCAGCATTATCTACCCTAGCCAAACTATGGAAAGAGCTCAAGTGTCCATCACTTGATGAATGGATAAAGATGTAAATATATATACAATGAAATATTCCTCAGCCAAAACAAATGAGCAAAAGGAAAACAAATGAAAGAGGCAAATTAAGAAACAGACTCTTAACTATGGAGAACAAATTGGTGGTGACCAGAGAGAGGTGGTGGGTGGGTGGATGGGTGAAATAGGCGAAGAGGAGTCAGGAGTGCATTTGTTGTGATGAGCACCAGTGTTGTATAGAAATGTTGAATCACTGTATTGTACACCTGATACGAATGATACACTATATACTAACTATCTGGAATTAAATAAAAACTTTAAAAATATTTTTAAAACAACACTAAAAAATTGGGTTACGGGAGAGAATCTAATACTAAAACTGTATTTCTTTTGAACTTTCTTCAGGTGCATATTTTGTCCTTTACAAGATTACACTTGAATGAGATTTAGCTTTATTTTACTGTCAGATCATACTGAATCTAATTGTATGTATTATTGATTTTTTTTTCTTTGCTATAGATTTTCTAGAACCTTGATAACATTTCAGTGCAAAGCAGGATTGAAGAAAGGTTAATATAACTAACACATATATTAGTGGAACAGAATATGGAGAGCCCAGAAATAAACCCATAGTATATGATCAATTAATTTATGAAAAGAGAGCCAACAATATACAATGGATAAAGGAAAGTCTTCAATAAGTAGTTTTGGAAAAACTGGACAACCACATGAAAAAAAGGATCAAACCACTAGACTACAAATCTTATACTATGCACAAAAATCAACTCAAAATGGACTAATGAGTTGAACAAAGACCTGAAACCATAATACTCCTAGAAGAGGGGTGCCTGGGTGGCTCAGTCGGTTAAGTATCTAACTCTTGATTTCAACTCAGGTCATGATTGTGAGGTCTGAGGTTGAGCCCCATATTGGGCTCCATGCTGGGCATGGAACCTGCCTAAGATTCTCTCTCCACCTCTGTCCCTCCCCCTGCTTGCATGCATTTACTCACTCTCTCTCTCTCTCAAAATAAATTTTAAAAACTCCTAGAAGAAAACATAAACAGTAAGCTCCTTAATATTGGTCTTGACATTGATATTTTTTGGCTTTGGCACTTAAAAGCAACAAAAGCTAAAATAAACAAATGGGACTACATCAAACTACAAAGCTTCTGTACAGCAAAGAAAACCATCAACAAAATGGGAAGGCAATGTGTGGGACTGCAGAAAGTATTTACAAATCCTATATCCGATAAGGAGTTAATATCCAAAACGGATAAAGAACTCTTGTGCTCAACACCAAAAAGACAAACAATTCTATTTAAAATGGGCAGAGGACTTGAACAGACATTTTTCCAAAGAAGACATACAGATGACCAATAGACACATGAAAAAATGTTCCACATCACTAATCATCAAGGAAATTCAAATCAAAACCATAATGAGATGTCCCTCACACCTTCAGAATGGCTATTATCAAAAAGACAAGAAACAGCAAGTGTGAGGATGTGGAGAAAAGGGAAATCCCATAAACTGTTTCAGCCATTGTCGAAAACAGTATTGAGGTTCCTCAAAAAATTACAAATAGAACTAGCACATGGTCCAGCACTTCCACTTCTGGGTTTTTATCCAAAAGAAATGAAAACACTAACTTGAAAGATGTATGTACCCTCATGTTCACATTATTTACAATAGCCAACATATGGAAGCAATCTTAAGTGTCTCTCAGTGCACAGATGGATAAAGAAAATATGTGTGTGTGTATATGTATATACATTATTCAGCCATAAAAAGTAATGAAACCTTGCCACTATATGCAACACCATGGATCACCTTGAGGGCATGTTGCTAAGTGAATGGGTCAGACCGAGAAAGACAAATACCATATGATTTCAGTTATATTTGTAATCTGAAAAAACAAACAAACAAAAAACAAACTTCATATATACAGAGGACAGACTGATAGTTGCCAGAAGCAGGGGCCAAAGGGTACAAACTTCCAGTAGTAAAATAAATAAGTCCTGGAGATATAATGTGCAATATGGTGAGCATAGTTAATAATTCTGTATGGTATATTCAAAAGCCGCTAAGACAGTAGATCTTGAAAATTTTCATCACCAGAAAAAATATTTGTGTGCTGATGGATACTAACTAGACTTATTGTGGTAATCATTTCACAGTGTATACAAATATCAAATCAATATGTTTTATATCTGAAATTAATATAATCTATATGTTGATTATATCTCACATTTAAAAATAAATAAATTACTTGCTTGTACCGGAAAAAACAAGAAAGGTTAATGTACTCTACCTTTATAGGTTTCTCGTTTTTAGCTTTAAGAACAGCTTATGCTATGGTTGCATTGCTTATCTTTTCGAATGACCTTATTTATAATCATCACAGCTACTACATCCTGTTTGATGGATTTGAACCTATACTAACTAGACACATTATTAATGGGTAGTGCCAGTATCTCAGTGATTCCCCTGATAATTAGGTATGTGCTGATCATTATATAAAAATACTACTTTGTAACTGTGCCATCATTGCAAGTGGAGAATCTTCTAGACCTTGGAAATAGAATAACTTTTGTTATTATTATGTTATTTTATTATCTAGGCCTTGGAATAATTTGTGGTGCCTAATCATGTGTTAATGAGAAAGGACTATATATTTCAAAGCAGCTTTTCTTAAGCTCTTTGGCTACATTTAAATGCCTGGCAACAAAGTTTTATAACATTTAAAATTATAGTTAGGAAGAAATTTGCTGATTGTTCTTGTAGGGCTAGGTAGGGAAATGTAGGTAAACACACAAGCTTAGAGTACTTCTGGACTCATGAATGTTTAATCTCATTCTAATTGGAAGTCACTTTAGGTAGTGGTTAAGCACATGGGATCTGGCCTTTAGTTGTTTAGGTTAAAGACATGACATCTAGACTTACGGCTTCTCTTTATTTTTTTTTTTATTATTTTTTTAATATATGAAATTTATTGTCAAATTGGTTTCCATACAACACCCAGTGCTCATCCCAAAAGGTGCCCTCCTCAATACCCATCACCCACCCTCCCCTCCCTTCCACCCCCCCTCAACCCTCAGTTTGTTCTCAGTTTTTAAGAGTCTCTTATGCTTTGGCTCTCTCCCACTCTAACCTCTTTTTTTTTTTTTTTTCCTTCCCCTCTCCCATGGGTTTCTGTTAAGTTTCTCAGGATCCACATAAGAGTGAAACCATATGGTATCTGTCTTTCTCTGTATGGCTTATTTCACTTAGCATCACACTCTCCAGTTCCATCCACGTTGCTACAAAAGGCCATATTTCATTCTTTCTCATTGCAACGGCTTCTCTTTAAAATCATGCTCTGCCACTTGTTATTTGATTTGGAAATCCCATAACTTCTCTATATCTTGGTTTTCTCATCTGTAGAAGAGAAATACCTGCCTCTTCTTTATTAATCCCCCTTATCCTCCTGCTTTTTTAAATATCTACTTCAGTTTCATTGGCTCCTTATGTCTCTCATGATAAAGTCCAACATGTATTATTTGTACAAATGGCTCTTCCCAAGAAGTAAATCATAATTAAAACAATTGTATCAGTTGGGGTTCTGTCAGGAAAGTGGAACCACTATGATGATATGAAAGAAGGGATTATTCCAGTAAAAATTTAATATTGTTTTATACATGAATGCCTTTTGAATTCTAGCTAATATTTTGCTGTTTATTTTAAGATCTTTATTTGGTTTCTTTGAATTCAGCGGATTGAGGTGATAGAATAAAACATCACAAATGTCCAAGGCACATTTGATGATCTATTGTATTGTAAAATTGACGTTTCAAATCAGTGTAGAAAATATAAAGTATCCAATAAATATTTTTGAGGAAATTAGTTATCTGTTAGTAAAGAATTAAGGTTATTTTCCTACTACATGTTTTTCACAAAAATAAATCCTGTATGTGATAAAGGCTTTATATCAAAAACCTAAACTATCAAAGTAACAGTAGAAGACATCTGACTGTGTTTAAGTTGAGATAGCATAAACCTTATTAGACAAGGTACAAAAGCTGTAAACAGGTGATAAATTGGATATCAAAATTAAAGGCTTATTTATCATAAAAAGATATAATAAACAACAGACTGGGATAAAATATTAGCAATATATGTCATGGAAATTGGATTCATATCGAGACTATATAAAAATTCCAGAGGTCAAACAGAACCGATGAACACAAGGGTAGGGAAGCAAAAATAATATAAAAACAAGGAGGGGACAAAACATAAGGAACTCTTAAAGATGGAGAACAAACAGAGGGTTACTGGAGGGATTGTGGGAGAGGAGATGGGCTAAATGGGTGAGGGGCATTAAGGAATCTATCCCTGAAATCATTGTTGCAGTATATGCTAACTAACTTGAATATAAATTCTAAAAAAAAAAAAAAAGTTAAAAAAAAACTCCAGAAGTCAAGAAGAAAAAAGAAATAAAACTAGTAGCAAGATGGAAAAAAGGCTATGAACAAGGTACATAGGGAGTTGTTAATAGTGGTTACCTGGTACAAGGGACCTGGGATTTGGAGAAGTAATAAAAGAGAGATTTAGTTTTGTATATAGAATTATGATGTTTTTTACAAGAATAATGTATTCATGGGGCTCCTGAGTGGCTCAGTTGATTAAGCATCCGACTCTTGATTTTGGCTCAGGTCATGATCTCACAGGTTCATGAGTTTGAGCCCTGAATTCTGTTCCTCCCCTCCTTGCGCTCTCGCTCTCTCTGTCTCTCTCTTGCCCTCGCCCTCTCTCAAAATAAATAAACTTTTTAAAAAAGAATAACGTATTCATGAATTACTTGTTTTTAAAATATTCCAGATATGTTTTGTCTTTATGTGTGGAGCAAATAACTTATTTAGCTGTTTCTAATTAGGGACAGTTAATTAATTTCCCAATTTTTGCTGTCCAAAGACCATTGCAATGAATATGCTTTATATCTCTTTAAGAACATGAGGGAGATGTCTCCTTAAGATGGACTCTAAGAATGGAACTGCTGGCTCATAGTATACTCTCATGTTTAAAGTTTAGAAGGTATGGCCAAATTGCTTTTCAAAGTGCCTGTGACAGTATTCTAGCAATCAGTATATGTCTGTTCTAGTTTTTCTAGACTCTTGCCAACAGTTGATATACTCATTCAAAATAGAAATATGACAAAAAAATAAAACAAAAATAAAAAAATATGACAGCTCAATGGAAATATGGGCAAAGGCTCTGAATAATCATTTAGAGAAAAACAAACAATGGCCAGTAAACATGTGGAATTATGCTTGTCCTCACTCTTCATTGTGAAAATACAAACTATAACAACTGTGAGGTACCTTTTTTCAACCATCTGTTTGGCCAAAAAAATTTTTCTTAAGTCCTTAGGATTTTACAGTATGCATGCCAATATTCTCACTATCCAGCAAAGTGAGATAAAAGACTTTGTGTTTTTTGAAATTAGAAAAAAGTCTTACTTAAAGTAGTAAAGAAATGGCCCGTGGAACTTGTACAGAGAAGTGAATAAAGATCAATCAAATGTTGTTGGAAGCCAAATACATCCAGGCTCTGTCAGCAGACTGCAGGCCGCATTGGTCTTCCTGTTATTACCATCAAAGTGAACGGAAGCAGAAAAAGTTGAGACTACATACTAAGAATTGGCATACACACACACATACACACACCCTAGAATTGGGTAGAGTAATTCTCGTCTCAGTGATCATTGTAGAAGATGCTGCAGAATCAGGTTGAAATATTAGCGTCCCCTGGAGAAAAAAATGGGTGATTGAGGATCTCCTGGATATTTTTTGAGAGGTCAGGAGAGAGATGTTTCAAAGCAAACTCATAGGGCTTCCTGTTTTTGTAACCAGTGTAAGAAAGATACGAATTTAATGGAGTGTTCCATTTGTCTGGGAAATCATAGCATAATGTTGAAAAAGTTGCAAAAGGTTCAGAGAATTTGGAAAGTGAACTGGGTCCTAAAGGCAATGTTTTCAGGGCCCTGCAATGTTAAATTAAACCTTGCAAAACTAACTGGTCCATTTGCTTGGAATTATGGCTCGTAACTTTCAGGATATATCTCAAAATGCCAGTGCAGCCACAGTCTTAGTTGAGTAATGTTGTGAAAAGCAATATTGGACAGCGAGTTCCAATCACTGCCATATTTTTTTTTTAATTAGAGATCAACCTGTATCTTGGGCATATTGTGGACTAGAATTTCCAAAGGAAATTGTGGGAGTGAGATGATTAAGTACATATCTGAAATAGCCTGCTGAAATTTCCACAGTCAAATCAGAAATAGATGTGCTCATTGGGTACAGTCTAAACCTCTCTAGGTAATCAGCCGATTTTTCCATCAGCCGACTGAGGAGCAATGTGTTGTTACTTTCCTAATATATTACCCACATCCTAGCATGATGCTGCCAAGAGAAGAAAGGAAAAGGAGGCAACTTCTCATATGCCTAATGCACAGGTATAGAATGGAGATGGGTTTAGGAGTTAAGTTCAGAGGAGGGTGGCCTTCTCTCTCCATAAATGGGACATGGGCTGTGCAAAAGAAACACTGAATAGAATTGTAATGCCATGAAATTTCCAGAGCATTCTTCAGAAGTTCACTGTTTATTAATTTATGAATTAAAAAACCATATTATACTGGTATTTCAAAATCCTATGTGTACATGGTAAGTGTGGGTTATTCTGAACTGAGTGAAAGGAGCAAGGTTAGTTACACTATACCTTGAGTTCAGGATACTCTTTACCGAAAGAATGAGGAATGGTGGTTATTGTCCGTTGCATTTGACTGAAGAAGGTAAGGCAGCTTTTCTCCAGACTTACCTCACGGAGATAAATTTCATGGGATTTTTCTAAAGTAAAGTTTTATTTCATCAATTGACGAGCAGGGATAATGGAATCTAAAGATGTTTGGAGGTGCTGCTGTAATTAGATAAAATGTTTGTACTTGAGACTATAAAAGAGCCTTGGGAGAGAAGCGCCTGGGTGGCTCAGTTCATTAAGCATCTGACTTCAACTCAGGTCACGATGTTGCAGTTTGTGGTTTGAGCCCCATGCTAGGCTCTGTGATGACAGCTCAAAGCCTGGAGTCTGCTTTGGATTCTGCCTCTCTCGCGCGCTTGCTCGCTCTCTCTCTCTCTTTCTCTCTCTCTCTGCCCCTCCCCCGCTCAATCTCTCCCCTCCCCCACCTGCTTTCTGCCCGCCCCTTGCTGTCTACCCCTCCCCCACTCAGGCGCACTCTGGCGCGCTCTCTCTCTGTCTCTCTCAAAAATGAATAAATATTGGAGCGCTTGGGTGGCTCAGTCTTAGGTTAAGCCGACTTCGGCTCAGGTCATGATTTCGCGGTCTGTGAGTTCGAGCCCCGCGTCGGGCTCTGTGCTGACAGCCTGGAGCCTGTTTCAGATTCTGTGTCTCCCTCTCTCTCTCTGACCCTCCCCCGTTCATGCTCTGCCTCTCTCTGTCTCAAAAATAAATAAACGTTAAAAAAAAAAAAAAAAAAAAAAGAATATTAAAAAAAAAAAGTCCTGGGAAAACAACCAAAGGTGCCAGAGTGTGTTGAGAAGTGGATTATTCCTGCAATTTCTATGGAAGGTATGCATGGAACATGTAATTTTTAATAGAGAAAAAGTACAGTTCCACAACAGCTCTAGAGAACTGAAACTGTTGATGGGATCTAGTTGATATCATAGATCAAAGAAGGCCCTAGACAAACAAAAACAACTTTCTTACTAGTTGCCTCAAGGATTCCTTGTCAGTACAGAACTTTCATTCCTATGAGTCTTCAGCCATGGGCTTTGAACATAAGGTCCACATTGGTGGGTACAGAGTAATTCACATGTATAATGACTTTTTTGGTTTTTTTACATACTAATATAATTAAGGTTACATAAGACCTATGTATTTTGACTTTCTTGTCAAAATAAGCCTGGCCCTCCCCACAAATAATCTATTTTATCTTTATCCCCACCTTTATCTCCAAATTGGTGGAATTTTATAAAGATATACATGTTTGTGTATAAATATCTTTATTTATAAAGATATATACATATGTACACATGTACACATATACCTGTTTCACATGTATATACATATGAAATCTATTTTTTGTCATTGTTTTGCAAAACAAACTTTTTTTCATGGAAAACTTTCTGTGAATTTGGTAAAACTCTAATTTTTTTGTTTTCATGTCACCAGCATATTTTATGATATGGTATAAACTGTGTATGGTCATTCTAATATTGACAGATAACAAATTTGTCTTCAGGTTTTGTCCAGTACAAATAATTTCATAATAAATATCCTGCACAAATGTCTCTTCAGACTGAAATATTTCATTTCTATGGAATAGATTCTTAGTAGTTGAAAGCTGGATTAAATGATATAAGTGTTTTTAATTTTAATAGATGTTTACAAGTGTAATAGTTCATGCTTGTTAACATATGAGAGTACCTTTTCTGTATAGCCATACCAGAAATGGTTGTTCTAGCTCTTTTCAATTTTGGCAGTTCAGTGGTTTTTTGAAGTGGCATATTAATGGAGTCAGTATACAAATTTCTTAGTCCGTGTATTCAATGGTACTAGAAATGTTACCACTGGAGTCTCATTTCTCAAAGTTTAAGGACACCTGGATATCTATTGTGTGGTTTGTAGTATGTGACAAGGGGACAAAAGGGACCAATTTTCTTTAATATAGACCTCTAACTTAAGCAGTAAACTCTAAGTAGCTTATTGATTGTTGGATATGATGGATCAGCATAATAATATGCAGTGGAAGAAAGAAGACCAAGCACTATGATACCAAGAGAAATAACCTTGGAGAGCTGAACTTTGCTCTGAATTTATGGTTCTGGGGAGGCGTAAAGTAGCTGACTGCTGGAAGTCTCCTTATATTCTCTACTGGGTTGCTTAAGCTCCCCATCACTTATAAAGTGCATCAGGAGGCTGGGATGGGATCTTTAAAGGCGTGAAGAATAGAAGATCCATGCTTCATAGGATATACCCATATTAACAGGCAGACTTCTCTGCCACTAGAGAAAAAAAAAAAAAAACAACTCTATTCTCTCTGAAAAAAGAGAGTAGAATGAGGGTAGAGGAGGAGCCTGAGTAAGAGGTCTTGGGTAGGGATGGGAAAGCTATACCTTCAACACAGAGAGGCAGATAGCCTCTTTGACAATTCTTGAGCAGGGGACAATGGCAGTACAGCCCAAGGGAACAGCCAGTGTATCTTGTACATGGTGATAGAGGTTGGTATGTGGAGACTTTAAGGAGCTCCAAAGTGGAAAGGCAAATGGAAGATCATATAGAACAGACTCTTAAGAGCTAAATATGCCAGGGAACTTACTGCTGGTGTTAGGGAACAGAAGAACACTGCAGCCCATCTTTAACCACTAGGAAGAGCTAGTGTGAGAGCCCTTTATGAGAGCTTAGTGAAATCCATCAGAAGAATGTGGCAGAAGGGAACTTTTTTCCTCTCTCACACTCGACCTTTCTAACATACATAGCCTGGCTGGTAGAAGCCAGGGAGGCAAAAGGAGCTCTCCTAGTTAAAGAACAGATAGAAATTTTTAAATATCATAACTCCCAGGAGAACTGCTGAGAGAAGATTCATCTTCACAGTGTAAAAAATGTCTGATTACCTCTCTAGGTTCCAGGGAACCTTGAATTCTCTTTCCCACTCCCACTTAGTTATACTCACAATGAAACCAACTCAACCCATTTAATTGATATCCTCTAGAAGAGGCTAAGAGACGGTGGGGCTTTTGGAGGAGAGGAGCAAAGAAAAGACAGAGAATTCCTTGTTAGGAAGCATTTATTTCTCTAAATGCTAGACGTGGTGGTCATGTGCGAGCTTCAGAGTCTAGCATGGGGGACTCATACCAGTTGAAGGCCTGAATTTTGGTTGAACAGCCTACAGCATCCCACTGCAGAACCTCTATATTCATGTGGTTTTCAAAAAAGTTGGAAGGTATGCTGGAACCTAAATTAGAGAACTGACCTGTGAATTCTTTTAGACTTAGTGTGAGTCCCAAGTTGCATAGTAATGGATATCCTCTGGGGCGCCTGAGTCGCTCAGTGGGTTAAGCCTCCAGCTTCTGTTCAGGTCATGATCGCATAGTTCAGGGATTCGAGCCCTGTGTCAGGCTTTGTGCTGACAGCTTGGAACCTGGAAACTTCGGATTCTGTGTTTCCTTCTCTCTCTGCCCCTGTCCCGCTCATGTCTGTCTAGGCATATAGGTCTGGGGCTCTGTTCCTAAATACTATTTAGTGTTTTCTAAAAACTGAAAGTTTTTCCAGTTGCCTTACATGTGTTATCTATTGTAATTCCATCCAGGCCCTAGCCCAGTTTATACAACTCAACCTCAGAGTGGGTAAGTACCTACCCCAAGGTCACACGCACCCGGGAGCAATGGAACAGAATTTCAGTGCAGGTCTGCCTGATTCTCACTTCCATGTTCTTCCCACACTCTCTCTTCTAAACCAAGTACAAATGCAATAGTTCCTAGTGCTCACTAGGGAGACCCCTGCAACTTCAAATAGTTTCAAGGGCCTTGGCGTCCCAGCATAGCGCCCAGGTGCGCCGGATTCGTGGCACAACTCCACAACAGTGCTCTCTTTGTTCCGTGGCACTGAGTTTCCGAGCATAATATTAGTGTCTCAGGAAATCCTTCCCAAAAAGTTATTTCCAGCCCGCAGCCAGTGATTTATTCCAAATGTCTGAATGAGCTGAAGAGAGTTTCCCCTGGTCTGAAGTTGCTTGTCCTGGCAGACAGATGTCTGCACTCCTTACTTTTTAACAAAATTTGTCTCTGCTGCACAGGCTGAAAGATCTCTCTCACCTTCATGCTGTAAATTTACCTGGAGGTGGCAAAATAATGAATTTAAATAGGAAACAGATCCTATCACAACATCCCTCTGTAACTGCTTTATTTACTTTTCCTGAAACAATGATTTTATCTTCATTGGTATCCCTCATTTGGATGTTTCTTTTATTTCAGAGGCAGTACTTGGCCTTGGCAGCATCACCCCTACTGTTTAAAAAGCTCTTGGAATTTGAAGCAAAGCCACAGTCCAAGTTGACTTTGGCAGTGGTGTTTTTCAGACAGGCAGATTTCTCCAGTTTCCCTAAAAGGTGTCTAGGGCACTGAGATGAGACCATGTCCTGGACAACAGAGACCTCTCGATAGTTGAAAGGCATGCTCAAAGACAGTCTAAACACTGAACTTTTTATTTTTATTTTTTTTATTTTTTAATGTTTATTTATTTTTGAGAGAGACAGAGACAGGGCATGAGCAGGGGAGGAGCAGGGAGAGAAGGAGACACAGAATCTGAAGCAAGCTCCAGGCTCCAAGCTGTTAGCACGGAGCCCGACGCGGGGCTTGAAGTCACAAATTGTGAAATCATGACCTGAGCCGAAGCTGGACACCCAACCGACTGAGCCACCCAGGCACCCGAAACACCAACTTTTTAAACTGAAGGAAGTGAAGTATCTTAAGTGGTTTGCTAAAACGAATCATTGCCTCGCGGATTGTGGGATTTGCCAAGTCAAGCAGCTGGTGCCTGTACTGAAAAAGATATGTGCTTTTGAGATAGAACAGAGTAGTTATTTCATTAGGGAAGGGTTTTATTGGGGTGTTGTAGAGCGGGAGTTATAGACAAGTACTGTATTATGAAATACACTGATTTGATAATTAGCCTTTGAAATTCCTCCCAATTTCTCTTTAATATGTGTATGTTTATTCTGTATGCATTTTTGTCTTTTCAACCCTGACAGTGCAGAGAAGCCTGAGTCTTTTAAAAAGGTCTTTAAAAGGGTTGCACATGGGGCGCCTGGGTGGCTCAGTCAGTTAAGTGGCCGACTTTGGCTCCGGCCATGATCTCGCGGTCCATGAGTTCAAGCCCCGTGTCGGGCTCTGTGCTGACAGCTCAGAGCCTGGAGCCTGTTTCGGATTCTGTGTCTCCCTCTCTCTGACCCTCCCCTGTTCATGCTCTGTCTCTCTCTGTCTCAAAAATAAATAAATGTTAAAAAATAAATAAATAAATAAATAAATAAATAAAATAAAATAAAAATAAAAGGGTTGCACGTGACCTTTAGGGTTCTGCAGGGTCTTATGGAGAGATTCTGATAGACACTGCTCAGAGCTCCCTCAGTCATTCCCAACTTCCTGTCTTCTTTTCCTCTCCAATTTTTCCAGGTGCCCACTGCTTTATTTTCTTTTTTCACAATAAACACATTCTACTACCTTTCCCCACTTTTTGGAACAGTTTGTCACATTGTTGCTTTAACTGAACCTGGTTCTCCCTGAGGACCCTCCATCTTGCATCTTTTTCAAGTTAATACTGCTCCTTCTCGCAGTCACCCGCAGTGCTGTAGGCGCTTTATAAGCAGTGGGCAGTGAAGCTCCTACCTCTTGGTTCCCCGGTGTCCCTTCTGAATTCCTTTTCTTACACTCTGCTCCCCCCAAATTCCTGCTCCTTGATGCTCATACTTTTCCTCCACATGATTATTGCCGACTCTCTGGTCACTCCTGTCGACTAATATAATTTTGTTATCCAGCTCACAGAATTCCTCTCTGCCAGTGTGCTGTATGACATCAGAGTTTATAGGAATTGCCATCCAACCTATTCTTGACCCCCCAAATGCCAAAGTCTTAAAGTGCTCTTCCACGTCAGCCACATACATCCTTGTCCACATTGTGGATACTGTATCCCTCTCAATCCTGTAACAGTAAGTACTTTACCAGTTATAATAACTATAGCTGATTAAACTCTTATCTTGTGCCAGGGCACTGAGCTAGTACCTTTAGATTTACTGTTTCATTTAATTCTAAATTCAGCTCTCTGAGGTAGATACTATAATGACGCCATTTTCCTGAGAGGGAAACCAAGACTCCAAATAAGTTATACGTTAACCACTGGTAGAGCTTGGATTGGAAAATAAAGATGTCTGCTCCAAGTTAAAGCTTTTGACTCCTACAATATAAATGTTCTACTCTCTGACCTTACCATTCTCTCTTCTGCCGCCTTCTTTCAATGGTGTTACTCCTGACCCTTAGTCTCATGGTATACTCTAAGAGCTCCTTGGACTGCATACTTCTGTTAGACATATTAACTTCTCTCTGTTTTCATTTTCTTTCCTATTAAGTTTAGATTCTGCAGACTGTTTTCAAGCTGTACTGTCTGCTAGGTTCTCCCACCTTCTTTGCTATTGTCCTTCCTCCACTTCTGCCTAGAGAGTCTCTATCCCATTCTACAAATGTGTTGCCAAGCACTTTAGAAAAGAATCCCTGAAACTGTAGAAGATACAAACCTTACTACTCCTGCTGTGCAATAAAGGTAACTCTTTGGGGCACCTGGCTGGCTCAGTAGGAAGAGTGTAAGACTCTTGATCTCAGGGTTGTGAGTTCGAGCCTCACATGTAGTATAGAGATTACTTAAATAAATAAAACTTTTTTTAAGAAAGTAAGTCTTCAGGGGCGCCTGGGTGGCTCATTTGGTTAAGCATCTGACTTCAGCTTAGGTCATGATCTTACAGTTCGTGAGTTCGAGCCCCATGTCAGGTTCTGTGCTGACAGCTCAGAGCCCGGAGCCTGCTTCAGATTCTGTGTCTCCCTCTCTCTCTGCCCCATCCCCACTCATGCTCTGTCTCTCTCTCTGTCTTAAAAATAAATAAAACATTAATTTTTTTTAAATAGTAACTCTTCATTCTTCTCATAAGCACTTATCATATAATTTACACTTCCATTCTACTGGGTGACAAACTGTATCTCAGTCACTTTAGACATTCTCCCTCTTTTCCTGAAGTTGTATCTAATTTTTAAGTTACACATGTTAAAATAAAAGTCATTTGCATGGAGGAGGAAAAAAAAGCTTTCCTTGGAATTGTCAGAAAATCACGCTGGAATCCAGTGAGAGGTCCTCATTCAGATTGGTTTTGGGCAGATGAGGGAAGTACCTGTTTGATCCTACTTCACCGGTACTCTAATATATCTACAGGTCTTTCACCCTCTCAGCTATCTATCCATGCTATGCTATGGCACCAGGGGACCCAATAATACCAGCATGATGCAGGTGCAGAAACAATGCAAAGGTGATGTGTCTGTGCACACATGCATTAAACAGTCTCATAGAGTCCCTCCCACTGTGCTGCCAACAACATCCCCCTTGCCAGTTCTCTAGAACTTTTGACCTGAGATGCTCTTCAGGTATTCATTCAGGGAGTTGGTGCTGGTGGTAAACTCTTTTATAAGCAGTGCCCTTTGTTCTATCATTCCGTAATTCCCACGTGTTCACCTGTCTAGAGCTTACTTACCATTTATGTCCCAGCTTAGAGCTCAGTTCCCAGACCCCCTGAAAAAGGATCAGTGCCTTCTTATGTTTTTCCATAAACTATTGCCATACTGCCTTATTAACACTTGTGCATTCGTCTGCTTCCTTCTTCTGTCTGATCCTGGGGATTGGGCATCATGTGGGTCTTGATTATGATTAAGTCCTTACTCAAAGTAGCAGAAACCCAGTAACCTGCTTTCCTTTTCTTTAATTTTACAAAAATGTAAGAGAAAAACTTGTATTAATTTTTACATAATCATCCATATATTTAATGAAAAACTTGCCAGTGATGTTTGAAGTTGAAACATGTTTTTTTCAGAAAATTGGTATGTTAATTTCTGTCATAGAACTTATATACAAAATATTCTTAAAACAACCATGAGATGCACCTCAGAATAGCTAAAAATAACAGGATTAATAATACTGTTGTCAAAGATTGATGAGGATATGCAACCAGTGTTACTTTTGTACATTTCTGGTTGTCATATAAATTGGTACCACAACTTGAGAAAACTATTTGACTCATCTACTAAAGTTCAGCATTTGTATACTACTTAATTGGCTGTTTTCATGTGTGCCTAAAGACATGAATGATAATCTTCAAGGGAGCACTATTTGTAATGGCCCCAAATTGGAAGTAGCAGAATTGTACATCCACAGAATGGAGAAATAAAAAGTATATATATATGAATATATAATGGAATATTATACTGCAAAGAAAATGAATGAACTGTAGCTACATATATAACCATGGCTGAATCTTAAAGCTGTTTTCATTTATATAAAGTTTGCTAACAGACAAAACTAACTTAACCGTATTAGAAGTCAAGAGAGTGGTAACTCTGGAGGAAAAGGAGTATTTGGGAAGGGGCATGAAGAGGGATTTGGGGATACAAGAAAATTCTCTTTCTTGACCTGGATGGTAGCTTATGGCATGTTCATTTTGTGATAATTTATATTTTATGATTTGTATACATTTCTCTGTATATGCTATATATGCTTCAATAAAAGTGTTTTTTTTTAATTTTTTAATGTTTATTTCTGAGACAGAGAGAGAAAAAGCATGAGTGGGGGAGGGGCAGAGAGAGAGGGAGACACAGAATCAGAAGCAGGCTCCAGGCTCTGAGCTGTCAGCACAGAGCCCGATACGGGGCTCGAACTCACAGACGGCGAGATCATGACCTGAGCCGAGGTCGAATGCTCAACCGACTGAGCCACCCAGGCACCCCTCGGTAAAAGTGTTTTTAAAAATCCAAGCTGATGATAGTATATTTTTATGCCAGAGATATGTCTATATAAAAGTTAAAAGAGATCACTTTCGGTAGATATGGTAAATATGCTTTACAGAAGCATACGGGCGTTACCAGTATAAGGCTATTGCTCTCCTGGAAGCTCTGGAAGGATGCCTTTCAGCACCATAATTGCAGTGTAACTAGGTGAGCATTCCTCTAAAGCAGGGATTCTTAACCGTTTTTATTCCTCAGCTAGTTTGGTATGACCTATAAACTCCTTCTCATAAAAATGTTCTTAAATGCACAAAATAAGAATAATACACCTAGGGTTACAAGGAAACCCATTATAGCACCATTAGCAAAATATCAACTATGAATTTTCCATAACGCATTGAATAACAAGGCAGTACATTTAGAATATAGACAAGTGAAAGTTAAAATTTATTTTTATTTTTTAATTTTTTTTTACATTTATTTATTTTTGAGAGATAGAGACAGCATGAACAGGGGAGGGGCACAGACAGAGGGAGGCACAGAATCCAAAGCAGGCTCCAGGCTCCAAGCCGTCAACACAGAGCCCGATGCAGGTCTCAAACCCACGAACCGTGAGATCATGACCTGAGCCAAAGTCGGATGCTTAACCGACTGAGCCACCCAGGTGCCCCTAAAATTTATTATTTTTTTTAATATGAAATTTCTTGTCACATTGGTTTCCATACAACACCCAGTGCTCATCCCAAAAGTATTTTTGAAATGTGTATCAGAATGAAGGCTATTTATACCCTCCTCTTTACAGGGAGTTAAACAATCTCATGTGAACTATCCAGTCTTACAAAATTTAAACAATGAAGATGACTTATGTCCATGTATGTATTGACGAATAAACAGTTATAGGTATGAAATTCCAGAAATCAGCATCCATGCTTCTGTCACCAGTATAGGAACTTGCCACCGTTTGCTGATGGAACCACCACTAGGTGTCATGTAGTTGACTAGCTGTGCGTTACGAGTAGCTGTAGGTAGAAAGATCATAGTGAGATAGGCTCTAGTGGCAAGGCTAATACCCACTGTAATTTCTAAGTAATGGTGAGAAATCAATATTTGAAGTATATATAACAAGTATAAAATATTATACTTGTATCTTGTAGATGTAATATAAAAATGTATACTTGTATACATAAAGATGTGTACTTGTATCTTGTAGATGTAATATAAAAATATTTTTGGTTTCTGTTGGTCTATAAAGTCATAAGTACTGCTAATACCTCTGTGATTTGTTGTCTGTATTCATAATGAAGGAAATGCTACATGTTAGTTAAGAAGATAAGGAAATAAAATAAAGATCAAAGTATAGTTGTAATTTTCCCCCACCCAAGTTATGAATTCCCTGAATTGGGTCCTGGGTTAAGAACTGCTGTTTGAAAGTGAAAGTGTGACTTTCTGTGTTGACCTTCCTTGTTGAAGACAAAGGTTGTAGGGAAGAGGTGATATAAAAAGTCGTCCATAATCACAAGTGACACTTTAAGCTTTTTTGTAGACAAAGAGCCAAGTTTAAGACTAAATGGAAAACAAGTATTTTAAGTGCTCAGAACCCTCAGGAGAACTACATCTCTGAATAAGAAGCCATTGGCCTTGATTCTTTATTGTTTACGTTAAGGCATCTGTGTAGGGACACTTAGAAGCATAAATTGGCAAATGGAGACATTTAATTTTTTTCTCAGGTAAGGTCCTTTCACATAAATGTCAACTACAGAATAAAACATAACTTCTGCTAATCCTTCAAGTTTCAGCGCACCCTCCATGTCAACCTCGTTAAGGGGTGCTTCCTGTTGCCAAAGTGCCTGGAACTCCCCTAAATGTAGCACTTACCACCCTGATAATTTTGGGTTGGGCGTTCTT
This sequence comes from Panthera tigris, assembly GCF_018350195.1. Lineage (NCBI taxonomy): Eukaryota > Metazoa > Chordata > Mammalia > Carnivora > Felidae > Panthera > Panthera tigris. Next base: position 107,434,857 of record NC_056660.1, read on the forward strand.
TTATTTTACTAAGCCTCATGCAGCCAAAGACAAATATCTGTCTTATTTGTTGCTTTATCCTTAGCAAATAGCATAGAGTCTGGTATATGGCAGGCACCCACCAAATATTTGTGGAACAGACAAGTCAACAAATAAGCTACCAAATACTTTTTGAAACCACCTCTCTTCTGTTAGTCACGATGAAAAGAATCATGGGGAAAAGAATGAACCACAATCCTGTGTTTAGAGCACAGCGGGAGTTCCGATTCCTGCCGAATGCTGACTTAATGCAGAATGACTACTGCATAATAGGGGGCTTTCAAAAAATTAGACGTCAAGGGCGCCTGGGTGGCTCAGTCAGTTAAGCATCCAACTCTTGATTTTGGCTCAGGTCTGATCTCAAGTTTCATTGGATGGAGTCCTGCATTGAGCTCCAAGTCAGGCTCCTCAGGCTTCACAGTGACAGCCTTGATTCTCTCTCCCCCGCCCCCCCTTCTCTGCCTCTTCCCCCAACTCACACACTCTCTCTCTCAAAATAAACATTGAAAAAAATTAGAAGTCACATTATCAACATATCAAACAGATAGAACCCCTTCACTGACTGAGGGAAGTTCCAGAAAATTGAAAGTGAAAATGCTGCTTCTTTTATAGGGGCTAGCCACTTAAATCCTGGTTCTCCTCAATTTTACCTAAGAGATAATTTTTATTATCCTGTTTAAGTTAAGTAACTGGGTTAATAAAATGTAGAACTGCTTTTGATGAAAGTAGCCCTTTTCAAAGGGTTACTGAGAATTACATTGCTGAGTAAATTAAATTCACTGTAGAGGGAGATCAGCTGTGACTAATCTAGGTCTTTTTTCCTCACATTATTCCTTGATTTATTTTTCCCCAGTTTACCAGACAAAATCAGCTTTTCTTCGGAGCGATTGTGATCTGTGTTTTAATGCAAAATGATTTCTTTGTATTCCAAATGAGTAGCTTATGTAAGAAGGAGGAGATTTTTTCACTTTATTCAGCTCTGCTAGTATTAACTATAAAAAGGACAAGATTTGTGGCCTTAATATGTATCCTTGAATATCGTTGCATGTTGTAAAATACATATTTTTATAATGCCACAAGAATTAGGGCAAGGACGAATGACCCCAAGCAGTATTTTCACCCATTAATTTTATTTTATAAGTTTATTGTTTGATATTCCTTTTAAATGAACTGGACCTATGCCCTCAATCCATAAAGGAGAGAGAACATTTGCTGCTGTGTACTGGCATTACTGTTTACCATCATGAGCCAGCCAGGCATAAACTCATAAAGATAACCAGCCTTGCCACCCAGCTACTGCCACAAAGAACTCCACGATATGAATTAAACATTTCCTCTCCCACATTTTCTTCAAAATATGAAAAGCCCATGATGAATAGCTCTACCTTACATGGAAGGTAGTTTCCTGATCAGAGATTAAATACATTTGTAGCTAATTAATTCTGGCATGCATGACCAGAAGTCATGGAGATCAGAAATATATATCAATGTGGAACACTTGACATTTGCCCCCATCTATAGGGTTGTGAGTGGTGGCACCCCACATTAAAACATTTCTTGGTTCCGGCATCTCCCATAATTTATAAGACTGGTCTCTAGAAACTCATTTGAATACTTGGTAGATCAAGTACTGAATGAGGGCCTGGTCTTTTCCCAAAAGAACATCTTGGTCATGCAGGCGATTAATTACTCCTGGGCTGTATCTCCATACAGGTGTTCTGTTGAAGTTGGGAGAACACCAACTGAAATTAAAAAAAAAAAAAAATTAGCAAAGCTATGTGAACTCTACAGTCTGCTATATTCATCTCCAAAATACACAGGTTTTCACTCAAGCAGCAATAATAAGCAACCTCAGTGTACTCTTCACATTATTAAAACATATATACAATAACATGGTCCCCGCTCTTTGGCTGCCATGGATTCCATCTGGGAAAGGGTTTGAAAGAGAGATACCATTCATCACCTCTTGGTTACTCTTGGTCATATTCTATGCTCAGTTTAGACATGAAACAACTAGGTATCAGAACCATACGGCTTGCTCTTTAGAAGTACTTTTTCTAAATTTTTTTTAATGTCTGTTTTTTTAGAGAGAGACAGAGCATGAACAGGGGAGGGGCAGAGAGAGAGGGAGACACATAATCTGAATGCTGACAACTCAGAGCCCAACATGGAGCTTGAACTCATGAACTGTAAGATCATGGCCTGAGACGAAGTCACAGGCCTAACCAACTGAGCCACCCAGGCACCCCTACAAGTACTTTTAATAGCTTGTACATTCATATATTACTCGTTTTTATTGAAGACTGTTTTATGAAACAACTGAATGATATCTTATTTTTACTTCTCAAGCAGATATTTTATAAAATATATGCTAACAGGTTTTGCAATAGCATTCCCTATATAAACCTGGTAAGAGATTTATTTTAGGATTTATTAAAAGAAAAAAATTAAAGAAACTAAATTTCTCATTTAAAAAATTGTTTTGTTTCAACTTCTTTTAATGTACATTGTGATGGTATATTTGCTTTTTTTTAGCTAACTCATAGGAGACTCAGAATTAAATCTGAGGTATAGTTACAGCAATTATATTAACCTTTCATCTAACACATTTGGATCTATTTTTTTGCTTGGTTTTCATTTTTAATCTTCTTTGTTGCTATACCAGTGTATGTTTTACAATAATTTTTGTCAAACTGCGTTACAAAGAAATTAGATCCATGGTACTCAAACTACCAACACCCACAACAGTAGGGGCATACATCGCATAACACATGAAAGAGAGTCTGGACATTGTAGATATCAACTGGGTGAACACAGATTGAATGGATGAGGTATATAATCAGTATACAATATTTATGTCCATGGAGGATTGCTTTACAAGGTAGAATAAATGAATTAGAAATAAAAAAACATGAAATAGAAAACTAGAACACTGAGAGAGCTAAGTATATGTTCATAACCAGTAACATGTATCACACACTAATTTAACATGTGAGATTACAAAAGAGTGACATTCAAGAGAGCTCTCACTAAGCAGGAATTTTAGCCAATTTTGAATGGTGGAGAAAAGGATGACAGTTTGGATGTGTAGATAGGTGTGCATAATTGTGTGTGTTCTCATGCATTTTCATGTTTTTGGAAAAAGAGAGTATTTGTAGAAAAAGCAAAGAAGTAAAATATAGCATTTTTGTGATACCTGTTAAGAGTGATGAATAACAAAAGTCCATTTTTCTACATAAGATTTTGACTCCCAGTTAAATTTCTGGCTTTTTATTCCCTGGAAACCCAATAAAGATAAAATGACAATTGTGTTATTAGGAAGCATTGGTAAATTGTATCTTGACTGGAAAAATCATAAAGATCTGTTAGGGAGCCATAACTCTGGGCTTCCCGGAATATGGTGATTCTTGTAGTTAGACGTGTCTCTTGTGGGGATGTATGGGACTTTTTCCAGAAATCCAGATCCTCTGGGGAAGGAGCTTTTAAGCCATTGTATTTCATTCCCTTGTACTTGAACTGTCCCTGAGGGTGAACAAGGTGGCTTTACCACTCCCCTCAGCTGACTAAACTTGACTATAGGCCCTTGACTTCCCTATTCTTAGAGCATTAACATTAGAACACTTCGAATTGTAAATTCTTCTTCTGCCTCTTTGAGATGTAAATCTTCTATAACCTAGAAATGTCTGCTCCAGGACCTGGAAGCCTTCCCTTTGGAATGTAATCATCAAGAAAGATAGGACCCCTGTCCCCAGCCTCTTTGGACGGGTAGGAATCTAACCTCAGTGAGCTTTAAGTGGCAACTAGCAAAAGAAAACAAATAGTATGGCCTAATCACATTGACTAACCTCTCTGCTAAAGTCCTCCAATACTCTCTCATTAGCTCACCCCAGTGTTTAAAAATGTTCACACCTTTGAGGGGGTGCCTGGGTGGCTCAGTTGGTTGAGCATCTGACTTCAGCTCAGGTCATGATCTCACTGTCCGTGAGTTCAAGCCCCACCTCAGGCTCTGTACTGGGAGCCTGGAGCCTGTTTCAGATTCTGTGTCTCCCTCTCTCTCTGCCCCTCTCCTCCACTCATGCTCTTTCTTTCTCTGTCAAAAATCAATAAATGTTAAAAAAAATTTTTTTTTAATGTTCACACCTTTGAAAAAGAAACCCTTGTACACTGTTGCTGGGAGTGTAAATTGGTACAGCCACTATGGAAAAAAGCATGGAGGTTCCTTAAAAAATTAAAAATAGAAATACCAAATGATCCAATAATTTCACTACTGGGTACTTACCCAAAGAAAATGAAAACACTAATTCGAAAAGATATATGCAAACCCTGTGTTTATTGCAGCATTTTTTACAGTAGCCAAAATGTGGAAGTAACCTAAGTGTCTATCAGTAGATGAATGGATAAAGATGTGATATATATGTGCAATGAAATACTAGACAGCCATAAAAAAGGATGAGGTCGTGCCATTTGCGACCACATGGATGGACCTAGAAGGTATTATGATAAGTGAAATAAGTCAGACTGAGAAAGACAAATTCCATATTATTTCACTGATATGTGGAATCTTAAAAAAAAAAAAAACAACAAATGAATAAACAAACAAAAAGCAGAATCAGACCTATAAATACATGATGACTGCCAGAGGGGAGAGGGATTGGGGCAGACAAAATGTAAAGGGAAGTGAGAGATACAGATTTCCAGGTATGGAATGAGTAAATCACAGGAGTAAAAGGCAAAGCATAAGGAATATAGTCAGTGATATTGTAATAGCGCTGTGTGGTGATAGAAGGTAGGTACAGTTGTACCGTAGCATGATGTATAAACTTGTTGAATCACTATGTTGTATACCTGAAACTCATGTAACCTTGTGTGTCAACTACACTCAAATAAAAAAGTTTTTCTAATCCTCTCATTTTTTTTTATTTCAGGGGAGTTGAGTTCATTCTATCTCCCCTGTTGCAATAGTCTTGAATAAAGTCTTCCATGCTATTTTCAACAAGTGACCAGTGCAATTTTTCTCTTACAGGGATGAGGTGAGAGAGAAAAGAGGACCACTGCTGGATGGTTGAGTGGACACTATAAGGACTCCTCCCAAAGAATCAGCCTAATGCCACTCTTCCCTGCTAGCAAGCTGTGGTTCCATCCTCTACCTTCCAGAGCTGACTAAAGCTAATGGGGCCTGTGATTGTCCTGTGAGTCTGAATGTTAAGTTGAACATAAGAAGATGCCTCATGCATGTTGCACTTATGATTACCCTATCCTACTATCTCACTACTACTTTTCATTTTGTTTTTTAAGTCTTATTTTTTGTTGTTGTTTATTTATTTATTTTGAGAAAGAGATAGCATGAGCAAGGGAAGGGCAGAGAGAGAGAGGGAAAGACAGAATCCCAAGCATGCTACATGCTGTCATTGCAGAGCCAGCAGCGAGGCTCAATCTCACAAACCATGAGATCATGACCTGAGCCAAAATCAAGAGTTTGACATTTAACCCTCTAAGCCACGCAGGTACCCTCATTTTGTTTTGTTTTGTTTTGTTTTGTTTTTAGTGGAGTTTACTTTCAACCAAAAAGGCAAGTAAAAACAGAAAGTGAAATGATGAGTCCCAATTAACTTGCTTCATAGTTTTCAGCAGCCTGATCTTTTTTGTCATTACGTGATACTTAATTACTATTTTATGGCTTTTGAGAAAATCCTCCTGGACTTGCCCTTATAATGGAGCTGCTTTACTGTGTTGGGAATTTTGAAGAACAATTCAGGTATTTTAGTTAGCTGCAAACAGAATAGCAGCTTATTCATATGTAAAGGAGATAACCACTATATAATCTTCAAAAAGCAAGATTTCTAAGAAAATTAGCAGAAAGTAAAAAAACAACCCTACAGGCATTCTGGGACCAGTGAAGTTTGTTTTTGCATTTTGGAGGATAAGGATGTGAGGAAAACTGATTGCCTGGCAGCTAATGAAGAAGCTGCTCTTGCGCGGACTGCCTGGGGTCATCTCATAAAAAAGCAGAAAACCAATTTCAGGTATTTCTAGATTCTTTGAAAAACCTTGAGAGTTCAACTTTGAGTATATATGATAAGCTGTCTCTTTGTATTGTCTACCGGGGTGCTTTTATTTGGTAACCTTCAATTAATTATTAGTCCAGGGCTGCACCATTTCCTCATCAGAATTTCTCAGCACATTCACGCAGCCTCAGCTTGGGCAGGATGATGGTAGATGTTCCTTCCTGAGGGCTGAATGTGTTTTTCAAAACAATTACATAGATTCAATTGATCAAACCAGAAACGCTGTTCAAAGACCTATAGATAGAACAGAGAAGAACCAAAGAAAGAAAAGGGGAACTTTTTGACTCATTTTAATTCTTTTAATGATCTTTTACATGTAGGTCATGTATTTGAAAGGAAGTATGTTTAGGACTTGGAGAAATTATTTCAAATATATTCTAACTCTAAAATTAAAGCACATTCCGGCAGATAATGGATTGCTGCAAAATTATTATACACTCTTTATCTAAAGAGCTGTCAAGAATTTATAAATGAATACCACATTGTCTGAAGTACTTAGAGAATACAGACAGCTTCCCTGCACTAATGCTAGCTATCGGCTGTTAACGCATAATAATTATGTCTTCACTGATAATTCTTCCAAGAACTTGTTTTCTGTATCTCATTATTGTAATTCTCTTCTCCCTTCACCTTCTCCTGTTTTTAACCTTTCCCTTTTGATTTTTATTATTTGGTCTATATAGAGATGAATTCTTTGGAATATGAAAAGAGTTAATAGATAATGGGTTTTGTAGAGACATGGATGGCACATTTAAACCTAGAGAAGTGACATTAGCTTAAATAAGAAAAATAATAAAAACATCCCTGGAACTATTCCAGACAGCTTTGCATGTCACAGATAAAGGACTATGAGATATTGTAGGAGAAATTTGGACTTAAGATGTGGGGAAATGGGACTCTGGCAGAAAGTCAATTAAATTCAGCAGCATTCCTAAGCTTAGTGCATCCAATGTGCTTAGACGCCATAGGAGTTACACAGGTGAAGAAGACCCTGTGTGTATTTGTGGAATTTATGATTGGACCGAGTTCCTTACTACTCAGGAGTCCTCTCTTTGAAAGTAAGGTTAACTTCTAGCCATTTTATATTTTTTAATTTTTTTAATGTTTATTTATTTTTGAGAGACAGAGAGAGAGAGAGAGAGAGAGAGAGAGGAAGCAGGGGAGAGGTAGGGAGAGCGAGGCACAGAATCCGAAGCAGAATCCGAAGCAGGTTCTGTCAACACAGAGCCCAATGCGGGGCTCGAACCCATGAACTGTGAGATCATGACCTGGGCGTAACTGACTGAGCCACCCAGGCACCCCTTTTTTTTAATTTTTAAATTTATTTTGAGAAAGAAAAGGCAAGAGGCGAGAAAGGAGAAAGAGAATACCAAGCAGGCTTGCTCTGTCAACACAGACTGCAAGGTCATGACCTGAGCTGAAATCAAGAGTCAGGCTGTCTGACTTCTAGCCATTTTAAATTCCTGCAACTTAGCACAGGACCAGTCAATGCCCAGGAAATAGTTATTGAACTAAAACACGCAAAATACCCTTACAGGAATAAAAATGTGAATTACCTAATACATTGGTAAGAAAACTGCCATATTAATTAATCAAGAAATCTTTCTCTATAGCACCAATAAACCTTTAAAAGTATATCTCAGCTCTCCCTTTGAGTTAATGGAAGCCCCATCTAGATTTAACAGATGAGAAAAGCAAACTAAAATGAAACTAATAACCACGTATTGAGCTACTGAGTTTTTACATAGTATTGAGTATTCTACGGGGTGCTTTACACGTTTTATCTGACTTTATTCTCAAATCATTCTGGGAAGATACAAAGAAGCAAATAAAGCCCCTGGTGGTGAATAATTTTTACACAGTTATGTACTTAATAAGGGGAAAAACTAGGATTGTAGCTCTGTTTTTTTTAATTTCAGAGCCCATGTTTCTTCCGTTGATTTTCACGGTTCTGAAGCATAAGATTACCGGCAGCCACTAAATACATGCTTCCATTATGCCAGAAACTTTGACAAGTGCTCGTATTTGAAGGTTAATGCATTCAAGACTTACTGGGAATTTCTCACTGATAAAAGGTAGGCAAACTTTGATTTTCTTAAATGAGCAATCTGAAACTGATATTTAAGACCTTTTCCTCTCTGCCTCAGCCAAAATCCAGCTGCAAATTTTTGGACAAATCTCTCTAAGTATCAGTTCGCTCATCTACAAAATGGGATTCATGATAATGGTTATCTCATAAGGTTTGAGTATAGTAATTTAATTTGCCAAGTATCACGCCTGAAAAAAAGAAAATCAGCCAATGTTTCCATGATACTGGCAGTGTAAGATAGGTCACATTTTATATTTGTCTAAATGGAATTAAATCTTGATTTAACATCCATGTGCCAACGTTGGCTCTATCTCCAGCATCACTCCTCCATTATATGGAAATAAATTCCAAAGTTTACTCAGTTAATTTAAGAAAAAGGCTAAGGGGCATGGTCTTTTGCTTGTCTTGGCCATGATGCTGTGCCTCCTTGTGGTATGCAAGGCCCTGGCACAGCTGAAGCTGCAGACAGGACATGTTCTCAGCCTCAGCCATGGGAATATCACTGGAGTACCCAAGACCAAGGTTCCTACTTTGCATCCTACACAGTCATTCCCGTAGCTGTCCCCTTCAGAGTTCCTACCAGCTCAAGGCTCCTGTGAGCTGGAGGGACCCAAGCATTGGAGGTCATCAAAAGTACATGACTGCTCATTGACCCACCACCTAGATCCAGGCAATCAGAGACTCTTTCCCCCATCCCTCGTCCTTGAAAGGCGCATTCTGCCCACCATACGCACAACAGGACCTGTTTGAAGTATGTAGCCTTGAGAGAGAGAAATGCGTTATTGAGACCATCTGGAGGGTAATACGTGACAGAACCCAGTGCAGGCCTCCATGTAAACTTTTAAAATTCTGCCAGGTGGGTATGGAGAGCTACTCCACTTGTGGCCACCCAAGACAAGTCTTGTATGTAAGTTCCCTTGCTTGTTAAAACTGCCACCTACAAGCTGTAGTGGTCTCATTCTTTCTTCACTGTCTCCTTGCCCTCTCTATACAGTAGCCAGTTTCACATTTCACTCAGGAAAGTCAAGCCTTGAACCAACACCAAGTTGCAGCCTTCACCTTTCTATCTCCACTTAAGAGGATTGCCACACTCTGGGTGGGCTTCTGGGGGGCTCACTTGGTTAAATGCTCCACTCTGGATTTCGGCTCAGGTCATGATCTCATTGGTTTGTGGGATCTAGGCCTGTGTTGGACTCTGAGCTGACAGTGTGAGGGCTGCTTGGGAATCTCTCTGTGCCCTCTCTCTCTTCCTCTCTTTCTCTCTTTCTCTCTTGCTCTCACTCTCTCTCAAAATAAATAAACTTAAAAAAAAAAAAAAAAAAAAAAAGAGGGTTCCACACTCTGGGCCAAAGCCTTGTTCCTCCTCAGTTGGGGATAATACATAGCTTCTGTACCATCCCCTCTCAAACAGAACCAGCTCCTTTTAATTGCCCAGACTTGGTAAAAGGGACTCTGCAGGGTTGCTGAGAATGGATTTTCCATTTCAGTTTTGAAGCCCTGATAGATTGTTAATCATCTGCCCCTTCCCATCTCCCAGTTATTTCTCTGTACTTACCTCATCGTGGACCAGTAAGGCTAGTCAACAGACTGTATCTTCAGTACAGCACTGTTATACATACTTCTTCATCATAATATACATATTTTTCTGTATTTTTCTTTTTGGCCATTTAACATTATATCTTGGAGCTCTTTCAATGGAAGTCCAAATTTAGAGCAATCTGTGGACACGTGAAACTGAGTAGGGAAAAAAAACCCTAGTTTTTGTGAAGTTCTGAGATGTTTGAGGCTGTTTACAACACAATACTACCTAGTAAAAGCTGAGTGCTACACATATTTCTACTTGTATTTTACTAACATTATCTAGAATGAATCACTATCAGTTATCTTGCCCTTAAAACAAGTAAGAGAATTAACAATATGTTTTTCTGCTTTATTTGTTCAACATTGGTTCATACATCCCACTTCTTCCTTATGAATTCTCTTTTCTTTTTGCTGGAATATATTGTAAGGTAACTCTTTCAGAGGAAGTCTATGGGTAGTAAACTGAGTTCTTTCCTTGTCTTAAAATATTGAGATTTTTCCTTCACAAACATGGTAGTTTATTTGTGCAGAGGTGTCTAGGTTCTAAGATATTGTGTCAGTTGCTGCTGTACTTGAAGGATAACTTGGCTGTTTTATTTATTTATTTACTTACTTACATACTTGCTTACTTTTAGTTTTTTAATGTTCATTTATTTATTTGGAGACAACGAGAGTGTGAGGAGGAGTGAGGCAGAGAGAGAGAGAATCCCAAGCAGGCTCCATGCTGCCAGCACAGAGCCTGACATGGGGCTTGAACCCACAAACTGAGACCATGACCTGAGCTGAAACCAAGAGTTGGATGCTTAACCAACTGAGCCCCGCTGTGGTCCCTAACTCAGCTGTTTTAAATGATTGGATGACACTTTACTTTCTTATCACCTTGTAGCTCTGTCTTCCATGACTCCTGGCATGAAAAGTAGCTACAGAGAAGACTAAAGCCACCTGACTTTTCCCTGTATACATCGCTTCCTTTTCTAATTGGATGACCAAACACCTCTTTCTTCAGGTAAATTCTTTCCTTAGCTGAGTTCTAAAACATATTATATCTTAGTGTTGATCATTCTTTAAACAAACTTTCATGAGACATCTGGGAAGTAGAGTGTTCTTTCGTTATGCAGATTAAAACTTTTCTATAATTTGAAATTTAAAAAGTTTTTTTTGGTATTTGCATGGTTTTCAGTTCCATTAATCATAAATTCTGCTTCATGAGCACTAAGTATGTATGTGTAGATCATACAGATCAGCCTTCAGTCTACCATTTTCTTCATAATCAGTTCTATAAATTTTTTATTTTCCATTATTCTTTATCTGTAATTTCATCTGTCCTTTCAGCATGTACCTGAATATGTTAAGTCATCTTGAGCCTATTTTTAGTTGTTTTTAATATAGACTTTCTTTACTCTCTTTTCGTGTTATTCCAGCACCCAGTTAGCTCCTATTATCTTCTGTGGTCTTAGCAACTACCTTATCTGTGTTTCTTGTGAGCTTTTCTTTTATGGGGAGGTAGTGTCGCCTAAATTTATTTGAAGCCATAGAGACTTACTTCCAGAGCTCCTAATCTGTTCAACATTTGCTTTTGCAATATATGTTCTTCATCTGTCTGCTTTTTATTTTCCCTCTCTACTTTTTTTGGAGCATATATACATATTTAAAAAATTTTTTGTTCTTTTGCTTTTAATGGATGAAGCTATTTGAAAAAACATAGTTGGAAAAACTGAGTAGAGGTGGAGGTCATGTGAGCTGGAACACTATTAGGTGTAGGTTTCTCATCTTAAAAACCCTCTTAGAAAACCTCTGATTTCCTCTGTTTTGGGACACCTCTGATCTCAGCTTTCAGTGTCCTGGCAGTTTTTATATGTCTCAAATCTTTTATGTCCCAGCTCTGTTGCTGAGATCAAGTAGTGTGCAGTAACTGGGTCTGCTCTTGCCTTGACCCCATTTTATCCATCCGTGAACAGTCCAGGTCATAGACCAGAAAAATAACATACCAGCATGATGATCCATTCCATTCCACTTTCCCTCTGTCCGTTAAGTTTACCATCCCTATTACCTTTGTTAATCCTCTCGTCCTTCCAAATCTTGTTGCTCACTTGGGACAGAATCATTAGTTTTTAGATAAGTGTTTCTTATTCACAACTTAAGCCTGTACCTACCTGTTCCTAATGTCCTCCTTGTTTGGTCTAGATATCCCACAGTGGAAAAAATACCTCACATTTTATAATTTAACTGCAAATGAAGATTTCTCTTTTTACCTTCTTTCAGATGTTTTTAGTTGGTTTCATGGGGTTGAGAGTACAGTAAAAAGAAACTTTTCTCTATTATCTTCAACTGAAAAACCAAAAACCTTTGAAAATATTGAAATGACATGGTGAAAGCTCTCTCCTAATAATTTTTGTTGATATGAATTACAGAAATGCTTAAGATATAGAATAAACAGAGCTTACTGACACATAGAATATAGAAGCCAGGGAAAAGAGAGTTATTAAGGACAGTCATTACATCTTCTTGGTCTGAGGTACTAGGAAGACAGTGGTGCCACTCGTTTGATGAAGTCTGGAAGGCCAGAATACTATGGGAAAGTGTACGGAAGATTCCATCTTAGACATATTAACACTGAGAAATTAACATTAACATGAGATTAAAATTAACATCAATACAGAGAAATCTCCGAGATATCTTGTAAGGATTTCACATCTACTCTTGGATATGAGTCTGGATCTCAGGGAAGAGGTTTGGGTTTAACATGAATTTGGGATGGGTTAGCCTAAATATGGTAATTAGAGCCTTGAGGATGGGTTGCTCATGGAGGTTGTGTAGATAGAGTAGAAGGCAAACTCTGAGACATTCTGATGTTGAGAGGTCAGGTATTAGAGCAAGACCCAAAGGAGGCTGAGGTAGGAGGAAAACACAGTGTCTCTGAAGGCAAGAGGTGATACAGTTTTAAGGAGAAAGAGTCAACTGTATTAAATGAGTGTGAATGTCAGAGTAGAATAAATAGAGTTCCCACTGGATATGGCAACGTGAAAGTCACTAGTGGTCCTGGCAAAAGCAGCTTCGGTGCATTGTTGGGTAAGGAGCAATATTGCAGTGGCTCATTTTAACGAGTTAGATGACAGTGAGGAAATGGAGGAAAAGTTGACATTTTTAAGAGGTTTGACTGTGAATAGTTGACTCATATAAACAGGTAGTGAGATGTAACATCTAGCGTTTTTGTTTAATCTTAACATGAAAGATACTAGCGCATGTTTATATTCCACTAGAAGTGATACGTAGAGGGAAAGAGATTAATTACACAGGAGAGAATCAGATGATTGACATTGTATAGACCTTTTAAAAACGTGAGAGAGAATTTGATCTAGAGCTAAAGCGAAGTCTCTCTGTGGAGAGAAGCATGGTCATATCTTTTGTTGAGACAAGATGGAAGATGAGGAATGGGGGTTAATACAGGAAGGTTTTTTTAATTTAATGGTGGGAAGATGATGAAATTTCTTTCTGATGGCTTCTGTTTTCTCTGTAAAACTTGAGGGGAAGTCACCAAATTGCTAAGGGGGCACCATTTTGTGAGGCTTGAGATAATGAAGGTATTAGAAGTATTTTCAGTATTGTTAAGAACTCAAAACATCTGCCCTCTTATACTTGATATATTTAAATATTTGTTTTATAGTCAGGGATTCTTTTTCCAGAAAATAGTTAATGAAACTATTAAACCAAGGCAGAATGCCTACTGATATAATAATACTGTATTAACTAGGCCTTATTAGTGTATCCATTTTATAGATTAAAAAACACAAGCCGTACAGATATTAAATAACGTGCTCAATGTGATACAGCTGGGACATGAGGGAACTGGAATTCAGTCCAACTGTCTGATCTCAGAGCTTGGGCTGTTAATCACTTCAATAGATTACCTGTACCTGTCATAACATTTAGACCACATGCACACACAATGAAAAGATTTTTATTCATTACTATCCTTATCTCTGTTTCAGATCTTCTCCTAACCCACCCAACAATGTTTTCACTTCTAGCTAAAATGAACACCTTATTTCTACATTACTAAAATCAAAGAGTTAGAAATAGAACTATACATTCTCACCTTTGCATTTTCCATACGTATCAAGAGTTTTTATTTTTAACCTTTAGTGAACAAGCAGTGATGAAATAGCTAGAAATTTGGCAGAACTCTATAATGTACCTTGTGAATGTATGTCTTCATGAATCATCTCTCCTCTCAATCTGATGTTAAGATTTCCTTTTATAAACAAGTTAATTTTTCTACACAGTGGTTTCCTTTCACTTTTGTTTTTTAATAAGTCAAAAACAACAATGCTGAGATTTGACAGAGTATCTATATAAAGCAGAGAAGAACAAAAAGGTACTGTCTTGGCATTGAGTTAATGAATTATATTTAAAATAACCCTGAAAGATGTTGGAATAACGTGGGTGTGTTATTCATGAATCCTCTTTCTCTCTCCTGTTTTTCTTTGCTTAGAAGTGCCATCTGCAATTTAGATGCAAAAGTTTCATTTGACATTTCAATTATGAAAGATAATTTAATAGTGGATAGCAGATCTTTAGCTAGAGAGAGGCAATGCAATAAAAAGAAAGAAACCATTACCAGGGGAGGGGTAAGAAAAGGAAACTGAAAAAAGTTCTGTGATTCCTAGTTTCTAACATATTGGTCATTTATTATCAAAGTTTATGAAAGAGGTTTGAATTATTATTCTATTTTGTGGAAAAAGAAAGTGAAACATCATAAAAATGTATAATTCTGTTTGGGGCATATGGTATATTAATTATGTATACTGCATAAAATTGATGTCTCTCCCTTTCTTCTAAGTTTCTTCTTGCTCACCTTGATTCAAGAAATGTTGGTTGTGGAGGTGTTACTGCTGACCTATATTGGGAAAAAGTTGAAAGATTATAATTAAAATTCAACTGGAAAAGGCTAACCATGAAATTAAATTCAACCTGAGATTTCAGTATCTTAATGTATTACCCAATTTTTAAGATCTTCTTTTATTGGGGAGAGGAGAATGTAAATATTGACCACACAATTGAAGAAAAGCAAACAAGATGGAATGCTTGACTAAAGGCTAAATTTCCAAATGTGTTAATTTTATTTTTCTTCTTGTTTGAGTGGCTCTGCCTGAGAGCTATGTTATCCAGACCACAAGAGCCAACATATATATGGCTTAAGAATAAAGAGCCTTACATCCACATTAATGAGGAAGAAATAAAACTTTCATATTTGATTATATAATACTATATATATAAAACCCTAAAGACTCCACCAAAAAACTACTAGAAATGATAAATGAATTCAGTAAGGTCACAGGATATAAAATCAATCCAGGATATAAAAATCACAGGATATATAATGCAATCCATGTCAAAACACCAATAGCATTTTTCACAGAACCAGAACAAACAATCCTAAAATTTGTATGAAATCATAAAAGATCCTGAATAGCAAAAGCAGTCTTGAAAAGGAAAAACAAAACTGGAGACATCACAATTCCACACTTCAAGTTATATTACAAAGCTGCGGTAATCAAAACAGTATGGTACCGACACATAAATGGACATATAAATCAATGGAACAAAATAGAATAGCCAGAAATGAACCCACAATTATACAGTCAATTAATCTTCAACAAAGCAGGAAGGAATATCCATTGGGAAAAAGACAGTCTCTTCCACAAATGGTGTTGGGAAAACTGGACAGCTACATGCAAAAAAATGGAACTGGACCACTTTCTTATACCATACACAAAAAACAAACTCAAAATAGATTAGGAACCTAGATGTCAGACCTGAAACAATTAAAATCCTAGAAGAGAGCACAGGCAGCAATTTCTCTGACATTGGCATAACATCTTTCTAGATGAGGCAATGGAAACAAAAGCAAAAATAAACTTTTGGGAGTACATCCAAATAGGAAGCTTCTACCTATGGAAACAACCAACTAAACTAAAAGACAACCTATGGAATAGAAGAAGAATAAATGACATACCTGATAAAGGGTTAGTACCCAAAGTATATAAGTAAATAATACAACTCAGCACCAAAAAAACCACCAATAATCCAAATAAAAGAACAGAAAACACGAACAGACATTTCTCCAAAGAAGATATACAAATCGCTAATAGATACATGAAAAGATGCTCAACATCACTCATTATCAGGGAAATGCACATCAAAACTACAGTGAGGGGCGCCTGGGTGGCTCAGTGGGTTAAGCGTCCAACTTCAGCTCAGGTCATGATCTCACAGTCTGTGGTTCAAGCTCCACGTTGGGCTCTGTGCTGACAGCTCAGAGCCTGGAGCCTGCTTTAGATTCTGTGTCTCCCTGTCTCTCTCTGCCCCTCCCCAGCATGTGTGCGCGCACATGTGCTCTCTCCCTCTCTCTCTCACTCTCTCTCTCTCTCAAAAAAAAAATAAACATTTAAAAAAATTTTTTTTAAAAACTGCAATGAAATGTCACCTCATACCTGTCAGAATGGCTAAAATCATAAAGACAAGAAACAAATGTTGGTGAGGATGTGGAGAGAAAGAAATCCTCATGGACTGCTGGTGTGCATGAAAACTAGTGTAGCCACTCTGGAAGACAGTATGGAGGTTTCTCAAAAAGTTAAAAATCTAGTAATGGCACTACTGGGTATTTTACTAAAGAATACAAAACCACTAATTCAAAGGGATACATGCGCCCGTCTGTTTTTAGCAGCATTATCTACAATAGCCAAACTTTGGAAGCAACCTAAGTGTCCATCAATAGATGAATGGATAAAGAAGATGTGGTATAATATATACAACAGAATATTACTCAGCCATAAAAAAATGATGATGATAATTATCATCATCATCTTGCCACTTGCAGCAACATGGATCAATCTAGAGAATAGAATGCTAAGTGAAATAAGCCATTCAGGAAAAGACAGATACCATATGATTCCCCTCATATGTGGAATTTAAGAAACAAAACAAATGAACAAAGGGAAAAAAGTGATAAACCAAAATAACAGACTCTTAATTGTAGAAAACAAACAGATGGTTACCAGAGAGAAGGTGGGTGGGAGGATGGGTGGGAGGATGGGAGGTAGGGGAAGAAAATTAAGAGTGCACTTATCTTGATGAGCACTGAATAATATACGGAATTTTTGAATCATGGCATTGTACACCTGAAATGTATATAACACTGTATGTTAACTACACTGGAATTAAAATTTTAAAAAGAGAATGAAGAGCCTTAGACAATACTGAAGAGTATCATACAGTTTGCATTTTCTGAAGATAAGGAGGAAGTCATAAGCAGAGGTATGCCCTGTCTGAAGGTAGAACTTCCTGATTCTTTGATAAGGAATGTCTTCTTTCAGTGGAGGTAACTGCATCATGATCACATAATTTCACTTTGATAATAAAGACAAACTAAAGCTTATATCATTTATATTTTCAAAAAGCCCTCGTGCAGCATTGCTGTGTTTCAAAGTCAGTTATTTCATTCTTGTGATTTGGTAAAATAAGACTTGAATTTGCTTTCTAATCACAATTAAAAAGAGAGAGAGTGAGAGAGAGCGAGAGAGAGATTCTAATAACATACCTGAACTATATACAAATCTGTATTCCATTGTCTTTGGCATCACTGAAATATCAAAAAAGGCAGATGTGTGTGTTTGCCTCAAGCTTAAGGTCATGGAGCCCCTTATCCAGAGAAATGCTGAAAAAAACACTGCACATGTCCTCTTTAAAGAATGAAATTAGAAAAATCAGGAAACTAAATATTTAGTTTTTCCACTTTTACCCTTTACCAATATTCTTGATCTTGAGATGTGCTGCTTAAAGTTGAATGCGTCTTTTAAGAGTCAGAATTTTAGCAAGTTCCTAACCAGGAGAGAGAAAGAGCCTCCCTCTTGCTGGGAATGAAAATGATTTTCCTGAATCAATAATGTATATTTCTAACTGATGATCCTTTAGATTAATGAAAGCTGGTGTGACCCAGATGATAGGTAATGCTTTAAAGTGTGACATAGCCTAAAGAAATTAAAAATATTTTCTAGAATTCTTGCATATTCTAGAAGCAGGAGTGGCTCTTATATCTTATAGGCAAATACTATTAGGAAAGAAGAGATTTGGGGGATGGAAGGTTCATGTTCTTTAACATTCTAAAATTCTTTTAATTTAAACTCTTTCACTTATTTTTTATAGCAATCCAGTGAAATAAATGTGACCTGGCATTATTACAGATAAAGAAATCGGTTTTCCCCACAGTTTACTGCTCTGAGGTAAATACCTCAAGGAGTTGGTAAGAATTAGATGGCAGCTCCAGAGCACCAAATGTTTGATATACTCCCCTTGGCCTCAGTTCATATACTTTCTTGTCTCTGACTTATTGAAGAATAAGATATAAGGAGCCTAAAGATCAAACAAGCAGAACTGAAAATGAAGAGGCCGGAAGAAAATAATACGTCCTAGGAGATGAGCCTTGGGAGGAAATGGATTGATTAGATTTCATCTCCTATCCCAGGATCATGCCTCGGCTTCTTTGGTAATTAAACTGTAGGCTAAAAATAAAAAAGGAGAGAGAGAGAGAAATAACACTCACATTATAAAAGTTCAGACTAGCCTCTGTGATAAATTATTAAAAATTAATTAAAATATTAATTTAGATATTAGTAAAAAATATTAGCTTTAGATAACATATTGGCTTTCTCCAGAAAAGAATGCTGACTTCCTGTGCCTGAGGAGATGATAATCAAACTGGCACAGTGGCAATCAATGTGAATTCATTAAACAGGAAGTAAATAGGTGTTTTTAAATTTCTATCTCTATTTATAAATACTTTCAATATGAAAGAGTTTTGATGTTCAGAATTGATAAAACAAGCAAATAAATGAAACAGGGTAAGAAAACAATGGAAAAATCCCAAGGGAAATAGATTTTCCACCAGAGAATATTTTGTCCTCTGAAATTGTTCTGGCTGCCCACCTCTCTAAGCTATATAAAACTTCTCTTAGCTAATGCCAGCCTTTACACATATCTACTTGCTGGGTTTTTTTCTTGATTATAAAAATAAACATTCTGAGTGTAGAAAAAAATGGGAAAAAAAGGCACTAATATTTAAAAACTATCCTCACTCATATATACCAACTTTGACATTTCATAGGATATTATTTTCTGTTTTTTCCCTGTTTTTTTTCCAAGTTGCAATGAAATGCAATGCCTTAGTGTATTCACTTTCATAAGTATACACACAGAAAGTCACATACAAACAAAAATATACTTTGAGGGTTTTTTTCATTTTACATACAATGATACTATACATATGTTTTCTGTGATCACAGTATATTGTATTAATTTATATAGATCATTATCATTCTTTTTTATAGTTTGTAGTAACTGATAGAAGCTTACTTAATATCCAATTCCTTTTCTTTATAATAGAATCCTAGTTTTACTGAGAATAGCAATACACCCAGCTACAACACCAAAATCAATCAAATTTCCCAGTATCCTTTGCAGTTCACATGGCCATTGGCAAAGTCCTTGCCTATGAGGTATAGGCAGATAGATATATGCTAGGGATTTCAAAGTTTTGTTTCCTCAGTACAGGTACTGCCTCTACTTCTTTATCGTTTTCCTCCTTCTTGCTGCCTTAAAACATGGGTATAATGGCTGGAAGGGCTATGATTCCACTATGAGAGAAAGGTTAAGTGAATGGCCAACATTGTGCCCCTAACATTCCACGCTTGCAGACTTCTACGCATTGGCAAAGAATGAAATTTAACCCTTATCTTACACCATACACAGAAGCCAACTCAAAATAGATCAATTGCTTAAACATCAGACCTGAAACTATAAAATGACTAGAAATAAACATGGGGGAAAAGCTTCTTGACATTGGTCTTGGCAATAGTTTTTTGGAATGGACACCAGAGGCACAGGCAACAAAAGCAAAAATAAATAACTGGGACTTCATCAAACTACAAAGCTTCTGCATGGCAAAGGAAGCCATCAGCAAAATTAAAAGGCAACTTACTGAATAGGAGAAAATATTTGCAACTCACATATCTGATAAATGTTAATATCCAGAATATATACGGAATCCACATAACTCAGTAGCAAATCATCATCATTATCATCATCATCATCATCATCAGGTAGAAAGTGGGCAGATGATCTGAATAGACATCCTTTGAAAGAAAAAATACAAATGGCCAACAAGTACATGGAAAGATGCTCAACATCACTATCATTAGAGAAATGCAAGTCAAAACCCCAACGACATATCACCTCGCACCTGTTAGAGTGGCTGTTATCAAAAACAAAACCAAAAACACAAAATAGTAAGTGTTGACAAAGATATGGAGTAAAGGAAATCCTTGTGCACTATTGGTGGGAATGTAAATTCGTGCAGCCACTCGGGAAAACAGTACTGAATTCCCTCAAAAAATTAAAAATAGAACTACCATATGATTCAGTAATTGTACTTCTGGGTATTTATCCAAAGAAAAAACATTAATTCAAAAAGTTACATGCACTCTTCTATTCATTGCAACATTATTTTATAATAGCCAATATATGGGAACAACCTAAATGTTCACTGATGTATGAATGGATAAGAAAATGTGACACAGACATGAATGGAATATCATTCAGCCATAAAAAAAAAAAAAAAAATCTTGGGGCACCTGGATGGCTAAGTCAATTGAGCATCTAACTTTGCCTCAGGTCATGATCTCATGGTTTGTCAGTTTGAGCCCCATATTGAGCTGTCTGCGTCAGCACAGAGCCTACTTCAGATCCTCTGTCCCCCATCTCTCTGTACCTGCCCTGCTCACACTCCCTCTTTCTCAAAAATAAAAAAATATTAAAAAAAAGAAGAAAATCTTGTCATGTGTGACATCATGGGTAGAATTTGAAGGCATTATGCTAAGTAAAATGAGTCTGAAAAAGACAAATACTGTTTGATCTCCCATATATATGTAGAATCTAAAAAAAAAAAAGAATAAAAAATGAAAAATGAGCTCATGATATAAAGAACAGATTGGTGGTTTTCTGAGCCAGAGAGGTGGCCAGGTGAGTGAAGGGGGTCAATAGATACAAATTTCAATTCTAAAAAGGAGTAAGTCATGAGGATATAATGTTACAATAAGTCAAATAAGCCAGATACTGAAAGACAAATACTCCATGATCTCACATGTGAACTCCTTATAATGGAATGTAGAATGGGGTTACCAGAGATTAAGTAAGGGTTGGGGGAGGTGAGGGGGGCACAGGAGTGGGAGGGGAAGAGAAGGTGTTGGTCAAAGGGTATAAACTTTCCATTGTAAGGTGCCTAAGTTCCAGAGACCTATATAGTACACAGCATGGTGACTATAGTTGATGTATACTTGAAATTTACTGAGAATAGATCTCTACTATTACACACACACACACACACACACACACAAACACGCACATACAAGGTAACTATGTGAGGTGATGGTTATATTAATTAGTTTGATTATGGTAATTATTCCATAATGTATATGTATGTCAAAACATCATGGTATACATCTTACATATATATAATTTTTATTTGTTAGTCATACCTCAGATAAAGTTGGAACAACAAAAACCCTAATTTTCTTAAGCCACTGCTTACTTAACATTTGTTACAACTGAGTGCAACTCTTGCGATATATGTAATAATCAAAATGGAAGCACCATATTTTAATAGAATATATGCTAAATACATCATATTTAATAAAATTAGGATGCACTATTTAAAAAATTGGGATGTGTCATAGATTATTTAACAATTGAACACGTGAAAGACATTTTAAATGTTACACGAGTGATGTGATGGACATATTTGTACATATCTATGCCAGTCTTCTTTTCTACCTGTTCACCATTTTTTTACCATTTTGCATTCTTTGAGGATTTTTTGATAATCCTTTCATTCAATCTGCAGTCTCACTAATTCATATTTTATGTAGGTTTCTTTTTATTATTATGTGTGTTTTTAAATTTCAGCATTTATTTGTGAACCTATATCTGTGTGTATCTTCATACATTAAGTATTTTACATACACATAAAAATATGTAAAATATTTTTACATAATATTTTACACATATTATAAAAATATTTAAACTATATGAAATTGACAATATATGAAATATATATTATTAAGGATTTTATATATGTATGCTTAATATCTAAGCTCCAAAATAGTTTATATTAAAGAGACATGTTTCTTTTATTATGGGTAAGAAGGACTTTCTAAGGATATTAATTTTATTTATTTAAAGTTTTATTCTGTTTACTATGCCTGTGTTATTATAATGTTAATTTTCTTATAATTTAGTTTTGGTGGTTCCAACCCCCTCGGCCCCCACCAGGCTTTTATTGTTTGCTTCTGAACACCTGCAAATTTTTAGGAAATTCTAGGTTGCAGTTTAAAAAGCAAGAAACATTTCTTTGGCTTACATGAAGGTCTCTGAAGACTGGAGTTAATGTAGATTTTCACTACTATACCCTTAACCTTTGCTGCAGGTAGATAGTGATGGTTCCTGGGGGCAAACATAGCTTATGAGGCACTGATCTTCAGGATACTGGCTTTGTGAAACTTATCTGTGGTTGTAAGGTGCCTGGCACAGTTATCATATTCATTGGCCCAAACTCAATGTGCCTACTGTGAAAATATCCCCTTCACAAATTTGTGTTCTTTGGTTTATTGGCGAGTGTGTGGGGGGGGGTGGGTACAGTGGGGGACTCTCAGAGTTGGTTTTTCGGACAGTAGAGAAATTAGTTCAGCCAAAATGTGCATTTCTCTCATTACCACTGAGGTCAAATATCTTTCCATACATTTCATAAATCAATAGTATCTACATTTTTATGAATTATATATTTCTACTCTTTACTCATATCCCATCGTGTGTGTGTTGTTTGTTTTTTAAATGATTTAAGGGAATTTTGCCTACTTTCTATATTAAAAATATTTTCTCCTTGTGTCATTCGCATTTCATAGATCATTTGCTTTATTCTATTCAGAATTTTTGTATTTTATTTTATTTCTGTTGTTTCATTTCTGGCTTTTTTTCTAGCTTTTGCTTTTTGAAGATGTTTAAGAAGGCTTTCTTTCTTCCACCCAAGGTTATACATGCAGTTGGATATCTTTATACCCAATAATTTTTATTTTAAAATATAACAATCTTGGGGCACCTGGGTGGTTCAATCAGTTGAGCGTCCAATTCTTGATGTCGGCTCAGGTCATGTTCTCACAGTTCGTGGGATGGGGCCTTGCACCAGGCTTTGTGCTGACAATGTGGAGACTTGCTTGGGATTCTCTTCTCTCCCTCTCTGCACCTCCCCTCCTTGTAGCCTTTGTCTGTCTCCCTCAAAATAAATAAAAAAGCATTAAAAAATAAAATGTAGGTCTTACTAAGTCCTGGAGATGTAATGTACACCACGGTAATTATAGTTAATAATACTGTATTGCACATATGAAAGTTACAAGGAAAGTAGATCTTTAACTTTCTCATACAAAGAAAAAAGATTTTCTAACTATGTATGATGACAGATCTTAACTAGACTTAAGGTGGTGATTATTTTGCAATATATACAAATATCAAATCATTTTGTGGTATACCCTGAAGCTAACATAATGTCAATTACATAATGTCAATTATCCCTCAATAAAATGAATAAGTAAATGAAAATTTAGGTCTTTAATTTTCTTGAAATTTAATTTGGTAAATGAAGTGACAGAGGGAACATGTTAAACATTTTTTTTTTCTGAATGGTAACCTGCTTCAGATTCTGTGTCTCCCTCTCTCTCTGCCCCTTCCCTGCTTGTGCTCTCTCTCTCTCTCAAAAATAAATAAACATTAAAAGAAATTTTTTTAAGATTCCTTTATTTTTTAGTTTGCTGAATATACAAATTAGAATATATAACATATTAGAATGGATGTTGAGAAAATGTTTTTTCTGCATCTACTGAGATGATATTATGATGGTTTTTTTCCTAGATTCTGGTCATGTGTATGAACTCGTTGGTTGACCTGGGGTAAGTCAGCTTTGCATTCTTTGAATAAACCCTACATTGTCATGGGTCCTGGCAGGAAAACAATGACCCAGTGAAAATGGGTATTTTGAAGACAGCTAAGCAAAAGGGTGCTTTAAAAAGATAAGGGCCAGAAAATGAAAAAAACAAAACAAAACAAAAAACCCACCAGAAGTATAACAGTGGAGCCCTATTACTGTCACTAAGCTCGCAGGCATAAGGGTTTAGAGTAGTTACAGAAGAAGAAAGAGAGCTGCGTAGAAAGGGATGCCTGGACAGCAGCTGGAAGGATTAATAAACCAGCCTTAGTCTCCTTTCTTCTAACCTGTAACTAGTGCTCAGTTAGTGGCCAAATCCGGATGAAAGCTTAAGGAAAGGGAAGTTCACTGACGCAGTCCTTGTAGAGTGTTCTCCCGTTTTACCAAGTGGGGTGGATCTGAAAGAACAACAAAGTATGGCAAGTACAAACATGCGTTGATCTTTTCATTGACTTCTGTATTCACTTTTTACATTTACATTCAGAAATGAAATTGACCTTGGGATTTCCTGTATGCTGCCCTTATTTTTATGTGTGTGATATATATTTTTTTACTGAAGTTAAATTAACATACCATGTTTTGTTTTAGGTGTGCAACATATTGATTTGCCAATCCTATACATTACTCCATGCTCATCACAATAAATATTATCACCATCTGTCACCATGCAACATTATTGTGGTATTATTGACTATATTCCCTATGCTGTACTTTTCATCTCTGCGAAGTCTTTACTGGACTGGAAGTCTTTACCTCTTAATTTCCTTTATTTATTTCTCCCATCTCCCCACACCCTCACCCTCTGGCAACCACCAGTTTGTTCTCTGTATTCAAGAGTCTGGATTTTGTTTGTGTGTTCATTTGTCTGTTTTTTAAATTCCACATATAAGTAAAATCATATGTTATTTGTCTTTCTCTGTCTGACTTATTTCACTTAGTATTATACTGAGTCCATCTAGGTCCCTCCAAAATATCTCAAATGACAAGATATCATTCTTTTTTATGGATGAGTAATATTCCATTATATACATGTATATATGTAATTTTTATTTTGCAACATAATTATATTCATTTTAGTGAGTATATAATTTTGCAAGTCATTAAGAAATTATATATAAATGTATATATTTATATAAAAATAAATTATATATATTAAGAATTATTTATATATGTATTTGAAAGATGCCACATCTTTTTTATCCATTTATGTATGAGTGGACATCCATATCTTGGCTAATGTAAATAATGCTACAGTAAACATAGGGATGCATATATTTTTTCAAATTAGTGTTTTCATTTTCTTTGCATAAATACCCAATAATGGAATTGCTGGATCATATGGTATTTTTATTTTTAATTTTTTAAGAAATCTCCATGCTGTTACACAGTGGCTGTACCAATTTACATTCCCACCAGCAATGCACAAGAGTTCCTTTTTTTGCACATCCTCACCACCACTTGTCTATTTCTTGTCTTTTTGATATGATATGCTGTCCTTATCAAATAGGTTGGGATTTTTCTCTTCTCTCAAAAGATGTTGTTAAAAGTCGTGTTATTTCAACCTTAAAAATTTGTTAGAATTAACTGGTAGAGACATCTTGTATCAGTTATGTCTTGCCTTTTTTTTCTGATTGGTCTGAGCAAGAATCTTATCATTTAACCAGTCCTATCAAAGAACCAACTTTGGCCTTAGCTACCTCTGTTTTTTGTTCATTTTTTTTATTTCATTAATCTCTATTCATTATTTTCTTCTTTGTACTTGATCAAGATTTAATCTTCTATTTCCTTTACATTAAAATAGATGCTTAGCTCACTGAGTTTGAGTTTTATTTCTTTTCTAATATGCAGTTCAGTATGTAAATGTGCCGCTTTATCCACCTAAGTTTTTTTTTTTTTATTTTTTTTAACATTCATTCATTTTTGAGAGACAGAGTATGAGTGGGAAGGGGGCAGAGAGAGACAGAGAGACACAGAATCTGAAGCAGGCTCCAGGCTCTGAGCCATCAGCACAGAGCCAGATGCAGGGCTCCCACTCACCAACCAGGAAATCATGAGGTGAGCTGAAGTCAGACGCTTAACCAGTTGAGCCACCCAGGCGCCCTTCCACATAAGTTTTTATATATGAGATTCTTTTTATTCCCTATATACCATTTGAGTCAAAATATTTTTTCACTTTCATTCTTTGACTCATAGGTTATTTCTAAGTCTTTTTCTTCTGAAATGCTAACCATATGGAATTTTCTTTCTTTTAAAATACCTTTTTTTGTTTGTTTTTTGATTCCTAGCTTAATTGTACTTTGGCCAGAGAGCATATGTGTGAAACATGCATCATTTCAGTCCTTTGAAATTGTTGAGATATGCCTTCTGACCCAGCATGTGGTATTTTTTCCAAATGTTCTGTGTGTACCTGGGGAAAAAAAATGTTTATTCCACTTTCTGTTTACAAGATTCTTTATATGAATTCAATTCCATTCCATTCAATTCCATTTTTTCTATTATTCAATTTGTTATATTCTTACCTTTTTTCCTTGATCTGTCAGTTACTGAAAGAAGTGTGCTTCACTGTCGGGAATGAGAAATGTCTCCTTGTGACTGAATTTATTTCTCTTTACAATTTAGTTAATAAAATGTATGGGTTTTTTTAATTTTTCCTAACTTATTGGTGTAAAATTGTACATATTGTTCTATAATGGAAAGGCTAAGGAATACTTTCACTTAAATACACGGGAATAAAACTGCAAAAAAAAGTTGCATGTGATTGTGATAAACATATATGTTATTAAAATGGAAGTCTTTTTCCTTTAAAGGAAGAGGCCTTGAAATAGCCATTATTCATGTGTCCTTTACTGAAATGTTGCCACAATTTCTTCCATCTTAGTGCATGTCCTTTTGCAAATGACTAAGAAATTAATTACTCTCCCTTAACCTGTCTGCTGAGGTAAACGCCACTTTGATTGAGAGGCTTTGCATTGGCTTATGCTACTGTCTCAGTCACATCATATGTGGTTCTTACACAGTACTATGTTCTTTTTGGTGTTATACTTATCTGTTAGAAAGGTCATAAAAGTGGAAAAGATTAATGGAGTTTGAGGCTTTGGGTTTACTGCATCTTTGTGGAGTTTTGACCTGTACTTTCATGAAGATGGAGCATAATTAATGCTTGCTTTGATTTATGATTTCCACTGCTAGGAAACTACACGAAATTGCTCTTATCTGCTAGCACTCCCTTTTCTATCTCTGTAGATATGTTGAACGAGAAATATAGCTTTTGTTTATAAATTCCACCTTGTGAGATTTGTTTGTAGCATTTTAGTTACTGCTTAATAAAACATATGTTATACTCATCAAACCATACCAACTTGACCCTAAAGCCAAATTTGAATACCTGCTGTCTCATTGTGTGTCTGGAGGGCATCAAAGTGAAACAATTCCAGCTTTGACCTTTGGAGCAGACAGCAGTACTAACAATTAACTCTTGTTGCATAACTATAATCAGAAAAGGACCTTCTTCATGGCAGTGACACAGAATATTAAGCTGAAAAGCATGAATATAGCCTTATGAACACCAGGCCTCATCGCAATGAAGCAAGAGACCAGGACTGCCAAGGATGTCAAAAGAGATGATTTTAGCCGTGAGAGAACGTTGCTTAATGTATAAATGACACATCAATGGGAAAACTGTTGATAAAGCAGTAACCATCATCCTTGAACTCTTTAATCCACTACAACAACTTATGGTTTCTTAGTCCTTCATCCTTCTAAATGATTCATAAACCTGTTGAATGGAAGTAAGGGCATCTGGCTATCATAAACTTATATAAAAATATTTTACTCAAAGGCAACCACATTAAATGCCAAACAGGACCACATGATAAAAATGCACTTTCTCTTCATTCCCACAAAACCATTCGGAGACTCTGTAAGAGAGTACAGTGTAATATTCAGGTATCCTTAAGAGAATAAATCGTGAACATAATATCATTAGGGAAATATAGACTCCTATGAAATAAATTGTTTTAAAATTATTTATCCTTGATGTCGCCAAATAATTATCTTCCTAATGCAGTTACCCCTAAGACATAATTTCAAAAGCTTTTAATTTGGTATTTAAGTTTCTTTTATGATATGACCACAAGTTACCTCTCCAGCCAAATTTTCCATAAATCCACTCTGTATTCTGATCTAGCATTCCATTGTATTTTCTGTTTCCCAATCATGTCAGGTAATTCTGTATCTCTTTAGACTGACTATACTGCTTTTTCACTCTGCAATGCTTTCTTCCTGTTCCCTTGCAATGAAAAATTATGGCATTCACTCAGATGAAACCTTCTCTTTTAAACCTTACTGGATTCTCAGAATGCATTTTTTCTTGCCCCAGGCTCTCCCAGTACAGTATTTGTATTTCCATTGTATGCTCATTTCACTGTCTCTCCCAAAGATTTGAAGGTCACTGTGGGCAGGGCCCATGAGTAATTGATCTTATGTTCCCAAAGCTTAGCAATAACTAGCATTTGGCCATTCTGCTAATGAGCTTACAGGATGCTCTATTTGCTTGAGATACAAACATGGACACATAGCCCATGCCTGTGGTAGGTGTCCCTTGCCTGTGTTAGGTGCTGATTCAATATATGTTGAGTGACTGAATTACATGGGAGTAGTCTTAGTTGTCTGTTGCCAACAGTGAGTGGTCATCATCTTAAACAGTGCATGGCTGTAGAAAATCTGATAAACAGAATGAAGGGAGATACTTTTTTAAATACCCCATTTGGAAGTTCTTATGAAGTAAATAAGTGCAGTAAGGACACTTCAAGATAGAAAAACCTTAGATCACTAATTTAGAAGTTCCCCATTGCTGCTTTAACATACTTTAACAAGTATGTTACTTGGCCTGAGTGTTAAAGAACAGAATCTTGAAGGCTTATCTCCATGGATAGCTGGATTCATCAGTCCTATACATAGTAGGAGGATTTATAGATCTTAGCATTTGTAGAATTTTTTTTTGAAAACTGAGATTATGATCACTGTTCATATTATCCTGAAAGCTGAATCCTCCATTGAGGAAGCTGCCTGAAATACATGAGATTGTAAATTTGAGTGCTAAATATGATTAAGAAGTTAGTTTGAGAATATAGTATTAAAAAGTTTACTAAGGAATTTAGATTTTTAATCAGCAGTAAGCGAACACTGAAAGTTTTAAGGAGTTGATTACTTTGTGTCCATTACATGCAAGGCCAGTTAACATGCCAAAGAAAGATTAGCTGTACAAATAAGTGAATGGAAGATCAGAAACCAGATATGAATATAATTTCATACTTGCCAATGGATGAGAACTACAGCAAGAGCTCTTTTGGAAATAAAAAGTAAAGTACACAGATGTTGGAACCATTTGGGAGAATTAATCAGTAGAGTCTAGTGATTGATGAAACATGGGGAGAGGAATGTAATAAAAATGATAGGCCTGAGTGCCTGAGAATGACTTTAATCAAGAGAGGGAACAAGATAGCTAGAGAATAGGAGTTTATCAGTCCAGATCACCTGGGTTATATTGTGTTAATGTTAACCTTCATATATCAGGGATTAAAATAGCAAAAACTTATTTTTTCTATTACTACATGCCCATTTTGGTGTAGCTGGGATTTCTTCCCCACATCCTCCTCATTTTGTAGACTCACACTAACAGATCAGTCACTGTCTGGAAAGTAAGTAGGTGCTGTAGCACAGAGAAAGAAAGCATAGGTGGGTCTTACACCAGCAAGTAAACATTCTAGCCTGGAGGTGACACATGTCACTTCCACTCACAACTCATTGACCACATGAGCTACAATCACTAGGGGTCTGGCTCTAAGTTGAGTCTTACAGGTGGTCAGAAGGAAAGGAAGATGGGAGAAGGTTGTCAGTGAGAAGCTCATTAGGCCTTCTGAAAGGCAAACCCTGGGTGCTATTTAACAATAAAGGATTTTATTTGGGCAAAGAGCCATGAGAGAAAACAGGAAGGGAGTTTGAGAGACAGCCTTCAGACTATAATGCACATCCTTCCCCGAATGAAGGAGAGAAAGAAAGAGCGATCCAGGAACAGCTCCCAAGACTGTTAGGAAGTTCTAGAGGTAGTCAGTTGTCCTAGGAATCCTGTGTTTCTGAGGAATAAACCTGTTCTAGTGTCCTTGTCATGCTCAGTCATTGGTTGGGAGCAGCCCAAGGCAAGTGCTGTCTCAGTATAAATGCAGCCATGGAATTCAAAGGACAGTAGTTCAAATCCTTGGCCACTTGGAGGTCTGCAGATGACATATTCTCATGGTAGCCAAAATAGCTCTGATGTCTATTTTTGGAGGAGGTGACAGAGTTTGTTTTATGCATATTCGATTTGAGATTATGAAGCAGGGAATTTAGATGAGAGCAGTAAAAGACAGCAGCTTTATTGTGATGATGCCTCACAGAAAAACGGTCAGTGGCATTTGCAGCTTAGACTGAAGCTCTGGGGTACTAATTTGAGAGCCATAAGAATAGAGATAGTAATTGAATTGATGAGAAATGAATTCACAACAGCCAAAAGAAATTCCATAAATCCCTGAATATAAATGAGCCTTAATGCAGTAGTGTTCCCTTGCACAAGGTGTTGATCATGTGCCTGCAGTATGGGGGGACATCCTAGATAGCTTGTCACATGCCTGCTTAGACAGGGGTAAACAAGTGTAAACAAAGAAGCTGAAATCGAACTTCCAGATTTTTAGGAGCCAAGAGGGGAGTGAGAAGCCACCAGAAAAGTATGCATTCACTCAAGTCGAGGGGACTATAAATGAGACTATCAGCAATGGAGAGCCTCTCCAAGTACCCAAAGCAAAGTCCCCAGAAAGAAAAAAGCAACTCTAACTCCTATCATGTAAAACTGTCTTCTCATAATATCAGTCAAGAGGGATATTCCCTGCCTATTACATCTTCCTCTCGTTTTGAACATGGTGGATAAGAAACTATAATTACTAGGTTGAGGGAGAAAGGCTGCAAACCGTAAGGTGGAGTAGGGAAAAGAGGCATAGCACTTCCCTCTCTTGCTTCCTGTCTGCCAAAGGCTCTAATTAGAGGAGTGGAGGTTTAACCATAAATGCAACTAGAAGCCTTATTACATTGGATTGGACATTTCAAATTCCAAATTAAAATCTTATCATGTAAAATAACTCTAAGACTTTCTAGGACTTAAAGATGACCTTAAAAGCCATGGAATCTGTCTGTGCTTTTATTTAAGGACAGGGTAAGAACTAACCCCACTGAACAAATTTATGCCAATATTGGGACATTGAGAGGTGCTTATTTTATAAATCTGTTACATAAAATGGCAACATAAATAAGATCTGATGATTGGGGCAGCCGTGATTGCAGTTGTCTAAAGCTTCCAAGAAGGTGAAGTGTAGCAAATGCCTATTTCTGTACGGAGATAGTATGCATAAGTGAAATTTCTTTCCATATTAGGTAGCTAAATATTGCCATATGTAATTCTTTTAATGGAAGATTTTTATCACTTGAATTTAAGTGTGACCTTAAAGTTATAAGAGATTATAAACTCTAGGCCATTGCCATACCTACCTGTGCCCTAATGAACTTGAAACTAAGATCTCCATCTACCTTCCTTTTCTTAGAGCCATAGAGTTTCTGCCACAGTCTTTGGCTAAAATGAATAACTAGATACTGAGAACATAATTATGCATTAGATGATTTATTAATCACTGGGAAATGGCTTTTTATTAAAGCTAGTAGCTTGTCATTGCCGGGCATCATTTGGGTTTTAGTAACTCATTGTACTCTGCAAAAAGCCAGACACATTAGAATATTCTTGTAACCGGACTCAAGACCTAGGGTACTGAAAGAACAACAGGTCACATTAGAGGATGACACCAGCTGTTAGCTGTTAGAGGAATTTCTGATTCTATCTAATAATTCTTCTGGCAGAAGTTGAGTAGTATAAGAATTGGAGTAGGGCTTTAGTATTTTGGGGGTTTGGGGGAGTTAATCAATAATGACCTCCTGGACACTAACATAAGAATTTAGGGCTTCAATTTATTTGAGACTTTAATAATTGAATTCTAATTGCTTCCAGTAAGGGGATTATGTTTAAATTTGGGGCATCTCAATTCATTATATTATTACCAGAATATCTTTATGATGGCTTTTGATCTTATTGCCAAACAGCTGATAAGCTATGTTAGACAACAAGACTGGAAATAACCTGGGATAAGAGGTAGACTAGAGAGTAAATTTTCAGGCTTAATTCCTAAATAGCCTTGGGGTTCACTTAATTAATTTGTGGTTCTAGCACATACAGTGTCTTTTGGGACCAAGGTGGTCCAAAGAGGATGAACCAATGCTCTTACAGAGGTGAGAGTAGACACTGTAACAGACTGTAGGTCTCCTCCCCTTAGGGAGATGTTCCCACCCCTGGTTATGCATAAGTTCACTGGGTTAGCATAAGCAGTAAAGATGGATGAGAAGCTAAGGAGTGTTCTAAGGAAATCTTTATTCCCTACTCCTGATATCTCTACATAGAGGGACATTCTTCCCCTCTATGCCCCTTACATCTCGTAATGAGAGGAGAATGGACTCTATCCTCATTGGTGATTTTGGGACAAGAAACAAGACATGCTTAGCCTACTTCTTTCCTTCTTGAGAGTTGTCTCTCTATAGCAATGTCTGGTGTGCTGTTGTTTATGTGGAGAAAAGATTGTCATTGTTCTGTGCTGCCTGTGAATAGTGGGTGTCTAATTCTGGACAGGGATGTTTTAGGAACCTTTTTGTTCTCCAAGACCATTTCCTCCAGTCCAGTTTCATCTACAGTAAATTCTGCCTAACACTTTGGCTCTCAATAGGCTTTGATCTGCCCAGGAAAAGGAATATCACTTATTAGCCTCCTTCATACCTCAGCAAAATTATTTGGAATAGCAAAACAATTTATAGTATAGTAGAGTGTCTGTGAGTAGAAGAAGGTATCAGTGATTGGAGGAAGAATTTGTATATGGTTATGGGTAAGTGTATGTGAATATTTTTATGGGCATGTGGGTGAGCTAGAAGTGTGGCTAGAAGTGTGGGTGAACATGTGTTGATATGAGTATGTGCTGTATTTCTGCGTGCATGCAATTATGTGTATGTGTGTGCTAGTATGTGGCAGGGTGAATGTGTGTCTGAGTGCATGCATGTATGCATACATACATATGAATATGTGGCTATGCACGTGGTATGAGTGTGGCTGAGTGGTTGTGGGTGTGTCTAGTTTAAATGTGTGTATATTCATGTAAAAGGTTCAGCAGAGGCAGATGAAACCAAAAATGCTTAAAGAGTAACAAAAAAAAAGTCCATTTCCTCAGTGAATTTCAAGATGCCTTGTAGGGAAATATCAAACAAGTATTAACTTTTCAGAAATTTGCACTTAGAATTTAACCTATAAGATTAAAATGTTAATTAATTTTAGTTAATTAATACATCTGCATAAAGCCTAGTCTCAGAGCCTATGAACAGTACTTTAGTAAACCAAGACAGTACTCCTAGAGAGCCTTGTGGATGGTTGTGCAGTTTCTGTGTGTACTGCACAATTGTTCCTGGCAAGAATAGGAGTAGGGGCTGAAATCCAACTCTTTCTCTATGTACTAAACCATGTTCCATCCACCCAGAAAGGACAGCTTTTTCTAATTTGCACAAAGATGCCCTGAGGTCCTAAATAGCACAGCAAGCTGAGATTTCCACAGTTTATTTTCCCAAGTGTGACTTAAATGCATACCTACTTCTCTCTGGAACAGTTCCTGTCAATGGGTACCATTTCTCATGGCCTGGAGAAACAAATTTATTCTTAAGAAAAGGAAAGGGTGACAAGGGATCCAAGAAAGTTGGAAAAGTATACTGACGGTGATTTCAGAAGCCTAAGAAGACATTCGTCCTTGGTCCAGGAAAATATGTGGATTGCCTTTGAATTCCCTCTAGAGATCCTATCACTTCTTTGCCCTGTTTTTTCTTGGCTTTTCCAAGATACATTTAATTATGATTGGGGGATATTTGCATTCTGAGAAAGATCTCTTGAAAAATAAAAAATTCTAAAACATAGAAATGAATTTCTAATGTTACAAAGAAGCTTTTCAGGCACATGACGGTGATAGAGGTGAGAAAAGCTCATTGATTTTCCTAGGGCTCATGATTCCCATTGTGACAACATTGATTTGTTCCTCCCAAGGTATACAAATTTCTCATGCATTTTCTCTAGAAGTCCTGAGGAAGATATCTAATTAGTCTTCCTTTCGGGAGAGCTCACTTTGGATAAGAGATGAGTCAAATGCTTGAGGGGTAGGAAATGAGTATAATAACTTAGCCAAGTATTTTGAGATGTGTCAAAGTGAGACCAAGTATTTTGAAATTGTGAACACAAAGAATTAATACCTCTAAGAAACTTAAAGGAACATTGCATATGAAAAACTGAGCAGGGGGAGCAATGGATCATCCCAAGGAGGCGTTTACCTTTGCCAGCCTTCCCAGTGTGCTGAGTCTAGGGCAAAGAAAGTTTCTCAAGCCTCATTTATCCTTTTATAGCACATTAATAAAGTGACTCACTTGTTTGTCAGCACTTTTTACTTCCCAAATTGACATCAATCACACATGCCAAGGTATACAGAATAATAAATGCACCTTCCTCCAAATCCATCTGCACTTGATTCATACACCCCCTTTTAATTTAGTGTACCCAGGCTATATATTTTAACTCCTTAATGTAATGGGACCAGCTTTCTGCATGCCAAGGCAGCTATTTGAAGGGCACAGAATTATTTCTTTGACCACCACCCCCTACTCCATCTTTCAAATTTCTTTCACTAGTATGTCACTGATGTATTAATTTCTATCGTGAATGATGTAAATGTCTGTGAGGAACCATGACAGCTACATGATGTAGCGTAAAAAGGTGAACGTATTGGATACAAACAAGCCTGGGTCTGAGTCCTCACTCTGTCAACTGCCAGCTCTTTCACCTTGAGCAACAGATTTAAATTCACTGAACCTCAATTTACTTGTCTTTAAGACTATGACAATGATTCCTAATTTTCAGAATCCTTGTGAAAATCAGCTTATATATGAGAGTTACATTAAATATCTAGCTCAGTGTCTGACACTATGGTATGAGCATTTATATAATTAAATATGTAGAGACTACCTCTTTTTTGTAAATCTGAAAATTATAAAAGCATCTTATAACAACCTTTTTTTACTTTCTTTCAAGTTTTTATTTAAATTCCAATTACCATATGATGTAATATTGTTTCAGGAGTAGAATTTTGTGATTCATCACTTACGTGTAACACCTAGCACTCATGAAAACAAATGCCCCCCCTTTTTTTCTTCTTTTTTTTTACATTCTAGAATTCTGTTTATTTTTTTTAATTAAATACAATTTATTGTGAAAGTAGTTTCCAAACAGTACCCAGTGCTCATCCCAACAGATGCCCTCCTCTGTGCCCATCACCCTGTTTCCCATTTCCCCCCCCACCCCTTTAATACCCATCACCCATTTTCCACATTCCCCTGCCCTCCTCCCCTTCAGCAGCTATCAGTTTGTTTCTATATTTAAGAGCCTGTTTATGGTTTGTGTCTCTCTCTTTTTTTTTTCCTATGCTCATCTGTTTTGTTTCTTAAATTACACATATGAGTTAAATCATATGGTATTTATCTTTTTCTGAGTGAGTTATTTCACTTACATTATACACTCTAGTTCCATCCACATCGTTGCAAGTGGCAAGACTTCATTCTTTTGGATGGCTCGTATTCCATTGTATGTATACACCACATCTTTTTTATCCATTCATCAGTCAATTAACATTTGGGCTCTTTCTGTAATTTGGCTTCTTTTGATAATTCTGCTGTATAAACATTGGGATCTATATGTCCCTTCGAATCAGTATTCTTGTATCCTTTGGATAAAAAGCTAGTAGTTCAATTGCTAGTTCATAGGATAGTTGTATTTTTAACTTTTTGAGTAGCCTCCATACTGTTTTCCAGAGCGACTGCACCAGTTTGCATTCCCACCAACAGTGTAAGGGGGTTCTGCTTACTCTGTGTCCTCACCAACATCTTTTGTTTCCTGTGTTGTTAGTTTTAGCCATTCTGACAGGCATGAGGTAATATCTCATTGTAGTTTTCATTTGTGTTTCCCTGATGATGAGTGAGTTAAGCATCTTTTCACGTGTCTGTTGGCCATCTGGATGTCTTCTTTGGAAAAATTTCTGTTTATGTCTTTTGCCCATTTCTTAACTGGATTATTTGTTTTTTGGGGGGTGTTGAGTTTGATAACTTCTTTGTAGATTTTGGATATTAACCCTTTATCAGATGTGTCATTTATAAATATCCATTGCCATTCTGATGGTGCCTTTTAGTTTTGTTGATTGTTTCCCTCACTGTGAAGAAGCTTTTAATCTTGATGAAATCCCAATAGTTCATTTTTGCTTTTGTTTCCCTTGCTTCAGGACACATGTCTAGTAAGGAATTGCTATGGCTGAGGTCAGAGAGGTTGCTGCCTATGTTCTACTCTAGGATTTTGAAGGTTTCCTGTCTGACATGTAGGTCTTTCATTCATTTTTTTAATGTTTACTTATTTTGAGAGAAAGAGAGAGCACACAAATGAATCAGTGAAGAAGGGGCAGAGAAAGGGAGAGAGAGAATCCCGAGCAGGCTCCACGCTGCCAGTGCAGAACACAACACAGGGCTCAATCTTACAAACTGTGAGATCATGACCTGAGCAAAAACCAAGAGTCAGACACATGCTCAACTGTCTGAGCCATTCAGGTGTCCTGGTCTTTCCTCCATTTTGAATTTATTTTTGTGTACGGTATAAGAAAATGGTCCAGTTTCATTCTTCTGCATGTCACTGTCCAGTTTTCTCAACACCACTTGCTGAAGAGATTGTCTTTTTTCCATTGGATATTCTTGACTACTTTGTCGAAGATTAGTTGACCATATAGTTGCGGGTCCATTTCTGGGTTTTCTATTCTGTTCCATTGATCTGTGTAACTGTTTTTGTGCCAGTACCATACCATCTTCATGACTACAGCTTTGTAATATAGCTTAAAGTATGGAATTGTGATGACTCTAGCTTTGCTTTATTTTTTTCTTTCTTTCTTTTTTAATTTTTTTAAATGCTTATTTATTTTTGAGAGAGAGAGAGAGAGAGAGAGCGAGCACAAGTGGGGGAGGGGCAGTGAGAGAGGGAGACACAGAATCCAAAGCAGGCTCCAGGCTCCAGGCTGTCAGCACAGAGCCGACATGGGGCCTGAACCTACAAACTGTGAGATCATGACGTGAGCCAACGTTGGAGCTCAACTGTCTGAGCCACCCAGGTGACCCTGCTTTACTTTTACAAGATTGCTTTCGCTATTCAAGGTCTTTGTGGCTCCATACAAATTTTAGGATTGTTTGTTCTAGCTCTCTGAAAAATGCTGGTGGTATTTTGATAGGAATTGCATTAAATGTGTAGATTGCTTTGGGTAGTACAGACATTTTAACAATATTTGTTCCTCCAATCCATGAGCATGGAATGTTTCTCTATTTCTTTTTGTCATCTTCAATTTCTTTCGTAAGTGTTCTATGGTTTTCAGAGTACAGGTCTTTTACTTCTTAGGTTTATTTCTATCTTCTGTTTTTTGGTGCAACAGTACATGAAAATAATCATTCACCACAATCAAGTAGCATTTCCTCCTGGACCACAAGAGTGGTTTAATATTCACAAATCAATCAACGTGATAGACCACATTAATAAAAGAAAAGATAAGAACCATAAGATCTTCTCAGCAGATACAGAAAAAGCATTTGACAAAGTATAGCATCCATTCTTGATAAAAACCCTCAACAATGTAGGGGTAGTGGGAACTTACATCAACATCTTAAAGGCTGTATACAGAAGACCCACAGCTAACATCATCCTCAATGTGGAACAAATGAGATATTTTTTTCTATAGTCAGGAACAAGACAAGGATGTCCACTCTTACCACTGTTATTTAACACAGTACTGGGAGTCCTCCCCTAAGCACTCAGACAACAAAAACAAATAAAAGGTATCCAGATTGGCAAGGAAGAAGTCCCAACTATTTGCAGACGGCATGATATTCTATGTAGAAAACCCAAAAGACTCCACTAAAAAATTGCTGCGGCTGATACCCAAATTCAGTAAAGCTGCAGAATACAAAATCAACATACAGAAATTAAGCGGCAGAAAGAGAAATCAAGGACTCAATCCCATTTACAATTGTAACAAACTTTAAATAGTGATGAATTTAGTAGTAGAAGTGGCCCATTCTTCGTAACATTGTTCCCCTGATATTTTACTTGCCATTAGAATGCTAAATATTCCTCTATTCTGTGTCCTGTGTTAATTTAGTAATTCTTTTGTTTTAACTGAAATTCTTCCCGAAGAGATTTCATTGTTTTGCTTTTCCTTTCCTCATGGACAAGGGAATTCATCATCTGTACATCTATATCATAGCACTCATCACATTAATAATTTGGTTCATAATTTATCTATTTATCTCACCATCTGTTGTTAACTCTTTGAAGACAGGTGTTATGTTTTCTTCTACATCTTTATTTCTCCAGATTCCTAAATCAAATATTTACTTAATGAATCCTTATTTATAAAATTGATGCTCGCATTATTTCACATGAGATAGAGAGTATGTAAATAGATAAGTGGACAGAGAGATTTTTGGTAATATACTGAAACTCAAAATAGTCAAACTTACTGATCTTTAATCTCATAGCTTTGGGTTTTGTGTTGTCAAAGAAAGGTTCAGAGAAGACATCATTTGGGGCGAGGGAGCGTGGAGGGGGAAAGCTTACCTGCATGGAAGGCAGGAGCTCCGAGCCTTTAGGAGGATGGAATCACCAAACAAAAACATACAACTGGTATTTAATGATAAAGTCCACAAAGTTCTGTTCATGGTGAAAAAACCGTTTATTTTAGATGGTTATCTTCTTTCCACGGGTCATGACATATCTTCAGATAATCAGCATTGACGAAGTTGGAGTAGAGGTTTTTGTTAGAGGGAAAATAACATGAAGGAAATGCTCCAAGTTACATTGATTTGGAGTACTAACATTCAACAGAGGACCCCAGTCTTGTGACTGGAAGTGTTTGTGACCATTGTAATGGTGGCAGGACCATTCGTCAGTTTCTTTGAAAGCTCCTCCTTGTGGACAAATCTCATTCTCTAAGTATAGGTGTGAGCATTCAGGTTTGTTTAGTAATTGATGTTTTGGTTTGGAGAATATAATGTACAATCTTGACTTAGTATAATGTTTGTTAGTAATTTAAAATCAAAGGACCCCAAATCCTTCCGAGTCCACTTTTTCCTTTCTCAATACCATAGTTGTTTAATTCTCCCGCTGTATTTTTATACTAACCGTTTATTGAAATGCATAATAATAATAAAAGTGTATAAAAATCATAAATGTACAGCTTCATGAATTTTCACAAAGGGAATATATCCATGTAAGTAGCAACCAGATTAACATCAAAACATTGCCTGAAATCCTTATGCCCCTTTGAATCACTACCCTATCTTCTCTTCCTCCTATTAAGGCTAATCACCATTCTGAATTCTAATGACATAGAGTAGTTTCATCTCTTTAACTTTTTATAAATGGATTTATACATTATGTACTCTTTTCTGCCTCACTCCTTTTATCCACATTATGTTTGTGAGATTCATCTATATAGTGTGTAAATGTAATTCATTCATTCTTGTTGTACAGTATGCCATTATATGCAATACTGTAATTAAGATATCTGTTCCCTTATTGATGGATATTTTGGTACTATGAACATTTCCAGGTAAGGGGTGTTAACAAATAGTGCTATTATGAACATTCTGGTACATACCTTTTGTTGGACTTCTGTATTTCTGGAGGTTATATACCAAGGGATGAAGTTGCTCGATCACAGGATATTTATACCTAGGTTAACTTGAGTAGATACAATCTGACAATAGTTGTACCAATTTACACTACTAGCAGCCTATGTATGAGAATTCTAGTTCCTCTTCACAGTTTGCCAACTTTTGGTATTTTTTGTCATTTTCATCTTTACCATTCTGGTCGTTTAATTAGCATTTCCCTGGTGACCATTTGGATATTCTCTTTTGTGAATTACCTGTGCAAGTCTTTTATTCGTTTTTTGTATTGGGTTGTCTGCCTTTTTTCATATTTATTTAAAGGTATTCTTTATATTTTGGAATTGTACAGTATATTTTTTATTTGTGTCTGGCTTAGTTTTGATCCTTATGTGATGATGAAATACATCCATACTTTGCAGATAGGATTGTAGGTCATTCAGACTCATTGTTTCACTATTTCACTGTGTGGCTGTGCCAATGGAGTCATTCACTGGTTAATCAGCATTTGGGTAATTGACAACTGTTTTGAATAGTGTTATGAACATTTTTGTATATTATTTTGGTTCATATACCTTTACATATCCATTAGATACCTAGGAGTAGAGTTGTTTAATTATAAGTTAGACATACGTTCAATAGATGTTACAAATTAGTTTTCCAAAGTGCTTTCAATTTTACTTGTGTCACTAGTGAAGATTTCCAGAAGCTCCTAATAATCACAAACCCTTGGTGTTATCTGTTTTATTTATTTATTCTTCATTTTAGTCATTTTGGTGATGGGCATGTAATGATATTATCCTTGTGGTTTTAATTTGTCTTTTCTTGATAGCTAGAGAAAACAAACACCTTTTTACTTTAGGCTTTGTTTTCTTATTGATATATGTAATTTGTTTTTATATATTGGATAGAAGTGTTTTGTCAAATCTATCTGTTGCAAATATCTTCTCCCCAGCATATGACTTTCCTTCTTCTTCTCTTAATAGTATCTTTTAATGAACAGAATTTTTTAATATTAATATAATCCAATTTATCAATTTTTTCTTTATGATTAGCAGTTTTTATATTCTATTTTTAAAATCTTTTCTTATTCTGAAGTCATGAGTAGGTCCAACCATATTTTCTTTTAGAACCTTTATTATTTTTCTTTTCACTTTTAGATATACCATTCATGGGGAATTAATAATTAAGTATGCTATTTATTAAAGGTCACAATTTTATTTTTTTCCTGTATAATCATCCAGTTGACCCAGTACCATTTATTGAGAAGACCATCTCTTAGTCTCTGCTCTGCAGTGTCATAAATGTAGTGATCATGTCTGTATGGATCTCTGTCTGGACTCTGTATTGTGTCTCTTTGTTCTATTTGGTCCTGTATTAGCAGCAGAGTACTT
Organism: Panthera tigris; assembly: GCF_018350195.1. NCBI lineage: Eukaryota > Metazoa > Chordata > Mammalia > Carnivora > Felidae > Panthera > Panthera tigris. The sequence continues at coordinate 107,475,987 of NC_056660.1, forward strand.
TAATTATTATAGCTGCACAATATAATACAGTAAATGTTGGTTGGATAATTTCTTTAGTTTTGTTCCTTATTAAGACTACCTTAGCTAATCCTTGATGAGTGTATTTCCGTGTAACTTCTTTTTTTTAGTATACAGTGTTTTATTAGTTTCAGGTGTACAATATAGTCATTTAACAGTTCTGTACATCACCTAGTATTCATCAAAAATGTACTTCTCTCTCTCTTTCCCTTTGCTCATTTATTTTGTTTCTTCTATTTGTTTCTTCTAGAATTCTTCAATTTCTTTAGAAAATCTGCTGGAATTTTGTTTGGGATTGTGTTGAGTTATAGATTAGTTTGGAAGAATTGATACCTTTACAATAATGACTCTGTCAATGAATACAGCACATCTTATTTTCAATAGATTTATTCCTTGGTAGTTGACTTTTTAAAAATATATTGTAAAAAGCATATGTAAATTTTCAAATTTAATTTTTCTATTTGTTTATTGCAAGTAAACCCAAATAGAACTGATTTTTATATATTTGTATGCCGTAACCTCATTATATTCATTTACCAGTTCTAATATTCTGTCTGTAGGTTGTGGTGGATTTTTTATATTTCTAATCACATCATCTGCAAAAATGGCAGTGTTATGCCATTATATTTATGTTTATGCTATTCTCTTCCTTTCATCTTTTCCTATATTCGCTGGGACATCCAGTACAACCTGACTGGTGATAGCAGGTATCATTGTTTTGTATCTGATCTCAGAAAGAAAGCTTTCATGATTTCAACATCTTAATGGTGTTATGTTCATTGTAGATTTTTTTGTATAGCTAGATTTCATTAGGTTAAGGATATTCCCTTCTATTTTTAGTTTCCAAAGGAATTTCTATCATGAAATGGATGTTGAATTTTCTCAGATGCTTTTTCTGTCTCTATTGGGATGATTCTATTTTTTTCCTCCTTCCTTACGTTAGTGTAGTAAATTACTTAGGATGAATTTGAGATGTCAACCCACCCTTGCATTACTGGAATAAAAGTCTGTTGTTCAAGATGTGTTATCTTTTTACTATATCTCTATTTTTGTTTTGCTAATTTGTTGTTCAAGATTTTTACAACAATGTTTATGAGAGAAACTGGTCTTCACCTTTCCTTGCTGGTAATGGGCTTATCAAGTGTTTTTGTTTTTGTTTTTAAGTTTATTTATTTTTTTCAGAGAGAGAGAATGTGAGTAGGGGGAGGGTAGAAAGAGACAAGGAGAGAATATGAGGCACCCACCCCTCATGTTTTTAAATCAAAGTTAAGTTGGCCTCATAAAAATTATTGCAAAGAAGTTTTCTCTTTTTCTATTCTCTGGAAGAATTTATATGTGGCTGGTGTTATTTCTTCCTTAAAAGTTTGGAAGACTTCATCAGTGAAGACACCTAGGTCTTAAGTTTTCTTTGGAGAAGGTTTTCACTAATGGATTCATGGGCACATGGGTGGCTCAGTCAGTTGAGCTTCGGACTCTTGATTTCAGCCCAGGTCATGATCTCATGTTTCATGGGTTAGAGCCCTGTATCAGGCTCTGCACTGAAAGCATGGAGCCTGCTTGGGAGCCCCCAGTGCAAGTCTTGATCTCATGAATTGTGAGATCATGTCTTGAGCCCAAACCAAGAGTCTGAGGCTTAACCAACTGAGCCACCCAGGCATCCCAAAGCCTCTCTTGTTTCTGAATACATGTGTCTAAGGATTCCCATTCCCCTATGTATGCTGCTTTAGTTGTATCCCACAAGTTTTTATTTGTAGTGTCTTCTTAATGATTCATTAAAAGTACTGTGAATTTTGGATTTCAAATCTTTCTCTTACCAATGAATTATTTAGAGTGCATTTTTAAGTTTCCAGACGGTTGGGGATTTTCTAGACATCTTTTTTTGATTTCTTGCTCAATTCCACCAGAGTCAGAGAACATATTCTGAATTGTTTTAATCATGAAATTTGTTAAGGCTTGCTTTATGTTCCATACATGACCAATTTTGGCAAATGGGTTAAGAGGACAAGGTCTGAAATCAGACTGACTGGCTTCACAGTTAGCCTCTGCTGTTTTTCAAGCTTTGTAATCTTTGTTAAATTATATAACATTTCAGTGTTTTGGTTTTATCACAATAAAACAAATATATTAATGTTACTGTATTAGTTTGCTAGGGCTACCATAAGAAAATAACTTACTAGGTGGATTAAACAACAGAAATTTAATTTCTCATGGTTCTGGAGGCTGGAAATCCAAGATCAAGATGGCAGCAAAGTTGGATTTCTCTAAGGATTCTCACCTTGGCTTGTAGATGGCTGCCCTCTTGCTGCCTCCTCACATAGTCGTCTCTGTGCACATGTGCCTATGGTGTCTCTTCATCTTCTTCCAAGGACACTAGTCATTCTGGTTTGAGCCCTCACCATAATGCCTTCATTGTAACTTAATCACCTCTGTAAAGACCCATTTAGTGCAAATCAATCATATTCTGAGGTTTTAGGAGTTGAGACTTAAGCCTAAGAATTTGGCCTATAACTAATTAGGATAATTACTTGAAATAATATGTACCACACAGTTATGTTAGTTGCCTGGCTCATAATAAGCATTTAAAAAATATAAACAATTTGTATTTATGTTTACATATATTTGAGTTTATACACATGATCATATTGGAATTTTTTATTATTGTAGTCACATTTATTGGTGTGACATTTATCTTTGTTCTTAGCTTTGTCATCATATATTACATTGTCATTTCTGTTTCTCAAATTATTGTTTTATCTTTTACTATCTGGCTGCACTTTGACTACTTTCTATATGTGTATTTCCGTTCTCATAATTTACAAGGCCTTTATTTTTAAAAATTTATAACAACAAATATCAACGGCAACATTATGAATTGAAATTTAAATTTCTAAGACTGTCAAACTGTCATATGTCTGTGCTTTTTAGTGCAGGAGCTACTATCCACATGTTGGGTATCAAGCACTTGAACTATGGCTAGTAACTTGAACTATGGCTAGAGAAACTGAATTTTTTAATATTCATTTTAATTAATGTAAATTCAAATATTCACAAGTGGCTCGTGGCTACCTTATTGGACAATAGAGATCTGTGGTATATTCAGTTCTTTATTTCATTAAACAGTATTCACTAACTCCCATCTATGAGTACACTTCCATTCTTCCTATCTTCATTATTTTTTCCCTCTCTCCTCCTGGTTGCGGTTAGTGTTCTTTGCCATATAATACAATTCTCTCATTTTGAGCGTGTGGGAGGATTGCTTTTCCAGATAATCTTGTGTTTAGGAGAGTTCCAGTGATGAATTCTAGCCAATGAGTTATGAGCAGAAATGACATTACTGATGTGAGACTTTTTCTTCTGTCATAAGTCTGGTAATGTTTCCGAATGTGGTTTTCTGTCAGTTTGTGTAGGAGTAAAGATGATGTAGAATAGAATCACGGTGTACCCATGATGGGCATTTCACATGAGTGTGAAATAAAACTTTATCACGTTAAACGATTGGAATTTGGGAAATGTTTCAACCCAGTCTAGTCTTCCTTGATTGATACACTCCATTACTTTCTTTGTCAGCATAAAATCTGTTGACATATCTTTAAAGGAAATCAACCCGTTTGCAAGCCTGTCAACTTTTACTTCTTTTTCCATATGGTTGTTAGCTATATTGTTTACAAGTAACAATAATATTTTTAAAAAGTGTGTTCTCTTCTGAACTATAATCTCCAAAACTGTTTTATTCTTAGTCTTTCAACTAAATTACTTCATTTTGCTTCAGTTTTTACATTTATCTTTTAGTTAACAGAGACATGGAATGAGTCTCAGAAAGCAGTAAGAATGACTTCATTCTTACTTACTTAGTGGTGGTACAATAATAGAAAGTGGTAAGAATAAAACATTAAAAATTGGGAAGCCATAGATACAAAATGTGGCAGTAGTCACCTAGTGATCTTCATGGGAGACAATACCCTAATAATATTTTCAAGAAAGCCTCATAGAAGTTGATTTCTTGATTTTTTGAATGTGAAACTTACACATAAAAGACAGTTTGGCCATAATATAAAACTATTGGGTTATCCCTTCCCTGCTTGTTCTCCAAAGACTTTTAGATGTTTCTCCAAGTCATCTGTCTTTGAATCAGTCTGTTGATCATACTCCAAGTTGATTTTTTTCTGCCCTGACAAATAACCTAATTGTGTTTCTTAAACATCCACAAAATTCTTTCTTTGCTTTTGAAGGCTAGTGTTTCAGTGTTGATGGTTCTATGATGATATTCCTATGGCATAATAAGTCCTTCTAATCCATAAATTCAACTAGTCTTTTATTTATGGAAACTTTTAGGAGTCTCCAGTTACATATATATTGGATCATCCACATTCATCACTTATCTAATAATTTTGAACTCATAATTTGAATTTTTTGTTCACATTTCTCATTCTATTATGAATCTCATTGTATTATCATCATTAGTTATTATTAGTTTCAGAGTGAGTTAGTTATTCCAGTGAGGTCTACAATTTATGTTACTATGTGTTTCTTTCTTCACTTCTGCCAGCTCCTGTTTTATCTCTTCTTTTTCAGTAATTTCTCAGAAGTCCTGATTATTTCATCAAGTTATTTAAGTTTATAATGATGCCATTGGTTATAATTTTAATCTGATAAATTTCTTCAGTTATATCCCCAACTCTAGTCTCCAGTAGTATCTATCACATCATCCTTCATAATATTCACTGCTAGCTCAAATTTCTTTGTGTTCTTGTTTTATCTGTTCATTACATATCTTCCCAGTATAATTAAAGATTATTGCAGACTGAAACTTCTCCTGTCTTTCACATTTAGTCCTTTATCCTAGAAGCTTAATTTAGGTTAATACATACTAGGCAATGAATGAAGGGGTAACTTCTTAGTGAATTTCTTTATATCGAGGCTCATTTTGATGGATAAGAGTCATAATACATCTCAAACTAGTGTTATAGATTTGAGGGGATATCAAATAATCCACAAAACTTGAGACTGTTAGTTGTGTGTTTTTAAATCTTGTATTTCACACAATATAAAAGTTTCACTTGTGGTCAAAGCATTGTATCAGGAACAAATAATAACATTTTTATGTAACCCTAGCTAAGGTAAAATTTGATAAGGCAGTTCTAGATACAACAGTTTTCCTCACAAGCTCCCACAAGTCAAAATGTTAAAGCCTGGTGGACTTCCCTTACCTACCCAAACCTGACAAAACCTAACAGCAACTCTCTTCATTTCATGAAAAGTGGAATCCAGTAACACATATTTCTATCTTTCTATACTTCACTCTTTTTTATCATAGAAATGTGAACATATTTGCTTAAGTAAAAGTAACATTTTTGGATATCTACTGCCTACCAGATACTGTGATAAATGCTTTTATATTAAAAAAAAATAATAATGGGTTTGTCTAATAGAATAGGAATCATTTACTGGTAACCCAAATTAGAATACTTAGGCTGTTTGCTGTGGGCAGACAGTTAATTAGTAAGTAGTAGCATGAGATTTAGGCATAGTAATGAATTAAAACTTGTAAATGGCCTTTTTACTATTTTAGAAGTTACTAGAAATTTTCCTCAAATTTCATGCAGATGAATATTGATTTTATATATATTATTGCCATATTTTAACTTTAATGATTTTTAATGATTAGTAAACATGTTTCTTTTTGTCTGAGTAAAATCTTACTAATTCAAGCATGAAATCAGTTACTTTAGGGGCACCTGGGTGGCTCAGTCAGTTAAGCATCCGATTTCAGCTCAGATCATGATCTCACAGTCGAGGAGTTCAAGCCCCGCATCAGGCTCTGTGCTGACGCTCAGAGTCTGGACCCTGCTTCAGATTTTGTGTGTGTCTCTCTCTCTATCCCTCCCCTGCTCACACCCTGTGTCTCAAACATAAAATAAAAACAAAAAAATAATTTAAAAAAGAAATCAGTTACTTTAAAAATAACTCCTATTAAGATATTTGCAAATGATATATCCAAAAGGGGTTAATATCCAAAATACATTTTTAAAAACATATATAACTCAACACCAAAAAAATACAAATAATCCAATTTTTAAAATGTGTAAGAGATATAAACAGACATTTCTCCAAAGCAGACATAGAGATGATCAACAGGAACATGAAAAGATGCTCAATATCACTAATTGTCAGGGAAATGCAAAGCAAAACCACAATAAGATACTACCTCACACTTGTCAGAATAGCTAAAATAAAAAACACAAGGTCTATACTACCCAAAGCAATCTACACATTTAATGCAATCCCTATCAAAATACTACCAGCATTTTTCACAGAGCTAGAACAATCCTAAGATTTGCACAGAACCACAAAAGACCCCAAATAGCCAAAGCAATCCTGAAAAAGAAAAACAAAACTGGAGGCATCATGATTCCAGACTTCAAGTTATATTACAAAGCTGCAGTCATCAAGCCAGTAGGGTACCGGCACAAAAACAGACACATAGGTCAATGAAACAGAATAGAAAACCCAGAATTGGACCCACAACTATATGGTCAACTCATCTTCAACAAAGCAGGAAAGAATATCCAATGGAAAAAAGACAGTCTCTTTAAGAAATGGTGTTCAGAAAACTGGACAGTTACATGCAGAAGAATGAAACTGGATCACTTTCTTACACCATATACAAAAATAAATTCAAAATGGATTAAAGACCTAAATGTGAGATAGGAAACCATCAAAATCCTAGAGGAAAACACAAACAGCAACCTCTTTGATCTCAGCCAGAGCAACTTCTTACTAGACATATCACTGGAGGCAAGGGAAATGAAAGCAAACATGAACTACTGGGACCTCATCAAGATCAAAACCTTCTGTACAGTGAAGGAAACAATCAACAAAACTGAAAGGCAGCCTACAGCATGGGAGAAGATATTTATAAGCAACATATCTAATAAAGGGTTAGTATCCAAAATCTGTAAAGAAGTTATCAAACTCAACAAAAACAAACAAACAAAAAATAATCCAGTGAATAAATGGGCATAAGACATGAATAAACACTTTTCCAAAGAAGACATCCAGGTGGCTAACAGAAACATGAAAAGATGCTCAGTATCACTCATCATCAGGGAAATACAAATCAAAATCCTGATAGATACCACCTCACATCTGTCAGAATGGCTAAAATTAACAATAACAAAAAACAGGTGTTGACAAGGATGCAGACACTGTTGGTGGGAATGCAAACTGGTGCAGCTACTCTGGAAAACAGTATGGAGAACAGTAAGAAAGTAAAAATAGAACTTCCCTATGATCCATCATTTGCACTATTATTTATCCAAAGGAATACAAAAATACAGATTCGATGTGGTACATGCACCACAATGTTTATAGCAGCATTATCAACAGTAGTCAAAAGTGTGGAGATAGCCCATACGTCCATTGACTGATGAATGGATAAAGATGTGATATACATACATATATATATATATATATATACACACACACACACATACATACACACATATGGTGTGTATTATTACTTAGCGATCAAAAAGAATGAAATCTGGCCATTTGCAATGACATGGCTGGAACTAGAATGCATTATACTAAGCAAAATAAGTCAATCAGAGAGAGATAAATACCATATGGCTTCCCTTATATGTGGAATATAAGAAACAAACTAGATAAACATATAGGAAGAAGAAGGAAAGAAGAGAAGGGAACAAAACAAACCACAAGAGATTCTTAATGATAGAGAACAAACTGAGGGTTGATGGAGGGAGATGGGCAAGGAATGGGCTAGATAGGTGATAGTTACTAAGGGTGTCACTTGTAATGACCACTGGGTATTTTATGTAAGTGATGAATCATTGAATTCTATTCCTGAAACCAATATTGCACTGAAATGTTAACAAACTAAAATTTAAATTTAAAAAAAAGGTTTAAAAAAAACTGCAAGAAACAAGTGTTGGCAAGGTTGTACAGAAAAAGAAACCCTCATACACTGTTGGTGGAAATGCAAACTGGTGCGGCCACTGTGGAAAATACTATGGAACTTCCTCAAAAAATTAAGAATGGAAATACCATGTGATCAGTAACTGAAACTAATATAACTCTGTATGTTAATTATACTGGAATTTAAAGAAAAATAAACAATTGTTGTTTGAAAAATTTTTGGAAAAATTTGTAATGCCTATTAATTTTAAGTGTTTTTATTTTATTTTAAGTATAGAACAACATTTGGATCTGCTTGTTGCTATAACTTGAGGACAGTAGCAGGAGTCACAGTTGTGCTCTCTGTACCATAAGGTTTATCTATATACTTCTTTCAATGAGAAAATATTTTTGGCCCTCAGTCCTTTTTCTTCCCTCATTCCACTGGCCTGCTTACTAATTTCCTTCATCCCTATTTTTTTTAATGTTTATTTATTTTTGACAGAGAGACAGACAGAGCATGAGTGGGGGAGGGACAGAAAGAGAGGGAGAGCCTGAAACAGGCTCCAGGATCCGAGCTGTCAGCACAGAGCCTGCCACGGGGCTTGAACTCACAGACAGTGAGATCATGACCTGAGCCAAAGTCAGACTCTCAACCGACTGAGCCACCCAGGCACTCCTCCTTCATCCCTATTAATTGTTTATATACTGCTTATGTTATATCCCTATTAATTGTTTATATACTGTTTATATATGCTAAATACCTGCATTGAAAAGACATAACAATATTCAAGGCAGTTTTAAAGATGTAATTACTATTTTATTTTATGACATTATTTTTCTACATAATGTAGGTTTGTAAAAAATATTCATTTTTAGGGGCATCTGGGTGGCTCAGTCGGTTAGGCATCCGACTTCAGCTCAGGTCATGATCTCACTGTTGGTGAGTTAAAGCCCCAGGTCAGGCTCTGTGCTGACAGCTCAGAACCTGGAGCTGGTTTCAGATCTGTGTCTCCTTGTCTCTCTGCCCCTCCCCAACTAGTGTTCTGTCTCTGTGTCTCAAAAATGAATAAAAACATTAAAAATTTAAAAACAAATAAACATTAAAAATATTAAAAATACTCATTTTTAAAGTATCTGCATTAAAAGAAGCATTTAATGTTTGTATATGTATACTAGCCAAAGTTTTAAAAATGATTATTATAAGTGAATATTAGTATTAGCAGATGTCATTAAGGCACTTGCTTGACTCAGACTTGTCTGTATTTGTCCCCTTCTAGTAACTAACTGCTACTTTTTCCATATAAGGAACTGTACATATTTTTTTAGCAAAGTGGCTAGAACTTGTCTGGTTTCTAAGGGCTTACTCATGCTCAGTCTCTCTTTGGGTTGTCATTGTCTCCTAAATGTCTGGGTCAGTCTACTTACTGGGAAGGACAATGAGCATATTTCTTGAATATCTCTTTAGATTTTGTCTCTCTTCCTTCTTTCCATGGGCGCCATCTAAAATATTACATTTTATACATTCCAGGCCTCACTTCTTCTCTTTGAAATAATTGAAATAAAGCCTTGAAATAAATTAAGCACATCTGTACTGACCTCAGAGATAATGTTGTGACCAGAGGTCAATGCTGAAACTAAATTTTTTTTTTAGTTAAAAAAGAAGAAGAAAAGGAATCACATACACACACCCTTTTCCCCTTGAGACATTCTTAGGAACTTGTTCCAAACTGATTGCCCTTCTGTGGAGATTAATTAAGCAGTCTTCTTTAACTGATGTTCAACCATAGTTGTATATTAAATTTAAATTACTTGAGAGGAGAGCTATGTTTCTTAAATCATTAATAACCACAACTTGAGTTTTAATTCTAAAGCTACAGAACTTGTATTTCCCCAGTGCTATCATTTTAAGCACCTAAGAAACCAAAGGTTTTTAAAAGTTGTTTTCTTCTCATTTCTTAAGTATAACTGGTCTACCCCTCCCTTCATGTTAGTAGGGGTGCACAGAGGATTTTAGCTTTCACAGTTTGCTTTGGATTCCACTAGTGAATTTGTTTAAAAAAAATATTTTTTTGTCTTTTGCAAACTTCTCGTGGATCTACTCAGTTGAATGAAATGTCAAAGAATAATTAGACAAAATGGTAGCTTAAATCTACAAGCTAAGCACATCTATTCTGATAAGACTACATATTACAAGGTTACGTTTTGCGTGGACATTAGCAGAACCCTAGTGCCTTCCAGTGTTCACCTTCATTTAATAACATGGATAGTTTTTGCTGCTTCCAACAATCCCTGATTCAGTCTTTTCTTCTTTTAAGTTGCCCAGATGCCTAATTAACATTGTTAGCTCTCCTTTTTCTTTTTTTAAAAATTTTTTTAATGTTTATTTATTTTTGAGAGAGCAAGAGACAGAGCGTGAGTGGGGGAGGGGCACAAAGAAGGAGACAGAATCTGAAGCAGGCTCCAGGCTCTGAGCACAGAGCCTGACGCAGGGCTCAAACTCACGAACTGTAAAATCATGACCTGAGCTGAAGTTGGATGCTCACCCAACTGAGTCACCCAGATTCCCGTTAGCTTTCCTTTTTCTATGCACACACTGATAGCTTCCTACTGCATGTAGTTTTTACTTTCCTTGATGTGTTTGGCTCTTGCCTGGGGCAGGTCAGAGTGCTGGAAGTTGATGCTCCAAGAGCAGCTCTCAGCTAATAAGAGAGGGAGTTGGCTAATAAATGGTGGCTACCTCATCCTTCATATATTATAACTTTGTGGAATTATCTCTTCACTCCAAGGTTCCCTGTGGGTGGTCCTCAGTTTCCCACAGTGGTCACCTGCACATCATCTTACTCCACGTTGCTTCCCTTCCATTCCCTGTCTCTTTTTACCACTCCCCTGCAGTCCTGCTAAGATCAGCTCCCTAAGAAACCACTTGCGCTCAAATCTCGGCGTCTGTTTTGGGGGAAACTCATTTTAAGTCACCAGTTTCTGTGGGTTACTTTTTTCTAGTTTTGTTGAGAAATAGTGGACATACATCACTGTATAAGTTTAAATCATGCAGCATGATGGCTTGATTTACAAATATTGTGAAATGGTTATCACAGTAGGTTCAGCTAACATCCATCTTCTCATATAGATACAATAAAAAGAAAAGAAAGAAAAGGAAAAAAATTGTTTCTTGTTATGAGAACTCTTATGATTTATTCTCTTAACAGCTCCTGTATATCATACAGCAATGTCCGCTATAGTCATCATGTTGTACGTTGTAGTTAATGAGTTGCTTTTGAGAATGCTCAGTACATTTCAGTCAGGATCTACAGAATTAAAAACAAATGCTCATTTTAGAATGATAGTGTTGGATTTGAAACAGATATGTGTTTTGCTTTTGCCAGATTGATTTCTTTTAAGTACTGTCTTGCTGGAGTTCTCATGCTGCTGCTGTGGAATGTAAATTAACCCTAGCATAGCCTGCTACTTTGGGGCTGTAGGTGTTAAAATGGTTATATTTGGGATCCTTGCATATTCATGCCTCTGGGTTCTTGTGGACAAAAAAAAAGGTACATTTGATTTGACCTCTCTGCGAATTGAAGCCCCAAAACACAAGAGTCACAACACACACATAGACAATTTAAAATGAATGCATAGGGGCGCCTGGGTGGCTCAGTCGGTTAAGCGTCCGACTTCGGCTCAGGTCACGATCTCGCGGTCCACGGGTTCGAGCCCCGCGTCGGGCTCTGGGCTGATGGCTCAGAGCCTGGAGCTTGCTTCCGATTCTGTGTTTCCCTCTCTCTCTGCCCCTCCCCCGTTCATGCTGTGTCTCTCTCTGTCTGAAAAATCAATAAACGTTAAAAAAAAAATTAAAATGAATGCATAGTACAATACTTAATAGCAGTTATGGTTGAAGACCATTGAAGACTATTTTCTACTTCTGAAAACTCTGACACTCTCTATAATCTTGTAATGTGAGTAAGCAAATGGTGTTTCTAATTCCTAATTCATACAGTGCAAGCCCTGAGCTGTGGACAAACCAGAATTTCTTACCTGGTCCTCCAAAAAGTAGCAAAGGGCACAATTCAGATATGTAGGAAATTAATTTCTATCACTTACATCATGTTGCTTAACAGCCCCCTTTTCCATTCAGTAGCAAACACTTAACAATCTCCAAAACAAAATAGCCCATTCAAGATTACTCAGGGGGTTTTTTATTTGTGTGTGTGTGTGTGTGTGTGTGTGTGTGTGTGTGTGTGTGTGTGTGTTTGGTTTTGGTTTTTTTAATGTGAAAGACTTTCCTTTGGGAAGAGGGTACTTAGTATTTCAAGGCATCTTTCCCATCATCTGCCCCTTCTCCCTCAGAGGCTTCTTGGCACAAGGGAGAGTTCACATAACTTTGTGATGGTAGGCAAGGAAGTGTCTAGACCTCTTGATAGCTCTCACCAACTTCAGTTTGGGGTGTAGCAGTTTAGTATTTGTTTGAATGGCTGCACCTCTGAGACTCAGTGCATTTTCCATTTGCCTTCCAGCACTTTCCATTTCCTCTCCCCTCAAACCACTGGAAGGCAAGTTGCTCCCTTTTTTTAATGTTTATTTATTTATTTTGAGACAGAGCATGAGCAGGGGAGAGGCAGAGAGAGAGGGAGAGAGAGAGAATCCCAAGCAGGCTCTGCGCTGTCAGCACAAAGCCTGACACCAGGCTTGAACTCACAAAATGTGAGATCGTGATTTGAGCCAAATCCAAGAGTCAGATGCTTAACCAAGTAAGCCACCCTAGTGCCCCTGGATGGCAAGTTGCTCCTTAATTCTTAGCTACCTGCCAACTCCCCCATCTTGCCCCCACTCCCAGCCCCAGTTCACCAAGAGAGCCTTTTAGGTCTAAACCTCTTACATGCCACATGGTGGCAAGGGTGTGGGAGCCACCTGTGTGTAAACATGTCGTACACTGGGGCACCTGGGTGGCTCAGTCAGTTAAGTATCTGACCCTTGGTTTCGGCTCAGGTCATGATCTCATGGTTTGTGAGGTCAAGGCCCACATCAGACTCTGCACTGACAGAGCCTGTCCTAGACTGTGTCTGCTCTTCTGTGGCCATGCCAATGGCTACAAGATGCCTCTGAGGCATTCTCTGGCTATAGCCAAAATGGGAAAGAAGGATTTGTTCCCACTGCTTTTCACTTCCTGCTATCTCATTCTGTCTCCTATCTTTGGTCCGGGGTAGTATGGGTATCTGACATCACCTCAGGGATCTAGGCAGAGTTACCCTAATTTTATCTCCTCCAGAGCTCTCAGCGTCCTGTCTGCAGTAGGATGGCTTCTTCTTGCTGTGTGTCAGAGCCTTCCCTGGCAGCCTTCCTCCTCTGTGCCCTGAGGCTGACAGTAAAAACCCAGGCTCTGACTCTCTTGTTTAGCTTTTTCAGTGTAAAAAGAATATTTTGAAATTTAGAAAACATATTACTCCCCGAAAAGCTTGGTTCACAAGACTATCATCTAGCTATAAACTCAGGAATAATCTAGTTTGAAGCTCAGAATTGAATAATGGCTTACTTGTTCTAGGAAACATCTGAAGTAATGAGTATTACTCATCTAATGGGTGAGGAGTCATAGAGAAGTGAATTTATGGTAAATAAAAAAATACATTGGTTTAATATTTTCAAAGGCATTATCCCTTTTAAAATGTTACTTTGAACAGTGTGTCTTAAAATAGACTTTTATTCACATATCCATTGATGAATAACCCAAATAAAGCAGAGTATGTGAGGCTAAAGATCCTTAACTTTATAGGGTTATACATTGTATAAATTTTCTGAATAAGAAATGCCAAATTATATTCCTTTCTGCTTGTCTGATTTTTATTACTTCTGAGTATAGTACACAAATTCATTGAAGTTTGACCTTGAAAAATTAAAAGAACATCATTTTTTATGAGCACTACCTTCACCCACAATTACAGTGGTAACTCTCTAGTCGTGGTCAAAACAAGATGTGTAACCAAAACACAAGAGGGCACAAATCCTGAAATGTCATCCTCTGTTAATACATGTATCTACACCAGTACTTTCATGTTAATCTCCCCCAGAAATGGGTGTTGTTTATCTTAGATCTGCAAATACTTACGCACTCCACTATTTCTTTCAGCCTGACTCACTGCTTCTGGAATGAGAAATGAGGAAGTCAGAATTGGTCTGCCTCACAGTTGCTGTGTGTATGGAGTAAGGTAATTTTTGTGAAGGGTTATACCCCGGTGGATGCCTGCAGTCTGATGAGACAAACATTTGACAAGGAGCTCACATTTTTTTGAGCACCTCCGATCTGCTGAATGCTTTCAGAGAAGAGAGAGAAAGATTCCGTATATCCTTTTTAAAAAATTTTTTTAAACTTTTATTCATTTTTGAGAGACAGAGAGAGACAGAGCATGAGCAGGGAAGGGGCAGAGAGAGGGAGACACGGAATCTGAAGCAGGCTCCAGGCTCTGAGCTGTCAGCACAGAGCCCCACGCCAAGCTTGAACTCATGAACTGTGACATCATGACCTGAGCTGAAGTCAGACGCTCAACCGACTGAGCCACCCAGCCACCCAGGCACCCCTCTTATATCCTTAAAGACCAACTATCCTTTTTTACTGAGGAGGCTGAAAATATAAATGGAGTGGAAGCAGAGAGCTGTCATTCATTATTTGACCATCTATTACACAGGTGCTATGCATACCTCATGTTATTTAATCCCCAGAGCAATCCCACAACAATCTCATTTTCAGATGAGCCATCTGAGACCCACAGGAATTAATAGACTTCTCAGGACCCCATAAGTGGTAACTGGCATAGACTGGGGCTAGAACCCATATCCATTTGGTTCTAAATCTCTGACCTTTTATACTACACCAAAATGAATGTAATTTTGCATTTGCATTTTCTCATTTTGGCTATGTTGGGATTTTTTTCTAACAGGTCAGTTCATCAAGATGATTCCATAGTTCAAGGAGGCACCAAGATGTTTGTTGACAGAACATGAAGAGACTACCTGAGAATAGGAACTTAATGTCCCAGAATAAAGTCCTGGCAAATTGCAACTAATAACTAACTGAGAAATCTTAGAAGCTTAACATAAGTGTAAGAATTTACTTTTTTTTTCTCTAGATTATTATGGCACATCTGACATTCTTTGATATTTTACATAGTACATTATCTATTTTGTGCTCGCTAATTAGCAACACTCAGAGCTTATTATGCCTGGACCATTGCCCAGCACAAACTCGGTTTTTTGTATGCATTGGCAATGCAGAAACTATAGATATGCCTTAAAAGTACTAACAGAGATGAGTATTTCCACATCTGACTACTATTTTCAGTTTGAGTATCTAAATATGATTTATAATCTGCTAATTCAATGAATAAACCATTAATTCGTAAACGATACATTTTCTAATTAGAGCAGAGAGATGCCACAGGCCTGGGGAAGTGAGTAGGATTTGAGTCTCGTCCATAACTCTTTTATTTAGAACTGATTTAAAGGTTATTTAGGGCTGAGGCGCCTGGGTGGCTCAATTGGTTGGGCATCTGACTTCAGCTCAGGTCATGATCTTGGAATTCGTGGGTTCAAGCCCTGCGCGGGCTCTGTGCTGACAACTCAGAACCTGGAGTCTGCTTCAGATTCTGTGTCTCCCTTTCTCTCTGCCCCTTGCCTGCTGGTGCTTTGTCTCTCTCTCTCAAAAGTGAATAAACATTTAAAAAAAATAAATAAATAAAGTTTATTTAGGGCTAATTTGGAAATTTAAGGAGGCTTAAGGAAAGATTTTTCCTCTTCAATATTTTCCATTTAGATTGGAAATGATGTATTGAGGCAGATAAGCTTCATGTCAGAAGATGATGGGAGCAGAAAGTAAGTAGAGAAAGAAAATGAGGAGAGTAGTGGGAGAAGAAATATACCCTGACAATCAATCCTACCTCAGACTAAGGAAAAACACTTTACAGGGCAGCTACATCGGACATCCCTCCACCTACCCTGACCCAAGAAAAACAAAAAGAGGAGAGAAAAATCCAAAAGAAAAAAAAACATTATAATGCCCTCAACTTTTCTTTGCCATTCAGAAAGTGTTTCAGAGTGCCATTCAGCTGTACATTGGTGATTTTCCCCTGAGTTCCTCACTTTAGCAGCCCCCAAAAGATAGTATGTTTCTCTGTGTACATATCTAGGTCTGGGGTGGCATCTGGAAGAGGAGAATTACACTTCAGGTTTATAACCTTCTTTGCAGCTTTTCTGGAAATTAACTTAGCTTTATTTACACCTGCCTTCAAAAAATAAACACTCAAGCAGCCCTGATGGCAATAAACCAGATGGAATCAATAATTTACATATCTCCAGAGGAGTCTGTCAAGAATCAAAAGCAAAAGAAATGATTGACTATTTTACAGAAATTACTTTATTCTAACAGAGTTGAGACATCCATTCTTTGATTGAATTTAACTGATTCTATATTTGCCTTCAATTAAATACTACTGAGAACCAGCACAGCATTGTTTCTTGAAAAAAGAAAGAGAAATGAGGCAGTGTGGGTGGGAAAGGAACAAAAAGAAAAAAAGGGGGGTGGGCCTGGCTGGCTCAGTGAGTGGAGCATGCGACTCTTAATGCTCAGGGTCATGAACTTGAGCCCCACACTCGGTGTAGGGATTGCTTAAAAAAAGAAAAAGAGGGGCACCTGGGTGGTTCAGTTGGTTAAGCAGCTCACTCTTGGTTTCAGCTCAGGTGATGATCTCATGGTTTGGTTCCATGGGATGTAGCCCCACATCGGGCTGATGGAAGAGTCTGCTTGGGATTCTCTCCCTTTCTCTCTGCCCCTCCCCCACGTATACATGCCGGCTCCTTCTATCTCTCTTTCAAAGTGAATAAGTAAACTTTTAAAAAAAAGAAAGAAAGAAAAATCAAAAAGAAAAACCTAGTAGAGTAAAAAGAATTTACTCATGCTGAGTCCTTTCCTTGCCAGGAAATTTTCCAATCCCTGTGACTTAATTTCTTTGATCTATTTGCTATAAACACCCAGATAAAATAACACAGGTTCCCCCCCCCGCCCCCATAAGTATATAAATATGGCCATTTAACTTCTCCATGTTGTTCTCTAAATAATGGATTTTATTCATAAACATGCCTACAGCTGAGCTGTTTAGAAAGGTAGTTACAGATGTGTTATGATCAATGTTGGAAAACTATCTCCTGCTTTGCGGAAAGTATAGATCCTCATCCTCCTTCAGCAGAGTCACTGCTTCCTTTCTTTCTCTCTTCATTTCCTGTGCTTTATCAGCTTCACTCCCAAACCCTTAAGTGATGTTTCCCCAACCATAAAGTCATCCTTCTCAGCAGGAGGAGGAACATGTGTCCATCCACCACTCTCATTTTCATATTGAATTTCTGTGGGTTTCTGCTGTTACGCCTCCAGGTACACTCATAGGGAATAGTTCTTCATATTCAGTTACCCTATAAATTTAATCTCTGGATTTACACTATATTTTACCAAGAATCAGGACACCATTCTTTGTACTTAGGTATTTTATTGTATTTAAAGATTATTTCTTTTTCACCTACCTTTAATAAAATTCATCACATCAGTAGAGAATACAGTTGATAATAATAGTAATTTTTTTTCTTTTCCTGCCTGCATAGTTTTCTTAAAGGGAAACAGCTCCAAGACTATGTAATAGCTTTAAAAACAAACAGCTGAATTTGCAAAAGTTTGGTTTTCACATCTGTGCTTCCCTCATCACCGCTATACTGATTCTAGCTCTTCCCTGAATACAAACTCCAGCCATTTCTTCTTTAAGTTCACCATGTTTGATCAAGTCCACAGATCCATTTTAGGATAGTGGGTCATGAAATAAACTGAGTTTCCACTGAGTGAATAAAGTCTGTAGAGTCATAAGCCATTGACCTTAATCAGAATTCATTTGAGATATGTTTAGGTATATCATAAAAACCAAATCAGTAAATCCAAACAAGGCAGAAACAAACATAAGGGAAAGGGAACAAATTAAAAATAGGACAGATAAAAAACAAATAGCAAGATAGTATATTTAAACCCACTTTGAGTTGCCCCCGCATACCCACTTGAATGGTTAACATTAAAAGGACGGACAGTACAAAGTGTTGGCAAAGATATGGGACGACTGAAACTCCCATTTGTTGCTCGTCTTAGTGCACAATGATACTTCAAGAAGGATCATTGGAGCCACTTAGAGAAGCTTGACAGTTTATTCAAATGTTGAACATATACTTACCATATGACTCAGCAATTCTATCCCTTATTGTTTACCTACGAAAAATCAAAACATTTTGACAGACTTGTACTCAAATGTTTTAGCAGCTTTATTAATAAACTTTATCCCAAACTTGAGATAATCCAAATGTCATCAGATGGTGAATGGATAAACATACTTTGACATATTCATACATTATAATACTACTCAGCAATATAAAGGAACCAACAACGGACACATGTAGCAACATGGACGAATGTTGAAAGTATCATGCTAAGTGAAAGAAACTATAAAGACTACACATGGTACGATTCCATTGTATAAGCTTTTAGAAAAGACTATAGTGAAAGAACAATTAGTATCTGTTACTGGTTTGGGTGATAGGAGTGGACTGACCACAAAAGGGAACAAAGGAACTTTTCAGAGTGATGGAAATATTCCATATCATGACTGTAATGGCACTTACCATTGTATATACTTGTCAAAACTTATTTCTGTATATGCTTAATATTGTTGAATTTTGCATGTAAATTACACCTCTATAAAGCTGACAAAAAATAGTTGAGTTAGAGTGTACTGATCAAAATGAGAATATATTTATTTTAAAAAAGGAGAATATATTATATATGTTATGAAGAAAGAAGGAACAGTATTAGGGCCAGGGAGAGAGGGAGAGTGAGAAATAAGATATGAAAGAATATAGTCAGGACAGTAGAATGCTTGGCTTTATTGCAGTCAC
The DNA here is from genome assembly GCF_018350195.1 of Panthera tigris. NCBI lineage: Eukaryota > Metazoa > Chordata > Mammalia > Carnivora > Felidae > Panthera > Panthera tigris. Next base: position 107,494,884 of record NC_056660.1, read on the forward strand.
AAAACTGAGGCCATTTAAGAACACAGTAGTTTTGTCACATAGTATTCAGGCCTCTCAATAAAGCCTAAAATTTAGAATGTACCACTCCTGATGGGATATATTTCATAATAATGAGATAAAAATGAGAAACTATTTGGAAACAATATATATGATAATGAGACACAGAATTAAATATGGTTCCATCTGTTTGTTTTGAAAAGATTTGGGGAGAAGTTTTGTTTTGTTTTGAGATATTAAAAAAATTCATGATTGACATACAAAAGGCTGTATATACTTAAGTTATAGATACAACTTAAAGAGTTTAGACATAAGTGTACATCATGAAATTATCAATTCCATAAACATATCCATTACCTCCAAAAGTTTCCATCCACCCTATTTATGTATTTTATTATGATAAAATAGTTAACATAAGATATACCTTCTTTACAAATTTTTAAGTATGTGGGGAAGAGTTTGAGAGACATTTATATAAAAAAGTGGTGAGCCCACAAAGGGAAAGAATTTGAATCTCATGAAAAAGAATGTTATCACCCAAAAGTCAATCAAGAGAAAGTTTTATGGGCGCTAGCGTTGTTTCAAAGTCTGTGTAAGTAATTTATCATGTAATTGCCTTTCTGTATCATTTTTTTTTCTTTTCAGTGGCATCTTCCTGGAAGAACTTTACACTGGAGAACAGTTGAAGCTCACCATTCTGGGGCCCCAGGTAGGTTTGCCCAGAACTGGAACAACTCTTATTTGCTGTTTAGTTTCCTGTCCATTCCTTACCACCCTAGAGGACTAGTACTGTCCAGAATGGGAATAGAACAAGGCATCTTCTTCTTGGCCATTAGCAGTTTTCTGTTTCCAGAGGCTTGATGGGATTCACTTGTCTTCAGAATATTACAAATGATGTATTTGTAGGAGAGAGTTGGGATCATTCTGTCCTAATTTCAGGAGGGACTTCATTTTTCATATTTGGAAGCAACTCATTTGTCATGGTGAATGAGTTATTTGAGTTTTTTAGGAGATTTTATTTTCTAGAGCCTCAATATATCCACCATAATGATATCATAAAAAGTATGTTCACTGCCTTAAAACCCTTTGGCTCCACCTATTCATTCTTCCTATTCCACCAACCCCTGGCAATCACTGTTCTTTTTACCATTTCCATAGTTTTATCTTTTCCAGAATGTCATATCGTTGGAATCATACAGGATGTAGCCTTTTCACATTGGCTTTTTTCACTTTGTAATATTCATTGAAAGTTCCACCATGTCTTTTTATGGCTTGATAGCTCGTTTCATTTTGGTGCTAATATTCCACTGTCTGGATGTACTACAGTTGTGTTTTACCCATTCAATCAAGACATCTTGATTGCCTTCCAAGTTTTGTCAGTTATTAATAAAGCTGGTATAAACATCCATGTGCGGGTTTTGGGGTGCTCATGAGGCTTAAGCTCCTTCAGATAAATACCAAGGAGCAGTTACTGGATCCTATGGAAAGACTGTTTAGTTTTGCAAGAAACCACCCAACTGTCTTCCAAAATGACCGTATGATTTTGTGTTCTCACCAGCAATGAATGAGAGTTCCTGAATATGGTGTTTCAGTGTTCTAGACTCCAGTCATTATAATAGGGGTGTAGTGGCATCTCACTGTTGTTTAAATTTGCATTTCCCTGGTGACATAGGAGGCTGAACATCTTTCATATGCTTACTTCCTACCTGTATGTCTTCTTTGATGAGATTTCTACTAAGGTCTTTGGCCTATTTTTAAATTAGGTTGTTTATTTTCTTATTGTTTAGTTTTAAGATTTCTTTGTCTACTTTAGACAGATAGTTTTTGAACATGTACATTAATTGTCAGCTCTCTCATGTGTAATTCTCACTATGTGGCATTGTTGGAAATAATTTAGCAAAACAACAGATTAGAAATAAATCTCTAGATTTTTCTCCCTAATAGGAATTAAAAGACTTTGGCAAATTGATAAAAGGTGAAAAGAAAATTTTGTAAAACTGACTGGCTCAGTCAGTTAAGCTTCCGACTTGACTTCCGCTCAGGTCATGATCTCATGCTTCATGGGATAGAGCCCCACGTTGGGCTCTGGACTGACAGCACAGAGCCTACTTGGGATTCTCTCCCTCTCTTTCTGCATCTCTCTCTCTCTCTCTCTCTCTCTCAAAGTAAATAAATAAACTTTTAAAAAAAGAAAAGAAAATTTGGTAACACATAAGGTGATGTGACTACATGTAGAATTCTGTTTAGAGACAGATTTTAGGCATTCTTAAACCCAAATCTCCAGATAGTTTAACTTGAAGGACCTGTAGTAATCCTTTTGGCTACAGAAAACAAGCTCAGTACCTCTCAATAAGAGACTCCCTGTGTTTATGTTTATATCTACCATCAGTGGTACAAATTAGATCTTCAGTAAATATTATGGGAATAAGTGTTTTACATTATGTTGTAGTTATATATAAAAACCAAAGCAAAAATTAAATTTGATGAGCTAGTGATCATTTTGAAAGAGAAATTAACTTATTTTTTAAAAAACTATTTCCAAAAGGAAAGGCCAAAGTTTTTTAAAGTAGATACATCCAGTAGGCATTACCTATCTATATTGCTATTTGTAAATCAGTGACTTTATCTGATCTTTGTTAAATTTGCTAGACACAGTTGTAAATTCTCTGCAAAACAAGGACATCCATTTTTGTCAGTGTTTGAGAGTGTGTATTGCTCATGTAATTTAAGCAGGGGGGTGACCGCAAATTCTGATGAAATGCCTGCTGCTATGAGCCTTACGATAAGGATTTCACATCCTACCCCTTCACTTTGCACACAAGATAGCACGGCACAGTGGTGATTGCCTCTGGGATTCTAAACAGGGAGGTTTGCTCCAGAAGGTCTCGCTCGTTCACTTCCAGTGTGCAACTTTGTAAGTGTTCAGGGTAGGTGGAAACAAGGAAGTGACCAACACATAGGAGGAAAACGATTGCTCCTGTTCGACGATAGGCTGAAGGTTCCAGAGTTCTTCCATGCTCACTCTTTGGCCTCAGGCTGGCTGGGAGTACTACTGTCAGTTTCCTGGGTATTGTTTTAGGCCTTCTGAATAAAGCCTACATATCTTCTCAGTCACTTGAACACTGCTTTCTAGTCCTATGCATGGTATGTCTGGTCTTTTTATTCTCTTCGTTGAAAAGCTTAACACTATAGGAGTCATAGTAGATTGCTTTGTATTTTGAAATCTTCAAACTACTTCACAACTTCAAGCCAGTGGCAGTCCGATTTATGTACTAAAAGCTAAAACAAAAACCCTATGTGTCTTGAGAGCCTTCTGTATCCCTCTCAGCTAATCACTGCCGTGGATCCGCCTTGTGAAATATATGTTCCCTCATGCCAATCGCTTTACCCTTCACTTGTAATTTTATAATTGTATCAGGTTAGTTTCTTCCCCTGAGTATTTCCACCTATCCTCAGAAGACAGTTTTAATACTGCAAAAGTGATCATGTTGAGCATCTGTAATAAAAAAAAATCAGGAGAACAGAGCAGAAGGAAGGGGAGATAGGAATCCCATAGATCAGGATTGGAGCAGGGCATCCAGGGGGAACTGCCAGTAAGAAAGTAAAGGAATAGGATAGTAAAGGAAAGAAATAAACTTCTGGGAAATAGAAAGTGACTGAGAGGTTGCTATGGAGTGATAAAAAAGTAGTGGAGGAATCACAACCTAGAGTACATTCTAAAGAAGTGGAGAAAGAGTGAAAGTTTGACCTCCTCCTAGCCGATTTGGATGCCTTTTATTTCTTTGTGTTGTCTGATTGCTGGGGCTAAGACTTCCAATACTATGTTGAATAACAGTGCTGAGTGGACCTCCCTGTCTTGTTCCTGACCTTAGGGGAAAAGCTTCAGTTTTTCCCCATTGAGGATATTAGCGGTGGGTCTTTCATATATGGCTTTTATGATTTCGAGGTATGATCCTTCTATCCCTTTATTGAGGGTTTTTATCAAGAAAGGATGTTCTATTTTGTCAGATGCTTTCTCTGCATCTAGAGAAGATCCTATGGTTCTTGTCCTTGCTTTTATTAATGTGATGAATCACACTGATTGTTTTGTGGATATTCAACCATCCCTGCATCCCAGGTATAAATCCCACTTGGTCGTGGTGAATAATTTTTTTAATGTATTGTTGGATCTGGTTGGCTAATATCTTGTTGATGATTTTATGCATCCATGTTCATCAGGGAAATTGGTCTATAGTTCTCCTTTTTAGTGGGGTCTATGTCTGGTTTTGGAATCAAGGTAATGCTGGCTTCATAGATAGAGTTTGGAAGTTTTCCTTCCATTTCTATTTTTTGGAACAGCTTCAACAGAATAGGTATTAATTCTTCTTTAAATGTTTGGTAGAATTCCCCTGAAAAGCCATCTGGCCCTGGACTCTTGTTTTTTGGGAGATTTTTGATTACTAATTCGATTTCCCACCAAAAAACTGCTAGGACTGATTCATGAATTCAGCAAAAGTTGCAGGATATAAAATCAGTGCACAGAAATCGGTTGCATTCCTATACACCAACAATGAAGCAACAGAGACAGAAATCAAGGAATCGATCCCATTTACAATTGCAGCAAAAACCATAAAATACCTAGGAATAAATCTAACCAAAGAGGTGAAAAATCTATGCACTGAAAACTATATAAAGCTTATGAAAGAAATTGAAGAAGACACAAAAAAATGGAAAAATAGTCCATGCTCCTGGATAGGAAGAACAAATATTGTTAAAATGTGAATACTACCCAAAGCAATCTACATAGTCAATGCAATCCCTATCAAAATAATACCAGCATTCTTCACAGAGCTAGAACAAACATTCCTAAATTTGTATGGAACCAGAAAAGACCCCGAAAAAAAGGGGGGTGCCTGGGTGGCTTGGTTGGTTAAGCTTCTGGCTTTAGCTCAGGTCATGATCTCAGCCCACATCAGACTCTGTGCTAACAGCTCACAGCCTGAAGCCTGCTTCATTTTCTGTGTCTCCACCTCTCTCTGCCCCTCCCATGTTCACATTCTGTCTCTCTGTGTCTCAAAAACAAACATTAAAAAAAAATTTTTTTAAAGACCCCTAATAGCCAAAGCAATCTTGAAAAAGAAAACCAAAGCAGGAGGCATCACAATCCCAGACTTCAAGCTATACTACAAAGCTGTAATCCTCAAGACAGCGTGGTACTGGCATAGAGAACCCAGAAATGGACCCACAAACATATGGTCAACTAATCTTTGACAAAACAGGAAAGAATATCCAATGGAATAAAGACAGTCTCTTCAGCAAGTGGTGCTGGGAAAACTGGACAGTGACAAGCAGAAAAATGAACCTGGACCACTTTCTTACACCATACACAAAAATAAACTCAAAATGGATGAAAGACCTCAATGTAAGACAGGAAGCCATCAAAATCCTCAAGCAGAAAGCAGGCAAAAACCTCTTTGACCTCGGATGCAGCAACTTCTTACTCAACACATTTCTAGAGGCAAGGGAAATAAAAGCAAAAATTAACTATTGGAACCTCATAAAAATAAAAAGCTTCTGCACAGCGATGGAAATGATCAGCAAAGCTAAAAGGCAACCGACAGAACGGGAGAAGATATGTGCAAACGACATATCAGACAAAGGGTTAGTATCCAAAATCTATAAAGAATTTATCAAACTCAACACCAAAAAACAAATAATCCAGTGAAGAAATGGGCAAAAGAGATGAAATAGACACTTCTCCAAAGAAGACATCCAAATGGCCAACCAACACTTGAAAAAATGCTCCACATCACTCATCATCAGAGAAATACAAATCAAAACCACAATGAGATACCACCTCACACCTGTCAGAATGGCTAAAATTAACAACTCGGGAAAAAACAGATGTTGAGGATATGGAGAGAGGGGAACCTCCTCTTGCACTGCTGGTGGGAATGCAAACCAGTGCAGCCACTCTGGAAAACAGTATGGAGGTTCATCAAAAAATAAAAAATAGAACTACCCTATGACCCAGCAATTGCACTGCTAGGTATTTATCCAAGGGATACAAGTATGCTGTTTCAGAGGGGCACATGCATCCCAATGTTTCTAGCAACACTATCAACAATAGCCAAAGTATGGAAAGAGCCCAAATGTCCATCGATGGATGAATGGATAAAGAAGATGTGGTATATCTATACAATGGAGTATTACTGGGCAATCAGAAAGAATGACATCTTGCCATTTGCAAATACGTAGATGGAACTAGAGGGTATTATGCTAAGCGAAATTAGTCAGAGAAAGACAAATATCAGATGATTTCACTCATGTGAGGACTTTAAGATACAAAACAGATGAACATAAGGGAAGGGAAGCAAAATTAATATAAAAACAGGGAAGGGGACAAAAACATAAGAGACTCTTCAATATGGAGAACAAACAGAGGGTTACTGGAGGGGTTGTGGGAGAGGGGGGATGGGCTAAATGGGTAAGGGGCACTAAGGAATCTATTCCTGAAATCATTGTTGCACTATATGCTAACTAAATTGGATGTAAATTTAAAAAATAAATGCAAAAATAAAAAATAAAAGAAAAAAAAACAAACCTCTCTAAAAGGGATCTGGGAAGAACCAAGGGGGGTGGGCGGGGCAGGGAAAAGAAGAGATAAAAACAAAGAGAAAGAAGATCTTAGAAATTAGAATAAAATTACTGAAATAAAACATAAAAAGATTTGGGAGACAAAGTTAAGACAATTTCTAAGATTGTAAAATGAAATGAATACAAACCTATAGAGTGATGTGTAAGTTTACCAAGTTGAAAAGTTTGAAAATTCCCAATGGGACTTGATAAAATGGAAATTCGCTATTACCTCATAATTAATAAATATCCACATTATTTTAAAATGGAACTATTTTGGGACTCCTGGATGGCTCAGTCAGTTTGGTGTCCGACTTCAACTCAGGTCATGATCTCATGGTTTGTGGATTCGAGCTCCATGTCAGGCTCTGCGCTGTGAGCACAGAACTTGCTTCAGATCCTCTGTCCGTCTCTCTCTCTCTCTCTGTTTCTGTCTCAAAAATAAATGAACATTTTTTTAATCCAAATAAATAAATAAATAAAATGGAACCATTTTTGCATGTCCATAATTTTCACTTCAGGTACCTTTGCCGCAAGCAGTTTCACTACATGACTAACTGGCCATAAGGCAATTCCGTCTTCCAAAATAACCATTTGACAGTCAGTTTCAGTTTTACATTGATGTGGTACTCCCATTTTTATATTATGTAAATAGTAGCCCTCATAATTTTAGTTACACAGTGAAAATGTATGTGGCAAAAATGCTTGTGGCAAAGACATTTATGGCACAACTTCCTAGAACCCCATTTTTGGATTCCAGAAGGCTCTCAACTGCCCTTTCTCTGGTTAGTGGAAAGATGTTGCCCAGTTCCATAGGGTGTATACCCTGGAAATGTGGATGTTGCTTTTGGACTTCAAATAAAGTCAGCTTTGAAATATTTTTGAAATATATACTTCATAATGCCAGGAACGTTAAGCTGTATATAACTGGAAACCTAATCAATGATGTCTTCAACAAACAGCAATTTGTTTTGTTCCCCAAGCAAGAAGTCAGATGTGGGTGGTTGTAGGTATTGGTTCAACTGCTTAAAGATACTACCAAGACCCCCATGCTCTTATTGTCCTTCCCTTCTTCTATCCTTACCTGTTGCCTTTAGTTCTTGCCCTTGTCATCTCTTGGAGATATCCTCACACAAATATTCTAACAAAGAAGACAGCTCTTTGTCTTCTCGGAAAGGAAACTCTTCCTCAAACTGTCTATTGTATCTCCTTAGTCAGAAATGGGCTGACTCCAGACCAGTTACTGGCAAATTAAATGAAATTCCCATGACTAACTAGACCAATTATGATTCATCCTCCTGAACTGTGGGTGGGGACTCCTTCTCCTGAGACTACTTGTTAAAGGTCTGTTTATAGCGAAGAAGGGTGACCATAGAGTAGCCAACACGCTGGCACTGCCACAGGTGTATCCTACAAAATGTTTAATTCTCAGACTGGATGTGGAGGGATAATAAAAAAGTTAAGTAAAAAAAAAAAGTTGAACCACACAAAATAGGAAGCCAGGAAAGATAACAAAATGACCCAAAACAGAAAGAATTCCTAAGTAGAAGATTTTGGAATAAACTGTGTGTTTAAATTTTTCTTACTTAAATGTATTTGTTAAGGGAAATCCTATTTAGGCCAGTTTATTGTGTTCATTCCTTTCTGGCTGAGAGTTCCATATGGCTGATGAATTAATGCCATGGAAGGAGACTAGAAAGAAAGTGCATTGTCTCAGATCCCAAGTTCTTTACTTTTCTACTCACCTCTGAACTCCTGGGAGGAATTGATGAGGTTCCTTGGGGACAGCTCCTGTGTAATGTATCTCTAGCAATTTTTTTCAATTCTTCCTCAGAGGAAATCAGTGAGGTTACCTTGTTAGTTTCGCCAACAAGATTGTGACTGAGACATCAGCAGATGCACAGAAGTTCCCATCGTGCTCCTTGCTTCTCTCCTCTAAGACAGGTATTTTATGCTAGACAGTCACATGGGGTGGATCTAATGACAACAGACACACACCCATTTCATAAAACACCCAAAAGACTTCAAAAAATAAACTGATGTCTGATCAGCTGTAATAGAGTGCCACTTTTCTTCTTTAAAGTGGTCTGAAGAATAATCAGAGGTGCTGCTGCCACTACTGATGAGGGAATAGAATGGCATCACTAAATATTCCTTACTTTGGAGGAGAAAATAATCTTAGATTTAGCTGACTATGTACTCTTTATGTCTGCCTCCTCTCCATATGTACATTTACCAGTCTATAGGAAGCCAGAGCTTTGTACTATTGTCATAATTCCTTTGGGCTGAAGTTAAGTTTATAAGCAAAGAATATACAAGAGATCTCTGAGGTTTTTAAAACCACTTTCTTTTATATTTTTATCCAGTATCAAGCACTCTGACTGGTATCATAGAAGGTGAAGAAAAAACAAAGACTACCACATAAACTGTGCCAAGACCATAAATAGATGGGGAGAAATATTATTGTTTAAATGATTAATAAATGTTAAATTTGGGGGCTCATGTTCAATATACATAAGCATGTCACACTTTCTTCTCTTACATAATGACTGGGAAGATAGGATTTTAGCTGTAGTTGCAGTACTGATGTCTGAAGTGAAAGAGCCAGGCTATGTGAGGGGTTCTCAAACTGTAGTGTGCATTATTAGTCTCATTTAGAGGACTTATTAAAACACAGATTGCTGGGCCCCACCCCCAGATTTATGACCACTAAATGTGACCTGGACCAGAAAATTTGCATTTTGACAAGTTTGCTGAGGATACTTGATGCTTCAGGTCTAGGTTCCATAGTTTGGGAACCACTAGCTTACAGTAAATACTGCCTGATTGCATGACAACAAAGCAAAATGTAGCCCAGATTTTAAGTTTGTTCTTTCCCTGCTCATTCATATGTCTATTGGTTGTGAGCTTCTTGAGGCCAGAACCAATGTATTAGCCTGTGTTCTTCACCAGTGTCTACTGGGGTGCCTAGCACATAATAGTGCATATTTATGGGATAACCCACCCTCCATTGGCACCCTCTGATGGCTCCACTGATGCCTGATTCAAATTCTCAAAACATTTCTATCTAAAGCAATTCCACTAACACAAAATTCTTAAAGTTTCAATTCAGAAGAATATCTCAAAGAGATCATGTCTTTGGTTCCATGGATCACTTTATGCTTTCTTTGATTTGAAGACAAATAATCATTGTTGCAGTTGAAGAAAAATGAAATATAACAATAAGATACGGTGTGAGTGTACATAAAAATAATAATCTTAGCTCCAAAAAGCACTATCATACCCAGGCTATTTTATAAGGTATAATGAAAAGTAATAATTTAACTTCCTATATTGCAAGCAATTTCACTTTAATATTTTTTTTCATTTATGCAACTGGCATTTATTACTCTTTCAAATAAGTTATTCCTCCTTTATCCTTCTTTGGTACCTGATAATACCTCTGTTATGGCATTTACCATACTTTATTCAAAAAAAAATTTTTCATGTATATTTCCCACAGTAGTCATGTAGTCTCTTTAAGTATATCCCCGTGGGTTAGGCTTGGTATTGGAAATATTAAAAACAAGCATCACAGAGTCATTGCCTTAAAAAACTTTCCATTTGAGAAGATAAGAATGTACATTACATACTTATTTAGAATCACGAACACTTGTAATATTCTATGTATATTTTTACTTCACTAGACATCTTAAAACTATTTGAACAGAAAAGATCCTAATCAACTTAACAGCAAGGACAGAGTATCTCATGCAGTCTTGTAAAATGTCCTATCATAGTAAATGCTCAATGAGTCATTGTTGAATTTAATGATATAATATGACAGGCATATGGAAGGCTTCCGAGGGCAGGAACCATATTCTATCTACGTACATCTTTGGCCTCTTGCACAGCGCCTTACGTATAGTTAAGAAGTTGGAATACCTGTAAGTTCTCAGGCACCTTAACTTTTTCAGCTCCAAAGTGTTGTAGCTCTATCAATGATTAATGAATCTAAAAGAGAGAAACTCCTGGCTAGTAATCTTAAAATCAGAAGCCTTGCACTGAGGTCTGAAAATGGCACGGTGCTGTATTTAAAACAGCAACAAGAAAATGAAATAGGGAAGTTACAGTCTCCACCGATACTAAAATAGGATGTTATAGCTGGATAAGGGAACCAAGAATTTTATCAGGTCTTTTCCTGGGCCTCGTTGCACAGGCAAAGAGTAGGATAACTAAAACAAATAAGAGTGAAGACATGAACTTCTTTCTACCCACCCCCCAAAACCAGAGCATTTGTGGATGCTTAACATAAACTACTGAACTGTTCATTGGCTAATGTCTCCAGAGTCATGGTTTATTAGCTTTGGCAATGTTGCTTTCTGTTTAAGTTCAGATTAGGCTGGTGTGCAAGAAGTGACGATATTGAGGAATGTTTAAAAAAAAATTCTACCTCACATTGCCAACTAACAGGGAAAAAAGATATTTCATGGCTACATCTAAGTAACTAAAAATGTGCTGACGTGTTAACACAAAAACTCCTACAGTGTATGAAGAAATGTGTTATATTCGTCATCTTACCATGGAGCCAAGATTACATAAATTTTGATATTTATAAATCATAGCACTGAAAGAAGGACCAACTATCCATATTGACTTGATTTGCTTTATTTTCTGGAACTTGTTAGTAGAGATGCAGATGAACTTGGTAACAACACAGTATGATTGTATTGGTTGACATTTGGGACATCTTTTGATCTGTGCCTCTGATTTTGTGTGATTTTACACAATGTGCCCCATCCACTTCCTGAATGGTATTGCTGTACCTGTGCTTTCTGGGTGAGAATGCCTTGGGCTAATGGGAAAGAGCCATGTGCGTGTTTGATGAAAAGAAGGAAAGTAGGAATTTTAAATACTTATATTCTGCAATCACATATACACCCCTAATGATATACCTTCTGTCCATTTTCTATCACATGAGACCACCTCTTTCATTGTGAAATAAACCTAAATCATAATATTGCTAGGTGAATAAGTCTGCATGCAAACATCCTATATAAACAACCATTGTACATAAGGGTGCTATGGACTTTTTAAAAATCTCACTTTATTTTTGATCCATTAAACATCCACAGGTTTTCTTAGTTTTGAAAAATACTGCATAGAGGACATTTTATAGCATATAGGTTATAGAAACCCAGATTTCTGGTCATAATTTGTTTTAGTGTTTAAGAGAAATTGCAAAGCCCTACTTTTCTATCATGGGGAAGCTTGAAAACATTTTTTTACATTGAGAGGATTTCTCCTACTCTGAAATGATGTATACTGTGGAGGGTAGGGTAGATTCTCAGCAAAATGGCCTATACTGCTAATCCTACCTCCCACAGCTCAGAGCAGATGTAGCTTCTTTTTTTGGTCAGTTCAGATTCAGTCTAAGAACGCTTCTCCATACATGCTCTAGGTAGCCACCATCAACTCATGAGTGGTGGCACTAAAATAAAAGCCTTTTTGGGTCACCTGCATGACTAAGTGGCTAAGCCTCAGACTTTGGCTCTGGTCATGATCTTGCAGTTCCTGAATTCGAGCCTTGTGTCAGACTCTGTATGGACAGCTCAGAGCCTAGAGCCTGCTTCGGATTCTGTGTCTTCCTCTTCTCTGCCCCTCCCCTGCTTGTTCTCTCTCTCTCTCTCTCTCAAAAATAAATTAAAAGAAATGCTTAAAAAATTTTTTTAAAAGCCTTTTGCTCTTTGGTTCAAGGTTTCATTATCTCTCGAGAATGAAACTCAGCATCTGAGATCCAAAGATAAACCTACAAACCTGGACCCCCAAGCAAAACTGATAAAATTTTAAAGCACACAGATTTCCCTTTCCCTAAAAATGCAAAAACTACTTAGCAGAATTTGCAATAAGAGGAAACAAAAATTGGGGCATATTTTTCCTTTTCACACCCAACTTGAAGCTGGATTTAATTGCCACTCAACCTGGATAATGCATTGCTATTTAGTTGATCATTTTCAGCAACTACAGCAAGGTCAGTATGTTGATCTGAAGGGGGAAGAAATGTAAGTAACATTAAATATCTTGTTTGTCAACATGAATATCTTCTGTATTTTTAAAAATCTTATGTTTTTACCTCAGAACAGTCCTTCTAGGGAGGAATAATAAATCTCATGTTTACTGTGGAGGAAATGAGACCCTGTGAGATTGAATTACTTGCTCAAGTCATACACCTTTAAGTGGCAAAGCTCAAATCCAAATTTACAACCGTCTACAAGAACCTTGGTTGTTTTATGAAACCTTAAAGATTTTATTTGTTCCTTTGCTTATACTCTGTAAGATTCCAAACTGAGTTAACAGATTCTGAATAAGTCAACCCATAGATTAGGACTTCTGGATTCTTCCAACCATCTCCTTAAGATTTAAGTTATGCCTATGTTCCCGCATTAGACTCAGAAGAAAGGAATTAAACCTGCCATTATGGTAAAAAAGTAATAATACTATATCAACATAATGCCATGTAAAATAAAATAATGCTCAACATATTTTCTTTAAATATTGGCTATTCTGAATCTTAGACAACCATAAAAAAAAAAAAATAAGATCTTGCCATTTGGTTCAAGATGGATGGACCAGGAGGGTATTATATTAAGTGACATAAGTCAGACTGAGAAAGACAAATTGCCATATGAGTGGAATCTAAAAAACAAAATGAATTAATAAATGAGGAAACAAAAGCAGAATCAGAAGTATAAAAATAGAGAAAAAACTGATGGTTGCCAGACGGGAGAGCAGTGAGGAGATGGACAAAATGGGTGAAGGGAAGTGGGCGATACAGGCTTCCAGTTATGAAATGAATAAGTCACAAGAATAAAAGGCACAGCATAGGGAATACAGTCACTGCCATTGTAATGGCATTGTATGGTGACAGAGGGTAGACAAGCTGGTAGTGAACATAACATGAAGTATAGAGAAGATGAATCACTTATGTTGTATACTTGAAATTAATGTCACATTGTGTATCAACTATACTCAGATTTATAATTTATAAATAAATAAATATTGGCTATTTTTGTTTTATGCATTTCTATCTAAATCTTAGAATTATCTTATCATTGTATATAAAATTACCTCCTGGGATTTTGATTGAAATTGCATTGAATCTATAGATCAGTTTATGGAGAAATGATATTTATAATATTAAGATCTCTAATACATGGCCATACGTACATAGAATACATAATCTTCTATTTATTTAGGTCTTCATTGAATTCTCTCAGTAGGGGTTTTATAATTCTTTCGTTAAGTTTATTCCTTAATATTCAAGACTTTTAATGCTGTTATAAATAGTTTATCTTTTAAAGTTTTATTTTCTAATTGTTTAAAAAATCAGTATTTTATATTAGCCTTACATCCAATGTACTTCCTGAGATCACCTTTAATTCCTGATTGTAAATCTTTTGGATTTTCCACATAGAAAATATGTAATTTATGAATTATGACTACTCCTTCTTTTCAAACCCTTATAATTTTTACTTTTTCTAGCTCATATCATTTCTTAGAAACTCCAGCACAGTTTTTAATGGAGGTAGTGATATCAAGCATCATGATCTCATTTCCAGTTTCACAGAGAAAGCTTTTATTATTTCACCATTGTTGTTCTCTGTAGGTTTTATGTTAGTACTACTTACTAGTTTAAGAAAATTCTCCTTAAAAAAAAATTAAATTAAATTAAAAAAAAAGAAAAAAGAAAAAAAAAGAAAATTATCCTTTTACTCTTAGTTTGCTAAGAGGTTTTTTAAATTTGTTTAGTCATGTATATGTGTTCAGTTTTATAAGTGCTTTTTTCCATATCTATTGAATTAATCACATGATTATTCTCTATCCTGTTAAGGTGATAAACTGCATTTGCTTTTTTTTTTTAAGTTTATTTACTTATTTTGAGAGAAAGTGTGTATGTGTGTGTGAGTGGGAGAGGAGCAGAGAGAGAGGGAGAGAGACTCCCAAGCAGGCTCTGTAATGTCAGTGCACAGCCCAATGCGTGACTTGATCCCACGAACGATCAGCTCATGACCAGAGCCAGTATCAAGAGTCACCCACTTAACTGACCAAGCCACCCAGGTGCCCCTTCTTTTTAAGTGTTAAGCCAACTTTGCATTGCTAGAGTGAATCCTCTTCACTTGGTTATGATATGCTTTCTTTTTAAGTTTATTTAATTATTATTAGAGAGAGAGAGAGAGAGAGAGAGAGACAGAGAGAGAGACAGAGAGAGAATCCCAAGCAGGCTCAGCACTGTCAGTTTGGGATTAAGACCTGAGCCAAAACCAAGAGTTGGATGCATAACTGACTGAGCCACCCAGGTGCCCCGTGATATACTTTTAAAAATAATTTGTTATTGGGTTTGATACCGTCCTTTTTTTTTTTAATTTTTTTTAACGTATATTTATTTTTGAGACAGAGAGAGACAGAGAATGAACAGGGGAGGAGCAGAGAGAGAGGGAGACACAGAATCTGAAACAGGCTCCAGGCTCTGAGCTGTCAGCACAGAGCCCCACGCGGGGCTCGAACTCATGAACCGTGAGATCATGACCTGAGCTGAAGTCGGACGCTTAACTGACCAAGCCACCCATGCACCCCTGATACCTTCTTTTTTTCATAACGTTTGTATTTATGCTCTTAAAATGAATGACCTTTAGTATTCTTTTCTTTTTGGACAGGTTTTTGTAACAAGATTATCTTCACTTCATGTAACAAGTTAGGAAGTATTTGTTTCTTTTCTATTCCCTGAAAAACACTATTATTTTTACATGGAAAATTTTACCAGTGAAATCATTAAACTCCATTAGTAGAGGTTTCATTTTTTTATTACAGAATCAACTTTTAAAGCAAATGTAGGACAATTTAGATTTTCTGTATCTTCTTGTGTAGGGTTTGATAAGTGGACCTTTTTAAGCAATTTGTCCTTTTCATGTGAATTTTTAAATTTTGTGGATAAAGTTAAAGAAAAAATCTTCTTGTGATCCTTTTAATGTTTACAGGATCTGTAATGATGCCCTCTTTTTCAATCCTGATTTTGGTAATATGTGTGTTCTTTTGTTCTCTTTTGAGGTGTTACTAGTAATATCAATTTCATTAGTCTTTTGCAAAAAAAAAAACCTTGTGTTTTTGTTGAATTTTTCATTTGTGCATTTTTTTCTATTTTATTCATTTCTGCTCTTCGCATTATCGCCTTCCTTTTAATTTCTTTGAATCAAATTTGTTTCCTTTCAAACATCTTCATATCAGATACTTAAATAATTGATTTTTAGGTTTTTTCTCCTCTATACACTTGGTGACATAAATTTTTTTCTAAGCATAGTATTAGCTCTACCCCACAAAAACTAATATGAAATATTCTTATCATTGTTCAGTTTAAAATATTTTCTAATTTTTATTACAATTTCCTCTTTGACCTAATAATTCTAAAGTGTGATTTAGAATTATTTTGAATAATGTAGAAGTATTTAGAAGATTTTTAGATTTTTTTTGGTATTAATTTTAGCTTTATTCCACAATGGTCAGAACACTCTGAATTATTTCAATTATTTAAAACTGTGACAATTTTTCCTATGGCCCAGGATATGATCAGTATTGGCAAGCTTTCGAAACATACTTGGAAATCATGTCTATTCCTTTATTATCAAGCATAATGTTTCATATATGTCAGTTGTAAAGGTCACATTTGTTAATCTTATTCAAACTGATTTTATCTTTAGCAGTGTTTGTCTTGTTCTATTACTTTATGAGATAGATGTGCTAAAATTCCTTTTATATGTGTATTTGTCTATTTCTGATTTTAGTTCTATCAGGTTTTATTATGGTACAATTTACCTTTTGTGTTTTGAAATTTAGAATTATTACATCTTCCTGGTGGTTTGGCCCTGTTATCATTATGAAAGGATTCTTTTATTTATTTATTTCCAGAAATGCCTGTTGTTTCTTTATTTTTACAAATGCTACAACAGCTTCCTTTTGGCTTCTTAAGTTAATGTTTGTGATGTGTATATTTTGCTTGTCTGAAAAGTCTTTTAATCAAAGCTTTCAGATCATTTACAATTGATGTACTTCCTGGTATATTTTTGCTATATATCTGTTGTCTAATAATTTGATTTCTGTTCTACCTTCACATGTTCCTTTTTTTTTTTAATTTTTTTAAATGTTTATTTATTTTTGAGACAATGTGAGAGACAGAGTGCAAGCAGCGGAGGGGCAGACAGAGGGAGACAGAATCTGAAGCGGGCTCCAGGCTCCAAGCTGTCAGCACAGAGCCTGACGCAGGGCTTGAACTCATGAACCGTGAGATCATGACCTGAGCTGAAGTCGGACGCTTAGCCGACTGAGCTACTCAGGCACCTCTGCAAGTTCCTTCTATGATTCCTTTTTGACCTTGCTTTTATTACATTTTTGTTAATTTCCCTCTCTTGTTATCCATTCTTTTACTATTCATTGGCTTTACATTTATTCTTTTTTCTTTTTTTTTTTTTACGCTAGAGGTTATACCATGAATCCTTAACTTTAGAATCGAATATAGATAATTCATCCTTAACTTAGAACCTAATAGAAATTAATACTTTTACCACATCCTAGAAAATACTAGAGCTTCAGATCCTTCTATCACCATTTACTACTGTAGACTTTAAAATTTTTTATTGTATGTAATTTTAATTCTACATATATTTTTTAAACTTTTTAAAAAAAAATTTTTAATGTTTATTTATTTTTGAGAGATAGAGCATGAGCAGGGGAGGGGCGGAGAGAGAGGGAGACACAGAATCTGAAGCAGCTCCAGGCTCTGAACTGCTAGCACAGAGCCCAACATGGGGCTCAAACTCACAAACCGTGAGATCATGACCTGAGCTGAAGTCAGACACTTAACCAACTGAGCCACCCAGGTGCCCCTCTATATATATTTCTTAAATCCTACCAAATATTACTCTTGTTTTGTGTGATCACTATTCCTTTAGATTTATGCATATCAGTGCCCATTCTTTTGGTCTTCATCTCTTCCTACAATTTTATATTTCCATCTTGGATCAGAACCAGTTCTCTTCTCCCTGAAGAACTCCCTTTCGTATTTCTTTTGGTACATTTCTGCTCTTGACAAGCTCTCTATTATTTTTTCTTTCTGGAAATGTCTTCATTCCTCCTTCACTTTTAAAAGACATTTTTGCTTTTTATTCCCCTTCTGGACTTTAGAGAATCCCACCATATCCTGTGGCTTCCATCATTTCTGTTGAAGGAAATGTGTCTTTTATTCCGTGGCTGGTTTTAACACTGACTTAATTTTTAATGTTCAGCAGTTTTATTATGAGGTACCTAAGTGGGTTTTCTTTGTTGTTATATAAGCTACTGCATGAGGCCATACTGCTTCTTAAATATCTCACTTAATGTCTTTTTACAACTTTGGAAAAATCTCAGCCAAAGTCTCTTCACTTACTGCTCTTTCTCCATTCTCTCACTCCTCCCATGTGGACTACAATTACATCTTATTAAAAGTTTGTATCATATTCTGTATTTTTTCAAGTGTTTATTTATTTTGAGAGAGAAAGGGAACGTGAATGGGAAAGGGGGAGGGGCAGAGACAGAGGGAGAGAGAGAAAATCCCAAGCAGGCACCATGCTGTCAGCACAGAGCCCAATGTGGGCTCAAACTCATGAACAGTGAGATCATGACCTGAGCTGAAATCAAGAGTCAGCTGCTTTACCCACTGATCCACTCAGGCACCCCATGTATCATACTCTATATGTCTTTAATGCTCTGTTTTTATTTTCTTTTATGTAGTTCACAAATTTTGATATTTTCTACTGACCTTTTTCCCAGATCACGCAATTTTTGTCACTTGAGTTGAGTTCCATATGCCTAAACCCACTAAATTTAGAGTTTTAAATTTTAGTCATTGTGTTTTTCTGTTCTGCAGTTTCCATTTGAAATCTTGTAATTTATTTTCTTGAATACATTAATAATCACAATGTTCTGAAAGTCAGTGACTCATAACTCTAATATTTGAGTCAACCGTGTATCTTTTTCTATTTATCTCTTTTGTTTCTTGGTCCTGCTTCTTACTGCATGGGGTATGTTTGAATAAATTTGGGCATTGCATATACACATTTTGAGGCTCTGGATGATGTTTCTTCCTCCTGGGAAATTTATTTTATCCTCTTGCTAGTGGCAGAGGGGCTTGTTATCTCAACTCATTGAGAACCCAAGCCAACTTGAAGCTCTTTTGCAGTCTTTGTATGAGTCTTGAGTTTCTTCCCTGACCCCCAGGGTGAAGCCCTCCAAGGCTCCAACTAAGTGCCTAGGGTGCTTCCTAAGGACCTTTTTTTCTATAAGCCATGAACTCTAATATTCATATCTCCAATACTTGAGCTTATAAAAAGTTTCCCTGAGCTTCTTAACTACTTTTAGCTCTGCCTGTTAGCCTTTTGCCCCACATCAGTACAAGCCTGTATGACGACTAGTGTTCCATATTGGTTACACTCCTCTGTGTCCTTACGTCCCAGGAATATTGTCTGCCTTACATGCTGGCCCCGCATCTTACCTCCTTTAGTAGCCTCAAGCCTCAAATTCTCTCTCTCTGTTCCTGAGTTTGTTTAAAAATTCTAATGACTTCTCTTTCACCTTTGTTTCATAAGCCTGATACATGTTTCTGAGTATTGCCACATCCCCAAGAGGAAAAGTGGCATGAAGGAAATTGTTCTTCTATCAACTTGCTTCTGATCTTTCTGCAGTGTAGACCTTCATGTCCTGGCTGATTCATTATCAGTGTGATTCCTTCAAATAGTTCATTTCTGTCTTTTGTCCAGTTTTTCTAATTATTCTCAATGGGAGCATTGGCCTTCTGCAAGCCACATCTCCAAGCCAAAAGCAGATGTCTTTGTGGTTACCTTTTCTTTTATAGGCATGCTTCAGTTAACCGTTGAGTTCTGAAGAGTTTCTTGTTGATTAAATGTTCCAGATCTCAGGATTCCTAAATGCTTTTCCAGGAGTAAGAGACAATAATTTTTTATGAAACTAAGCCCTTAATTGCAGATACTACTAAGAGAGTGCACTTACGGAAATGGCAAGGGATGGAAGGAGGTCCACTGCTGCCTTGTGACATAGGCAACGAGAGGAAGTTTGTCTTTGTAACCTCCTATCTACCTTCTCTGCTTCCCTTTACCAAACTAGCACAATGCCATCCTTTCCAAATTTGCCTTCCAGGGCATGACCCCAGTGTTCTGTCTCAAACCTCAATAGAATTTTTCCAACAAATACCAGTTACATAGATTACAATATGAATGAGAACCCTTGCAGTCATACAATGTGGTCCTATTCCAGAGCTTTCTTCAATGTACCTTGCTTAGGTCATCCTAACACAGTGTTTCCTGCTCCAGGCTATGTTGCTTAATATCACCTCTTCCTCTCCCCTCCCCCAGCTCCTTTCTGTCCTCTGCCTCTTGTTTGTCAATGACTAGAAGGTTAAATTCTATAGCTAATATATAATATAATCTTAATAGGCTAGTGTGTTACTCTTCTTGATGTAGTTTTCATTTTATATTTTTTAATGTTTATTTTTGAGAGAGAGAGAGAGAAAGAGCATGAGCAGGGGGAAGGCAGCGAGAGGGAGACAGGATCTGAACCAGGCTCTGCATGATGACAGCAGAGAGCCCCACGTGGGGCTGAAACTCCAGAATACGAGATCATGACCTGAGCGGGAGTCCATGGCTTAACTGACTGAGCCAACCGGGTACCCCTAGTTTTCATTACTAAAGAGTTCCGCTGGTTATTGAAAATTTTCTAGTAGAAGGGAATGACTTTCACGTTATCTCATTTCAGCCTGCATTCTAGTGGGGATAATAGAGACTTGAGGTTGAATTTAGATGGTGAATATTTAGTCATATTGTCAACTGGTCACATCATATATATCTAAGAACTAGCAAGAAGTTTGGTAATTATGTGTTTCATAGTTTAGCATATTTTATTTATTTCTCTTCAGTTCCTGTGGTCTAAGCCCTGTGTTCATTGGACTTAACAGAACTTAATGTTAAGAATTTTTGAGTATGTATGATAGTATTTAGATCAAGTCACATTTTATTTTAATGAGTATCATAACAATGTGTTTGTTTTTTAATATTTTGCAACACATTTTTCAACGTTGGTGATACTTTAAATCATCCCAGTCAACTGTTGAATCATTTGTCCTTTCATCTCTTAGTACTTAATTATTCACAGTGTCAGAAATTCAATTTAATTATTTTACAAGGTAAAATTGAATTGCATACATCATGAGGAACGTATTATGAATGTCTTGTACTGAAGAAATGTGTAGCCTTGTAATAAATTTTGATGACTTCCATAAAGAACTATTTAGAACAGTTTTTTTTTAAGTTTCACAATATAGGAATACTTTAGTTCTATGTGTGAAGAACAAAAGCAAGAAAGCAGTGTCCTCAGAGGGGTATATGCACATGTCTTTTGGTGAATGTGGAAACGTTATGTGCCTTAATGTGGTAACATGGGATATTTCTACTGAATATCAGGAGAAAGCATGCTAAGATCTATTGCTTTTCCCACAATTTTCTGCAAGAATGTAATAGGGATATATATACTCCTTGGTGCATACTTTTTAATAAAAACATTCTTCTTTATAAAACAAAACACAGATGAAGAAAACTACTTGTAGCATAATGAATATAACACAAAGATTATTATATGCAGCTTAAAGAATTATTATACCATAATGAATTATTAACAGGTGAATCATCACGAAGTTCAGGAAATTGAGTTTAACCAGCCACTCCAGAAGCTCTTCCACATTCCCTATCCCAATCACATGACCTCCTTTCCTTTGTAAAGGTAACCACACTTCTGATTTTCGTAGTAATTATTTCTTTGCATTTCTTTAAACATGATTACCCAAGGGTGTATCACTAGTGTATTTCTAAACATTGTAATTAATTTTCCCCATTTTAAAAGGTATTTTTAAAGTCTGTTTTAGCCAAGTGCTCCCTCACACTTCTTTTTATGTCCTTGCTCTTCATTCATTGAATAACCCAGGTTGTTTGATCTGTAGAAATCCAACCCTCTGAATTTTGCTGTATTAATTACTTCCTTGGGTGCAGTTTGGCAGTTTGGAAGCCTTGTGAACCTTGAGCTAACATCATTCATAAATATCTCTACATGTCATTTCTAAGATGATGAAAGGCATTTTACACCATCACTGAAAAGGAATGTGTATGTATGTTTCAGATAGGCAGTTTGTATGAAGCTTTTCTGTAATCCTGTTGAGATCATAGTAAATGAATACACTCAAGTTTTTGATTCAGTGAAAGTCTAAGATATGTGTACTTACGTGCATGGCCTTGAGTTTCTGAATCTCCTTTCTGATTACTTCACTGTGTTAGCTAGGGAGACAAGAGGAGTTAGACAAACATAGTGAATTAATATCCCTTAGGATACCATTTCCCAAAATGTGTGTTGGAGAACATTAATTGCTCTTGATATGTTAATACATGCACCCCAAAAAAAGTGACTGTAGTTAAATAAGTTAAGAAAATGCCAAGTCAGAGTACTTATAAGCATATAAGGTTACTAAAAAGTTCTGGCTTAAACAACATTGTTTAATTTTGGTTAACTTATTTTTCAAGATATCCTTGACCAGAGAAAGTTTTTTTATTTGTTTGTCTCCACTGAATACTTAACAATATCTTGTGATACACTTGTTTACCATAGATAACTTTAGGACATTCTCATCAGGATTGCACTGAATCTGTAAATCAAACTGGGATCATAGCCATCTTATCAATATTGTCTTCTGATCCCTGAATGTAGGAGGCCTTTCTGTTTCTTTAGATCTTTAATGTCTTTCAACAGTGGTTTGAAGTTGTCAGAGTATACCTTTTGCACTTCTTTTGTTAAATTTATTCCTGCATATTTTATTCTGTGATACTATAGAATTGGAATTGTTTTCTTAATTTTCTCTTTGTATTGTAAAGTGTAAGTGTATAGATTTATATAATAAATTTTTGTATATTGGAATTCTTTTCTGCAATCTTGTTGAATTTATTAGTTGCAATAATTCTTAGAAGTTTCCTTAGGATTTTTTATACACACAATCCTGTCATGACATCATTTTATTTCTTCTTTTCCAATCTGGTTGTCACTGATTTAATTTTATTGCCTAATTGATCTTACTAGAACCTTTGGTACAATGTTAAATAGAAGTGGTAAAAGTGGACATACTTGTCTTGTTCCTGATTCTAGGGAGAAGGAATTCATTCTTCACCATTAAGTGTATGACTAGGATAAATCCCACTTTGGTCATGGTATATAATCCTTTTTATAGATTGCTAGATTTGGTTTGCTAGTTTTTTGTTGAGGAGTTTTACACCTACATTCTTAAGAGATGTTGGTTTGTAGTTTCTTATGATAACTTTGTCAGGTCTGGGTTGTTAGAGCCTCATAGAATGCGTTAAGTATTCGTTTAAATATTAGGCAGAATTCAACAGTGAGGCCATCTGGGCTTGCACTTTCCTTTATGGATAGTTTTCAATTACTAATTTAGTCTTTTTACTTCTTAAATATCTTTTCATTTTGTCTATTTCTTCTTAAATCAGTTTGGGTAGTTTTTGTCTTTTGAATAATTTTGTCCATTTCAATATATTATCTAATTTATTGGCATACATTGTTCATGGTATTCTTTAATAATCATTTTTATTTCTATACGGTTGGTAATAATGTTCTTCTCTTTCATTCCTAATTTTAATAATTTGAGTTTTCTCTCTTCTCTTATTGGTAAATGTAACTAAAAGTTTGTTCATTTTTTCCCAACTTTATTGAGATATAACTGACATACAGCATTGTGTAAATTTAGGGTATACAACGTGTTGATCTGATGCACTTATATATTGCAAAATGATCACCAATATAGTATTAGCTATACTTCCATCACATCACATGATCATCATTTTCTTTTTTGTGGTAAGAACATTTAAGATCTACTCTTAGCAACTTTCAAGTATAGAATACAGTATCATTAAGTATAATTACTATGCTATACATTAGATTTCCAGAACATACTTATCTTAGAGCTGGAAGTTTATACTCTTTGAAAGGTTTCTCAATTTTGATGATGTTTTCAAAAAACCAATTTTTGGTGTCATTAATCTTCTCTATTTGCTTTTATCTCTAGTCCAATCTTTATTATTCCCTTCTTTCTGTTTGCTGGGGGTTTAGTTTGTCTTTTCCCTTCCATGTGTTAAGGTGGAAGGTTATTATTCTATTGATTTGGGATTTTTTCTTATTTTTTATTATAGGCATTTATAGCTATAAATTTCCCCATGAACCCTGCTTTTATGGCTGCATTTCATAAGTTTTGGTATTCTATGTCTTCATTTTTATTCATCTCAAAGTATTTTCTAACTCACTTCTAATTTCTTCTTTGACCCACTGATTATTTAGAAGTGTTTTATTTCATTTACATATATTTATGAGTTCCCCAAATTTCTCTCTGATGGATTTCTAATTTTCATTATTTTGGGAGAATATTATCCGGTTTGTTTTATGGCTTAGCATGTGGTCTATCCCAGAAAATGTGCCGTACGCACTGGAAAAGCATGTATACTCTGCTGTTGCTGGGTGAAGGGTTCTATAGATATCCATTAAGTCTGGGTGGTTTATAGTGTTGTAGGAGTCTTCGTTTCCTTGTTCCTCTGACAGTTGTTCTATCCATTACTTAAAGTGAAGTACTGAGGTCTCCAACAAGTGTTGTTGAATTGTTTATTTCT
Organism: Panthera tigris; assembly: GCF_018350195.1. Lineage (NCBI taxonomy): Eukaryota > Metazoa > Chordata > Mammalia > Carnivora > Felidae > Panthera > Panthera tigris. The sequence goes on from NC_056660.1 coordinate 107,519,279, forward strand.
CCCTTCCTTTCTGTAAGTGTTCGCTTCATGACTTTGGTTATTAGGTACATGTCTCAGTGATTAGGTTTATAACTTACTATGTATTCCTAATAGATTTACCATTTTATAAAAATTTACTCTTTAGGGGCGCCTGGGTGGCTCAGTCGGTTAAGCGTCCGACTTCAGCTCAGGTTATGATCTCACAGTTTGTGGGTTCGAGCCCTGCGTCAGGCTCTGTGCTGACAGCTCAGAGCCTGGAGCCTGTTTCAGATTCTGTGTCTCCCTCTCTTTCTGACCCTCCCCCATTCATGCTCTGTCTCTGTCTCAAAAATAAATAAACATTTAAAAAAAATTTTTTTTTAATTTACCCTTTATCAATTGTCTTTATCTCTAGTAATATTTTTTGTTTCAATGTCTATTTTCTCTGATGGTAGTGTAGCCACTGTAGCTGTATTATGGTTGCTGTTTGCATGATGTATCTTTTTCTATCCTTTTACTTTTAATCTATTTATAACTTTGAATCTAACAGGAATCTCTTAGACATAGCATATATTAGGGCTTGTTTTTTTTTTTAATCCAGTGGACAATCTTTTTTTTTGCTTGGTTTGTTTAATTTATGCATATTTAGTTTTATTATTGATATAGCTGGATTTGCATTTGCAATGTTACCTTTTGTTTTCTATACGTCTCATGTATTTTTCATTTCTCTATTCTTCCTTCACTGCTTTCTTTTGCTTAATCATTTTCTAATGTAACATTTTCATTCCTTTAATGATTTTTCATAATTTTTTGTTGAGTTGTTTTCTTATTTTTTGCTGTAGGGCTACTTCTTAACTTACCAGAATCTTCATCAGATTTATATTAACTTAATTCCAGTAAGAGAGATAGAAATGCTCAGTTTGTGTAGCTCTACTCCATTTTCTTCTGTTTCGTCTTATTGTGGTTTCATATGTTATATCTCTGTGTATCACAAAATCAACAATGCATTGTTATAATTATTATTTTATATAATTTTGGATCTTTTCAGAAGCTAAGAGAGCAAGGAAAGCAAGTGTGTGTGTGTGTGTGTAGTGTATATATACACACTTATTATATATATAGCATTTATTATATCTTATTTAGCAATAAGTATCTTATTTACCATTTCTGGTTCTTTTTACTTGCTCCTGTGGATTCGAGTTAACCTGTAGTGTCATTTCTTTAGTCCAATACAGTTTTGTTTTCATCTTCTCCTTTTTGCTGTATTTCTATATAAGTCCAACAATATGATTATATACATATTGGGGATTTTCAGTTCTTTTAATTCTCTAATTTTTTTAATCATATAATTTTATGATTTGATTTATCAGTTAAAATCATGTAAATTAAGTGATGTTTATTTACATTTAAAATTTCCTTTCACTAAAAGAACATTTACCTTTGAGTACCTATTTTTTTTTTCACTTTTGTGACCCTTTATTTTTTTATTGAAGTACAATTAATATGCAATGATATATTAGTTTCAGGTGAACGACATAGTGAATCAACAATTCTATACATTACTCGATGGTCGCTGTAAGTGTAGTCACCAGTCATCACCGTACAACATCATTACAATATAATTGACTGTATTCCCTGTACTCTACTTTTCATCTGTGATTTATTCAAAAAATGTTTATTGTATAAATAGGGGCACTTGGGTGGCTCAGTTGGGTAAGCATTCAGCTTTGGCTCAGGTCATGATCTATTGGTTCGTGGGTGATAGCCCTGCATGGGGATCTGTGCCGACAGCACAGAGCCTGGAGCCTGCTTCAGATTCTGTGTCTCCCTCCCTCTCTGCTCCTCACCTGCTCACACTCTGTCTCTGTCTCTCAAAAATAAACAAACATTTAAAAACAAGAAGTTTTTTTTAATGTTTATTATATGCATATTGTTTTAGTCAATTACTTTTTAAGTCAATTATGAGAAGAAAGGAAAAGAAATGTGCATTTATACGTTTATACTGTCTTTTATAATTATGTAACTCCCTTTACCAGTGCTTTTGGTTTTTTCTTAGGTGTTTGAATGACTCTCTAGGGTTACTTGCTTTCAGTCTGAAAAACTTCCTTTATAGTATTTCTCATAACACACGTCTGCTAACAACACACATTCTTTCAGTTTTTAGTGATCTCAAATGTTTTTATTTTCTCTTACCTTTGAAATAAGATTTTTCTGGATTTATGATTCTTGTTTGACAGGTTTTTTTTTTCCTTTGAGCATTTTGGCTCTAGTAAGATTTTTCTGGATTTATGATCTTGGTTGACAGGGTTTTTTGGGGGTTTTTTTGAGCACCTTTAAGCACTTCTTACCTCCATTGTTTCTGATGAGAAATCAATGATTAATTTCATTGAAGTTCCTTTGTAAGTGACAAGACATTTTTCTCTTACAACTTTTAAGATTTTCTTCTTATCTTTGACTTTCTGCATTTTTATTAGGAATTGTCTCTGTGTTGATCTCTTTCTGTTCATTCTACTTGGATTCCAATAAGCTTCTCAGATACGTAGGTTTTCATTCAATTTAGGACATGTACAGCCATTATTTCTTCAAATATTTTGTCCTCTTTTTTCTCTCTTTCTAAATACTTGATTTTGTGTATGTTGTTGATTTTAATGGTGTCCCACATTTCTCGGATGTAATGCCCCCGATTTCGAATCCGAGAGACCACCAAGGAGCCGGTACTGATGCAAACGCACCAGCGTTTATTTGCAAGCTCGAGCTTGGGCCCAAGTATACCCCACACAGCAGAGCAGGGACTTGGACCCCTAGGTTAAGAGGCGTAGCAGTTTTATAGGGGCCAGTGGCCAATGAGATTGGATTGTAACACACACAGAAAGTTGCATAGTCATGTCAGTCCACACGCAGGTGGCCAGTTAAATTACAATTTACCCTATAGTAACTGTTTGAACTAGCCTATCACTCTGGTCAGAATTGACGCACAAGTTTGGCGGGCAAAAGGCGGGGTTTACATTCTTTGGGGTTAGGGGTTCCGTATTCCTGTATGAGCCGGTTTCCAGTAAGGGTGTGCTCAGCGGCTTGACTAGGGTGGGGGAGTGTCTTAAGCAATAAGTAGGTCATGTGGGGGTTATACGTGAGATGGTGGGTGTAGCACAAAATGGAGTTAGTCTTGCTCTGCTTGTCCAGGGGTAGGGGATTTTTGTTAAATTCCTTGGGTCCCACATCGGAGACTCTGTTTTTCTTCATTCTCTTTTCTCTATATTCTTTGGATTACATAATCTCTGTCAACTCATATTTGCTAATTCATTCTTCTGCCAGTTCACATCTACTGTTGAGCACCTCTAGTGAATTTTTCATTTCAGTTATTGTCCTTTTCAACTCCAGAATCTCCATTTGATTCTTTCTTATAATCTCTAACTCTATATTGATATTCTCTATTTGATGAGACATTGTCTTCATACTCTTCTTTAATCATGGTTTCCTTTCGTTCTCTAAATGTATTTACGACCACTAATTTGAAATGTTTGTCAGTTAAATCTGACATTGGATTGCTCTTCCAGGCAGGTTGCTTTGCTTCCTTTTCACCCCCTATATACCCGTTACATTTTTCTGTTTCTTTGCAGGTCTCATAATTTTGGTTAAAACTGGGGCATTTTAGCAACTCTGGGTACTGGTCCCTCTCCTCTGGAGACTGTTATTGTTTATTTGTTTAGTGACTGGTTGGATTATTTTTTTCTATTTCCCCCTCCTCCCCCACCCCTTTAAGGTCTCAGGCATTCCTCTTCAGAGTATATAGCCTTGGGCATGCTTATAGTAGATAGTTTGGACAAGGTTCTTTTTGACTCTTTCTTTCCCTGACTGCATCAATCTGTTAAGCTCCAATAATTGCTGGGTGATTGCTCCATTGTTTTCAATGAGGCTCTGTGGTATAAATTGTGTCCTAGACTGATCTACTTAATCAGGATCCCTTGCAGAGATAGTATTTGAGGCCAGTGTTTGAGATTTGTTCTGACTCTAGAATGACTCTTCTTAGCTTTTCTTTTCCCTGGTTCCCTCTGGTAAACTAGCTGGTCTCTGGATTAGTTTCTATCTGTAATGAAGCTACTGTCCTGCTCTTAATTACCTTGCACCAGAACCTCCATTGTTTTTGAGTGCCCTCAGGCCTGAACATGCTTACATTTTGTTTCAAATAGTCAGTTCTCTTGGATAGAACTTCAGAGCTCCCTAATTTATGGCTGCCTCTTCCCCTGGGCACAATCTGTAAGACAAGGGGCTAGAGCTGGGGCTGGGAATAGTGGTATGCTTTTGTCTGAGTGATTCCTGCTTTTGTTACTGTGCACAGGATGGGAGTGGTTGCCTCTGGTCTTCTTCGCTTGCCTCTCCTGGCCTGCAACCTCAGACCTATGAATGAGCTGGGGCTGGGGCCCCAGTGTTCTTAGGGTCATACACACATAAATGTAACATTTCTTTCCACACATGGGGGCTGGGCAGAAAAAGGGAGGCCACAAACTCTTGGCAGCACTTAATAGGAACTTAGTTATGCAAGTAGTAGCTGTGGGGTACAATGAGAAATGTGGATGTTCTGCCCCTCTTGAGAAGACATTGTAGCTTTTGATGGCGTGCTTGACCAAAAGGGAGCCCTGTGTTCTTTGGATTGCAATTTCTGTCACATTGGCCAAGGAAGCAGGGAGAAGGGAATGGGTTGTGGATCAAAGGCACAAATTACTGCTGTTCTTACTTTTAATAGATTTTCTTAAAGAAGTGTTTTTTCCCTTGCTTTATATCTTTAGAATTATTTCTAGAGACTTCAAATGGTTTTAAAAAATGACTTCAATAATTTATTGAATACTATGTATTCCCTAAGAAGCCTAAGAAATAAAATATCATAGAAGCAATCATAGCCCTCTGTATTCTACTTCCTATATTCTTCTAACCCATTTCCCTCTCTTTCTCCATAAATAACCATTATCTTGAATTTACTGTTCCACGTTTCTATCATATTTTTATAATTTATTTCATATGTATATTCTGAAACAGAAAACATGATTCATTCAAGTATACAATAAGATAAATATTAAGACAGTGAGCAGGGTGCCTGGGTGGCTCCTTTGATTAAGCGTCTGACTTTGGCTAAGGTCATGATCTTGTGGTTTGTGAGTTCGAGCCCCGTGTCAGGCTCTGTGCTGACAGCTCAGAGCCTGAAGCCTGCTTCTGATTCTGTGTCTCCCTCTCTCTCTGACTTTCTCCTGCTTGTGCTGTCTCAAAAATAAATAAACATTTAAAAAAAATTTTTTTTAAAGACAGCATATTTCATAAATAAATTTAGCTCTTGTTTGAAAGAACACCATTAAAGGCAAGAATATTGGCAGAAAGTAGCCTTAAAGTTTATCATTGGTAACTTAAAAGTAATTACTTCATTGTTATATAAAAATATCTGAAGTGACATGAAATCCTACCGTCATTAATTGGTAATCACATCTACATTGTCAAGTGTTTCAGGGAATGTTGATTCTGGTTTCCTAGTGTTACAGTGCCCTGATAAAACACTATGGAGTATTAATGTGCATGTCTCTCATTCCCAACGTAGCAAATTCTGCTCAGCATGAACACATGTGGCCTGGCCATAGCAATACTCATGTGGGAAACTGGTGGAAACAGAATGGATAGCAATTTAAGAGAGGTGGATTGTTATTTCAGGAGGTGAGTAGAACAACAGAGAAGTGTATGAAAGTCCAGAGTCAGTAAATTTTGAAGGACTTGAGTTGGGAACCAGAGAAAGTAGGAGGGTAGGAGAAGGATATATAGTCTCTCTGTGACAGATTCACCTGGCTAAAAAGATGTGTGGCTCAGAAGAAAGGAGGTCTATAGTATGTTGAAGTCTTATGTTCGAGGAAGGGGATAGAAATCAGTAGTAAGTTCATTAGCAGGGGCCTGACATAGACCTAAGATAACCCCAAATGACCATGTCCTATAAGTGGAGATCCCCTCTCTTTGAATGTGCATGGAAACTATGTATGATGGGTTATCACTCCAGTAGTTATGTTGTAGTAAATGGAAAAGGAAAAGTATATGGAAAAGGTGGAGGGATTTTGCAAATAAGGCTGACTTTATCAGTTGATCCCTTTGAAAGCAAAAGCTCTCCTGCTACCCTTGAAGAAGTAAAAAGCCATGTCATGAACCACCTAGGGAAATGGGCAAGTTCTGGGAGCAGAGGGCGTCAGTCCTATAGGCACAAGGAACTGAATTCTACCAACTGTCTAGATAAACTTGGAAGAGGGCTCTGAGCTCCAGATGAGAATGCATGCTAGCCAATACCTTGATTGGAGGCTTGTGACATCCAGAGCAGGAGACACAATTAAGCCATGCCCAGACTCGTGACCCAAGGAAAGTGAGGCAGTAAATTTGTATTGTTTTTAAACCACTATCTTTGTGGTAATTTGTTCCACAGCAATCAAAAACTAATCAAGACCTCTTTCAGATGTTTGGTTAGGGCAGGAAGATATCTAGCCAGGCTTCTAAAGAAAAATATCACAATAACTTAGAGCATTTTGGAAAATATTTGATCATTGTGACTATCCCATTTGCCTATGTCTAGTCCATTATTTTAAAGACCTGAGAAGAGCCATTCTTGAGCTAGTTTTTTAAGACTGTTTCCTCATTGCTTAGTTTTAGAACATTTTGCCTATGGCTATTGACTAGTTTTTCAAATATTATAGCAATATTTTCTATTTATTAAATGATGGCATTTGAAGCTGGTAACTATGACAAACTGGTTGTTCTTCTATGAAAGACTGATATCCTCATTTCTATAATTATATTTCCAATGGTCTCACCTGGGTTTTTCCACTCAAAGTAACTTGCTGTTATTGAAGGAAACAAAAATAAATGTCTTAATAATTTTCTAATTAGCACTTCAGGCAAATCTAAGATAGATGTTGGAAAGGTTGATATGTACACAATGTCTTAGCAATCATAAACAAGAAAGAAGATGTCTGTGCTTCGGAAAGAACCATTCAAAACATTTGGTACCCCACCCTTTCGTTTTTATGTTTAATCTGTGCTCTTCTACTCAAAATCCATTGGAAGATTAGCAATCCCTCTGTAACATTATTTATTTAATAAAAATGAATATTTGCTTATTTTGGTTTTTATTTCATTTTGTGTGTTAAAAATTTTTTTTTCCATAAAGGAATAAAGGATTCAAAGAAATTGAATTTGCTCTGACCTTTATATCATTTTAAGGGCCAGTGAATTTCTGAAGATACAAGATTAAACAAATCTCTGTAATTAATTGGTTTAGATTAGTCAGGATAAATATTATGCTTCGTTTTAGAAACTTATAGTAATGGCATGGAGTTGAGAAGAATCTTCTCCATGTGTCGTGAGGTTGCTCATGAGAAAAGCTAGCAAATGGAGTGGCCAGGCAAAGTTTATAGGTGGATGTCTGCTCTTCTTTCTTTTCAGTTCCATTTCTTGCCAAGAAGTGGCAAAAATCTTCCAAAATCTAATGCCCCAAAGGGCAGCTCAGAATGACAGCAACTGCTCAGAAAATCTTTTGAGGGAGGGGAGAAAAAGTGCTTAGGAATGATTCCAGATCATCAGCCCAAGAATTTGAGGGAGTTGCTTAAAGGCAAAGCAGTAGGTCACTTGTTTCTAGTACTGCAAGGTTTTTTCAGTCTGTAGTCACCTGGGTTAAAACATGCGAGGACACATTAGAAGCCATGTTTCACATTCATTCACTGTTAGGATCTTGAAAAAAGTTGCTGGCCTGAGTACCTTGTTACTCTCTCATTAGAAAAATAGCAACCCAAGTGATCCTGTGACACTGCCTTTCTCTGCCATAGGAAAAAGATACAGCACTTCCCAAAGCCTGGCATCTGATAACACATTATACCGTAATCAGAAATTACCCTACACCAAGCAGAGCTAATGGAGTGGAGCAAAATCTTTAGGAACAAGTCCCCTTTTGTTATTGGAGAGCTTTTCACAAGTCATTCTGTTTCCTTGCAGTGTGTGGTACATTAGCAGAGACAAAGACCTGAGCCTCTCTAGTAACCTATGAAGTAAATAGGTCAGCTAATCTGGACTGAATTCACTGCAGTTTGCAGCAGGTAAAGTTCTTTGCCAACCCATCCCTGTGATGTCCCTGTACTCCTTCAGCCAGGAGGAATTAGTGCTCTAGCACATAGCACATGAAACCAGCACTGACTGGGTTTTTAATGTATAATTTTAACTAGCCTTTTCTTCTGTTGCTTGCCATCCTTGGCTAGTTCCATGAGCTAACAGTGTTGGAAATGACTTCGTTTATTTATTTTCTATCACTGCTGCAACTGCTTGAATCAGAACAAATTATGGAATAAATTTCAGTCTGTACTCTTGGACTGTAACTACAAAGTATGCATGTTTACATTGGATGCAAATAATTGTCTTTCCTTAATAATATTAATGAGGGGCACCTGGGTAGCTCAGTCGGTTAAGTGTCCGACTCTTGGTTTCAGCTCAGTTTATGATCTCACAGTTCATGAGTTTGAGCTCCCATTAGGCTCTGTACTGGCAGCGTGGAGTTTGGGATTCACTTTCACTCTCTCTCTCCTTGTGCCTCTGCCATGCACACACACTCTCTCTCTCTGTCTCTCTCTCTCTCTCAAAATAAATACACTTTTTAAAAAATAAAAATATTTATGAAATACTTATTTCTTTGTAAATATTAAATAAAGGGAACAAGACCTATGATGACCTCCTAAATCAGCCTTGTGTTTAAGCCTCCATATCTATCATTATGATATATAGCATCTTTTTCTGAGCATCCTTTTGCATTTTTCTCCCCATCTCCAGCTCTGGTTAATTTATTCAATACAATTTAAAAAATAATAAATGGACTTTGTTGGAGCAGTTTGAAATTTACAAAAAAATGAACAAAAGGAGAGTGAGTTCCCATATACTGCCTCACCACTTTCTTCAGTGTCCCCTTTTGTTACCCATTGTTAGTGCAATACATTTGTTACAGTTGATGAGACAATGCTGAGACATCATCATTAACTAAAGTCTATGGTTTACATCAGTGTTCACTTTTGTGTTGTGTTTGTTGTGTTGTATATGTTTCTTGACAAATATACAATGAGATGTTTCCACCGTTATTTTAAAAAGAATCCAGGTACCACTTTGAGTGTTAATTTTCTGGTTCTGCAGATACTGTAAAACTAAACAAGAAAATAATACTGTCCTTGTTGAGCTCCAGAATTGCCAATTGACCGTTAAGGTACCTCCAGCGTACCCACCACTGTATGTTGTTTCTGTCGATGTGAGTGATCGCTGTCGTGCAAGAATGCTTTTCTTCTTTTTCTGTGGTGATGAAAGCTGCCTTGTTTATGTTAAGTGAGTAGATCCAAATGAGAACTAAGAGGAACATCTAGATGAAGTCTTCTACCGATCCTACTTTGTGACTATCTCCATTACCTTCCAATACATGTATACTTGAATCTCATATATAAGAAAGATGATGGTGGGGATTTTGGCCATGGTAGAGTTTTGGTGACATCTAGGAAAACCCTTAACTAAACTTTCTCATTAGCAATTTTCCCGTTCTCTTTTTATTTAAAAATTTGTGTACTTGATCTTTCCCTTTTTTTCATTGGGATTAGGCTGTAACATGTTTTATTGATTTACAAAATATAAGGTTGTATTGTTTTATTCTTCATAAATATTCTCAACTTTTATCTTTATTTTTTCAGTGTTATTAGATTCATAATTTTTTTTCTGGAAAAAGGATTCACACATCTTTATTTTCCTCTTTGTATGTAAAACTATGTTTTACTTTTTATCTGCTAAACATATATGCATAAATAATATAAATGTACATGAAAAATTTAAGTAGTAATAATAAACACACATGTATTTATTGCACAGGATAAGAAATAGAATTTTACTAATACCTTCTTTTTTATTATGGCTTATTTATTGTTGAGAGACAGAGAGAGACAGAGTGTGAGCGGGGAAGGGGCAGAGAGAGAGGAAGACACAGAATCCGAGGCAGGTGCCAGGCTCTGAGCTGTCAGCACAAAGCCCAGTGCGGGGCTCAAACTCACAAGCTGGGAGACCATGACCTGAGCTGAAGTCGGAAGCCCAACTGACTGAGCCACCCAGGTGCCCCTAATTTTATTAATATCTTAGAAAGGCACTGAATAAACCTCTCTGGTGCTTTTCTCCTTCTTTTCCCCTAACAAAATCCACAGTCCTGAAGTTTATGGTACTCATTACTTAGCTTTGCTTGATAGTTTTACTACCTGTATATTTATCCTTAAGTAATATACTGGTAAATTTTGCCACCATTTATACATAATAGGAATGAAATTATGCTGTATTTTTCTAAGACTAGCTTCGTTTGTTTAGTATTATATTTTTGAGTTCACTTGTTTTCACAGCTATATATTTTCCAAAAAATGAGTATACCAGAATGTATTCATTTGAATAGGAGCAGAATAAGCGACCCCAAAATGTGCCACTTTTATATGTGGATTATTTTGAGCTGGAAGCAATCAAGACCCAGCAGACTCAAAAACTTTTACCTCTCTCTTAACTGCCTGAAAGAATTTAGATAGGGGGCCTAGCCCAGAAAGAGAAGTTTTACCAGAGAATTTTTTATCTGAAAGACATACCTGCATGGCAGGGCAAACATCTCATTACCTGTCTGTTCTGTTTATCTCCCTATGGATTGTTCTGTTCGCCTTCTAGCCCTGGACCCTATCTCATTTCTTAGCTCAGGATGGCTTACAAGCCTCAGTTGCCTGATTGTCTTTGGGTCTCATATTTTTATGGGGCTTCCATGCCTATGAAATTAAATTTGTTTTTCTCATATTAATCTGTTCTAAAATCAATTTAATTAGTATGCCAAAGAACCTAGGAGGGTATAAGAAAATTTGTCCACCTTGACACATTTAACTGTGAGTGAAGTCACATTCTTTCCCATTTTAACTATTAGGAACACCATTCCTAATGGGCAAAAAAATATTTTTGATCTTTAATTTATTTATTTTTATTTTATTTAAATCCAAGTTAGTTAACTTATAGTTTAAGAATGGTTTCAGGAGTAGAATTTAGTGATTCATCACTTACATATAACACCCAGTGTTATCATCCCAAAAATGCCCTCCTTAATGCCTATCACCCATTTAGCCCATCCCCCCCCCGCCCCCCCCCCCCCCCCGGAGACCCTCGGTTTGTTCTCTATACTTAGGAGTCTCTTATGGTTTGCTTCTCTCTGTTTTTATCCTATTTTTCCTTCCCTTCCCCTATGTTCATTTGTTTTGTTTCTTAAATTCCACATGAGTGAAATCATAAGGTATTTATCTTTCTCTGAATAATTTATTTTGCTTAGCATAATACATTCTAGTTCCATCCATGTTGTTTCAAATTGCAAGATTTCGTTCCTTTTAATTGCCAAGTAATATTCCACTGAATATATAAACCACATTTTCCTTATCCGTTCATCCATCGATTAATATTTGGGCTCTTTCCGTAATTTAGCTATGTTGATAGCACTGCTGTAAACATCGGGGTGCATGTTCCCCTTTGAACCAGCATTTTTGTATCCTTTGGATAAATGCCTAGAGGTACAATTACTGTGTCATAGAGTAGCTCTATTTTTAATTTTTTAAGGAATCTCCATACTGTGTTCTAGAGTGACTGTTTGCATTCCCACCAACTGTGTGAGAGTGTTCCCTTTTTAAAAATCTTTTTACACTTATTTATTTTGAGAGAAAGAGAGAATGTGCATAAGAGTCGGGGAGGGGCAGAGAGAGAGAGGGAGAGAGAGAATCCCGAGGCGGGCTCCGTGCTGTCAGTGCAGAGTCCAGTTTGGGGCTCAATGCTATGAACTGCGAGACCATGACCCGAGCCAAAATCAAGAGTCCAACACCCAACCAACTGAGCCACTCTGGTGTCCCAAAAGTGTTCCCTTTCTCCACATCCTCATCAACATCTGTTGTTTTTTGTGTTGTTGATTTTAGCCATTCTGACAGTTGTGAGGCTATATTTCATTGTGGTTTTGATTTGTACTTCCCTGATGATGAGCAATGTTGAGCATCTTTTCATATGTCTATTAGCCATCTGGATGTCTTCTTTGGAAAAGTGTCTGTTCATGTCTTTTGCCCATTTCTTTACTGGATTTGTTTGTTTGTTTGTTTGTTTGTTTGTTTGTTTGTTTTGCGGGTTGAGTTTGATAAGTTCTTTATAGATTCTGAATACTAACCCTTTTTCGGAAATGTCATTTGTAAATATCTCCTGTTCCATCTGTTGCCTTTTAGTTTTGTTGATTGTTTGCTGTGCAGAAGCTTGTTATCTTTATGAGGGCCCAGTAGTTCATTTTTGCTTTTATTTCCTTTGCCTCCACAGATATGTCTAGTAAGAAGTTGCTGTGGCCAAGGTCAAAGAGGTTGTTTGTTGCCTGTTTTCTTCTCTAGGATTTTGTTGGCTTCCTGTCTTACATTTAGGTCTTTCATCCATTTTGTTTTTGTGTATGGTATAAGAAAATGGTCCAGGTTTATTCTTCTGCCTATTGCTGTCCAGTTTTCCTGACACCATTTGCTGAAGTGACTGCCTTTTTTCCATTGGATATTCTTTCCTGCTTTGTCAAAGATGAGTTGGCTATACATTTGTGGGTCCATTTCTGAGTTCTCAAAAAGAAATTTTTTTTGAGAAATATACCAAAATGTGGCCATTCTACCCTGAATGAACATTTGGATTAAATCCCTATTTCTTGCTATTTGGGACAATCTTCCTATGAGCATTCTTGTACATGTCTCATTGTGTAAGTTCAAATGTTTTCATTTTTTTTTAAAAAAATTTTAATGTTTATTTATTTTTGAGAGAGAGAGAGAGAGAGAGAGATGGAGTGTGAACGGGTGAGGGGCAGAGAGAGGGAGACACAGAATCCGAAGCAGGCTCCAGGCTCCAAGTTGTCAGCACAGAGCCCGATGCGGGGCTCAAACTCACAAACTGTGAGATCATGACCTGACCAAAGTCAAACACTTAACCAACTGAGCCACCCAGGCACCCCAAATGTTTTCATTTTTTATTTTTATTTTAAACCACTAAGGGTATACCACATACCATTTACATGCTTAATACTAAAACTATTTGGCAATATGGCTGAGTAAGTTTACATTTACACAAGTATTAAGAGTTTCCATTGCTTCATATATTTGAACACACTATGGTATAAAATTTTAATTTTTGACAATTTGGTGAGTCTGAAATGGAACAAATTTGGTCCTAATATATCTTTGCATCTGTCTGACCTCTGTGGCATCTGTGGTCACATCCCTTTTTCATTGCTTCTTTGTAATTTCTCTCTCTCTTTTTATTAATCTGGCTAGATTTTTTAAACATTTTAATTGCCTTTTCAAAAAAAAGCAGCCTTCATTCTTTGTTTTATTTCTGTGTTTTGTTGGTTTTCTATTTTATTAAGTCTATATTTTACTCTATTACCTTTTTTCTTCTTCTTTATTTGGTTTACTTTTTATTTATTTCTAATTTCTTAAGTTATATAGTGCTTTCATTAATGTTAAGCCTTTATTCTTTAATCATGTAAGCTTTCAAGGATACGTTTCCCCTAGATATTTAGCTCTTTCCCACAGTTTAAAATCATTTTAATCCCTTTCTAAACACTTTTTACTTCCTATTATGACTTCATTTTAATTCATGAGTTATTTAGAAATGTATTTAAAAATTTTTGATATTTGGGTTCTTCTAGTTGTCATTGGGTTATTGATATCTATGTTCATTATGTGTGGTCAGAGAATCTGTTGTTTTACAGTTTACCATTTACCATATGTTTTACCATTCCTTTGATATGTTTTGAGATTTGCATTATGGCCTTAGAAAAAAATATATAATTATATTACTGTGTTGAGAGTGCTTGGAAAGATTTATTCTCTAATTGGCCCATGCAATTTTTATATAATCATTAAATTAAACTTGTTAATCCTATTGTTTAAGTATTCTATGTCTTTAATGACTATTTTTGGTTACTCTAGCTCTCACTCTCTTACCATTGACTGAGAAGGCTTTAATGTTCCCCTCAGCATGGCTGACCTCTAGATAGAATTCTTCCTAACTCTGGGACCCTAACATCCTTTTGCCTAGAGCATTTACTTTAGAAATCTTGTCATTGTAATTTATTTCTCTGCCCCTTTCAGATGTAAAAGTTTTTAAGCTTCTTGCCAGTTTTACAACCAAAGAATGTCTTTCTCAAGGACCTGGGAGCCATCCTTTTAAAACATAATCATCAAGAAAGATACCACCCCTATCACTTAGTCTCTGTGAAAAAATACCTGTCTCTAAGATATTTATTTTTTATCGTTTGTGGTCTTAATGTTTTAGTCATGTAATTTTAACATCACATGCATATATTTTGATATTTTATAAAATATCCAATCCAGTATTCTTTGCATTTTAGATAAGCAGAACGTCAATTTATATTCAAAATGATTACTGACAGGTTTTTAGCTCTTTCTACTTTATATTTCTCATTTCTGTTTATTTTGTTGTTCTTTCATCCTATGTTGAGACTGATGGAGGAAATTTTCCTTGTTCTTTTCTGAGCTAGAATTTATTTTTCATTCAACCTTTTACAAAGGATATACCTCCTTGGTGCCCCTGAATCATCTAGGGGACACACACTTAATCTCAACTTGAAAAGATCTTTGGAATTATCTTCTATCCCTAAGGTTATAGTTTTTTAACCAAGCAGAAGCTGAAGTCCTAGAATTTTTTTAACCGAGTTAAGATTCATATTTATCTTTTATCAGTTTTAAGCATGTTGGTTTTTTTTTTATCACTTCTCTTGTATTTCAGAGGGTCTGCCTACATGATGCTTAATCATTTTCTAAATACTCTGCAATGTATATTTGTATTTCCTCTTTGATAAGAGAGGAATTTAAGAGATAGTTTTTAAAATTCTGTCATAGATTTTTTTTGAGTTTCCATGTTTTCTTTTACTTTTAGCTTTATTTCCTTATGCTCAGGTTCTACCAGGGTTTCAGTGCTAACTTCTATCAACTTACTCTGCCAATACTCCCCAAAGTTTAACGTGTATCCAAATCACCTAGATGTCTTGTTAAAAATGCAGATCGTTTTTCAATAGGTCTAGATAACTTTCTAGGAGTTTCTCAGATAATGCTGTTATGCTGAGACTTCTGGTCCATAGACAACACTTTGAATAGGTCTCATTCTAAAATTTATTTTTTAATGTTTATTTTTGAGAGAGAGAGACAGAGTGTGAGTAGGGAGCAGTGAGAAAGGGAGACACACAATTGGAAGCAGGCTTTAGGCTCAGCACAGAGCCCACTGCGGGGCTCAAACCCACAAGTCATGAGATCATGACCTGAGCTGAAATTGGATGCTTAACTGACTGAGCCACCCAGGAGACCCTAGAAGGTCCCATTCTATTATTTCAGTAGTTTGGGGAGTGATTCTTGGCCTTATCTTCACCAGTTTCTTGCTAAGTGGTCACAGCTTTTGTTCAATATAAAAATGTCTAATAGTTTGGTGTTTAAAGAAAGACGATATCTTATTTAATTATCACTGTGTCACACCAGTGGATTTGAATAGTTGGTTTCTACGCTGAGAAAAGTGAGCTCCAGTACCCAGTAGCATACCCCAGACAATTCTCAGTCTTAATTTTCCTGTCTCATATATGTGTACCCGATGTTTTCCGAAAGGACTGAGTGTGCAGGGCTAGGCATCAACTTCAGTTTAGATAATCAGCCCTAGAATACTTTTTCTCTGAATCTGTTGTGTCTTCTTTCTCATGGGCTTTTTCTGCTGACTTTTTGGTCTTTTTCTTTCAGGTGAAGATGAGAATTGGCCTGGCCTCTCTTGAAACCCTCTGTGTGACAGTTTTTCTGAGTGTTGATTTAACATTTCGGTGTCTCTTTTCAGCTGACTGGTTGGCATTTGTGAAGCTCCATGTTTTTTAATTATTACTTTTATTATAGCTTTCTCTAGTAGGTTCCTAATGCATATTAGCATAATACAAATTTTGTGAAATCTTCAGTAAAAAAATCTGTTTCACTTGTGTAAACCTTTATTTCTCAAACTTACCCAGGCATACAAATTCTTAGTTTCGATGGCAAAGGCATCCTTTTTCATTTTGCCAATGATGCTGAATTTTATATACCAATACAAGCATATACTTATCAACCAACCACATTTAAAATTTGCACTAAGTAACAAGTATTATACTAAGTACTTTAAAGACATTATCTCATTTTATACTTACAATCACCTAATGAGGTATTATAAGCTCCATTTGATAAGAGGGAATTTAGCAGAGGCTTAGTAATTTATAAAAAATATTTAGCTAATAGGTAGGACAGAGGTCTAATTTAATTTACGTTGCCTGGCTTGAAAGTAAGTTATGTATCTTTTAAGGATGGCTTACTGCTTTTCAGGTACCCAATACTGGCCCTTTCCCTAGCACAGGGACCACTCAGCCAATTCTGATATTGTTTAAAATAAAAAGATTTAAAAAATAGAATAAAAAGGTGGGGTGGCAGTTATTGAGAGTTGTGGGAGACTGTTAAGCATACTTTACCAGTAAAGGATGGCCAGAAGGGTGTGTTTGTCACCTAATAAATGTGGCTCAGTCCCAGAGAAACATCATTCTCAGAAGAGATTTTAATGTATTTTACAGGTGTCTGTCTGCTTTGCAAGGTTCTTCCTCCAGGGCAGTTTTGCAAAGGTGATGAATGGGAGGTGACATGGTAGGAGATTTCTGACTGGCATACCTTATGTGAAAAGGTGGAGAGCTCTACTCTTAGCCAGTAGTCAAATCTAATTTCCAAAACCAAATGAGAATACTAATGCTAATAAAAGACCTAGAACACCACTTTATTACATCCCATTGTGTTTATAGTTCTTGGCAACAGCAGGAAAAAAAAATTCCTGCAATCCAATTAGGACAATCTGCATAACAAAAGTATTAACAAGAAACAGTAGAGGTAGGAAATTGTTGATGATTTTCATTATCTGTAATGCTGCTGAGAGCTTTATTTATCTTCACTTTGAAGCTTTGGAGAAAATCTTGACTCTTCTTGGCAGCATTAGCTTCTTTTCCTGAAACATCTTGGTATTTAAATAAGCATCAAGCCCTTGAGGTTATTTTGGAATGTTTTCCTTTCCCAGGTGCCTGGGGTTTTCTGTTATGAAAAGAGACTCACAGGGTGTGTGACTGGGGTGCTCTAGGGGCTGTTGATTATTTAAATGAACATTTTTGTCATATTTAAAATTACAAGATTCCAAGCGGCTTGAATGGAGTGAGAAGTGTTAGCTTTAAATACCGGTTCTCCCCCTTCATTGAATGATGCTGGACAATTAACTTGGTCTAAGTTTCCTCCCTGTGATGATGGATCACAGTACCTAACTCATCAGACCATGGCAACAATTTCAAGGAATTGTATATTATATTAACATAACATATATAATTCTACATTATGATATAGAATTTAATATAAATAAATATACTTATATAATACTAATTAATATTAACACAATCAATATCATATAATTGAATTACATAATATATCATACTATAATGTATAATAAAATTATATGATTTTAATTAATGTTAATATAACTAATATATCATTGAATTACATAACATACTATAATATATAATAAAATTATATGATATTAATATTAATATAATTAATATATAATTATACTTCTATAGTTATTTATTATATAATTAAATATAAATAAATATATAATTATATATAATTAGTATTTATTATATATAATTCATACTAATTATATATAATTATAATATATAATAATTATACTAATTATATATATTATGTATATAATATATATTATATATAACATAATTAGTACGAGTTATATATAATTATATTAAATGTTATATTAAATCTTATATAATGTAATACTATATTAATATAAATACATGATAATTATATATAATTATATATATATATAAAGTCTCCAACCACATTAGATATTTTGTGATTAGGGGCTAGCCTCTTTTTTTTTTTTTTTTTTTTAATGTTTGTTTATGAGAGACACAGCGTGCAAGTGAGTAAAGGGCAGAGAGAGACGGAGACACAGAATCCAAAGCAGGCTCCAGGCTCTGAGCTCCCAGCACCAAACCCTACATGGGGTTTGAACCCACCAACTCTGAGCTCATGACCTGAGCCAAAGTTCAACGCGTAACCTACTCAGCCACCCAGGTTCCCAGGGGTTAACCTCTTATGACAAGTCTCATGAAGATTTGCTCAGGGGAAGAACATGGTTTGCTCTCCTGGACCAAGTTAATAGTTCAGATATTAGCGGTGCATTGGAGATAACTTGAATGGTTCTTTCCAGTTAGCTTTTATGTTTTTTAAGTCAAAGATATTTATATGAGCCAATTCTGGGGAAAAGTTGAATGCAAGACAAATAAGCAATTATCAAAAATGGCTGGAGAAGTGGATTTTTCTGGTCGAGCTGGAATTGGAGAACAGTTCTTGAGCTCACACTTTCCTCCATTTTTGGTAAAATTATCTTCACAAATATCTTCATAGGTGAGAGGGAGGAAAAATTTTTCTCTACCCTCAAGGTCTTCTAGCTGGACTAAGAATTAAATTTACATGAGACAGATTAAGAGAAGAAAAAAAGGAAGTTTTATTGCCAGTACATGGAGGCCCAATCATGAAATTGAGACCTAAAGAAATGACCAAGGCAGGCAATTTTTATACTTTTTAGACAAAGAAGCAATAATTCTGTTAGGAGTTGACCCAACAAAGAAAACTTAACTTGGGGAGCTTCAGTTAGTAAGCAGTTTTAAAAAGACTTTGGGGTGTAGGTAGTAAAGCAATAAAAAGTTACAAGTGTTATTTATACCCAGCGCTCTTGACTCTAAATTTCCTCTCCCAGGTGATAAGGATGCCCCTTTACCTCCGGGTACACGAAGGGTACCTTTCACATGGGAGATTTATTTCCTGGTTTTAGGGGGACAAAGGAGGTCATGGGTGTCGTTCATGCACAGGCTGTACATTAAGTGACTTTTATTTTAAATAATCAGTATGCCACAGTGGCCCATTTGGGGGCAGCCTGCCCTTGGCCACTACATAAGGCAGATGTTCAGAGTGCTTTTCATATCATATGTTGGATTAGAAGCCTTTATGACTCATGTACTAACAAATTAGTACAAAAACAGAGTTTTTTCATGATAACTCACTACCTTTGTAGTCATGCCTATCAAAACACCAGTTTAGATGCAACTCTAATAAAATGGTCTTCAGCTCCTCTCTGTTTTTCTGTTATCTCTGATTGACTACACTGTAATTAACAAGGTGGTATTTGAAAAGGATGATTCTAAGTAAGATAGGTAGGCTAATTCATCCCCTAACTTCTTTCAACATTTTGCCTTTCTATTCTTCTATCTTCTGACCTTTACTCAGCTCCTTTCTTGGGATGTGATTCTTTAAATGATTTATTTTCATTTATCTGTCACTTGGAAAACTGATAAAGTCATCTTGGCTTAGAGTGATTCTAGAGAGGACTTCATTTCTGTCAGACCCCCATCTCCTGCTTCGGGCAGACTCCACACCTAGCCAACCATGGCAGAAGAGCTCACAGTCTTCATCATATGAAAGTGCCAGAGGAGCTGGATTATCACTTGAAACCAGAAGTTTCCACATAATGGGGGCCCCTGGGTGGCTCAGTCACTTAAGCTTCTGACTCTTGATTTTGGCTCAGCTCATGATCTCATGGTTTGTGAAATCAAGTCCCATGTCAATCTCTCTCTCCCTCTGTCTCTGCCCCCTCTCACTTAGGCGTGCATTCTCTCTCTCTTCCTCTCTCTCTCTCTCTCTCTCTCTCTAAAAAATAAAAAAACTAACCAAAAAAATAAGTTTCCACTTAGTAGCTAATAGATCACAAATATCAGAGCTAGATGCAGGTGTTCCTAGGGAAGACACTTAGAATTATAAAGGGAAATAAAACTAAAGATCCTGAGGGAATCAGAAATAAGATTCTGCTTTTATTTATCGGCATTAAAGTTTTTTTTTTCCCTTGAAACTCCAGATGTTTAAGTACTTGAGTGTGTTATGTGTCCTTATGTGTACCCCATATGTAAATGTGTACATCTGTGTATCGGTGTATAAAACTATATGAAGGTATGTGTCTGTTCATGTGTGTGTGTGTAGATTTAGCTTATGCACATACTCACATGACTAACCCATTATCTGGAGACTTTATTTTCTCTCAGAAGTATCACAGACCATCCATTTATGATTGTGAATAATTCCTTTATCCTTCTGATAAGTCACAGTAATTCAAGTCTTTTTGGGGTTGTTTACTCTAGTTTTTTTTTTAATATTTATTATTTACTTTTTGAGAGAGAGACAGAGTGTGAGCAAGGAAGGGGCAGGGAGAGAGCGAGACATAGAATCTGAAGCAGGCTCTAGGTTCCGAGCTGTCAGTGCAGAGCCCAACACAGTGCTCAGACCCAAGAATCGTGAGATCATGACGCTTAACCCACTGAGCCACCCAGGCACTCTTTACTTTAGCTTTAAAGATGGAATCAGAAAGCCAGAGTCCTTTGGCTACTATAGCTCTATCTAGCATCCTCTGCTACTTAATGACTATATAATCTTAGACAGATTACTTAGCCTCATTAAAATTCATTTTCCTCATTTGCAAAACAGAGAAAATGTAACTGAGAAGCATATAGTGACTACTGTCTAAAAGAAAATATTAAAACTAGCACAGGGCCTGGCATATATTAGGTGTCTAATAAATATTATTGCTGCTTTTACTATAAGCATTAGCATTACTAGTACTTGATTATTACTACTACCATCACTACGAGTACAACATTCAGCACATGTAATCCACATAGTTTCTGTTGTTCCTTGGAGCTTCCGTGGCTTACCATCTCCAAATATGTTACAAAGCCAGATGTCAAAAAGGGAATATATTCATGTTGGACATTTTAAATAAAAGCTGATATTTTATGAACTTCTAAATAGGACCTCCACACATGCCAAAAGCAGTAAGGCATCCTCAAAAGATACATAACCTACTTCCAAGCCAGGCAACCTAAATTAAATTAGACCTCTGTCCAACCTATTAGCTGAATATTTTTTATAAATTACTAAGCCTCTGCTTAATTCCCTCTTATCAAATGGAGCTTATAATACCTCATTAGGTGATTGTAAGTATAAAATGAGATAATGTCTTTAAAGTACTTAGTATAATACTTGTTACTTAGTGCAAATTTAAAATGTGGTTGGTTGATAAGTATATGCTTGTATCGGTATATAAAATGAAAAAGGATGCCTTTGCCATCGAAACTAAGAATTTTATGCCTGGGTAAATTTGAGAAATAAAGGTTTACACAAAGTGAAAACTCTATTTGTAATATGAACAAGTGCTCCTAATTTATCTGGCTATATGACTGTCAGATTTTATTAATACGAAACTCACCTATAAATCTTATATTGAAATCCTGGCTGGGGGAAAAAAAAACTAGATATCTCAGATGAAGTTTCTGTGGTTGAAAAAAATTTTAAAGTCTTTTAAAAATGTAATTTATTAAGTATCAACTATATGTCAAGTACTCTTTTTTTAAAAAATCACTTTTTTTAATGTTTATTTATTTGTTTTGAGAGAGAGCACAATCAGGAGAGGGACAGTGAGAGAGAGGGAGAGAGAGAATCCTAATAAGCAGGCTCTACACTGTCAATGCAGAGCCTGATACCAAGTTTGAACTCACAAAACGCAAGATCATGACCTGAGCCAAAATCAAGACTCATACACATAACCTACTGAGCCACTCAGGTGCCCCACATCAAGTACTCTTTTAGATAATTTATATTTTGTGAAAAATTAAAAATATCCATATTTAAAAATATTATCCTGAATGCATACATGAAGTTTCTGGAGCAGAGCCTGTTATTATTTATAATAATAACCACATGGTTCCCTTATGTCCAGTTCTTAGAAATGGGGTGATATGATGAGAGCACTATCTAATAAAGATTAAAACTTTATACATAAGGAATCTGTATTTTAGATGAGGAACCCTGAAACTATGAATGTGGGTTCTTATATATGCTATTTCCCTCCCTCCCGATAGAGTCTCCCTAAAAGCGCAGTGGAAAGGATCCTGAGTTCTTTCTCTAACCTGTTGGAATATAAATAAATCTCCCCAGGGTTAAGATAAGACTAAGGTTTCCAGCATCACAATCCAGGGTGATGGCTCCAGTCTCCCACTCTTGAGTTCTCTCACTGTGTAAATCAGTCGTGAGTTAACCTCCATGGGTTGCTTTTAGCCAAGGCCAAACTTCAGTAAAATTTGCTCAAAAAAGAGCCATATCTGTGCTGAAACATAAAAATATTTTCTCCACTGCTCCAGATATGTATTCTTAGATTTAAACTCACACAACACTGGTTTTTCCCCATATATCTTTTCCAAAAGGGGAATTGAGGGTCAGAAAGTTTAAGTAAAAATGGTAAGCCCACAGAACTAGTCAGGAGAAGATTTATGATTAAAACTGAAGTTTGTCTGATATGAAAGCTTTTTGGTGGCTAAACTGCTGGTCTGAAAGACAAACTTCAGGAGTACATATTTTACACTTTATTTTTCAGCAAACTTACACCTAAGTGACCCTGAGGATATTACCATCTTACCTCCTATTCTAAGGTTTTTCTGAGATGAGACACAGTTAACCACTTACATAATGGAAGAGGAAGAAGAAAACAGTGAGACAAGAGTTAGGAAAGGGAGATTGGAATTTAAGAAGAAACATGTTTTTTGGCTTTTTTCATTAGGTATCATCTCATTCCATAATTTTGTTGCTAACAAGTTTGTTCTGATATCAGAAGAGTTAGTTTTCTCCATACAGACTTTACCATCACCCCATTCCAGTGAATAAGCGTTTTTTCTATTTGTATTATTTTGATATGTGCTTAGAATATGTTTGCAGCCAGTATCATATCATTTACTGCTCACGGTTGTTACAAAGATCCGAAGAATCCAGGGCTGAGCTTCTTTTTGAGTTCTGACCCAAAGTGAGGAACTAGCATTAAAACCTAACTTTCAGGGTACCTGGGTGGCTTAGTCAGTTAAACAACTGACTCTTGATTTCGGCTTAGGTCATGATCTCCTGGGTTCGTGAGTTAGGGCCCACGTTCCAGTTCCCCAATGACAGTGCAAAGCCAGCTTGGGATTCTCTCTCTCCCTCTCTCTCTCTGCTCTTCCCCTGCTTCTTCTTCTTCTTCGTCTCTCTCTCTCTCTCTCCCTCTCTCTCTCTCTCTCTCTCTCAAAATAAATAAATAAATAAACCTTAAAAGAAGAAAAACCTCTAACTTTCATAGAAGATAAATTCGGTGCAGATGGAGGCAAGACTTAGACTGTGTTTTTTTAATCAGTTTCCATGAAAGAAAGAAAGCATGCCTCTTGTTAATTTTTGCTCTGTATCATCTTTAGTTGACAGTATCCTTGAGAAAGGCATTATGGTTTCAGTTACTTGAGTTTAATCCCTTCTGTTGTCAAGGTGAATATGTGTTACCAATATGTTAAATATTTTTTATTCCTCGTTTACACAGTTTTATTGCAGTAAAAAAGACAAAGTTGGTAGCAATATCAAGATATTTTAGTACATCATTATGTGTTAAAACTAGGTTTTCTCAGAACTTTAAGCAAGACCAGTATATATCAGGAGCCTACAGAATCATGTTTCAGGGTTCATTCCCAGCAGACTCTCTGCCTCTAATGGTCACATGGGGCCAGGAATATTATTGTGATTTTAAGTGTTATTGGGAAGCATGAGTTATCTCTGAATGTGAGTTTTAGGGCTTGAAGATCCTGTGAGGTGTCATCCTTGACAATGGTTGGAAAAGGGAAGTCTATAGCTAGGTGTTGACCTCTGCTAACTTATTTCTAGGCCCTACCAGCAAAGTTTTGTCATCATCACTGGTCACTACACATTCTGAGTGTGCCTTGGTGCCACTGGAGCCTGGGTCCAAATCTCTGGTCAGCATTGGCCATGAGAGATCTCTAGAGATTGGGATAGGCTGGGTTCCACGGAAGCTTCTGACAATAGCTCTGCCCCCTGCTGTGCTTACTACTTCCATGCGGGGAGATAGGGAGGAAAGGGAAGGAATTTCCTATCACTTTCTCTTCTCCCACTTTGCTTAGTTGCATGTTCTCTGGGGACCAAAATGAGAAGAGATTTCCCTTAAACAATTGACTTCTTTTACTTTGATCCATTAGAAAACAGGAGGGAGGTTGCAGCGGTAACTAGTGGGAGGTGTAAAATGGGAAGAAAATCAATCCATGTGGTGTCCCTACTAGTTGTCAGGCATTTTGCATGCTCTTATTTAGGTCTTTAATACTCATGCGAGGTAAGCAATTCAATCATCCATTCATCCACATGAATTGAGTACCTCTTGTGTACCAGGCACCATTCTAGGGGCTGATTGTTAATATTTCTAACTTAAAGACGTGGAGAGAGAATCCAAGAGAGGTTAAGTAACTTGCTCAAAGTTGCATAACTAGTAAGTGGAGAAATAAAATTCAAATCCAGGACTAGTCTTTCAAATGATCCCTGAAGATTAAGAAATTTAATAAGGAATTTAATTTCTATAAAGACCCATGTTACCTGGACCAATTTCTCCTAAATGATTAAAGCTGAAAAGGTTATCTCCACCTAGTTTGTATAGAACTAAAACTGAAGTATATGGACACCATAATTGCTTCATTTTCCTTTTTTGTTTTCAGTTTCCTTCCATATCACTTCCATTCTCCTGATCCCGTGTACCAGGGGAACCTGTGTCTTTAACACCTCCCACACCCCCACCTCAACTTTCCATCATCTGTTTCTTCTTCTTTGATGTGGACAAGTCATGAATTGTTGATGGGTCACAGAGTGTTTTGCAAGCTCAGCTTCAAGGACCCATTCCAAGCATATTATTAACCCCCTTCATAGGTAGAAATTTGGAGTTTCTACTGTCAATTCATCTGGCTGCTTCACTAAATAAAGTTCCATATCAAAGATTCCATTTAGAACCAAAATAATTTATAATTTGTGATGCAATTTCTAAGTCTGAATTTGTTATACATTTGAATAATCCTTTTGTTGACACTTTTTATTTGTAGTAATAGTACTTATATTTTGGAAATGATGTGACATTAGAGAAGATTTTTATAGAAGAAAGCATAAGATATTTTGTTCAGTGTTTTTAAATTTTTGAATTTAAACCACTCATGCATTCAGTTGGTTTTTCTGTTACTTAGGGACTACTGTCTCTAGTTCATGGCCATTTTGTCATGATTTTTTAATGGGTTATGTATTCAGGATTTAGAAGAATGGACCTATGCTTGGGCATATTGAATTACACAGTAACAAAGTCAGTCCTTCAAAATGGTAACTTTAAAAAAATTCTTTTTATGATTTAATGGGAGTTTCTTGGCAATTCTGTGTTATTTTAATGGACAAGCATCTCAAGAACAGCTGTGGTAATGTAATTCACAACCAGTTCTTGTATTATGAACCGAATGAAACTTTTATTGCTTTCAGAAATGAATCCCCACCCATGAGACACTTATAATAGTAAGAAAATCAAGGAAAATTCAGTATTTTTAAAGTAATAAAGCAATGCAGGAGCAGAACAAAATAATATAGCAATGAAGGCAAGAGTGTTCCTTAACTTCTAACATACAAATGTTTAAGTTCTTTAACTATTCTTTAACTGTTAGATATAAGACAATGCTTATGAAAAAGAAAATCACTGATTTGTAAAGCTTCAAGGGCTCTCTTCCTCAACTGGAAACCTGATATAAG
Organism: Panthera tigris; assembly: GCF_018350195.1. Taxonomy (NCBI): domain Eukaryota; kingdom Metazoa; phylum Chordata; class Mammalia; order Carnivora; family Felidae; genus Panthera; species Panthera tigris. The sequence goes on from NC_056660.1 coordinate 107,545,078, forward strand.
TGACACTTCAGATTTTTTTTAAAATTTTCTTAATGTTTATTTAGTTTTACGAGAGAGAGAGAGACAGGATGTGAGTGGGCGAGGTGCAGACAGAGGGAGACAGAGAATCAGAAGCAGGCTCCAGGCTCTGAGCTTTCAGCACAGAGCCTGACGCAGGGCTTGATCTCATGAACCACGAGATCATGACCTGAGCTGAAGTCGGACACTTAACGGACTGAGCCACCCAGGCACCCCACCTTATTTTTAATCTTAAAGATAAAAAGTATTTTTCCAGATGGATTTTCCTTGATTTTGCATACCACTTGAATGTCTCTGTTATGCTTTTCTCCAAATTCTGACCTTAGCCCATAGACAATGCTTATATTATTGCTAACCTATGTCTTCCCCAGTGTGTTAACACATTCTTTATTTCCCCAAACCACCAGCACTTCTATGAAAAATATCGTAAAACCTTGGATTGCAAGTAACTTGTTTTGTGAGTGTTTTGAAAGATGAGCAAAAGTTTCTAATAAATCTTACCTTGATAACAAGTGATGTCTCGAAATACTTAGTTGTACATAATGCCAAACATCACATGATCACACCTGAGCCAGTAGTTCTTGAAATTTGCTTTGATATTCAAGTGCTTTGGATTACAAGCATGTTTCTGGAACGAATTATGCTCACAAACCATGGTTTTACTGTACTTCCAACTTCTGGACTATCAGTCATAAATATCCCATAATGGCTTCTAAACCATTATCACTGAGGCAGGTTATCCGTGTTTCCTATTATGTTATTCTAAGAATATTAAACCCTATGCGAATACTATTATGTGTGCACATTAAAGTAAGCCATTAAAGGTTCTGGAACGAACATCTTCCTGAAACCAAGAAGAAAATATTTAATCGATAGTCTGTATTCCAGTATCATACAATTCAGATACAAATCCTTTTTCTATTGAAATGCAAGAAATTCTGCCTTTCAGTCTCTGAATAGAGTAAATGTAAATCTATAAAAGTAAATGAAAAATTTTGCAGAAGGCATTTTATTTTCTAAAGGAGTTAAGCTTATCTTTCTTATCTAAATGTCTCCATTTGGAGTATTCTCTATGGTGCTTTTACACATTGGCTTAGTCATCTTTTAGGACAATGAGAGTTTGGGAAGGAAATAAAGCAAAGAAAGAGGTCAACCCTCACCTCACCCCACCTCTCTCTCATTCTTATCATGACCTTCTCCTGCAATTGAATTGCTTTTTAAGTTCTTATTGCAAATAGTATGAATATTCAAAATGTTTCATAAAGTAATGAAATGCATTGTTGATATGTTGTTTCATTACATAAGGCAACGAGTTGTTTACTCAACTCCAGTGACTTACCAAGGGATTTTTGAGGCAATCAGCCCTGTTAACCAAGACATAGTACTAGGCTTAAATAAATAAATAAATAGATAAACAAACAAACAAACAAATAAATAAATAAATAAATAAGGCTTAGTATGGATCAACTTTAAATTACCTTTCCAATACCCCATCCTTCACTGTCTACAAAGAGTATATGTAGAAGAGGGTAAAATATCAGTATGGTTGTGTAGAAGCAATAATAGTTAGTTCCAGACACAATACACTGAAAAAGATATACAGGTGCATAAGAACACATGTACACATACACAGGCATGTGTAAAATATGTACTCTATATAAATACACATAAAATACTTATCTGTCTTATTTTGTACATACATCTAAATTACTCTGTACCAACATGAGCTGTGTTCAACAGTTACTTGGTTGATTTAGAAGCCAGTCTCACAAAAGTGAGTGTTTACTTGGTTAATTTCTACAGTTCCTAAGATAATACCTTCCTCAGGCATGTAATGCATATTTAAAGACAATTATTCTCTCTCTCCATGCTCTCTTCCTGGGTCACATAACAACACTGGAGTCACTTTATGAACTACAAAAACACTTAAAATTTAAACCAGTGCTACTCAAAATATTCTGGGGCTGATATACAAGCTGTCACCTGTCCACCACAATGAGAACAAGACAGGAATTTAGGATAAACAATTACAAGCTTTTTTTAAGTTTATTTATTTATTTTGAGAGAGAAAGAGCATGAGAGGTGGAGACGAAGAGAGAGAGGGAGCGAGAGAATCCCAGGCAGGCCCCAGACTGTCTGTGCAGGGCCCCATGCAGGGCTAGAACTCATGAACTGTGAGAGCGTGACTTGAACCAAAGTCAAGAACTGGACACACAACTGACTGAGCCACCCAGGCTCCCCAACAATGACAAATTTTTGTAGCAATTTGATATTGCTAAGCTGTCCAAGCAGCATTTTACTTTTCTGGTAATTTATCTCTTATTGTATTTATACAATACAATTATTTTATAGAATTATTTTTTTGTGACCAAAAAGTTAGACCTTCACCATAGATGGTTTAAGAACCACTGAAAAAAAAAAATAAATAAATAAATAATAAAAATAAAAATAAAAATAAAAAAAAAAAAAAAGAGGTTAGAGTGGGAGAGAGCCAAAGCATTAGAGACTGTTAAAAACTGAGAACAAACTGAGGGTTGATGGGGGGTGGGAGGGAGGGCAGGGTGGGTGATGGGTATTGAGGAGGGCACCTTTTGGGATGAGCACTGGGTGTTGTATGGAAACCAATTTGACAGTAAATTTCATATATTAAAAAATAAAAAAAATAAAAAAAATAAAAAAAATAAAAAAAAAAAAAGAACCACTGGTCTATGTTACTGTTACTTAAGCCTGACTGGCTATCAAGGGTTCTCCAGGGAACTTCTTAAAAAGCATAGGATGTTTGGCGATCAGGGCCTGGGGTCTTATATTAAAAAAATCTCCAGATTACCTTGGTGCATATTGAGTTTGGAACGTCTTTTATACATATCTGTTGAACTGCTGCAGCTAATTATATCAAGGCTTGTAAGTTCTTGGTGATTCCAAGAGAAAATAAGTGTTGTGTGCACAGGATCCCCTACCTTCTTCATTGCCATGTCTTCAGCGCCCAGACTGATAGTTGATACACAGTAAGTGATCAAAAATACTGGTTGAAAGAATCAATCAATAAATGCATACATTAGTTCCTCAACTAGATTGCAAGAAAATTTAAAACAAGGGTTTTGTGGCCTTTGACAGATTTCTTTACATAGAAAAAAACTCATTTTAAATACATTTGTGAATAAGTACCTTCCCGTAATAAGAGCAGATTAATTTCTCAACATGCCTACATTACAACCCCAAGAACCACTCCTGATCTTCCCAAATTAATAGATAATACAATTTTTGCAGACAGGTACATCCAGGCATCCCCAGGCATTTACAGGTACCCCTGAATCAGTTTGGTCAGTCCCACCCCTCACTATAGGGGAAAACTTGACCACACCACACAAGACCAGAATCCACAGCCCACGGCACAGCTGCTTATTGGTTGAGAAGGTGGCTCTTCTTTCTGTAACTCGGTGGGTCATTTACTCGGTAACACATTTTATCTTAACATAAACACATGAAGTCCTTTTAATGTCTTTGTGCCTTTTCCCGTGGTATGTCTCATGCTGGAATACCATTCTGTTCTTCTTAACTCACTGAACAAAATTCTTCTACTCCTGTTCTTAAGGCCACCTTCCTCTGATCAGCTGAGAAACAACCACTCTTCATCAAAACTAATTGCTCTGCCCCCTGTTTTCCTACCACACTTGCCATTCCAAACCTCTGTTGCATCTCAAGTTTCCCTATTATGCATTAAATCTTCAGTCTACATTTTTGTTGCTCCTATACTGAGCTCCTCCTGGGCTCAGAGCATATCTCATTCTTTTCTCTGTTGCCTTATTTGAATGCCAGCTTCAGAGCCGATACTCCAGAGATGCTCTATAAATGTAGGAATTGCTATGGCCATTTTTTTTTCTATGGAGGATCAGATTTAGGGAAGTTAGAGTAAGAGGGAATAAAGACTCTCTGGCATTCAAATTCCATGCCTCCCATGGAGAAGTCAGGAAAGGATGATTTTTTTTTTTCCTCTCAGTAATGAATGGGCAGGCCCTTCAGTGAGCCTTGCATCTAACGGACGCCCAAGTAAGAACCTGCAATCTCTGTCATTGCAAGGCATTAATTAAACTAGTTTTGGTCCCTCCAAAAATGTGTATTTCCTGCCTGTGTCCTTGTGTTTTATCCACACACTAATACAAAGAGCCAATACCCTGCTGCGGGACTTAGTGTCTCCAAATTTCAATAAAAGGAACATTTTCTTTCAATATTCCTGCCTCCTCTACAATCTTGACATTGCTCCCTTTATTTTGGTAAGATGATGGATTTTTTTTTTAAGTAACAACTAATAACAGTTCATTACTGATCGATCTCCCCTTTGGCACTTGGATTATAAATCATTTTGGTCGGTTTTTTTGGTTCATGTTATCAAGGGGGATTTCTTTTTGTTCGTGTGTCCACAAAAACAGGCAGATTTCATCTGCAATGTGCTTGTGTGTGCGGTTCACCTTTGCACTGAGGCTATAGCCCTTTAGAGTCCCAGCTTCACATAGACGATCCTGATTTCCCATCTTGTAGTTAACAGGATTCGTCTTTGGTCCACTATCCCCGCGATAGCATCAAAACAGAAACTCAGTGTCACCAGGGGTGAGCAGTCGCCTCCAGGTGAAAGCCAATTGGTGAACACTTACTTACCTCTATAAATCCCCTCTTTCGCTTCACTTTTCACCCCTATTTCTTCTTTTGGAGTGGAGGGGTGGTGGAATCAAACCATCTCACTGAGGGGCTTTGGGGGAAGGGTCATCGGGATTGGGAGACAATGAGAGCCAATGTACTCCGTGAAGCAGGGGAGATCCCACCGTCACCAAAAATGCTTATTTCTTAGTTTCTTGCCAGCTCTGGGGACAGCTTACATGCATTAATATTTATTTTCCATAATTTTTATTTGTGTTCAGGGAATATGATATTTGAGGTATCTACAGTGTCATACTGATAGACACAGAAATCTAAGCACATTTTCTTGGTACACCACGTTAGGTAATTCGCACAGATCATTTGAATGGTGGTTTACCTCTTTGGTGTGGAAGAGGGGAAAATATTTGAGAACAGTACATATATTTATATTGTGATGAATTATTTAGCCTTAATAATAATTATAAAAGGAATGACAAAGCAGTACAAGAGGGTAATAAGTTTTAGAAATTTGAGAATAAACACACTCTACCCCCAAAAATTAAATAAATAAAGGTTAGGGAGAAGAATCTCCATTTCATGTGGGTGATGAGAATCTTTCATTAAGGTCCTTCTTTGGTGCTTCTCTTGGCATTTCTATTCACAAGTGTTTGAATTTGTCATATACATGAAATGCTATGAATTTTTTCTTATCTCTCTTTACTCTTTATCAGACTTTCTCTTTTTGGTGCCCACTCTCTTATTTTTTTTTTCAAATCTTCTATTTCCCTTTAGTTGATTCTGCTTAAAATTAGTTTCTCAATCTGTTCCCTTCTCTGTGCCTATAGTTCTCCTTCCAATTTCTCCTTCTCACTCTCAGACACACTAGACAGACTTCTTGCTCACAGACTTATTCTTTCCCTCACCTGACCTCCAACATTTTTGTCCTACTCCTTTTCTTGATGAAAAAATAATTTTTATAGGAATGTTTCTTCTCTTCTCAGTTAAAAAAAAAAAATTGGCAGTGGCGCCCCGTTGGCTTAGTCAGTTAAGTGTCCGGCTCTTGATTTGGGGCTCAGGCCATCATCTCACGGTTGGTGAGATCGAGCTCTGTGCTGAAAGTGCTGAGCCTGCTTGGGATTCTCTCTCCGCCTCTCCCCTGCTCATTCCTCCCCCACCCCAAATAAATAAATAAACACTTTAAAAAAAAACAGGCAGCATATGAAGAATCTTTTCCCCTGGGGGGGAAAAAAAGAATGATTAAAATCTTGCTGAATACTATTTGTTTTCAAAATGGAGGATGTGAGATGCCTGGGTGGCTTAGTCGGCGGAGCATGTGACTCTCGATCTCAGGGTTGTGAGTTCAAGCCACAGTTTGGGTATAGAGATTACTTAAAAATAAAATCTTGGAAAAAATAATAATAAAATAAAAATAAAATGAAGGATGCCTGATGAAATCAAAGATCTCTCTGGTATTACCATAATGGGTGAAATCAATAGTATTCTCCATGCTGTTTCACTGTGAAGATGAGAGAAACAAAGATCTGAAGCAATAGTAGTGAGAGAAAAGTTCAGGGAACAGAATCGATTTTTATTGCTAACAATTGTGTAAACTGAAATGGTTACAGGCTTCTGAAAGGATCTAAAAGCATGTGGATCAATGCTGAGAGCCAAATGTGAAAATGGCTGGGCCTATGTCTTTGATCTCCTTAAGAGTAAATGCATTTCTAAGAGTAAAATGTTATTAAAAAAAAAAAATTTTTTTTTGGAGTGTTATATATGAATATTCACATGTTCATGGTTCTTTTGCAAGCCATCACTGGGATTAACATATTTAATCCTCACAACTACCCTTATAAGGGAAGGTGTTTTCCTCTCCCATTTTCCAGGTGGGAAAACTGAGACTTAGACCTGTTAGACAACTTTCCCAGGATTATGCAGCTGGCAGGCAGAGGTACCAATAGTCAGGCACAGGCATGCGCAACTCGGCTCAGCTCTCCTCACCAAAATGCTGCCTCAACCTGAAACCAGAGGTAGAAAAGAAAATGGCATCATGTGCAATTACAGTGATCTTTTTGTGCCTTTTTAAGGGGTGATTTCTTAGATGCCATATTCAAACTAAAATGGATCTTAGAGAAAACTTTGTCAAGCCTCATTTCATAGACAAGGAACATAATTCTCAGAGAAGAGAAAGAATTATCTCAAGAATGTCATTTGTCTTTGTGGGATTTTACCCCCAGATCACTCTGATGGGAGCCTTGGCTCTTAAATTGTGTTCTCAACTGATTATCTTCCCAACTGATTATGCACAACACTAGAAAGTCAGTTAAGACACTGAGCATTCTTTGAATAAAGGTACTGTGGATTCAGAAATCCTTAACTAACACATGGATATGTTGCCCTGAGGGAATGGAACAATAGTTACTGTTTTTCTTTGAATTTGCAGTTTCATCAGAGGGCTTCTTGTCTGTTTCCCAAGAAGGAAGAAGCAGAGGAGTACACTCTATCCCTCTCACTCACACATTCCCTGCCTGGCTGAAAAATATATGCATAGTTGCTATCTCAGTGAACAAGTTATTTATGTTGCAAAATTGTTCTTGAGCATTCAGAACATCTTCCTTCAGAGAATGGTGGCATCTTAAATGCAGCAGGCACTGTGCAATTTGTTGTTTTCATCACAGAGGTTTTTGTTGTTGTTTTCGGCACCTATTCAGGTGAAAGTACAGCCTATTCAGTCTCTTTTCATGACACCATGGGGAGCTGAAGCCTTCGTGTACAGAGAAACTTTTGAAATGAGTCCACAAAGAATAATTCCCTCCAAGGACACAGAGTCCTGCAAATTAAAGGTGGGCACAGAAAGTTGCAAAACAAGTGACATATTCCAGTGATTTTCTCTGGCACCTTCATACTTCCCAAACCCTGCTGCACCTCCAAAAGCTGTCTTTTTCTCTGTTGTGGCTGAGGATTGTCACCATATGCCTAATAAAAACATACTCTCAAAAAGAGAGCTGCTCACTGTGGATTTGAGGCTCTATCTTTGGCTTTTCGGATTAAAAAATAAAGGCATTTCCTGATAAACGAAATACCTTGACACACATTTCTGACATGTACAAAGGAAACTTTCATCACAGTCAAGACCACAGTGGGGAGATTCTACGTTACTAAATCTGCATTAAGGAATTTGCAGTTTAGCATGTACCGTGCTCATTTTTCTTGAACCACTGAATTGGAATAATTTACATGGTGAACAAAGAACTAGCTTAAACAATGCTCTCCTTAGGAACTTCAGGCGCTAACAATACTGCAAAAACAGCACATGTTGACTTTTTTTTTGCAAATTTCAGGAGAGTAAGATTCCTTCAAAGATTCAAAATGTGATTGAATTGTTAACCTCACTCTGCTCTACAGATGAATTGTGGATTATTTTCTGCTACTAGAAAATCGTTAAAAAGTCTTAAATTATTGTAATTTGGCACTCATCTTTCAAAGTCATTCTTCAGGGAGAACAGGGCCACAGGCAAGGAGGGCTTCCTTTGGAGAGTAGCAGGGGTAAGACAGCCAGGCTTAGGCGCTGAGCTCTGTGTTTGTGACTCTCAACAGCTGCCTCTGAGGAGCTGTGAAATTATCCTCAGCTCTTACCAATTTAAAGAGAAAAAAAAGCCTCCTTTAAATCTGCCCTGTTGTTGATTTCAGATTTTTTTGTTCAGCTAGGGCAGCGTTCTCTATTCCTCTATATGTTGAAACAGTGAGGTAAAAGGACAGAAGGTCGCAGGAGAATAATTCCAAAAAATTGCTCGTATACTCTATAAATGTACGTAGTTTAAAATCTATTAGTTTAAAATCACTTCTAAAAAAAACAAAAAATAAATAAAATCACTTCCTACTTTAGTTTTATTTAGGTACAAATCTGCAGTTTAGTCCTCATCCTGTAGGTGGCGTGCTTAGGGCAATCAGCGGACTCCACTGGAAAGCAAAATACAGATTAGACACTTAGGGATAAGAAATGTATTACTTCTGTATGTGTGTGTGATATTCAAGTAAAGATCAATAGTTTGCCTTTGATAAGATCCCAATCTCACTGTAGAGTTTACTTAATATATAATTTTCTTTTCTTCTATTATTCCTCTGTTTTCCTTCATTTAAAAAAATATTCTATTTCCTGGGGTGCCTGGGTGGCTCAGTCGTTGGGCGTCCAACTTAGGCTCAGGCCATGATCTCGCAGTCCGTGAGTTCGAGCCCCGTCGGGCTCTGTGCTGACAGCTCAGAGCCTGGAGCCTGCTTCAGATTCTGTGTCTCCCTCTCTCTCTTACCCTCCCCCTGTTCATGCTCTGTCTCTCTCTGTCTCAAAAATAAAAAAATAAACATTAAAAAAAATAAATATTCTATTTCCTCTTTTACGGTGAGTCATTGACTATAAACTATTTTATTGCAAGTTATACATATTATTTAAAAGGAAATAGATTTTTTAAAACATCTACATATATAATTAAAATACTGCTGCATCATCAAGATTCTAAAGACTTTTATTTCCAATCATAAGGGAAACATTGAATAGTTTGAAAACTCTTGGTCTAAAATTCATATGACTATAAGCTTTGGGCTCACAATCCCTGGTTTTGGAAAATTTTTTTGCTCTGCTTTCTCTGCATGATCTTTTGCCACTCCCTTCTTCATCAAGCTGACCTTTTATTTTAATGTGTTTTCCAGAGGGAACTTGCTATAATAGAGGCAATCTGTTGGACATGATTTCAGGTGATGACTCCACAGTATTGGTGTACTTTATGTTGCTACTTAATTGATTAAGAATAGTCAGTTTAACGTGGTACTTTCTCTATTACTTCATTTTAATCTGGGAAAACCAGGGTGATTCATCACCAGGGTTTTAGGTAAATATTAAACTTAAGGAGACAGGAGGTGTGGGTTAAAGGAGGTGTGGGTTCTGGTTTTGCCAAGATGGTGAAATAATACCAGTTTCAGTCTCTATCCTTCAAAACAAACCCTGGGGAAATTATAGAAGCAAGAGGAAAGTATGGTATTAAGGAAGGTTTCGTTTGGTTTGAAGTAAGGTTTTAAGGAACTATCAAACTGTCTTCTTCCTCCCAGGAAGAAGGCCATCTGAGAACTGATTTGCACAGGAAAAGATGGGTAGTGGTAGCCTGGGGCAGAGAAAAGCCAGACACAGCAAATGGGAGAGTGGGTTGGAACAGTGGTTCTCAAGTAAAGTGCTCAGACCAGTAGCATTGGTATTGCATCAGAGCTCATTAGAAATACAGGGACACCTGTGTGGCTCAGTCGGTTGGGCCTCCAACTCTTGGTTTCAGCTCAGGTCATGATTTCCTGGTTTCATGAGTTCAAGACCTAGGTCAGACTCTGCACTGGTGGCACAAGCCTGCCTGGGATTCTGTCTATCCCTCTCTTTATGCCCCTCCCCTACTTGCACTATCTCTCTCAAATAATAAATACATTTTATTTTAAAAAAGAACTTATTAGAAATACAAATTACAGGCTAGTCCCAGACCTGCTGAATCAGGAACTTAAAGCAGGAGCCAGCCGTCTATGTTCAATAACCTTTTCTGGTAATTCTGATATATGCTAAAGTTTAAGAAGAGAACGGGTTTTTAAGCCTCACTTGCCTTTTTCTTGCTTTGCCTTAGAACAGTCATGGCCTGCAAGCATTTCTACAGATATCTGCCTCTCCCCCCAGCAGCTCAGCAAAACTTAGAGGATCAGTGTCATTACTTGTGAGGGGAGTATTCCAGCAGGTGCAAAAAATCGTGCTTGGACAAAAAGTTAGGAACATAGGTGTAACCAGCTGTTCTCCAGCATTTATTTCTCCACTGAAGCCCTCAGGTTACAGCCTCAGGAATAGAGTGTACCTGCCTTTGCTGATTCACCTCAGGCTTTAAAGAAACCCTGATTCAGGTAGCTGCCTGCTGGAGGGTCAGCCAAAAAGTCACCAAGGATTCTGTGGAGTTTGAGATACTCTACCCTGGGGGCTTATCTCTGCCTCCCCAACTAAACCTGTACTGATCCAAATCAACATTTAATCTTGGGCCATTAAACATTGACCAGACAGAATAGCTGTTATCCCCAAGAGAACATGGTTTTATCAGACACAACAATGAGACCTCTGGAGAGTGACATTATCAAGACAGTGACATAGGTTGTTCCTGACTTTGCTCCCCCTCACAAGAAGAATAACCAACAACTATTCATGGACAAGACCCCACTGAGGGACTCCTAGAACACTGGAGTTTGGGCTGAAGGACCCCTTGCACCACAGAGACCAAAGCAAACTGCATTAGAAGGGAAAGAGGAGCCACTACACAAGTGACCACATCGCCCCTCCCCCAAGCCAGCACAGCGCCACATGGAGAGGTCTCTCCTGAGCCTCTGGTTCCTCCATTGGGAAAAGAGAGCCCTGTGGGGACAACCAGCACCCCCAAGCACTCCCTGCACTGTGGGTCACTTTGTGAGATCCCTTACTCTGATTTCACCCCAGAGGGATTGCAGGGGGCTCCGCAGAGTCAACTACTGGGAATCTAACTGACAGAGAACAGAGCTCTGAGAAGGGTGAATCTAGGATTCTGAGGTCTGAAAATTATGTAATTTTTTTTTATCTTACAAAAAAGAAAAACAAATTACAAATACAAAATCAGAAATGAAAATGAATGTTTAGGGGGAGCCTGGGTGGCTCAGTCGGTTAAGCATCGGACTTCAGCTCAGGTCATGATCTCACTCAGTTCGGTCCATGAGCCCACATCGGGCTCTGTGCTGAAAGCTCAGAACCTGGAGCCTGCTTCAGATTCTGTGTCTCCCTCTCTCTCTCTCCCTATCCCCCACTCATGCTCTGTCTCTCTGTCAAAAATAAATAAATGTTAAAAAAAAATTGTAAAAAGAAAATGAATGTTTAGGATGACAAAAGAAATCACAACCAAATCCACATTTTTAAAAAACCTGACATATCACAAGCATCACTAAATCTACAAAAGGTATGTTTATTAATTAACCAGCTGATATATCCTTAGAAAACTATTTTGTTGGGGCACCTGGGTGGCTTGGTCGGTGAAGTGTTCAAATCTTGATTTTGGCTCAGGTCATGATCTCATGGTTTGTGAGTTTGAGCCCCACATCAGGCTCTGTGCTGACAGTGCAGAACCTGCTTGAGATTCTCTCTCTCTCTCCCTGTCTCTCTGCCCCTCCCCTGCTCACACTCTCTCTCAAAATACATAAATAAACTTAAAGAAAAAAAGAAAACTATTTTCTCTTCTTTTTTTTTTTTTTTTTGGTCTTTATTCTTTCTGGTCACCTCTTCATCTTTCAACAATTGTATTATCAAAGATAATTACAATTTTCAAAAGGAAAGAGGTATGTTAGTTTTGTCTATAATATGATTGGTCAAATTTTGTTTTTATTATTGATATCTAAATGCATAAAACATACAGCTTCACACACTGACTTGTCTTTTTTTTTTTAAGTTTTATTATTTATTTTGAGAGAGAGAGAGCATTATCAAGGAAGGGGCCGAGGGAGAGGAAGAGAGAGAATTCCAAGCATGCTCTGCACTGTCAGCACAGAGCCTAATGTGGGGCTGGATATCAAGAACCATGAGATCATGGCCTGATCAAAAATCAAGAGTCAGATGCTCAAGTGACTGAACCACCCAGGCGTGCCACTTAAGTACCTTTAATCCTGCTATAGTTTTCTGCTTTGAGCAGATTGAAGGACATCTGATTAATCCTGCTTTGCATGAGTTGTATCAAAAAAGAGAAGTTTTATGTTACATTTGAAATTTTGTGTATTTTCAATTTTTGGTTATATTCCTAAAAACAGAGAACTTGCATTTTGAGTAGGGGTCAATGAAAAACAACTTCTCCTCTTAGAATCTTCTATATCTGATGATTAGAATAATTTTTTATGTATCATTTTCTGCCTTGTGCTTTCCACACCACTTCCTTCATATTCTCAATGCTGGACACAATAGAACATTTTCATAATACAATATGACCTGTTCGATGTCATGATGCAGGATGAATTGGCACAGTGCACTATTTCTGGAAGCTATTTTTACACAGGTACAGCTAGTAATAACCATACTCAGAAGTTACCACAAATCATATATATTGGAATGGAAATGGAGTGGAAAGATACAGCAGTCTTGACTCATTGCATGTTAAGTATCTTACTTTTGCATATGTACAAAAATATGCAACCACTTGCTAGTGAGAGTCCATGAGTCTCAGGCTTTATCGTGTAATAGTCAGGGTTCTTCAGAGAAATAAAACCAATAGGAAATACATATGTATGGAGAGAGAGAGAGAGAGACATTTGTTTTAAGGAATTGTCTCACTTGATAGTGGAGGTTAGCAAGTCCATAACCTGCAGAGCAGCCTAAAGACCCAGAGAAGAGTCAGTGTTGTAGTTCTAGTACAAAGAGAGTCTGCTGGCAGAATTCTTTCTTTCTACAGAGCGGTTAGTTTTTTTCTAACAAGACCTTCACCTGATTGGATGAGGTCCACCCACATTGTAGTCTATTTTATTCAAAGTCTATTAATTTAAATGTTCATTCATCTAAAAAAGCACCTTCACAGAAACATCTAGAATAATGTTTGACCAAATATCTGGGTACCATGGCCTACCAAGCTGACACATCAAGTTAACCATTACCATGGTGACTCTTCTTTACACCTGAGTTAAACAACCTCAAAAGGAAATTAATAAACAGAACAGAGTATGTAACCTGAACAGAAGTACCAGAACAGAGGGACTGTAGCAATTTGTAATGTTCATCTGCATTAGATTCTTCTCTTTCCAGGGGAATAAGAGCATTACACTTTTCCACCTTCGTAGTTAAGCAGGACCATGTGATTAGTACTTGGTCCCTTTTTTTTATGAATCAAAGTTATGAGTTATGATTTATGATTTCTGGGTGAAGTTTTTCATTGCCAGTACAAGATTCTCCAGAGTGCTTTTTTCCTGCTGTGTTTGCCATATAGGTTGCATGTTCCAGATGCTTTGACAACATTATGGTGGAACCTGCAACCATCTAGATTCCTTTGATACCACATGTGTTGCCCTGAGGCATTGCCTGGATATATAGTAGACTTTCTATGAGCTAAACCACTGAGTTTAGGAGATTTTTTCATGCTGCATCATAATCTATTCCAACTAGTGCTTGAATCAATGAATTAAACATGCTGGGGGCACCTGGGGGCTCAGTCAGTCAAGTGTCCAACTTTGGCTCAGGTCATAATCTCACAGTTAGTTCAGGCCCCACATCTGGATCTCTGCTGTCAGATCCTCTGTCCCCTTCTCCCTCTACCCCTCCACCGCTCATTCTGTCTTTGTCTCTCTCTCTCAAAAATAAACATTAAAAAAATAAACATGCTAAATTTAAAGAGATAAGGAATGATATTAGCAATATGAAACACAACTAGAATCATTAAGAATAACCAAGTGGAAATGTTAGCATTGAGAAATTATTTGAAATGTGAAAACTAATATATAAGATAATAATATGAAGGATACACCTAAGACCAGTTTAGTTAAATTGTGAAGTCACATTGTCAGAAATCCTCCAGAGTCCTCAGGAAATAATAAAGAGCTTAAATAATAAAAAGAAAGGCTAAAGAGATTTGAAGGATAGAAATAGAAGACATAATGGAAGTTTCAGAAAGAAAAAAAATTAAAAATGAAGAGAAGAAAATATTTAAAGAAATAATGGAAATACCTTTCCCAGTATTAAAAAAAAGTAAGCTTCAGTTATAAGGGTTTCAAAGAACATCAAGAAAAAAGAAAAAGAAAAAAATCCACACATACAAACATTGTAGAGAAATGTAGGAATATCAGAAACAAAGAATACTACATAACTTTAGAGGATTACCTACAAAGGAAAAAAAATAGTAACTTTAAACTTTTCACCAGTAATACTAAAAGAAAGAAGACAATGGGGTAATATTTTTAAAGTATAAAAAGAGGGGTACTTTGATCTACAATTTTATGTCTAGCCACATTACCATTCAGATAGGGATATATAATGAAAATACTCTCAGGCATTTAAAAAATAAACACCTCAGAAGGACTGTCACACAAAGATGGATATTAAGAGCACTTTTGAGAAACAAGAAACAATTTTATAAGATGATGCAAGATACATGTGAAGTAAAGGTGATCAAAATCAAATATCTTGGTAAAGGTTATTTTTGTTGGAAGGAAAGAAAGAAAGGAAGGAAGGAAGGAAGGAAGGAAGGAAGGAAGGAAGGAAGGAAGGAAGGAAGGAAGGAAGAAAGAAAGAAAGAAAGAAAGAAAGGAAGGAAGGAAGGAAGGAAGGAAGGAAGAAAGGAAGAAAGAAAGAAAGGAGCTGGGATTAATGAAAACAAAATAAAAACATGCATCCAACCTTGATTCAAACTTTAAATTCTAGCCCTCATTAATAGGATGAGGGGAAGGAGAAGGCCAAATGGACCCAATAGTGCCAGTGTACTTTACTTGTGAAAGGTAAGTTATCAATATCCATACTTGAAGAAACCAAGAATGTTAATGTTAAGTTAGGATTATGACAGTTTTTCCTCTCCCTCTACAATTTGTTTTTAATGTTTATTTATTTTTGAGAGACAGAGAGAAACACAAGCAGGGGAGGGGCAGAGAGAGAGACAGAGACACAGAATCTGAAGCAGGCTCTAGGCTCTGAGCTGTCCGCACAGAGCCTGATGCAGGGCTGGAACCCATGAGCTGTGAGATCATGACCTGAGCCGAAGTCAGATGGTCACCTGACTGAGCCACCCAGGCGCCCCTCTACAATTTGTTTTTAACCTATTGCTCTATTTATGTTTCTTAGGTTTAGAGGTTTTTTTTAATTTTTTTAAACAGAATGAATCATAATGATAACTAGTTTCTGACTACCGTTTCTGCAAGGCATAGCATAGCCTCCTCCTCTCTCTCTCTCTCTCTCTCCCTTTCTTTCTCTCTCTCTCTCTCTCTCTCTCTCTCTCTCTCTCACACACACACACACACACACACACACACACACTCACATAATGAGGCATATTACTCTCATTCTCCTATCTGGAGGTTTTTAACCACAATTGGATTGGGCTGAATTCAATCCCATGTCCCCAAAGTTAAAAGTTTCAGACTCACTTCATCTCTTCTAGTCTCACTGAATATATTTATTTTCTTTTTCTTTCTTTTTTTTTTTTTGTTTTGTTATTTTAGAGAGAATGAGAGAGAGTGTTTGAGCTGTGGAGAGTGGCACAGGGGGAGAGAGAATCCTAAGCAGTCTCCACACTCAGCACAGAGCCCAAAGCAGGACTTGATCCCACAACCCTGGGATCATGACCTGAGCTGAAATCAAGAGTCAGATGATAAACCTACTAAGCCACCCAGATGCCCCTCCATTTAATTTTTAATGCCAATGCAACAAGACATCCTGAAAGCCAAAATGAATATGTGTACCTTTTGGGTGAAAATATTCTAACTAGACTAGTGAACATAAACCTATCACAGGACCACATACAATTACCTTAGATACTACTCTTATTAATACTATTAAAGGTGAATAGCATTTTATAATTTATCTATATATTCATATAAACATAAATATATCATTGTACTATCATGTGGGCAGAGAAATATCATTATTGCCATTTTATAGATAGGGAAATAGTAGTCCAAAGTGATTACTCTCATAAGAATACAATGTGAATGTAACACTTGCTTATTTTCAGTTTGATTCTCCTATAATAGATCATCTTATTATTTCATACAAAGTAGGTTGAATATGTCTTTGCTACTTCTGTACCTTTCAAGCCAAACTCAGTCAATCTTTAACATTCAATTTTTAGTTTAAACCTTTTTCTCTATGATCATATTTGTGAACACATACGTATATACACAGATTTCACAGCACATCTTCTGCCTGAATACTCAGAAGATGAAGAAAATGCATATTTTTCCTAATACTTGATTATTTCTTCTCATAATGAAAGCTATAACTTATCAAGTGATTATTATACACTAAACACCATAAACACTAAATAATTCCATAATTCTAATATTAGAAAGTATCTACATTCTAGATTTGAGGCTCCATGAGGTTAGATTCATTAAGTTGCTTAAAGTCTCAGAACTAGTAAGCGGCAGAGCTAGGATTCAAATCCATACTTCTCCCAAATCCCATGCATTTAATAACTTGGCCCTGCAACTTGCTGAGCATAAATATAAAAGTTCCACAGATTAATTTTGTGACTAAGGTCAAAAACAATCTACTCAATAGGTAAGATATGGAAGAGTCCTTGTTGGGCTTGTTGTTAACATTGGCAGTTCCAGGGCAAGCCTACAGATGGAAGCCCTCAGGAGGATAGAGTCATGGAAGGGGCCCAAGCAACCTCTGAAATAGACTTGGAGTCATTCATACAGGGAACGCCAGGTGTGGGGAACCTAGATTGTGGTGGCGAGGGGCACAGGCTTCAGGTAGCATGTCCCCTTGTCCCCTTGGACTTCCTGCCTTCTAGAGAAAGGTGCATCCAGAAAAGGGTCAGATGATGCCTGGCTCCAGTTGCCAGGGTAATAGTAGTACATGGTAAGTATTTAACTACCAAATTTTCACCCAATGAGAGGAAAGAGGATTTCTTATATCAAATGAAAAGGCAACTAAATGGAACCTGCAAGGAATCTTATTTGGATATTATTCAGTCATAGATTGGACATTGTCCATATACAAATAATCATTCGGACAAGTGAATTAACCTTATTAGTAATGAAAGAATTGTAGATATAAAGCAATAATAATGTTTTCATCTTTCACATTAGCAAATCCCCTTTAAAATAAGACCAAGCTAAATGCTGGTGAGATGGAAATGAGGCTACCACTCAGATAAGGAATTATCTGTCCTTAACTTTTTAGAAAAGTGATTTGGGAATTTGAACAAAATGTTTCAAAACCTATATTTGGCCCAATAATTTCACGTATGGAATCTAGCCTAAAAAAATAATTTACAATGCCTAAAACCATAATATCTGTACCTATGTACATGACGGTATTGTATATAATGATTTAAAATGAAAAGTAGTATAGTAAGTTTACAATTAGGGAGTAGAGATACAGGATTTGGTAAATATATCTAATTGACTATTATGTACTATTAGAATATGACTTACTAAAGTTTTGATAGCACAGGGAAATACTTGCATTCTAAGTTTAAATTTCAAAAGCAATGATAGCTCTTTTGTGTACAGAGTATTATATTCATTCCGTAAAGATATGTATAAATAAAAGACTAGAAGCAATTAAACTAAAATCATAAATAAAGCGAGTAATGGCTAAAATAAATCCTATACTTGGTAATCACTGAGGTAGCTGGGGGTCTTTAAGTCTGAGATATCCACTGTTAGGTCTCCATGAAATAAAGAACATGTTGAGATTGTGATTTTTGTGAACAACTACGAAAAAAAAAACGTGTGTATTGTTGAACATTCAAGCCACTATAATCAGTAAGGATAATATTCCATTGATTTGGATAGCATGATGTTTTTTAAGAGAAATTAATGGAGATTGATCATTGTTTCTTGCCTATTTTGACTACAACAAAGAAAAAGAGTTTCCTTAATGATATTACAGATAATAGACTACATTTTATTTTTATTTGTATAATACCAACATTAAGGCCATTTGTGAAAATCCATGTCCTTTGTTTGCCAAAATACTTCTTTTAATTTGAAACAAGCTGTTGGCTTTAGTACTGTTTCATTATTTTATTTAACAAATGTTAATAGAGCACACATAATATTCCAAGATTGTGTTAAGTACCTGTAATAAAAGAGGATACAAACAGTCTACCTGTTTTGAAATTCTTTAGAATTGATGTACCAGATGTAAACATTCCTAATATGCTCTACATTCATATTTAGTTGTTCCTCAAAAACGCTTAAGAGTGTCCTATTTTTTGAGAACAAAGAACAATCAAATGAAAACCACCAAGGCATCATGGAGGCCAGAGACATTGTTTTGGTTGCCTCATACTCAGGCAGTGGTTGAAATGTCCATGAATTGGGCTTCAGAGAGACTGCTTGTAATAGCAATGAACTGTCTGCAAAAAAAAAGACAGAAAACTTCGATTCATTGCAGAGCTTATAAGTGACCTTCACTGTGATCTTCTTTAGCCTGTTTGAGCACCTCCATAAATCAAATCTGAAACAGTGTTGTTGTTTTTTTTTCTCTCAGTGAGTCAATTCCTAAAATTCAGTGTAATCTCTACATGGAGAGTCTGAATGACTGCAAATGTATTCTCCACTATGATCAGAAGTGCTAATTTGATACAATTGAAGTATCAAAAAATAAATAACACTCATTTCTTTAATATGTGTTACTTCACTGAACAGTGAAGAAGAGAGCAGGCCTTTTATTTTTTTAATTCTTTGAAAAAAAAATTCCTTGACCAAATGATAAAAACTTATGTAATTTTTTTTTCTGGTGTTAATATGTTCTGAACAAGTAGTTGTAAATGAAGTACTAGTTGATTCCAGAGGAGCCCCGTAGAGTTTTTTCCCAGCAAGGTTGGACAATAAATTAAATTCAGATTCTTGACAGTTTTATGGTAAATACTCAGCAGTACTGCACCACACAGCTGTGATTGTAGAAGCAGGTATGCTCCTTATCAATTAAATCATATTATTTAGAAAAGAATCTCTACATTATCATATTTAAGAAGTATCACAAGATATGACAGTTCATTTTGAAATAAAAAGTTAGCCTCATTATCATTGCCTCTTTGAGCTTACCAACAATATCGACAAAAAACAAATACAAAACAACAGTTAAGAAAAATCTCTCTGCTTTTTCCTTGCTGACTTCTTAAGGAATACTGGAGGAATAATCTTTGTGCCTGGTATCTTACAATTACTTGGTAAAGAGCCATAATACTTTTTTTTTTTAAGATTGTATTTGTTTAAGTGATTGCTGTGCTCATTGTGGGGCTCAAACCCACGACTCCAAGATCAAGAGTTACACACCACACCAACGGAGCCAGAAAAGCACCCCAAGAGTCATAATACTTTATTAACAATTAGATAACACAGCATGAAAAAAATACTTGTTATGTACACACCCACACACACACCCACACACCCACCCACACACACACCCACACCCACACACACACACACACACACACACGCACACACCCTTGGTGATGAACACATTTTATTAATTGAACCGACATTTTAAAACTCTTCAGTATTCATCCAACTTCACCTACTTCATCCTTTTTGTTTGTTTGTTTATGTAATTAGTATTTATCTGCTGCTGAAATGATCTACTTTTAAAAACACTGCTGGCCGTCAATTTTTATCAATCAATCAAGTTCTTTGTCTTCTTTACCAATTTTCCTAAAAACACATTTGTGTTTGGTCTACACTTGGCTCCTTTAGAAAATTCCCTTAAAGGAATTTAAAAAAGTGTCCAACAATATGTTGTGAACTTCATCTGTGATAAGCATTGATTGCAAATAATATACCTTTATAAAATCTTGCATTTCTTCCAATACATTATGGTAACCTGGATTATCATTCCAACTCTTCCCCTGACATTCTCCCAACTCCTGGCCCTGGCTGCCACCACTTCCTGACAGGCTTGTACCTCCACCTGTTTTGCCACATTCTTTTTTTTTTTTTTTTTTTTTTTTTTTTTTTTTTTATTTTTGGGACAGAGAGAGACAGAGCATGAACGGGGGAGGGGCAGAGAGAGAGGGAGACACAGAATCGGAAACAGGCTCCAGGCTCCGAGCCATCAGCCCAGAGCCTGACGCGGGGCTCGAACTCAGGGACCGTGAGATCGTGACCTGGCTGAAGTCGGACACTCAACCGACTGCGCCACCCAGGCGCCCCGTTTTGCCACATTCTTTACAGTGCCCCCTCCCTCCGTGGGTGATGTGTATTTTCCTACCTTCGTGATGTTGGGATTGACCATATAACTTGTTTTGGCCACTGGAAGCATCAAAAAAGGCATCGTGTGTTTCGACCTTCCTTCTTGTGCCTCAGTCATTACCATGAGACAGACTTTCATGTTAGTTCTTTAGTTAGCTTACTGATCCTGGGAAAAGGGTGAGAGGGAGGTGAAGGAGAGCTGCCTAGTCTAACCTAGTGACCAGAGTCTCATCCAGAGCCGTCCTAATTGATCTGCAGATCTATGAGAATAAATGACTGTTTTTTAAGCCTCTGAATTTTGGGTAGTATATTACACAACAGTGTTTTGCCAGTATTTCACTAGTATACCATGACTACCCTTGGTGATAAGTAACAATGAAGAAATTCCTGCAATGTATTTCTTTCTTTTGGTAGGAGCCTAAGTGACCATCTTCCGTGAAATATAGAAAAGAGCAATTTTTAGGAGACAAGAAATTACCTGGAAAAATATTTGGTCTTTTCTGTTCCTTTTTTTCCCCCTTGTCTTTTCTTAGCAAACAAGTAAAGTGGTCTTTGACGTCTCTTACTCTTTATATGCTTCATTTATAAAATTGAAAATGTTAATACTTTGATGCCACAAGATTGAGTCCTTAGATATACTGATATCTATGTCCAGATTTTTTTAATTACAATACACAGTTTTAGAAAACGAAGCCATATTATTATTTCAGGACACTCCAGCTCCAACTTCATTATTTGGTGTAGTTGCATAGCAAATTAGTATCTTTTTGAACTACAGGAGTTCTGAAGCAGGAATTGGGAGACCTGGGGATAAACTTCCCAAAGGATAGGGCCAAGAGCAGACACTGAACACAGATTTGGGGAACCAAGGTGAACAAACGCATTTTGGTGTCTGCAGTAAGATCTGAGATCAGAATTGGCAGGAGGAGATACAATTTTCTGAACATTGTGTCTGACCCTTTTCTAAATCTCCATGCTTTCTTATCTTTTCTCTCTGGTCTCAGAAGAACAAGGGTGTCTTGTCAAATACGTTATAGTAGCAGAAGACCATCATTGGAGTTACATACCTGGCTCCGGATTTGTTTGCTCCTTTTCATCTTCTGGCTGTGGTTTATGATAAGAAATGGGCAAGTGCACATATGTTCAGGTCAAACAAACTTAATTACTTTGCCAACTCTCATCGCCTTGCTCCATTGCTCAGGTTAGAGAGGCTCTTAGCTGAAAGACAAGATTTACCATCTTCCCAGGCTGTTGAAACAAATAAGTAAGTTTACAATTTTTTTTGTATGTATTTATTCATCCTCCATTAAGTTTTATAGAGGATTTGAGGCAAGGAATTGCCACACAGTCAGGGAGACTGGGGAATACATGCTTTTCGCTGGGTGGCAAACTGCCCAGATAGAAATGAGCAGAAGGGGAAAATGGGGTTTGTGAAGCAATTAACCATTTCTGCCACAGTGATAAATCTCTGTGTTTTGCTTCTGAATTTATGGCACTATAAAATGCTTACTTTTTCCTGACCTAAATTTCTGTTAATTCAACATGTTCATTTTTTCAGATTGTAGCAATTACTATGGGCACACACCCTAAGGTGCAATATGTCTGTCCAGCATAGCTACTTCTTACCAAGATGGTCATTTCTAAGACACACCTGATCAAAATGCAGTGATTTCTTTTCAGCTTTCTCTCTTTTTTTAAGTTTTTTGGTTTTTTTCTTTTTTCATTTTTTTAGTGTTTATTTATTTTTGAGAGAGAGAGAGACAGAACATGAGTGGAGGAAGGGCAGAGAGAGAGGAAGACATAGAATCTGAAGCAGGCTCCAGGTTCAGAGCTGTCAGCCCAGAGCCCGACGTGGGTCTCAAACTCACAGACCACGAGATCATGACCTGAGCCGAAGTCGGATGCCCAACTGATTGATCCACGCTCGTGCCCCAATTTTTTTTGTTTTTATGTAAATTCAGGTTAATTAACATACAGTGTAATATTAGTTTCAGGTGTACAGTACAGTGATTCAGGATTTCCATACAACCCTGGTGCTCACACAGTAAGTGCCCTCCTTTAATCCCCATCACCTATTTAATCCATCCTCCTATCCCATCCTCCTCTGGTAACCATTAGCTTATTCTCTATAGTTAAGAGTCTGTTTCTTGGTTTACCTCTTTCTCTATTTTTCCTTTGCTCATATATTTTGTTCCTTAAATTCCACATATGAATGAAATCATATGGTATTTGTCTTTCTCTGACTGACTTATTTTGCTTAGCATAATACTCTCCAGCTCAATCCATGTCATTACAAATGGCAAGAATTCATTTTTTTTCGGGGTGCCTGGGTGGCTCAGTCAGTTAAGCATCCGACTTCAGCTCAGGTCATGATCTCACAGTTTGTGAGTTCAAGCCCCCCATCGGGCTCTGTGCTGATAGCTCAGATCCTGAAGCCTGCTTCAGATTGTGTCTACCTCTCTCTCTGCCCCTCCCGTGCTTGTGCTCTGTCTCTCTCTCTCTCTCTCTCAAAAATAAATAAACATTAAA
The DNA here is from genome assembly GCF_018350195.1 of Panthera tigris. Taxonomy (NCBI): domain Eukaryota; kingdom Metazoa; phylum Chordata; class Mammalia; order Carnivora; family Felidae; genus Panthera; species Panthera tigris. The sequence continues at coordinate 107,568,175 of NC_056660.1, forward strand.
AAACTGTTTTAAAGAATTCATTATTTTCTGTGCTAAAGTAATATTCATGGTATATATATCTACATACATATATATATATATATATATATATATATATATATATATACATGTAGATACATGTGTATGTATATATATATATCTCACCCACCTTCTTTATCCATTCATCATTTGATGGATACCTGGGCTCTTTCCATAGTTTGGCTATTGTAGATCAGGCTGCTATAAACCCTGGGGTGCATGTATCCCTTTAAACTAGCATTTCTGTATTCTTTGGGTAAATACCTAGTAGTGCAATTGCTGGGATCATAGGGTAGTTCTATTTTTAATTTTTTTAAGTATCTCCATAGTGTTTTCCAGAGTGACTGCATCGGTTTGCATTCCCAACAACAGTGCAAGAGACTTCTCCTTTCTCCACATCCTCACCAACATCTGTTGTTGTGTTGTTCATTTTAGCTGTTCTGACAGGTGTGAGGTGATATCTTATTGTAGTTTCGATTTTTATTTCCCTGATGATGACTGATGTTAGTCATCTTTTCATGAGTCTATGGCCATCTGTATGTTTTCTTTGGAAAAATATCTATTCATGTCTTTTTCCCATTTTTTAACTGGATTGGTTTTTTGTTGTTGAGTTGTATATTTTATATGTTTATATATTTTGGATACTAACCCTTTATGGGATATGTCATTTGCAAACATATCCTCCCATTCTGTAGGTAGACTTTTAGTTTCACTGATTGCTTCCCTCGCTGTGCAGAAGCTTTTTATTTTGATGAAATCCCAATAATTTATTTTTGCTTTTTTCCCCCTCTTATCTCAGGAGAGATATCTAGAAAGAAGTTGCTATAGCTGATCAAAGAGGTTATAGCCTATGTTCTGCTCTAGGATTTTTATGGTTTCAGGTCTCACATTTAGATCTTTAATCCATTTTGAATTTATTTTTGTGCTGGTGTAAGAAAG